>NC_060139.1:1124704314-1126143613 GCF_021461385.2 Schistocerca piceifrons
TTGATAAGCACATTTTGACAACATTTGCAATGAACAGAGTTACAGATTAGAACACACCCTACTATCATGTTTCTTTTGTTCCATGACTTTTTTAAGCACTGTCAAGAATGTCTTCTTCCAAGGAGCCTGTCACAACTCTGAGGTGGTAATCTGCTGCACAGGGAAAACATAAAGTACAGCAAGTGGCCTAATGATCTTCATACCAATTAGTAATCTATTTGAGACCAGTAAATGCTACTTGAGCTACTGTTTGTACGAAATCTGAAGATACTTGCAATATCTGTAGGGTATATAAGAATCCCAGAATGTGACAAGCAGTTGTTCGTCTAGCCTAGTACTTCGTTTTTATGTAATATTCTTCTTTATAGTGTCGATATTGTAGAGGCCTCCTTTTCCGTTCAAGAGGGTCTTGATTATTATTGGTGCAATCTCTTCCTTGCATAGTTTGTTAATCTGTTCCCAATATTCTGAGTTCCACTTTTCTTGTCACCTGGTATTTTTAAATAACAGATAAATAAATAAGTAGTGTGACTATAATTAATACCAGTGTAAATAAAATCCTTGTATACTCTTATTAACTAAATAATACTACACCAGGCCATGTGAGAGACATTGTGTCAGTAGTGTTTTATGATGCCCTCCAGAAGAAATACTAGCACCACCTCCTAGGTTGAGGGTGTAAATAAATCTTAAATCTTCTCCATCTAAATTTAATTCTTCCGATAGTTCTGGTGAAAGGCGATTGCTTTCATAAAATTTCCATTTACTTAATTTATCTCTGGTTTTATTAAGTCCATCCCAGAGCTTACCTAGTTCCTCTTCTGTTTTTCCTAAATCAGCTGTGAACCATAGTGTACTGACTGATAAATCTGTTGTTTCTTGTACCTTTTGAGTAATTAATTCACTTACTCATGCCTCCAAAGTTCTGAAAGTGGAGCCTGGTAAAGCTGTTATGTCCAAATGTTTACCCTGCTCTAACACATGTAACCACATTTGCGTGTCTTAAGAATTGTTCATTTACTTTTGTAAACATTTGTTTAGTTAATTCTTTCATATATGTTTTACGTTCTGACCTACCTCCTTTAATTGTTCAAAACCAGCATTTCTTACAAGATCACATAGTTCATTTATCTTAGTACTTAACTACTCTTGTAAAGTGGGTAAAATGTTAGCAAGTTAGTTATTTTTGTATTTATCTCCTTTTTTTTTCCTCTTCGTGAGATTCCTGAATATGCTGTTGGAGGCTACCATTTGTGATATTTGTGATATCTACTTTTCCACTTAAATCCTCAGTCGGTCTTCCACCATTTGTTGCCTAAAATTTATTAATGTAAAAACGCTAATGAGTTGTCTGTTGACTCAGTATTCTAAGCCCAATGACACTCAACTTTTTGGCCAGCCACTGACTTCAAATTTCTCACAACACATAGTACCACTTGAAGGCACATTATTTTGATTCAAATACAGCTCACTTACGATTTTCAGTGGCTCTAGGCACAGCGAACTGCCAGTGCGAAGTGGGACTGTCATGGTGGGAAGGCTACAATAGAAATTGCTGCAGCAGTGGCCAACTCTGGTGTTTGATATACCGCCAATGTAACTGCAGTTAACTGGCGTGTGATGACAAGGAACTGAAGACTAGAAAACAGCCACCGGCTCGAAATCTCAATCTTCTGGATTGTAGACATGTATTTTATTCTGTGTTGTAATTATTGTTGAGTAACTTAATATTCTTGTATTGACAACTAAATTCCTTCTGTTCTTTCTGTATCACTGTATTCTCATCAACAGCTCAATTCTTCATAAACTTTTCTTGAATAAAGTATTATTAATGATTGTTGCATTGAGTAACCTGCACAGTTGACCACATTTTAATGGACAGTGTCCTTTTCTACTGGAACTCATTATGACAAAAATACTAATTTCTTTCAAGTATCTTAACAAATTTTTGCAGATTCGCCATTCTGTGGGGCATTCACCACAAATGAAATTTTTCCTGGGTACTTACATGACAATTTTCTCTGATGAGGGCAGTACATTAGCTACTATTGTCAAAACACCTTTTGCTCATTACCTGCATAAACTGCTCCCCCCCCCCCCCCCCCCAAATCTCCCGCCATCTCACCGCCCCATCTCCAAATCAGTGTCCAGCTGTACCCTGTATGCCTTGTATTACTGACTGTGTCTCCTTTTTGGCATGCTGCTGAGTGCTGAAGACTCAACAACAGACAACTACTGTGCACACTACTACATGAGAGAATTTTCTTCTTCTGTAAACCACATATATTATTATAGCTTTTTACACACAGGAAAGATATCAAGCTTTCTGTTTGCTTGGCTAGTATATTTCAACATCATTTGCAACAAAACAAAGTTACAGTCCATAGCATTTCTTGTTTCTGTGTATGTCTGATGCATTGTCACATGTGTCTTCATCCTAGGAGCCTGGCACATATCTGAAGTAGGGATCTGCTGCACAGAGAAAACATTAAGAACAGCAAGTGTAGCCAAATGGAAGCCACTTCCAGTGTTGCTCTGTCCAGTAGCAACATAGTCTATCTCACCATTCAGTCAATATACACATGCAGAAAAACCCAGTGGTCAACATGAATGTCCCACTATCCAAACTACTTTAAATAAATGTGCTCCAGTAGTTGATGGTCATCATTCATCAGTCCTAAATACCCTGTGCAATACATTACTTTAACAAAGTGATAGATTACACTGTAGTCTTGATCTATTTAAATTCAAGGACAACATTTCAAGCATCATCTTGTCTTACGTTACAGAGAAAGAAATTAAAGAAATTGAATTTGATCAAGAAAGGTTTGCTGAAGTCCACAGAGTTGCTAGGATAAGAGAAAATCAACAGTTCAAGCCCATTGCTGTAAACAATATTAGGGGAAACAGAGGTTAGAATGATTTTGTAGTATTCAAAGTCAAAGTGTTTAAAGTCGGTGAAGAAATTCCAGCACTTATCAGCTTTTTGCATCCCACTGGCTATGTCCGTTCCTTCCATTGTCCATCTACCTAAGGTACTTAATGGATTCCGGATCATCACATATTTAAAATCAAAAGCACCATCAATAGCATCAGGAAGGCAATATACTTGTTCAGAATCTAAATGAGACGGCATTTGCAATTTATTTAGTCTGAAGTGCAAAGACATTATTCCAGTCATACAGTGTGTTTAAAGTTCTGTCTCTCTGGATTTTCATTTGTTTTATTGCTGCTTATTGCTTGAAGTTGATTGTACATAACTACACTTGTATTTTTGTGGCTTAAAAGCTGTTTTCTCTCATTTTACTTTCTATTTACTCATTAATGCTGCATTTGAGCATATACACTCTTTATGAAAACCTACAACTTTGAACAAGGTTTTACAGCTGTAAGCAGACAAGGGTCAGCTGCTGAAGCTGAAAGACTGCTGAACAGGTCCAGAAAAACAGGGACACTTCATTGAAAATATATTTATTGAAATATAAGTTTCAAAACTGGGCAAATTAAAGCTGAAAGTACATATTTTATACTGTAATTAGGCTTTTACAAAACATTCATTGTAGAACACACAAATTTGACCATCCGTTATTTCCTTTTCTCTGGTGAACAAAACACTAGAACAGTGTATTATTGCAACCCCGTTTGTAGTCCAGTAGGCCATTCTTGAGAGCACAAGACAGATTCTTAAAAACCAAGTCAAAAAGAAGTATATTTGTGCATTAGAAGTTCATTTGATATGAGTATTGCTTCAAAATTAATTAATTTTAATTTCAATATGAATTGTCCCACCCATAACACCGAACATCATTAAGTTGTACAAGAGAACACTGTGTAAGCAACTTAGTTTGCGTGTAGGATTCAGCTGGTAAAATTAAAGTATGTTAAGAATAACATTTGCATTTTATGGGTGGGACTTTACGCACTGTATTCTCTCCAATGTTTGAAGCTTTGTCAGAAAATGGGTTAAGAAGAATATTGTTTTAGAATGAAGGTACATGTTTTGGGCACTTATTTTGCCAAATAAAATAATAATAGATATTTTTAACTAAATTTCAAATTACAATACATAGCAGTAATGGCATCAAAGACTAGAGTCCAAAAGTCCTGTATTAAAGAACCACATATTATACCAAATACATGACAAAATAGTAAAACCAAATAAATGTCATTGGTGCCAACATGTATCGTCATGTTTCTTGTGTGTTGAACTAATATAAAGTACTCGGGTTTCCAGATGCGACAGTTCGATGAGTGTCGCTACCATCGTCTTATGGTAAAGTGTTGAAATGTCATCTTGCTTGATCTTATACAGGTACTGCAGCAAGTTGAGTTGTCCTTGCCCTTGACCCAGCACAGATTGGAGCAGATGAGGGAGTGTACTTGAATCCCAGCATGTTCGGTCACATACCAACTAGCACATTGTACAGATATCTCTCAGCTCTGAGTGCTCACAGTGTGTCATGGCCAGTAACAGGTCCAAAGCAGAACTTTGTTAATAGCCACCATCTCTGTTTCTGAGGCCGTTATTAGCCCTAAATTTGATGGATTCCTTTATCATGCTGTCCCAAACTACATTGCATTACAAAGCACTCTTGCTAATTCAGAATACAACATGCAGCTTTCTTCCAAACTGTGCTCAGTGACTGCCAATTTGTCTCTCTGCCCCAGAGCTGATGTGCTCCAGGCAGTACTGCTGAATACGACATTGTGTCTGCTCCGTGTAACATGGCCTACGCTCACACTGAATGCTTTAGATGTCATATGGGCACATCTCCAGATGAAGAAGATGGTGATTATCTTTAAAAACTTGAGTTTAAACTCTTGTTTGTCCTGCTCTGGAAACCTAGAAGATTTTATTAGTATATCCCAGTTGTTCTGGAACACGTTTCACACACATATATATAACTAGTACTGATAATAACAAACAGCTGGTACATAAAGGGCAGGCTCTATTAAAGGGATCCAGTAGGCTACAAAGCGTGATGGTACTTTTTGAGTGGTATTCTAAGTGAATTTCTAATCAATCATGGGCTGGTTTGAAAATTGTTTTTCCTTGTTTCTTTGTGTTCTGACATGCTTTACATCCATTAGGACCTCCTCACTATTGATCTATACATTGAACAGTGTATCTAAGGCAATCTAATCTAGTGAAGTGAAGAACAAGCATATTTTTTTGAATGGGTTTGTACCAGCTGGAAATGAATGTGTAAGCTTGCGACGTTTGCCTACTTTATTTCTTCACTGATGGTCCTCAGTGTTGACGTACTGTGTTGTGAGACTAGCTGAAAAATGGGCGGTGGAATTTCAACACTGACTACTGTAAATAATGTAGCCGACAGGTGCACAGTTGTGTTCCCAGTTAATATGGCCAGTGCGCTGTTGTTTAACTTTGGATAAGCCTCATTAATAGTTCTCAGGCAAACATCAGCGTACTGCTACCATAGTTTACTGTCGAACATCTATTAGCAGTAGAAAACTGGTCACACAGTTATTGCAGAATAATATGCTACATATTGAATAAACACTGTCATTGTTTTAACATATGACCTATTACACATATTTCACAGTTAATAATACCTCTTGTTTAGCACACTTTGGTAGCTTACCAGTAGCACCAATAATTCTTATTCCAGAAACATGCATCACCACTATACCCTCTGTGTTCTTAATAGCTTCAAAAAATGCCTGTGAGATGCCTTTCAAATCGCTACCATTGTCCAGTAAACACTTACCACCACTTGCTTTTGTTACAGGGTGCCACACTTCCTTTTTACTAACCATTTGATCTTCTTCATACAACAAATCCTCAATTATCCTTTGCCTGGAAAGACTATAATCCAGATTACCAAATTAATTACCAGACACAGTCAAATGACAAATAGCATGGTTCTCTTCCTCATTATCACTCTCAAACTCCAACTCTTCATTACACCTAACATTATCTTCCTTTATTGTTTCTTTATGTAACACATTGTCATCATTATCAATTATAAATTTAAATACCTCATCCTCGTCACTACTGAATTCGTCACTGCTATCATCATTACAGCTACTGTCAGAATCAGACCCACTGTCACTTTGATTGTCATCAAATACTTGGCTTATTAGTTGATTATTGTTTCCAGTATTAGACCATAAAGCAATACACCTGAATTCCTTATGTTCTCTTAAAAATTTACCATCTGTCTGGACACTTTGGACATCCTGGGCAATAGCAACACACTGTGTTTCATCACTTGATTTTATTATAGTACATTCCTCCTCTACTTTTATGGGATAAACATTGCTACCCACACCATCATTCAACATCTCACTAGAATTAGAAATTACACTCATCTTACTACTATCATTTACATTACCCTTACCTGTGATTACAGTACATTTATATACACATGGTTCTTCATCACTACCTGCTCTAGTGCGAGCCAAAACTGGAGCATTATCTGGTTTAAATGGTTTGATCCAGAACCTGCTCCATTTCTTTTACTTGAATTTCTCCTACTATTTCTGTGTCCATTCTGGCTATCTTCCACCCAACCATTCCTTGAATTTCTACTGTAATTAGTCCTGTTCATCCTATTTACCTGAAATTCTCTCCCTAATTGATTATTGTCATCAAAATTCCTCCTACGATCTTCCACTGAGGGCTGCACCCTCTCCACTTTATCAGTATGACTCAGATATCACTAATATTACCTGTAGGGGCAGGTATGAGCAATTCTCTAACTTTCTGAGGCAACTTAGTTTCTAAGCCCACTAGCTAGCTCTTTGTCCAAATATTTCAGTTTTTTTATCCAAAGCTGACAGAATTCTTTCATAGTACCCTTCCTAGAGGCAAATCTCTCTCCTCCACAAAATTCACTCAAAATTCTCTGCTGCTTCTCTTTGGACCAATATTCATCTAGAATTGATTTTTCAAAGCTGTGCCATGAAGGCATGATCTGTATCGCTTCATAGGCTCAGATGTTATTGAATTTAGCATCTGTTAAACTTCAGGAGTAAGTAAACAACCCATAATTTTTTGTTCTCTCCAAAAAAAATTCCTACTACGAGATACAGGCCTCCGAAGATGAGACTGCGAACACCATTTTGAAGTTGCGAATTTAGGAAAAATTTTTGAAATGCTTTATCTCTGTAACTGTTATTGATATTTTAAGAGTTTTTTTTTAATTTAAAAGATAATTGCTTTATGATTACAATGATATCCTCCATTTGGACATATCTGCCAAAGTTCTTTTACTGTCGCCTTTTGAATTTTATTTTTTTAATAATTTTCGGATTTTTTTTTTTTTTTTTTTTTTTTTTTTTCAAAAATGCTAATCCAGAAAAGTTAGATTTTTTTTGGTTGATTAGTACTATGTAGTACTCTCTGTAAAGGATAGCTTCCACTTTTAAGTTGGACAGGTTTTATTTTAAAAAAATCTTTTTTTTTCAACTTTCATGGGTAATATATGACTCCACTGAAGTTGTTTCTTACTAATTTCTTTGTTACAATGTTTATTTCTATTGTCTTTGTTGCAGTTATTTTTTATCACTTTCTTTTTTGCATTTACTTCTTTTCACTTTCATTATTGAAGATATTTCTTACACTTGGTGGTAGTTTCTTGTCAGTTTCTTTGTTGTGGGTGTTCATTGCAGGTTTCTGTATTGTAGTTGTTAATTTGTTTACTGAAGAGGCTTCTAAGAAATCTGAGGCCATCCAGTGAGTTATGTGTTTTCCTGAGGAATTTGCCAGTTGACGCAGTTGCAGCGTGTTTTTTGAAAATGACTGTTTGAAATGTCTTCTGACTGGGCCCACAGGAGAGTGAAGTGTGCTGACTATTTGGATATTCATAAAAGAGTGAAATATAAGACAAACAGAAAAAGCAGACTTTGTTCAGGTTGGGAATAAGTGTTCTTATTTAAAGACTCTGTTTCAAAGTAAAGATGTACCAGCGATGACTTTTTGTGTTATAAATGTTTTGACAGAATAACAACAATGATAGTATCAGAACAATGTGAAGCCTCCCATGGTGCAGATGATGCAAATTTTGCATCAGTAAAGGAGAAATTAAATACCCTGAATCAGTCAACTACAGAGGTAGATGTTTGTCCTGTTAAGAAACCGTGGTCAGTGAAGTCGAATCAGCAGCTCTATGCATCAAGAAAGTGCAGAAAAATTACTAAAGCTATGGACGAATACACTACAGCAAAACTGACCATACTCTCGAAAGTAGAAATTCAGAAGAAAATGAATCAAAGCCCTCTTGCACCTCTAGCCAGGAATTTTTCACAAATATCAATTCAGCATACTGTGCATCCTACAGTGAAAAGGCACAAGTTTTAACTATTATTCCAGAGACATTTTCAAAGAAAACAAATTTGAACCACTTTCCGTCAGTATCAAAGTACATGGTAGACAAATCAAGAAATGTGAAGTCTGTAAAAGGAATCTTAGGAAGACCAGATCCCTATTATTGTCATCCTGTAGAAGCAGCTCAGGTTCTTACAGTGCAGTCATTTTATCTGGAAGATAAATGGGACTCTTCTTGTCAGAGTGCCAACAAAAAATACACTATAACACTAACAGGTGAAGGTAAAAAAATTGTGAAAGTGTAGAGGTACATGACTTACAGTATTAAAGAAACTTTTGCAATTTATAAGATCAACAATACAACTTCACATATCGGAAGATCAAAATTTTATGCACTATGAGTTAAGTGGGTAGTTCCAACCCACCTAGAGATGTCTATTTATGTGTGTACGGCATGAATTTTGAACTTTGTGTGGTAACTTTGAAGAACTTACTGGAGCACATGACATATGACGCCTCTGTTAGGCGTGTGAACTCATTGGTAGTCTGTAACATAAAACAAGGGTACCATTGGTGTAATGACCAGATTTCAATTTTTACAGGAGGGACATATTTTCAAAACAAGACCACAAGTGTTGCAGCTATAAGTGATGACACAGGACATGACTCAGCACATGCTTTGCTAGTGGTGCAGAAAATTCTTCATCTGCAAACAGGGGCAGACAAGATCGTTATTATTTCTGATGGTACTCCTAATCATTTTAAAAATTGTTACCAGCTGTTTGAATTGAGTAAGTCACTATTGCCAACTGATTGGGTACACAGTGCTACTGGTCACAGGAAGGGCCCTTGTGATAGAAAAGCAAGACCCAACTCGCTTTATTTGTTCATGAGACCCAGAAAATATTAGATACAGGCTCCCAGGTAGATGCTATTTTTCTTGACTTCCAGAAGGCGTTCGATACAGTTCCGCACTGTCGCCTGATAAACAAAGTAAGAGCCTACGGAATATCAGACCAGCTGTGTGGCTGGATTGAAGAGTTTTTAGCAAACAGAACACAGCATGTTCTTATCAATGGAGAAACGTCTACAGATGTTAAAGTAACCTCTGGCGTGCCACAGGGGAGTGTTATGGGACCATTGCTTTTCACAATATATATAAATGACCTAGTAGATAGTGTCGGAAGTTCCATGTGGCTTTTCGCGGATGATGCTGTAGTATACAGAGAAGTTGCAGCATTAGAAAATTGTAGCGAAATGCAGGAAGATCTGCAGCGGATAGGCACTTGGTGCAGGGAGTGGCAACTGACCCTTAACATAGACAAATGTAATGTATTGCGAATACATAGAAAGAAGGATCCTTTATTGTATGATTATGTGATAGCGGAACAAACACTGGTAGCAGTTACTTCTGTAAAATATCTGGGAGTATGCGTGCGGAACGATTTGAAGTGGAATGATCATATAAAATTAATTGTTGGTAAGGCGGGTACCAGGATGAGATTCATTGGGAGAGTGCTTAGAAAATGTAGTCCATCAACAAAGGAGGTGGCTTACAAAACACTCGTTCGACCTATACTTGAGTATTGCTCATCAGTGTGGGATCCGTACCAGATCGGTCTGACGGAAGAGATAGAGAAGATCCAAAGAAGAGCGGCACGTTTCGTCACAGGGTTATTTGGTAACCGTGATAGCGTTACGGAGATGTTTAATAAACTCAAGTGGCAGTCTCTGCAAGAGAGGTGCTCTGCATCGCGGTGTAGCTTGCTCGCCAGGTTTCGAGAGGGTGCGTTTTTGGATGAGGTATCGAATATATTGCTTCCCCCTACTTATACCTCCCGAGGAGATCACGAATGTAAAATTAGAGAGATTAGAGCGTGCACGGAGGCTTTCAGACAGTCGTTCTTCCCGCGAACCATACGCGACTGGAACAGGAAAGGGAGGTAATGACAGTGGCACGTGAAGTGCCCTCCGCCACACACCGTTGGGTGGCTTGCGGAGTATAAATGTAGATGTAGATGTAGATGTAGATGTGATTTTGTAGGAGGCCTGACGAAGCAGCATGCTCCAAAACATAATCTTTACATTCCAAACATAGCTGCGATACAGAATGCTTAGGATTTTATGAGAGTTGTGAAATCTTACACATCCGCAGCCCTCATTCTTTTGTCCAAAGAGGAAATCGAAGAATTCCGTGAGCAGA
This sequence comes from Schistocerca piceifrons, assembly GCF_021461385.2. Classification (NCBI taxonomy): domain Eukaryota; kingdom Metazoa; phylum Arthropoda; class Insecta; order Orthoptera; family Acrididae; genus Schistocerca; species Schistocerca piceifrons. Next base: position 1,124,714,811 of record NC_060139.1, read on the forward strand.
AAAAAGAAGAATGGTCCAAAAAAATTACTCCTGTGAAAGAAATTCAGAAGACACATTTTTGGACTCACTTTAAAGAGCAAGAAAGAAGACATTTCATTCATTCAACCAACACCTCAGAAACAGTAGGATAATATTCAGGTTCACAACCTGAGAAGGGGGATGTTTGTGGCATGTGTGTGTTGACTGGGATTGCAGAGATTTATAGACACTAGTTATGAGTTAAACGAAATTGTAGTGAAATTTATGCTACCACATGGACCAGTTGCTGGATGTAAGTGTCCAGCTGAAGGACAGCAACAATGCCATCAGTGCTCACCTTCTGTTCACAATGTTCTCAAGTGCTCCAGTTCCTATTGGTTCAACAGGAAGGCATCACTCTATATTAAAGGAAGATACTGAAGCACTGGAACACATTTTTAGTTCATTAACTGGCTAATTTCGGTACAAACAGAGTACACATAAGTTATATAAATTGAAACTTTTTACTCTTTGGACCTTTCACATATGTTTTGGAATCATTTAAAATGCTTGAAAAATGTGTCTCTTACTCATCTTTCAAACTACAAAAATTTTGTTAAATAAGGGTAGTTTTTGATTTTTATGAGCCTGTTATGTGATAATAAAACATGCTTTATGTATGGCAAAAATTTCAATTATTTGTGAAACCTGTTCAACTGAAAAGTGGAGGCTCCCCTTTTCAGGGAATGTAAAATAATATGGTACTAATCAACAGAAAAAAATCAAAATTTTACAGATTGGAATTTCTGAAAAAAAAAATCCATAAATTAAATAAAAAAAGTTCAGAATGCTATAGTAAAAGAACTTTGTCAGATAAGTCCAAATGGAGGATTTCTTTGTAATCATAAAGCAATTAGCTTTCAATTAAAAAATCAATAAAATATCTAGAGATGTTCCAGAGATACAGCATTTTAAAATTTTATCAAAAAGTCACATCTTCAAAAAGGTATGCACAGTGTCATTTTTGGAGGGCTGTATCTTGGAGCAGAAATATAAACTACATTCAGTAACATCTGAGACTATGAAGGTAACATTTTTTCCTACCCTGCCTGTATTGTTATGGACTATGCCTGAAGTACAACTATCAGCTACCTGAGCTGCCCACCCGTGAGCTACCCCTTTAAAAAAATCTTTCACAAATGACATTTTCTCCTTGTGATTGCATGTTTCAAGCAAATTATTAAATTATCTAATGAGATCCTATGGATGCACTTGAACATATGGTTCAAAACTATTAAATTTGTTACAACTAACAAATGAAGTTCTGTTTGGGACACTACATATTCTATACTTTAGATTTTGTATTTCTTCCATCTTTTTTTCCATATCAGCCAATTTGGTATCTACATTATTATTTACTTTTACCAGTTTTTCCTCTACCACTACTGCACACTTGGTTCCACTTCTGTTTCTAAATCATTTTTAATCTGATTGATTTGGTTCAAGTTTAACTCTGTTTTCAGCACAAAATTTCCTGGCTGCTTTGATTTCATCTTTACGCTGTTTTTTGGAAGCCTGCACCCTCCTACTATAGTCATCACAAAGCTTCTTTCTGTCTTCTACACATTTACTACTCATTAATGTTAATTTCTCATTAGTGTTATGTGCTTCTTTCCTTATCTTTTCATCACAATCGTTAGCTACTGCTTCAACCTTCTTATTTAATTCTGAAAGATTAGAGCTGACTACCTTAATCTCCTTTTTAATTTATTTCTCCAATTCATCCTTGAAGCTAACCAGGTCAGTTCTAATGCTATGAGATTTCTTTTCCACCTTAACAATGTCTTCTTTTGTACACAATCTACTCATAATTTCTTTTAACACTCATTCCAATTTTTCGTCTGCCCTAACCTGTTGCCCTCGCTGACTTTCACTACTCCCCCTTAACCTTAATGATTTCATCCACTTCAGTACTGTTTTCATCCATTTCACTTCCATCACCTTACAATATACATGACGCTTTTATCGTTTCATCTGCAATAGGGCTTTCGTCCCCATCATTCAAAGTTACGTGCATGTCATTTACAGAACCAGTTCCCCATTGTCCCTTCTCTCTCATCACACTGTCTTGTTCGTTAAGGCCACTCATTATGCATAATTTAATATAAAATGACTTTTTTATGAAATTACCTTATTCTTATTGACTGCGGCTGCTGCTGCTGCTGCTGCAGTTGCAGCAGCAGTAATCATCATCTCGATTCATCGTCTGCACAGCTGCGTCTATGTGTGTGCTGATTTGCTGCTCCTGTACTCAATGGCTGCTTCCATAGAACCCACTAGCTGATTGGCTGCTGTCATACTGTGGCCATGAAACCCATTCGCTGATTTGCTGTTGCACTTCCTTCGTTATAATCACTGTATTGTAAACTGTTCTTGAGATAGTGTTCATAGTTCGTGAGTCCTAGTTTATTGTGCCCAATTACAATAATCATCACCCAGAAGGGAACCATACATGATGTTCACCTGCTTTATTTGTTTGTTGATGGTCCTTGGTGTCAACATATTGCGTTGTGTTACTGACTGAAAAATGGGGAGTGGAATTTCAACACTGACTACTGTAAATAATGTAGCCAACAGGTGCACAGTTGCATTTCTAGTTCTTTACTTTCACTGTTCACGACCTGCCAATAAACACAGTTAATATGGCCAGTGCACTATTGTTTAACTTTCGATGAAACTCATTAATAGTATTCAGGCAAACATCAGCATACTGCTACCGTAGTTTACTGTTGAACACCTATGAGCAGTAAAAACCTGATCACATAGTTATTGCAGAATGATATGCTACATATTGAATAAACACTGTCATTGTTTTAACACATGACCTATTACACGTATTTCACAGTTACGTTGATGCATTGTTGTTGACCTAACCAGCACAGGTTTCTCGTCTGAAAATCGCCCGTGGACTGATTGTCTCGGGACCAAAAATTTGCCTTTATACATCATCTCAGTGATAGGCACTGAAACTACACATTGTTCAGTGTTTAAGTTGCAGAAGTTACATTTAAAACATAAATCATTAAATTAACTGAATACATTGAAAAATTGGTTCTTTTTAACAGTTTGTTCAACACAGGGGTTAAGCCGAATTATTTGTTTAAATGATGAAATTAACAGATATAGATATAGAAACAATACTTTTTACAAACCTGTTAATTACTTTGGAATTAATGAAGGGCTGGATTTGTTAATATATTTTCAAATAGAGCCAAATAAATACTTCAAGAATCCTAGTGATTCTTTTTCCAAATGTGTATAATTAGTACAGAATTTATATTTGTTTGTAAGTCAGCAATAGAATCTAAGCCACAAAACAATTACTGATTTCATCCTATAACAAAAGATATTAACAATAAATTGTCAAAATAAATTAGAAAATCAATTACATACATAAAACGGAGCACAAATTTAGATCTGGTGCTATATTCTTTAAAACTGAGGGCCAACCTTTCTCTTTTATGAAATTGCAGATTACATTTACATATTTCGATGGTAATTGGTCAAAAATTTAAAAAAGAAATGAATTTAAGGAGGCAGATAACAAAACAAGAGGAAGTAAGAAGATCCCAGCTTGCTTTGTCAAAAGCTTACATTTTGACAGTTTAAGAAGACTACTGCATCTCACAGGATGATTAAATAAATTTCAGACATTGTTTGTGATACCTTAAAGCTGTTTGTATACTTTTCATTTGATACACAGCAATTAATGTTCCTTTGAATACTCCTCATTGAAGCATTGAGCCTAGATTGATATGCTTATGTCTTACATGTGTATATGCTGAAGCTTATGTATGATTTATATCCTCAACAGATAGTTTGTTCAAATATTTACACTATGTGATCAAATCACATGTTGAAAACTGCATTCTTCCCTTAGGTGAGAATGGTCTCTTCTACATTTCACAATGATCTTGGTACTTCCTTAAGCAGGAAAGTGTATGAAATTGGTCCATAAATTGAAGAGTCACCCTTATGGTGGTTTTGAAGGTACTGAAGGTTCATTGGATAAACAAGTCAGTCACCTTTGTTCTAATAGCTTACAATACTTCCTGAAGTCTTGCTCAGTGCACACAAAATAACCTAGACCATAGCTGCTGTGCAGATGGCGTGGTTGGGGAGGACAACAATAGTTATGGAGACTTTGTTGTGGACAACCACAGCATGTTGGGGGAGGTGCAGATCAACAGCTGAAGCATCTGCACAAATGTATTTCTTCCATAGCTTGTCAGCTACAACTACTGAGCCTGTGAATGATAATATCAACTGGTTATGCAAGTATGGCCAATGGTTTGACAAATGTAGATGTTAAGATTAAGTACTGTCTCACTAGAATACTGAAGAAGAACAAACCACATAAACAGAAGATCATTCAAAGTGAAACCAGGTGGACTGTGTGCCGCCAGAAGGAAATCTCCTAAAACAAAAAATATGTCATAATGGCCAACACCACTTAATATGGTACTGTCAGTGTAAAATAAAGAAAATGTCATACATGGGGATTGTGTGTCATCCCCCTGATAACCATTTCAGCAGGCATTACCTAAAACTATAACGTTCATTTTCTTCTTCTTCTTGTTTTTCCGAAGTAGTGAAGCCTGAGGAAGTACTTTCAGTTATTATATGAGCATGGTGTCTATTGTTTTGGACATTTCTGGAAGAACACACACCACACTGAATCCGCAGCTATGACAGCAATTGTAGTTGGAGGGAGAGGAAGGCAGAGAAAGGGAAGGGACTAATGATATTAGCTGCATCGAGACTTTACACAGAGTCAGCAGCGATGAGTGAAAATGTGTGCTGTAGAGGGACTCAAACCCATGATCTTCTGGTTACTAGGCAGTAACATTAACCGCAATGCCACCTGGACACAGTGTTTATTGCAAAAACGCAGACTATCTCATCGTGCTCCCCAGCAGACTCTCACAGCCACCCAGTGGCACCTATCAGCAGTCCCTGTCCATGTCGTACTTTCTCGCTGATTTTATATTCACACTGGAGGTTGAATGTAAGTGTACATCCACACTGAAGGTAGGGAATTAATTACCTATTGAGGTGAATCAATAGTATGAAAGCATGGTAAAACGTGCTCACAATTAACTCACCATGTAAAAAGAAATTGGTCAAATCTAGAACATAGAACTGTTCACACATATTTTATTCAGCATAACTAAAACAAACTTTTCTTCATATCATTGTCAACTCTCTGCCAGGACAAGAACTTTTTTTTCTTTCCTTCATTATGGGATACTTAACCAACCACAGTTTGTATTTCAAGATGGCTTTCATACTGAGGTAGTTTTCAGTCAGCAGTTGGTTCCCATTCCTTGTTCCACATATCTTGCAGATGCGTGCTGTTTCATTTAGTTTCAACACAATAGGCAACTAAATTTTTACCCAGTGAACTCAGTCGTGTAACAGTCCATCCCACAGAAATCAGCTGAAGACAGCAACATTCTCTGTTGCCAAAATAACTGGTGATCTGAGGCATCTCAACACCTTGGAAGATTACTAACATTATCAGACATATTGGGTTTTTAAAATGTTGTCTATATCTTGCTTGCGTCTTTCATTCTTGCAGTCTGTAAATATAGTACTGTAATACTGTATTGTATAAGTTGGGCAAGCCCAGATAAACCTATTGTTTACATTTGACTGCACAAAAATTAGTTGTCCTCTAAGAATTCTAAGTCTGGCCGTCTACACAATCTGGCAACACTATAGTATTTGTATGTGTCTGGAGGAAATGTTGTCTTCCACTCGAGCAGTTACAGTGTTGTATCTGGTAGTAAATGTCGCGCAATGTAGATGCATAGTTGAGAGTTTAAGTCCTCTCATTCTTCTATTTTTTAACCACATTTCAACTGTGTAGTTAATGTATCAGTCTGATAGAAACTCAGGGATAATTTGCTTCACTTTCTAATCTTCTGTGCAAGAGCTCATGGCTGCATCAAGATCGGAATAGATTATAGTCGAGAGTTTTCTTTCCATAGAGCATCAACCAGCTATCTGCTACTGGTCTCTTGATGCCAGCCACCATCTGACCAGTTGAGCTCATTGCGACGTATTTTTGGCACCTTGCTGCTCTCGCATTTAAATTGTTTCTTTGTGTAGTTTGATTCTCCGCATGAAATAACTTTGATAAATGGGGTGGACACCATGCAGTTACACATGTGTAGGTTATTGTGAATATATTTATCAGTTGTCATTTTCTTATTTGAACTTCCAGTATTTGATGTGTAGTTATGAACTGGATTGTGTGTAGTTGAATCTTATGAATATTGTTTAAGTGTTATGAAATAGATGCAAGAGGAAAGGGTCTAACACTTCAGACATATTTTTCATTTTGGGGTTAACTGACAGGTGAAGGAGCCTCCATATTTGCCATGTCTTTTATAACAGCATCTTCTCAATGTTGATAGCTATGGCATAGGGAAGCTCTATGAGTGAACTGATGACACTGAAACGAAAATGCGGTAATAGACACCAGTTTGATTTTTGTTGCTGTTAATTGTGGCAAGTCGTACTTCTGCTATTGACTTCTTAACTTTGGCAGTTGAATGCAAATATTGCACGAAAGTTAAATGGTAACAGTTCATCACATATGTCAATTATTGAAACTTCATGAATGTGGAAATTCATTCATGCCGGAATGAAAGAAACAAGAAAATGCTTTTCTGATGTGGTTTTCCTAATATCGTTCCACACTTCACACAAATGCTTCAAGGTGCATTCATCCCTCTGTTAAACCCACAGCAAACAGTATGTCACATATATTAGATATCTTCCTCGTGCTACTTAGTTTATAATGCATAAACAATGTTAAAAAGATCAAATTATGAAAAATCCAATTCATAACTGCAAGTCAAATACTAGAATTTTAAATTAGAAAATGACAGTTGATAAATACACTCATACCTTTTGTGTAGCTCCATGTTCACTTGGTTTACTAAAGTTATTTAGTGCAGAAAATCCAACTATGCTAATAAATAATTTCATGCTTATCAGTGTGAGAGCATAAATTTACTCCAAACGCAGATGCACCACATTCATCTGTTCGGACTACAACCAGTGTCAGATGCCTGGTGGTGAGCAGCTGGGTTGCAGTGGTTATGTAGGGTGAGGAAACGTTTAAGCATAAACTGTTGTGATCTTGATGCAGCCAAAGGCTCTTTTGTTATTACTGTGTGGTTAGAAAGTGAAGCAGATTACCTTTGAGGTTTCATCAGGTTCACACTTTTAGCAGGCAGTCAAACTGCAGTTAAAAAATAAAGGAATGAATAGACTGGAGCATACAACTTTGCATCTACATTGCATGACATTTACCACTAGACCACGAGTGGTACAACACTCTAACAACTCAAGTGAAAGACAATGTCTACATCTTACAGTGTCTGCATCCTGTGTTGTCAAATCATGCATATGACAAGGCTTAGAATTCTGAGGGGTGGGGAACTTTCTGTGCTGTCAAGTGTATATGTAGAGTTGTTTCATTTAATGTGGTCTGGTAGTTGCTTCACATACTCATTTGATATAACTTTTTGTTAATGGTAACTACATTACCTGAGAGCTTGTATAGTTGCAAATATTATTGATTGATCAATGGAAGGTCCAGGATGTAAGAACAATAATATAGAGGATAGATTTCTACTCGTAACGTAGAAGAGTCATCGAGTTGTGGGTCGGCACAATGAAAAGGACACTGGAAGTATGCACAATCTCCGACAAAGTCCTTCCTCAGAAGTAAAACTCTCTCTCTCTCTCTCTCTCTCTCTCTCTCTCTCTCTCTCTCTCTCTCTCTCACACACACACACACACACACACACACACACACACACACACGGCTCCTGTCTGTGGCTATTAAGGCCCGACTGTGACTGTTGAAGTGAGCGACAGGTAGAAGGAGGCAGCACAGGTTGAGAAGTGGGAGAGATAGTAGGGTAGGGGTTGGGGAAGAAGTGAACCAACTGTGAGCTACTACCTGTATTCTGTAATGGTCTAACTTCTGTATCAATATTTTGTGATCAACACAACTGAACACCTTAGTTGATTAAAAAAAGATGGCTAGTGCTCGAAACCATTTGTTTAATCCATCCAGTACCTCACAGAGAAAAGAGAATATAGCATTTTCAGTTGTTAAACCACTTCTAAAACTGATCTGGACATTCGATAGCAAATTATGTGAAATAAAATGATCAATTATCCTTACATACACAGCCTTTTCAATAACTTAAGCAAACACTGTTGGCATAGAAATAGGTCTAAAATTGGTCACATTATTCCTTTCTCCCCTTTTACAAAGTAGCTTTTTCATGCAAACAGATAGCTTGTTAGTGGTCGTGCCAACATAGAATGTGCCACAGATGTTACCGCTTATTTGGTAGATCGTATGGCTGTTTTCACAGGTGGCTCTGTCTTTGATCAAATAGGAGATGCCAGTGATAGGACTGGAGTAGATATGGCTTCTGGGTCTGTTGCAGGAATATAAGCCTTGAGGCAAGGGGCTAGGAGCAAGAGAGGAGTAGTAATGGATAAGAGTATTGTCTAGGACTGGTGGGCAACAAGATATCATTATGGGAGGGTTGGGGAAGACAGTAGTGAGGATATTTTAGGACAGGTCGGGAGACAGTCAAAACTGAAATGACAAATATCCTCCCCATCCCTCCCACAGTGATATTCCACCACCCACCCAACATATGAAATATACTTGTCCATCTCTAGCCTGCCCCAGTTCCCAACCCCTTGGTACATGCCTCATATCTATGCAATAGACTCAGATGCAAGACCTGGCATGACAAATTTTTTTGAAAGTCTGTGCCGAATTTTATTAAATTAGTGTGGTGCCTTAACGATTTAAGATATTTCACATGGGATGAAAGTCATCCAGAATCTTCTGAAGCCAATAAGGTGGTGCTTAGTAACCCACTAGTGTTAGACATACCAAATTTTGAGGTCATGTTCTTCTTGCAGACAGACACCTAATTCTTCTGGAGTAGAAAGTGGTAGCTGTCCTCCTACGGGAACAGAATGGCAGGGGAGGTGTTGCATGTTGATGCCCTATAGCAATGCACCTTGGGAACTTTCACCTGCGGAGATGAAATATTCTATGTATGAATGGGAAGCCTTGGCGGTTATGTTTGCCCTTAAGAAATTCAGATTTTATTTTGAACACCAGGAATTTTGTTTAGAGACTGACAATCAAGCTCTTAGTTAGGTTTTGGCTCATTATTTCCATAATACCCTCTTAGGCATTTATAAAACTGTTGTCAAGATCAGACGACACATCACCTGGTCCCCCCTGTATAAGCAAGCCTGGAGGTTGGTGGGGTCAAGATCACTCAACATGTCACCTGGTCCTCCCTGAATAAGGCTGTCCAGAGGTTGGTGGAGGAGTGTGAGAGCCGTAAGGGAGCTGAGCCCAACTTGAATTCCCTCAAGTGGCTTTTAGAGCCTACCTGTTAGAAATGCCTGATGGATTAACTTTGTATGGATTATATAGGTCCACTTCATCAAGTGTGTGTGTGTGTGTGTATTAGGCACCTACTAGTTATCATGGATGACTTTTCTCTTTTTTTTTGACACATTCCGAGCAGAGAAATGACATTCCTGGCAGCTGGCCAGCATTTGTTATGAATTTTTTCTGTTTCCAGGCCACCGAGGATGCTTGATAGCTTCTGTTTCCCAGCTATTTGTGAGGTTCTGCTTTGACAATGGAATTAAAGATGTGACCACAAATCCTTTTACCAGCATACTTTGCTGACCAGGTGAACTGCAAGTTGAAGGCTGTGCTTATCTTTCACAACAAGGCTCAGACAACGTGGCTCAATTTTATCTTTAACACTGCACAACCCAAGTCCCTGGAGACTGCTCCAGTATCCCTTATGTTAGCACATCCAGTCAATTTTCCTCTTGTCAACCTGTAGTCAATCAATGATTTGCTTCAAGAACAAGTCACCCTAGCAGTAACACAGCACAACTGGAGCCAGGCTAGACATAATACCAAAATTGCCTGTCACAGGTTATCCATCTGTTAGTCAGGGGCTAAACGGTTCATTGGAAAGGCTGGGGACACAGTGTTAGTCCGAAACCCTAATATTGCTGAAAAGGGGGAGTTAGTGTTCGATAGCAAGGTTGCTCCTCAGTTGTTGGGACCCTGTTAGATTGTCAGGGTGGTGAGTTCGGCAAACCTCCTGGTTCTGAATTTATGGACGAGTAAAGCCTCACACATGCACATTACTCATATCAAGGAGAGGCATATGTAAAGGGCTCCTTAATGGTGGGGACGGCGGATTTTGGTTTGGTGGAGGAGGCTGAACCATGGTGGGCTCCCTCTTCGAATTCGAGCCCCATGTGCCTGGCAGATGTCACTTCTCACAGCTCAGAGCTCGTGGCACCAGTGGGCATTGTGGAGCAACAATGGGTGTAGAGGAACAGCAGTGGATCTCACGGGCAGTCGGTGTCTTGAAGCTGGACTGGAGGGTGAGTCATGCGGGGCTCGTGGGCAGCATGTACTGTTTAGCTGAACTTTATGTGGCAGTATCATTATACCATCACAATCATTACAATAATACAACCTTCTTTCAATAATGGTAACTGCCATAGGCTAATCAGCCCAAGATTATCATCACTCATCTAAAAGCTGGTATGTACACCTCTGGCACAGACAACAATAGGGAGACATAGTGGCACAGAAGCAATGAGGCCTTCATAGATCACTGGAGGAAGTTGGAACCATATTTATACAATCAGGCCACTTCATTCCCATAAATTCTGGAAGGGGGGATGATCTCTGATGTTATGTTAAATCACAACCTAGATCTGTTCAACCAGGTTCAGGGCTGGCGAGTTGGGTAACCAACACATCAATTGGAACTCACCACTGTGTTCCTGAAACCACTCGATCACACTCGTGGCCTTGTGAAATTGTGCATTGTTTTCATGAAAAATGCCACACTCAATGCAAATACTTTCAGAAAAGACTTCCTGACACTTAAACGTTTACTCAATGGGACACATGATCGTCACGAAGGAGTGCACCTAACATGAACCATGGACCGTGGCACTGGTAGCGAGGCTTGCGTGCCTCAGCAATACAGATAGTCGTTCCATAGGTGCAACCCCAACGGAGGGGTATCTGTTGTGGGGCCAGACAAACATGTGGTCCCTTAAGAGGGGCAGCAGTCTTTTCAGTAGTTGCAGGGGCGACAGTCAGGATGAATGACTGATCTGGTCTTGTAACATTAACCAAAACGGCCTTGCTGTGCTGGTACTGCGAACGGCTGAAAGCAAGGGGAAACTACAGCCGTAATTTTTCCCGAGGGCATGCAGCTTTACTGTATGATTACATGATGATGGCGTCCTCTTGGGTAAAATATTCCGGAGGTAAAATAGTCCCCCACTCGGATCTCCGGGCGGGGACTACTCAAGAGGATGTCGTTATCAGGAGAAAGAAAACTGGTGTTCTACGGATCGGAGCGTGGAATGTCAGATCCCTTAATCGGGCAGGTAGGTTAGAAAATTTAAAAAGGGAAATGGATAGGTTGAAGTTAGATATAGCGGGAATTAGTGAAGTTCGGTGGCAGGAGGAACAAGACTTCTGGTCAGGTGACTACAGGGTTATAAACACAAAATCAAATAGGGGTAATGCAGGAGTAGGTTTAATAATGAATAGGAAAATAGGAATGCGGGTAAGCTACTACAAACAGCATAGTGAACGCATTATTGTGGCCAAGATAGATACGAAGCCCACACCTACTACAGTAGTACAAGTTTATATGCCAACTAGCTCTGCAGATGACGAAGAAATTGAAGAAATGTATGATGAAATAAAAGAAATTATTCAGATTGTGAAGGGAGACGAAAATTTAACAGTCATGGGTGACTGGAATTCGAGTGTAGGAAAAGGGAGAGAAGGAAACATAGTAGGTGAATATGGACTGGGGGACAGAAATGAAAGAGGAAGCCGCCTTGTAGAATTTTGCACAGAGCACAACATAATCATAACTAACACTTGGTTTAAGAATCATGAAAGAAGGTTGTATACATGGAAGAACTCTGGAGATACTAAAAGGTATCAGATAGATTATATAATGGTAAGACAGAGATTTAGGAGCCAGGTTTTAAATTGTAAGACATTTCCAGGGGCAGATGTGGACTCTGACCACAATCTATTGGTTATGACCTGTAGATTAAAACTGAAGAAACTGCAAAAAGGTGGGAATTTAAGGAGATGGGACCTGGATAAACTAAAAGAACCAGAGGTTGTACAGAGATTCAGGGAGAGCATAAGGGAGCAATTGACAGGAATGGGGGAAATAAATACAGTAGAAGAAGAATGGGTAGCTTTGAGGGATGAAGTAGTGAAGGCAGCAGAGGATCAAGTAGGTAAAAAGACGAGGGCTAGTAGAAATCCTTGGGTAACAGAAGAAATACTGAATTTAATTGATGAAAGGAGAAAATATAAAAATGCAGTAACTGAAACAGGCAAAAAGAAATACAAACGTCTCAAAAATGAGATCGACAGGAAGTGCAAAATGACTAAGCAGGGATGGCTAGAGGACAAATGTAAGGATGTAGAGGCCTATCTCACTAGGGGTAAGATAGATACTGCCTACAGGAAAATTAAAGAGACCTTTGGAGATAAGAGAACGACTTGTATGAATATCAAGAGCTCAGATGGAAACCCAGTTCTAAGCAAAGAAGGGAAAGCAGAAAGGTGGAAGGAGTATATAGAGGGTCTATACAAGGGCGATGTACTTGAGGACAATATTATGGAAATGGAAGAGGATGTAGATGAAGATGAAATGGGTGATATGATACTGCGTGAAGAGTTTGACAGAGCACTGAAAGACCTGAGTCGAAACAAGGCCCCCGGAGTAGACAATATTCCATTGGAACTACTGACGGCCGTGGGAGAGCCAGTCCTGACAAAACTCTACCATCTGGTGAGCAAGATGTATGAAACAGGCTAAATACCCTCAGACTTTAAGAAGAATATAATAATTCCAATCCCAAAGAAAGCAGGTGTTGACAGATGTGAAAATTACCGAACTATCAGCTTAATAAGTCACAGCTGCAAAATACTAACACGAATTCTTTACAGACGAATGGAAAAAGTAGTAGAAGCCAACCTCGGGGAAGATCAGTTTGGATTCTGTAGAAACACTGGAACACGTGAGGCAATACTGACCTTACGACTTATCTTAGAAGAAAGATTAAGGAAAGGCAAACCTACGTTTCTAGCATTTGTAGACTTAGAGAAAGCTTTTGACAATGTTGACTGGAATACTCTCTTTCAAATTCTAAAGGTGGCAGGGGTAAAATACAGGGAGCGAAAGGCTATTTACAATTTGTACAGAAACCAGATGGCAGTTATAAGAGTCGAGGGACATGAAAGGGAAGCAGTGGTCGGGAAGGGAGTAAGACAGGGTTGTAGCCTCTCCCCGATGTTGTTCAATCTGTATATTGAGCAAGCAATAAAGGAAACAAAAGAAAAATTAGGAGTAGGTATTAAAATTCATGGAGAAGAAATAAAAACTTTGAGGTTCGCCGATGACATTGTAATTCTGTCAGAGACAGCAAAGGACTTGGAAGAGCAGTTGAATGGAATGGACAGTGTCTTGAAAGGAGGATATAAGATGAACATCAACAAAAGCAAAACAAGGATAATGGAATGTAGTCTAATTAAGTCGGGTGATGCTGAGGGAATTAGATTAGGAAATGAGGCACTTAAAGTAGTAAAGGAGTTTTGCTATTTGGGGAGCAAAATAACTGATGATGGTCGAAGTAGAGAGGATATAAAATGTAGGCTGGCAATGGCAAGGAAAGCGTTTCTGAAGAAGAGAAATTTGTTAACATCCAGTATTGATTTAAGTGTCAGGAAGTCATTTCTGAAAGTATTCGTATGGAGTGTAGCCATATATGGAAGTGAAACATGGACGATAAATAGTTTGGACAAGAAGAGAATAGAAGCTTTTGAAATGTGGTGCTACAGAAGAATGCTGAAGATTAGATGGGTAGATCACATAACTAATGAGGAAGTATTGAATAGGATTGGGGAGAAGAGAAGTTTGTGGCACAACTTGACCAGAAGAAGGGATCGGTTGGTAGGACATGTTCTGAGGCATCAAGGGATCACCAAGTTAGTATTGGAGGGCAGCGTGGAGGGTAAAAATCGCAGAGGGAGACCAAGAGATGAATACACTAAGCAGATTCAGAAGGATGTAGGTTGCAGTAGGTACTGGGAGATGAAAAAGCTTGCACAGGATAGAGTAGCATGGAGAGCTGCATCAAACCAGTCTCAGGACTGAAGACCACAACAACAACAACAACAAGTGGCACAGAAGCAATGAGGCCTTCATAGATCACTGGAGGAAGTTGGAACCATATTTATACAATCAGGCCACTTCATTCCCATAAATTCTGGAAGGGGGGATGATCTCTGATGTTATGTTAAATCACATCCTAGATCTGTTCAACCAGGTTCAGTGCTGGCGAGTTGGGTGGCCAACACATTAATTGGAACTCACCACTGTGTTCCTGAAACCACTCGATCACATTCATGGCCTTGTGAAATGGTGCATTGTTTTCATGAAAAATGCCACACTCAATGCAAATACTTGCAGAAAAGACTTCCTGAAACTTAAACGTTTACTCAATGGGAAACATGATCGTCACGAAGGAGTGGACCTAACATGAACCATGGAACGTGGCACTGGTAGTGAGGTTTGCGTGCCTCAGCAATACAGATAGTCGTTCCGTAGGTGCAACCCCAACGGAGGGGTATCTGTTGTGGGGCCAGACAAACATGTGGTCCCTTAAGAGGGGCAGCAGTCTTTTCAGTAGTTGCAGGGGTGACAGTCAGGATGAATGACTGATCTGGTCTTGTAACATTAACCAAAACAGCCTTGCTGTGTTGGTACTGTAAATGGATGAAAGCAAGGAGAAACTATAGCCGTAATTTTTCACGAGGGGATGCAAATTTACTGTCCATTAAATGATGATGGTGTCCTCTTGGGTAAAATATTCCAGAAGTCAAATAGTCCCCCATTCAGATCTCCAGGATGACATCATTATCAGGAGACAGAAAACTTATGCTCTACAAATTGGAACATGGAATGTCAGTCCCTTTAATTAGGCAGGCAGGTTAGAAAATTTAAAAAGGGAAATGGATAGTGTAAAGATAAATATGGTGGGAATTGGTTAAGTTTGATGGCATGAGGAATAAGACTTCTGGTCAGATGAATACAGGATTATAAATACAAATTCATATAGGGATAATGGAGGAGTAGGTTTAAAAATGAATAAAAAACAGGAGTGCGGGTAAGCTACTATGAACAGCATAGTGAATGCAGTATTGCAGCCAAGATAGACACAAAGCCCACACTTACCACAGTAGTACAAGTTCATATGCCAACTAGGTCCCCAGATGATGAAGAGATTAAAGAAATGTATGATGAGATAAAAGAAATTATTCAGATAACGAAGGGAGACGAAAAGTTAATAGACATAGGGGATTGGAATTCAATAGTAGGAAAAGGAAGAGAAGGAAAAGGAGGAGGTGAATATGGACTGTGGGTAAGGAATGAAAGAGGAAGCCGTCTGGTAGAATTTTGCACAGCTTTGGGCCACCCCCAAAAACTTACTTTTTCATATTTGGTGCATTGTGCTGCCACCTACTCCATATCAGAGACCTCAGTAGTCATTATACATCGTGAGAGAGCAAAATGGGGCGCTCCGCGGAGCTCATTGACTTTGAATGTGGTCAGGTGATAGGGTGTCATTGGTGTCACATGTCTGTATGCGAGCTTTCCACACTCCTGAATATTCCTACGTCCACTGTTTCTGATGAGATAGTGAAGTGGAAGCATGAAGGGACACATGCAGCACAAAAGCATACAGGCAATCTTGTCTGCTGGCTGAAAGATACCGCTGACATTTGGAGAAGGCTGTAATGTGTAATAAGCAGATATCTATCCAGACCTGAAAGAACTGCAAAAAGGTAGGAATTGTAAGAGATAGGATCTGGATAAAGTGAAAGGATCAGAGACTGTAGAGTGTTTCAGAAAGCACTAGGGAACCATTGACAAGGACATGGGTAAGAGATACAGCAGAAGAGAAAGGGTAGCTTTGAGAGATTACTAGTGAAAGTAGCAGAGGATCAAGTAGGTAAAAAGACGAGGCTAGTAGAAATCCTTGGGTAACAGAGGAGATACTGAATTTAATAGATGAATGGTGAAAATATAAAAATGCAGTAAATGAAGCAGGCTGAAAGGAATACAAACGTCTCAAAAATGAGATCGACAGGAAGTGCAAACTGGCTCAGCAGGGATGGTAACAGGACAAATTTAAGGATGTAGAGGCATATATGGCTAGGGGTAAGACAAACACTGCCTACTGGAATACTGAAGAGACCTATAGAGGGTCTATACAAGGGCGACGCACTTGCGGGCAATATTTTGAAAATGGAAGAGAACGTAGATGAGGATGAAATGGGAGGTACGATACAGCGTGAAGAATTTGACAGTGCTGAAAGACATAAGTTGAAACAAGGCCCTGGGAGGAGACAACATCCATTAAAACTACTAATAGCCTTGGGACAGCCAGCCTTGAAAAAACTCTGCCATCTGGTCAGAAAAATGTATGAGACAGGCAAAATACCCCCAGACTTCAAGAAGAATATAATAATTGCAATTCCAAAGAAAGCAAATGTTGACAGGCATGAAAATTACCGATCTATCAGTTTAATAAGTCATGGCTGTAGAATACTAACATGAATTCTGTACAGTCGACTGGAAAAACTGGTAGGTGCTGACCTCAGGGAAGATTAGTTTCGATTCCGTAGAAACGTTGGAACACGTGAGGCAATACCGACCCTATGATTTATCTTAGATGATAGATGAAGGAAACGCAAACTCACATTTCTAGTATTTGTAAACTTAAAGAAGCTTTCGACAATGTTGACTGGCATACTCTCTTTCAATTCTGAAGGTGGCAGTCGTCAAATGCAGGGAGTGAAAGGCTATTTACAATTTGTACAGAAACCAGATGGCAGTTATAAAAGGGGAGGAGCAAAAGGGAAGCAGTGGTTGGGAAGGGAGTGAGACAGGGTTTTAGCCTATCCCTGGTGTCGCTCAGTCTGCATATTGAGCAAGCAATAAAGGGAACAAATGAAAAATTTTGAGTAGGAATTAAAATCCAGGGAGGAGAAATAAAAACTTTGAGGTTAGCCAATGACATTGTAATTCTGTCAGAGACAGTAAAGGGCCTGGAAGATCAGTTGAACAGAATGCACAGCACATTCAAAGAGGGATATAAGACGAACATCAACAAAAGCAAAACAAGAATAATGGAATGTAGTCGAATTAAATTGGGTGATGATGACAGAATTACATTATGAAATAAGACAATTAAGGTAATAGATAAGTTTTGCTATTTGGGGAGCAAAATAACTGACGAAGGTTGAAGTAGAGAGAATATAAAATGTAGTCTGGCAGTGCCAAGGACAGTATTTCTGAAGAAGAGAAATTTGTTCACATCGAGCATACATTTAAGTGTCAGGAAGTCTTTTCAGAAAGTATTTGCATTGAGTGTATCCATGTATGGAAGTGAAACATGGACGAAATGTGGTGCTACAGAAGAATGCTGAAGATTAGATGGGTAGATTATGTGACTAATGAGGAGATACTGAATAGAATTGGGAAGAAGAGGAATTTGTGGCACAACTTAACTATAGGGTGGCGTACAAAATGTGTTACCAATTGTTTCTTTTACAATTTACACCACATATTAGATACTCCGCTGGGATCTCTACAGCAGTACCAGCAGAGCTTGGAAAAACAAATGAGTTACGAAATGACATGTAATTCACGATACTGCCACTAGGAGACTAGTAACCAGCAGTGGCTGACAATGGAGGACTGACAACACAGCAACGATCAGCAATTGTGTTACTTTTTCATGAAACAAAAAGCCTTGTTGTGACTCAGAGGCGTTATCGACAACAGTTTAACACACGATGGGTCCCTTGCAAGAAGACCATTCACGGGTTGTACGATAAATTTGTACAGGAAGGAACAGTATTGGAATCGAAGCGACCTCGGCCTAAGCCTGTTTGTTCGCCAGAGAATATTTAAGCAGTATGAGTTGCTGTACAGAGAAGTCCCGGGAAATGGTGTAGAAAGGCAGCAGTGAAGCTGGGAATACCCAGTCGCTCCATTCAATGCATTCTTAAAAGTGGCCTCCACATGTACCCATACAAGATGACCTGTGCACAGAAGCTCACTGAAGAACACAAGCAGCAGAGACTACTGTTTGCTCAGTGGGTGGAGGATAGGGAAGAAACTCTCAACAACGTTTGGTTTTCAGATGAGGCGCATTTTCATTTAGATGGTGTGGTTAACAAACAAAATGTACACTTTTGGGCCACTGAAAACCCACAAGTGCTTCATGAATGACATTATGCTCCGAGGATTACACCGTGGCCAGCAATTTCCAGTCACGGACTTACTGGACCCTTTTTCTTTGAAGAAACTGAACAGCGAACGTTATTTGAGCATGCTTCGCAATAGATTCATTCCACAGCTTCTTGCTACTGCCTTGCCCTTCAACACACAGTGATTCATGCAAGATGGAGCAAGGCCACATACTGCAAACACTGTGTTGGAGTTTTTACACAAGCATTTCGACATGCTGATCATTTCACTCAGGTTTCCAGGTTGCTTCAATGATGGACAAAATTGGCCCCCCAATAGTCCAGACCTCAATCCATGTGACTCTTTTCTTTGGGGGTACCTAAAGGAAAAAAATTTCCTGAAATGTCCACGTGATTTAATGGAGCTCAGAAGAGTTATTCTTTAAGCTTTCAGTGAAATTAGGGAAGACATGTGCTGTAGGGTACTCACTAACTTCAGCGTTCCTTTGAAGAAAGTTGGGAATCAAAATGGTGGGCATATTGAGCATGTACTGAGATAGAACAAATCTCCATGGACGGCTCTTCATTATAGCATATGTTCCTTTCGGATTGTATTGACAATAAAGTTTATATTCAAAAACTTAATGGTAACACATTTCGTGCGCCACCGTATAGAAGAAGGGACTGGTTGGTAGGACAGGTTCTGAGCCATCAAGGGATCATCGATTTAGTATTGGAGGGAAGGGTGGAGGGTGAAAATCAGAGGGAGACCAAGACATGAATACACTAAACAGATTCAGAAGGATGTGGGTTGCAGTAGTTACTCGGGGATGAAGAAGCTTGCACAGGATAGAGTGGCATGGAGAGCTGCATCAATCCAGTCTTGCCACTGAAGAGCACAAGAACAATAGAAGGGGTGGATGTGCTTTGCAACCAGTTTACAATACTTCTTTTGTGACACAGTGCCTCACACAAGCTCCACTGGACCCATGGGTGCCCACGTGGTTGTTTCCCAGAGTATAATGGAGGCCCCTACAGTACAGGAGTCAAGAGGCTGTTCCCCTTGTGGGTGACGGAAATGCACCCTCCCAAAGGCACGATGAAGGTATCAGGATTCATCAGACCATGCAGTGCTCGGCCATTGTGCCAACATCCAGCGCCAATAGTTACATACCTATTTCAGTTGTTGTCGATGTCATGGCGTGGGTCATCAGCGGCACAGACTCATCATTAGGAGTGTTTGGAGCATTGTGCATTCAGACACAATTGTACTCTGCCCAGCATTAATGTCTGATGTTAGTTACACCACAGTTTGTTGCCTGTCTTGTTTTACCAGCCTGCCTAGCCTATGATGTCTACCATCTGTGATGAGGAGTACTTGCCCAACCCCATAACGTCTGGCCATGGTCTCACCTTTGTTTTGCCATGTGTTGAAGACAACTGCCATAGTACTACTTCAACACCCAGCAAGCTGTGCAGCTTCCAAAACGTTCATACCAAGCCTTCAGGCCATCAAAATCTGCTCTTGGTCAAACTCAGATTGTGCGCATTTCCTATTTTACAACAAGACAAGATGCTCACTGATACTCCATGCAACGTGTGTGTGTCTGACTAGAAGACAAGGTGAGATGCTATTGCCTGGATGAGTTTATACTGACAGTAGATCAGTGATCATAATGTTTTGGCTGCTGTGTATATGGATTTAGTATTATGACTTCCAAGTGGATGCTGGGCAATGCCAAGGGAACCATTCTGCAACATTTGAGGCAACTGTAAAATGCATCAATTTATTACAAGGGTGTGCCAGAAAATAATGGCTCCAAAATTTTGATTCTGTTCTTAATATCAGTTGTCATGCATATGACACTGTTGATGTTACCACTTTGCTGACACAGTATGCAGCACCCTCCTGATGAACAGTTTTGAACTGCAGGGTGTGTGTGTGTGTGTGTGTTATTTAACTGTGTCAGCATGTGAGAAAACCCTCAGACAACAGAGCACCAATTCAAATAGTTCATCCACATGTGGAGCACCCTCTCCTTCAGCATGACAATGCCAGACCATACACAACTTTTGTTTTGCACCTGCAACAGTCTGACGCCTTTGATTCATTATTATTGATCATCCTCCATACTGACCCGGTTTGAGCCAATGAATTTTCAACTGTTTGCAAAACTTAAAGAACACCTTCAGGGACTCAACTTTGATAGTGATGAATTAGTGTAAGCGTAGGTGAGGCTGTGGATCTGCCAACGAAGTCAAGCATTCTACAGTGACGACGCCAACAACCTGGTGTCTCACTGGGAGAAAGGTGTTCAGTGCCACGGTGACTATGTTAGAAATAAATATACAAACATGAAGAATAAATATGTTAAATATTAAGTTTGTTTTAATTAAAATGCTTCAATAATTTCCGAATAGAAATTTTGTGTCATTACTTTCCAGCATGTGCTCATGCCCAAAATATACACCAATTAAAAATTAACATTTAATTAATTTGGCAAAGAAGGTGGCTTTCAACTGATACAATTTTAAGGTCATAGGGAAGTTCAGTTCATCAACTAACACAGCACACAGAGTATGAGAAGACTTCTTGTAGGTAAAAAGTTACATTATGGGCACCATTTGGATGTTTTGGTTAACATTAGGCTGTGCTACTGATCAATTTGTTACCATATCCTTTTCTTGGCTTTCACATTTCTAGACTTTGTCAGCTCACAGCCACACTGCCACTTTTGAACATAGGCTAAGCCTTGAGATGCACTACGAATCAGACTCCCACTACAACCAATGTTACAAGGGGGGAGTGGGTCTAGAACCACATTTTAACCTTGTAGCCTTTGAATAGTTCTCCAGTTTAGGTCCAAAGTCAATGGATCTTCAAACTGCTTTTCATTTACATGATGTGTCTTGTGCATACATATCATCCTGAATGCCAAACCATCATTACATCAGGGTTCAAAGCCAAAGCCTGAACTGTGTTGGGTCTAACCACTCTTTTACTGTATTTAATAAAATTTAGTATATTTATTTTCCTATCATTTCCTCACAGTGATTGTTTAGGATTACTGTTGTGATAATGCTTGTCAAATGAATTGCAAGCTGTTCACATAGTTTGTATAATCTATAATGAAGTACTCACATATATTCAAATGCAAATGCTGCATTAATGCTATCCCAGTACTTCTGCAGTTGCACTCAAGATGTATGTTGAAACATATTTTTTCAGCACAGATAGTTCACAAGTAGTTTGCGTGATTGTGTCAGTGCGCTCAATTCTCATTTGCAGGATAAAAATACTAGTGGCACCAAGTGAATTTGTTTGCTGCTGATAGGTGAATACCCTACAACTGGTTGCACTACGTCAGATTTCAAGTGACATGTTTATGTAAGATTATTTACACCAGTAACTTTAACATTGTGACAGTTTCACAAACAATATGAGTAACAATGTGCAGCAAATGCAGAAAGTGGTTATGAACAAACCTGTCAATATTTAATGTGTAACCCCATGGCTTCATCAAAACTTTGCTGCCAACATACAAATTCATTCTGCTGTGTAACAATTTATGCTTCCATGTGATATTTGTCTGAAATTTAACTTTGCTGCTGAGAGTTCTACTTACATATGGTTCACATATTCAAAGTACACAAAATGTACTTCTCAGATTAGTGACCATGCAAGTGTCACTTCAAAATTATTCATAAATAATTTATTTTACATTATCAGTAAATAAATTACAATTCTCATTCCATACGACGATACACTGCAATAATGCATTAACTGCAGCCATACCATTTATAAATTTAATGGCACTGCTAAGGTTCACTACAGTCATAATCATTCTTAAGTTGCACATTAAGGTTGTCATTCAAAAGAAGTGTATCAGAGCAGAATATACCCACTTTATGGCAACCAGTTTATCAGTATAATTGGGTTGTGCATTAAAAAAGTTTTGCATGTTTACTAACCATTAAATTGAAAGACAGTAAGTTCATCAGTTTAGTAAACCGAATTATTCATGTTTCCAGCTGTATGACATCAATTGTATGTATTCACGCATCACACTGCACACAGAAATTAATGAAACCCTGTTAAGAAATACAAGTAAGCCACTTACTATGAAGTGTAACTCAGTTTGTACTTCATCAGTTTCATCTTTTTTTATCCACTTAGTTGGCTCCTGGTCCATCGCTTCAGTTCTACAGTCTGAAAAGAAAAAGCAATCAGATAAGAAAAGTTTTTGCCCACTCAGTTTCTGTTTTTACCATGAGGTATAGCTCAAAGGCAGTATTGTCACTCATATATTGCGTGCAGTAAATGGGTGATTACACACGAAACAGATGCAAAGTGGCTGAGGAAAAGTGTGTTCATTGATATAAACTCATTCACATTTTGCAGGTCATGATGAGTGAGATCAATCATAAAACAACACGCAATTGAAACTGAGCATTTAAATTTGCTACTGCTTCTTTGTAACACTGGCTCATGGATACCATCCTGTTGTGACAATTATGGAAGATGTGTAATTTTGTGTGCATGCATTAACTTCAGCATTACAAACAATCACAGCAGTCAATAGATTGCAGCAATATTACTTAATAACATCAAATATTTCATTCTATACTTGGTTCATTGTGTTAATTTCAGTGTGATAGGGACATGAAGAAAATCCGGATATACGGATTGTTTATCAGTGAATATGCATTTTCAACGTAGGCATTACCTTGAAACTTACTTCATCTGTATTCATTCACGGATGTATGCTCAATTTACAGGAAGCGTCATCATTTTAGAATCTTTACCTGCTATTAAAGGAAACCAATACCTGCACTGTAGACTGCACACTGCAATGCGGAAGTTCTCATTCTTGATTACCATCAAGATTAAACATTGGTTAGCATTTTCTAACAAAACTGATTTACTGAAACGACTTCATACTAACTGTAAATATGATGAATGATCTATTGAGTTCTGATGACATGTAATGCTTTACGTTAGGCAGATTATAGTTAATCTGTACCTTGTATCTCGCCAGTTCGTAAATGACGTTGCAGTACTCTTATACAGAACTCCATTAAAACCCACACACTACAACAAACTGGTATTTACATATGATTACACAAATACTAACGACATGAATAATCAAAGCACAGTGAAAACTAACAAAATGCAACAGAATTGCAGCATTTCCTTTCATGCGAACATACTCAAACCATGAAATGGTGTAGCTGTGGGCACTTTAAAAAATGCTTACGTTAGCCCTAAGATCTGGAGCCGCTTTATGTCTACATCACATCACAGAAAATTATCATCACAATCATTATTACTGCTAAGTAAGTCAAAATAACCGTACTAACATGGATAACCTTTGAATTTCACTGTCCGCCTTTTCTCGTTAGCCACGAAGTATATGAGGAGATTCCTTCATAGACAAACTGCTCCTGACAGCACGTCACACTTTCAGCCGTTTCTTTTACGAAGATACACGTAGCGATTTTAACGGTCAGGCCAAAAACAAGCACTAACAACTCAGGTATTTAGTTGTTACGAACATAACCTGAAAAATTACAACATTCACACACTGTCACCAAGCACACTATAGGTGATGTGATCACAATTAAATACAGAATAAAATCTCATCCTTATGTACCCATTAAAAATTAAAACGTAAAAAAGTCAGCAGCCTCAAACAGCAGAGTCATCACAAGATATTCGAGAACTAGTACACTCATCAAACTCAACTGTTACTGTGATAGAAATTAAGTACCACGTTAATTTACTTCCGAAACACTTTTCTTCACTTATTCTTGTTTGCAGTTTATAAACGCTTATAAATTACCTGGAGAATATCACACACAAATTTCCACAACACCACGAGGTTGCTGCTGACTACACAGTACACGAAGGGTGACAGTATCGCAGAATCAGCAGATGCATTCAAAACCAGCGTGAATCTTGTCGCTCGTGTGGCCAACAGCAGAATTTTACGTCTTTTTCAGTGAGTGTTACAAGATATGTAATTAACAGTTTTTTCTGTATTTTCTATAGTATTTGCGTGCATTAGTGTGAAATAGACTTGATAAATTGAAGGTTTCAATTTTTATTTGCGTTTGAATAGGAAAAGCGAAGGACAGCTTCGCGTGTACGCAAACGTTTGTTTTCATTCTTAAATTACATTGTTAAATGCGCGGGATCATCAATTAAGTAGTGCACAATACTCAGTATTTACGTTTATTAGTGTCATTTAGACTCGATACATTGAACATAGCGGTTTTTATACATTTTATTAGGTCATTTTTCGCGTGTACGTGAACGTTTGTTTACATTATAAATACGAGGGTTAATCAGTTTAAGTCAGTGTTGGATGCTTAGTATTCACGCTTATTAGTTACATTGAAGGTAGCAGTTTTTATACGTTTTATTAGGAAAAGTGGTACTGACGGTGAACTCTAACGCCACTTGCATACGTTTGACTAGCGTTAACAGTTAAGTAGACGTAAAATATGTGGTAAATTAGTGTTACACTAAAATGTCTGAGTAAATCAATGTTACAATAAAACTTCTGAGCCATTCTTACATACGGTTTAGTTAGCAGAAATCTAATACTCTCCTCGCCATTTGCTTATTTTCCTTAGCTTGTTGTGGGCATTAGTGATCGTGTACTGTGAGCCTATGGGTTCCTATAAAGTAGAACTCGTATTTGTGCTTTTCATTCTGAACTCTTATTGTTAGCTAAAGGTTTTGTTTTGTACCTGCATCTGTCAGTGTACAATACTCAGTATTTACGTTTATTTGTGTCATTTCGACTCGATACATTGAATGTAGCCGTTTTTATAGTTTAGGTCATTTTTGCATTTACGTAAATGTTTGTTTGCACTGTAAATGCGAGGGATAACCAGTAGGTGTAGTTTACCGCTGGTTACTGTTTAACATTTATAAATAACATTCACTATATAGCCCCAGCAGTATACTGTAGGTCACTGTTTTTTCCTGTAGTATCCACTTGATAGCCCTAGCAGCAAAATAAGCACCAGATCTAGCTTCTACCATAAATATTTATTGTTTTTCATTGTTGAGTGTCCTTTTGCCACCTAGAGTGTAGTTGTTAACCTAGTGTGGCAGTAGGTTTCCTTAAGTTTCTTATAGCAAATCACCTATTAGCTAGATGGATAGGGACTGTGTCTGTTGTGTGCGGATGCAGGAGGAGTTAGCCACAGTCCAAATGCAGCTGGAAGCTTTGTTGGCCACAGTCAACTGGCTCCAGAGTGCCACCTTGAGGTGCGGTGGGGATGGGGTACCTGGAGCAGCCTTTTCTGTACTAGATGTGCGGGCAGGGGGGCGGGGGAGAGATGTCACAGCTCTCTGTCACTGAGCCGACCCACACTAGTAACATAAAACTGTTTATTTGCTGCCATTAATCATCAATGAGGAAAGAAGTCAACAAACCTAACTCAAAAACTTCATAAAAAGACTGAAAGCATTACAAAAACACACACACATGGAAAAATATCCTAAATGTAAAACCAAAATGAACTCCCAACACTGAAAAGATAGTCAACAAAAATGTAATAAAGGAGAAATTTTTAAAAAGAAAATCTGAAACTAAATATAATGTGTCATTTCTTATTAATGTGCTCTATTTGTATGTATACAGTCAATTGAATAAAGTTGAAAAAAGGTTCAAGTCATGGCTGTGATAGAAATTTTAATTAATTTCTTCAGCTTCTACAATTATTAAAGATAAAGCTGAGACTCATACACCTCAAGGAAACTTTAAAACCATCAGTTCATGAAATGAAAGAAAATGATCTGTTTTATGCCCAATTGTGCAATAAAATCTTCAAAGAAATGTAAATCCAACTGTGTGAAATATCTTTATTGATTTATGAATATTTCAATACCATAAACAGAGGATCATTTATAATTTTTGTCTGTCTGATGCAGTGTATGCGGTACTTTCACTCATGTGCACTTCACACGTGTGAAAGAGACATCAAGGGACTCCAAACCTCCTGTTTGTGTATTAGTCAGTACAGTATCTTCTCTGAAAAATAACATGAAGACTGACAGAGAACTTGGATCATTCCCTGGCTGATTGCTGTGTCCTAAGGACAAGTCTTCAAATGTGTGATTAAGTGGACTAAAATGATTTTTTTTCTAGTCAAATTTGTCACCACCCTTTCTTCCTCGGATAGACTATCAATTACATCTTGTTGACACAAGACTACATGTTACACTTGTTGAGGTACATGACTTCAAGACTGTCATGGTAAGAATCTGTGGAGGAGTTACCACTTGTATCAACATTGAATAATTCATCCCCACTGTCATGCTTCATATCTTCATAATTTCATCCTCAATAGAAGGGAACAACAACAACAACATATTCAATAGAAGGGCTGAAGATAAAAACATTTGGATCAACAGAGGCATCCAATCCAACCCGTCGGCTTTGATCCGTGACGTAAGCATGTTGTGGTGTGTGACGTCATGACGGTGCGGAGTTTAGTTTATGAGTGTGTTGTGTTTGTAGCTGTCGTCTTGTTGCAGTTGGAGGTGTCCTCAAGTGGTGTGTGTATGGTCCGTGTATTATGTGGTGTATTGGGTTCATTTGGTTATCACTGCTTGAAGTGTGCATTTATCGGTCATGACTGTTATAGAAGAACAGAAATTGGTATCAGTGAGTTAAGAATTAAGTTTGTGTTGTGTTTATGTTATTGTGGTGTCATTTGCTGTTTGTTGAGTGGTAAGTCATTTAATTTAATTTGTGGCTTCTTTTGTTTGGTATGGATATGTCTTCTAAGTTAAATTGGGTTAAGATTGAGGGGGGGGGGGGGGCTGGTTTGTTTTGGATATGTTTTTGTTTGCTTGTTTGGCAGAGGTGGGGGGATTGGGGTTGCTGACCTAGTGTGTAGCGCTGGAACTTTTTTGTGGTAAGTAGCCATTTTTTTGGATCTATTGTTTGCATGTTATGATGATTGGTGGGGTATTTGTGTGTTGTTGGGTCAGTGTTATTTACTGCATGTGTTGGTGGTTGGTGTTTTGTTATCAGCACTTGTAGTTGATTTATGTATCTTATGGGAAGTACTTTATTTCAATTTTTTTGGTATTGTCAGTTGTATTTGAGCTATATAGGTCAAGGGAAGTGTCCAACTCCAATGACTCATCGTAGCAACGTGTTTTGGTATTGTGAGCTGCTGTTGACCTATATAGGTCAAGTGAAGTGTCCGATTCCCATTTTTGATGGTATGTGTAGTCACAGTGTTGCAATTTTTCTAGATGTCAATTTTTCTTTTGTGGTATCGGTAATTGTGGTTGAGCTATGTAGATGAAGGGAAGTGACAGATTCCTGTGAATATTGTGAATGTAGTGGAATTGGGGAAATGTTGATTGGTTTTATGTTGTCGTGTGTGTATGTGTGTGTGTGTGTGTGTGTGTGTGTGTGTGTGTGTGTGTGTGTGTGTGTCTCTGTTTAGTTTGTCCCCACCCAAAAACCCCCAATTTCCCGCACTGGTCCCGTGAGTTTGATTATATTTATGGATTTTGTAATCGTGTTTACATAATGACCTCATAGGCGCCATATTGGAGACATTGTGAATGATCGTGTCCGCCATATTGGTGACGTCATTGGTCAAAGCTTACAGGTGGAATCGAACATTTCCGTAATCCAAAACATTTTTATTCTAATCTTGATGAACAGTAAGATGAAGTAAAATTGAATGCAGTGAAATAATATCGTAGTAGACACAGTACTACTACTACTACCAACTTAGTAGCCAGAACTGTGAGAAACCGCTAAAAAATAGGTTCAAAGCTCTATTGTGCACTTAAATTCATGAACAGTACACAGCTGCCTGTGAAGTTGCACATTTATACTTGTCATTAGTGGTCAGGGGGCAGCAGGATGGCTTAAGTTAACTCATCAATAGCGCTCAAGGAAAACCCACAACCTGTGCTTAAACTCGTCAAGAGTACCTGGTGACCAGCAGAACATGAAGACAGTACTCAACAACAACAGTTAAAGGACTATGGACAGATGAGACAGTGGTTGGCCAAGAAATTTATTTGGAGGGTAGGCCCTGAAATTGTCATTTTGTATATAGCTCAGTTGGTCAGTTTCATACTGCATCATGCCCAAAAACAAGTGTGTCCATTCATAGTAGTGAATCATATTAAAAAAAAAACTGTGTTATTAAAAACTAAGTTAAGGAAAAACTGTAGTGTCCTACGATTTCGAACCAAGCATCACAAGAAGTGAACCAAGTATGGCTTATCCCTGGACAATAAGAATAACAATAAAGATGATGATGATGATGTAGTAGTATTCCACATTAATATTAAAGGAAATAATTTTCAACAGACAAAACATCATGCTGCGTTAACTGAAGCCTGTGTCATTCGAAGGAATTAATTAATTCATTGTATATGTGCTATGCCAATCAACGATATCAATTCATTTTGAAATGTGAATTGACCACCTAGTATCTGTTAATGATCAACTTAGGTGGCAACCACTGATCAATGCAACTAGCTGATAGTAATAATTTGAATCTAAGCTTGCTTGCTAAAGAGACTTGATTTTGTAACCCCAAATACAGACTCACATAAGTGCCAAGAGCAGACATTATCAACAAATATTGACTGCAATATCAGACAGTTCTGTGTCGCCTCGCTTTCACGCTAATGGAGGACATTTTGAACATTTCCTGTAACACAGTGTTTGAAGTCACGCTGGTACGTTCTGTTGCTGTGTGTTTCCATTCCATGATTAATGTGATTTGAAGAGAAGTAATAAAATGAGCTCTAACATGGAAATTAAGCGTTTCCGGACACATGTCCACATAACATATTTTCTTCCTTTGTGTGCGAGGAATATTTCCTGAAATTTTGGCCGTACCTTTTTGTAACACCCTGTATAATAACCATTTTGATTTTTCCAGCATAATTATTCATAGTTTTCTTATCAGGTTGCCTACTAGAGTGAAAAACCATCATGACAATGTATCTAATTGACTGCCATTTCATTGTTGTTGTTGTCGTCTTCAGTCCTGAGACTGGTTTGATGCAGCTCTCCATGCTACTCTATCCTGTGCAAGCTTTTTCATCTCCCAGTACCTACTGCAACCTACATCCTTCTGAATCTGCTTAGTGTATTCATCTCTTGTTCTCCCTCTACGATTTTTACCCTCCACGCTGCACTCCAATACTAAATTGGTGATCCCTTGATGCCTCAGAACATGTCCCTTCTTCTGGTCAAATTGTGCCACAAACTTCTCTTCTCCCCAATCCTATTCAATACTTCCTCATTAGTTATGTGATCTACCCATCTAATCTTCAGCATTCTTCTGTAGCACCACATTTCGAAAGCTTCTATTCTCTTCTTGTCCAAACTATTTATCGTCCATGTTTCACTTCCATACATGGCTACACTCCATACAAATACTTTCAGAAACGACTTCCTGACACTTAAATCA
The DNA here is from genome assembly GCF_021461385.2 of Schistocerca piceifrons. Lineage (NCBI taxonomy): Eukaryota > Metazoa > Arthropoda > Insecta > Orthoptera > Acrididae > Schistocerca > Schistocerca piceifrons. The sequence continues at coordinate 1,124,744,719 of NC_060139.1, forward strand.
ATACTGGATGTTAACAAATTTCTCTTCTTCAGAAACGCTTTCCTTGCCATTGCCAGCCTACATTTTATATCCTCTCTACTTCGACCATCATCAGTTATTTTGCTCCCCAAATAGCAAAACTCCTTTACTACTTTAAGTGCCTCATTTCCTAATCTAATTCCCTCAGCATCACCCGACTTAATTAGACTACATTCCATTATCCTTGTTTTGCTTTTGTTGATGTTCATCTTATATCCTCCTTTCAAGACACTGTCCATTCCATTCAACTGCTCTTCCAAGTCCTTTGCTGTCTCTGACAGAATTACAATGTCATCGGCGAACCTCAAAGTTTTTATTTCTTCTCCATGAATTTTAATACCTACTCCGAATTTTTCTTTTGTTTCCTTTATTGCTTGCTCAATATACAGATTGAACAACATCGGGGAGAGGCTACAACCCTGTCTTACTCCCTTCCCACCACTGCTTCCCTTTCATGTCCCTCGACTCTTATAACTGCCATCTGGTTTCTGTACAAATTGTAAATAGCCTTTCGCTCCCTGTATTTTACCCCTGCCACCTTTAGAATTTGAAAGAGAGTATTCCAGTCAACATTGTCAAAAGCTTTCTCTAAGTCTACAAATGCTAGAAACGTAGGTTTGCCTTTCCTTAATCTTTCTTCTAAGATAAGTCGTAAGGTCAGTATTGCCTCACGTGTTCCAGTGTTTCTACGGAATCCAAACTGATCTTCCCCGAGGTTGGCTTCTACTAGTTTTTCCATTCGTCTGTAAAGAATTCGTGTTAGTATTTTGCAGCTGTGACTTATTAAACTGATAGTTCGGTAATTTTCACATCTGTCAACACCTGCTTTCTTTGGGATTGGAATTATTATATTCTTCTTGAAGTCTGAGGGTATTTCACCTGTTTCATACATCTTGCTCACCAGATGGTAGAGTTTTGTCAGGACTGGCTCTCCCACGGCCGTCAGTAGTTCCAATGGAATATTGTCTACTCCGGGGGCCTTGTTTCGACTCAGGTCTTTCAGTGCTCTGTCAAACTCTTCACGCAGTATCATATCTCCCATTTCATCTTCATCTACATCCTCTTCCATTTCCGTAATATTGTCCTCAAGTACATCGCCCTTGTATAGACCCTCTATATACTCCTTCCACCTTTCTGCTTTCCCTTCTTTGCTTAGAACTGGGTTTCCATCTGAGCTCTTGATATTCATACAAGTCGTTCTCTTATCTCCAAAGGTCTCTTTAATTTTCCTGTAGGCGGTATCTATCTTACCTCTAGTGAGATAGGCCTCTACATCTTTACATTTGTCCTCTAGCCATCCCTGCTTAGCCATTTTGCACTTCCTGTCGATCTCATTTTTGAGACGTTTGTATTCCTTTTTGCCTGTTTCACTTACTGCATTTTTATATTTTCTCCTTTCGTCAATTAAATTCAATATTTCTTCTGTTACCCAAGGATTTCTACTAGCCCTCGTCTTTTTACCTACTTGATCCTCTGCTGCTTTCACTACTTCATCCCTCAAAGCTACCCATTCTTCTTCTACTGTATTTATTTCCCCCATTCCTGTCAATTGCTCCCTTATGCTCTCCCTGAATCTCTGTACAACCTCTGGTTCTTTTAGTTTATCCAGGTCCCATCTCCTTAAATTCCCACCTTTTTGCAGTTTCCTCAGTTTTAATCTACAGGTCATAACCAATAGATTGTGGTCAGAGTCCACATCTGCCCCTGGAAATGTCTTACAATTTAAAACCTGGTTCCTAAATCTCTGTCTTACCATTATATAATCTATCTGATACCTTTTAGTATCTCCAGGGTTCTTCCATGTATACAACCTTCTTTCATGATTCTTAAACCAAGTGTTAGTTATGATTATGTTGTGTTCTGTGCAAAATTCTACCAGGCGGCTTCCTCTTTCATTTCTGTCCCCCAATCCATATTCACCTACTATGTATCCTTCTCTCCCTTTTCCTACACTCGAATTCCAGTCACCCATGACTATTAAATTTTCGTCTCCCTTCACAATCTGAATAATTTCTTTTATTTCATCATACATTTCTTCAATTTCTTCGTCATCTGCAGAGCTAGTTGGCATATAAACTTGTACTACTGTAGTAGACGTGGGCTTCGTATCTATCTTGGCCACAATAATGCGCTCACTATGCTGTTTGTAGTAGCTTACCCGCATTCCTATTTTCCTATTCATTATTAAACCTACTCCTGCATTACCCCTATTTGATTTTGTGTTTATAACCCTGTAGTCACCTGACCAGAAGTCTTGTTCCTCCTGCCACCGAACTTCACTAATTCCCGCTATATCTAACTTCAACCTATCCATTTCCCTTTTTAAATTTTCTAACCTACCTGCCCGATTAAGGGATCTGACATTCCACGCTCCGATCCGTAGAACGCCAGTTTTCTTTCTCCTGATAACGACATCCTCTTGAGTAGTCCCCGCCCGGAGATCCGAATGGGGGACTATTTTACCTCCGGAATATTTTACCCAAGAGGACGCCATCATCATGTAATCATACAGTAAAGCTGCATGCCCTCGGGAAAAATTACGGCTGTAGTTTCCCCTTGCTTTCAGCCGTTCGCAGTACCAGCACAGCAAGGCCGTTTTGGTTATTGTTACAAGGCCAGATCAGTCAATCATCCAGACTGTTGCCCTTGCAACTACTGAAAAGGCTGCTGCCCCTCTTCAGGAACCACACGTTTGTCTGGCCTCTCAACAGATACCCCTCCGTTGTGGTTGCACCTACGGCACGGCTATCTGTATCGCTGAGGCACGCAAGCCTCCCCACCAACGGCAAGGTCCATGGTTCATATGAGATGCTATTTCTCAATAATGGCATGCCTCACTACTTCATTTTCATCACTGGCACCACAGCACGCACACAATGCATTAGGGGCAGCATTGATGTGCCTGGTACATATGTCACTCCATATTTTGATCTACATAATATTGCTATCTCCAAAAACAGTATCAATCAATAGCTCACAGAGTAAATTTTATACATGAGATATTTCATCTACCTTTTTTCAATTACTGTAGAAGTAACATGGGGTCAAATTTCTGACACTACTCTGTTTGTTTTAGTGTAACTCAAACCATGTACACAAAATATGAATCATTCTGTACAGAAAGTGAACATTTCAGAAGTAATTTTCTGTTAATCAGTAATGTAACAAAACAAATCTGTAAGCATGTAAGACTCTGAAACCCTTAACATGGGATTATAAAAGAAAGAAGTTATTTTGAAATAACAAATGAATGGAGAGGTCAAACAAATGGAATTAAAATTAGGCCGTATGTTTTATTACAGATGAAAAGAGTGGAAGTAAATACAAGTGTAGCCTTTGTAGCAAATAAGAAAATTAAAAATACTACAGGTATTAAAGGAAACTCAAATATTATATTAAAACTGGTTTTAAAAATAAAAAAGGGATATACTGTGGCAATCGCTTGAACCTATGGACCAACACTCAGATGCTGTTGAGGTATAACACCTCTACAAATATTTACAGTTATTTCAAGCAGAATGACCTCCTCCAAACCAACAAGCACGAATTCTGAAAACCTCCATCACACAACACCCCCCTACACTTTTTTGTATTTATTTATTTGTTTTACTCCACATACCATCCTCAAAGACAAAGATTGAGGGAATAAGGTAGATGGAATATTTCCTGATTTATAAAAACAATTCAACTTAATACTGCACCAATGTTTATTATCAAAAGTATGGTGATATGGGTATCAGACAACATATGTGACTGGGTTGATGTTTTCCATGTAAACAGGGTACAGCATAATCCCTAGACTGTAAATTGATGGGGTAACAGAATGTAAATTATACCAAAATCTGTTCTAAACATTTCTGAGATTTGCTGGATCCACTACAGTAGATGCTATAGGTATATCTTTATACTTGGTCAAGTGATCAAACTGAGCTATAATCTTCTGATTTGTAATTCAATGTTGACAGGCAATGTGAAATACAGTATCTATAATGGTCTAGTGCAGGGTCATGTAAAATTCTTAGTTCTGCCCAATTTCATGGCAGTTTGTCATAACATCCCATGATCTCCTAATGGGTATATCAGCATCGTAGCATCCTTTCAACTATGGAGCTGTCTCCATGTTCAGCTGCATTGTTCTGCTGAACAATCTGTAATGGTCTAGTGCATGGTCATGTAAATTTCTTAGTTCTGCCCAATTTCATGGCAGTTTGTCATAACATCCCATGATCTCCTAATGGGTATATCAGCATCCTAGCATCCTTTCAACTATGGAGCTGTCTCCATGTTCAGCTGCATTGTTCTGCTGAATTCTCTTCAAAATAAATGTTAATCTTTAGCCAGGTACTTCACTTTGCTGGAATTCATTTCAGGTGACAGCTTATAAGTCTTGAAACATGAATGGATTTTGTGGTGATAAACAACCTCAAAGGGAATCGACACTGTGGTTTCATGTATTCTGGTGTTGTATGACGAAATCACATATGGTAATAGACAATCCCAGTCTGAGGGGAAGCTAATCATGTTATAAGATAAGATTCTAGGTACTGTTTTATGAATGTGTTCAACCCTGCCATTACTCTTAGAATGAAATGACGTAGCTCTGAACTTCTTTATTTTAAACAGTCAAGATAACTGTATGATAAGATTGGCCATAACGTTTGTCCCTCAGTCTGCTATAATGGCCTCTGGACTTCTAGATTATAGTGCAAAATAAGTTACCAGTGCTCTCACAACCATCTCAGCGGCCATGTCTGCAGTGGGTCACACAATAAGATGATGAGAGAAACGGTCAGCGACAGATAAAATGTATGTTACTTTTTACTGTTAAGGAAAATGGTCCTGCAATATAGAGTGCTAAGACTTTGAAAGGTCCAGCTACCTCAGATGTAGTTTGAAGAGGTACATTTGGTTTTTGTTCTTGCACTCTCTGCAAAAAGACAATTTTGAACATAATATCCTAATTTATTTGTGGCACTTTCCCCATTACGATGTGTCTGTATACACTCATGACTTTGTCACAGTATATACTTGCCAGTAGTCTCGGTATTCTTGTGCCTTCTTTAATTCCTCAGTAAGCACATCATCTACTTGCAGGATCTTAATTTTTGTACTCAAGGCACTTGGATTCTGATTTAACTTTCCAGGCTTAAGTCTGGTTATGTAGTCATATTCACAGAGTTTTAAGGCCAATCTAACAAGTCCACTGCTGGGATCCTTTAAACTCAAAAGGCACTGTAAAGCAACACGATCTGCAATTACTGTGAACTGTCATGCCTATATGTAACACTGACAGTAATGGGTGCCAAAAACAAGAATCAGAAGTTCATTTTGTGTGGTGGTGTAATTTTGCACAGCTGCTACAGCTGACGTGAAGCATAGCCAATTGGTTTTTCTTCACCATTTTGTATCTGGCTCAAAATACAACCAGCTGAGACATTGCTAGCATCACACAACAAGATTAAAGGTAGAGCAAAATGCCGATAACCCAAGACAGGTGCACTTGTTAAGAATGTCTTTCATTTTTAACATGGCCCTCCTGCTATCCATTGTCCAGACAGGAGCAACTCCCTTCGTTAGTAATTTTGCAAGCCATTTTATGGTGACCGGATAGTTCTCCACAAAACGGCGATAGTAATTTATTAACCTGAGAAATCAGTTGCAATTCTTTAATGTTCCTCGATGCTGGAAAATCATTCACTGCATTTTTTAATTGTGGTTCTGGTCTTGACCATCTGCTAAAATTATATGTCCTGGATAGTGCAATTATGATAGTGCAAAATCGCAGTTTTTGAATTCCAAATTTATATTAGCATCACTAAAATGGGTTAGTATGTTTTTTAGTTACTTTGCATGTTCTCTCACTGAATTTGAAAAGACAACTGTGTTATCCAGGTATACTAGTCACATGGTTGGCTTTAAACCTCCTAAAAGTAAATCAGCAAAATGTTAAAATTTTGTGGAGGGGGAGAGGCGGATGTTTGGGGGGGTAGGGGGTGCGGTAAGGGCTTTCTTTGATATTCATAATGCCCACAGGGAACAACAAAAGCTGTCTTTTTCTCCATCTTTAATAGCTACATGAATCTGATAGTAGCTGGAGCATGGTGAAGAATTTGCATTTGACAAGATGATTGAAAATATCATCAATCCTTGCAAAAAATGCTGCAAGCTTTTCCTCTGTAACTGGTTTTGTTGGGGACTGCCACTGTAACGAGCGTACATAAACAAGGTGTATACGACCCGGGACAACCGGTTTTTTTTAGAAGTCAAGGTATTTTTCATTGTTTTCAGTTAATTTTTTGTAATTTTGACTGGTAAGAACTGATACTCTAACAAAGGATATTACTGTACCCCACTACTGCAGAATAATACTTCGACAATAAAAGATAAACGAGAGAAAAAGAACGAAAATTACTTAAATTGCAAAGGAAATGCGCCATATACAACGACGACACACAGTGCTCGTGCAAGTGTCTGCCAAATGCAAAATGTGTCAAAGGCTTTAGGAAGACTATGCAATGCTTCATAACAACAAATTGCCTTCGATGAGCGTGAAGTCACAACTGTTTACATTAGATTTGTTTTAGCAGTTATGGGTGGGCTCATGCGCATGCGCAGTTGAGTTGCTTTTGAGTAGTAGATTCTCCTAATTCTGGCTACAGGAATGTGGATGTTGGCTGTGCAAGCAGTCGCATCAAGCAGCTAGATGCTACCGGGAAAAGGGGGTGCTAAATTCATATTCTTGAGGAAAAAAACTTGTATCGCAAAGTGCCTAGCATGCAGCGCATGTTTGTCTATTGATTATTCACATGATTTTGAAACGCATCCCTATTGGATTTTGAACATTTTTGAACACATTTTAAGTTTATTTCTGACTGAATCATAAGTAGATTTTTGAATGCATGCATAGTGTATGTGATGTCTCATCGCATCTAGAAATAAACTTCCCGTAGATGGGACAGGGCTATACGATCTGAGCGGACTAAAGCCAAACGGATGAATGCCAATTGCTGTCTGATTATGTGGTTGATTGGGTTTGTGAAAGATCAGTGTTGTTATAATTACTAGCGAAATCCATAGATTCAGACTACCAGAGTGGAAATAAACAACTGTCAGGAATAACAGGTGTGAAAGATTATGTATTAACTTCTCTGTGTATCAAAGGAAATGAAATTTTGACAGAAAATTTTGGCCATATCGCTACACTAGTAAGGACCAGTAGCACAGTTCTCGTCTAGCAGCCACTTAAGTTCTATTCTGGAAGTAACATGGAAAACGTGTTGCACAAAAACGTAAAACGCCTAACCGGAAAATAATTGCGGGATAACCTAACGTGTCATTCTGGCAGGGTTAGTGAAGTTAATCAGCGAACAGATTTTGACAATGGCACGAATAGCTACAGAATTGGTGGTGACAAGATTGTTTGTGGAACGAGGAAGGAGAAGAAACGGGGACAAATTATGGGAGAATAAGACGATCCCAAATTTATATAAAAATTTCGTAATACTACTTTTCGGTCTCATGCTTGAGAAACTGGTGCATATGAGTGAAAGTGAAACTATTTCCTAACATTAAGTTTTTTTGTTTGTAGTAGGGCTAATAGGCATTATATATTGGTACATCATGAATTATATTCTGTAGTGTTATAAAAATGGCCATTGGTGCCAAAACAGTCTTGTTTATTTGGTGTGTGTTACAAAACTGCTGACATATTAGAAAGGCCTATTTTGTTTTATCTAGCAGACAGCGACAAAATAGATGTAATCAGATCGAGAAACCACACCAGTCTTGGGTATTATTTCTGTTAACAGCTTTTTCAGTATTAGATAATGACATTTTGATTTTTAATGTAGCAAAATGTTTCACGAACTTTGATGAGGTAATACCGTAGATCCTTTCCCAGAAAGGAAAGCACACCATGTAAAGCTGTAGTGAGATTAGAGAGAAAAAAATGCTAGGAGCTAAGGATTGAAGAAATGCATAATTTCTTGATTATCTCTTGTCTTTATTGGTTTTATGTATCCTATATTTAATTTTATGTCACACAAAACAGCAAGTTATTAGCCAATAGGCAGTAAATAGTTCAGATTTTCTGAAGAGTTCTTGTTCTCCTGATTACAAAAAATCCCATCCGCTATTAATTGTGAGATTTTGTTTTTTGAAAAGGGGCAGGCTGTCTAACTGGTTGACTGGGAACAGGCGAGGCCCCACAGGACATTTCAATTTCCACTGTCCTGAATATAGTTTGATGGCATCCATTACAAAATATACACGTTTCAATTCCACAGAGCGAAATACAGTGACATGCGTTAGAAGAATGATTTGTCAAGAGGCATGGCACTGCACTTTGGCGTACTTAAGACCAAATAATATGTCTTACATTTCCTCGAACACACATGTTTTATGCTTCAGACTTTTCAGAAAGATGTGCGCTACAAGATGAACATATTTTTGAAAATTCGATTTTTTTAGTATTGATCCGGTACGCAAATATCGTAGATCTGGGGCTGATGCGCAGAAAAGTCAGAGCAGAGCAGCCCAAATAACAGGCGACACAGCTATCATAACATAGGAAGCCCGTATGTGCGTACGTGTTAAACACTGAAAGATCATACATTATCTCATAAAAGAAACAAGACATTAGAGCATCGGAATTTCGTGAACCATATTAAAATGTGCACATTTAAAGTGCACACTCATATGTCCAGATTTCCAATGAAGTAGACCTCAACCTGATATTAAGCTTTTCAGTGTGGCTTTTGCGATGTAAATTTTCTTGGAGCACCAGTATTGTATTATATCATATTTGGTTCTTAATTATGGCATAATGCCATATGTGCTAGGGCGGGGGGGGGGGGGGGAGGAAAAAAAATGCAGCGAACAGTTGAAACCAGCCAGCACTGTGGAATTAACCGTTTCGTTTCAAATACATTGACTGCCACTGCAGAAAAGGTTAATAAAAGCCAAATTTCTTTAGCAAACAGACAAAAATAACTTCATTGTTCCACAAGGTGATTAATGCTTGACTGTCAGAAAGGTAGAAATAAAATAAAATCTGAAACTAATGCCATATTTTAGCCTTCCATAATTATGTGAATGTATTTTAATTCACTTGATAGCTCCCGGCCACAGACACCCGTTTTGTTTCGATTTGACGTGACAGTACATGAAGGCGAAACAGCAAAATCACTAAATGTAGACACGGATCACGTGGAGACTACCCACTACAACTCTACTCTGTCTGGCAACTGCTGAAACAAACCTATTTCTGACAGGTCGCGGGAAAATATTGCTACTAGTGGTTTCAAAAGCATTACTTTCAAAGTAAATATCCTTCTACATAAGTTGAACTATGTGCAAGAATGTGCCATGAATTTTTTAAATTAAAGAGCGTTTGACTCATTTAAAAATCAACTCTTTGATGATGAGTCATTTAGAAGAATTTGGAACCTTGAAGATCAGACATTTATCTCATTATTGTAAATTTTACTGGCACATTTGTGTGATGTATCTCAAAGTGCAACACACACAAAAAAGATCAACATTATATGCGAAAGCTTAACTTCTCTTGCAGCATATTAACCTTAGAGACCGATATTATATGTGACAGGTTTGCTTTTCTTGTAGCAACACCATATATATTAATTTAAACTATTAACTTTCCCTGTTTGTGTGTTCATGCTACTTAACAGTGATGTTGCTGCTGGCTGACTACATCACATGTCCTATGCTCTGAATATCGGCTGGCGAGATCACGTGACATGAGCTATGACTGGCTTACAAAAGCGCATCGCAATCTTGATTTCAGTGATTTGGAAAGTAACATGTAGTGTTTGGTGGAATTCCAATGTATACTTTTGCAATACGAAAATACGCAGCATGCATGTTGCTGCACATGAAAGATATTTCCAAATCTTGTCTTTTTCCCTGAGTTTCGTTTTCTATTGTGCCAGGAAATTCTATGCCCATATACTGTCACTTAACATGGAGAAAGCTTGTTTTCACCTGGGAGAAAGTGTATTTTTATCCGTGAAACATCCGGGAATTTTTTTTCCTTGTCTGTGTATACACCCTGCACCAGAACAAAACATTGTACAGATATCATACGTATGTCATTTTGAAGAGAAACCCTGAAAGTTCTTTTTTCATGTGTACCGTGCAACGGTTCTTTCGCGTTCTCGTCAATACAGTACCGGAACGTTTAAGTTCTACCACTGTAAAGATGGAAGATCCGCGATTCGGAATGTCAGAACTGTGTAGTAAGTAGTGACAGGCACACTCCAAACCATTGACTCTCGGAGACTGATTTTAACCGTGTTCAACCTAATGGTAAATTATCAAACTATTTTTCTCTGAATCATACAGTTTGTGGGAAAAGCAGTGAGAATAATTACTTTTGGAGACCTTTTATCAGACAAAGCCTGTTATAACAATAAACTATTTCGCTTAATAAAACGGCCGCCAGCCCAGTGTCCACACAAAAAGATGAAGTCAATTTTCGACACTGAATAAATGACTGCTTTCACTTACTATGTAACTGAAAGACAACCACTTAATTTCCATTTACTTGGGTCATTTGGCAGTAAGTACTATTAATCCCACTTTCTGTTACTTATGGAATTTACCACTATACTTCAGTAATTATTTAAAGAAAACACACACATGTTTCAACAAGGATACAAAAAAATATTAAACTTATAGCTATTATTCATATGACCAAAACTATTATTTAACACGACTAGAGTTCATTTCTTTAGGACTTTTATTTGTTAACATTTAACTAACACCAATATTTGTCTGGCTTTCTTTGACATGGAGAAGCAACACGAACAAATACTGTTAAGATTGTTGCAGTTAAACAATTATGTTATCTTACTTTCAAAAATGCTATTGAAAACTTATCCTCATGGTCACGAAAAGCGGTGGTTCTTAAACCGATATGTGCAAACATTAGTATTTAACAATGATTTTCAGAATTTACTACCAAAACGATACTATTGCCAGTAATTTACTATTATTCAAGCTTCAATAAACATCAGAATACTCGGAATAAATTTGTTTAGGTAAGGACCCTACTGAGGTAAATGAAATTGGAAAATTATGGTTAAACACAAAGGTACATTTAACACTTATATTCCACTGATTGAAGAAGGATGGTTCATACTGTGATACACTTCTAAGTAAAGTACTTTGCCTGTTACTGATGTCGAAGATGGCGTGATGCGGTGCTGCGTAGTAACATTGCACAGGTACGGCTCCTGATGTACATAGCTCTATCTTCCTCTTGTTGGAGACGATAAAATTGCAAATTTCTGAGCTATTAATTTATTGCTGTGCTGCGCCAATCATGTAGAACACGTCTGAGCATGTTCACCACTTGCAGGGCAGCTACCGACTGTGTGTGTCACTTGCGCGCCAATTCTCACTCGCATGCCCCACCACCTTTCCCATTCCACCACAGAACGGAGTTCCGTTCTACCTATGATCCCTACACATTTTCATTTTACACTTCTGCTTACAAAAACCCTAAGTATGAACCATCTACAATTGCATGACAGCACATACATACAAAATTGACATAATTAATTAAAGTTGTACTTGAAATATTACATAATTATTTACAAAATATGTTTTAATACATTTATTCCACCTACATCAAAGATGTTATTTTTAACAGATAAACTACACTTAACAAAAGCTTACTCTCGTTATAGTATTTACTTAATTTTTCAAAATTATTACGGAACAAAAAATTTAAAATATACAGATTAATGGCAGTATTATATCTACAATAGCATTACAACTGCCACAGCGTATTTTGGTAATTTGCCGATAGTTGGTGCTAGTCACAAGCATGGAGAGTTGAGGTATGTTGTAGTTTGACAAATGGGAAAGTGAACAGGCATAAATGTCGAATATGGGATTCAAAGCATCCACACAAATGCATTGAATTTGAGCGTGATTCCCCAAAGGTAAATATTTTTTGTGCCTTGTCACGTCAAAAACTGTACAGGCCAATCTTCTTTGTCGAAAGCACTGTCACTGGGTATTCCTACTTGGACATGTTTCAGCAGAATGGCGCTCCACCCCATTTCCATCTTGAAGTTTGTGGGTACCTGAACACGGAGCTACTGCATTGGTGGATTGGCCGTGCTGCACAAGGGGACAGCTGTTTCATGAAATGGCCTTCCTGATCACCAGACCTCACTCCATGTGAGTCTTTTCTGTGGGAACACATTAAAGATCTGATGTATGTATCACCTCTACCACGTGATACAGCAGAAGTCCGGGAGAGAATACGGGAAGCGACTGCCACAGTCGACGATGCCATGCTAGGATGGGTATGGCAAGGTATCAATTACCATACTGACATGTGCTGGGTCTCTCATGGTTCGCATATCAAATGTTTGTAAAAAACAAAATCTTTCACAGTCTCTCTTCAAAGTGCAATATGTATTAGACCTGTACAATGTTTAGTTCTTTTGCAATAAATAATGATTGAAAGTGTTCCCAGACTTTATGTACACCCTGTATGTGACAACCAGGAACTGAAAGAAGGTTTAATTACTCCAGCTTTTAGTAAATCTGAGGCATTTTTGTCTACTGCAGGCTGCAAGTGATAAGATGTGCAATATGGTTTCCAGGCTATTGGCTTGGCACCATATGTAGGAATCTTGTGGTACATTAAGAAATTTGGCAGAAGTTGTTTCTTTTCTTCAGATGAAGTTGCAAAGTCAGCTAGAATGGGGTACAGTTGACAGTGAGTATATCTAACAAACAAAACATTTATTTGTATGCCTGTATTGATGAGGAAGGTAGAAGTTCTGCTGTTCATTTATCTTGCAAACTTGAGCAATTCCTATCTCTCTTACCGGATTGGCTTTGCAGAAGGGGAGCAAGGAGCAGTGGCAGAACTGCTCCCATTCACATTTCGCGTATTCACATTCCTTCGAGCACCTCGTTGACCTACTTGGTTAGCTGACCAGTGCTGTAGAGATGGACAGTTTTCTCTCTCATGTCTGATTTTTCTAAAACAAGCACATGCTGGTGCCAAACACTAAGGAGCCGTGTAACTTTTTGTCATTTGCAACGAGTGTAGCACACTTTGGCAACGAATGCACATCAAGTGGGCTTTGTCCCGGTGGATGATTAGACGAATTGTTGCACCTCCTTTGTGAGTTGTGTAGCCTAACTTAGTGTACTCGGTGTACTTCACCTTGTGACGTACCTTGGGGTCAATCCTGCGCATGAGTGAATCTGCAAGCAAGTTTCTGATTTCCTGAGTGGTATCTCATTCCTTTCATTACTTTCTGTTAGTACATATGTACGACAACACACAACTCTTATTCCGTCAGAAAATCACTCGAAATCCTCTCCAGAATTTTGATATTTGATGGAAAGATTGTCCTTATAGTAGCTGACTGTATTTATCTTTGTACATATCCTCAACGCATTCTGCAAGGATGTCAAATGCCTTGGTATTTCTCAGCCCTTCCTTGAATCTACATAAGGATGAGCCACTCCTTGCACTTTCGTGCTGGTACTCCTATAAACTTTTCGTCAGTAGATGGGGACAGTTTCCCTGTATCCATTACATTTTGTACTACTGTGTCAACGTTTACAACTAGTTTAGAACCGCCTATGGGAACAGAGAAATAGGGAAGTTAGGCTAGCTCCAGGCACAGTGCTGTTTCGCAGCATCACATTTACTAATGCCTCACTAAGGTGCCTTTGCAGATCATCATTTTTCACACGGAGTTGCTCCACCCGTGTTTGCAATATGTTGGATCCATCACTAGTTGCCTCTGTGACGTGGCTGAGGGAATTGCTTTAAACTAGACACACACACACAGACCTCGATGATGTCAGTGGCAGCATTGGTCCAGAGACATTTTCCCCTACAAGTGAAGCTTGCACATTTAATATGTAGTAATTGGATAGATAAAAAAATCCAGTCACCAAGTGATGGCAGGAGAAAGGTTTTACTTATGCAAGCTTTTGAAGCCAGTGGCCCCTCCTTCCAGCATAAAGATTGAACGGGTAGGGAGAGGGGTGAAGGGAAGGGAACTTGAGACGTCTAGGGAAAGGGGTGGGGTTCTGAAAAGTCACCCAGAATGCAAGGTCAGGGGAGACTTAACAGATGGGATGATAAAGGAAGACACCAACCGTTGCTTGGTGAATGGATTTTTTAGCTATACAATTACAGTATATTGTCAGGAATTGATTATTTTGATTGTTACAATTAAATTGTTCATTGACAATTGATTGGGCAGCAATGCAGTGGCGATGCCCGGTGTCGAGGTGGCATCGGGACATCATAATCATGATGTGGCCTCGTGCGACCACGATAGAGGAGGCAGACGAGGTTGAATTTCCTTGCCTAATGGCAGCGTGGCATTAGGCCCGGGTAGACTGTAGTGGGCAGCTTGGGCTGACTGTGCTAAGCACTTGTCTGTTGCACCGCAGCATGGAGCCGGACAGTCCTGCATGATGGATTCTTACATCTGTTCACGGCTTAGTAATTTGTATGGGGCACCTCAAAGCTGAAAGTGGGTCAAATTTGGCATCTCACTTCAGATGCCAGATCTCACACCCACTTGGGGGTGTCGTCAGGATTGGTTGGTGATGTGGACTTGTAATTAATATACGTAGTCATGTTGGGAAAAGGAAACTGTATCAGTTTATTTGCTCATAGGGATTACATTGTGAGAATTGTCAGGAGGACAACAGAAGGTAGTTCCAGAACCATCTTGGAGCAGAAGGGAAAATGCCAAGGTAAAGAAACTGAGCCATTTAGTGTTTGCTATAGGTGGCGGTTTGGAACATAAGAGAGAGATGTTCTTCAGCTCTGATAGCAGTCAGTGTCTAAAGTCAAGTGATCCTGTGGCATTATTTGGTTGGTAGGTAGGTCTTTACAGTGATGATTTATCCTAGTCCATCATGAACTGGCCCATTGTTGTATCAGCAGCAAGGCGACAGACTGAATGGGAGCCCATTTGTAAAATGAAGTAATAGTAATTTCTTGCTTACGGAGACTGGAGTAGCACCTTGCAAACAAACTACTTTCCAATAACAGTTTTAGCCACGGATGTGACATTTCCTGAGCCTTTTACACAACTATTGTGGAAAAATGGGTGTTTGCGAGACTTTAATATGGTGCATCATTTAAACTATATATTTTCAGAATGAGATATTCACTCTGCAGCGGAGTGTGCGCTGATATGAAACTTCCTGACAGATTAAAACTGTGTGTCCGACCAAGACTCGAACTCGGGACCTTTGCCTTTCGCGGGCAAGTGCTCTACCATCTGAGCTACCGAAGCATGACTCACGCCCAGTACTCATAGCTTTACTTCTGCCAGTATCTCGTGCTTTGGTAGCCCAGATGGTAGAGCACTTGCCTGCGAAAGGCAAAGGTCCCGAGTTCGAGTCTCGGTCGGACACACAGTTTTAATCTGCCAGGAAGTTTCATATCAGCGCACACTCCGCCGCAGAGTGAATATCTCATTCTGGAAACCTCCCCCAGGCTGTGGCAAAGCCATGTCTCTGCAATATCCTTTCTTTCAGGAGTGCTAGTTCTGCAAGATTCGCATGAGAGCTTCTGTAAAGTTTGGAAGGTAGGAGACGAGATACTGGCAGAAGTAAAGCTGTGAGTACCGGGCATGAGTCGTGCTTCGGTAGCTCAGATGGAGGAGCACTTGCCCGCGAAAGGCAAAGGTCCCGAGTTCGAGTCTCGGTCGTGCACACAGTTTTAATCTGCCAGGAAGTTTTATATATTTTCAAATTACAAAAGTATAAATATGAAAAACACTGAATGTGATGCTTAAGTTTTGTGAACATGTAAATTAACATGGCATCTGGTATCTTTTAACATAACATAGATCCCAGCCTACTTCAGCAAGACATGTTATTTGTCCATAAAAACATGTCAAATCTCTTCCTCATGATGAGATAAAGATGTTCATTTAAAAATATTATTTAGCTAGTTAATATATAAAGTACCCCCCACTGTGTAATATTTGCAGAAATGACGAAAGAATTGTCGGAGGCTTAGGACATCATCAAAGTGTGACAGATATGGAACATCTTCTCCTGCTACGAAGGGGTTATTTACTTATTGGGGTTGTGGCTTGGCAGTGTTTTGGAAGGCAGATAGGAAGAGGCACTGTCTGCAATATCAACACCCAGAATAAGCTTAAATAAATAAATAATTACTGAAGGAAAACAAATGCAGTGCCTCACTTTTTGGGTAACCCTCACATTTATTTTAATAGTTATTCCATATTATTTTTACTACTTTGTGAATGAAGCTTGTGGTCAAAGCACGAATTGTTGGTAGTGAAATTTAACAGTGAAAAAGAGAGGGATGGCAGTACTGAGCTGAGAAGACACATTACATTTCAATGATCTGTCTCCCTGATGCTACTCATAAACATTTACCTCAAGTCAGTTACCTTCTTGTAGTTTCTCCATGTTAACAAACCTGCTATGCACTGCCACCATGTCTTGTCATGTGACTTTGTTTCCATTTGCAGTGGATTGAGGGCTGTAAGACAGCTCTCTAGTCTTCAAGCCACAAAATAACCCTTTAAGGAGCAATGTCACTCTCTTCTGTGGTGTTATGAGATTCAATTTGAAAATGTTGTTCTCGTTAATGAGATCTGTTTACTCAATGTATATGAATGTCACATAAGAGTAACAAAATACAAAAGATTTGTTTAAAAGGCAGTTATGTTATTTTGTGGCTTGAAGACTAGAGAGCTGTCTTACAGCCCTCA
Source organism: Schistocerca piceifrons (assembly GCF_021461385.2). Lineage (NCBI taxonomy): Eukaryota > Metazoa > Arthropoda > Insecta > Orthoptera > Acrididae > Schistocerca > Schistocerca piceifrons. The sequence continues at coordinate 1,124,761,512 of NC_060139.1, forward strand.
ATCCTCTGCAAATGGAAACAAAGTCACACGACAAGACATGGTGGCAGTGCATAGCAGGTTTGTTAAGATGGAGAAACTACAAGAAGGTAACTGACTTGAGGTAAATGTTTATGAGTAGCATCAGGGTGACAGATCATTGAAATGTAATGTGTCCTCTCAGCTCAGTACAGCCATCCCTCTCTTTTTCACTGCTAAATTTCACTACCAACAATTCGTGCTTTGACCACAAGCTTCATTCACAAAATAGTAAAAATAATATGGTATAACTATTAAAATAAATGTGAGGGATACCCAAAAAGTGAGGCACTACATTTGTTTTCCTTCAGTAATTATTTATTGAACACAACGATAAATACACAAAAGAAAGAATGTTGTTTATTCTACATTCCCTATACTTCCACACAATTGCTGCCCTTTTCTATGGCCTTCCACCATGGAGACACAGGGGTGTGTGTACCCTGTCAGTGCCACTCCTTGTTCTGGTATTGAAGCCATTTCTACACTGTAAGAATCACATCTTTGTCATCCTCAAAATGTCATCTACAAATGTGATGCTTTAATGGGACGAGCAAATGGAAGTTGGAGGTGCGCTAGGTCAGGGCTGTAGGATGGATGAGATGATACTGTCCAACCCTGTTTAATGATGGTTCTGAAGTCCTCAAACTTGTGTGAGGCCGAGCGTTATCATATAGAATCAGTCAATCACCTGGGTTATTATGGTGACAAAATCATTGGAAGCCCCTTTTGGGTTTGGATAATGTGTTCACATCTGCTTCAGAAATATTGGTACTGTGTCTTGGCATCACATCAAAGAGTGAGAAGATTTAGTTTCCTTCCTGAGTGGCAGCTTCATTGCCAAGTGCCAAGTTGTTCTGCATTGGTCTTTGTGAATGAGCACATCAGCAAGCTGTGCCTGGTCAAGTTTGAAAGCCACGAATGGGCTCCCTGAATGAAGCAAATCTTGGAGCTCTGCCGAACCAATGTCTCGTAATGGCCTCACTCTCTTTGCCCAGTGACTAACAGAACTTCTGTCTATTGCAGATGCTCCATAAACAGGATGCAAACAATTGGGAATATTCTTGAAGGTTCTATTCTTTGCTGTGAGAAGTTCAATGACGACACGCTGCTTGTAGCTTACATCATATAGAGACACCATTTCAAAACATTGCTATAGGTATGATACCTGTCAGAATAAATGGGATATTTGTGTGTGCAATTTGGAAACTTCAAATAATGTATATCTTAACTGTCACATTCATACAATTTTTGCTGATTGAGAAAATATGTGGTACATTATTTTCCAGGCAATCTTCGTACTTTCAGTTAGCATGACACCCTCTGTTTGCTGCTGTGTGCGGTGGCGAGAACCTAACCAATTGGGTGCAAATTTGATTTACGTGCTAGCTAAAGTGCTATGTGCTATATTTCATGTTGTGTTTGTGTCCTGCAAAAAAATCCTATTTAACTGATGCTCCACTTTACAGATCTCACCAAACTGTCTCATTGTTGGTACAGTTTGTTACGCAAAAATATTGAGAACTCTGATGTCAGTGGATGAAACAGTACCTATATTCCAAGTTACAATTGAAGACTGCTTCATTATTATGAGAAATACAAATTTTTGATGCTAAAACCAGCCAGCTTTTGTTAAATATGAATGGAACGAATGCTTCAGGGCGGGGTGAATAAAACCGAGAAAGGCACTATGTTGCACCTTCATAATTGGCTAACAACTCTTATGGTGACAGATCTGTATATTTAGTCTTATTCACAGTCCTGGGCTCTTATTTCTAGTGTGATGATGATGATGAATTATGTTCATGCTGACACAGCAAATAGTTTATGTGTGCATAGGATGGCAGGTCTCAGTTGTGAAATATTCTGAAGGGGTAGCAATACCTTTATAATTTGATGGGAAGCAACTTCCCATGCAAGCAGGATATGTCGACATTGTCAGTTGTCTGGTGTTGTGCTGAAGACATTTGGTCCTCACAAGGGAAAGGTCTTGGAATGGCCAACCAATTTGAGTCATATTTGGCAGGGTGCTTGTATAAACCTAAAAAAAGAGGACTGAGATATTTTGGCTCAAAAAGCTCCCCCATCCTTATATTTGAGGAAACCACTCCTAATTGATTGATTCAAATTTGACGAAATCAATAGGTAATTGAAAATTGGGTGTTTTCATCATGTGTGTGGGGGGGGGGGGGGTGGGGGGGGGGGGGTGCTCAGCATATTCCCATTTCGTAGAATCGAAGAAAGACACTGAGTATGCCTATGGTAAACACTGTTCAAAAGAACTGCCACTGACGTAGTGATCAAGGCATGTGGCTGAGGAGAAGAGAACATATGTTTAATTTCCAAATGCATTCTGCAGTTTTTTCATTAGTAGTTTTGCTGTATTGAATCTAGTAGGAATAGGAAAGTCAAAAGGTAATCAGTGAAAAATAATAACAAGGTAGGGAAATAAATTTCTTTAATGACTTGGATTAAAAAGAATTGTAATTTTAATCCTGGTTGCCCTACAAAGGCTCTTTCACTCACTGTTACATGCCTTCACTTACCTTTGAACATCTACATGGGTGGTACTTGTCATATAAACATTTGAAGCAAATATGCTTGTGGCACCAAGAACATATAATGAAAGCAGCTTTCGCACAACTACATCATTCATTCTGAAGATTTGGCAGAAAACTGACTTGGGTTACATTTAAAAATATTTCGTTTTTGGGAATTACACTGAAGTGCCAAGGAAACTGGTATAGGAATGTGTATTAAAATACAGAGAGATGTAAACAGACAGAATATGGCACTGCGGTCATCAATGCCTGTATAAGATAACAAGTGTCTGCCACAGTTGTTAGCTAGGTTACTGCTGCTGCAATGGCAGATTATCAAGATTTAAATGAGTTGGAATGTGTTGCTATAGTCGGTGCATGAGCGATGGGACACAGTATCTCTGAGGTAGAGATGAAGCGAGGATTTTCCATTTGACCATCCCATAAGTGTACCTTGAATATCAGGAATCTGGTAAAACATCAGATCTCTGACATCGCTGTGGCTGGAAAAAGATTCTGCAAGAAAATGACCAATGACGACTGGAGAGAATTGTTCAATGTGACAGAAGTGCAACCTTTCCTCAGATTGCCATACATTTCAGTACTGGGCTATCAACAAGTATCAGCATGCAAATCATTCAACAATACATCATCAATGTGGACTTTTGGAGCTGAGGCCCACTCGTGTACCCTTGATGACTGCATGACACAAAGCTTTATGCCTCGTCTGGATCCGTCAACACCGACATTTGACTGTTGATGACTGGAAACATGTTGCCTGGTCGGATGAGTCTCATTTCAAATTGTATCAAGTGTATAGATGTGTATGGGTATGGAGCTGGCCTCATGAGTCCATGGACACTGCTTGTCAGCAGGGGACTTGTTCAAGCTGGTGGGGGCTCTGTAATGGTGTGGGATGTGTGCAGTTGGACTGATACAGAACCCATGATATGTCTATATATGACTCTGATAGGTAACTCTTATGTAACCATCCTTTCTAGATTACCTGTATCCATTCATGGCCATTGTGCATTCTGAAGAACTTGGCCAATTCCAGCATGACAATGTGACAACCCACACATCCAGAATTTCTACAGAGTGGCTCCAGAAACACTCTTCTGAGTTCCAGCATGACAATGTGACACCCCACACATCCAGAATTTCTACAGAGTGGCTCCAGAAACACTCTTCTGAGTTTAAACACTTCACTGGTCACCAAACTCACCAGACATGAACATTATTGAGTGTATCTGGGATGCCTTGCAATGTGCTGTTCAGATGATGTCTCCACACCCTTGTGTTCTTACTGATTTATGGACAGCCCTGCAGGATTCCTGGTGTCAGTTCCCTCTAGCACTATTTCAGACATCAGTCAAGTCCATGCCATGCCATGTTGAAGCACTTCTGCGTGCTTGTGGGCCCCTACATGATATTAGGCAGGTGTACCAGTTTCTTTGGATCTCCAGTGTGATTCTAATGCATACCACGCATGCAACATCACCTAAAAAATTGGTGCTGAAAATTGATCATGAATTATGCTATGAATTGTTGTGGAATGTGGATAGTTGTGAAATTCCTGCTGGATTTCCAAATGTACATTGCAGTTTTGAAACCTCCAAATAAAGTTGTGTACCATGGCTCATTGTAAACTAGCATAGCATATTAAGCTGTCTGTGGTCCCTCGTGACATTTGTTTTCATATGAGGCTTCAAATTTTAATTTTTCACCAATCCAAGTTGTTTGAGAAATTTATTTACCTCCATGTTATTATTCCTTAATAACTGCCATATTAACCCTCCTTTTGTTACTAATTTCAATAAGGAAAAGAAAGATGACAAAAAATCCAGCAGACTGCATTTCAGAATTGAACACAGGTTCTCTGCTCCCCAGCCAGATGCCTTGATTGTTGCATCAGCAGTACTTTCATTGAATAGCATTTACTTTACGGGTACATAAGTGGCAGTTGTAATAGTTTCTTTTGCAAATCCCTAGGAAAAAAGTTTGCTTCTGGACACCACCTATGATGATTAAAAGTGTTCCATTTTCAATTGTATACCGATCTGGTCAGTTTTGAATCAAATTCACATCATGAACTGTAGGGATGGTGTTCTCAAAACTGATCTTCATTTTATGTTGTATAGAAGCAGGCTGCCAAATATGAGTTGAATTGGTTAACTGCATTTGTGGCCTTCTCCTTGCCCATGTTAAAAATTTACACTTTACGCTGCTATTTTTGCATTGTTGTGAAGTACTGATCAATTGGTGGTAAAAGGTTTCAAAGAAACCATTGAAGCTATAATAGTACTTTAATTTGAAAACCTTTTGACAGTGTATGGTTTCTTTAATTGATTACATTTAATGGGTTTCATATAAATGATTTCCTTTTTCTTCTGTGATGCCATATGTAATGTAGTTAAAAGGTATATTTTCGTTTTCATAGTGCTGGAACAGTGATATAAGCCATTTGATACTTCAAAAATAAGCTATTGGAAAGTGATACGAAACTCCTCAAAAATACCATCAAAATTGGCAGAAAGTAATACCAGAGTTGACAGAAAACAGCAACAAATAGGCAAAAATAACTCTGAAATTGACCATAAAATAAAATGGATTTTTCCTGTCTCTGCTTACTGTTTGTTAGACAGACAGACAGACATTATTTCCACGACATAATACTTATTTCTTTGAAATTGTGTTCTTCGCAGTTGTATGCCATTGTTTACACCTGATTCTCTTATCCTGAATGTGCTGCCATACAGTGTATGTTCAAGTACAGCGTGTACATAAAATCAAGGAACACTTTCAATTATTTATTTAAACATTGTACAGATGCCATATATACTGCATTTCGAAGAGAAACTTTTTGAAAGCTTATTTTTTTCTATAAACATTTGATATGCGAACCATGAGTGATCACGTAGGTGACAATACGGTAATCGAATTCTTGCCTTACCCATCCCAGAATGGCATCGTCGACTGTGGCAGTCACTTCCCGTATTCACTCCCGGAGCTCTGCCACATCATATGGTAGAGGTAGTACATACACAAAAGGGTCACACAGAGTGAGATCTGGTGATCGGGAGGGCCATTTCATGAAACAGATTTCCCCTTCTGTAGCATGGCCGAGCCATCGATGTGTCTGCTCCGTTTTCAGGTACCCAGGAACTTCACGATGAAAATGGGGTGGAGCCCCATCCTGCTGAAAGATGAACAGAGAGTCCAATCTCATTTGAGGCATCAGCCATTGCTGCAACATGTGCAAGTAGGAATTTCCAGTGACAGTGCTCTTGGTGAAGAAGAATGGCCCATACAATTTTTGACGTGACAAGACACAAAAAACATTTACCTTTGCAGTACAGATTCAGATTCTTTGTTCACCATTGACCACCTGAGATGGAATAGGCAATTTAAATGGATATCATATAACATTTTCCTTGAATAGTACCTTAAAGCTAAATGAGCTTTGCTAATAGCGCCCGTAGATGATATCATACACCATAACATAAGATAAATACATTCAATGACATCACATAATGAAATCCTTAAAAATTAATGTTGATTGATTTTATATTCATAAATTCTGTTACATTGTAGAAAGGACTGTTTAGTAACCAATTTAGTAGCTTGCTCTTGAAGCTACTTATGTGATCCGACCGAGAAGAAAATGGAAGTTTATTAAATATTCTTAGACTATTGATTCGATGGGAATTCCCTGTTCTTGTCAGCCTGTGCCTAGGTATGTCTAATTTTGTTTTGCCTCTGGTATTATGGTGGTGCATGTTTTCCCCCATTTCAAAATCTGCTATATTGTTTTTTGCATACAATTCTGAGGCGTATATATAAAAATTAATAACGGTTAATATTTTCAGCTGAATGAACAGTGGTCGGCAGTGCTCTGATCTACCAGAAATGCTCATTGGCCTTATCACTTTCTTCTGAATTTTTAGAAGTTCAGTGATGTGAAGAGAGAGTCCCCATATCAGCAGTCCATATTCTATCTGTGACTGAAAGAGTCCAAAATAAATAACTCATAAATATTCTCTTGTCACCAGGCTCCTCAGTTTCCACATTAAACACGTAACTCGAGACAATTTTGCGCAGGTGTGGTTGATGTGTGTTTCCCACATTAACTTAAAGTCTACATGAATTCCTAGAATTTTGACTGCTTTCACCTATACCTCTTTTGACAATCCCAGTGTAATCTGTTGGTTTTTATAAGGATTACAAAGCAGTGTCTTGGGTGAGAACCAATTTAGTGCTGCTTCCATGTCATCTTGCAGAACTGATATGTTCTCGTGCTGAGCAAACAAAGTTGTGGCATCAGCATAACCAAATAACAAAAGTGGGGATACAATGAGGTGAATCATTGACTGCAGTTATAAAAAAGAAGGGCCTAAGGACAGAACCTTCTAGGACTCCTGTCTTAACTTCTAGCAACTGTGCGTCTCTGTTGCTGACATAGGCAAACTGCTTCCAATTTTTAGGTATGATTCAATTACTGCCAATGTAGAATCTTGTATGCCATAGAATTTGAGTTTAGCAATTAAGATATCATGAGAAATCCAGTCTAATGCCTTACTTCACAATTGAAAGAACAGCAGTGGTGGTATTTTTTCCCTTGCGGAAGCCAAATTGACTATTAGAGAGTAAGTTATGCGACTCAAAGTAGTGGTTCAGTTGGTTATAAATAAGAGATTCAAGTATTTTCAAGAAAATGGGAACTATTGAAACTGGTTGGTAATTTTTGAGATCATGTTTGTCCCCTTTTTTATACACTGGGATAACTTTTGATATTTTTAGAGTTGTAGGATAGACTCCAAACTTTCGACACCTATTAAACAGAAAGGCCAATGGTTCACTAATTATATGCACTGTTTTTTTAATTATGTAATTGAACAACCAAGAGCAGTCCATGCTCTTGGGAGTTTGAGAACTTTGCCACTACCTTTGTAATCCAAGTGGGTGCGATTGTCCTCCATGTAAATGTATTGTTTGCAGGTTGTTGTTGCTTAAGTAGATCACTTGCATTGGTGGTTGTTGTTTCAATTTTGTTCCTAATATAACTTACAGAGTCCATGAAAAAATGATTAACTTTATCCGGGTCAAGAGCTATGCGATGTTCATCATTCCTGCAATGCTCTTGTGCAACAGTATTCCATGCAGCTTTGCACTTATTAGGAGCCCCTTCAATGTATCTTTTGTATGCTGTTCTTTTTGCCATTCTAAGCTTAGTTCTGTAGGTTCTCTTACATTCAAGATATGCTTTGTACAAATCATCTTTCTGCTCCGTTCCATCTTTATGAGAATTTTTATACATGTGGTACAATGATAACATATTTTCCCTCATATTGGTAAGTTTATCTGTGCACCACTTAATGTTTTTCTTTATAGGTTGGCTTTTAAGATTGATTTTTATAAGAGGAGAACAAGAATACCACAAATCTAAATAATTTTTAATGAAGCTCTTAAAAGCAGTTTCAGTTTTATTTATTCCCACTTGACAGTTATATATACAGTCCCACTTAATATATCCGAGTTTCTGAATGAACTGGTTTACTACTTCTTCCTTCTGCCCTCTAACCCACATTACCTTTTCCTTAGCATTGGCACCTATGTTTGGGGAATACGCTCAAATTCAGTGCATTTGTGTGGATGCTTCATACCGTAGATTTGACAGTTGTGCCTGTTCACTTTCACAGTACTGTGAAAAGTTACTTGGTTGCTAAAAATGAAGTGTTCAACAATGCCATACCCACCCCATTCACTTGTTACAACTGTGAATAAATCTCAGAATGCTTGTCTTTGTTGTTGCCATTGAGGTTCAGCACTAGCTCCAATTTTAATGGTTTCATAGACAGCTTCTGTAGCAGGACTTTTCACACTGTCATTGGAGTCATTTCCAGTTCAGAGGATGCACGATGCGCCGATTTCCTAGGACTCCTTATGAATATCTCTCGTAAGTGCTCCACATTTACTGCACTCAGACTAGGATGTCCGCTTCTCTTTGTCAGGCACAAGCTACCTGTCATAACGAATTTGTTGTGCCGGTGGTACATGGCCTTTCTTGTTGTTGGCTACTTATCGTACTTGGTTCTAAACATAGGGGAAAAAAAACTTTCAGTGTTTATCTTCGAAATGACATATGTGTGATATCTGTACAGTGTTTGGTTTCTGTGCAGTAAATAATTGAAACTGTTCCTAGACTTTATGTACACCCTGTATTTTGAAATCTCCTATGTTGGCAAACATATAAGTGTTATATCAAATATTGATAGAAACTGCTTACCAAGCATCAAGGAAGACATTAACACAGACGAGGAAAACCTAGTCAAGGAAAACATAAGTTTTTTTTTAAACTGGAGTTATATTAATCTGCCAAAAGAGAAGAAAGTAGCAATATTATGAAAAGGAAAGTTACCACTCACTATAAAGCAGAGATGCTAAGTCATAGATAGGCACAACTAAAAGCCTGTCACAAACAAGAAGGTTTGGCCAGTAAGGCCTTACTGGCCGGAAGCTTCTTATTTGTGACAGTCTTTCAGTTGTGCCTATCTGTGACTCAGCGTCTCTGCCATACGGCGAGTGGTGACTTTTATTTCCATAATATTGTTATATTCCATCCTGGATTTTCCTTATTTGAAAAGAGAAGACAGGTTGGATGAAACAGTGCATACTGAGATTAAGTTCTCAAGAGTTCCTGGAGCAAGGAGGAGGTGAACAACTCAGTAAGAGCACTTGTTTTTCCTTTCATTCTTTCCATTTAAGGGGAGTTGGAATGCCGGAAAATGGAAAAAATTCACATTTTCAGTTTTTAACCTTATAACTTAATTTGAAATTTTCTGCTTAAAATGGTGCAAAATTTGTTAAGAAATTCCAATTGGAAGTATTTTTATTTAATTTTTCAAAATTACATGTGCGCCCAGCAAAGTTACCCATCTTGTGATTTGTACACATTTAAATCTTCGCATTTCCGAAAACATTACATATAGAAGGCTGTGGATTTCACTCTTCAGTTGTAGAATCTTTGATCCTTCCATAGGTACCATTGTTTTTACGACTAGCTGTGTTTATTGTTCAGTTTTTGATCTGTGAGTGTTTGTTTTGAGCCTCGAGTTTAGTTTGTCGCTCATTTGGAGTTTGTTATCTGTCTTGTTTTGACTTTCAGTGGTGAGTGCGTAGTTTCTACGATGCCTAGGAGTGCATCATTATTTAAAAAGCGAAAGTTTCGCGGTAATAGATTTACAAATAACGTTTGTTCAAGTGATTCTGCTTCAGCACCTGTTGATGCTGGTGAAAGTTCTGACGTTTGTACAGCTGAGATGTGTGAAGGAGACACGCCCACCAGTGCATCAAAAAAGAAGTTATCAAACTGTGCAAGTGAAATTACAGATGAAGCTTCTAATGAACAATATGTTTTAGTCGACTTTCCTGTTTTTACTGAGTTTATGAAGAAATGTTTGTGTTGTAATCTTTGTGGAGGTTCTTTTGATATGAACATAACAAAATCTATAGGACTTTCCTGCAAAATTGCTATAGTTTGTGCCAGTTGTGAAAATGAGACCTGTTTTTGGAGCTCTAAAACATGCAGTAGCAATTTGTTTGAGAGTAATATCAGGCTAATGTATGCAATGAGAGCAATTGGTAAAGGACATACTGCTGCTCAAACATTTTGTGCCATAATGAATCTTCCACCTCCACCTGCTAAAATTGACAATTACACTGAAGTGATAGGAGATGCTGTTCAGTCTGTAGCAGATTTATCAATGAAAGCTGCTGCCAGTGAAGCAAAATATATAAATGAAGGAAACCCAGATATCCCTGTTGCTTTTGATGGAACCTGGCAGAAAAGGGGTCACACATCCAAAAATGCTGTTGCTACTGTTACTAGTGTGGACAGCGGTAAAGTTTTGGACTATGAAGTGCTCACTAAACATTGTTACCATTGTGCATCTGGTAAGATAGAAGCAGCTCACATATGTAGCAAGAATTATGAAGGTACGAGTGGAGGCATGGAGGCTGCCGCTGCTGTGAAAATGTTTAGCAGATCAGAAAAAGAACGGGGAGTATTTTACACAAAATTCCTTGGAGATGGGGACTCCAAGGCATACAAAAGTGTTACAGAATCCATGCCATATGTCAATAAGACAATAACTAAACTAGAATGTGTCGGTCATGTTCAGAAACGAATGGGCACTCGTCTAAGGAAACTGAAACAGAATCTGAAGGACAAAATTTTGTCAGATGGTAAAACCATTAGAGGTCGCCTGTCAGATAAAATTATAAATGAATTACAACAATACTATGGTATGGCAATAAGAAATAATGCAAATAATTTGCAGGAAATGAGACAAGCTGTATGGGCCACATATTTACATCGATCATCAACTGATGATAATCCTCAACATTTTGCTTGTCCAGATGGTCCTCAGTCATGGTGCAATTATAGAAAATCTCAAGCTACTGGGGATCCTTATCACCATAAAAATTATATTCCATTGGCTGTTATGGAAGTAATTAAACCAATATATAGAGACTTGGGGCATCCTGATCTTCTGCGAAAATGTCTTCATGGTTGTACCCAGAATCAAAACGAGTCGTTCAACAACCTCATTTGGACTCGTGTACCTAAGAATGTATTTGTTGGGATAAAAACATTGAAATGGGGAGTCAGTGATGCTGTTATTTCATTCAATGATGGTCATATGGGTAGGCTAAAGGTCATGGCAAGGCTCGGCATTGCTCCTGGTATCAACACCATCAGAGGTCTTCAGCTTCTGGACAGCGTGCGAGTAAGGAAGGCTCAGTATGCAGCTGAATTTAATACAAAAAAAGCAAGGGCAGCAAGGAGAAGAAAGCTTCTAGGTGAAGAAGAAGAACTAGAAGATGACCCTGATTACTCTGCTGGACACTTTTGATAATAGAATAAAAGGTATTTGTGAATTTTCATAATAAATTACTTTAATCGCATTTTCTGGCATTTGACATTTTTAGTGTTACATGTACCTTTATCTCATAAACCACTCAACCAACAACATTCAAATTTTCAGAAATGCTGCAAAACAGTTCAAAGAGGCCACTGAACTAGAATCATGACAAGAACTGGCTTATTCTCTGAACTAGGGAAGTTTATGTTATACTTTTTCCAATAAAAAATGGCTTAATGGTAAAAAATTCATAAATACTATACCAACAAAAAGAAAACATTGGTTCTAGTTCAGTGGGCTCACAATATATGCTGAAAACCTCTGCCAGAATTTCAAAGTTCTGAAGATAATAGTTCCAAAGAAAAAGGTACACAAAGTTAGCAAATTTAACATTGGCGAGATAGGGCATTCCAACTCCCCTTAATTTCAGTTACTATTCCTGCTTCTGTACTTTCTTCATTGGAAAGAACCCGAAAAATGGCGCTGTTATACTTCACTGTGTATGCCTGTATCTACAGCTGCTTGGTAAATAAAAATTATATCTAATGTTATTTGACTGCAATTCTGTATGGGGTGTAAGTTTTGCTAGCAGAAAAATATATAATTCCAGTGATACACTATGGCCGACCACTACTTATATTTAGGAGGTGAAATTGCTAATGCTGCTGATTGTCACACACAAAATGAGGGGGAATGAGGAAGGGAGATATCTCATAACTTTGATGTTCCCCAAGGAGGAAAGATTGATAGCTTGGGGATGATTGGAAGAGGTCCCTCATACATCAGGAAACTAATGAATTCGAATATTTTTTTTTTTTTTTTTTTTCGCCCCATACACTTACAAGTGTCCATCAGCAGTACTTGAAATTCCACCTTCTAAAGGTAAGTACTGCCCACCCCATCTGTCTCTTTGTAATTTTATACACAGTTCAGTCACATTAATGTGAGCACTGCCTATGTTTTATATCAACATGCAGTAACCGCTCACAGACGGCAGATGCCAGCATTAGCATTGGAGTATATATAAAGTGGGTCAAGGGGTGATGCAGAAAAGAGTGCGGATGTTGTCATAATGCTGAAACAGAGCTATTTATCGGACATCATTGGTTTTTGGGCCAAGTGTAGAAGCATTTCCAAAAAGGCTAAGAATGTAAACTGTTTGCACGCCACCGTGGTGAAAGTATACTGTGCATGGCGAATTAGTGCCATCCAAAACCAGCATGCAGGCAACTGTGGTGCAAAGATATGTGTGGGTGAATGAATATGCAACTGTTGAGCAACTGACCGGCCAGATGAACCAAGGGGCTACCAACCGTGTCTCCTCAATGACCGTTCAACAAATGTTGATGCATATGGGCCACTGCAACAATGGTTTGGTTCATGCACGTATTCTGGCTGCTGTCCATCATCGAGAAAGGCAAGAATTTGCATGCCACTGAGTGGCAAAAGATGGCCTTTTCAAATGAATCGTGTTTTATGCTCCATCAGACAGACGGCTTTTGGCATGTATGGCACTGCAACAATTGTTGAAGGGTTCAGGCCGGTGGAGGGGGTTTATGGTGTTGCAAATATTTTTGTGGTCTCCCCTGGGTGATTTCATCATTCTGGAAAGCACAGTGGTTCAACACAAGTAAGCATCAATCCTTGGGGACCACATCCACTCATACGTGCAATTTATTTTCCCTTGGCAAGATAGCGTCTACCAGCAGAACAATGGAGTATGTCACACACTTCGTAGTGTAAGTGTGTGGTACCACGAGCACCAGAGGGAGTTCACTGTGCTCATGCTCCCCTGCCTCCCCCTACCCGATCCCTGCCCCCTCCTCTACCCTAAGGCTGAATTCAAAACCCAGTTGAGAATATGCGGTGACTACTTTGATACTGTTTTTGCCACGAATCTTTGGCCCTCGGCTGTGAAACATAGCACACTTGGCCACAATAGTGGATCTGGAGTGGGTCCACATCCCTGTTGGTACCTTCTGGAACCTCACTGACACTCTCCATGCATGTCCTCACTGTGAAAGATGGCTATTTGGGCTTTTGACAGGTGGTTACAAGTAGTTTTGGACCAAGCAGCTTCCTCAAGTTAATTTTACTATAGGTAGAATACTTGGGCAAATTCCTGTGGTTTTGTTCACAACAATTTTCTTTCTTGTTTTGTTCTAGTGGCAGATTGAAGGATTTGTTGAGAAGTACAAGAAAATGAAAGACAGGGCAGCTCTTTTGAAAGGCAGTTTACATAAGGTAAGGTGGCATAAACCATCTTTTTAAACACAAGAACACGATAATGAAAACCTATCACCATTATGCATTACAGTTTGCTATTATACTCCGAAATATACAAGGTACATCCAAAAAGTTCGATGAATGGTCTCAGAAAATAAAGAAAATGAGAGTTACAAAGTAATCACCATTAGCTACAACACATTTGTGACACTAATTGTAAAGCTATTGAAAACTGTTCATAAACACTTCTTGTGGAATAGTTTTAAGTAACGTGGTCATGCGTTGTTGGATTTATCGCATCATTACAGGAGGTGAGACCGGGTGCTACCAGTACGATCCAGAGACTGATCGACAGACATTTCCCTCACCTCCCTCAGATAGGAATTCATGATAGATCAAGACTTTGCTTTTGAAAAAAGCAATCAACATCCTTTAATCTCGGATTTTGACAGAAGACTTGTTTTGGGAGGTGGGGAAGACAACAAACATTGTGCCACGGACTGTCACTCGGTCTCAGGATCTTATTGGTAGCACCAGGCCTCATCACCTGCTATGCCACAGATATGCAACGGTGTGTGACCACAGTGCTTTGAGTGATTGCACAAGAAAATTTGTTGACAGTTTCCAACAGCTTTACAACTGATGTCAGAAGTGTGTTGTAGCTAACAATGGTTACTTTGAAGGCCAAGACTTATTTGGTTCACCTCTTCTTGTTTGTCTTTTCTGTACAGATCTTTTTGTTTTCGTATAACTGCTGCAATCTGCATCCATTTGGCTCTGCATGCTGTTGTCAAAAATTGTTCTCCCTTTATAATGTTACCCCTGCTCCCTCCTCTTGAACTTCCCTCCATTACAAAATTGAAATGTTTTTCTGGTGACCTCCTCCTCAGTATTCACCAACTGGGAAATCCAAAAGGAAAAGCATTTCTCCTCCAGAATATTATCCCCAAGGGGATGCCATTATCAAGCTGTATAGTATAGGTGGATAATAGTGATGTGTTGTGTTGATTGTAGCAAAATTGGGAGTTGCACATGCTCCTAATTTAGAAAAGTAAAAGTATGTGCTCTGAAACACTTGCCATCAGAATAATTCCTAATATGAAAGAAATATTTTCATTTACTTGTGGATTTGTGAATGTTTTCTAAGGCAGTTAATGGGCAATGAAAAATGTCTACACCCAAAATGAGATTATTAAAGAGTTACATGTGTCTCGTCACCCGAGAAATCTCCTTTCAGCCTTTTTAAGAAAGTGGGAACATTGACCGCAACCAAACATTCTCTCTCTTTAATCATAACTTTCTCACAATCAAATGTACCACAACCATAATATAAGAAGAAAATGTGACCCACATTATGATCTGATGAAGCTTTCTGTAGTACAGAAATGTGTGAAATAGAACTAGCACTGAAATCTTTTAACTTGCTTGGAAGTAACAAAGATTCCTAAGAGATAATAACACGTTATTTGAAAGTAAGAAGAAGAAAATTTTGTGTAATAATCGTATTATTGTCTTACTTAATTTTTAAGGCAGAAAAATTTTGGAATATGGTCTGATTTGTTCAAGGTATGTCTTTCTGGTTTTGATTGTACATGATTAATAATGCATTCTATGTTATATAATTCGTAGAAAAGTTCTTTAAGTTTGAGAAATCCAATGCAATGTTTATGTAATCAGGGAACAGTGTTATATGATTTGTTATAAAGTCTAATTTTATATTTATTTTTGATTGACGTTTATGTAATACTAAATTAAATTTTTTGAGAGAGTCCACCTCCAGATACACAAAAGAGATATGTGACGGCGCACGCGCGCGCGTGCCCACACAACACACACACACACACACACACACACACACACACACACACACACACACCCCTATCATCTCCGCATGCTAAGACTGATATGTTTATTTCTGGATCTTCAAACTAATCTCACCACTTCTCTTCACCATCATTGTATTTTCCTGCTCCTGCCTGCACCAGACATATAGTCTCACATATTCAGTGGCATAAGTTGCAAGATCCCTTGCCTTTTGATATGCTGAACTGTAAAGTGTCACACAGCATAACAGGAAAGGAGAGACAGTACTGTCAACGTACTATATGTTTACAACTATATGTCTACACCATAAAACAAGGAAGGAAAAGAGCAATTCACGAGAATCACAGCCAGTAAAAACATTGCTCCTGATGTGCACATTTTTGTATGACATGATGTGGAGTTGTAAATGGATTTAGTAACTGATCTGCAATTTTATTTGTCCCTCCTACAGCATTTTAAGCTTTTCACAACTGACACTTGCATTTCTACACGCATGTCAAAGTAGTATTAGTGAATGGAGATAATACAAACAAGAGTTGAGATGCCACAGTTCGAATGTATTAGACTTTTCTGAGGGATGTTCAGTGAGTCACTAAGGAGCTGAAAATTGCATCCCCAGACAAGGATAAGACAAAAACTGAAAGCATATTTGTTTCTCAGTATTAACATGATTTTATGTCTATATGAGAAATAAGTTGTGTATTAAGGTAGTCTTTCTAGCTGCACTAAGATCCATATAATTTTTCCTATTGTTTCCAACTGTCAAACATTTAAGTAAAACAAAAACCACTAACCATTTGGTCTAGTAATAACAGCGTTTCTGTGTTGACGGGCTGGACTAGTGTGATCCTGTTTTACACCCTTTATTACGAAGTACTAGATGCCACTGAGGCCAACCATTCTCGTACCGGCTGTGCGACAGTGTTCACCCATCGGCCCTGCCAGGTGCCAGGAAAGTGACTACTGGTTGGTGGGCGTAACACTGATCATTTTCTTGAGAGGTGAAGATTTCATTCTTTTTGTCACCTCTACGAGTTTCAAAACTGTGGTAGACATAACAATTAAAATGTTATTTTAAATGTAAGATGAATATAAGCTAGCTGTCATGTCATTCCTGCTTTCTGTTTATAGTCCCCGTACATTAATACCAACAACTAAAAATGTTGACAGTGAATAGTGAACCTTTACTGCTGCAGGTAAGTGATAAAAAAATTTAAGTTTTTATCAAAATAATGAATGATAATTATATGATAGAATGTTCAGATGTAATACAAACACGTATCATGATCTGAAGCAACAACTCAGAGCACAGTTTGTGAACAGTTAACAATATAGATCAACAAAGGCAAAAGTCAGTTGTTCATGTCCTGTCCTTATCATTCTTATGTTACATTTCCACATATTGCTCACTGTGTGTATGCTACCACAAAGAAAAATGCTTTTATGACCTTAATGTGCTGAATTGAAAGCAAATACTACAAAGATATTATTGTGATCATGTATTATTTAGAATCTTGAAAAAATCTGATTAGAAAGAAAAGAAACAGAACTGTGTAGCACAAAAAGGATTGCTTGAAGCCATCTACTCACAAATGGCTAAAGACTTTCATTTCCTATTTTTTGATAATGACACAGAAACTAAATTTTGTTTGTGACACAGTTTCCAGTTGCTGTGACAACCATCCATGGACACTGCTTAGCTGCAACTTTGTATTCTGCATTTGCTCTCTCATTGACAGAAGATCGCACTATTAGTGAACACCAGTTCTGTGGAAAGTTGTCCTGTAATGTATGCCAAAATAAATACTATTATAAAAACAAAGATGAGGTGACTTACTGAACGAAAGCGCTGGCAGGTCGATAGACACACAAACAAACACAAACATACACACAAAATTCAAGCTTTCGCAACAAACTGTTGCCTCATCAGGAAAGAGGGAAGGAGAGGGGAAGACGAAAGGAAGTTAGTTTTAAGGGAGAGGGTAAGGAGTCATTCCAATCCCGGGAGCGGAAAGACTTACCTTAGGGGGAAAAAAGGACAGGTATTCACTCGCACACACGCACATATCCATCCACACATACAGACACATGGATATGTGTTTGTTGCGAAAGCTTGAATTTTTGTGTGTATGTTTGTGTTTGTTTGTGTGTCTATCGACCTGCCAGCGCTTTCGTTCGGTAAGTCACCTCATCTTTGTTTTTATAATTTTTCCCACGTGGAATGTTTCCTTCTATTATATTGATATCATTAAAATAAATACTATAATTGATCTTGAGTATCTATTCCTCGAAGTCAAATTGATG
Organism: Schistocerca piceifrons; assembly: GCF_021461385.2. NCBI lineage: Eukaryota > Metazoa > Arthropoda > Insecta > Orthoptera > Acrididae > Schistocerca > Schistocerca piceifrons. The sequence continues at coordinate 1,124,779,345 of NC_060139.1, forward strand.
ACCGCTCTCAGATCTTTGATAAATGTTTATTACCGGTAAAAATAACCCACAATCCGAAACGGTAGTGTGACAGTGTTGATGTAAACACAGAGCATTTCATCAGATGAAGAGTGACATATTAACTTAACCACTGTATTCCTGGTGCTTACAGTTTGATACATCCAGTTTCCAGGAATGTAACCCATGTACACTGTCTTTCATAATGTTGACACAATTACACAACCCATATGCTGCCTACTGAATGTTTCCAAAAAGTTAAAGGTAATGCATGTCACTGCAAAGACTGTAGAAAAAGAAAAGAAAGATGTTAATGAAGATGTTAGGTGGACTGACTTTTGATAATATGAATGCAGATAGGTTAATCATGTGAGAGATTGCCACTGACTGACTACTTTGGGTAGGATTGGTCTTATAAAGGGCGGTGTAAAGATTTTTGCTGCATTCGGAATCTTGTAATTATTTGAAAATGACTAGGTTAAGTTTTACTACTTTGGATGGGCTGTATACTCAGAACAAAATTGGGCTTATGAAAAATGTTGTGGATTATTACATTAGAAAAATTCATGCAACCACTTTATTCATCCATGTTAGGAACACCCCAGCTAAAAGTTTGACAGTCATATTTAAATGTATAATGCCTTATGTTAATTTTATTAAGTTTTTAATTAATTACTTTACATATTAATAAAGGATGCCATGCAGTCCACAAAAATAATGTCTACGATAATACACAGGTGAACTTCAGAAGTAAACAGATATTATGCCACAAAAGAAAATAGTGTGCCTGGTTCCAAACCTTAAGTGTGTATATATTTTAATTGAATTATTTTCCAGTGAATCAAAATATCTTCTCACAGATAATGGAATAAGTGCTTTCCGGTGAGTGGTGTCACTGCTTCAGATTATTCCGCTCAGCTCATTCTAAATTTCCTATCTCGTATAATAGTGAAGTTTTCAGTTGATAACTTTTAATTAGTACAGTACTATGCACCACAGCATCATCAGCAAACAACCCCAGATCGCTGCCTATCCTGTCCTCTAAATCATTTATCTCTATATAGAGAACAACAGTGATCTTATCACACGTACCTGGAGCACACCTGATGATACCATTGTCCCTGATACTGGGTTCTATTACTTAAGAAGTCTTCGAGCGATTCACATATCTGTGTGAACTTATTCCATATGCTTGTACCTTCATTCAGAGCCTGCAGTGGGGCACCGTGTCAAATGTGTTCCAGAAATCTATGGACTCTGCCTGTTGCCCTTCATATGTAGTTCACAGTATATCATGTGAGAAAAGGTTGATCTGAGTTTCACACGAGCAATGCTCTCTCAAGCTGATTTGTGGACATAATCATCTCAGTCTCAAGAAAATTTATTATATTCAGACTGGGAATATGTTCAAGGATTCTGCAACAAACTGAAGTTACTGATATTCGTCTGTAATTTTGCAGGCATGTTCCTTTACCCTTCTGCCACTTGGGACTTTGTGCTGGACGAGAGATTCGCAATAAATGCAAGCTAAATAAGGGATAATGCTGTGGAGTATTCTTTGTAAAACCAAATTGGGAGTACATCCGGACCTAGTGCCTTATTTGGTTTTAAATCTTTCAGTTGTTTCTCTGCGCCAGGAGCCTGTCCGATGGTCATATGACTGTATATTTGTATGATTTTGCTGCGTGAATGATTTCTTGGATATGAAATTTAAAACTTCAGCTTTCATTTTGCTGTCTTCAACTGCCACACCTGACTGTTCAACAAGGGACTGAGCAGAAGCGTAAGACGCACTTAGGGATTTTACATAGGACCAGAATTTTCTCAGGTTCTCTGCAAGATCTTTTGCTAAGGTATCACGGTGGTAGTTGTTGTATGCTTTGCGCATAGATCTTTTCGCAAACATACGAATCTCTATTAACCTTTTGTTGTTGTCATTTTTGCGGTCTCTTTCGAACTGAGGGTGCAATAACCTCTGCTTCCACAGCATCTTCCAAATTTCATTATTAAACCATGGAGAGGCTTTCCCATCCTTTATCCACTTACAAGGTGCATAACTCTCCAGACCATGATTTACAATCTGTTTAAACTTTACCTGTAACTCCTCTACTTGCATCTTACTGGAACTAAGTGATGTTAATTCACTGGCTAAGTTAGATGCTAACAACTGCTTATCTACTCTTATCTACAAGAAACACTCTCCTAGCCTTCTTACTTGATGTAATATCTTTCATAACCATGGTTAATTGCTAGTTATGATTGCTAATCCCCATTTCTATACTGATATTGTCAGTAAGATCTGGCATGTTTGTAGCTACAAGATCTAAAATATTTCCATTGCGTATGGGCTACCAAGCTAACTGCTCAAAAGAGTTTTCAGAAAATGTTTTCAAAATTATTTTGGCCATCTGTCTGTCAGTATCCTCAGCAATGAATCCATAGATATACCAGTCTATACTCAATAGGTGAAAGTCACCTCCAACTAGTATTGCATGGTCTGGGAATTTATGCGCAACTGACTGTGGTCTTTCTTTGAAGTTTTAAGAACTGTCACAGTGGAATAGGGTCGCCACTAAAAACATCCGTCTGTTATACGGGACCAGATAACTTCACTGTCGCATTCCACTTCAACCTCAATAGAGGTAATATTTTTGTCAGCTGCAGTGAACACTCCGCCTGCCTTGGAGTCTAATCTGTCTTTATGACATATGTTCCCTGACTTTCTAAATCTCTCAGATCTTTCCACTTTAGGTTGCAGTGAGCTGTTGGTCTCAAGAATACTTTGAGCATGAGAGCTTTCCTGTAGGGCAGGCAATTCAAGAAATTTTGTTATGAATTCTTTGACGGTTTACTGATAAAATGTTGACAGTCGAAGTTTGTTTAGACCTAAAGTGGTCTGACATCCTTTGCTGCGTATTGACTGGGGAGTGTTCTTCAGAGTACTTCAAACTACTGTCTAGTCAAAAAAAACCTCATGTGCACTTCATAAGCACTCTGCTACCTGAGTAGCTGCTTCCTTCATGTAGACTACCCCCTGACCTGACAAAGGGAGTCCTACAAATCCCCAAATCCCCACCAGATAATGCAAGTCTAGAAATCTGCAGTCAAGACAATCACAGAATCAACGAAGCCTTTGGTTGAGACCCTCCACTTGGCTCCAAACCAAAGGACCCAATCACCCCTGGGAACAATGCTGCAAATTGCGAGCTCTGCCTGCACCCCACACCAAGGCTAGCAGTCTTCACCACCACCACTTCTTCCTCCTCCTCCTCCTCCTCCTCCTCCTCCCCCCCCCCCTCCCCCGGCCACCTGTATGAACTGAGTATGGCGACAGAAATCGTTGGTGCCAATGTGAGCCACAACTTGCAGACTACTGCACCCTGCATGCTCGATAGCTGCAGGCAGAGCTGCCTCCACATCTTGGATGAGGCTCACCGAGACACTACCGAATGCACATTGTCTTTCTTTCCAGCCCTGAACAGTGTCTGTCTAAGGGGCTCCACACCTAATTTTGGAGTTCCCAATAACTAGTAAACCCCTCCTCCTGTGGGCCTGCCCATATCCTACTGAAGCAGCAGCCACATATTTACTTAAAGGGCGAATGGGTGAGGCCAAGCGACCGGTCTCCTCATTGGCTCTCCGCCTTGATTGATGCAAATGCATTACCTCCCTATACTCACCCTGCGGTGAGGGTGAATCCACTGCATCATGTACACTAGGAGGTGCCTGGTTAGCAGAGCCCATGGGCAGAACAAGTGACACCTGAGGTGTCCCATACAACACGCCAGATTCTCCACTACCACTGTACCCTGAGGCAGCAGTCTGAAGGTGACCGATTGTAGCCAGAAGCACCTCAAGCTGTTCGCGGACCACAGCCAACTCCTCGTGCATCCACATACAGGATGCACACACCTTAATCATCCTAGTAAGACCAACTGAGAAGCAAACTATAAAAGCAGATAGAATCCCAGGTACACAACTTGTTACCCTCCTGACGTGTCACAAATGGGTATTGATGCATTAATTAGCTAGCTGTTCAGTGAGAAATTCTGCGCGACAGGCTGAAGGATTTTTCCTTACAAAAATGTGAAATTAAACCTTTTAAATAGAGCAGCATATGCTAAATTTAGTAAATGTACTACAAGGAAAAGAAGGAAATTCATGAAGACTTAACTTATTGCTCTGTACGATGACTGGTATGTTGTTGTATTAATAATAAATGAAAAAAGAAAATGACATGACAACTGGCTTTTATTAATCTTATATTGAAATTAAGATTTTAATTGTTAAAAATCAGATAGTGTTGAAACTAGCGAGGGCAAAAATAAGAATGAAACCTTCACTTTCAAGGAAATGTCAGTGTTCTGCCACAGCAACAGTTGTGACCTTCATAGCACCCAACAGACCTGGTGGGCAGAGACTGGTATGCAACCAGTCCAAAAATTATTGGCGTCAGTGGCCGCCAGTGCATTAAAATGCTCTGGGAAAAATAAAACTTCAAATCAGTTACTAAATCAGTTTGTGAATTCCACATTATGTCACACATAAATACATCCATCCTGAGGAATATTTTTACTGCCGTGATGCTTGTAGATGACTATTTTCATTCTTTGTTTTATGGTAGAAGAAAATGAACCTTTTTGTTAAGCCACTGATTTTAATTGAAATTAGTCTTATGTTAACTCCTAATTCAGGTCAGTTGGTATCTCACTTTTTGTTTGCTATAGGGTGCAGTATGGACCTGTGTGAATTGGTAGTACATTGGCAGCACTGTGTCTTCTTACCTTTTAAGCTGTGTGACAGGCTTTACAGTGCATCATAACGAAAAGGCTAGATACTGACCATGCCCAACCCATTTACAACTGCTGCCTGCTTCACTCATACCTACATACCAACATGCATTTCACACTGTTATTGTATTATTATTTATTTCTATTCCTGTCTTCATTTTAATCTCATCCAGTTTTCTTATTGGTCTTATTTACATCTTGATGTCTTACTACTGTGCTTCATGTAGCTTTATCCTTCCTTCGCTATACTTAATCTGGTTTTGTCTTTTTCCAGTTTTCAGAATATTCCCATATGTTTTAATGCTCTGTTACTATTTTTTTTTCTCCACAATCGATTTTAGTTCCTTCCATCTGTGTAAATACAGAAAAGTTTCCCTACCCCTATACCGAACCCACTCCCACATAACTTGTTTCTGTGTTGCTGCTTAGTTTGTGGAATTGCTCCCAAACAGCTTTCCACAGTGATTCTATGTTATAATTCTGTCATTCCACAGCCCTCACCAACTCAGCCCTACACAATATATAACTGAGTCCTAAACATTTTCTCACTACCTCATCACTGCCTGTAAAATGTTTCCACTCTGCTGTACCAATTACCACATCACATTGCCAAATTTGAAACCCACGTACTGCAGGAACAAGAGCAGCATGCACAGTGCCACCTTAAAAACTGTAAAGTCTATTCACTTTGTACACTTATATTGGACTACCACAATCCAGCACCACTACAAAAACCTCTGTCAAACCTCCTTTACATCAGTTAATAGATGCCTGACCCCATCTTGCAGAACTACATATGCTACACTCTCACAAGCTCCCGCCCACCATCCTACCGAACCCAGCACCTAAACAGTCCTGTAACATAGTAGTGAACCTCTCCTCCAAAAGCCTCACTTCAAAGGGGCTTATCTTTTGCCACATTCACAAATTCAGTCATTCTGAGCTTGTTAAAGACCTACTCTCCTTCCTAAAGTGGAAACACTGCTGGACCATTTGTGAATGTAATGAAATTTTATCAGAAGGTTCCACAATGTCTTGAATGGATATGTACTAATATTCAGCTCCATATCTCCTTTGGTTCATTTCTACAGCCTCTCGTGAATAGGGTTCCCGAGTTTGCACCACCTACACACGTGCCAAAGTGTGAACTTTGGATAACTTTTGTGAAAGGTACTTTCAGTTTAGAAGCCCTTGCTTATGTGCACTTAAACAACTTTTTGTGCTGAATTAGAAGATATTATCGTTGACATTTTTAAATGCAAACTGTAAGAACCGTAAGACTACAAAAATGGCAGAAAATTCATTGCGTGACGTTGAGAACCCATCTTTAACCAGTCACAATTCACAATTTAATCAACAGATTTGGCCAACAACTGTGCTGTCTTCTTGTGCTTTTTGTTTGATAGCCTTGGGCCTTTTCTGTCAAATTATATGCTCCTACCAATTTGGTGCAAATGTTTTGGGTGCCAAATTTGTGTAGTTTTTGGAGTCTGTATCTCAACTGTATGTTCTTTAATCTCTATAATCTTTCTGTATCTAAAAAGAGAAGCCTTTCAACTTGAGAGGCACTGTAGTTTAATTTTTTACTCTTGCCTGCTTATGACTGAAAAAAAAAAATTGCTCACAGTTATTACTTTTCATACACATTTTTATGCTCAAACGTGATATTAATGAATAAACAGAAAGAAAAATCAGTGAAACCTTTTTTCTGTCCATAAAAATACAAGTGTAAGTTATGTATGACTCAACTTCAAGCAATAAGCAGCAATAAAACAAATGAAAATTCAGAATGTTGGAACTCTAAACACAGCTGGAATAATTCTTTTTCACATCAGAATGAATAAATTGCTATTACTGTCTTGTTCATATTCTGAGTAAATACATTGGATTCCTGATGTTTTGGTGTTTTTATGACTTTTAGACATGTATTGTTCCGGAATTGGTCTTCTCAAAATTTTGTGAACTCAGGCCAAAGTAGCGCTGCTGGTACCAGAGTTGTTGTAATTTAACCTTACCCAAAAAGATTGTGTTTTTAAACCCATTGTAAAAAAAAATCAATAAAACCCAACTATATCTAATATGAAAATTCAATTAACATACAAAATGTTACATAGTTACCCTTACACGAACTAAAGAGAGCCATCATATTTACTGAAGGCAAATATGTAGTGTCACAAGAATTTATTTTATTAATATTGTGTTTTAACTTTCCTTGCAATTTAAGAAATGCAACTAAAATAACATTTACACTCCCAGCAAAAAGAAACTAACTTGATGTAGAATTGTCATGAGAGTAAAGTACTATTAACTACTTTTTGGAAGCATGCAGAAATTTGTAGATCTTCACTAATTTCTCAGTTCTTTTGTCTCCTAAATTTTTTATTAATTTTGCCCAAATGAACTGGCAGATGGACAAGATTCTTTCAGGTGCATTGCTGGCAGGGCACGGAAAGAGGCACTAATAAAGTAGTTGTAAGAATGGGTTATTGTTTTCAATAGAGTAATAATAGGAATTTATATTGAAATGTTTAATCATCAATCTGAAAAGAAAGCAATAAAATCCAATTTCAAATACTTTTCTTTCATTTTTTAAACCCATTTTTATTTTCTCCCTGATCCTGGCTGGTATACTCAGTTCATGTATGTGTAATACATAAAAATGGCTAACTGGTGTTGGCTGCAGCTGCTATCAAGGATGGTAACTATGAGGAATTAATAAAGAAAACTGTGTGCCATTTGGAATCAAAGAATGCATGCTGCAATATTGTGAATCATGTCCTGTATAACCTGACCTCGAATCTTATTCAGTACATGCTTTTAAAAGAATATGACCCAGAAGAAATTATAATAAGAATGTTGTAGAGATGCATCATTCAACTGTAGAAGAGTTAATAGAGAAACTGGTTCTTTAAAAAAGAAAACAAATAAAAAAAAAGTCATGGTCTGACAAGCTACCATTCTCTCTCTCTCTCTCTCTCTCTCTCTCTCTCCACCGTTCCCCCTGCTGTCGCCCTCCCCCCCTCTCTCTCTCTCTGTCTCTCTCTCTCTCTCTCTCCCCTTTCCCAAATTGACATCTGGGTACACCGTGTATGCTTCATATCGCTGCCTTTTCATTTTTGCTGAGTGCTGGAAACTCTACAGCAGGCTGCTTCTGTGCACCCTACTAAATGAGAGAAATTTCTTCTTTTGTAAACGACAAACATTGTAATGCTTTTTACACACAAGAAAGACTTCAAATAATTCTGTCTGCTTGATAAGCACATTTTGACAACATTTGCAATGAACAAAGTTACAGATTAGAACACACCCTACTATCATGTTTCTTTTGTTCCATGACTTTTTTAAGCACTGTCAAGAATGTCTTCTTCCAAGGAACCTGTCACAACTCTGAGGTGGTAATCTGCTGCACAGGGAAAACAAAGTACAGCAAGTGGCCTAATGATCTTCATACCAATTAGTAATCTATTTGAGACCAGTAAATGCTACTCGAGCTACTGTTTGTACGAAATCTGAAGATACTTGCAATATCTGTAGGGTATATAAGAATCCCAGAATGTGACAAGCAGTTGTTCGTCTAGCCTAGTACTTCGTTTTTATGTAATATTCTTCTTTACAGTGTCGATATTGTAGAGGCCTCCTTTTCCGTTCAAGAGGGTCTTGATTATTATTGGTGCAATCTCTTCCTTGCATAGTATGTTAATCTGTCCCCAATATTCTGAGTTCCACTTTTCTTGTCACCTGGTATTTTTAAATAACACATAAATAAATAAGTAGTGTGACTATAATTAATACCAGTGTAAATAAAATCCTTGTATACTCTTATTAACTAAATAATACTACACCAGGCCATGTGAGAGACATTGTGTCAGTAGTGTTTTATGATGCCCTCCAGATGAAATACTAGCACCACCTCCTAGGTTGAGAGTGTAAATAAATCTTAAATCTTCTCCATCTAAATTTAATTCTTCCGATAGTTCTGGTGAAAGGCGATTGCTTTCATAAAATTTCCATTTACTTAATTTATCTCTGGTTTTATTAAGTCCATCCCAGAGCTTACCTAGTTCCTCTTCTGTTTTTCCTAAATCAACTGTGAACCATAGTGTACTGACTGATAAATCTGTTGTTTCTTGTACCTTTTGAGTAATTAATTCACTTACTCATGCCTCCAAAGTTCTGAAAGTGGAGCCTGGTAAAGCTGTTATGTCCAAATTTTTACCCTGCTCTAACACATGTAACCACATTTGCGTATCTTAAGAATTGTTCATTTACTTTTGTAAACATTTGTTTAGTTAATTCTTACATATATGTTTTAAATTCTGACCTACCTCCTTTAATTGTTCAAAACCAGCATTTCTTACAAGATCACATAGTTCGTTTATCTTAGTACTTAACTACTCTTGTAAAGTGGGTAAAATGTTAGCAAGTTAGTTATTTTTGTATTTATCTCCTTTTTTTTTTCTTCTTCGTGAGATTCCTGAATATGCTGTTGGAGGCTACCATTTGTGATATTTGTGATATCTACTTTTGCACTTAATTCCTGTCGGTCTTCCACCATTCGTTGCCTAAAATTTATTAATGTAAAAACGCTAATGAGTTGTCTGTTGACTCAGTATTCTAAGCCCAATAACGCTCAACTTTTTGGCCAGCCACTGACTTCAAATTTCTCACAACACATAGTACCACTTGAAGGCACGTTATTTTGATTCAAATACAGCTCACTTACGGTTTTCAGTGGCTCTAGGCACGGCGAACTGCCAGTGCAAAGTGGGACTGTCATGGTGGGAAGGCTACAATAGAAATTGCTGCAGCAGTGGCCAACTCTGGTGTTTGACATACCGCCAATGTAACTGCAGTTAACTGGCGTGTGATGACAAGGAACTGAAGACTAGAAAACAGCCACCGGCTCGAAATCTCAATCTTCTGGATTGTAGACATGTATTTTATTCTGTGTTGTAATTATTGTTGAGTAACTTAATATTCTTGTATTGACAACTATATTCCTTCTGTTCTTTCTGTATCACTGTATCACTGTATTCTCATCAACAGCTCAATTCTTCATAAACTTTTCTTGAATAAAGTATTATTAATGATTGCTGCATTGAGTAACCTTCACAGTTGACCACATTTTCATGGACAGTGTCCTTTTCTACTGGAACTCATTATGACAAAAATACTAATTTCTTTCAAGTATCTTAACAAATTTTTGCAGATTCGCCATTCTGTGGGGCATTCACAACAAATGAAATTTTTCCTGGGTACTTACATGACAATTTTCTCTGATGAGGGCAGTACATTAGCTACTATTGTCAAAACACCTTTTGCTCATTACCTGCATAAACTGCTCCTCCCCCCCCCCCCCCCCACCCCCCTCTCCCCCATCTCACCGCCCCATCTCCAAATCAGTGTCCAGCTGTACCCTGTATGCCTTGTATTACTGACTGTGTCTCCTTTTTGGCATGCTGCTGGGTGCTGAAGGCTCAACAACAGACTACTACTGTGCACACTACTACATGAGAGAATTTTCTTCTTCTGTAAAACACATATATTATTATAGCTTTTTACACACAGGAAAGATATCAAGCTGTTCTGTTTGCTTGGCTAGTATATTTCAACATCATTTGAAACAAACCAAGTTAAAGTCCATAGCATTTCTTGGTTCTGTGTATGTCTGATGCATTGTCACATGTGTCTTCATCCTAGGAGCCTGGCATATATCTGAAGTAGGGATCTGCTGCACAGAGAAAACATTAAGAACAGCAAGTGTGGCCAAATGGAAGCCACTTCCAGTGTTGCTCTGTCCAGTAGCAACATAGTCTACCTCACCATTCAGTCAATATACACATGCAGAAAAACCCAGTGGTCAACATGAATGTCCCACTATCCAAACTACTTTAAATAAATGTGCTCCAGTAGTTGATGGTCATCATTCATCAGTCCTAAATACCCTGTGCAATACATTACTTTAACAAAGTGATAGATTGATAGACTGTAGTCTTGATCTATTTAAATTCAAGGACAACATTTCAAGCATCATCTTGTCTTACATTACAGAGAAAGAAATTAAAGAAATTGAATTTGTTCAAGAAAGGTTAGCTGAAGTCCACAGAGTTGCTAGGATAAGAGAAAATCAACAGTTCAAGCCCATTGTTGTAAACAATATTAGGGGAAACAGAGGTTAGAATGATTTTGTAGTATTCAAAGTCAAAGTGTTTAAAGTAGGTGAAGAAATTCCAGCACTTATCAGCTTTTTGCATCCCACTGGCTACGTCTGTTCCTTCCATTGTCCATCTACCTAAGGTACTTAATGGTTTCCGGATCATCACATATTTAAAATCAAAAGCACCATCAATAGCATCAGGAAGCAATATACTTGTTCAGAATCTAAATGAGACGGTATTTGCAATTTATTTAGTCTGAAGTGCAAAGACATTATTCCAGTCATACAGTGTGTTTAAAGTTCTGTCTCTCTGGATTTTCATTTGTTTTATTGCTGCTTATTGCTTGAAGTTGATTGTACATAACTACACTTGTATTTTTGTGGCTTAAAAGCTGTTTTCTCTCATTTTACTTTCTATTTACTCATTAATGCTGCATTTGAGCATATACACTCTTTATGAAAACCTACAACTTTGAACAAGGTTTTACAGCTGTAAGCAGACAAGGGTCAGCTGCTGAAGCTGAAAGACTGCTGAACAGGTCCAGAAAAACAGGGACACTTCATTGAAAATATATTTATTGAAATATAAGTTTCAAAACTGGGCAAATTAAAGCTGAAAGTACATATTTTATACTGTAATTAGGCCTTTACAAAACATTCATTGTAGAACACACAAATTTGACCATCCGTTATTTCCTTTTCTCTGGTGAACAAAACACTAGAACAGTGTATTATTGCAACCCCGTTTGTAGTCCAGTGGGCCATTCTTGAGAGCACAAGACAGATTCTTAAAAACCAAGTCAAAAAGAAGTATATTTGTGCATTAGAAGTTCATTTGATATGAGTATTGTTTCAAAATTAATTAATTTTAATTTCAATATGAATTGTCCCACCCGTAACACCGAACATCATTAAGTTGTACAAGAGAACACTGTGTAAGCAACCTAGTTTGCGTGTAGGATTCAGCTGGTAAAATTAAAGTATGTTAAGAATAACATTTGCATTTTATGGGTGGGACTTTACGCACTGTATTCTCTCTAATGTTTGAAGCTTTGTCAGAAAATGGGTTAAGAAGAATATTGTTTTAGAATGAAGGTACATGTTTTGGGCACTTATTTTGCCAAATAAAATAATAATAGATATTTTTAACTAAATTTCAAATTACAATACATAGCAGTAATGGCATCAACGACTAGAGTCCAAAAGTCCTGTATTAAAGAACCACATATTATACCAAATACATGACAAAATAGTAAAACCAAATAAATGTCATTGGTGCCAACATGTATCGTCATGTTTCTTGTGTGTTGAACTAATATAAAGTACTCGGGTTTCCAGATGCGACAGTTCGATGAGTGTCGCTACCATCGTCTTATGGTAAAGTGTTGAAATGTCATCTTGCTTGATCTTATACAGGTACTGCAGCAAGTTGAGTTGTCCTTGCCCTTGACCCAGCACAGATTGGAGCAGATGAGGGAGTGTACTTGAATCCCAGCATGTTCGGTCACATACCAACTAGCACATTGTACAGATATCTCTCAGCTCTGAGTGCTCACAGTGTGTTATGGCCAGTAACAGGTCCAAAGCAGAACTTTGTTAATAGCCACCATCTCTGTTTCTGAGGCCGTTATTAGCCCTAAATTTGATGGATTCCTTTATCATGCTGTCCCAAACTACATTGCATTACAAAGCACTCTCGCTCATTCAGAATGCAACATGCAGTTTTCTTCCAAACTGTGCTCAGTGACTGCCAATTTGTCTCTCTGCCCCAGAGCTGATGTGCTCCAGGCAGTACTGCTGAATACGACATTGTGTCTGCTCCGTGTAACATGGCCTACGCTCATACTGAATGCTTTAGATGTCATATGGGCACATCTCCAGATGAAGAAGATGGTGATTATCTTTGAAAACTTGAGTTTAAACTCTTGTTTGTCCTGCTCTGGAAACCTAGAAGATTTTATTAGTATATCCCAGTTGTTCTGGAACACATTTCACACACATATATATAACTAGTACTGATAATAACAAACAGCTGGTACATAAAGGGCAGGCTCTATTAAAGGGATCCAGTAGGCTACAAAGCGTGATGGTACTTTTTGAGTGGTATTCTAAGTGAATTTCTAATCAATCATGGGCTGGTTTGAAAATTGTTTTTCCTTGTTTCTTTGTGTTCTGACATACTTTACATCCATTAGGACCTCCTCACTATTGATCTATACATTGAACAGTGTATCTAAGGCAATCTAATCTAGTGAAGTGAAGAACAAGCATATTTTTTTGAATGGGTTTGTACCAGCTGGAAATGAATGTGTCTGCTTGCGACGTTTGCCTACTTTATTTCTTCACTGATGGTCCTCAGTGTTGACGTACTGTGTTGTGAGACTAGCTGAAAAATGGGCGGTGGAATTTCAACACTGACTACTGTAAATAATGTAGCCGACAGGTGCACAGTTGTGTTCCCAGTTCTTTACTTTCACTGTTCACAACCCCACAATATACACAGTTAATATGGCCAGTGCGCTATTGTTTAACTTTGGATAAGCCTCGTTAATAGTTCTCAGGCAAACATCAGCATACTGCTACCATAGTTTACTGTCGAACATCTATTAGCAGTAGAAAACTGGTCACACAGTTATTGCAGAATAATATGCTACATATTGAATAAACACTGTCATTGTTTTATCATATGACCTATTACACATATTTCACAGTTAATAATACCTCTTGTTTAGCACACTTTGGTAGCTTACCAGTAGCACCAATAATTCTTATTCCAGAAACATGCATCACCACTATACCCTCTGTGTTCTTAATAGCTTCAAAAATGCCTGTGAGATGCCTTTCAAATCGCTACCATTGTCCAGTAAACACTTACCATCAGTTGCTTTTGTTACAGGGTGCCACACTTCCTTTTTACTTACCATTTGATCTTCTTCATACAACAAATCCTCATTAATCCTTTGCCTGGAAAGACTATAATCCAGATTACCAAATTAATTACCAGACACAGTCAAATGACAAATAGCATGGTTCTCTTCCTCATTACCACTCTCAAACTCCAACTCTTCATTACACCTAACATTATCTTCCTTTATTGTTTCTTTATGTAACACATTGTCATCATTATCAATCATAAATTTAAATACCTCATCCTCGTCACTACTGAATTCGTCACTGCTATCATCATTACAGCTACTGTCAGAATCAGACCCACTGTCACTTTGATTGTCATCAAATACTTGGCTTATTAGTTGATTATTGTTTCCAGTATTAGACCATAAAGCAATACACCTGAATTCCTTATGTTCTCTTAAAAATTTACCGTCTGTCTGGACACTTTGGACATCCTGGGCAATAGCAACACACTGTGTTTCATCACTTGATTTTATTATAGTACATTCCTCCTCTACTTTTATGGGATATACATTGCTACCCACACCATCATTCAACATATCACTAGAATTAGAAATTACACTCATCTTACTACTATCATTTACATTACCATTACCTGTGATTACAGTACATTTATATACACATGGTTCTTCATCACTACCTGCTCTAGTGCGAGCCAAAACTGGAGCATTATCTAGTTTAAATGGTTCGATCCAGAATCTCCTCCATTTCTTTTACTTGAATTTCTCCTACTATTTCTGTGTCCATTCTGGCTATCTTCCACCCAACCATTCCTTGAATTTCTACTGTAATTAGTCCTGTTCATCCTATTTACCTGAAATTCTCTCCCTAATTGATTATTGTCATCAAAATTCCTCCTACGATCTTCCACTGAGGGCTGCACCCTCTCCACTTTATCAATATGACTCAGATATCACTAATATTACCTGTAGGGGCAGGTATGAGCAATTCTCTAACTTTCTGAGGCAACTTAGTTTCTAAACCCACTAGCTAGCTCTTTGTCCAAATATTTCAGTTTTTTTTTTTATCCAAAGCTGACAGAATCCTTTCATAGTACCCTTCCTAGAGGCAAATCTCTCTCCTCCACAACATTCACTCAAAATTCTCTGCTGCTTCTCTTTGGACCAATATTCATCTAGAATTGGTTTTTCAAAGCTGTGCCATGAAAGCATGATCTGTATCGCTTCATAGGCTCAGATGTTATTGAATTTAGCATCTGTTAAACTTCAGGAGTAAGTAAACAACCCATAATTTTTTGTTCTCTCCAAAAAAAATTCCTACCCCGAGATACAGGCCTCCGAAGATGAGACTGCGAACACCATTTTGAAGTTGCGAATTTAGGAAAAATTTTTGAAACGCTTTATCTCTGTAACTGTTATTGATATTTTAAGAGTTTTTTTTTAATTTAAAAGATAATTGCTTTATGATTACAATGATATCCTCCACTTGGACATATCTGCCAAAGTTCTTTTACTGTCGCCTTTTGAATTTTATTTTTTTAATAGTTTTCGGATTTTTTTTTTTTTTTTCAAAAATGATAATCCAGAAAAGTTAGATTTTTTTGGTTGATTAGTACTATGTAGTACTCTCTGTAAAGGATAGCTTCCACTTTTAAGTTGGACAGGTTTTATTTAAAAAATCTTTTTTTTTTCAACTTTTGTGGGTAATATATGACTCCACTGAAGTTGTTTCTTACTAATTTCTTTGTTACAATGTTTATTTCTATTGTCTTTGTTGCAGTTATTTTTTATCACTTTCTTTTTTGCATTTACTTCTTTTCACTTTCATTATTGAAGATATTTCTTACACTTGGTGGTAGTTTCTTGTCAGTTTCTTTGTTGTGGGTGTTCATTGCAGGTTTCTGTATTGTAGTTGTTAATTTGTTTACTGAAGAGGCTTCTAAGAAATCTGAGGCCATCCAGTGAGTTATGTGTTTTCCTGAGGAATTTGCCAGTTGACGCAGTTGCAGCGTGTTTTTTGAAAATGACTGTTTGAAATGTCTTCTGACTGGGCCCACAGGAGAGTGAAGTGTGCTGACTATTTGGATATTCATAAAAGAGTGAAATATAAGACAAACAGAAAAAGCAGACTTTGTTCAGGTTGGGAATAAGTGTTCTTATTTAAAGACTCTGTTTCAAAGTAAAGATGTACCAGCGATGACTTTTTGTGTTATAAATGTTTTGACAGAATAACAACAATGATAGTATCAGAACAATGTGAAGCCTCCCATGGTGCAGATGATGCAAATTTTGCATCAGTAAAGGAGAAATTAAATACCCTGAATCAGTCAACTACAGAGGTAGATGTTTGTCCTGTTAAGAAACCGTGGTCAGTGAAGTCGAATCAGCAGCTCTATGCATCAAGAAAGTGCAGAAAAATTACTAAAGCTGTTATGTCCTAGCCAGTAATGCCACCCGAGCACGTTGCCAAAAGGTTGGCAGCATCAAAGTCCGGACGCCGTCCGCATAAGCAGCGCCAGCGTGACAGCAAATCGCCGCAAGTCTGCGCGCGCCACCGCTGGCTTCTGGCTTCTTAAGCGCTGGAGTCACGAGCACTAGGACAGTTCTGTATTCGCCGCTCAGTTGTATACTCGCCCCCGAATTGTGTACTTGCTAGTCAGTTGTGTGTTCATCGCAGCAGAGTTGTTGTTTGTCGTCAGCCGACGCTGACCTAGCCGCTCCGACTCGAACCAGACAGATTTCTGTAGACACCGAGTTCACCACTGTGTTTCTGTATCTTCATGAATAAAGATAAGTACCGACTTTTATTTAATCTGAGAGTTTGGGTTTTCATCTTTCTGTTCACTGTTCCAGCGGACCGGTCGGCCCGCTATTAAAAGTGTGGCGGTGACTTCGTAAGCCATTTCTACAGCCAAGTGTTTGTCGCTACAAACACCGCCACAAAACTGGCGACGAGGTCTTCCGAACTCGTGTGCAGAGCTGGTTCAACTTGTTCTTGTTATACTAATTATAGCGATAAACTTTTGGGGGCTGGTTTAATTTGTGTTCACTATGCCTGCCGAATTACAACAGTTGATCTTGTTACAGAGTCAGCAAATACAAAGTCTGGTGGAAGCAATCGCCAAACAAGCGGCTAATCCTCCAACACAAAAGGAACAAGCACAGGCAGCACCACAGTTCCGGGTTTTTGATGAATCCAGAGAAGAATGGCAAGAATATTTCGCGCAGTTGCAGGCGCACATGACAGTCTACAAAATCACAGGTACTGAGCGGCAGCTTTATTTAATTTCCACTGCAGGCGTGGAAATCTATCGACTCCTTTGTAAGTTGTTCCCGGAATCCCAGCCAGAAGCTTTAGACTATGACGTTGTTGTTAACAAGCTTGCTGAGTATTTCGAGTTGCGAGTTCATGTGGCAGCAGCCAGATTCAAGTTCTTCAGATTAAAGAAACTGCCACATCAAGCTAATAAACAGTGGTTAACAGATTTGCGGGGCCTCACCCGTCAGTGCCGATTTAATTGTGTGTGTGGAGCTTCATACAGTGATGTCATGCTACGAGACGCTATTACTCAAAACATTGCAGATTCTCGTATTCGTGCTGCTATCTTAAAGTTGCCTGACCCGTCATTAGAGACTGTGATGAACATCATTGAAGCCCAAGATACTTTTGACTATGCTGAGTGTGAGTTAGATCAGCCATGTATTTCTCACATTGCCTGTGCTAAGCAAGTTAGGTCACGCCCGCGGCCCCACCGGCAGGGTCAGACTGTAAACACTAGCCGGCCGCGTCATGTTAAACACATTCGTCAGCCGCGTGTGCAAAATGATAGAGTTAAGTCTTGCCCTAAGTGTGTTCTTGCTCATCCTCGTGAACGTTGCCCGTTAAGAAACGCGGTTTGTCACTTTTGTCAAAGGAAAGGACACATCCAGACTGTTTGTTTGCGTAAACGCAAGAACAATTCTAGTGCTGCCCAGCCCATGGATATTCATGTTCTTCAAAGCCAGCCAGTCCAGAAGGTCGCGTTTAAAGACTCTTCCACGGTTCGTGTGGGTAATAAACTTGTTCGCAATAAGACACCCACCCAGCCCTCTGCTATGCGACCCAAGCGTCATTCAAACGCTGTAAAAAGTAATGTACAGACTGCAAGTGAAGCGGGAGTTGTTGTTCCACCCGCCCAACCCACGAGTTGTCGTAAGCAGCGAACACGCGCTAAACGTGCTGATTTTGTGTCTTCCGCCTCCACTGCACCGATCCAGAGACAGTGTAATAAACTATTTGTGAAACTACACATCCAGGATAAGACCTTCAATTTTCAATTAGACACTGGTGCGTCTGTGACTCTCATAAATAGTGCTACGTATGCGGCTATCGGCCGCCCTAAACTTTCAGCGGCAAAACATTCTTTGGCTACTTACAGTGGAGAACGAATTCCTGTGTTAGGTGTATGTAGCGTGCCAGCCACATTCCGTGGCAATACAAAAACAGTTTCATTCATAGTGCTCTGCGCTACAGACGGTGTAAACATTTTCGGATTAGACTGTTTTGACTTGTTTGGCTTGTCTATCCAAGACAATGTGTTGCAAATTAATTCTGTTGTTGTTCCTCAAGACAGCATAACCGATTTGTGTAAACGATACAGTGACATATTTAAAGACGAACTGGGTTGTGCTGCGAACTTTGCCGCTCATATTACCTTGAAAGATAATGCTCAGCCTCGATTTTGTCGTGCTCGTCCAGTGCCTCACGCCCTCCGGGCACCTGTAGAAGATGAACTTCGTCGTTGGCAAAACAACGGTGTTATTCAACCCGTTTCAGCGAGCCAGTGGGCTTCTCCCTTAGTTATTATAAAGAAACCGTCTGGCAAGTTACGTTTGTGTGCTGATTTTAAGTCGACAGTTAATCCTCATACTGTCATTGATTCTTTTCCTTTGCCTCGACCGGACGAGCTGATGGATAAGTTAGGGGAAGCTCGTTTCTTTTCCAAAATTGATCTCCGTGAAGCATATTTGCAATTGCCCCTCGACGAGCAATCACAACAGTATTTTGTCATAAACACGTCGTTGGGGTTGTTCCGTTTTCTGCGTTTGCCTTTTGGTTGTGCGTCAGCTCCAGCTGTTTTTCAGCGTTTTTTGTCACAACTTCTGGCTAATGTGCCATCGTGTTGCAACTATTTAGACGATATTGTTGTGTCCGGTCGGACGCCTGCTGAACATTTCCGTAATTTGGAGTGTTTGTTTAAAGTGTTGTCTCAGGCAGGCCTACGTTGCAACATCGATAAATGTTCATTTTTCCTTACGGAGATGGAGTATCTGGGACATGTTATTAATGCTCAAGGCATTCATCCCTCCCAGTCACATTTAGCAGCTATTCGTGATTTGCCCGCCCCTCGCAATCTGCATGAATTGCAAGCGGTTCTTGGCAAATTGACGTATTATATTAGGTTTATACCTAATGCATCACAGGTTGCTGCACCGTTGCATCGTCTCCGCCATAAGAATGTTCCGTTTGTGTGGTCAGCTGATTGCCAATCAGCCTTTCAGCGGCTTAAAGAGGCCTTATTGGATGATCGTTGTCTGGTCCATTACGACCCTAACAAGCCTCTGGTGTTAGCTTGTGATGCCTCTTCTTTCGGCCTCGGTGCTGTGTTGTCTCACCGAGTCGGTAACACCGTACGTCCTATTGCGTTCGCATCTAAATTGCTAAACAAAGCTCAGTGTAATTATAGCCAATTGGACAAGGAAGCGTTGGCTATTGTGTTCGGTGTCACAAAATTCCATCACTACCTCTATGGTAGACCATTCTCTTTAGTAACAGATCACAAGCCCCTGACGTCACTGTTTCATCCGTCTAAACCAGTTCCTCAGCGGACAGCTCAGTGACTACAACGTTGGGCTCTTTTGTTATCACAATACCAGTATGAGATACTGTATCGCCCTACAGCTCAGCATGCAAACGCTGACGCGCTTTCTAGATTGCCGATTGCTGCGGATGATGTCTTCGATTCCTCTGAAGACTCTTGCCATCAGATTGACGCTGATGAGCATCAATCCCTCCGGGATTTTCCGATTGATTATCGTCAGGTGGCACGTGAGACAGCTACGGATCCTCATCAGAGTTTACTATTACGTTTTGTTCAACGTGGTTGGCCGTCCAAGGCAAAGGACATATCGGATCCTGTGGTTCGTCGCTATTATCCGCAACGTCATCTGTTGTCTGTTTCGCACGGAGTTTTGCTGTTACGCACCGAGAATGACCAGCTTCGTATAGTGGTTCCCCAAGTGCTCCAATCCAAGGTCCTCGACTTGTTGCATCAAGGTCATTGGGGAGTGGTCCGCACCAAGCAGCTTGCCCGCCGTCATTGTACATGGATCGGCATTGATAAGCAGATTACGCAGATGTCTACAGATTGTTCGACGTGTGCCAAACACCAAGCTGCTCCGCCTCAACGCTATTTTGATTGGGCACGCCCTGCCGGTCCCTGGCAGCGAGTGCATATTGATTTGGCTGGCCCATATTGGAATTCTCGTTGGCTCATCGTGATAGATGCATTTAGTAATTTTCCGTTTGTTGTGCCCATGCAGTCTCCAACGTCTGCACACACTATACAGGCGTTGACTTCAATTTTTTGTATTGAGGGTCTTCCAGAAGTTTTAGTGTCTGACAATGGTCCACAATTTACCTCTGCTGAATTTGAAAGTTTTTGGTCTGCCAATGGCATTCAACATGTTCTTACTCCGCCGTTCCACCCTCAATCGAATGGTGCAGCGGAACGTTTTGTACGCACATTCAAGGATCATATGGACCGCCTTCATGCTACGCACTCTAGTCAGCAGGCCCTCATCACGTTCCTGTCGTCGTACCGGACCACGCCACGCGGCGGCCCTTCGCCTGCGGACCTTCTCCACGGCCGTCGTCATCGCACCCTACTACGGTTGTTGCACCCCCCGGATCGACCCGCCGCTTCTGATCATCGCACGCGTTTTCAGCGCAACGACGCCGTTTTTTTCAGAGTTTATCACGGTCGCCGTCGTTGGGAACGTGGTATCGTGATAAGTGTCCAGGGTCGCGGTTTTTATACTGTTCAAGGTGCTACTGGGGTGCACAGGAGGCATCAGAACCAGTTGCGCCGCGCTGGCCGCCCGGATTCTGCCGCTCCTTCTTTGTCCACAGATTTGGTCCGCGGCGGGTTCCAGCCGCGCCTTCCGCCTTCGCTGCCGCCCCCAGGGCAGCAGCAGCAGCAGCAGCCGTCGCCGCTACCACGCCGACAGCCCGTCCCGTTGATGCCTCCCGCGCAGCTTCATCCGGGAGCGCCCCGGGTGGTCGCTCCGGCGCCTGCGGTCCCTCTTCAGTCGCCACCGCCTTCGGAGCTGATGGACGTCGACCCCTCAGCCGGGCCGCCTTCCCAAGCGGTGGCTGTGCAGCCTGTCCTGCAGCCGCTTTCCTTGGGCACCCCCAAGGAGTCTGACACCGCAGCGCCTTGTTCGGCGCCCACTCAGCAGCCGTCGACGCAGCGTCAGGAGACGCTGCCTCTCTTCGTGGGTCCCGACGCCCCGTTGCGTCCAGTACCAGAAGCTGCGCCCGTGGTCACAGGCGTGCACCCTGACCTCGGTTTTCAGTCGGTGTTTCCCAAGACCCCGCGCAGCCAATGCTGGGGTGCGGACCGGGGACTGCCACCGACAATAGTCTCCGCCCCGGTCTCTTCTGCTACGCCTGCGGCCAGACCCCTCCACGCCGTCGACGCTCGCCACGTCATTATTCAACGACGGTGCGGCGATTTGGGGGGGAGGAGTGTTATGTCCTAGCCAGTAATGCCACCCGAGCCCGCTGCCAAAAGGTTGGCAGCATCAAAGTCCGGACGCCGTCCGCATAAGCAGCGCCAGTGAGACAGCAAATCGCCGCAAGTCTGCGCACTCCACCGCTGGCTTCTGGCTTCTTAAGTGCTGGATTCGCGAGCGCTAGGACAGTTCTGTATTCGCCGCTCATTTGTATACTCGCCCCCGAATTGTGTACTTGCTAGTCAGTTGTGTGTTCATCGCAGCAGAGTTGTTGTTTGTCGTCAGCCGACGCTGACCTAGCCGCTCCGACTCGAACCAGACAGATTTCTGTAGACACCGAGTTCACCACTGTGTTTCTGTATCTTCATGAATAAAGATAAGTACCGACTTTTATTTAATCTGAGAGTTTGGGTTTTCATCTTTCTGTTCACTGTTCCAGGGGACCGGTCGGCCCGCTATTAAAAGTGTGGCGGTGACTTCATAAGCCATTTCTACAGCCAAGTGTTTGTCGCTACGAACACCGCCACAAAAAAAGCTATGGACGAATACACTACAGCAAAACTGACCATACTCTTGAAAGTAGAAATTCAGAAGAAAATGAATCAAAGCCCTCTTGCACCTCTAGCCAGGAATTTTTCACAAATATCAATTCAGCTGTTGTATACTGTGCATCCTACAGTGAAAAGGCGCAAGTTTTAACTATTATTCCAGAGACATTTTCAAAGAAAACAAATTTGAACCACTTTCCGTCAGTATCAAAGTACATGGTAGACAAATCAAGAAATGTGAAGTCTGTAAAAGGAATCTTAGGAAGACCAGATCCCTGTTATTGTCATCCTGTAGAAGCAGCTCAGGTTCTAATAGTGCAGTCATTTTATCTGGAAGATAAATGGGACTCTTCTTGTCAGAGTGCCAACAAAAAAGACGCTATAACACTAACAGGTGAAGGTAAAAAAGTTGTGAAAGTGTAGAGGTACATGACTTACAGTATTAAAGAAACTTTTGCAATTTATAAGATCAACAATACAACTTCACATATCGGAAGATCAAAATTTTATGCACTATGACTTATGTGGGTAGTTCCAACCCACCTAGAGATGTCTATTTATGTGTGTACGGCATGAATTTTGAACTTTGTGTGGTAACTTTGAAGAACTTACTTGAGCACATGACATATGACGCCTCTGTTAGGCGTGTGAACTCATTGGTAGTCTGTAACATAAAACAAGGGTACCATTGGTGTAATGACCAGATTTCAATTTTTACAGGAGGGACATATTTTCAAAACAAGACCACAAGTGTTGCAGCTATAAGTGATGACACAGGACATGACTCAGCACATGCTTTGCTAGTGGTGCAGAAAATTCTTCAACTGCAAACAGGGGCAGACAAGATCGTTATTATTTCTGATGGTACTCCTAATCATTTTAAAAATTGTTACCAGCTGTTTGAATTGAATAAGTCACTATTGCCAACTGATTGGGTTCACAGTGCTACTGGTCACAGGAAGGGACCTTGTCATGTTGTAGGAGGCTTGAGGAAGCAGCATGCTCCAAAACATAATCTTCACATTCGAAACATAGCTGCGATACAGAATGCTTAGGATTTTATGAGAGTTGTGAAATCTTACACATCCGCAGCCCTCATTCTTTTGTCCAAAGAGGAAATCGAAGAATTCCATGAGCAGAAAAAAGAAAAATGGTCCAAAAAAATTACTCCTGTGAAAGAAATTCAGAAGACACATTTTTGGACTCACTTTAAAGAGCAAGAAAGAAGACATTTCTTTCATTCAGCCAACACCTCAGAAACAGTAGGATAATATTCAGGTTCACAACCTGAGAAGGGGGATGTTTGTGGCATGTGTGTGTGACTGGGATTGCAGAGATTTATAGACACTAGTTATGAGTTAAACGAAATTGTAGTGAAATTTATGCTACAACATGGACCAGTTGCTGGATGTAAGTGTCCAGTTGAAGGACAGCAACAATGCCATCAGTGCTCACCTTCTGTTCACAATGTTCTCAAGTGCTCCAGTTCCTATTGGTTCAACAGGAAGGCATCACTCTATATTAAAGGAAGATACTGAAGCACTGGGACACATTTTTAGTTCATTAACTGGCTAATTTCGGTACAAACAGAGTACACATAAGTTATATAAATTGAAACTTTTTACTCTTTGGACCTTTCACATACGTTTTGGAATCATTTAAAATGCTTGAAAAATGTGTCTCTTACTCATCTTTCAAACTACTAAAATTTTGTTAAATAAGGGTAGTTTTTGATTTCTATGAGCCTGTTATGTGATAATAAAACATGCTTTATGTATGGCAAAAATTTCAATTGTTTGTGAAACCTGTTCAACTGAAAAGTGGAGGCTCCCCTTTTCAGGGAATGTAAAATAATATGGTACTAATCAACAGAAAAAAATCAAAATTTTACAGATTGGAATTTCTGAAAAAAAAAAAAAAAATTCCATAAATTAAATAAAAAAAGTTCAGAATGCTATAGTAAAAGAACTTTGTCAGATAAGTCCAAATGGAGGATTTCTTTGTAATCATAAAGCAATTAGCTTTCAATTAAAAAAATCAATAAAATATCTAGAGATGTTCCAGAGATACAGCATTTTAAAATTTTATCAAAAAGTCACATCTTCAAAATGGTATGCACAGTGTCATTTTTGGAGGGCTGTATCTTGGAGCAGAAATATAAACTACATTCAATAACATCTGAGACTATGAAGGTAACATTTTTTCCTACCCTGCCTGTATTGTTATGGACTATGCCTGAAGTACAACTATCAGCTACCTGAGCTGCCCACCCGTGAGCTACCCCTTTAAAAAAATCTTTCACAAATGACATTTTCTCCTTGTGATTGCATGTTTCAAGCAAATTATTAAATTATCTAATGAGATCCTATGGATGCACTTGAACATATGGTTCAAAACTATTAAATTTGTTACAACTAACAAATGAAGTTCTGTTTGGGACACTACATATTCTATACTTTAGATTTTGTATTTCTTCCATCTTTTTTTCCATATCAGCCAATTTGGTATCTACATTATTATTTACTTTTACCAGTTTTTCCTCTACCACTACTGCACACTTGGTTCCACTTCTGTTTCTAAATCATTTTTAATCTGATTGATTTGGTTCAAGTTTAACTCTGTTTTCAGCACAAAATTTCCTGGCTGCTTTGATTTCATCTTTACGCTGTTTTTTGGAAGCCTGCACCCTCCTACTATAGTCATCACAAAGCTTCTTTCTGTCTTCTACACATTTACTACTCATTAATGTTAATTTCTCATTAGTGTTATGTGCTTCTTTCCTTATCTTTTCATCACAATCGTTAGCTACTGCTTCAACCTTCTTATTTAATTCTGAAAGATTAGAGCTGACTACCTTAATCTCCTTTTTAATTTATTTCTCCAATTCATCCTTGAAGCTAACCAGGTCAGTTCTAATGCTATGAGATTTCTTTTCCACCTTAACAATGTCTTCTTTTGTACACAATCTACTCATAATTTCTTTTAACACTCATTCCAATTTTTCGTCTGCCCTAACCTGTTGCCCTCGCTGACTTTCACTACTCCCCCTTAACCTTAATGATTTCATCCACTTCAGTACTGTTTTCATCCATTTCACTTCCATCACCTTACAATATACATGACGCTTTTATCGTTTCATCTGCAATAGGGCTTTCGTCCCCATCATTCAAAGTTACGTGCATGTCATTTACAGAACCAGTTCCCCATTGTCCCTTCTCTCTCATCACACTGTCTTGTTCGTTAAGGCCACTCATTATGCATAATTTAATATAAAATGACTTTTTTATGAAATTACCTTATTCTTATTGACTCGTCTTCTGCGGCTGCTGCTGCTGCTGCTGCTGCAGTTGCAGCAGCAGCAATCATCATCTCGATTCATCGTCTGCACAGCTGCGTCTATGTGTGTGCTGATTTGCTGCTCCTGTACTCAATGGCTGCTTCCATAGAACCCACTAGCTGATTGGCTGCTGTCATACTGTGGCCATGAAACCCATTCGCTGATTTGCTGTTGCACTTCCTTCGTTATAATCACTGTATTGTAAACTGTTCTTGAGATATTGTTCATAGTTCGTGAGTCCTAGTTTATTGTGCCCAATTACGATAATCATCACCCAGAAGGGAACCATACATGATGTTCACCTGCTTTATTTGTTTGTTGATGGTCCTTGGTGTCAACATATTGCGTTGTGTTACTGACTGAAAAATGGGGAGTGGAATTTCAACACTGACTACTGTAAATAATGTAGCCAACAGGTGCACAGTTGCATTCCTAGTTCTTTACTTTCACTGTTCACGACCTGCCAGTAAACACAGTTAATATGGCCAGTGCACTATTGTTTAACTTTCGATGAACCTCATTAATAGTATTCAGGCAAACATCAGCATACTGCTACCGTAGTTTACTGTTGAACACCTATGAGCAGTAAAAACCTGATCACACAGTTATTGCAGAATGATATGCTACATATTGAATAAACACTGTCATTGTTTTAACACATGACCTATTACACATATTTCACAGTTACGTTGATGCATTGTTGTTGACGTAACCAGCACAGGTTTCTCGTCTGAAAATCGCCCGTGGACTGATTGTCTCGGGACCAAAAATTGGGCCTTTATACATCATCTCAGTAGTAGGCACTGAAACTACACATTGTTCAGTGTTTAAGTTGCAGAAGTTACAATTAAAACATAAATCATTAAATTAACTGAATACATTGAAAAATTGGTTCTTTTTAACAGTTTGTTCTACACAGGGGTTAAGCCGAATTATTTGTTTAAATGATGAAATTAACAGATATAGATATAGAAACAATACTTTCTACAAACCTGTTAATTACTTTGGAATTAATGAAGGGCTGGATTTGTTAATATATTTTCAAATAGAGCCAAATAAATACTTCAAGAATCCTAGTGATTCTTTTTCCAAATGTGTATAATTAGTACAGAATTTATATTTGTTTGTAAGTCAGCAATAGAATCTAAGCCACAAAACAATTACTGATTTCATCCTATAACAAAAGATATTAACAATAAATTGTCAAAATAAATTAGAAAATCAATTACATACATAAAACGGAGCACAAATTTAGATCTGGTGCTATATTATTTAAAACTGAGGGCCAACCTTTCTCTTTTACGAAATTGCAGATTACATTTACATATTTTGATGGTAATTAGTCAGAAATTAAAAAAAAATGAATTTAAGGAGGCAGATAACAAAATAAGAGGAAGTAAGAAGATCCCAGCTTGCTTTGTCATAAGCTTACATTTTGACAGTGTAAGGATGATTAAATAAATTTCAGACATTGTTTGTAATACCTTAAAGCTGTTTGTATACTTTTCATTTGATACACAGCAATTAAAGTTCCTTTGAATACTTCTCATTGAAGCATTGAGCCTAGACTGAAATGCTTATTTCTTACATGTGTATATGCTGAAGCTTATGTATGATTTATATCCTCAACAGATAGTTTGTTCAAATATTTACACTATGTGATCAAATCACATGTTGAAAACTGCATTCTTCCCTTAGGTGAGAATGGTCTCTTCTACATTTCACAATGATCTTGGTACTTCCTTAAGCAGGAAAGTGTATGAAATTGGTCCATAATTTGAAGAGTCACCCTTATGGTGGTTTTGAAGGTACTGAAAGTTCATTGGATAAACAAGTCAGTCACCTTTGTTCTAATAGCTTACAATACTTCCTGAAGTCTCGCTCAGTGCATACAAAATAACCTAGACCATAGCTGCTGTGCAGATGGCGTGGTTGGGGAGGACAACAATAGTTATGGAGACTTTGTTGTGGACAACCACAGCATGTTGGGGGAGGTGCAGATCAACAGCTGAAACATCTGCACAAATGTATTTCTTCCATAGCTTGTCAGCTACAACTACTGAGCCTGTGAATGATAATATCAACTGGTTATGCAAGTATGACCAATGGTTTGACAAATGTAGATGTTAAGATTAAGTACTGTCTCACTAGAATACTGAAGAAGAACAAACCACATAAACAGAAGATCATTCAAAGTGAAACCAGGTGGACTGTGTGCCGCCAGAAGGAAATCTCCTAAAACAAAAAATATGTCATAATGGCCAACACCACTTAATATGGTACTGTCAGTGTAAAATAAAGAAAATGTCACACATGGGGATTGTGTGGCATCCCCCTGATAACCATTTCAGCAGGCATTACCTAAAAATATAACGTTCATTTTCTTCTTCTTCTGGTTTTTCCGAAGTAGTGAAGCCTGAGGAAGTACTTTCAGTTATTATATGAGCATGGTGTCTATTGTTTTGGACATTTCTGGAAGAACACACACCACACTGAATCCGCAGCTATGACAGCAGTTGTAGTTGGAGGAAGAGGAAGGCAGAGAAAGGGAAGGGACTAATGATATTAGCTGCATCGAGACTTTACACAGAGTCAGCAGCGATGAGTGAAAATGTGTGCTGTAGAGGGACTCAAACCCGTGATCTTCTGGTTACTAGGCAGCTCTATGAGTGAACTGATGACACTGAAACGAAAATGCGGTAATAGACACCAGTTTGATTTTTGTTGCTGTTAATTGTGGCATGTCGTACTTCTGCTATTGACTTCTTAACTTTGGCAGTTGAATGCAAATGTTGTACGAAAGTTAAATGGTAACAGTTCATCACATATGTCAATTATTGAAACTTCATGAATGTGGAAATTCATTCATGCCAGAATGAAAGAAACAAGAAAATGCTTTTCTGATGTGGTTTTCCTAATATCGTTCCACACTTCACACAAATGCTTCAAGGTGCATTCACCCCTCTGTTAAACCCACAGCAAACAGTATGTCACATATATTAGATATCTTCCTCGTGCTACTTAGTTTACAATGCATAAACAATGTTAAAAAGATCAAATTATGAAAAATCCAATTCATAACTGCAAGTCAAATACTAGAATTTTAAATTAGAAAATGACAGTTGATAAATACACTCATACCTTTTGTGTAGCTCCATGTTCACTTGGTTTACTATAGTTATTTACTGCAGAAAATCCAACTATGCTAATAAATAATTTCATGCTTATCAGTGTGAGAGCATAAATTTACTCCAAACGCAGATGCACCACATTCATCTGTTCGGACTACAACCAGTGTCAGATGCCTGGTGGTGAGCAGCTGGGTTGCAGTGGTTATGTAGGGTTGTGATCTTGATGCAGCCAAAGGCTCTTTTGTTATTACTGTGTGGTTAGAAAGTGAAGCAGATTACCTTTGAGGTTTCATCAGGTTCACACTTTTAGCAGGCAGTCAAACTGCAGTTAAAAAATAAAGGAATGAATAGACTGGAGCATACAACTTTGCATCTACATTGCATGACATTTACCACTAGACCACGAGTGGTACAACACTCTAACAACTCAAGTGAAAGACGATGTCTACATCTTACAGTGTCTGCATCCTGTGTTGTCAAATCATGCATATGACAAGGCTTAGAATTCTGAGGGGTGGGGAACTTTCTGTGCTGTCAAGTGTATATGTAGAGTTGTTTCATTTAATGTGGTCTGGTAGTTGCTTCACATACTCATTTGATATAACTTTTTGTTAATGGTAACTACATTACCTGAGAGCTTGTATAGTTGCAAATATTATTGATTGATCAATGGAAGGTCCAGGATGTAAGAACAATAATATAGAGGATAGATTTCTACTCGTAACATAGAGAGTCATCGAGTTGTGGACCGGCACAATGAAAAGGACACTGGAAGTATGCACAATCTCCGACAAAGTCCTTCCTCAGAAGTAGAACTCTCTCTCTCTCTCTCTCTCTCTCTCTCTCTCTCTCTCTCTCTCTCTCTCACACACACACACACACACACACACACACACACACGGCTACTGTCTGTGGCTATTAAGGCCCGACGGTGACTGTGTTTGACATGAGCAACAACTGCTGAAGTGAGTGACACGTAAAAGGAGGCAGCACAGGTTGAGGAGTGGGAGGGATATTGGGGTAGGGGTTGGGGAAGAAGTGAACCAACTGTGAGCTACTACCTGTATTCTGTAATGGTCTAACTTCTGTATCAATATTTTGTGATTAACACAACTGAACACCTTAGTTGATTCAAAAAAGATGGCTAGTGCTCGAAACCATTTCTTTAATCCATCCAGTACCTCACAGAGAAAAGAGAATATAGCATTTTCAGTTGTTAAACCACTTCTAAAACTGATCTGGACATTTGATAGCAAATTATGTGAAATAAAATGATCAATTATACTTACATACACAACCTTTTCTCCCCTTTTACAAAGTAGCTTTTTCATGCAAACAGATACCTTGTTAGTGGTCGTGCCACATAGAATGTGCCACAGATGTTACCGCTTATTTGGTAGATCGTATGGCTGTTTCCACAGGTGGCTCTGTCTTTGATCAAATAGGAGATGCCAATGATAGGACTGGAGTAGATATGGCTTCTGGGTCTGTTGCAGGAATATAAGCCTTGAGGCAAGGGGCTAGGAGCAAGAGAGGAGTAGTGATGGATAAGAGTATTGTCTAGGACTGGTGGGCAACACGATATCATTATGGGAGGGTTGGGGAAGACAGTAGTGAGGATATTTTAGGACAGGTCGGGAGACAGTCAAAACTGAAATGACGAATATCCTCCCCATCCCTCCCACAGTGTTATTCCACCACCCACCCAACATATGAAATAGACTTGTCCATCTCTAGCCTGCTCCAGTTCCCAACCCCTTGGTACATGCCTCATATCTATGCAATAGACTCAGATGCAAGACCTGGCATGACAAATTTTTTCGAAAGTCTGTGCCGAATTTTATTAAATTAGTGGGGTGCCTTAACGATTTAAGAAATTTCACATGGGATGAAAGTCATTCAGAATCTTCTGAAGCCATTAAGGTGGTGCTTAGTAACCCACTAGTATTAGACATACCAAATTTTGAGGTCATGTTCTTCTTGCAGACAGACACCTGATTCTTCTGGAGTAGAAAGTGGTAGCTGTCCTCCTACAGGGACAGAATGGCAGGGGAGGTGTTGCATGTTGGTGTCCTATAGCAATGCACCTTGGGAACTTTCACCTGCGGAGATGAAATATTCTATGTATGAATGGGAAGCCTTGGCGGTTATGTTTGCCCTTAAGAAATTCAGATTTTATTTTGAACACCAGGAATTTTGTTTAGAGACTGACAATCAAGCTCTTAGTTAGGTTTTGGCTCATTATTTCCATAATACCCTCTTAGGCATTTATAAAACTGTTGTCAAGATCAGACGACACATCACCTGGTCCTCCTTGTATAAGCAAGCCTGGAGGTTGGTGGGGTCAAGATCACTCAACATGTCACCTGGTCCTCCCTGAATAAGGCTGTCCATAGGTTGGTGGAGGAGTGTGAGAGCCGTAAGGGAGCTGAGCCCAACTTGAATTCCCTCAAGTGGCTTTTAGAGCCTACCTGTTAGGAATGCCTGATGGATTAACTTTGTATGGATTATATAGGTCCACTTCATCAAGTGTGTGTGTGTATTAGGCACCTACTAGTTATCATGGATGACTTTTCTCGTTTTTTTGACACATTCCGAGCAGAGAAATGACATTCCTGGCAGCTGGCCAGCATTTGTTATGAATTTTTTCTGTTTCCAGGCCACCGAGGATGCTTGATAGCTTCTGTTTCCCAGCTATTTGTGAGGTTCTGCTTTGACAATGGAATTAAAGATGTGACCACAAATCCTTTTACCAGCATACTTTGCTGACCAGGTGAACTGCAAGTTGAAGGCTGTGCTTATCTTTCACAACAAGGCTCAGACAACGTGGCTCAATTTTATCTTTAACACTGCACAACCCAAGTCCCTGGAGGCTGCTCCAGTATCCCTTATGTTAGCACATCCAGTCAATTTTCCTCTTGTCAACCTGTAGTCAATCAATGATTTGCTTCAAGAACAAGTCACCCTAGCAGTAACACAGCACAACTGGAGCCAGACTAGACATAATACCAAAATTGTCCGAAACCCTAATATTGCTGAAAAGGGGGAGTTAGGGTTCGATAGCAAGCTAGCTCCTCAGTTGTTGGGACCCTGTTAGATTGTCAGGGTGGTGAGTTCGGCAAACCTCCTGGTTCTGAATTTATGGACGAGTAAAGCCTCACACATGCACATTACTCATATCAAGGAGAGGCATATGTAAAGGGCTCCTTAATGGTGGGGATGGGGGATTTTGGTTTGGTGGAGTAGGCTGAACCACGGTGGGCTCCCTCTTCGAATTCGAGCCCCATGTGCCTGGCAGATGTCACTTCTCACAGCTCAGAGCTCGTGGCACCAGTGGGCATTGTGGAGCAACAATGGGTGTAGAGGAACAGTAGTGGATCTCACGGGCAGTCGGTGTCTTGAAGCTGGACTGGAGGGTGAGTCATGCAGGGCTCATGGGCAGCATGTACTGTTTAGCCGAACTTTATGTGGCAGTATCATTATACCCTCACAATCATTACAGTAATACAACCTTCTTTCAATAATGGTAACTGCCATAGGCTGATCAGCCCAAGATTATCATCACTCATCTAAAAGCTGGTGTGTACACCTCTGGCACAGACAACAGTAGGGAGACATAGTGGCACAGAGGCAATGAGGCCTTCATAGATCACTGGAGGAAGTTGAAACCATATTTATACAATCAGGCCACTTCATTCCCATAAATTCTGGAAGGGGGGATGATCTCTGACGTTATGTTAAATCACATTCCAGATCTGTTCAACCAGGTTCAGGGCTGGCGAGTTGGGTAACCAACACATCAATTGGAACTCACCACTGTGTTCCTGAAACCACTCGATCACACTCGTGGCCTTGTGAAATTGTGCATTGTTTTCATGAAAAATACCACACTCAATGCAAATACTTTCAGAAAAGACTTCCTGACACTTAAATGTTTACTCAATGGGAAACATGATCGTCACGAAGGAGTGGACCTAACATGAACCATGGACCGTGGCACTGGTAGCGAGGCTTGCGTGCCTCAGCAGTACAGATAGTCGTTCCGTAGGTGCAACCCCAACGGAGGGGTATCTGTTGTGGGGCCAGACAAACATGTGGTCCCTTAAGAGGGGCAGCAGTCTTTTCAGTAGTTGCAGGGGTGACAGTCAGGATGAATGACTGATCTGGTCTTGTAACATTAACCAAAACAGCCTTGCTGTGTTGGTACTGTAAATGGATGAAAGCAAGGAGAAACTATAGCCGTAATTTTTCACGAGGGGATGCAAATTTACTGTCCATTAAATGATGATGGTGTCCTCTTGGGTAAAATATTCCAGAAGTCAAATAGTCCCCCATTCAGATCTCCAGGATGACATCATTATCAGGAGACAGAAAACTTATGCTCTACAAATTGGAACATGGAATGTCAGTCCCTTTAATTAGGCAGGCAGGTTAGAAAATTTAAAAAGGGAAATGGATAGTGTAAAGATAAATATGGTGGGAATTGGTTAAGTTTGATGGCATGAGGAACAAGACTTCTGGTCAGATGAATACAGGATTATAAATAGAAAATCATATAGGGGTAATGGAGGAGTAGGTTTAAAAATGAATAAAAAACAGGAGTGCAGGTAAGCTACTATGAACAGCATAGTGAATGCAGTATTGCAGCCAAGATAGACACAAAGCCCACACTTACCACAGTAGTGTACAAGTTCATATGCCAACTAGGTCCCCAGATGATGAAGAGATTAAAGAAATGTATGATGAGATAAAAGAAATTATTCAGATAACGAAGGGAGACGAAAAGTTAATAGACATAGGGGATTGGAATTCAATAGTAGGAAAAGGAAGAGAAGGAAAAGGAGGAGGTGAATATGGACTGTGGGTAAGGAATGAAAGAGGAAGCCGTCTGGTAGAATTTTGCACAGCTTTGGGCCACCCCCAAAAACTTACTTTTTCATATTTGGTGCATTGTGCTGCCACCTACTCCATATCAGAGACCTCAGTAGTCATTATACATCGTGAGAGAGCAAAATGGGGCGCTCCGCGGAGCTCATTGACTTTGAATGTGGTCAGGTGATAGGGTGTCATTGGTGTCACATGTCTGTATGCGAGCTTTCCACACTCCTGAATATTCCTACGTCCACTGTTTCTGATGAGATAGTGAAGTGGAAGCATGAAGGGACACATGCAGCACAAAAGCATACAGGCAATCTTGTCTGCTGGCTGAAAGATACTGCTGACATTTGGAGAAGGTTGTAATGTGTAATAAGCAGATATCTATCCAGACCTGAAAGAACTGCAAAAAGGTAGGAATTGTAAGAGATAGGATCTGGATAAAGTGAAAGGATCAGAGACTGTAGAGTGTTTCAGAAAGCACTAGGGAACCATTGACAAGGACACGAGTAAGAGATACAGCAGAAGAGAAAGAGTAGCTTTGAGAGATTACTAGTGAAAGTAGCAGAGGATCAAGTAGGTAAAAAGACGAGGCTAGTAGAAATCCTTGGGTAACAGAGGAGATACTGAATTTAATAGATGAATGGTGAAAATATAAAAATGCAGTAAATGAAGCAGGCTGAAAGGAATACAAACGTCTCAAAAATGAGATCGACAGGAAGTACAAAATGGCTCGGCAGGGATGGTAACAGGACAAATTTAAGGATATAGAGGCATATATGACTAGGGGTAAGACAAACACTGCCTACTGGAATACTGAAGAGACCTATAGAGGTTCTATACAAGGGCAATGCACTTGCGGGCAATATTTTGAAAATGGAAGAGAACGTAGATGAGGATGAAATGGGAGGTACGATACTGCGTGAAGAATTTGACAGTGCTGAAAGACATAAGTTGAAACAAGGCCCTGGGAGGAGACAACATCCATTAAAACTACTGATAGCCTTGGGACAGCCAGCCTTGAAAAAACTCTGCCATCTGGTCAGAAAAATGTATGAGACAGGCAAAATACCCCCAGACTTCAAGAAGAATATAATAATTGCAATTCCAAAGAAAGCAAATGTTGACAGGCATGAAAATTACCGATCTATCAGTTTAAGAAGTCATGGCTGTAGAATACTAACATGAATTCTGTACAGTCGAATGGAAAAACTGGTAGGTGCTGACCTCAGGGAAGATTAGTTTCGATTCCGTAGAAACGTTGGAACACGTGAGGCAATACCGACCCTATGATTTATCTTAGATGATAGATGAAGGAAAGGCAAACCCACATTTCTAGTATTTGTAAACTTAAAGAAGCTTTCGACAATGTTGATTGGCATACTCTCTTTCAATTCTGAAGGTGGCAGTCGTCAAATGCAGCTAGTGAAAGGCTATTTACAATTTGTACAGAAACCAGATGGCAGTTATAAAAGGGGAGGAGCAAAAGGGAAGCAGTGGTTGGGAAGGGAGTGAGACAGGGTTTTAGCCTATCCCTGGTGTCGCTCAGCCTGCATATTGAGCAAGCAATAAAGGGAACAAATGAAAAATTTTGAGTAGGAATTAAAATCCAGGGAGGAGGAGAAAAAACTTTGAGGTTAGCCAATGACATTGTAATTCTGTCAGAGACAGTAAAGGGCCTGGAAGATCAGTTGAACAGAATGGACAGCACATTCAAAGAGGGATATAAGATGAACATCAACAAAAGCAAAACAAGAATAATGGAATGTAGTCGAATTAAATTGGGTGATGATGACAGAATTACATTATGAAATAAGGCAATTAAGGTAATAGATAAGTTTTGCTATTTGGGGAGGAAAATAACTGACGAAGGTTGAAGTAGAGAGAATATAAAATGTAGTCTGGCAGTGCCAAGGACAGTATTTCTGAAGAAGAGAAATTTGTTCACATCGAGCATACATTTAAGTGTCAGGAAGTCTTTTCAGAAAGTATTTGCATTGAGTGTATCCATGTATGGAAGTGAAACATGGACGAAATGTGGTGCTACAGAAGAATGCTGAAGATTAGATGGGTAGATTATGTGACTAATGAGGAGATACTGAATAGAATTGGGAAGAAGAGGAATTTGTGGCACAACTTAACTATAGGGTGGCGTACAAAATGTGTTACCAATTGTTTCTTTTACAATTTACACCACATATTAGATACTCCGCTGGGATCTCTACAGCAGTACCAGCAGAGCTTGGAAAAACAAATGAGTTACGAAATGACATGTAATTCACGATACTGCCACTAGGAGACTAGTAACCAGCAATGGCTGACAATGGAGGACTGACAACACAGCAACACGGCAATTGTGTTACTTTTTCATGAAACGAAAAGCCTTGTTGTGACTCAGAGGCGTTTTTGACAACAGTTTAACACACGATGGGTCCCTTGCAAGAAGACCATTCACGGGTTGTACGATAAATTTGTACAGGAAGGAACAGTATTGGAATCGAAGCGACCTCGGCCTAAGCCTGTTTGTTCGCCGGAGAATATTTAAGCAGTACGAGTTGCTGTACAGAGAAGTCCCGGGAAATTGTGTAGAAAGGCAGCAGTGCAACTGGGAATACCCAGTCGCTCCATTCAATGCATTCTTAAAAGTGGCCTCCACATGTACCCATACAAGATGACCTGTGCACAGAAGCTCACTGAAGAACACAAGCAGCAGAGACTACTGTTTGCTCAGTGGGTGGAGGATAGGGAAGAAACTCTCAACAACGTTTGGTTTTCAGATGAGGCGCATTTTCATTTAGATGGTGTGGTTAACAAACAAAATGTACACTTTTGGGCCACTGAAAACCCACAAGTGCTTCATGAATGACATTATGCTCTGAGGATTACACCGTGGCCAGCAATTTCCAGTCACGGACTTACTGGACCCTTTTTCTTTGAAGAAACTGAACAGCGAACGTTATTTGAGCATGCTTCGCAATAGATTCATTCCACAGCTTCTTGCTACTGCCTTGCCCTTCAACACACAGTGATTCATGCAAGATGGAGCAAGGCCACATACTGCAAACACTGTGTTGGAGTTTTTACACAAGCATTTCGACATGCTGATCATTTCACTCAGGTTTCCAGGTTGCTTCAATGATGGACAAAATTGGCCCCCCAACAGTCCAGACCTCAATCCATGTGACTCTTTTCTTTGGGGGTACCTAAAGGCAAAAAAATTTCCTGAAATGTCCACGTGATTTAATGGAGCTCAGAAGAGTTATTCTTTAAGCTTTCAGTGAAATTAGGGAAGACATGTGCTGTAGGGTACTCACTAACTTCAGCGTTCCTTTGAAGAAAGTTGGGAATCAAAATGGTGGGCATATTGAGCATGTACTGAGATAGAACAAATCTCCATGGACGGCTCTTCATTATAGCATATGTTCCTTTCGGATTGTATTGACAATAAAGTTTATATTCAAAAACTTAATGGTAACACATTTCGTGCGCCACCGTATAGAAGAAGGGACTGGTTGGTAGGACAGGTTCTGAGCCATCAAGGGATCATCGATTTAGTATTGGAGGGAAGGGTGGAGGGTG
The DNA here is from genome assembly GCF_021461385.2 of Schistocerca piceifrons. Lineage (NCBI taxonomy): Eukaryota > Metazoa > Arthropoda > Insecta > Orthoptera > Acrididae > Schistocerca > Schistocerca piceifrons. The sequence goes on from NC_060139.1 coordinate 1,124,816,408, forward strand.
AAAATCAGAGGGAGACCAAGACATGAATACACTAAACAGATTCAGAAGGATGTGGGTTGCAGTAGTTACTCGGGGATGAAGAAGCTTGCACAGGATAGAGTGGCATGGAGAGCTGCATCAATCCAGTCTTGCCACTGAAGAGCACAAGAACAATAGAAGGGGTGGATGTGCTTTGCAACCAGTTTACAATACTTCTTTTGTGACACAGTGCCTCACACAAGCTCCACTGGACCCATGGGTGCCCACGTGGTTGTTTCCCAGAGTATAATGGGGGCCCCTACAGTACAGGAGTCAAGAGGCTGTTCCCCTTGTGGGTGACGGAAATGCACCCTCCCAAAGGCACGATGAAGGTATCAGGATTCATCAGACCACGCAGTGCTCGGCCATTGTGCCAACATCCAGCGCCAATAGTTACATACCTATTTCAGTTGTTGTCGATGTCATGGCGTGGGTCATCAGCGGCACAGACTCATCATTAGGAGTGTTTGGAGCATTGTGCATTCAGACACAATTGTACTCTGCCCAGCATTAATGTCTGATGTTAGTTACATCACAGTTTGTTGCCTGTCTTGTTTTACCAGTCTGCCTAGCCTATGATGTCTACCATCTGTGATGAGGAGTACTTGCCCAACCCCATAACGTCTGGCCATGGTCTCACCTTTGTTTTGCCATGTGTTGAAGACAACTGCCATAGTACTACTTCAACACCCGGCAAGCTGTGCAGCTTCCAAAACGTTCATACCAAGCCTTCAGGCGATCAAAATCTGCTCGTGGTCAAACTCAGATTGTTCGCATTTCCTATTTTACAACAAGACAAGATGCTCACTGATACTCCATGCAACGTGTGTGTGTCTGACTAGAAGACAAGGTGAGATGCTATTGCCTGGATGAGTTTATACTGACAGTAGATCAGTGATCATAATGTTTTGGCTGCTGTGTATATGGATTTAGTATTATGACTTCCAAGTGAATGCTGGGCAATGCCAAGGGAACCATTCCGCAACATTTGAGGCACCTGTAAAATGCATCAATTTATTACAAGGGTGTGCCAGAAAATAATGCCTCCAAAATTTTGATTCTGTTCTTAATATCAGTTGTCATGCATATGACACTGTTGATGTTACCACTTTGCTGACACAGTATGCAGCACCCTCCTGATGAACAGTTCTGAACTGAAGGGTGTGTGTGTTATTTAACTGTGTCAGCATGTGAGAAAACCCTCAGACAACAGAGCACCAATTCAAATAGTTCATCCACATGTGGAGCACCCTCTCCTTCAGCATGACAATGCCAGACCATACACAACTTTTTTTTGCACCTGCAACAGTCTGATGCCTTTGATTCATTATTATTGATCATACTCCATACTGACCCGGTTTGAGCCAATGAATTTTCAACTGTTTGCAAAACTAAAAGAACACCTTCAGGGACTCAACTTTGATAGTGATGAATTAGTGTAAGCGTAGGTGAGGCTGTGGGTCTGCCATCGAAGTCAAGCATTCTACAGTGACGACACCAACAACCTGGTGTCTCACTGGGAGAAAGGTGTTCAGTGCCACTGGTCCCGTGAGTTTGATTATATTTATGGATTTTGTAATCGTGTTTACATAATGACCTCATAGGCGCCATATTGGAGACATTGTGAATGGTCGTGTCCGCCATATTGGTGACGTCATTGGTCAAAGCATACGGGTGGAATTGGACATTTCCGTAATCCCAAACATTTTTATTCTAATCTTGATGAACAGTAAGATGAAGTAAAATTGAATGCAGTGAAATAATATCATAGTAGACACAGTACTACTACTACTACCAACTTAGTAGCCAGAACTGTGAGAAACTGCTAAAAAATAGGTTCAAAGCTCTGTTGTGCACTTAAATTCATGAACAGTACACAGCTGCCTGTGAAGTTGCACATTTATACTTGTCATTAGTGGTCAGGGGGCAGCAGGATGGCTTAAGGTAACTCATCAATAGCGCTCAAGGAAAACCCACAAGCTGTGCTTAAACTCGTCAAAAGTACCTGGTGACCGGCAGAACATGAAGACAGTACTCAGCAACATCAGTTAAAGGACTATGGACAGATGAGACAGTGGTTGGCCAAGAAATTTATTTGGAGGGTAGGCCCTGAAATTGTCATTTTGTATATAGCTCAGTTGGTCAGTTTCATACTGCATCATGCCCAAAAACAAGTGTGTCCATTCATAGTAGTGAATCATATTAAAAAAAAAACTGTGTTATTAAAAACTAAGTTAAGGAAAAACTGTAGTGTCCTACGATTTCAAACCAAGCATAACAAGAAGTGAACCAAGTATGGCTTATCCCTGGACAATAAGAATAACAATAAAGATGATGATGATGATGTAGTAGTATTCCACATTAATATTAAAGGAAATAATTTTCAACAGACAAAACATCATGCTGCATTAACTGAAGCCTGTGTCATTCGAAGGAATTAATTAATTCATTGTATATGTGCTATACCAATCAACGATATCAATTCATTTTGAAATGTGAATTGACCACCTAGTATCTGTTAATGATCAACTTAGGTGGCAACCACTGATCAATGCAACTAGCTGATAGTAATAATTTGAATCTACGCTTGCTTGCTAAAGAGACTTGATTTTGTAACCCCAAATACAGACTCACATAAGTGCCAAGAGCAGACATTATCAACAAATATTGACTGCAATATCAGACAGTTCTGTGTCGCCTCGCTTTCACGCTAATGGAGGACATTTTGAACATTTCCTGTAACACAGTGTTTGAAGTCACGCTGGTACGTTCTGTTGCTGTGTGTTTCCATTCCATGATTAATGTGATTTGAAGAGAAGTAATAAAATGAGCTCTAACATGGAAATTAAGCGTTTCCGGACACATGTCCACATAACATATTTTCTTCCTTTGTGTGCGAGGAATATTTCCTGAAATTTTGGCCGTACCTTTTTGTAACACCCTGTATAATAACCATTTTGATTTTTCCAGCATAATTATTCATAGTTTTCTTATCAGGTTGCCTACTAGAGTGAAAAACCATCATGACAATGTATCTAATTGACTGCCATTTCATATGAGATGCTATTTCTCATGCCTCACTACTTTATTTTCATCACTGGCACCACAGCACGCACACAATGCATTAGGGGCAGCATTGATGTGCCTGGTACATATGTCACTCCATATTTTGATCTACATAATATTGCTATCTCCAAAAACAGTATCAATCAATAGCTCACAGAGTAAATTTTATACATGAGATATTTCATCTACCTTTTTTCAATTACTGTAGAAGTAACATGGGGTCAAATTTCTGACACTACTTTGTTTGTTTTAGTGTAACTCAAACCATATACACAAAATATGAATCATTCTGTATAGAAAGTGAACATTTCAGAAGTAATTTTCTGTTAATCAGTAATGTAACAAAACAAATCTGTGAGCATGTAAGACTCTAAAACCCTTAACATGGGATTATAAAAGAAAGAAGTTATTTTGAAATAACAAATGAATGGAGAGGTGAAACAATTAGTAACAGGGTAAAAGGAACTACTACTATCAATAAGTAAGATATTGTAACAGACTACTGCACACAATGAAGTAGAGGAGTATAAATGTAAAATAAGTTACAAATGTAAGACAGGACACAAGATAAGATAAAAAATACAACATTATAACAAGGTTTATGGTACATTAATAAATAATCTAGAGAAAATTTATAACTGGTAGAAAATAAACTTTTTCTCGCTTGCATTGAAATTTCAACACAAAACTTTCCAAGAAGAGACTTAACTCTGTCAAAATTTTAGGTCTGGTACTAATTTTATATTAACCACAACAGAGCAGAAAGTAAAAAAGAAGTCCATAAATGGAAAAAAAGTCATTAAGATTTGAGCATTATGCTATGTCATCACTAAAAGCATGCACAGTATAAGTGCTATCTTACGTCAATTTTGCCTCAACTTTCAAAAGTATCTAAAGAATCAAGAGTTGTACTCTTATACAGAATGGGTAATGCTGAATATATAAAATTGTACTTAGGAAACTCGGGCAATAGCCTCAGACCACAGGGCACATACAGCTACTTCTGCATTTGATCACTTGGGCCTTAGAAACACAAATGTTTCTACAACTTCTTAAACAGTGACAATAAACTGCAGAACTCTGGGATCACGATCTAAGTTGGTGGAGTTGCAAGAGGAGTTAATTAAGACCAAATAATATGTAGAAAGGTTATCAGAAGCGTTGAAAAAATCCAGACCAAATGGAATTAAAATCAGGCCGTATGTTTTATTACAGATGAAAAGAGTGGAAGTAAATACAAGTGTAGCCTTTGTGGCAAATAAGAAAATTAAAAATACTACAGGTATTAAAGGAAACTCAAATATTATATTAAAACTGGTTTTAAAAATAAAAAAGAGATATACTGTGGCAATCGCTTGAACCTATGGAACCAACACTCAGATGCTGTTGAGGTATAACACCTCTACAAATATTTACAGTTATTTCAAGCAGAATGACCTCCTCCAAACCAACAAGCACGAATTCTGAAAACCTCCATCACACAACACCCCCCTACACTTTTTTGTATTTATTTATTTGTTTTACTCCACATACCATCCTCAAAGACAAAGATTGAGGGAATAAGGTAGATGGAATATTTCCTGATTTATAAAAACAATTTGACTTAATACTGCACCAATGTTTATTATCAAAAGTATGGTGATATGGGTATCAGACAACATATGTGACTGGGTTGATGTTTTCTATGTAAACAGGGTACAGCATCATCCCTAGACTGTAAATTGATGGGGTAACAGAATGTAAATTATACCAAAATCTGTTCTAAACATTTCTGAGATTTGCTGGATCCACTACAGTAGATGCTATAGGTATATCTTTATACTTGGTCAAGCGATCAAACTGAGCTATAATCTTCTGATTTGTAATTCAATGTTGACAGGCAATGTGAAATACAGTATCTATAATGGTCTAGTGCAGGGTCATGTAAATTTCTTAGTTCTGCCCAATTTCATGGCAGTTTGTCATAACATCCCATGATCTCCTAATGGGTATATCAGCATCGTAGCATCCTTTCAACTATGGAGCTGTCTCCATGTTCAGCTGCATTGTTCTGCTGAACAATCTGTAATGGTCTAGTGCATGGTCATGTAAATTTCTTAGTTCTGCCCAATTTCATGGCAGTTTGTCATAACATCCCATGATCTCCTACTGGGTATATCAGCATCCTAGCATCCTTTCAACTATGGAGCTGTCTCCATGTTCAGCTGCATTGTTCTGCTGAATTCTCTTCAAAATAAATGTTAATCTTTTAGCCAGGTACTTCACTTTGCTGGAATTCATTTTGGGTGACAGCTTATAAGTCTTGAAACATGAATGGATTTTGTGGTGATAAACAACCTCAAAGGGAATCGACACTGTGGTTTCATGTATTCTGGTGTTGTATGACGAAATCACATATGGTAATAGACAATCCCAGTCTGAGGGGAAGCTAATCATGTTATAAGATAAGATTCTAGGTACTGTTTTATGAATGTGTTCAACCCTGCCATTACTCTTAGAATGAAATGACGTAGCCCTGAACTTCTTTATTTTAAACAGTCAAGATAACTGTATGATAAGATTGGCCATAACGTTTGTCCCTCAGTCTGCTATAATGGCCTCTGGACTTCTAGATTATAGTGCAAAATAAGTTACCAGTGCTCTCACAACCATCTCAGCGGCCATGTCTGCAGTGGGTCACACAATAAGATGATGAGAGAAACGGTCAGCGACAGATAAAATGTATGTTACTTTTTACTGTTAAGGCAAATGGTCCTGCAATATAGAGTGCTGTTGTTGTTGTTGTTGTTGTGGTCTTCAGTCCTGAGACTGGTTTGATGCAGCTCTCCATGCTACTCTATCCTGTGCAAGCTTTTTCATCTCCCAGTACCTACTGCAACCTACATCCTTCTGAATCTGCTTAGTGTATTCATCTCTTGGTCTCCCACTACGATTTTCACCCTCCACGCTGCCCTCCAATACTAAATTGGTGATCCCTTGATGCCTCAGAACATGTCCTACCAACCGATCCCTTCTTCTGGTCAAGTTGTGCCACAAACTTCTCTTCTCCCCAATCCTATTCAATACTTCCTCATTAGTTATGTGATCTACCCATCTAATCTTCAGCATTCTTCTGTAGCACCACATTTCAAAAGCTTCTATTCTCTTCTTGTCCAAACTATTTATCGTCCATGTTTCACTTCCATACATGGCTACACTCCATACAAATACTTTCAGAAAGGACTTCCTGACACTTAAATCTATACTCGATGTTAACAAATTTCTCTTCGTCAGAAACGCTTTCCTTGCCATTGTCAGTCTACATTTTATATCCTCTCTACTTTGACCATCATCAGTTATTTTGCTCCCCAAATAGCAAAACTCCTTTACTACTTTAAGTGTCTCATTTCCTAATCTAATTCGCTCAGCATCACCCGACTTAATTAGACTACATTCCATTATCCTTGTTTTGCTTTGGTTGATGTTCATCTTATATCCTCCTTTCAAGACACTGTCCATGCCATTCAACTGCTCTTCCAAGTCCTTTGCTGTCTCTGACAGAATTACAATGTCATCGGCGAACCTCAAAGTTTTTATTTCTTCTCCATAAATTTTAATACCTACTCTGAATTTTTCTTTTGTTTCCTTTATTGCTTGCTCAATATACAGATTGAACAACATCGGGGAGAAGCTACAATCCTGTCTTACTCCCTTCCCAACCACTGCTTCCCTTTCATGTCACTCAACTCTTATAACTGCCATCTGGTTTCTGTACAAATTGTAAATAGCCTTTCGCTCCCTGTATTTTACCCCTGCCACCTTTAGAATTTGAAAGAGAGTATTCCAGTCAACATTGTCAAAAGCTTTCTCTAAGTCTACAAATGCTAGAAATGTAGGTTTGCCTTTCCTTAATCTTTCTTCTAAGATAAGTCGTAAGGTCAGTATTGCCTCACGTGTTCCAGTGTTTCTACGGAATCCAAACTGATCTTCCCCGAGGTTGGCTTCTACTAGTTTTTCCATTCGTCTGTAAAGAATTCGTGTTAGTATTTTGCAGCTGTGACTTATTAAACTGATAGTTCAGTAATTTTCACATCTGTCAACACCTGCTTTCTTTGGGATTGGAATTATTATATTCTTCTTGAAGTCTGAGGGTATTTCGCCTGTCTCATACATCTTGCTCGCCAGATGGGTGAGTTTTGTCAGGACTGGCTCTCCCAAGGCCGTCAGTAGTTCCAATGGAATGTTGTCTACTCTGGGGGCCTTGTTTCGACTCAGGTCATTCAGTGCTCTGTCAAACTCTTCACGCAGTATCATATCTCCCATTTCATCTTCATCTACATCCTCTTCCATTTCCATAATATTATCCTCAAGTACATCGCCCTTGTATAGACCCTCTATATACTCCTTCCACCTTTCTGCTTTCCCTTCTTTGCTTAGAACTGGGTTTCCATCTGAGCTCTTGATATTCATACAAGTCGTTCTCTTATCTCCAAAGGTCTCTTTAATTTTCCTGTAGGCAGCATCTATCTTACCCCTAGTGAGATAGGCCTCTACATCCTTACATTTGTCCTCTAGCCATCCCTGCTTAGCCATTTTGCACTTCCTGTCAATCTCATTTTTGAGACGTTTGTTTTCCTTTTTGCCTGCTTCATTCACTGCATTTTTATATTTTCTCCTTTCATCAATTAAATTCAATATTTCTTCTGTTACCCAAGGATTTCTACTAGCCCTCGTCTTTTTACCTACTTGATCCTCTGCTGCCTTCGCTACTTCATCCCTCAAAGCTGCCCATTCTTCTTCTACTGTATTTCTTTCCCCCATTTCTGTCAATTGTTCCCTTATGCTCTCCCTGAAACTCTGTACAACCTCTGGTTCTTTCACTTTATCCAGGTCCCATCTCCTTAAATTCCCACCTTTTTGCAGTTTCGTCAGTTTAAATCTACAGGTCATAATCAATAGATTGTGGTCAGAGTCCACATCTGCCCCTGGAAATGTCTTACAATTTAAAACCTGGTTCCTAAATCTCTGTCTTACCATTATATAATCTATCTGATACCTTTTAGTATCTCCAGGGTTCTTCCATGTATACAACCTTCTTTCATGATTCTTAAACCAAGTGTTAGTTATGATTATGTTGTGCTCTGTGCAAAATTCTACAAGGCGGCTTCCTCTTTCATTTCTTATCCCCAATCCATATTCACCTACTATGTTTCCTTCTCTCCCTTTTCCTACACTCGAATTCCAGTCACCCATGACTATTAAATTTTCGTCTCCCTTCACTATCTGAATAATTTCTTTTATTTCATCATACATTTCATCAATTTCTTCATCATCTGCAGAACTAGTTGGCATATAAACTTGTACTACTGTAGTAGGTGTGGGCTTCGTATCTATCTTGGCCACAATAATGCGTTCACTATGCTGTTTGTAGTAGCTTACCCGCATTCCTATTTTCCTATTCATTATTAAACCTACTCCTGCATTACCCCTATTTGATTTTGTGTTTATAACCCTGTAGTCACCTGACCAGAAGTCTTGTTCCTCCTGCCACAGAACTTCACTAATTCCCACTATATCTAACTTCAACCTATCCATTTCCCTTTTTAAATTTTCTAACCTACCTTCCCGATTAAGGGATCTGACATTCCACGCTCCGATCCGTAGAATGCCAGTTTTCTTTCTCCTGATAATGACATCCTCTTGAGTAGTCCCCGCCTGGAGATCCGAATGGGGGACTATTTTACCTCTGGAATATTTTACCCAAGAGGACGCCATCATCATTTAATCATACAGTAAAGCTGCATGCCCTCGGGAAAAATTACAGCTGCTAAGACTTTGAAAGGTCCAGCTACCTCAGATATAGTTTGAAGAGGTACATTTGGTTTTTGTTCTTGCACTCTCTGCAAAAAGACAATTTTGAACTTAATATCCTAATTTATTTGTGGCACTTTCCCCATTACGATGTGTCTGTATACACTCATGACTTTGTCACAGTATATACTTGCCAGTAGTCTTGGGATTCTTGTGCCTTCTTTAATTCCTCAGTAAGCACATCATCTACTTGCAGGATCTTAATTTTTGTACTCAAGGCACCTGGATTCTGATTTAACTTTCCAGGCTTAAGTCTGGTTATGTAGTCATATTCACAGAGTTTTAAGGCCAATCTAACAAGTCCACTGCTGGGATCCTTTAAACTCAAAAGGCACTGTAAAGCAACACGATCTGCAATTACTGTGAACTGTCATGCCTATAGGTGACACTGACAGTAATGGGTGCCAAAAGCAAGAATCAGAAGTTCATTTTGTGTGGTGGTGTAATTTTGCACAGCTGCTACAGCTGACGTGAAGCATAAGGCAATTGGATTTTCTTCACCATTTTGTATCTGACTCAAAATACAACCAGCTGAGACATTGCTAGCATCACACAACAAGAAAAGGTAGAGCAAAATGCCGATAACCCGAGACAGGTGCACTTGTTAAGAATGTCTTTCATTTTTAACATGGCCCTCCTGCTATCCATTGTCCAGACAGGAGCAACTCCCTTCGTTAGTAATTTTGCAAGCCATTTTGTGGTGACCGGATAGTTCTCCACAAAACGGCGATAGTAATTTATTAACCTGAGAAATCAGTTGCAATTCTTTAATGTTCCTCAATGCTGGAAAATCATTCACTGCATTTTTTAATTGTGGTTCTGGTCTTGACCATCTCCTAAAATTATATGGCCTGGATAGTGCAATTATGATAGTGCAAAATCACAGTTTTTGAATTTAAAATTTATGTTAGCATCACTAAAATGGGTTAGTATGTTTTTTAGTTACTTTGCATGTTCTCTCACTGAATTTGAAAAGACAACTGTGTTATCCAGGTATACTAGTCACATGGTTGGCATTAAACCTCCTAAAAGTATATCAGCAAAATGTTAAAATTTTGTGGAGGGGGAGAGGCGGATGTTTGGGGGGGAGGGGGTGCGGGAAGGGCTTTCTTTGATATTCATAATGCCCACAGGGTACAACAAAAGCTGTCTTTTTCTCCATCTTTAATAGCTACATGAATCTGATAGTAGCTGGAGCATGGTGAAGAATTTGCATTTGACAAGATGATTGAAAATATCATCAATCCTTGCAAAAAATGCTGCAAGCTTTTCCTCTGTAACTGGTTTTGTTGGGGACTACCACTGTAACGAGCGTACATAAACAAGGTGTATACGACCCGGGACAACCGGTTCTTTTTAGAATTCTAGGTATTTTTCATTGTTTTCAGTTAATTTTTTGTAATTTTGACTGGTAAGAACCGATACTCTAACAAAGGATATTACTGTACCCCACTACTGCAGAATAATACTTCGACAATAAAAGATAAACGAGAGAAAAAGAACGAAAATTACTTAAATTGCAAAGGAAATGCGCCATATACAACGACGACACACAGTGCTCGTGCAAGTGTCTGCCAAATGCAAAATGTGTCAAAGGCTTTAGGAAGACTATGCAATGCTTCATAACAACAAATTGCCTCCGATGAGCATAAAGTCACAACTGTTTACATTAGATTCGTTTTAGCAGTTACGAGCGGGCTCATGCGCATGCGCAGTTGAGTTGCTTTTGAGTAGTAGATTCTCCTAATTCTGGCTACAGGAATGTGGATGTTGGCTGTGCAAACAGTCGCATCAAGCAGCTAGATGCTACCGGGAAAAGGGGGCGCCAAATTCATATTTTTGAGGAAAAAAACTTGTATCGCAAAGTGCCTAGCATGCAGCGCATGTTTGTCTGTTGATTATTCATATGATTTTGAAACGCATCCCTATTGGGTTTTGAACATTTTTGAACACATTTTAAGTTGATTTCTGACTGAATAATAAGTAGATTTTTGAATGCATGCATAGTGTATGTGATGTCTCATCGCATCTAGAAATAAACTTCCCGTAGATGGGACAGGGCTATACGATCTGAGCGGACTAAAGCCAAACGGATGAATGCCAATTGCTGTCTGATTATGTGGTTGATTGGGTTTGTGAAAGATCAGTGCTGTTATAATTACTAGCGAAATCCATAGATTCAGACTACCCGACTGGAAATAAACAACTGTCAGGAATAACAGGTGAGAAAGATTATGTATTATCTTCTCTGTGTATCAAAGGAATTGAAATTTTGACAGAAAATTTTTGGCCATATTGCTACACTAGTAAGGACCAGTAGCACAGTTCTCGTCTAGCAGCCACTTAAGTTCTATTCTGGAAGTAACATGGAAAACGTGTTGCACAAAAACGTAAATCGCCTAACCGGAAAATAATTGCGGGATAACCTAACGTGTGATTCTGGCAGGGTTAGTGAAGTTAATCAGCAAACAAATTTTGACAATGGCACGAATAGCTACAGAATTGGTGGTGACAAGATTGTTTGTGGAACGAGGAAGGAGAGGAAACGGGGACAAATTATGGGAGAATAAGACGATCCCAAATTTATATAAAAATTTCGTAATACTACATTTCGGTCTCATGCTTGAGAAATTGGTGCATATGAATGAAAGTGAAACTATTTCCTAACATTAAGTGCTTTTGTTTGTAGTAGGCCTAATTGGCATTTGATATTGGTACTTCATGAATTATATTCTGTAGTGTTATAAAAATGGCCATTGGTGCCAAAACAGTCTTGTTTATTTGGTGTGTGTTACAAAACTGCTGACATATTAGAAAGGCCTATTTTGTTGTATCTAGCAGACAGTGACAAAATAGATGTAATCAGATCGAGAAACCACACCAGTCTTGGGTATTATTTCTGTTAACAGCTTTTTGAGTATTAGATAATGACATTTTGATTTTTAATGTAGCAAAACGTTTCACGAACTTTGATGAGGTAATACCGTAGATCCTTTCCCAGAAAGGAAAGCACACCATGTAAAGCTGTAGTGAGATTAGAGAGAAAAAATGCTAGGAGCTAAGAAATGAAGAAATGCGTCATTTCTTGATTACCTCTTGTCTTTATTGGTTTTATGTATCCTATATTTAATTTTATGTCACACAAAACAGCAAGTTATTAGCCAATAGGCAATAAATAGTACAGATTTTCTGAAGAGGTCTTGTTCTCCTGATTACAAAAAATCCCATCCGCTATTAATTCTGAGATTTTGTTTTTTGAAAAGGGGCAGGCTGTCTAACTGGTTGACTGGGAACAGGCGAGGCCCCACAGGACATTTCAATTTCCACTGTCCTGAATATAGTTTGATGGCATCCATTACAAAATATACACGTTTCAATTCCACAGAGCGAAATACAGTGACATGCGTTAGAAGAATGATTTGTCAAGAGGCATGGCACTGCACTTTGGCGTACTTAAGACCAAATAATATGCCTTACATTTCCTCGAACACACATGTTTTATGCTTCAGACTTTTCAGAAAGATGTGCGCTACAAGATGAACATATTTTTGAAAATTCGATTTTTTTAGTATTGATTCGGTACGCAAATATCGTAGATATGGGGCTGATGCGCAGAGCAGTCAGAGTAGAGTTGTAGTGGGTAGTCTCCACGTGATCCATGTCTACATTTAGTGATTTTGCTGTTTCGCCTTCATGTACTCTCACGTCAAATCGAAACAAAACGGATGTCTGTGGCTGGGAGCTATCAAGTGAATTAAAATACATTCACATAGTTATGGAAGGCTAAAATATGGCATTAGTTTCAGATTTTATTTTATTTCTACCTTTCTGACAGTCAAGCATTAATCACCTTGTGGAACAATGAAATTATTTTTGTCTGTTTGCTAAAGAAATTTGGCTTTTATTAACCTTTTCTGCAGTGGCAGTCAATGTATTTGAAACGAAATGTTTAATTCCACAGTGCTGGCTGGTTTCAACTGTTCGCTGCATTCTCCCCCCCCCCCCCCCCCTATCTCCCCCACCCCCTAGCACATATGGCATTATGCCATAATTAAGAACCACATATGATATAATACAATACTGGTGCTCCAAGAAAATTTACATCGCGAAAGCCACACTGAAAAGCTTAATATCAGGTTGAGGTCTACTTCATTGGAAATCTGGACATATGAGTGTGCACTTTAAATGTGCACATTTTAATATGGTTCACGAAATTCCGATGCTCATGGAGTGTCTTCTAATGTCTTGTTTCTTTTATGACATAGTATATGATCTTTCAGTGTTTAACACGTACGCACATACGGGCTTCCTATGTTATGATAGCTGTGTCGCCTGTTATTTGCGCTGTCTGGCAACTGCTGAAACAAACCTATTTCTGACAGGTCGCGGGAGAGTATTGCGACTAGTGGTTTCAAAAGCATTACTTTCAAAGTAAATATCCTTCTACGTAAGTTGAACTATGTGCAAGAATGTGCCATGAATTTATTAAATTAAAGAGCGTTTGACTTATTTAAAAATCAACTCTTTGATGATGAGTCATTGAGAAGAATTTGGAACCCTGAAGATCAGACATTTATCTCATTATTGTAAATTTTACTGGCACATTTGTGTGATGTATCTCAAAGTGCAACACACACAAGAAAGATCAACATTATATGCGAAAGCTTAACTTCTCTTGCAGCATATTAACCTTAGAGACCAATATTATATGTGACAGCTTTGCTTTTCTTGTAGCAACACCATATATATTAATTTAAACTATTAACTTTCCCTGTTTGTGTGTTCGTGCTACTTAATAGTGATGTTGCTGCTGGCTGACTACATCACGTGTCCTATGCTCTGAATATCGGCTGGCGAGATCACGTGACATGAGCTATGACTGGCTTACAAAAGTGCATCACAATCCTGATTTCAGTGATTTGGAAAGTAACATGTGGTGTTTGGTGGAATTCCAATGTATACTTTTGTAATATGAAAATACGCAGCATGCATGTTGCTGCAAATGAAAGATATTTCCAAATCTTGTCTTTTTCCCTGAGTTTCGTTTTCTATTGTGCCAGGAAATTCTATGCCCATGTATAAAACCATAACCATTCAAAGGATTGATAAGGGAAAATATACTGTCACTTAACATGGAGAAAGCTTGTTTTCACCTGGGAGAAAGTGTATTTTTATCCATGAAAAATCCGGGAATTTTGTTTCCTTGTCCGCGTATACACCCTGCACAAGAACAAAACATTGTACAGATATCATACGTATGTCATTTTGAAGAGAAACCCTGAAAGTTCTTTTTTCATGTGTACCGTGCAACGGTTCTTTCGCGTTCTCGTTAATACGGTACCATAACGTTTAAGTTCTACCACTGTAAAGATGGAAGATCCACGATTCGGAATGTCAGAACTGTGTAGTAAGTAGTGACAGGCACACTCCAAACCATTGACTCTCGGAGACTGATTTTAACCGTGTTCAACCTAATGGTAAATTATCAAACTATTTTTCTCTGAATCATACAGTTTGTGGGAAAAGCGGTGAGAATAATTACTTTTGGAAACCTTTTATCAGACAAAGCCTGTTATAACAATAAACTGTTTCGCTTAATAAAACGGCCACCAGCCCAAATCGGGCACAGTGTCCACACGAAAAGATGAAGTCAATTTTCGACACTGAATAAATAACTGCTTTCACTTACTATGTAACTGAAAGACAACCACTTAATTTCCATTTACTTGGGTCATTTGGCAGTAATTACTATTAATCCCACTTTCTGTTACTTATGGAATTTACCACTATACTTCAGTAATTATTTAAAGAAATCACACACATGTTTCAACAAGGATACAAAAAAATATTAAATTTATAGCTATTATTCATATGACCAAAACTATTATTTAACACGACTAGATTTCATTTCTTTAGGACCTTTATTTGTTAACATTTAACTAACACCAATATTTGTCTGGCTTTCTTTGACATGGAGAAGCAACACGAACAAATACTGTTAAGATTGTTGCAGTTAAACAATTATGTTATCTTACTTTCAAAAATGCTATTGACAACTTATCGTCATGGTCACGAAAAGCGGTAGTTCTTAAACCGATATGTGCAAACTTTAGTATTTAACAATGATTTTCAGAATTTACTACCAAAACAATACCATTGCCAGTAATTTACTATTATTCAAGCTTCAATAAACATCAGAATACTCGGAATAAATTTGTTTAGGTAAGGACCCTACTGAGGTAAATGAAATTGGAAAATTATGGTTAAACACAAAGATACATTTAACACTTATATTCCTCTGATTGAAGAAGGATGGTTCATACTGTGATACACTTCTAAGTAAAGTACTTTGCCTGTTACTGATGTCGAAGGTGGCGTGAGGCGGTGCTGCGTAGTAACATTGCACAGGTACGGCTCTTGATGTACATAGCTCTATCTTCCTCTTGTTGGCGATGATAAAATTGCAAGTTTCTGAGCTATTAATTTATTGCTGTACTGCGCCAATCATGTAGAACACGTCTGAGCATGTTCACCACTTGCAGGGCAGCTACTGACTGTGTGTGTCACTTGCTCGCCAATTCTCACTCGCATGCCCCACCACCTTTCCCATTCCACCACAGAACGGAGTTCCGTTCTACCTATGATCCCTACACATTTTCATTTTACACTTCTGCTTACAAAAACCCTAAGTATGAACCATCTACAATTGCATGACAGCACATACATACAAAATTGACATAATTAATTACAGTTGTACTTGAAATATTACATAATTATTTACAAAATATGTTTTAATACATTTATTCCACCTACATCAAAGAGGTTATTTTTAACAGATAAACTACACTTAACAAAAGCTTACTCTCGTTATAGTATTTACTTAATTTTTCAAAATTATTACGGAACAAAAAATTTAAAATATACAGATTAATGGCAATATTATATTTACAATAGCATTACAACTGCCACAGCGTATTTTGGTAATTTGCCTATAGTTGGTGCTAGTCACAAGCATGGTGAGTTGAGGTATGTTGTAGTTTGACAAATGGGAAAGTGAACAGGCATAAATGTCGAATATGGGATTCAAAGCATTCACACAAAAGCATTGAATTTGAGCGCGATTCCCCAAAGGTAAATATTTTTTGTGCCTTGTCACGTTGAAATCTGTACAGGCCATTCTTCTTTGTCGAAAGCACTGTCACTGGGTATTCCTAGTTGGACATGTTTCAGCAGAATGGGGCTCCACCCCATTTCCATCTTGAAGTTTGTGGGTACCTGAACACGGAGCTACTGCATTGGTGGACTGGCCGTGCTACACAAGGGGACAGCTGTTTCATGAAATGGCCTTCCTGATCACCAGACCTCACTCCATGTGAGTCTTTTCTGTGGGAACACATTAAAGATCTGATGTATGTACCACCTCTACCACGTGATACAGCAGAATTCTGGGAGAGAATACGGGAAGCGACTGCCACAGTCGACGATGCCATGCTAGGATGGGTATGGCAAGGTATCAATTACCATATCAATTACCATACTGGCATGTGCTGGGTCTCTCATGGTTCGCATATCAAATGTTTGTAAAAAACAAAAACTTTCACAGTCTCTCTTCAAAGTGCAATATGTATGAGACCTGTACAATGTTTAGTTCTTTTGCAATAAATAATGATTGAAAGTGTTCCTGGACTTTATGTACACCCTGTATGTGACAACCAGGAACTGAAAGAAGGTTTAATTACTCCAGCTTTTAGTAAATCTGAGGCATTTTTGTCTACTGCAGGCTGCAAGTGATAAGATGTGCAATATGGTTTCCAGGCTATTGGCTTGGTATCATATGTAGGAATCTTGTGGTACATTAAGAAGTTTGACAGAAGTTGTTTCTTTTCTTCAGATGAAGTTGCAAAGTCAGCTAGAATGGGGTACAGTTGACAGTGAGTATATCTAACAAACAAAACATTTATTTGTATGCCTGTATTGATGAGGAAGGTAGAAGTTCTGCTGTTCATTTATCTTGCAAACTTGAGCAATTCCTATCTCTCTTACCGGATTGACTTTGCAGAAGGGGAGCAAGGAGCAGTGGCAGAACTGCTCCCATTCACATTTCGCGTATTCACATTCCTTCGAGCACCTCGTTGATCTACTTGGTTAGCTGACCAGTGCTGTAGAGATGGACAGTTTTCTCTCTCGTGTCTGATTTTTCTAAAACAAGCACATGCTGGTGCCAAACACTAAGGAGCCGTGTAACTTTTTGTCATTTGCAACAAGTGTAGCACACTTTGGCAACGAATGCACATCAAGTGCGCTTTATCCCGGTGGATGATTAGACGAATTGTTGCACCTCCTTTGTGAGTTGTGTAGCCTAACTTAGTGTACTCGGTGTACTTCACCTTGTCACGTACCTTTGGGGTCAATCCTGCGAATGAGTGAATCTGCAAGCAAGTTTCTGATTTCCTGAGTGGTATCTCATTCCTTTCATTACTTTCTGTTAGTACATATGTACGACAACACGCAACTCTTATTCGGTCAGAAAATCACTCAAAATCCTCTCCAGAATTTTGATATTTGATGGAAAGATTGTCCTTATAGTAGCTGACTGTATTTCTCTCTGTACATATCCTCAACGCATTCTGCAAGGATGTCAAATGCCTTGGTATTTCTCAGCCCTTCCTTGAATCTACATAAGCATGAGCCACTCCTTGCACTTTCGTGTTGGTACTCCTATAAACTTTTCGTCAGTTGATGGGGACAGTTTCCCTTTATCCATTACATTTTGTACTACTGTGTCAACGTTTACATCTAGTTTAGAACCGCCTAGGGGAACACAGAAATAGGGAAGTTAGGCTAGCTCCAGGCACAGTGCTGTTTCGCAGCATCACATTTACTAATGCCTTACTAAGGTGCCTTTGCAGATCATCATTTTTCACCCGGAGTTGCTCCACCCATGTTTGCAATATGTTGGATCCGTCACTAGTTGCCTCTGTGACGTGGTTGAGGGAATTGCTTTAAACTAGACACACACACACAGACCTCGATGATGTCAGTGGCAGCATTGGTCCAGAGGCATTTCCCCCTACAAGTGAAGCTTGCACATTTAATATGTAGTAATTGGATAGATAAAAAAATCCAGTCACCAAGTGATGGCAGGAGAAAGGTTTTACTTATGCAAGCTTTTGAAGCCAGTGGCCCCTCCTTCCAGCATAAAGATTGAACGGGTAGGGAGAGGGGTGAAGGGAAGGGAACTTGAGACGTCTAGGGCAAGGGGTGGGGTTCTGAAAAGTCACCCAAAATGCAAGGTCAGGGGAGACTTAACAGATGGGATGATAAAGGAAGACACCAACCATTGCTTGGTGAATGGATTTTTTAGCTATACAATTACAGTATATTGTCAGGAATTGATTATTTTGATTGTTACAATTAAATTGTTCATTGACAATTGATTGGGCAGCAATGCAGTGGCGATGCCCGGTGTCGAGGTGGCATCGGGACATCATAATCATGATGTGGCCTCGTGCGACCATGATAGAGGAGGCAGACGAGGTTGAATTTCCTTGCCTAATGGCAGTGATGGCAGCTTGGCATTAGGCCTGGGTAGACTGTGGTGGGCAGCTTGGGCTGACTGTGCTAAGCACTTGTCTGTTGCACCACAGCATGGAGCCGGACTGTCCTGCATGATGGATTCTTACATCTGTTCACGGCTTAGTAATTTGTATGGGGCACCTCAAAGCTGAAAGTGGGTCAAATTTGGCATCTCACTTCAGATGCCAGTTCTTACACCCACTTGGGGGTGTCGTCAGGATTGGATAGTGATGTGGACTTGTAATTAATATACGTAGTCATGTTGGGAAAAGGAAACTGTATCAGTTTATTTGCTCATAGGGATTACATTGTGAGAATTGTCAGGAGGACAACAGAAGGTAGTTCCAGAACCATCTTGGAGCAGAAGGTAAAGGAGCCAAGGTAAAGAAACTGAGCCATTTAGTGTTTGCTATAGGTGGCAGTTTGAAACATAAGAGAGAGATGTTCTTCAGCTCTGATAGCAGTCAGTGTCTAAAGTCAAGTGATCCTGTGGCATTATTTGGTTGGTAGGTAGGTCTTTACAGTGATGATTTATCCTAGTCCATCATGAACTGGCCCATTGTTGTATCAGCAGCAAGGCGACAGACTGAATGGGAGCCCATTTGTAAAATGAAGTAATAGTAATTTCTTGCTTACGGAGACTGGAGTAGCACCTTGCAAACAAACTACTTTCCAATAACAGTTTTAGCCACGGATGTGACATTTCCTGAGCCTTTTACACAACTATTGTGGAAAATTGGGTGTTTGCAAGACTTTAATATGGTGCATCATTTAAACTATATATTTTCAGAATGAGATATTCACTCTGCAGTGGAGTGTGCGCTGATACAAAACTTCCTGACAGATTAAAACTGTGTGTCTGATCGAGACTCGAACTCGGGACCTTTGCCTTTCACGGGCAAGTGCTCTACCATCTGAGCTACCGAAGCATGACTCACACCCAGTACTCATAGCTTTACTTCTGCCAGTATCTCGTGCTTCGGTAGCTCAGATGGTACAGCACTTGCCTGCGAAAGGCAAAGGTCCCGAGTTCGAGTCTCGGTTGGACACACAGTTTTAATCTGCCAGGAAGTTTCATATCAGCGCACTCTCCGCTGCAGAGTGAATATCTCATTCTGGAAACCTCCCCCAGGCTGTGGCAAAGCCATGTCTCTGCAATATCATTTCTTTCAGGAGTGCTAGTTCTGCAAGGTTTGCATGAGAGCTTCTGTAAAGTTTGGAAGGTAGGAGACGAGATACTGGCAGAAGTAAAGCTGTGAGTACCGGGCGTGAGTCGTGCTTCGGTAGCTCAGATGGAGGAGCACTTGCACGCGAAAGGCAAAGGTCCCGAGTTCGAGTCTCGGTCGTGCACACAGTTTTAATCTGCCAGGAAGTTTTATACATTTTCAAATTACAAAAGCATAAATATGAAAAACACTGAATGTGACGCTTAAGTTTTGCGAACATGTAAATTAACATGGCATCTGGTATCTTTTAACATAACATAGATCCCAGCCTACTTCAGCAAGACATGTTATTTGTCCATAAAAACATGTCAAATCTCTTCCTCATGATGAGATCAAGATGTTCATTTAAAAATATTATTTAGCTAGTTAATATATGAAGTACTCCCCACTGTGTAATATTTGCAGAAATGACGAAAGAATTGTCGGCTTAGGACATCATCAAAGTGTGACAGATATGGAACATCTTCTCCTGCTACGAAGGGGTTATTTACTTATTGGGATTGTGGCTTGGCAGTGTTTTGGAAGGCAGAGAGGAAGAGGCACTGTCTGCAATATCAACACCCAGAATAAGCTTAACAAGGCTAAGGAGCAATGTCACTCTCTTCTGTGGTGTTATGAGATTCAATTTGAAAATGTTGTTCTCGTTAATGAGATCTGTTTACTCAATGTATATGAATGTCACATAAGAGTAACAAAATACAAAAGAGTTGTTTAAAAGGCAGTTATGTTATTTTGTGGCTTGAAGACTAGAGAGCTGTCTTACAGCCCTCAATCCTCTGCAAATGGAAACAAAGTCACACGACAAGACATGGTGGCAGTGCATAGCAGGTTTGTTAACATGGAGAAACTACAAGAAGGTAACTGACTTGAGGTAAATGTTTATGAGTAGCATCAGGGTGACAGATCATTGAAATGTAATGTGTCTTCTCAACTCAGTACAGCCATCCCTCTCTTTTTCACTGCTAAATTTCACTACCAACAATTCGTGCTTTGACCACATGCTTCATTCACAAAGTAGTAAAAATAATATGGAATAACTATTAAAATAATAGTGAGGGTTACCCAAAAAGTGAGGCACTACATTTGTTTTCCTTCAGTAATTATTTATTGAACACAACGATAAATATACAAAAGAAAGAATGTTGTTTATTCTACATTCCCTATACTTCCACACAATTGCTGCCCTTTTCTATGGCCTTCCTCCATCAAGACACCCTGTTAGTGCCACTCCTTGTTCTGGTATTGAAGCCATTTCTCCACTGTAAGAATCACATCTTTGTCATCCTCAAAATGTCATCTACAAATGTGATGCTTTAATGGGACGAGCAAATGGAAGTTGGAGGTGCGCTAGGTCAGGGCTGTAGGATGGATGAGATGATACTATCCAACCCTGTTTAATGATGGTTCTGAAGTCCTCAAACTTGTGTGAGGCCGAGCGTTATCATATAGAATTAGTCAATCACCTGGGTTATTATGGTGACAAAATCATTGGAAGCGCCTTTTGGGTTTGGTTAATGTGTTCACATCTGCTTCAGAAATATTGGTACTGTGTCTTGGCATCACATCAAAGAGTGAGAAGATTTAGTTTCCTCATGAGATAGTGCATAATCCATTGTGCACAAACTTCTGAGTAATTAAGACTATGGACAATTGCATCCACACTTTCCTTCCTGAGTGACAGCTTCATTGCCAAGTGCCAAGTTGTTCTGCATTGGTCTTTGTGAATGAGCACATCAGCAAGCTGTGCCTGGTCAAGTTTGAATGCCACGAATGGGCTCCCTGAATGAAGCAAATCTTGGAGCTCTGCAGAACCAATGTCTCGTAATGGCCTCACTCTCTTTGCCCAGTGCTAACAGAACTTCTGTCTATTGCAGATGCTCCATAAAAAGGATGCAAACAATTGGGAATATTCTCGAAGGTTCTATTCTTTGCTGTGAGAAGTTCAATGATGACACGCTGCTTGTAGCTTACATCATATAGAGCCACCATTTCAAAACATTGCTATAGGTATGATACCTGTCAGAATAAATGGGATATTTGTGTGTGCAATTTGGAAACTTCAAATAATGTATATCCTAACTGTCACATTCATACAATTTTTGCTGATTGAGAAAATATGTGGTACATTATTTTCCAGGCAATCTTCGTACTTTCAGTTCGCTGCTGTGTACGGTGGCGAGAACCTGACCAATTGGATGCAAATTTGATTTATGTGCTAGCTAAAGTGCTATGTGCTATATTTGATGTTGTGTTTGTGTCCTGCAAAAAAATCCTATTTAACTGATGCTCCACTTTACAGATCTCACCAAACTGTCTCATTGTTGGTACAGTTTGTTACGCAAAAATATTGAGAACTCTGATGTCAGTGGATGAAACAGTACCTATATTCCAAGTTACAATTGAAGACTGCTTCATTATTATGAGAAATACAAATTTTTGATGCTAAAACCAGCCAGCTTTTGTTAAATATGAATGGAACGAATGCTTCAGGGCGAGGTGAAGAAAACCGAGAAAGGCACTATGTTGCACCTTCATAATTGGCTAACAACTCTTATGGTGACAGATCTGTATATTTAGTCTTATTCACAGTCCTGGGCTCTTATTTCTAGTGTGATGATGATGAATTATGTTCATGCTGACACAGCAAATAGTTTATGTGTGCATAGGATGGCAGGTCTCAGTTGTGAAATATTCTGAAGGGGTAGCAATACCTTTATAATTTGATGGGAAGCAACTTCCCATGCAAGCAGGATATGTCGACATTGTCAGTTGTCTGGTGTTGTGCTGAAGACATTTGGTCCTCACAAGGGGAAGGTCTTGGAATGGCCAACCAATTTGAGTCATATTTGGCAGGGTGCTTGTATACACCTAAAACAGAGGACTGAGATATTTTGGCTCAAAAAGCTCCCCCATCCTTATATTTGAGGAAACCACTCCTAATTGATTGATTCAAATTTGACGAAATCAATAGGTAATTGAAAATTGGGTGTTTTCATCATGTGGGGGGGGGGGGGGGGGGGTGTGCTGCTTAGGTAATTGAAAATTGGGTGTTTTCATCATGTGGGGGGGGGGGGGGGGGGTGCTGCTCAGCATATTCCCATGTCGTAGAATCGAAGAAAGACACTGAGTATGCCTATGGTAAACACTGTTCAGAAGAACTGCCACTGACGTAGCGATCAAGGCATGTGGCTGAGGAGAAGAGAACATATGTTCAATTTCCAAATGCATTCTGCAGTTTTTTCATTAGTATTTTTGCTGTATTGAATCTAGTAGGAATAGGAAAGTGAAAAGGTAATCAGTGAAAAATAATAACAAGGTAGGGAAATAAATTTCTTTAATGACTTGGATTAGAAGGAATTATAATTTTAATCCTGGTTGCCCTACAAAGGCTCTTTCACTTACTGTTACATGCCTTCACGTACCTTTGAACATCTACATGGGTGGTACTTGTCATATAAACATTTGAAGCAAATATGCTTATGGCACCAAGAACATATAATGAAAGCAGCTTTCGCACAACTACATCATTCATTCTGAAGATTTGGCAGAAAACTGACGTGAGTTACATTTAAAAATATTTCGTTTTTGGGAATTACACTGAAGCGCCAAGGAAACTGGTATAGGAATGTGTATTAAAATACAGAGAGATGTAAACAGACAGAATATGGCACTGCGGTCATCAATGCCTGTATAAGATAACAAGTGTCGGTTATCGGTTACTGCTGCTGCAATGGCAAATTATCAAGATTTAATTGAGTTGGAACGTGTTGCTATAGTCGGTGCATGAGCGATGGGACACAGTATCTCTGAGGTAGAGATGAAGCGAGGTTTTTCCATTTGACCATTCCACAAGTGTACCTTGAATATCAGGAATCTGGTAAAACATCAGATCTCTGACATCGCTGTGGCTGGAAAAAGATTCTGCAAGAAAAGACCAATGACGACTGAAGAGAATTGTTCAATGTGACAGAAGTGCAACCTTTCCTCAGATTGCCGTACATTTCAGTACTTGGCTATCAACAAGTATCAGCATGCAAATCATTCAACGATACATCATCAATGTGGACTTTTGGAGCTGAGGCCCACTCGTGTACCCTTGATGACTGCATGACACAAAGCTCTATGCCTCGTCTGGATCCGTCAACACCCACATTGGACTGTTGATGACTGGAAACATGTTGCCTGGTCGGATGAGTCTCATTTCAAATTGTATCAAGTGTATAGATGTGTATGGGTATGGAGCTGGCCTCATGAGTCCATGGACACTGCTTGTCAGCAGGGGACTTGTTCAAGCTGGTGGGGGCTCTGTAATGGTGTGGGATGTGTGCAGTTGGACTGATAAAGGACCCATGATATGTCTATATACGACTCTGATAGGTAACTCTTATGTAACCATCCTTTCTAGATTACCTGTATCCATTCATGGCCATTGTGCATTCTGAAGAACTTGGGCAGTTCCAGCAGGACAATGTGACACCCCACACATCCAGAATTTCTACAGAGTGGCTCCAGAAACACTCTTCTGAGTTTAAACACTTCACTGGTCACCAAACTCACCAGACATGAACATTATTGAGTGTATCTGGGATGCCTTGCAATGTGCTGTTCAGATGATGTCTCCACACCCTTGTGTTCTTACTGATTTATGGACAGCCCTGCAGGATTCATGGTGTCAGTTCCCTCTAGCACTATTTCAGACATCAGTCAAGTCCATGCCATGCCATGTTGAAGCACTTCTGCGTGCTTGTGGCCCCCTACATGATATTAGGCAGGTGGATCTCCAGTGTGATTCTAATGCTTACCACGCATGCAACATCACCTAAAAAATTGGTGCTGAAAATTGATCATGAATTATGCTATGAATTGTTGTGGAATGTGGATAGTTGTGAAATTCCTGCTGGATTTCCAGATGTACATTGCAGTTTTGAAACCTCCAAATAAAGTTCTGTACCATGGCTCGTTGTAAACTAGCATAGCATATTAAGCTGTCTGTGGTCCCTCGTGATATTTGTTTTCATATGAGGCTTCAAATTTTAATTTTTCACCAATCCAAGTTGTTTGAGAAATTTATTTACCTCCTTGTTATTATTCCTTAATAACTGCCATATTAACCCTCCTTTTGTTACTAATTTCAATAAGGAAAAGAAAGATGACAAAAAATCCTGCAGAATGCATTTCAGAATTGAACACAGGTTCTCTGCTCCCCAGCCAGATGCCTTGATTGTTGCATCAGCAGTACTTTCATTGAATAGCATTTACTTTACGGGTACATAAGTGGCAGTTGTAATAGTTTCTTTTGCAAATCCCTAGGAAAAAAGTTTGCTTCTGGACACCACCTATGATGATTAAAAGTGTTCCATTTTCAATTGTATATCGATCTGGTCAGTTTTGAATCAGATTCACATCATGAACTGTAGGGATGGTGTTCTCAAAACTGATCTTCATTTTATGTTGTATAGAAGCAGGCTGCCAAATATGAGCAGAATTGGTTAACTGCATTTGTGGCCTTCTCCTTGCCCTTGTTAAAAATTTACACTTTACGCTGCCATTTTTGCATTGTTGTGAAGTACTGATCAATTGGTGGTAAAAGTTTTCAAAGAAACCATTGAAGCTATAATAGTACTTTAATTTGAAAACCTTTTGATAGTGTATGGTTTCTTTAATTGATTACATTTAATGGGTTTCATATAAATGATTTCCTTTTTCTTCTGTGATGCCATATGTAATGTAGTTAAGAGGTATATTTTCGTTTTCATAGTGCTGGAACAGTGATATAAGCCATTTGATACTTCAAAAATAAGCTATTGGAAAGTGATACGAAACTCCTCAAAAATACCATCAAAATTGGCAGAAAGTAATACCAGAGTTGACAGAAAACAGCAACAAATAGGCAAAAATAACTCTGAAATTGACCATAAAATAAAATGGATTTTTCCTGTCTCTGCTTACTGTTTGTTAGACAGACAGACAGACATTATTTCCACGACATAATACTTATTTCTTTGAGATTGTGTTCTTCGCAGTTGTAAACCATTGTTTACACCTGATTCTCTTATCTTGAATGTGCTGCCATACAGTGTATTTTCAAGTACAGCGTGTACATAAAATCAAGGAACACTTTCAATTATTTATTTAAACATTGTACAGATGCCATACATACTGCATTTCGAAGAGAAACTTTTTGAAAGTTTATTTTTTTCCATAAACATTTGATATGCTAACCATGAGTGATCAGGTAGATGACAATACGGTAATCGAATTCTTGCCTTACCCATCCCAGCATGGCATCGTCGACTGTGGCAGTCACTTCCCGTATTCACTCCCGGAGCTCTGCCACATCATATGGTAGAGGCAGTACATACACAAAAGAGTCACACAGAGTGAGATCTGGTGATCGGGAGGGCCATTTCATGAAACATATTTCCCCTTCTGTAGCATGGCCGAGCCATCGATGTGACTGCTCCGTTTTCAGGTACCCAGGAACTTCACGATGAAAATGGGGTGGAGCCCCATCCTGCTGAAAGATGAACAGAGAGTCCAATCTCATTTGAGGCATCAGCCATTGCTGCAACATGTGCAAGTAGGAATTTCCAGTGACAGTGCTCTTGGTGAAGAAGAATGGCCCATACAATTTTTGACGTGACAAAACACAAAAAACATTTACCTTTGCAGTACAGATTCAGATTCTTTGTTCACCATTGACCACCTGAGGTGGAATAGGCAATTTAAATGGATATCATATAACATTTTCCTTGAATAGTACCTTAAAGCTAAATGAGCTTTGCAAATAGTGCCCATAGATGATAACATACACCATAACATAAGATAAATACATTCAGTGACATCACATAATGAAATCCTTAAAAATCAATGTTGATTGATTTTATATTCATAAATTCTGTTACATTGTAGAAAGGACTGATTAGTAACCAATGTAGTAGCTTGCTCTTGAAGCTACTTATGTGATCCGACCGAGAAGAAAATGGAAGTTTATTAAATATTTTTAGACTATTGATTCGATGGGAATTCCCTGTTCTTGTCAGCCTGTGCCTAGGTATGTCTAATTTTGTTTTGCCTCTGGTATTATGGTGGTGCATGTTTTCCGCCATTTCAAAATCTGCTATATTGTTATTTGCATACAATTCTGAGGCGTATATATAAAAATTAATAACGGTTAATATTTTCAGCTGAATGAACAGTGGTCGGCAGTGCTCTGATCTACCAGAATTGCTCATTGGCCTTATCACTTTCTTCTGAATTTTTGGAAGTTCAGTGATGTGAAGAGAGAGTCCCCATATCAGCAGTCCATATTCTATCTGTGACTGAAAGAGTCCAAAATAAATAACTCATAAATATTCTTTTGTCACCAGGCTCCTCAGTTTCCACATTAAATACGTAACTCGAGACAATTTTGCGCAGGTGTGGTTGATGTGTGTTTCCCACATTAACTTAAAGTCTACATGAATTCCTAGACTTTTAACTGCTTTCACCTATACCTCTTTTGACAATCCCAGTGTAATCTGTTGGTTTTTACAAGGATTGCAAAGCAGTGTATTTGGTGAGAACCAATTTAGTGCTGCTTCCATGTCATCTTGCAGAACTGATATGTTGTCGTGCTGAGCAAACAAAGTTGTGGCATCAGCATAACCAAATAACAAAAGTGGGGATACAATGAGGTAAATCATTGACTGCAGTTATGAAAAAGAAGGGCCTAAGGACAGAACCTTGTGGGACTCCTGTCTTAACTTCTAGCAACTGCAAGTCTCTGTTTCTGACATAGGCAAACTGCTTCCAATTTTTAGGTATGATTCAATTACTGCCAATGCAGAATCTTGTATGCCATAGAATTTGAGTTTAGCAATTAAGATATCACGAGAAATCCAGTCTAATGCCTTACTTAAATCACATAAAAGAAGTGAGGCTTTATTTTTATTCTCAAAGGTTGTTATTACTTCATTCACAATTGAAAGAACAGCAGTGGTGGTATTTTTTCCCTTGCGGAAGCCAAATTGACTATTAGAGAGTAAGTTATGCGACTCAAAGTAGTGGTTCAGTTGGTTATAAATAAGAGATTCAAGTATTTTCAAGAAAATGGGAACTATTGAAACTGGTTGGTAATTTTTGAGATCATGTTTGTCCCCTTTTTTATACACTGGGATAACTTTTAATATTTTTAGAGTTGTAGGATAGACTCCAAACTTTCGACACCTATTAAACAGAAAGGCCAATGGTTCACTAATTATATGCACTGTTTTTTTAATTATGTAATTGGACAACCAAGAGTAGTCCATGCTCTTGGGAGTTTGAGAACTTTGCCACTACCTTTGTAATCTCAGTGGGTGCGATTGTCCTCCATGTAAATGTATTGTTTGCAGGTTGTTGTTGCTTAAGTAGATCACTTGCATTGGTGGTTGTTGTTTCAATTTTGTTCCTAATATAACTTACAGAGTCCATGAAAAAATGATTAACTTTATCCGGGTCAAGAGCTATGCGATGTTCATCATTCCTGCAATGCTCTTGTGCAACAGCATTCCATGCAGCTTTGCACTTATTAGGAGCCCCTTCAGTGTATCTTTTGTATGCTGTTCTTTTTGCCATTCTAAGCTTAGTTCTGTAGGTTCTCTTACATTCAAGATATGCTTTGTACAAATCATCTTTCTGCTCCATTCCATCTTTATGAGAATTTTTATACATGTGGTACAATGATAACATATTTTCCCTCATATTGGTAAGTTTATCTGTGTACCACTTAATGTTTTTCTTTATAGGTTGGCTTTTAAGATTGATTTTTATAGGAGGAGAACAAGAATACCACAAATCTAAATAATTTTTAATGAAGCTCTTAAAAGCAGTTTCAGTTTTATTTATTCCCACTTGACAGTTATATATACAGTCCCACTTAATATATCCGAGTTTCTGAATGAACTGGTTTACTACTTCTTCCTTCTGCCCCCTAACCCACATTACCTTTTCCTTAGCATTGGCACCTATGTTTGGGGAATACGCTCAAATTCAGTGCATTTGTGTGGATGCTTCATACCGTAGATTCGACAGTTGTGCCTGTTCACTTTCACAGTACTGTGAAAAGTTACTTGGTTGCTAAAAATGAAGTGTTCAACAATGCCATACCCACCCCATTCACTTGTTACAACTGTGAATAAATCTCAGAATGCTGGTCTTTGTCGTTGCCATTGAGGTTCTGCACTAGCTCCAATTTTAATGGTTTCATAGACAGCTTCTGTAGCAGGACTTTTCACACTGTCATTGGAGTCATTTCCAGTTCAGAGGATGCACGATGCGCCGATTTCCTAGGACTCCTTATGAATATCTCTCATAAGTGCTCCACATTCACTGCACTCACACTAGGATGTCCGCTTCTCTTCGTCAGGCACAAGCTACCTGTCATAACGAATTTGTTGTGCCGGTGGTACATGGCCTTTCTTGTTGTTGGCTTCTTACCGTACTTGGTTCTAAACATAGGGGAAAAAAACTTTCAGTGTTTATCTTCGAAATGACATATGTGTGATATCTGTACAGTGTTTGGTTTCTGTGCAATAAATAATTGAAACTGTTCCTAGACTTTATGTACACCTTGTATTTTGAAATCTCCTATGTTGGCAAACATATAAGTGTTGTATCAAATATTGATAGAAACTGCTTACCAAGCATCAAGGAAGACATCTCTACCATACAGCGAGTGGTGACTTTTATTTCCATAATATTGTTATATTCCAGCCTGGATTTTCCTTATTTGAAATGAGAAGACAGGTTGGATGAAACAATGCATACTGAGATTAAATAGAAAAAGTTCTCAAGAGTTCCTGGAGCAAGGAGGAGGTGAACAACTCAGTAAGAGCACTTGTTTTTCCTTTCATTCTTTCCATTTAATTTCAGTTACTATTCCTGCTTCTGTACTTTCTTCATTGGAAAGAACACGAAAAATGGCGCTGTTATACTTCACTGTGTATGCCTGTATCTACAGCTGCTTGGTAAATAAAAATTATATCTAATGTTATTTGACTGCAATTCTGTATGGGGTGTAATTTTTGCTAGCAGAAAAATATATAATTCCAGTGATACACTATGGCCGACCACTACTTATATTTAGGAGGTGAAATTGCCAGTGCTGCTGATTGTCACACACAAAATGAGGGGGAATGAGGAAGGGAGATATCTCATAACTTTGATGTTCCCAAGGAGGAAAGATTGATAGCTTGGGGATGATTGGAAGAGGTCCCTCAGACATCAGGAAACTAATGAATTCAAATATTTTTTTTTTTTTCGCCCCATACACTTACAAGTGTCCATCAGCAGTACTTGAAATTCCACCTTCTAAAGGTAAGTACTGCCCACCCCATCTGTCTCTTTGTAATTTTATACACAGTTCAGTCACATTAATGTGAGCACTGCCTATGTTTTATATCAACATGCAGTAACCGCTTTCAGACGGCAGATGCCACCATTAGCATTGGAGTATATATAAAGTGGGTCAAGGGGTGATGCAGAAAAGAGTGCAGATGTTGTCATAATGCTGAAACAGAGCTATTTATTGGACATCATTGGTTTTTGGGCCAAGTGTAGAAGCATTTCCAAAAATGCTAAGATTGTAAACTGTTTACGTGCCACTGTGGTGAAAGTATACAGTGCATGGCGAATTAGTGCCATCCAAAACCGGCATGCAGGCAACTGTGGTGCAAAGATATGTGTGGGTGAATGAATATGCAACTGTTGAGCAACTGACCGGCCAGATGAACCAAGGGGCTACCAACTGTGTCTCCTCAATGACCGTTCAACAAATGTTGATGCATATGGGCCTCTGCAACAATTGTTTGGTTCATGCACGTATTCTGGCTGCTGTCCATCATCGAGAAAGGCAAGAATTTGCATGCCACTGAGTGGCAAAAGATGGCCTTTTCAAATGAATCGTGTTTTATGCTCCATCAGACAGACGGCTTTTGGCATGTATGGCACTGCAACAATTGTTGAAGGGTTCAGGCCGGTGGAGGGGGTTTATGGTGTTGCAAATATTTTTGTGGTCTCCCCTGGGTGATTTCATCATTCTGGAAAGCACAGTGGTTCAACACAAGTAAGCATCAATCCTTGGGGACCACATCCACTCATACGTGCAATTTATTTTCCCTTGGCAAGATAGCGTCTACCAGCAGAACAATGGAG
This sequence comes from Schistocerca piceifrons, assembly GCF_021461385.2. Lineage (NCBI taxonomy): Eukaryota > Metazoa > Arthropoda > Insecta > Orthoptera > Acrididae > Schistocerca > Schistocerca piceifrons. The sequence goes on from NC_060139.1 coordinate 1,124,847,319, forward strand.
TATGTCACACACTTCGTAGTGTAAGTGTGTGGTACCACGAGCACCAGAGGGAGTTCACTGTGCTCATGCTCCCCTGCCTCTCCCTACCCACTCCCTGCCCCCTCCTCTACCCTAAGGCTGAATTCAAAACCCGGTTGAGAATATGCGGTGACAACTTTGATACTGTTTTTGCCACGAATCTTTGGCCCTCGGCTGTGAAACATAGCACACTTGGCCACGATAGTGGATCTGGAGTGGGTCCACATCCCTGTTGGTACCTTCTGGAACCTCACTGACACTCTCCATGCATGTCCTCACTGTGAAAGATGGCTATTTGGGCTTTTGACAGGTGGTTACAAGTAGTTTTGGACCAAGCAGCTTCCTCAAGTTAATTTTACTATAGATAGAATACTTGGGCAAATTCCTGTGGTTTTGTTCACAACAATTTTCTTTCTTGTTTTGTTCTAGTGGCAGATTGAAGGATTTGTTGAGAAGTACAAGAAAATGAAAGACAGGGCAGCTCTTTTGAAAGGCAGTTTACATAAGGTAAGGTGGCATAAACCATCTTTTTAAACACAAGAACATGATAATGAAAACCTATCACCATTATGCATTATAGTGTGCTATTATACTCCGAAATATACAAGGTACATCCAAAAAGTTCGATGAATGGTCTCAGAAAATAAAGAAAATGAGAGTTACAAAGTAATCACCATTAGCTACAACACATTTGTGACACTAATTGTAAAGCTATAAAAATTGAAATGTCGTGTGGCTATGGCCTCCCGTCGGGTAGACCGTTTGCCTGGTGCAGGTCTTTCGATTTGACGCCACTTCGGCGACCTGCGCGTCGATGGGGATGAAATGATGATGATTAGGACAACACAACACCCAGTCCCGGAGTGGAGAAAATCTCCGACCCAGCCGGGAATCGAACCCGGGCTCTTAGGATTGACAGTCTGTCACGCTGACCACTCAGCTACCGGGGCGGACTTGTAAAGCTATTGAAAACTGTTCATAAACACTTCTTGTGGAATAGTTTTAAGTAACGTGGTCATGCATTGTTGGATTTATCGCATCATTACAGGAGGTGAGACCGGGTGCTACCAGTACGATCCAGAGACTGAGCGACAGACATTTCCCTCACCTCCCTCAGACAGAAATTCATGATAGATCAAGACTTTGCTTTTGAAAAAAGCAATCAACATCCTTTAATCTTGGATTTTGACAGAAGACTCTTTTTGGGAGGTGGGGAAGACAACAAACATTGTGCCACGGACTGTCACTCGGTCTCAGGATCTTATTGGTAGCACCAGGCCTCATCACCTGCTATGCCACAGATATGCAACGGTGTGTGACCACAGTGCTTTGAGCGATTGCACAAGAAAATTTGTTGACAGTTTCCAACAGCTTTACAACTGATGTCAGAAGTGTGTTGTAGCTAACAGTGGTTACTTTGAAGGCCAAGACTTATTTGGTTCACCTCTTCTTGTTTGTCTTTTCTGTACAGATCTTTTTGTTTTCGTATAACTGCTGCAATCTGCATCCATTTGGCTCTGCATGCTGTTGTCAAAAATTGTTCTCCCTTTATAATGTTACCCTGCCCCCTCCCCTCAAACTTCCCTCCATTACAAAATTGAAATGTTTTTCTGGTGACCTCCTCCTCAGTATTCACCAACTGGGAAATCTAAAAGGGAAAGCATTTCTCCTCCAGAATATTATCCCCAAGGGGCTGCCATTATCAAGCTGTATAGTATAGGTGGATAATAGTGATGTGTTGTGTTGATTGTAGCAAAATTGGGAGTTGCACATGCTCCTAATTTAGAAAATTAAAAGTATGTGCCCTGAAACACTTGCCATCAGAATAATTCCTAATATGAATGAAATATTTTCATTTACTTGTGGATTTGTGAATATTTTCTAAGGCAGTTAATGGGCAATGAAAAATGTCTACACCCAAAATGAGATTATCAAAGAGTTACATGTGTCTCATCACCCGAGAAATCTCCTGTCTTAGCCTTTTTAAGAAAGTGGGGACATTGACCACAACCAAACATTCTCTCTCTTCAATCATAACTTTCTCACAATCAAATGTACCACAACCATAATATAAGAAGAAAATGTGACCCACATTATGATCTGATGAATTTTTCTGTAGTACAGAAATGTGTGAAATAGAACTAGCACTGAAATCTTTTAACTTGCTTGGAAGTAATAAAGATTCCTAAGAGATAATAACACGTTATTTGAAAGTAAGAAGAAGAAAATTTTGTGTAATAATCGTATTATTGTCTTACTTAATTTTTAAGGCAGAAAAACTTGGAATATAGTCTGATTTGTTCAAGTTATGTCTTTCTGGTTTTGTTAGTACATGATTAATAATGCATTCTATGTTATATAATTCATAGAAAAGTTTTTTAAATTTGAGAAATCCAATGCAATGTTAATGTAATCAGGGAACAGTGTTATATGATTTGTAATAAAGTCTAATTTTATATTTATTTTTGATTGACGTTTATGTAATACTTGTTATGTCCTAGCCAGTAATGCCACCCGAGCCCGCTGCCAAAAGGTTGGCAGCATCAAAGTCCGGACGCCGTCCGCATAAGCAGCGCCAGCGAGACAGCAAATCGCCGCAAGTCTGCGCGCGCCACAGCAGGCTTCTGGCTTCTTAAGCGCTGGAGTCGCGAGCGCTAGGACAGTTCTGCATTCGCCGCTCAGTTGTATACTCGCCTCCGAATTGTGTACTTGGTAGTCAGTTGTGTGTTCATCGCAGCAGAGTTGTTGTTTGTTGTCAGCCGACGCTGACCTAGCCGCTCCGACTCGAACTAGACAGATTTCTGTAGACACCGAGTTCACTACTGTGTTACTGTATCTTCATTAATAAAAGATAAGTACCGACTTTTATTTAATATGAGTGTTTGGGCTTTCATCTTTCTGTTCACTGTTCCAGCGGACCGGTCGGCCCGCTATTAAAAGTGTGGCGGTGACTTCGTAAGCCATTTCTACAGCCAAGTGTTTGTCGCTACGAACACCGCCACAAAACTGGCGACGAGGTCTTCCGAACTCGTGTGCAGGGCTGGTTCAACTTGTTCTTGTTATACTAATTATAGCGATAAACTTTTGGGGGCTGGTTTAATTTGTGTTCACTATGTCTGCCGAATTACAACAGTTGATCTTGTTACAGAGTCAGCAAATACAAAGTCTGGTGGAAGCAATCGCCAAACAAGCGGCTAATCCTCCAACACAAAAGGAACAAGCACAGGCAGCACCACCGTTCCGGGCTTTTAATGAATCCAGAGAAGAATGGCGCGAATATTTTGCGCAGTTGCAGGCGCACATGTCAGTCTACAAAATCACAGGTACTGAGCGGCAGCTTTATTTAATTTCCACTGCAGGCGTGGAAGTCTATCGACTACTTTGTAAGTTGTTCCCGGAATCCCAGCCAGAAGCTTTAGACTATGACGTTGTTGTTAACAAGCTTGCTGAGTATTTCGAGTCGCGAGTTCATGTGGCAGCAGCCAGATTCAAGTTCTTCCGATTAAAGAAACTGCCACATCAATCTAATAAACAGTGGTTAACAGATTTATGGGGCCTCACCCGTCAGTGCCGATGTAATTGTGTGTGTGGAGCTTCCTACAGTGATGTCATGTTACGAGACGCTATTACTCAAAACATTGCAGATTCTCGTATTCGTGCTGCCATCTTAAAGTTGCCTGACCCGTCATTAGAGACTGTGATGAACATCATTGAAGCCCAAGATACTTTTGACTATGCTGAGTGTGAGTTAGATCAGCCATGTATTTCTCAAATTGCCTGTGCTAAGCAAGTTATGTCACGCCCGCGGCCCCATCGGCAGAGTCAGACTGTAAACACTAGCCGGCCGCGTCATGTTAAACACATTCGTCAGCCGCGTGTGCAAAATGATAGAGTTAAGTCTTGCCCTAAGTGTGTTCTTGCTCATCCTCGTGAACGTTGCCTGTTGAGAAACGCGGTTTGTCACTTTTGTCAAAGGAAAGGACACATCCAGACTGTTTGTTTGCGTAAACGCATGAACAATTCTAGTGCTGCCCAGCCCATGGATATTCATGTTCTTCAAAGCCAGCCCGCCCAGAAGGTCGCGTTTAAAGACTCTTCCACGGTTCGTGTGGGTAATAAACTTGTTCGCAATAAGCCACCCACCCAGCCCTCTGCTATGCGACCCAAGCGTAATTCCAACGCTGTAAACAGTAATGTACGGACTGCAAGTGAAGCGGGAGTTGTTGTTCCACCCACCCAACCCACGAGTTGTCGTAAGCAGCGAACACGCGCTAAACGCGCTGATTTGGTGTCTTCCGCCTCCACTGCACCGATCCAGAGACAGTGTAATAAACTATTTGTGAAGCTACGCATCCAGGATAAGACCTTCAATTTTCAATTAGACACTGGTGCGTCTGTGACTCTCATCAATAGTGCTACGTATGCGGCTATCGGCCGCCCTAAACTTTCAGCGGCAAAACATTCTTTGGCTACTTATAGTGGAGAACGAATTCCTGTGTTAGGTGTATGTAGCGTGCCAGCCACATTCCGTGGCAATACAAAAACAGTTTCATTCACAGTGCTCCGCGCTACAGACAGTGTAAACATTTTCGGATTAGACTGTTTTGACTTGTTTGGCCTGTCTATCCCAGACAATGTGTTGCAAATTAATTCTGTTGTTGTTCCTCAAGACAGCATAACCGATTTGTGTAAACGATACAGTGACATATTTAAAGACGAACTGGGTTGTGCTGCGAACTTTGCCGCTCATATTACGTTAAAAGATACTGCTAAGCCTCGCTTTTGTCGAGCTCGTCCAGTGCCTCACGCCCTCCGGGCACCTGTAGAAGATGAACTTCGTCGTTGGCAAAACAACGGTGTTATTCAACCCGTTTCAGCGAGCCAGTGGGCTTCTCCCTTAGTTATTATAAAGAAACCGTCTGGCAAGTTACGTTTGTGTGCTGATTTTAAGTCGACAGTTAATCCTCATACTGTCATTGATTCTTTTCCTTTGCCTAGACTGGACGAGCTGATGGATAAGTTAGGGGAAGCTCGTTTCTTTTCTAAAATTGATCTCCGTGAAGCATATTTGCAATTGCCCCTCGACGAGCAATCACAACAGTATTTTGTCATGAACACGTCGTTGGGGTTGTTCCGTTTTCTGCGTTTGGCTTTTGGTTGTGCGTCAGCTCCAGCTGTTTTTCAGCGTTTTTTGTCTCAACTTCTGGCTAATGTGCCATCGTGTTGCAACTATTTAGACGATATTGTTGTGTCCGGTCGGACGCCTGCTGAACATTTCCGTAATTTGGAGTGTTTGTTTAAAGTGTTGTCTCAGGCAGGCCTACGTTGCAACATCGATAAATGTTCATTTTTCCTTACGGAGATGGAGTATCTGGGACATGTTATTAATGCTCAAGGCATTCATCCCTCCCAGTCACATTTAGCAGCTATTCGTGATATGCCCGCCCCTCGCAATCTGCATGAATTGCAAGCAGTTCTTGGCAAATTGACGTATTATATTAGGTTTATACCTAATGCATCACAGATTGTTGCACCGTTGCATCGTCTCCGCCGTAAGAATGTTCCGTTTGTGTGGTCAGCTGATTGCCAATCAGCCTTTCAGCAGCTTAAAGAGGCTTTATTGAATGGTCGTTGTCTGGTCCATTATGACCCTAACAAGCCTCTGGTGTTAGCTTGTGATGCCTCTTCTTTCGGCCTCGGTGCTGTGTTGTCTCACCGAGTCGGTAACACCGAACGTCCTATTGCGTTCGCATCTAAATTGCTCAACAAAGCTCAGTGTCATTATAGCCAATTGGACAAGGAAGCGTTGGCTATTGTGATCGGTGTCACAAAATTCCATCACTACCTCTATGGTAGACCATTCTATTTAGTAACAGATCACAAGCCCCTGACGTCACTGTTTCATCCGTCTAAACCAGTTCCTCAGCGGACAGCTCAGACTACAACGTTGGGCTCTTTTGTTATCACAATACCGGTATGAGATACTGTATCGCCCTACAGCTCAGCATGCAAACGCTGACGCGCTTTCTAGATTGCCGATTGCTGCGGATGATGTCATCGATTCCTCTGACGACTCTTGCCATCAGATTGACGCCGATGAGCATCAATCCCTCCGGGATTTTCCGATTGATTATCGTCAGGTGGCACGTGAGACAGCTACGGATCCTCATCTGAGTTTACTATTACGTTTTGTTCAACGTGGTTGGCCGTCCAAGGCAAAGGACATATCGGATCCTGTGGTTCGTCGCTATTATCCGCAACGTCATCTGTTGTCTGTTTCGCACGGAGTTTTGCTGTTACGCACCGAGAATGACCAGCTTCGTGTAGTGGTTCTTCAAGTGCTCCAATCCAAGGTCCTCGACTTGTTGCATCAAGGTCATTGGGGAGTGGTCCGCACCAAGCAGCTTGCCCGCCGTCATTGTACATGGATCGGCATTGATAAGCAGATTACGCAGATGTCTACAGATTGTTCGACGTGTGCCGAACACCAAGCTGCTCCGCCTCAACGCTATTTTGAGTGGGCACGCCCTGCCGGTCCCTGGCAGCGAGTACATATTGATTTCGCTGGTCCATATTGGAATTCTCGTTGGCTCATCGTGATAGATGCATTTAGTAACTTTCCGTTTGTTGTGCCCATGCAGTCTACAACGTCTGCACAGACTATACGGGCGTTGACTTCAATTTTTTGTATTGAGGGTCTTCCAGAAGTTTTAGTGTCTGACAATGGTCCACAATTTACTTCTGCTGAATTTGAAAGTTTTTGTTCTGCCAATGGCATTCGCCATGTTCTTACTCCGCCGTTCCACCCTCAATCGAATGGTGCAGCGGAACGTTTTGTACGCACATTCAAGGATCATATGGACCGCCTTCGTGCTACGCACTCTCGTCAGCAGGCCCTCATCACGTTCCTGTCGTCGTACCGGACCACGCCACGCGGCGGCCCTTCGCCTGCGGAGCTTCTCCACGGCCGTCGTCATCGCACCCTACTACGGTTGTTGCACCCCCCGGATCGACCCGCCGCTTCTGAGCATCGCACGCGTTTTCAGCGCAACAACGCCGTTTTTTTCAGAGTTTATCACGGTCGCCGTCGTTGGGAACGTGGTACCGTGATAAGTGTCCAGGGTCGAGGTTTTTATACTGTTCAAGGTGCTACTGGGGTGCACAGGAGGCATCAGAACCAGTTGCGCCGCGCTGGCCGCCCGGATTCTGCCGCTCGTTCTTTGTCCACAGATTTGGTCCGCGGCGGGTTCCAGCCGCGCCTTCCGACTTCGCTGGCGCCCCCAGAGCAGCAGCAGCAGCAGCCGTCGCCGCTACCACGCCGACAGCCTGTCCCGTTGATGCCTCCCGCGCAGCTTCATTCGGGAGCGCCCAAGGTGGTTGCTCCGGCGCCTGCGGTCCCTCTTCAGTCGCCACCGCCTTCGGAGCTGATGGACGTCGACCCCTCAGCCGGGCCGCCTTCCCAAGCGGTGGCTGTGCAGCCTGTCCTGCAGCCGCTTTCCTTGGGCAACCCAAGGAGTCTGACACCGCAGCGCCTTGTCCGGCGCCCACTCAGCAGCCGTCGACGCAGCGTCAGGAGACGCTGCCTCTCTTCGTGGGTCCCGACGCCCCGTTGCGTCCAGTACCAGAAGCTGCGCCCGTGGTCACAGGCGTGCACCCTGACCTCGGTTTTCAGTCGGTGTTTCCCGGGGCCCCGCGCAGCCAATGCTGGGGTGCGGACCGGGGACTGCCACCGACAATAGTCTCCGCCCCGGTCTCTTCTGCTACGCCTGCGGCCAGACCCCTCCCCCGCCGTCGACGCTCGCCACGTTATTATTCAACGACAGTGCGGCGATTTGGGGGGGAGGAGTGTTATGTCCTAGCCAGTAATGCCACCCGAGCCCGCTGCCAAAAGGTTGGCAGCATCAAAGTCCGGACGCCGTCCGCATAAGCAGCGCCAGCGAGACAGCAAATCGCCGCAAGTCTGCGCGCGCCACCGCTGGCTTCTGGCTTCTTAAGCGCTGGAGTCGCGAGCGCTAGGACAGTTCTGCATTCGCCGCTCAGTTGTATACTCGCCTCCGAATTGTGTACTTGGTAGTCAGTTGTGTGTTCATCGCAGCAGAGTTGTTGTTTGTCGTCAGCCGACGCTGAACTAGCCGCTCCGACTCGAACTAGACAGATTTCTGTAGACACCGAGTTCACTGCTGTGTTACTGTATCTTCATTAAGAAAAGATAAGTACCGACTTTTATTTAATATGAGTGTTTGGGCTTTCATCTTTCTGTTCACTGTTCCAGCGGACCGGTCGGCCCGCTATTAAAAGTGTGGCGGTGACTTCGTAAGCCATTTCTACAGCCAAGTGTTTGTTGCTACGAACACCGCCACAAAAATACTAAATTAAATTTTTTGAGAGAGTCCACCTCCGGATACACAAAAGAGATATGTGACGGCGAACGCGCGCGCGCGCACCCCCCCCCCCCCCCCCACACACACACACACACACACACACACACAAAAAACTATCATCTCCGCATGCTAAGACTGATATGTTTATTTCTGGATCTTCAAACTAATCTCACCACTTCTCTTCACCATCATTGTATTTTCTGCTCCTGCCTGCACCAGACATATAGTCTCACATTTTCAGTGGCATAAGTTGCAAAATCCCTTGCCTATTGATATGCTGAACTGTAAAGTGTCACACAGCATAACAGGAAAGGAGAGACAGTACTGTCAACGTACTATATGTTTACAACTATATGTCTACTTCATAAAACAAGGAAGGAAAAGAGCAATTCACAAGAATCACAGCCAGTAAAAACATTGCTCCTGATGTGCACATTTTTGTATGACATGATGTGGAGTTGTAAATGGATTTAGTAACTGATCTGCAATTTTATTTGTCCCTCCTACAGCATTTTAAGCTTTTCACAACTGACACTTGCATTTCTACACGCATGTCAAAGTAGTATTAGTGAATGGAGATAATACAAACAAGAGTTGAGATGCCACAGTTCGAATGTATTAGACTTTTCTGAGGGATGTTCAGTGAGTCACTAAGGAGCTGAAAATTGCATCCCCGGACAAGGATAAGACAAAAACTGAAAGCATATTTGTTTCTCAGTATTAACATGATTTTATGTCTATATGAGAAATAAGTTGTGTATCAAGGTAGTCTTTCTAGCTGCACTAAGATCCATATAATTTTTCCTATTGTTTCCAACTGTCAAACATTTAAGTAAAACAAAAACCACTAACCATTTGGTCTAGTAATAACAGCGTTTCTGTGTTGATGGGCTGGACTAGTGTGATCTTGTTTTACACCCTTTATTACGAAGTACTAGATGCCACTGAGGCCAACCATTCTCGTACCGGCTGTGTGACAGTGTTCACCCATCGGCCCTGCCAGGTGCCAGGAAAGTGACTACTGGTTGGTGGGCGTAACACTGATCATTTTCTTGAGAGGTGAAGATTTCATTCTTTTTGTCACCTCTACGAGTTTCAAAACTGTGGTAGACATAACAATTAAAATGTTATTTTAAATGTAAGATGAATATAAGCTAGCTGTCACGTCATTCCTGCTTTCTGTTTATAGTCCCCATACATTAATACCAACAACTAAAAATGTTGACAGTGAATAGTGAACCTTTACTGCTGCAGGTAAGTGACAAAAAAATTAAAGTTTTTATCAAAAATTTTTGAAAATGACTAGGTTAAGTTTTACTACTTTGGATGGGCTGTATACTCAGAACAAAATTGGGTTTATGAAATATGTTGTGGATTATTACATTAGAAAAATTCATGCAACCACTTTATTCATCCATGTTAGGAACACCTCAGCTAAAAGTTTGACAGTCATATTTAAATGTATAATGCCTTATGTTAATTTTATTAAGTTTTTAATTAGTTACTTTACATATTAATAAAGGATGTCATTCAGTCCACAAAAATAATGTCTATGATAATACACAGGCGAACTTCAGAAGTAAACAGATATTATGACACAAAAGAAAATAGTGTGCCTGGTTCCAAACTTTAAGTGTGTATATATTTTAATTGAATTATTTTCCAGTGAATCAAAATATCTTCTCACAGATAATGGAATAAGTGTTTCCGGTGGGTGGTGTCACTGCTTCAGATTATTCCGCTCAGCTCATTCTAAATTTCCTATCTCGTATAATAGTGAAGTTTTCAGTTGATAGCTTTTAATTAGTACAGTGCCATGCACCACAGCATCATCAGCAAACAACCCCAGATTGCTGCCTATCCTGTCCTCTAAATCATTTATCTGTATATAGAGAACAACAGTGATCTTATCACACGTACCTGGAGCACTCCTAATGATACCATTGTCCCTGATACTGGGTTCTATTACTTAAGAAGTCTTCGAGCGATTCACATATCTGTGAACTTATTCCATATGCTTGTACCTTCATTCAGAGCCTGCAGTGGGGCACCGTGTCAAATGTGTTCCAGAAATCTATGGACTCTGCCTGTTGCCCTTCATATGTAGTTCACAGTATATCATGTGAGAAAAGGTTGATCTGAGTTTCACACGAGCAATGCTCTCTCAAGCTGATTTGTGGTCATAATCTTCTCAGTCTCAAGAAAATTTATTATATTCAGACTGGGAATATGTTCAAGGATTCTGCAACAAACTGAAGTTACTGATATTCGTCTGTAATTTTGCAGGTGTGTTCCTTTACCCTTCTGCCACTTGGGACTTTGTGCTGGACAAGAGATTCGCAATAAATGCAAGCTAAATAAGGGATAATGCTGTGGAGTATTCTTTGTAAAACCAAATTGGGAGTACATCCGGACCTAGTGCCTTATTTGCTTTTAAATCTTTCAGTTGTTTCTCTGCGCCAGGAGCCTGTCCGATGGTCATATGACTGTATATTTGTATGATTTTGCTGCGTGAATGATTTCTTGGATATGAAATTTAAAACTTCAGCTTTCATTTTGCTGTCTTCAAGTGCCACACCTGACTGTTCAACAAGGGACTGAGCAGAAGCGTAAGACGCACTTAGGGATTTTACATAGGAGCAGAATTTTCTCAGGTTCTCTGCAAGATCTTTTGCTAAGGTATCACGGTGGTAGTTGTTGTATGCTTTGCGCATAGATCTTTTCGCAAACATACGAATCTCTATTAACCTTTTGTTGTTGTCATTTTTGCGGTCTCTTTCGAACTGAGGGTGCAATAACCTCTGCTTCCACAGCATCTTCCAAATTTCATTATTAAACCATGGAGAGGCTTTTCCATCCTTTATCCACTTACAAGGTGCATAACTCTCCAGATCATGATTTACAATCTGTTTAAACTTTACCTGTAACTCCTCTACTTGCATCTTACTGGAACTAAGTGACGTTAATTCACTGGCTAAGTGAGATGCTAACAACTGCTTATCGCCTCTTATCTACAAAAAACACTCTCCTAGCCTTCTTACTTGATGTAATATCTTTCATAACCATGGTTAATTGCTAGTTATGATTGCTAATCCCCATTTCTATACTGATATTGTCAGTAAGATCTGGCATGTTTGTAGCTACAAGATCTAAGATATTTCCATTGCGTATGGGCTACCAAGCTAACTGCTCAAAAGAGTTTTCAGAAAATGTTTTCAAAATTATTTTGGCCATCTGTCTGTCAGTATCCTCAGCAATGAATCCATAGATATACCAGTCTATACTCAATAGGTGAAAGTCACCTCCAACAAGTATTGCATGGTCTGGGAATTTATGCGCAACTGACTGTGGTCTTTCTTTGAAGTTTTAAGAACTGTCACAGTGGAATAGGGTCGCCACTAAAAACATCCGTCTGTTATACGGGACCAGATAACTTCACTGTCGCATTCCACTTCAACCTCAATAGAGGTAATATTTTTGTCAGCTGCAGTGAACACTCCCCCTGCCTTGGAGTCTAATCTGTCTTTATGACATATGTTCCCTGACTTTCTAAATCTCTCAGATCTTTCCACTTTAGGTTGCAGTGAGCTGTTGGTCTCAAGAATACTTTGAGCATGAGAGCTTTCCTGTAGGGCAGGAAATTCAAGAAATTTTGTTATGAATTGTTTGACGGTTTACTGATACAATGTTGACAGTCAAAGTTTCTTTAGACCTAAAGTGGTCTGACATCCTTTGCTGCGTATTGACTGGGGAGTGTTCTTCAGAGTACTTCAAACTACTGTCTAGTCAAAAAAACCTTCATGTGCACTTCATAAGCAATCTGCTTCCTTCATGTAGACCACCCCCTGACCTGACAAAGGGAGTCTTACAAATCCCCACCAGATAATGCAAGTCTAGAAATCTGCAGTCAAGACAATCACAGAATCAACGAAGCCTTTGGTTGAGACCCTCCACTCGGCTCCAAACCAAAGGACCCAGTCACCCCTGGGAACAATGCTGCAAATTGTGAGCTCTGCCTGCACCCCACACCAAGGCTAGCAGTCTTCACCACCACCACTTCTTTCTCCTCCTCCCCCCCCCCCCCCTCCTCCCCCCCCACCCCCCGGCCACCTGTCCTGTATGAACTGAGTATGGCGACAGAAATCATTGGTGCCAATGTGAGCCACAACTTGCAGACAACTGCACCCTGCATGCTTGATAGCTGCAGGCAGAGCTGCCTCCACATCTTGGATGAGGCTCACCGAGACACTACCGAATGCACATTGTCTTTCTTTCCAGCCCTGAACAGTGTCTGTCTAAGGGGCTCCACAACGCACCTAATTTTGGAGTTCCCAATAACTAGTAAACTCCTCCTCCTGTGGGCCTGCCCATATCCTACTGAAGCAGCAGCCACATACTTACTTAAAGGGCGAATGGGTGAGGCCAAGCGACCGGTCTCCTCATTGGCTCTCCGCCTTGATTGATGCAAATGCATTACCTCCCTATACTCACCCTGCAGTGAGGGTGAATCCACTGCATCATGTACACTAGGAGGTGCCTGGTTAGCAAAGCCCATGGGCAGAACAAGTGACACCTGAGGTGTCCCATACAACACGCCAGATTCTCCACTACCACTGTACCCTGATACAGCAGTCTGAAGGTGACCGATTGTAGCCAGAAGCGCCTCAAGCTGTTCGCGGACCACAGCCAACTCCTCGTGTATCCACATACAGGATGCACACGCCTTAATCATCCTAGTAAGACCAACTGAGAAGCAAACTATAAAAGCAGATAGAATCCCAGGTACACAACTTGTTACCTTCCTGATGTGTCACAAATGGGTATTGATGCATTAATTAGCTAGCTGTTCAGTGAGCAATTCTGCGCGACAGGCTGAAGGATATTTTTTCTTACAAAAATGTGAAATTAAACCTTTTAAATAGAGCAGCATATGCTAAATTTAGTAAATGTACTACAAGGAAAAGAAGGAAATTCATGAAGACTTAACTTATTGCTCTGTACGATGACTGGTATGTTGTTGTATTAATAATAAATGAAAAAAGGAAATGACATGACAACTGGCTTTTATTAATCTTATATTGAAATTAAGATTTTAATTGTTAAAAATCAGATAGTGTTGAAACTAGCGAGGGCAAAAATAAGAATGAACCCTTCACTTTCAAGGAAATGTCAGTGTTCTGCCACAGCAACAGTTGTGACCTTCATAGCACCCAACAGACCTGGTGGGCAGAGACTGGTATGCAACCAGTCCAAAAATTATTGGCGTCAGTGGCCTCCAGTGCATTAAAATGCTCTGGGAAAAATAAAACTTCAAATCAGTTACTAAATCAGTTTGTGAATTCCACATTATGTCACACATAAATACATACATCCTGAGGAATATTTTTACTGCCGTGATGCTTGTAGATGACTATTTTCATTCTTTGTTTTATGATAGAAGAAAATGAACCTTTCTGTTAAGCCACTGATTTTAATTGAAATTAGTCTTATGTTAACTCCTAATTCAGGTCAGTTGGTATCTCACTTTTTGTTTGCTATAGGGTACAGTATGGACCCGTGTGAATTGGTAGTACATTGGCAGCACTGTGTCTTCTTACCTTTTAAGCTGTGTGACAGGCTTTACAGTGGATCATAACGAAAAGGCAAGATACTGACCATGCCCAACCCATTTACAACTGCTGCCTGCTTCACTCATACCTACATACCAACATGCATTTCACACTGTTATTGTATTATTATTTATTTCTATTCCTGTCTTCATTTTAATCTCATCCAGTTTTTTTATTGGTCTTATTTACATCTTGATGTCTTACTACTGTGCTTCATGTAGCTTTATCCTTCTTTTGCTATACTTAATCTGGTTTTGTCTTTTTCCAGTTTTCAGAATATTCCCATATGTTTTAATGCTCTGTTACTATTTTTTTCTCCACAATCAATTTTAGTTCCTTCCATCTGTGTAAATACAGAAAAGTTTCCCTACCCCTATACCGAACACACTCCCACATAACTTGTTTCTGTGTTGCTGCTTAGTTTGTGGAATTGCTCCCAAACAGCTTTCCACAGTGATTCTATGTTATAATTCTGTCATTCCACAGCACTCACCAACTCAGCCCTACACAATATATAACTGAGTCCTAAACATTTTCTCACAACCTCATCACTGCCTGTAAAATATTTCCACTCTGCTGTACCAATTACTACATCACATTGCCAAATTTAAAACCCACGTACTGAAGGAACAAGAGCAGCATGCACAGTGCCACCTTAAAAACTGTAAAGTCTATTCACTTTGTACACTTATACTGGACTACCACAATCCAGCACCACTACAAAAATCTCTGTCAAACCTCCTTTACATCAGTTAATAGATGCCTGACTCCATCTTGCAGAACTACATATGCTACAATCTCACAAGCTCCCGCCCACCATCCTACCGAACCCAGCACCTAAACAGTCCTGTAACATAGTAGTGAACCTCTCCTCCAAAAGCCTCATTTCAAAGGGGCTTATCTTTTGCCACATTCACAAAGTCAGTCATTCTGAGCTTGTTAAAGACCTACTCTCCTTCCTAAAGTGGAAACACTTTTTTGCTACCAACTCAAAACTAATACTGAACCCAGCCTTACTTGGTATACTCTTCCATCTAACTGTGATCCTACAATACATCCCTCCCCTCCACCTTCACTCCCCCCCACCCCACTTCCTGGATCATCCTGTAACCTCAATTCTTGTCTCACCATCATTCCTCCGAACCTACATACGCAGAGAGAATCACAGTCTGGTGCTTAAAAACTGATTTCCACCTTAAAATCACTTCTAATGGAATACATTTCTGAATAAATAAAGAATATTGTTTGTGACTGCAGCGCACTTTCTGCTCCACCTGTACAGTCCTTGTTAGGGTGTGGAGTACATGGACAGTTTGAAAATTGGCTCATTCCATTTCAAGTGTAACAGGAGTCTCTGCTGGACCATTTGTGAATGTAATGAAATTTTATCAGAAGGTTCCACAATGTCTTGAATGGATATGTACTAATATTCAGCTCCAAATCTCCTTTGGTTCATTTCCACAGTCTCTCGTGAATAGGGTTCCCGAGTTTGCACCACCTACACACGTGCCAAAGTGTGAACTTTGGATAACTTTTGTGAAAGGTACTTTCAGTTTACAAGCCCTTGCTTGTGTGCACTTAAACAACTTTTTGTGCTGAATTAGAAGATATTATCGTTGACATTTTTAAATGCAAACTATAAGAGCCGTAAGACTACAAAAATGACAGAAAATTCATTGTGTGACTTTGAGAGCCCATCTTTAACCAGTCACAATTCACAATTTAATCAACAGATTTGGCCGACAACTGTGTTGTCTTCTTGTGCTTTTTGTTTGATAGCCTTAGGCCTTTTCTGTCAAATTATATGCTCCTACCAATTTGGTGTAAATGTTTTGGGTGCCAAATTTGTGTAGTTTTTGGAGTCTGTATCTCAACTGTATGTTCTTTAATCTTTATAATCTTTCTGTATCTAAAAAGAGAAGCCTTTCAACTTACCTGCTTATGACTGAAAAAAAAATTGCTCACAGTTATTACTTTTCATACACATTTTTATGCTCAAACGTGATATTAATGAATAAACAGAATGAAAAATCAGTGAAACCTTTTTTCTGTCCATAAAAATACAAGTGTAGTTATGTACGAATCAACTTCAAGCAATAAGCAGCAATAAAAGAAATGAAAATTCAGAATGTTAGAACTCTAAACGCAGCTGGAATAATTCTTTTGCACATCAGAATGAATAAATTGCTATTACTGTCTTGTTCATATTCTGAGTAAATATATTGAATTCCTGATGTTTTGGTGTTTTTATGACTTTTAGACATGTATTGTTCCGGAATTGGTCTTCTCAAAATTTTGTGAACTCAGGCCAAAGTAGAGCTGCTGGTACCAGAGTTGTTGTAATTTAACCTTACCCAAAAAGATTGCGTTTTTAAACCCATTGTAAAAAAAATCTAATATGAAAATTCAATTAACATACATAATGTTACATAGTTAACCTTACACGAACTAAAGAGAGCCATCATATTTACTGAAGGCAAATATATAGTGTCACAAGAATTTATTTTATTAATATTGTGTTTTAACTTTTCTTGCAATTTAAGAAATGCAACTAAAATAACATTTACACTCCCAGCAAAAAGAAACTAACTTGATGTAGAATTGTCATGGGAGTAAAGTACTATTAACTACTTTTTGGAAGCATGCAGAAAATTGTAATCTTCACTAATTTCTCAGTTCTTTTGTCTCCTAAATTTTTTATTAATTTTGCCCAAATGAACTGGCAGATGGACAAGATTCTTTCAGGTGCATTGCTGGCAGGGCATGAAAAGAGGCACTAATAAAGTAGTTGTAAGAATGGGTTATTGTTTTCAGTAGAGTAATAATAGGAATTTGTATTGAAATGTTTAATCATCAATCTGAAAAGAAAGCAATAAAATCCAATTTCAACTACTTTTCTTTCATTTTTTAAACCCATTTTTATTTTCTCCCTAATCCTGGCTGGTACACTCAGTTCATGTATGTGTAATACATAAAAATGGCCAACTGGTGTTGGCTGCAGCTGCTATCAAGGATGGTAACTATGAGGAATTAATAAAGAAAACTGTGTGCCATTTGGAATCAAAGAATGCATGCTGCAGTATTGTGAACCATGTCCTGTATAACCTGACCTAGAATCTTATTCAGTACATGTTTTTAAAAGAATATGACCCAGAAGAAATTATACAGTACAAACAGGGTTTTGTACTAACAAGAATGTTGTAGAGATGCATCATTCAACTGTAGAAGAGTTAATAGAGAAACTGGTTCTTTAAAAAAGAAAACAAATATAAAAAAGTCATGGTCTGACAAGCTACCATTCTCTCTCTCTCTCTCTCTCTACCGCTCCCCCTGCTGTCCCCCTCCTCCTCTGTCTCTCTCTCTCTCTCTCTCTCTCTCTCTCTCTCTCTCTCTCCCTCCCGCTCCTCCTGCTGTCCCCCCCCCCCCCCCTTCTTTCCCAAATTGACATCTGGGTACACCGTGTATGCTTCATATCACTGCTTTTTCATTTTTGCTGAGTGCTGGAAACTCTACAGCAGGCTGCTTCTGTGCACCCTACTAAATGAGAGAAATTTCTTCTTTTGTAAACGACAAACATTGTAATGCTTTTTACACGCAAGAAAGACTTCAAATAATTCTGTCTGCTTGATAAGCACATTTTGACAACATTTGCAATGAACAGAGTTACAGATTAGAACACACCCTACTATCATGTTTCTTTTGTTCCATGACTTTTTTAAGCACTGTCAAGAATGTCTTCTTCCAAGGAGCCTGTCACAACTCTGAGGTGGTAATCTGCTGCACAGGGAAAACATAAAGTACAGCAAGTGGCCTAATGATCTTCATACCAATTAGTAATCTATTTGAGACCAGTAAATGCTACTTGAGCTACTGTTTGTACGAAATCTGAAGATACTTGCAATATCTGTAGGGTATATAAGAATCCCAGAATGTGACAAGCAGTTGTTCGTCTAGCCTAGTACTTCGTTTTTATGTAATATTCTTCTTTACAGTGTCGATATTGTAGAGGCCTCCTTTTCTGTTCAAGAGGGTCTTGATTATTATTGGTGCAATCTCTTCCTTGCATAGTATGTTAATCTGTCCCCAATATTCTGAGTTCCACTTTTCTTGTCACCTGGTATTTTTAAATAACACATAAATAAATAAGTAGTGTGACTATAATTAATACCAGTGTAAATAAAATCCTTGTATACTCTTATTAACTAAATAATACTACACCAGGCCATGTGAGAGACATTGTGTCAGTAGTGTTTTATGATGCCCTCCAGATGAAATACTAGCACCACCTCCTAGGTTGAGAGTGTAAATAAATCTTAAATCTTCTCCATCTAAATTTAATTCTTCCGATAGTTCTGGTGAAAGGCGATTGCTTTCATAAAATTTCCATTTACTTAATTTATCTCTGGTTTTATTAAGTCCATCCCAGAGCTTACCTAGTTCCTCTTCTGTTTTTCCTAAATCAACTGTGAACCATAGTGTACTGACTGATAAATCTGTTGTTTCTTGTACCTTTTGAGTAATTAATTCACTTACTCATGCCTCCAAAGTTCTGAAAGTGGAGCCTGGTAAAGCTGTTATGTCCAAATTTTTACCCTGCTCTAACACATGTAACCACATTTGCGTGTCTTAAGAATTGTTCATTTACTTTTGTAAACATTTGTTTAGTTAATTCTTACATATATGTTTTACATTCTGACCTACCTCCTTTAATTGTTCAAAACCAGCATTTCTTACAAGATCACATAGTTCGTTTATCTTAGTACTTAAACTACTCTTGTAAAATGGGTAAAATGTTAGCAAGTTAGTTATTTTTGTATTTATCTCCTTTTTTTTTTCCTCTTCGTGAGATTCCTGAATATGCTGTTGGAGGCTACCATTTGTGATATTTGTGATATCTACTTTTGCACTTAATTCCTGTCAGTCTTCCACCATTTGTTGCCTAAAATTTATTAATGTAAAAACGCTAATGAGTTGTCTGTTGACTCAGTATTCTAAGCTCAACTTTTTGGCCAGCCACTGACTTCAAATTTCTCACAACACATAGTACCACTTGAAGGCACGTTATTTTGATTCAAATACAGCTCACTTACGGTTTTCAGTGGCTCTAGGCACGGCGAACTGCCAGTGCAAAGTGGGACTGTCATGGTGGGAAGGCTACAATAGAAATTGCTGCAGCAGTGGCCAACTCTGGTGTTTGATATACCGCCAATGTAACTGCAGTTGACTGGCGTGTGATGACAAGGAACTGAAGACTAGAAAACAGCCACCGGCTCGAAATCTCAATCTTCTGGATTGTAGACATGTATTTTATTCTGTGTTGTAATTATTGTTGAGTAACTTAATATTCTTGTATTGACAACTAAATTCCTTCTGTTCTTTCTGTATCACTGTATTCTCATCAACAGCTCAATTCTTCATAAACTTTTCTTGAATAAAGTATTATTAATGATTGCTGCATTGAGTAACCTTCACAGTTGACCACATTTTCATGGACAGTGTCCTTTTCTGCTGGAACTCATTATGACAAAAATACTAATTTCTTTCAAGTATCTTAACAAATTTTTGCAGATTCGCCATTCTGTGGGGCATTCACCACAAATGAAATTTTTCCTGGGTACTTACATGACAATTTTCTCTGATGAGGGCAGTACATTAGCTACTATTGTCAAAACACCTTTTGCTCATTACCTGCATAAACTGCTCCCCCCCCCCCCCCCCCCACCCCCATCTCCCCCCATCTCACCGCCCCATCTCCAAATCAGTGTCCAGCTGTACCCTGTATGCCTTGTATTACTGACTGTGTCTCCTTTTTGGCATGCTGCTGAGTGCTGAAGGCTCAACAACAGACTACTACTGTGCACACTACTACATGAGAGAATTTTCTTCTTCTGTAAAACACATATATTATTATAGCTTTTTACACACAGGAAAGATATCAAGCTGTTCTGTTTGCTTGGCTAGCATATTTCAACATCATTTGCAACAAACCAAGTTAAAGTCCATAGCATTTCTTGGTTCTGTGTATGTCTGATGCATTGTCACATGTGTCTTCATCCTAGGAGCCTGGCATATATCTGAAGTAGGGATCTGCTGCACAGAGAAAACATTAAGAACAGCAAGTGTGGCCAAATGGAAGCCACTTCCAGTGTTGCTCTGTCCAGTAGCAACATAATCTACCTCACCATTCAGTCAATATACACATGCAGAAAAACCCAGTGGTCAACATGAACGTCCCACTATCCAAACTACTTTAAATAAATGTGCTCCAGTAGTTGATTGTCATCATTCATCAGTCCTAAATACCCTGTGCAATACATTACTTTAACAAAGTGATAGATTGATAGACTGTAGTCTTGATCTATTTAAATTCAAGGACAACATTTCAAGCATCATCTTGTCTTACGTTACAGAGAAAGAAATTAAAGAAATTGAATTTGATCAAGAAAGGTTTGCTGAAGTCCACAGGGTTCCTAGGATAAGAGAAAATCAACAGTTCAAGCCCATTGTTGTGTTACACATACGCTAAAACTGGTGTAGATGCCACAGGACACTCTTTGGAGTGTCACTAACAAGCACACGCTGCTACACACTTGACAGAGCTAGGTGGCCAAGAGTTCTGGCTCAAAGTTCCTGCAACTGTGGTTGGAACTTCCCCAGTGTGACTCTCCCATTCTTTAATTGGGTATTTCAGTGTCCGGGGCACGTTCACATTGGACAACACTGTCCAGTACAGGCTGCTGTCTTCCACCCGTCCTCTCTGGCACTGTGCATTGCATCTTGCACAAGTGAGTCATAAGGACTCCCCTCTTTTGTATGTACACTAAAAAAGCAAAATTGTCTTTTTAGACGAAAAAGTAAAATTGTCTCATATCCATATTCTATCCTTAAAAGTATCCTTATGTCTGGGAGACGGCAGATCCACCGAGCAGATCTGATCCGACGACCCGTAGCAAGACTGCAGCACAAGAGGCAGGAGTGCCATCTGTTCCCTTCGATGTTTCTGTCTTGCTTTGCCACCTATCAGTAAGTGATGAACCAGCTAAATCTGGACTTTGCTGCCACAAATCAAGAAGCAATGGCTCGGAGACAGCATGAGCTCATTGTCCAACTGACGGGTGAAAGCAACACAACAGCAAAAGCAACACCAACACAAGTCACACCACCAGTGAATATACTAGAGAGGCCCTCAATATCACCACAGCAGTCCTCGAGCTGGAAGTGACAGCTCCGTGGAACAAAGATGGACCTTGGAAGCTGGTGGGTCCAAAATGCAATCAGCAGCAACATACATGAACAACTGAGCCTACTGACTCACACGGCAAATGCAGTGTGCTTTTACCAACACCAGTTCCGAGCATCGGTAATATGAGGGAATTCTGCAGCACCTCAACTACACAACACTACCCCAGCCGCTACGCAGAACACTACACCGACTGGCTTCCCACTGGTCATAATACACAATTACACTTGCCTCGGCAAGCTAAACAAGACATTTGTAGAATGTCACTCCCCACCATATACCAAACACAAAACTCACAAGGGACCATGTATCACTGTATGTATGCAACAAAACAGATTGCACAAACTCATGGCACACTCCCACAACAACAGAACCACAACCCACACCTGCAATGCTAGAAACTGCCCCTGTACTGATGACAACACTGCCGGTCCCAGACAACACCAAGTCAACTCTGTCTGGGCCAGATTGTGACACTCGTGATATCACAGAAGACACACGCAAACTAGGGCAATCACAAACACACGAAATGAAACTGGCTGTACAAACAGCATATTAGCAGGCTCCAGGGGATCATACAGGCTAAATTAAAACTTTTAAAACCACAAACTGGGACAATACACTCGCAGGGCTGCACACCACATGACCTGGAGTGTGGCAAATAGCTGTCCACTCCACCAAGAAGAAATACTAAACACCAAGTTTACAAATGCCTTACAGACCAGCATATTCCATGGAGGAGAAGCATGAGCTGATGACCAGAACACTAGGAACATCATTCACACTGAATCTGGCTCCTTCCAATCCAGCACTGCTACTTGAAATGGACCAGGAGGTTACATGGCTTGTAACCCAGCCCAAGTGCAATGTAACAATACATACTGCTACACATGAAATTACACAGGTTATTAAGCACAAACCTGCTAGAAAAGCTCCTGGTCCCAATCACTTTCAAAACCATGTCAGCCAGGAGTTCACGAATAAAGCTATAGAGCATCTCACACATATGACGAATACCATTCTACAACATCAACACTTCCCTGTCCTGATGTTAAGGAAACCAGGGAAATACCACTCCCTATCACAAAATTACGGAGCCATCAGCCTGCTGAGCTCCCTGAATAAGATTGTTGAGAAGATGATTCTCAAACATCTTACTATGCACTGCAACACCAATGACTCGCTGAGACTGGAGCAATTTGGATTCAGCAATCACCACTCCACAACACAACAACTCCTCCGTGTAGTAGAACATATTACACACACCCCCAACACCAACAAAGCTACAGGAGCGCTGTTCCTGGTCTTCAGTCATCTACGGCACAATCGTCTCATTCGCAAACTCTGCACTGCTAGTCTCTCCGACGAGCTCATACATCTTACACACTCATATCTCACCCACAGAAGCTTCAACACCGACTTTCAGGGCAAACAGTCAGTATACAAGTGGGAGTACCCCAAGGCAGCATCCAAGGGCCCCTCTTGTTTAATCTCTACGTCAATGACTTTCCAACTGAACAAAACACAATGGCAACCATCTACGCAGATGACACTACCATCCTAGTGCAAGACTGGAAACCATCAGGCATAGTTCGCAACTGCAAACAAAACTGCCTAGCTGGAACGACAGTGTGTTAAAGCAAATGCTGACAAGTGTGAAGCAGTTCTGTTCACTGACAAACCATAACAACTGCACAAACATTAAGTGTTCTGGCATACCCACCAGCTCTGGAATGAAAATTAAGATCGCAAGAGCAAAGAAGGCAGTGAACGCACCGTCAGCCAATAGCCCACTGGCAAGGACCACACCACGACAGGAGCAGGCCCCTAGACAAAGAGAATATAAGTGCCGCTCCTGCCAGCCACGGCCACTCAGTATTTGGACAGGATTAGGACAGTATACGGACAGGCCTAGCGCAGAATGCTACAATAACAGTTATTAGTGATCCACAAACTGTGTGTCAAACTTGCACGAACATTGCATATAGCAAAGGACTCGGATTTATACTGCATGTCGCCTATTGCTTGCGACACCATTGTAAATTCCAGGTTAAGCATTGTCAAGCTTCTTATTTGTAATAAAAACTATTAATGTTGTTTGCTTGAAATGTTGTATAGCATTTTGAGAATGCAGCATCCTTTAGGCACCCTATACGAGATGAGTGGGCAGGTCCCCACATTAAGACTGCAGACAAATAACACTACACACACGCCCAATACGTTTCAGTGTGAAAGTCAAATACTTCAGTGCCAGGCCAACTGAGCAAATGCAAGGCTCAAACAGTGTTACTCTAAGCTCAACAGGTAAAGCACACTGAATAGGAGGGTATCGAGGTCCGTGTACATGATACTGACTAGACCCATGATGATACATGCAGCTGCAGTCTGGGGTTACGTGGCTCTGACCACCTGTGCCACCTACAGGTGATACAGAACGAAGTGCACCACAGTCCACACACACTGTTGACCTTCACAGAGAATACTGCCTTGAGACTCACACACAGATATTCAAAAAACTCACCACACGACTGTACAGGAACTTGAGACACTCTGAGAATCACTTCATTCTTAACCTGGGAAACTACGACCACAACCACGGGTGAAAACACAACTGCTGAAAAACACTTCAATCTAGGGACAATTAATCACCTGTGGACAGCACAAGCTCACAGACAAAATAAACACTGGTGAATCCCTGCATTACAGCAAAACTAAATGGCATTGCCAGCTGCAAATATCTAGCTGACCAACTGGCAATACGGGAAAGCAGTATTGCACACTAAACATAAACATATCCAACCAAACCTCTTTATGGCCAACTGACCACTTGTATAATGACCTTGGCATGTTACAAGTACAGATGCTGCAGGTGGACCAGGAGACACTCAGGTGCACAGCCCAGGAGTACCCCTCCTCAATAGGACTGACACTCGTAAAGAGTGTTTTAAGCTGCGACAGTGGTATCGAGCATCGCACAATACCCAAAACTAACGACAACCTCACCCTTGCAGACAGAAAGAAACTGCTACTGCTCTTACTATCTGTCCAGACTATTGCAGAAGTTCTTTTCCTGTGGTGCTTGCCTCGGCACTTTTCTCCCTCTGCCCTTAAAACTGCTACCTTCTGCTCACTTCTCGACCACTTCTGTCGACTCGAAGTGCCTGTATTAGTGGGTAATCCTACGGACAACATCATGACCCCACATCCTGTGCACTTCTCAATTGTAACGAAGCAAACGGAGGTGATGGTAGAACTTTGGTGATGGTCACCATGTCAGTGTGGGTGTGGAGTAGCTTCGCCCTTTAAAGAAAAAGGCATTACCACGAATTGGACCTGGATCCTCCACATAGCAGCAAGATATGCTGACCTCTGAGCTGCTCAAATGGACAAGAGAGAATTTAGCATTAATTGCAAAGTTTGCAACCATAACAATCACAAAATAAATAATTTACATAGAGAATATGCATTGAAGCTTAGGGTTAAGGAAACTGTTTTATATTCAGGTGCAACACCCCTTTAACATCTGCCAGCCGACATTAGGAGCAATCTGGAAATCCCCAAATATTCAAAATTAAAGTAAAAAATGTTTTATTAGCCAGTACACCAATAATTTACCTGGATATGTGAATTTACCTACCTGTCCCACCTGAGATACACAACGCACAAACACTTTCTAACAGAAAACCATATTTAGCCATGCAACATATTCTCTAGGAGCAGACAGGAATGGTAGATGGTTTACTCCACAGAGGGAAGCTGGCAGCAGCTTTGGAATGCCTTTTGAAGTGGTGATTCCATCATAATAATAGCCTATGTGCAGGTACGGTTGGTTCTCCACAGAACAGAAACTACTGTACCAGTCCCAACGTGGCATTGACAGCATAAAGGGCATTGCACAGGAAGGAAGTATATGAATTTATCAGAATAAGTTTAGATGACAGTGTCCTGTGTAAAATTAAATGCTCATTTAGCATGAAGTATTAAATCAAAATAGTGGCAGAGCAGTTTAAGTAGCAGAGCATTGGCTTTTTTCAAGTAGTTGCTTCTCTGTATATTTATAAAAATAAAATGATGTAGAACTGATCCCCTAGAATAATAACAGTTCAGTGGCACTTCTCACTTACTCGTTTTACACCCCTGAAGGCTCTAATCGGTGATGGAGCTGTTGGAATATTACATGTGAATGAATGGCTGAACTCGATAATTTTCAAGGTATTCAATATTCTTGTACAGTGCATTCAAAACAAAGTTATATAAAAATGAAGAGGGATGTGTACTTCATAAACTGGCTTGACAACAAGCACACAACAAAGCAGTGTGATGTAGCTTACTCAAGCACCTCAGTTTTGCAGGAGACCCTGAGGCAACAAGTACACACATCATGTTTGCTCACTGTTTTTTATTGCCTGTGCTTGAGCACAGTATGAAATGTATTAATTTTTATGGAGTCAGCTATCTGTCCAATTTCCTTCTCCAATCTGGGGCTGCTTCCCATCTCTAATTAATTTGTCGTTAACAGGATGTTAATTGTAATATTCCCTTTAATGAACTCATTTTCAGCAAATTGCTAAGCTGGTAATCTTCCTTTCTGTATTGAATAATAATAGTAACTCTGACATTTACATGAAGAGGCATACCAGCAGCAGCAGTTAGCTGTCTTTTAAACTTCATTTGATGCATCCAGAACATTGGAGATATACTGCAACGTCAGTAGGACATATTTACTGAGAAAAATCATACACGACACACTTGCCTCCACTGAACGCATCTGCACCCATTAATGTACAGGCAAAAATCCACAAAACCTAACATTCTAGAAGTGGAACAAAATGAATAATATTTTTCAAATACAGTGCTTAAAAAAGTTTCACATTGCCCCCACAGCTTGCATACTTTGTTTTTAACCCATTTGTGGGCACATTTTTTGTAGCAGCCCTGTAAAGTTAATTGTTTTGGTATCATTTTAGAAGTGTCAACTACATTTAATTTTTGATTATTTTATTTTTGTGATTTAGGAGCAAAAAACTATAGTGGTAAGTATACTTCCCACTGTCTTTAGTAAGCTGTTATGAGTTACTACTACATGTGAAAAAAGGAATTTTCTGTTTTTATTTGACTATCTATTTTACAATCCTAGAAACTTCATTTAACACTACTTAAAGAAACGAGCTGAGACAAGTCACAATAGCATATATTGCAGAATGAAACAATGTGTTCTGTTGTAACAAGTGACAACAGCACTGATGTCATGACAAACAGACACCAGTTGTTTAGCATATTATCACAAAAGGTCAACCACATCCAGAGGAGGTACAACATTTTCCCAAGAGCATAGTAAAACAACTAAATTAGTGGTAAGTATGGTCAGTTGGTGGTAAGTATCCTTTCTGCAGTCCAAAAAAGAAATTAATTTTGTGGTAAGTATATTCCCCTTGTATCATGGAAAAATTTCTTTGGTAGTAAGCATACTTCCCAGTGGCCTTCAAAACAACATTATTTTGTGGCACATATAGTTGCAACTGCTTCTGAAAGGAACAAGTGACATTTAATGACAATTAAAAGCTACATTTCATAACAGACAGAAAGTTCAGCTGGTGCAGCAAACTAACATCAGGTGCCAGGTGCATACAGAGCTCGTATGATGTGTTCTCAGGAATACAGTAAAGAAATACAGTTGATGGTAAGTACACTTCCCACATCCTGTGAAATGGTTAAATCAGGAACTTCTCTCACAATATATCGAGCGAGGTGGCACAGTGGTGAGCTCACTGGACTCACATTCAGGGCGACTAACAGTTAAAGTCCATGCATTACTCTCCTGTGGCAACCTGTTCATCTCAGAGTAGCCCTTTCAACCTACAGCCTCAATTATCTGCTGGATGTATTCCAATCTCTGTTTTCCTCTACAGTTTTTGCTCTCTACAGCTCCATCTAGTCCACCCAGACTTGGGTTTCCTGAGCTTTCTCTAAATCAGTACAGGCAAATGCCGAGATGGTTTCTCTGAAAGGGCACAATAAATAGCCTTCCCATCCTTGAAACAATCAGAGTTTGTGCTCAGACACTAAAGACCTCAATGTTTATGGGATATTAAACACTTATCTTCCTTCATTTCTCCTTTCTCAGTATTCTTTTGTCTACCAGAAATCACTAAGTACAACTGACTGTGTAATGTAGGTGAAAGCGAACCTGCACTCTCATTTACTTTAGCAGAGTGCACTGTGTCTCCATTCGTTAATGGGACAGTGTGACTCACGTGGGCTGTACAGTCTGTCGACCTGCTGCAAAGAGTCGCTTAAGGCTTTTACTGGTCATGAGAGATATACTTAGCAGTAGCTGTGTTTCTTTACTGCATTTATGGGAATACATTGAACCACTTCTGCATGCTCCTCGCATCCAGTGATAGTCCGCTGCACCAGTTTACTTTCTTTTTGTTATGAAATATAGCTTTTAGGGCTGTGAGAAGTATACAGCCCAGTGTTTTAATGGCTCTTGGAAAATATGCTTTCCATCAAAATAGTTTCTCAAAATGGTTTGGGAATTACACTTACTGTATTTACCCGAATCTAAGCCGCACTCGAATCTAAGCCGCACCTGAAAAATGAGACTCGAAATCAAGGAAAAAAAATTTTCCCGAATCTAAGCCGCACTTGAAATTTGTGACTCGAAATTCAAGGGAGAGAAACGTTTTAGACCACATCTCCAAACCGAAACAAAGTTGGTCCATTGTAATATGAGACAATTTAGGTTGAATGAATGACAATACAGCTACAGTAGTTTGGTGCGTGTGGTAAACTTAGCAGTTAAGCTTTACCACACAGTCATTGCTATGCGTCAGGCTCTCCGTCCGTATTTATACTAGAGAGCCTTTTTCACGTGCTTCATCTGATTTGAATTGATTGCTTATTTTTCTTTGATCTGATAAGTGCCGTTCTCTTTGTTATAGGTGTTTCCATCACTCTAAGCTCAAAATGCATTATCGTACTGTGCCATGCATTGTTTGTCGCATTCTGATTATGCGTGTTTACGGCCTGTCGCCGCTCGCGGGGTGGCTTGCTTTTGCGCACGCTACCGCCGCTTACAATTAAAAAAAAAAAGAGAGGGGAATCGTCTCATCAGGGAAACAATGGCAAGAGACTGCTATTTGTTGTTACTTACACTGCCGCTTTCTTTGATAATGATCAACAAGAACCATATAATAGACTGCATATGATAGATGTTCCAAACGAAAGTTTAGCGAAAAATTTTCTCCGTTTGAAAATTTTTGCAGACGCCTCTTTAGTGCATTACATTCTGCACAGAAATTAGAGCCATCTTAGGTTTAAAAATCTAGTCAGTTGCCGTGCTTCATTTCTGACTGTATCACTATTCAGCATACAAATAATACGAATATAAACATGACATGATATATATATATTCTTCCGCGTTTGCTGTTGTCTCACTCTAGTTTCGTAGTTTATTAGGAAGACAGGTTTTAAATGAGATAGCAGGAAACACGTAGGAATACATGGCAAAATGTTTACATTCGTATTATTCTTATGGTGAAGAGAATACTGCATGTGATTCACAATTCATAAAAGTTGCTATTAACAACCATCTCTTGTCACAGGTAGGACAAAAATTCAGAACGTAGACTTGGCCATATTGACAAACATCCCAAACAGTCTTCCAGTTGGATTTTCACAGTACATTGAAAGGCTGCAACATTCAGAGATGAAAAATACGGAATTTGTATTTACTTCGTTGGATAAAGTATGAAAATGCAGTGGTCGAAACTTGGGGCAGAGAAAAAAGCTCGTCTTCCACCCCCACCCCCGTTTTTTTTTAGTTTGCTTACTGACGCATAGGTTTTGGCGCCAGTATTTATCTTTGTGCCTGCAAAGCATGCCTGTGTAGTGCTACATATATTCGACGGCAGAAGTTAGTTGTGGTGGCACCTACCAACATTTTTCAGAACTTCCGCTTACTTTGCACTTGATTCTAAGCCGCAGGCGGTGTTTTGGATTACAAAAACCGGAAAAAAGTGCAGCTTAGATTCGAGTAAATACGGTATTACACAATTATGTCTTTTGTGAATCTCGGGAAGCATACTTGCCAACCACTTAGTGGTTTTACAAAGCTTTTGGGAATATATATTACCATCTGTAGATGTACCTGGTATCTTGTGATAGTACACTGTACCAGATGCATAAAAATTGCTACAACAAACAATTTTTGTTTGTTGTCAGATCACTACTATCGTCACTTGTGTAGTTGGAAAAAAAAATTGCCTCATTTTCACAGTGGAAAATAGCAGCTCCCAAAAGGGCTCTAGGAGAAATACACTACCACTACAGTTTTTGTCCTAAACCACAAAAATAAAATTACAAAAATAAATAAATAAACAAACTGATCACATGTCCAATATAACATCAAAAAATTTGACTTTGCAAAGGGATTAAAGCGTTAATGCTTAAAGACTGCCCAAGCATTGTTACTTTACAGTAAGAATGTTTGTCAGCATGGAAAGTTACCACACAATTGGCAAACGCTACAGCGACATCATATGAACATTCCAGAGTTTTTGCAGTAACAAAATGTTAAAAATCAGCACTACAGAGATTGCTCAGAGCCAACAACAACTGACGACTGCTAACTTCAAATTATAGCTGACAGGTAGTACCTTGGGAACTTACTGTAACTGCACTGTGACTTTTTTTGCAGATAATGGGGAGAGCTGTGTTGACTCACATGGTACACAACCATCTCGACACATTCAGTGGGGTCTCTAGGTGTCCATTATGTACTACAGTACAAACCCCCGGGGAATGTAGTGCACAAAGAATCGTGGTGTACATGGAAACCGGTGGATGGAAAGCGACATTCTTTTTGAGGAGCACTAGTGAGAAAATTTAGAGAAATGGCTGTTGATGCTGACTGCAGAACAATCTACTGCGACTAATGTACATTCCATGTAAGGGCCATGAACACAAGTTTAGAGAGATTAGGGCTCATTCAGAGGCATATAGATAAGTCATTTTGCCCTCACTCTGTTTGTGGTGCAACAGGAAAGGAAATTACTAGTGGTGATACAGGGTGTCCTCCAACGGAACTTGGATCAGTGGTATTGTATTCCTTTCACAATATGTGAAGCATTTCTTTGATACCTAATGATCCTTGTAGAAGGGTGCAGAAATGGCCAGGTACCAATGCATGTCTCAAGTGTGAAGACCCACAGATTCAGCACATAGTTGAGTCAGTCTGGTTTTGGTCTGGTGTCACCTATGGATATCAAATGCCTCTAATAACTAGTAAGTATAATTTGAGAGCTGTGCAGTATCAGAACTGAATCCTCCAGCCTACTGTCTAGCCAACATAATGTCAAAATTTCAGCAGTGGGTCTCTCGACAAATAGTGCACTATGGCATAGGTCCTGTTCTTAGCATGCATTTATTGTAATTTCCTGCTTAATGCAAAGTCCTAAGCAATTGGAAAAAAGCACAGTAATTCCTGTATATAAGATGAGTAAAACAATGGACCCACAACATTACAAACCAATATCCTTAACATTGGTTTGCTGCAGAATTCTTGAATGTATTTTCACTTTGATTTCCACGAGACAGAAAAGCTTCTGTTCACAAATCAGCACAGATTTAGAAATCATCGTTCGTGTGAAACTCGACTTGCCCCTTTCTCACAATATATCCTGCAAATCACGGATGAAGGGAACAGGCAGATTCCACATTGTTATTTCCAGAAAGTGTTTGCCACAGTGCGCCACTGCAGACTGTTGATAAAGGTCTGAAATTACAGATTAGGTTTCAAGATATGTGAATGGCTCGAGATGACTTCTTGTGTAGTAGAAGCCAGAATGTCGTCCTTGATGGTGAGTGTTCATCAGAGGCAGGGGTATTGGGGTTATTCTCAGGAGTGCCCCGGGGAAGTATGATAGGACCACTCTCATTCTCTATACAGGGTGTTACAAAAAGGTACGGCCAAACTTTCAGGAAACATTCCTCACACACAAATAAAGAAAATACGTTATGTGGACATGTGTCCGGAAATGATTAATTTCCATGTTAGAGCTCATTTTAGTTTCGTCAGTATGTACTGTACTTCCTCGATTCACCACCAGTTGGCCCAATTGAAGGAAGGTAATGTTGACTTCGGTGCTTGTGTTGACATGCGACTCATTCCTCTACAGTAATAGCATCAAGCACATCAATACGTAGCATCAACAGGTTAGTGTTCATCAGGAACGTGGTTTTGCAGTCAGTGCAATGTTTACAAATGCAGAGTTGGCAGATGCCCATTTGATGTATGGATTAGCACGGGGCAATAGCCATAGCGCGGTATGTTTGTATCGAGACAAATTTCCAGAACGAAGGTGTCCCGACAGGAAGACGTTCGAAGAAATTGATCAGCGTCTTAGGGAGCACGGAACATTCCAGCCTATGACTAAGCGACTGAGGAAGACCTAGAACGACGAGGACACCTGCAATGGACGAGGCAATTCTTCGTGCAGTTGACGATAACCCTAATGTCAGCGTCAGAGAAGTTGCTGCTGTACAAGGTAACGTTGACCACGTCACTGTATGGAGAGTGCTATGGGAGAACCAGTTGTTTCCGTACCATGTACAGCGTGTGCAGGCACTATCAGCAGCTGATTGGCCTCCACGGGTACACTTCTGCGAATGGTTCTCCAACATTGTGTCAATCCTCATTTCAGTACAAATGTTCTCTTTACGGATGAGGCTTCATTCCAACGTGATCAAATTGTAAATTTTCACAGTCAACATGAGTGGGCTGACGAGAATCCGCACGCAATTGTGCAATCCCGTCATCAACACATATTTTCTGTGAACGTTTGGGCAGGCATTGTTGGTGATGTCTTGATTGGGCCCCATGTTCTTCCACCTACGCTCTATGGAGCATGTTATCATGATTTCATACCTGTGCTGCTAGAACATGTGCCTTTACAAGTACAACACAACATGTGGTTCATGCACGATGGAGCTCCTGCACATTTCAGTCGAAGTGTTCGTACGCTTCTCAACAACAGATTCGGTGACCGATGGATTGGTAGAGGCAGACCAATTCCACGGCCTCCACACTCTCCCGACCTCAACCCTCTTGACTTTCATTTATGGGGGCATTTGAATGCTCTTGTCTATGCAACCCCGGTACCAAATGTAGAGACTCTTCGTGCTCATATTGTGGACGGCTGTGATACAATACGCCATTCTCCAGGGCTGCATCAGCGCATCAGGGATTCCATGCGACGGAGGGTGGATGCATGTATCCTCGCTAACGGAGGACATTTTGAACATTTCCTGTAACAAAGTGTTTGAAGTCATGCTGGTACATCTGTTGCTGTGTGTTTCCATTCCATGATTAATGTGATTTGAAGAAAAGTAATAAAATAAGTTCTAACATGGAAAGTAAGCGTTTTCGGACACATGTACACATAACATATTTTCTTTCTTTGTGTGTGAGGAATGTTTCCTGAAAGTTTGGCCGTACCTTTTTGTAACATCCTGTATAGACTGGTGGTCCAAAACATTATGACCTGCTTAATAGCTTGTTTGTCCATCTTTGGGACAAAATACATCACTGATTCTGCGTATCAGGGATCAGACAGCTTGTTGTTAGGTTTGAGGAGGTATGAAGCATTAGATGTCTACACACAGGTCTTGTAATTCACGTAAATAACATATCACTGATTTGCATACGTGGTAATGATGCTCGATAGCGATCCAGATGGGTTCTTTAGGTTTACATCAGGCAAATTTGGCCACCAAGACATCAACGTGACGTCACTATAATGCTTTTCAAACCTCTGTAGCATGATTCTGGCTCTGAGACACAGACATTTACGCTGCTGAAAGATGACATCACTGTCGGGGAAGACATCAAGCATGAAGGGACATAGGTGATTCACAGCTGTCGGCATGTCTTCGATTACTACATGCAAGTGCAGGAGAATGTCTCCCAAGCATAATGCTGCTCCCACCAGCCAGCTTCCGTGGTGTGCTGCACATTTGGAGCTGCCATTCACCTTGATGATGGTTTTTGTGGAGACATCTATCAACGTAGTGTAGCAAAAATGGGATTCACCCAAAGAGCCAACATTTCCATTGATTGATGGTTTAATCCGAATGGTCCTGTGCCCACTGCAATCACAACTGATGATGTTGTTGGGTAGACATGTGAACATGTAGGAGTGGTCTGCTGCGGAGCTCCATGTTCCAGAATTTACAATGAACAGTGTGCTATGGAACACTTGTGCGTGCACCAGCATTGTGCTCTTTCAGCAGAGTTGCTACAAATCACCGTCTATTCTACATTGCAGCCAGACATGCCTCCAAACCCCAAGTACTGTGAAGAGTCGTGGATGTCTAACCATTTAGCACCTAGTGATAGATAGCACATGAACATTTGACCAGCATTGCCGCTTTTGAGATGTGTGTCACAGGCTCAGCATAATAATAATCTGCCATTTATCAAAATCACTTATCTCAACTGATTTCCCCATTTGCAGCCCATATCTTCCCTAAAGTGAGCCCCCATCTGTGTCTGCTCTATTTACATATTTTTGTTACCGCATCACATGCCCGCAATGCCACCAGGCAGCATCCAACTCGCAGTGGGCAGTGGTCATAATGTTTTGGCTAATAAGTGTACATTAAGGATCTGACAGCCAATGTGGCCAGCACTATGAGGCTGTTTGCTGATGACGCTATTGTGTATGAGCAAATGTCGCCATTGAGTGACTATAGGAGGATATAAGATGACTTAGACAAAATTTGTGATTGGTGAGATGAATGGAAGCTTGCTGTATATATAAAAAAATGTAGGTTAATGGAGATGAGAAGGAAAAAAAATCCCATGATGTTTGAAAACAGCATCAGTAGTATGCTGCTTGACAGTCATGTCAATTAAATACCTAGGCATAATGTTGCAAAGCAGTAAGACATGAAACAAGCAAAATTGGTTGTAGGGAAGGCAAATGGCCAAATTGGTTTATTGCAAGAATTTTAGGAAAGTATAGCTTATCTGTAAAGGACACAACACTAGTGTGACCCATTCTTTAGCATCACTTGAGTGTTTGGGATCTGCATGACATTGGATTAAAGGAAGACATTGAACCAATTCAGAGATTTATCACCAGTAAGTTTGACCAGCACATAAGTATTTTAGAGATGGTTCATGAACTCAAATAGGAACCCCTGGAGGGAAGATGATATTCTTTTCACAAAACACTATTAAACTATTTAGGTACCTCATACTTGAAGCTGACTGCAGGACGATCCTACAGCCACCAATTTACAATTCATGTAAAGGCCACAAAGACAAGAGAAATTAGGGCTTGTACAGAGGCATATAGACAATCATTTTTCCTAGCGCTATTTGTCAGTGGAACAGGACAAGAAATTACTAAGGTGGCTTGTGGGGTATGTACGTAATTTTAATCAGCATGATAGATACATTTTTGTACATGTTTACTTTCAAGGAACTTTGTTGTGCTGTTCTTTTTTAATAAAAACAAATACGAAGCTCTTGCTTATTCACTCCATTCCTGGCTGATGAAAGTATCTAATGTAATTATCATCTTTCTCATGTTCCCAGTACCTCGGAAACTCTCTGTCAATTGTATTTCTTTTTATTTTGCATTTATGGTGTGGACATCTTGGAATTCACGAGCATCTATTCTGTTATCAGAAACATTACATTCTCTTCAGACCATTCTGCTGCTCAAAGATCTTGAGTTGAAGACAAAAGTTCACTGATGAAACACCAGAATTTAGCTCTCTCTCTCCTGCTCTCACCAATGCAGAGACGATGGAGACTTCATTTGACAGTTCATCGAAAGACTGATAATGGGCAGAACATGAGTGAACACCTGTGAATGCTAAGCAAATGCAACAGAATGGTGTCTGCTTGTGCTCAGCTACTGTTCAGAGCCACAGAGAATTCTTGTTCATTTGTGTCCGCTCCAGTGAAAAATGAGTTTCAGACTTGCAGTCCAGTCTTTTAAGTTTAGCAGGCAGATGGATCAGTCATGTTTTGGGCCAGTATGGTATACAGATGTCTGACACATCTCATTTCTAATGAGGCTATTTGAGGGCTGTGTAATATGATGATAGGATCCTCGAATCTACTGTCCTGTCATATAGTCGACGTTTGGATGATCATTGGTTGTGTTTCAAGATGACAATGCACAAGTACACCATGGGATACGAATGATGGAGGAAATCAAAGTCAAAATGAGGGCAGCTCAGTCTGTATTATTGTAAAATATTAGGAGAGAGAGAGTCACGGACATGATATGCGAGTTGAGATGGTAATCACAAAAAGAAATACATTTTTGCTGTGGCAAGATCTTTTCACAAAATTCCAGTCTCCAACTTCATCCTCCAAATGCAAAAACATTTTCATTTTCATAGCACTCACCTTCATAGGGAAAAATGATCGTGATAATAAAACACAACAAATCAGAGATCACACAGAGCAATTTAAG
Source organism: Schistocerca piceifrons (assembly GCF_021461385.2). Taxonomy (NCBI): domain Eukaryota; kingdom Metazoa; phylum Arthropoda; class Insecta; order Orthoptera; family Acrididae; genus Schistocerca; species Schistocerca piceifrons. The sequence continues at coordinate 1,124,883,065 of NC_060139.1, forward strand.
TGTTACTTTTCCCCACACATTGCTCAAGAGTGGAACGGTAGAGAAACAGTATGAAAGTGGTTTGATAAATCCTCTGTCAGGCACTGAGCTGTGAAATGCAGAGTAGTCATATAGATGCAGACATTTCATATCCCATAAGCACAGTGGTTGTGGTGGTCTAGTGGGTAGCGCACTAGACTCCAATCAGGAGGTCCTGGGCTCGATTCCCCATAAAACATAAAAGGTGGGGATTTTTCCTTGTTCCAGTGACTGCAGGATGGCCCCAGTTGACGCCAACCTGCTATCAGATATTCCCCAGGGGTAAAAGGAAGCTGGGGTGATAGGCCATAACCCTCTCCCTCCTAGTGCCACGGTGAACAAAGGCTGCACCCTACCTGCTGTCAGGACAACACCCCAGTCACTGCCTGCCATCATAGACCTTACTTTAACTTTTATGTTGTATGCGTCTGAACAATTACTTTAACACAGAACAAATACAGAAATGAATAAGACCAGAATAATTAGCATATTCTGTTGGATTTTCTGTTGCGACTATATCATAAATTAAACAACAACAGAAAGACATCTTCAATCAATTTTCTAAAATTCATGACATAAAAGTATTGTATAAATCATTAAAACTCTACTGTACTCTATCGAAATTGTAATACTCCTGGGTAGATGCCAACATTAGCATGCAGCTAGAGCCAGTGTGGACATGGTTTTTAGGCTGCTGTCCACATCCGACTAGATGAATAGCAGACTGGTATGCACACTCCACATCAGTTACATGATCCTCAAACATTTTGAAAACATTCTCACACGTTCACACACGATAATATTAGATACATACAGATACAGGGTACATAACTTTCATCCTGGTGTGGGTTGGAAGGGAGGGAGGGGGTGGGGAGGTGGCATGGAAAGGGCATCTGGCCACAATTTACCACTAATACTGCCAAATCCACATTAACATGCTGAGACTGTGATAGCAGGGGATAAAGACTAAGAAAAAGAAAAAGTAAAATGTATCAAAGTTGTGAGGTAAAAGTCTGTGCCCACTGCCAGAAGAAAATTCACTCCAGATTTAATGTTGCAACAGTGCATATGGAGTACATGAAATGATCACATTTACAGATTAATACTGCAAATGCTTTTCAGCTAGCATGTATCGACCTGTGCCAAAACACACACATTAGTATGTGGTGTAGCCCTCACTTGTGACAATGCAGGCACTGACTATGGCATTCAGTCGATAGTACAGATGGCAAAAACTGTCCTGAGATAAATTATGTCATGTAAGAGTTGTTGGTTGACAAGTTGCACGAGTCACTTCTCATCCCATGTTCCCACATGTGCTTGGTTAGAGACAAACTCGTAGAACATGCTGGCCCGGGAAGTCACTGCTCATCTTTCGGAGAACACTGAGTGTCATGGGCAGCGTGTGGGTCAGCACTATACTGTTGGAACAGTACATTACCTTCCAGTTGCAAGAATACAAAAATAACGGGTGTAACATCATTCTGCATGTACCAAGTGCAGAAACACCACAGATGAATGAGAGTTGTAGTTTATCGCACCCGAGACCATAAGGCCTGGGGTGGGGCCACTGTATCTTGGACGAATGCACTCTACAAGAGAGTGCTCACCAGATTTATGTCATTTGCTGATACGACCATCACTTGTGTGCGAGCAGAATCTGCTTTCATCACTTACGACCATGGCGTGCCATGCCATCCTCAAAGAGATTTTCTGATGGCACCACTCGAGCCATGCATGTCAGTGCTGAGGCACGATTGGAAGACGGGATAGATGTGTGCACGTCCGTAACGCAACTGGCAATAACTGCTGCGCAACAGTTTGTGTTGACACATCTGGGGCTCACAAGACCTTTTATCTGTGCTGTGGTAGCCGTACGATCTGCACCTGCTGCCCTTTCAGTACAACAATCCTAGTGAGCATCTGTGCTGTGTGGATGTCCAGAACGTCGACTACGTGTGTGAGAATGTTCACGTGACTACTGATACTAGCAACGTTGCATAACTGACGCAGCATGTCCAACTTGTGTGGCAATTCCCCCGAAAGGACCATCCTGCCACTCGGTAGCCCACAATTTGACCCCTTTTTAAACTCACTCATTGGCTATAAGAATCACGAGTGTGCCTTCCTGGCGTGGTTGCCTGCTTGCTTCACATGTCTGCATCACACTGGCTGTGAGCATTTCCTATGAAAGGGTAGACACATATAGCACTCTGATAGCTATGCGATTACACTATCTGTTGGTGGATGACACTGAAACCATTGCCAGTACATCTACTATTCCCAGATGACATGTGTTGTCATCAGAACAAAATTGACATTGTATTTCCAGGTGTACAATATAAGCTGTATCAGCAGAAACATGTGACTAAAAAGATGCTAGCCTTACATTATTCTTGCACATTATCATTATCTTTGATGTTAATATGACAAGAAACATGAAAAATGCAATATCGAAGGTGAAGTTCATGGGAGAGATCTATGAACCGTTCAAAGTAAAGACAGGAGTGAGGCATGAGGATGACCATCACCTACTCTATTTATCTCAGTTTTGGAGAAAATAATCAGGACATGGGACAAAAGAGACAGATGGGTGAAGACTGAACCGTCGCCCTCCAAGTGCCATGCCAAACAAAGACTGCACGCTACGTGTAGTCAAATCATGTCACACACCACACCATGGCTTGCGGAATATATATGCACATGTAGATAAAATGTCTGGCCTTTGCTGATGATATAGCCATCATAACAAATAACAGAAAAGAAGACAAAAAAGCTCTACAAACTCTTTATCAAATCTCAGTCAAAATGGGACTACAAATCTCACATGAAAAAAACTTGTACATTGACATAATGTAAAGAGACAGACACCCACTGGTAACAAAGTATGGAAAGATATCACATGAAGAAAGTTTCCAGTGCCTGGAAGAGATTACACAGAAAATGGGACTGAACTCAACATCCAATGAAAAAAGAATCACAAAACTGCATAAAGTATTCAGACTTAATATGGAACAATTATAACAAGTTTTTCCATCAATGCCAAATTAAGACACTGTAGTACAGTAGTTACCATAGGCCTTGTACACCTCAGAACAACAGCAATGAAGGGAAGAATAAAAATCAAAGAGATGGAAAAACAGAAGGAAAGATGTACAGGCCAGTTCAGAGACAGGGGATCTGGATAAACATATTGACAAAAGAACTGTACAAATACAAACAGAGGATTAAAAACAACACCAGGTAAAGAAGGACAAATTTCTAGAGACACATACAAATTATGCACAAAAACAGACTTACCAAGAATATTTTTAATATAGTTATGACTAATAAAGTGAAAACCAACTGGGTATAGGAAACCATGGAGGACCTCAAGAAACTAAAAATCTCCACAGAAGACATCACAGACAGGAAAAAATACAGAGTAAAAAACTTGGAAACAGAAATTTCAGCAGATATTGAAAGAGAAGGAAACGGGGAAGAACGGTACAGAAGAGAGGAAGAAGAATCACAATGAATATATGAGAAGTTTTTGAAAGACAAATGAAAGAGACAGAAAAAAAGCCTTCAAAATTGATGGTGCTTTACTGCTCTACTTTAGGGGGTATTAGTTAACAATAATTCAATATAATAATAATAATAATAATAATAATAACAATAACAATAACAATAATAATAATGACACTGTCTCTGTCTCAAGAAACTGATCTTCGAAGATCAGCTGAAGTTATCTCCCATGTCTTACTCTGCCTCTGTCCATGTGAATAACAGTAAAATTTAGGCTTATTTGAGAAAACAGCATCAAAGAAATTGTTTATTACAAATGGAACAACAGTATTATAGATTACACATGACAAAGATTTATTGTCACAAATTGATGTTATCACCACTCTTGATAAATCCTGTTAATACAGTACAATAAAAAATAACAACACCCGATAAATCTCTGTACACACGCCACATTACCACAAGTGAAAACTACATGGAGTGGAAACAGAGGGAGATACTACGACGCAAAATTGTTTCCATCTTATGCCCTTTTTGTTGTTGCTGTGGTAGTCTAAAGATTGGTTTGCTGCAGCTCTCAATACTAATCTATCCTGTGCAAGCCTCATCACCTCCACCTCTACATATCTATTACAACACCCACCCATTTAAACCTGGTAGTAATCGTGAAGTCTTGATCTATATCTACAGTTTTTATACCCCTTCCCTTCCAACACACACACACACACACACACACACACACACACACACACACACACACACACACACACACACACTAGCCACCAAGGAAGAGCCTACAGCTTTGATTCAACCCCCCCCCCCCCCCCCCCCCCCCCAGTCATACTCTCATACCTCCCTAACTATGCTTTGCTCATTACTCCATCTTCCACAATCGCAACAAATTCCTCCATCATCCATGAGATATATACATCCTAAACACCAATCCTGTAAAACTTTTGTCAACCTTTCTGCCACAACTCTTAGCCCTGCAGAAGTCTTGGTACTTTCTGAAGGCCTCACCTTTAGCCCAAAACCTAAATTAAGTGTGCTGGACTTGTAAAGGACCTTCTTTCCTTACCTAATGTCTGCAGTGGAAATTTCTTCAATGTGCATTAGGGAGGTATGAGGGTATGACTGGAAGGGGGGGGGGGGGGGGTGTTGAATCAAAGCTGTAGGCTCTTCCTTGGTGGCTAGTGTGTGTGTGTGTTGGAAGGGAAGGGCTATAAAAACTATAGAAATAGATCAAGACTATGCTCCAGACTGAATGCTGAAAGGCATAATCAGTCTTAAATGATGATGATGATGATGATGCATCCCACTAACAACAGCCAACAAAAACCTCACATAGAACCTTGCTTAAAACAGTTCCAGCCTCCCTCCCACCCTGAACCTCCCATTCCAGCCAGTCATCTCTTGGTTATCTTTCAGGAATTCGTCACTTCTAACCCGGCCTTACTTTCCTTTCCTAAATCCTCCCTAATGAGACCAACATCACTCCTATGTAACACACAGCTACCCATATCCTGAAAATCAATCCGTGCCTTATCATCTTTCCCACAGATAAAAGCTTCATCACAGTGTTCATGAATCATAGTGACTATGTGGCTGAGAGTCTTCACCAACTTTCTAACACCTCTGCATACAAACCTTACAACCATGATCACATCCTAGAATTCCAAGACTCCAGCAGCTCTCCAAGACCTTAAGTCCATCCCATAACCTGACTCCTGGATCAATCTCCCTCCTCACACCACTCCTTCCTTTTTACCTATTCGCCAAACTACACAAACCCAACTACACAGGTCTGTCCACTTGTCCAACTGTGGCTGGGTACAATCCTCCCACTGAACATCACATGCAAACCATTGTCTGTAACCTCCCATCCTACAATGAAGACAATGCTCACTTCCTTCACCGCCTTTCTGCAGTTCCTGTTTTGCTACCACATGACTCCTTGCTGGTTACTATGGATGCAACATCATTTTACAACATCCCCCATGCCCATGGCCTCACTTTCCAAACATCCTCCTGATACCAAACCCACCACCTCTTTCCTAATCCCCTTACCCTAGCACATCCTGAACCACAATTATTTCACTTTTGAAGACCAAGCCACGGGGTGAAATGCCTAAAGCTCGCACCACAAGTATGAAGTGCTATTGATTTGCGGCTTTGACAGAATGTATTGGTAGTCAGGGACTCATTATCGTTACCCAGTCAACAGATTCTAAACTCCATACACCCCAACATCAAATTCACTATGGAGACTGAAACGGAGGGTAAATTACCTTTCCTTGACGTCTTGATCAAGAAAAGGGCTGACGGCACCCCAGGTCATGGGGTGTATCGGAAGGCTACGCACACTGATCTGTATTTGCATGCAGACAGCTGCCACCACCCTTCACAGAGGAATGGGGTACTTAAAACTCTAGTACATAGGGCGCGCACTATCTCTGACGCAGAGAGTCTACCCCAGGAATTGGAACATCTGAGAACTGTATTTCGAAAAAATGGGTCCTCAGAGTGGCAGATTCAACGTGCTCTCCGCCCAACCACTGCAGCACAACCTGTTGAGATGGATGAAGTCACGAGGGAGGAGGTAGGCACTGCATTTATTCCATACACAGGCGCACTCTCGGGGAAAATCGCCCGCATTGTGAAGAAACACCGGGTCGGAACTGTGTTTTGTCCTCCAAATAAAACTCGTGCACTGGTGGGGAGCGCCAAAGATGACCTCGGTTTGAGGAAGGCCGGCGTGTACCAGATTCCGTGTCAATGTGGCAAGTCGTATATTGGTCAGACGATGCGTACCGTCGAGGATCGATGCCGTGAACACCAGAGGCACACTCGACTGATGTATCCGAGCAAGTCGGCGGTCGCTGAACATTGCTTGTCGGAAAATCACGGCGTGGAGTATGACCGCACGAGGATTCTGGTACAGACGTCGAGATACTGGGACAGCGTTGTTAGAGAGGCCATCGAAATTCACACCAATGACGACCTCATAAACCGTGACTGTGGCTATAATCTTAGCAAGGCTTGGGAACCAGCGATCGGGTTAATCAAGAGTAAATCGAGCAGACGTATAGTTGTGACGACCACGGCGGACAGAGCCATCACACCGACGTCATCTCAGACGCCGTCGCAATCTGTTCCACCGCGCGACCGTGGTGCTGAGCGCGGACGGCGGAGGGAGCGCGCCGCCGCGACCGAACCCAGTTCCCTCTGAGCAGCCATAGCGTACGGATCTCCGTGCCATCACGTTCACAGGAGCTCAGTCCGTCAGTTCACCTGATGATGGCGACGTGTTTGATCGCCGAAATATTGTGCCCGTTGGACACTATAGAACGGCAGCATACCCGTGGATATTTTGATTATCAAATACGCCGGGAGAAACTCAAGAATCACATCATACACCTTTACGGGGAGGAGATGTATCGCAGCATGAAGAAATTTGAAAAGTTGCGCCACCGTAGATGTCGTTTGCTAAGTACTCTTGCCTTTCTAAAGAGATGTCGTTCCGAGAATGTTGTTCCAAATTTTGGTAAGGTTATGCATCACATCGATTCTGCAGCAGCTAAGAGAATCAAGAAACGAGCCAGCCTCGCATTGGTACGTGAGAGAGTGCAATTCACCCGCCGGAGCCTTGAGTTTATCTCACAGGAATTACTCAAACTACATTTGCAACTGGCTAGTAAGTTCACTTCTTGTTCCTGGGATTGGATTGATGGTGTCACCTGGGTGTCAGGTGATTCCGCCCATAAGAAGGCTAAAGGACGTCAAACAGCTAAGTTCTCACGTCTCCTTGACAAACCATCCCTGCAGGTTCCGTGCAAGTCTGTCATCAATTTGAGTGGCATGGTGTTGAGTGATGATGCGGTCTCAGTTTTGCAGAAAGGTCTCAACTTCGCTCCCACCCCCAAGTTCACTCCGGTCGCAAAAATTGTTAGTGCTGTTGAACAGGTTGCAGCTCGACTTCCGCCAGAATCAGCCGAGGAGACACGTCGTGAAACTTGTCGTGCGTTGACGAAATCCAAGCCGATGAAGTCAAATATCAGCAGTAAAGAGAGGGCGGCCATTCGTGATCTGAGGGAGCGCTCTGAAATTGTTGTCTTACCGGCTGACAAAGGCAATCTACAGTTGTTGTCTCCCATAAGGACTACACTGATAAGATGCAGAGCCTGCAAAATGACGACTCCTACCGGAAGATCAGCGTTGACCCTACAAAGAAGGTGGAGAACAAGACGAGGGCGCTTCTCAAGGACGCAGATTTACCGGAGGGTGACGCTAAGAAATTGTTACCCCAAGGTCCGGTACCGCCTAGACTATATGGACTCCCGAAGGTTCACAAAGAGGGGGTACCATTACGTCCCATTGTCAGCAACATCAGGGCACCTACATATTTGTTGGCCAAATACCTGACGGGAATATTAAGTCCTTATGTGGGTAAATGCCCTCATCACATCCGTAATTCCGTGGATGTTGTTAAACGCCTTGATAGCTTCAGGTTGGATGAGTCAGATATCATGGTGAGTTTTGACGTCGTTTCCTTGTTTACGAGGGTACACCTGCGAGAGTCACTAGAATTGATTAGTCAGAAGTTTGACGAGAAGACCACTGAACTTTTTAGGCATGTCTTGACTTCGATGTATTTTCTTTTTAATGGAGAATACTACGAACAAGCGGAGGGAGTCGCCATGGGTAGCCCACTCTCACCGGTGGTAGCGAATTTGTACATGGAGAACTTCGAGGAGGAAGCCCTGTCGTCATCCGTATGGAAACCTACTTGCTTTTTCCGTTACGTGGACGACACGTTCGTCATCTGGCCACATGGTATGGATAAACTCCTTGACTTCCTTACACATCTAAACTCCATACACCCCAACATCAAATTCACTATGGAGACTGAAACGGAGGGTAAATTACCTTTCCTTGACGTCTTGCTCAAGAAAAGGGCTGACGGCACCCTAGGTCATGGGGTGTATCGGAAGGCTACGCACACTGATCTGTATTTGCATGCAGACAGCTGCCACCACCCTTCACAGAGGAATGGGGTACTTAAAACTCTAGTACATAGGGCGCGCACTATCTCTGACACAGAGAGTCTACCCCAGGAATTGGAACATCTGAGAACTGTATTTCGAAAAAATGGGTACTCAGAGTGGCAGATTCAACGTGCTCTCCGCCCAACCACTGCAGCACAACCTGTTGAGATGGATGAAGTCACGAGGGAGGAGGTAGGCACTGCATTTATTCCATACACAGGCGCACTCCCGGGGAAAATCGCCCGCATTCTGAAGAAACACCGGGTCGGAACTGTGTTTTGTCCTCCAAATAAAACTCGTGCACTGGTGGGGAGCGCCAAAGATGACCTCGGTTTGAGGAAGGCCGGCATGTACCAGATTCCGTGTCAATGTGGCAAGTCGTATATTGGTCAGACGATGCGTACCGCCGAGGATCGATGCCGTGAACACCAGAGGCACACTCGACTGATGTATCCGAGCAAGTCGGCGGTCGCTGAACATTGTTTGTCGGAAAATCACGCCATGGAGTATGACCGCACGAGGATTCTGGTACAGACGTCGAGATACTGGGACAGCGTTGTTAGAGAGGCCATCGAAATTCGCACCAATGACGACCTCATAAACCGTGACTGTGGCTATAATCTTAGCAAGGCTTGGGAACCAGCGATCGGGTTAATCAAGAGTAAATCGATCAGACGTATAGTTGTGACGACCACGGCGGACAGAGCCATCACACCGACGTCATCTCAGACGCACCCTAGGTCATGGGGTGTATTGGAAGGCTACGCACACTGATCTGTATTTGCATGCAGACAGCTGCCACCACCCTTCACAGAGGAATGGGGTACTTAAAACTCTAGTACATAGGGCGCGCACTATCTCTGACGCAGAGAGTCTACCCCAGGAATTGGAACATCTGAGAACTGTATTTCGAAAAAATGGGTCCTCAGAGTGGCAGATTCAACGTGCTCTCCGCCCAACCACTGCAGCACAACCTGTTGAGATGGATGAAGTCACGAGGGAGGAGGTAGGCACTGCATTTATTCCATACACAGGCGCACTCTCGGGGAAAATCGCCCGCATTGTGAAGAAACACCGGGTCGGAACTGTGTTTTGTCCTCCAAATAAAACTCGTGCACTGGTGGGGAGCGCCAAAGATGACCTCGGTTTGAGGAAGGCCGGCGTGTACCAGATTCCGTGTCAATGTGGCAAGTCGTATATTGGTCAGATGATGCGTACTGTTGAGGATTGATGCCGTGAATACGAGAGGCACACTCGACTGATGTATCCGAGCAAGTCGGCGGTCGCTGAACATTGTTTGTCGGAAAATCACGCCATGGAGTATGACCGCACGAGGATTCTGGTACAGACGTCGAGATACTGGGACAGCGTTGTTAGAGAGGCCATCGAAATTCGCACCAATGACGATCTCATAAACCGTGACTGTGGCTATAATCTTAGCAAGGCTTGGGAACCAGCGATCTTGTTAATCAAGAGTAAATCGAGCAGACGTATAGTTGTGACGACCACGGTGGACAGAGCCATCACACCGACGTCATCTCAGACGCCGTCGCAATCTGTTCCACCGCGCGACCGTGGCGCTGGGCGCGGACGGCGGAGGGAGCGCGCCGCGGGCGGCCGGTATTTAAATCGGCCGCCGCCGCGACCGAACCCAGTTCCCTCTGAGCAGCCATAGCGTACGGATCTCCGTGCCGGCACGTTCACAGGAGCTCAGTCCGTCAGTTCACCTGATCATGGCGACGTGTTTGATCGCCGAAATATTGTGCCCGTTGGACACTATAGACCGGCAGCATACCCGTGGATATTTTGATTACTTATAAAAATATTCAGACTTAGACTATAATCAAATACAGAGAGAGAAAATATTCTAACTAAAGAGATATAGCAGCCATAGGCAGAAACAAATAAAAAAACTGATACTAATCTTACCTTTGAGCACCAAAAGTTTCTTCATGTGGAAAACGTAAAAAGAGAAATGAGACTGTTCAAGAATTAAGGATGAAAATTCAGGATCTTGAGTCAAGGAAGATGGATGGTTAAATGAATGAAAAAACTAGAATGAACATGATGAAATTCAGTTGCGAAAGAGCAGCAGATGATGTAATTTTAAATGCTGAGAAATAAGATCTCTTCAAGAGGAGCCACCAAAAGGTCAAATAAGTGAAGAACAAGCTGAAAATACCGGTAAATGGGCTAAAATGGCGGCAAATAGATAAAGGAAACAGAAAGAAAGTGCTGAAGAACAGGCAACCAAACAACAACAACAGCAACAACAACAATAATAATAATAACAGCACATTTTGACACGTTCCATGTCCTTGTGATTGACTCACTAACTGGATCTACGGAACAAGAAATAAATAAATAAATAAATAATAAATAAATTGTAGCAATATATAATAGCAGTCCGACAACATCTGGAGGAAGATTTTCTACTAACAGAGCAATAAAGTCATGAAGCCATCAAATCATTCCAAAACTTCAAAGCAACAAATGAAGACTCCACTACAGCAAAATTATTGAAATAGTGAGAACACACAAATGATCTAAAACTGCTGTTTGAGAACATTTGGAAAGCTGAAGAGATTATGGAAAGCATTAATCCACAGCTATGAGAAAATGTCAACAATTGCAGAGATGCCTCACTTCTGCCAGTGGTACACAAAATATTATCAAAAATTCTCTGGACAGAGTTGTAGAAACTTTAGACAAATAACTGGGAGAATCTCAAGGAGCTCTAGAAAGGGAAGGCCCTGCACAGAACAGATGTTTATTAGAAAATCGATAATTCTCCACAGACTGTTAATCACCAAAACTATAATAGTATCATGTATTGGTTTCAAGAAAACATTTGATTTGGTAGGCAGAGAAATTATAGGTAAAATCATCAAAGAATTTTGTGTTAAAGCAAACATAATCCTCAAAACACTAGCAAATAGGATGACTGAAGCTAAATTTATGGGAGAAGTATCTCAACCATTTGAAATAAAAACTGGTGTTAGACAAGGGGACAGTTTATCACCTTTACTGTAACACTGCATTCTAGAAAAAATAGAAAGTATCTGGAATTTGGAGAAAAAAAATCACAAAATTGAACCAATAATTTTAGGACGAAAAACAAATGTAATTAAGGTAAACTGCCTGGCTTCTGCAGATGATTCTGATATATTTTCAAAAAATCTGACAGACAGTTATTGAAAGAAATCTTTTGGAAGAAATAGCAAAGAGAGCTGGTCCCAAAATTTCAGCCAAAAAACAACATTGATGACAATTTCAAGCAATGCATCAACATTCTTAGAAAAACAAAAATGTAAAATAGCATTAGTAAGTAAATTTAAATATATTGGACAAACTGTGCAACAAAATGGACTAGAAGAATTAACAGTAGATGCAAGAGTCAGCAAACTGGAGAGAGCAAATCGTTTGACAAAGGATATTTACAACAAGAAATGTACAACTAAAAAAACAAAACTAAAACACTATCCCACAGTGGTATGACCAGGATGTTTATATGGATGAGGATGCCTAATGATGAACTATAAGCTGGACAGAACAGAGGTTCCTCAAAGGAGCATTATTAGAAAATAATGGTTGCAATACAAGCTACAGATGGCTGGAAAATGAGAAGTAATGAGGAGATCTACAAAAATTTTGAGAAAATATCAGAAGTAATGGCTAAAAGAAGATTAATCTTTTTTTAGAGACCTCTACTGAGTGAGTAGTTCTGGAAGAAGGAATCAATGATAGCATGGATTGCAGAAATAAGAAAGAAACAACATCAAACAATCAGAAATAATAGAAAGAAACCTTTTTACAGATAAAATACTGAATTTAAAAGGATCATCACCTCTCCAAGATCAAAATTAATTTCATCCCTCTCAATAAGACCATGAAAACCGGAAATAAAATTCATAAATATGATATTGCGAAGCTCAAAATCAATCAAAACATATTGGAACAATGCCACCAGTAAGTGACAGTTGAATCCCATAAATGGGCAGACATTGCCTCCATGATCCAACAAGCAGCTAATACTACAATCCTGACAGCTAAAAAGAGGAATCATACATGGTGGAATGAGGTTTGTGGTGAGGTGGTGGCCCAAACAGCAAGTGCATGGAAAAAGTGGAACTCTACCAGGAGACCTGATGATTTTGATGTATTCCATGAAGTTCAAAAATATGCAGCCAGAACTCTATGAAGGGCTAAGCAATTGCATGAGAAACATCAGTTAGAACAGATCGATCAACGTTTCCAGATAAACAGTGTCAGAGACTTCTATCAGACGTTCAAATCGAATTTGAAAGGATACCGAGCCCCTAGTTTTTGTTTTAGAGGCGAAAATGAAAAGCTCAGTGTTGTGTACATAGTTCCGCGTATTCAGCGCGTACACAAATTTCCCACTAGAGTGCGCCCCGCTAGGCACAACAGCGCAGGCGCAGTGCTCGTCCATCTCCGCACGACGAGATGGCGCTGCCATAGAGACGGACCAAATTCTGCTTCCACTAATCCACGTATTAATATGTAACGCAGCCAATGAGATTGCTGCTAACATAGAACATTTTCTCCTCACGCATCACACTCGCGCAGTGATACATGAATGTGCGAGGTATTATAACGAGTGTAAAGACCTTCGATCAGTCAGTCTGCATTTGTCTGCACCAGTCTGCATTAGTCTGTACCAGTCTGCATTAGTCTGTACCAGTCTGTACGAGTTCTACAATTGTCTATACCAGTCCATAGTCAAGATTCAGTCTGCACCTAATAAGATTACCATATTCCTGTACATAGCCATGAAGATAAATGTATAGACACTTTTGTCAAGTATCCGAGATATATGTGAGAATAAGATTAACGTACCAATACCAAAGGAACTTCAGATTGTCAATTGTAAATAGCCTCCAGAACCAAGTTAAGTAATTTTTATATTTGTTATTATTTTAATAAATGTGTGTGAAAATTAATCAAGTTCTGTTTAAAGTTGCTCACTGTCAATCGGCAACTCTAAGCATGCAAGTGGCATTTCTATCGTCTGACCTAATGGCAGAAGATAAACACGCCATGATAAGACCACGAGACATATTGCTGACACTCGCTTACTTCATTATAGCAACAAGTCAAATAATCTGATGGTGTGTGTACTGAAGGTCTTACAGTATGCACACCACACTCGGCCTGACCAACAAAGAAAACTGCAAGATCATGTCTCGTTACTTTGAAAACCTACTTAATTGTGATGAACCGAAAGAAAGATTCCCTGTATGTGCCCCAATCCACAAACTACCCCTCATCTCCATCTAGTGAAGAGGAGACCAAAGAGATCATCAACAACTTTAAGAATAATAAGGCAGCTGGAGAGGATTCAATAGTGGTGGAACTACTGAAGCTGGCAAATAATGAAACTCTAGATATACTAGTCCAACTTTTTGAGGAGATCTGGAGAGCTGGGATGATACCAACTGAATGGCAGTCAGCTTTAATCCATTGTCTACACAAAAAAGGTGATAAATAGAATGTCAATAACTATAGGGGTACCTCATTAGTATCTGTTCCATATAAGATTCTCTCCAAAGTGATACAGAATAGAATAGAAGATTATTGTAACCAACTGATTGGGGACTATCAAGCTGGTTTCTGAAAGGGCGATTCTTGCACAGAACAGATCTTTAACCTGAAGAACATCATCAGGTACAAAAAAAATGGAAGAAATAACTATGTGGTCATGTTTGTTGATTTTCAGAAAGTATATGACTCCATCGACTGGCAGGCATTAATGAATATTTTGGAAAAGTTTGGGGTGGATAATACATCAAGAAAGCTGATCAAACAAACTCTTACTAACACAGTGTCAAAAATAAAATTTATGGGTGAGGTATCTGAACCCTTTACAATCAGAACGGACATATGATGAGGAGATGGACTATCCCTCTCCTTTTCAATTGTGTCTTGGAAAATGTCATTCGAGAGTGGAGAAAGTTATTAGCCCAAGAAGAAACAAATGAAGAGTGGTTCAAACTTGGTCCTAAGAGCAAAGGGGTGTGCATTGACTGCTTAGATTTTGCGGCTGACCTGGCCATTTTTGCTAACAACATAGAGTCAGCAGTCAACAAGATAAATAGGCTGTCAGAAATTGCTGAAAAAAGTTAGCCTCCAGATCTCTATTCAAAAGACAAAATATATGACGAACATCTGTGACGGACCTGAATGGATGATAACCAACCTGGGAAAAAATCGGATGAGTTAAGAATTTCAGGTATCTCGCTGAAGTCATCCACCAGGAGAATGGATTAAAAGAAGAAGCAACTGTCGGGATGAGGAAGTTAGACCAAGCATACCAACTGACAAAGAATACTTACAACAAAAAGTCTATGAGTATATGGGCCAAGTTACAACATTATAATACAGTTGTAAAACCTGAGGGCATCCAAAACTTTGACCACGAATAGACAAGGTCAAGCTGAGCGGCTGGAAAAGCGTGAGTGTAGGATATTAAGGAAAATCCTAAGGTAATAGATGGGTCGATGGACAATGGCGAATGAGAGCAAATGAGGACTCGTGCAGCAAGACAGAACCTATCACAGCATCCATTATGAAGAAATGATTGTTATTTTATGGTCATCTCATGAAAATGGATGGTGATTGACTAACAAAAAGAATACGGAGTTTCATCCTATCTAAGAAAACGAGGCTGAGATGGTTCAAAGAATGTGAAAAAGATCTTAAGCAGATTGGTATCTCAGAGAGAAATTCCTGAAAGGAACAAATTTAGAAGATTGGTGACCAACTACCAAGGTTTTAACATGGCATCAACATCCGAAAGACAGTGAGGACCATTATCTGAAGAGCATAAAAAGGCACTTCTTGGAGGGGCTCAGAAGATACTGGCAGGAAGTCAAAGCTGGAGCAAGAACAAGACGTGGACACTAGAGTGAAGTCGGCTATTACCACGCAGTCCGTAGAGACTCACTTCGATATAAAAAATAAATAAATAAAAATAAAAGGCTTTCGATGCAGAAGAAATAGGGGATTGAGAACAACACGAATAGAATAAAGGGGGAAAAACATGAGTAGGAGATGGACGAGTACTGGAAAAACAGGAGACGACAAGGGAAGAAGAAGAAGTGAAGTTATTACATGACGAGAGATGGTGATTGAATTTGATTTGATTCAGTTTTCGTTACATACACCGAAAAAATGAGATGATTCTCGAGGGTGTGGAACATGTCAGAATGTATAACACAAAACATTTTAATATAATGAATACTACCCTGATCATTTGTCACGAGATTGTCAAAATAGGTGAATACAATACAGTAAACTGGAAAAGCTAATATTTACAGAATTAATACGCTGTCAGAATGAAACATTGTTATGCACTATTAATAAATTTATCATACACAAAATACCTAATATTGACTGTTGCAACCAAGTGCTGTCAAAACTTAAATCTAACATATTTTTACTTACGCTGGCCTAACAGTCTCTGTTAGGATATTCATCTATAGAGTAGAAGGCATTGCCTATCAAAAAGTCATTCAAACTCTGTTTAAACTGTGCTTTATCTGAAACCAAGTTTTTAATGGTTGCTGGTAATTTATTGAAAATGTGTGTTCCTGAATATTGGACCCCCTTTTGGACCAACATAAGTGATTTTAGGTCTTTATGTAGATTGTTCTTATTCCTAGTATTGATAATATGTATTGAGCTATTTGTTGGAAATATAGATATATAACTTGCAACAAATTTCATTAAGGAGTAAGTATACTGAGAAGCAATGGTTGGAATTCAAAGTTCCTCGAATAGGTTCTACACGATGTTCTTCAAAGCCTGGTCCCAGATACTCCATTGCACCATTCACTGAACCTGATAACCCCGAGCCGTCAGTAACAAAAATTAAGTCTTGCTTAAGAGATTTACAACACTACATGCACTTATTACCAAAGTCTCATTTACTTTTAGAGCTATCTGTTCCACTTCCTTTTTGGCCCCACTTATCTCTGTCTTCACTATATCCCATACAGTTCTTATTTTGTTGCCCGATACAATTATCTTTTTCTCTTAACAAAGCTACTTCGATTTCTGGATTACTTGCTTCAATATTTTGCAGTATTCTTTGTAATGCATTACAATGCTAATATCAGAAATGTTCCTAGATAGTAGATACAGTCTCCTTTTTGCCCCACATGATATCTTTATTCCTTGTGTAATCCATGGTTTATCTTTTGACTTCTGTGTGATTTGAGTTACCTTTAGAGGAAAACAATTTTCGAATGAGGAGGTAACTTTATTAATAAATGCTTTGTATTTTCCATTTGAGTCAGGTAAACATCTCTCCAGTTCATGTCTTTGAGGAATTTCCTGAATTCCTCAATTTCTGGCTTATTTATTATCCTCCTGTACTCAGATTTAATATTTTTTTATCCTGACAAGTTTCAACATTTAACACAAGATGCTGCACGTCGTGATCAGATAGTCCATTTACTATTGGTTTTGTGATATGACTTTTTTCCCCTAGATTTGTTCATAAAGATATTATCAATAGCAGTCTCAGAACATTTGCATATCCTAGCTGCAAAGTTCACAGTAAGAACTAAATTGAATGATAGTGTTAAAAACACCAGCAACCACTATTTCCTCTTCTTTTTTTTTTTTTTTTTTTTTTTACAGAAGCCATTCCTTTCGCTTTGTGAAATGAAGCACTGCTAGTTCCAAAACACAGGACTACTATGACAAGGTGAAATGTTCTCAGAGTGCTACATGTGTGATAGTAAATGTAATCAGCACTATAGTCGTTTTCTGAGTAGTTATGCTGTGTGTGTTTCATTCAATCAGATGAAATGGAATAAAATCATCAATTTATTTATTTGGGCTCTTTATCACCAAGATACATTCAATGTTGGTTGAGGTTCATCTTTTGAATTCACTCCAGTGTAGATTGTCAAAATTTTATCAGTTGTCAAAGTACTTGTAACACAGTTTCCGAATTTACTGCCATCCAGGAAAGTCTCGCACTCAAATTATTCTCAGAGACTTAGAGCTGGCTGAAACCCAGAGTAGAAATCTCTGACATATTTAGTGATTAATGGAATATATATCGGAAAGGCAGGTTAGACACTGTAGGAGAGGGAGTGTCCATTGTCTCTATTGAGGTCAAAGCTGATTGTGACAGTGAAGTTATCTGGTTGCGTATAACAAGTCTATGTGAAATCACGTTAATTAATGGATGTTTTAATCAGCCACCCGGTTCTGCTATGACAGTTTTGGAGCCATTCAAAGAAAGTCTACAGACAGTAGCACGTGAATACCTAGATCTTGCAATACTAGTTGGAGGTGAATTTAGCCTACTGAGTACAGATGGTAGCCTATGGCTTCATTGCAGGGGGTGCAGTCAATCTTGTGAAGCACTTTTGAATGTGGTTTTCGAAAATTGTCTTGAGCACCTAGTTTGGCATGCCACATGCAATGGAAATATCTTAGACCTTGTAGTTACAAACAGGCCAGATATCATCAATGACTTCAGCATAGAGATGGGGATTAATAATCATGATAACATCATAACAACTAAGGTTACAAAAATTAATAAATCAGTCAAGAAGGCTAGGAAAATGTTCATGCCAGAAAGAGCAGATAAGCAGATGTTAGCATCTCACTTAGACAGAACTGACATCACTTAGTTCCATTAAGATGGACGTAGAGAGATTATGGGCAAAGCTTAAACAGATCGTGAATTGCACTCTCAACAAGTCTGTACCTAGTAAACGAATTAAGGATACAAAAGAGCCACTGTGGTTTAACAATGAAATTCGGAAAATACTGAGGAAGGAAAAGCTACTGCACTCTTGGTTCAAAAGAGAATGCCAAATGGCAACAAGGAAAGGTTACTACCACTGTCATACCTCAGCAAAAGATCTGGCTGAGAAGCAGGGGAAATTATTGTCCTATGTAAAATCACTAAGTGAGTCAAAGGTTTCCATCAAGTCACTTGACCAGTCTGGTGTGGCAGTAGGAGATAAATGTTTTAAATTTTGCATTTAAGAAATCATTCATGCAAGAGAATCATATAAACATACCGTCATTTGCCAATAGCACAAAGACACCTAACAACAATCACCACAAGAGGCCAGTGCTAGCGCAAGTTGTTCACATGATATTCGTTGGACTGTTACCTGTAAACACGTGCCATGTCAGTGCTCTTGGAAGAGAGCTGTGGCAGTGACACGGCTCTGTTGCTGTTCCTGTGTAGTGATCTGCAAAGACGAGGGAGGGGGGGGGGGGGGGGTCGGGTCGAGATTCAAGCAGTGATTAAGTACTTCATAAAGAAAGGTATGAAAGCGAAGGACATTCATGCCGATTTCCAGAATACACCAGGGGACTCTGCTCCTTTGTCTTCAACTGTTGCCAAGTGGGTAAATGAATTTAAATTTGGTCAGGAGAGCTTAGATGATGATCATCCATGAATAGGTCAGCCAAGATGTGTCACTACTCTAGAAATCATTGCAAAAGTGCGCATAGTGATCAAGGAGGATCACCAATTTAGAGTGCATTAAATTGCTCTCGCTTGCCAGATGTCATCTGAAAGGTATTCACAAGATGGGTGCCGCAACTCTTGACACTGGGTCAAAAACGCATGAGAATGGACATATCACAACAATGTTTGGCCTGTTTTAGGAGAAACAAACAAGATCTTTTGTGCTGGTTTGTGACCACGAGGAAACTTTGGTTTACTACTATACCCCAGAGACAAAGCAACAATCAAAGCAGTGGAAACATGCTGAATCTCCGCCGCCAAACTCCTTCAGCGGGGAAGGACATGGCGTCAGTGTTCTGGGATGCACCACCAAATTCCTTCAGCGGGGAAGATCATGGCATCAGTGTTCTGGGATGAGAAGGGGATTCTGTTTGTACATTATCTCCCCACTGGGCAAACAATTAGTGGAGAATACTATGCTAACCTTCTGGACAAATTGCAACAAAAGATATGCAAAAAAGGCCAGGTTTAATAAGGAAGAACGTCATCTAGCATCAAGCCAATGCACGCTCGCACGCATGTGCCAACGCCATGGTAAACTTACACAAACTAAGGTATGAATTGTTGCCACACGTGCCTCTTCCCTAAACTGAAAATTTTTCTTTGTGGATGAAGATTCACTTAAATGAAGAATTGATAGCCTGAGTTGACAACTATTTTGTAGGCCTGGAGGAAAATCATTGTCGAGATGGGATCAAGGTATTGGAACACTGTTGGACCAAGTGAATTAATCTACAAGCAGGGTACATTGAAAAACAAAAAAGTTTCAGTGACATAAGTACTTTTTTTCTATTCTGTTTCAAGAACTTTTCAAACCACCCTCGTAAGCATCCCTGACACCTGAAATAATTAAAAACAAATAAGTCACCAGTTGCAGATGGAATCTCAATTTGGTTTTACAAAGAGTGCTATATGGCACTGGACCCTTACTTAGCTAGTAATTATTGTGAATCTCTCACCCAGCAGAAAGACCTAAGCAACGGGAAAAAAATACAGAGGCGTCTCCTGTATATACGAAGGGCGAAAGAACAGACCCGCGAAATTACAGACCAATACCCGTAACATCAGTTTGCTGCAGAATTCTTGAACATATTCTGGGTTTGAATCTAATCAGTTTCATAGAGACCAATAAGTTTATGTCCACAAATCAGTACAAAGCATCGCTCATGGGCAACTCAGCATGCTCTTTTGTCATACGACGTCTGTTCAAAAAATTCCAGAACTTTGTCCACAAAATTTTCTATGCTTATCTTTTAGTTACTATGGATTGTCTCCTTTGAAATACTCTCCTCCACAATTGATACACTGCTCCCAATATCATTTCCACTTCCAGGAGCAGTCTTGACACACCTCTTGCTGGGTCGCATAAAGTGCCGTCTGTGAATTTTCTTTTATCTCATCTACCATTGCAAAACATCATCCTTTTCAACTTTGGAAATAAAAAGAAGTCTGCAGGGGTCATACTATTCTCGCAAGGAACATCTCATTCTCATTTGTGAGATCCAAAAAGTTTTTTAGGTCTTGACTCATGAGCCGTGGAATGAACTTGGCGGCAACACAATGCATTCCAAGATGCTGTGTCATTTCATAACATGATCCAATTGAAATGTTACATTCTTCTACAATCTCTCAGACAGTGAATCTTCGACTGGCACACACAATTTCGTTGACGTTCCTGACACAAGCGTCATCAGGGGACATCTAAGAGCGTCCTGAACAAGGATCATTTTTGACTTTTGTAAAGCCATTTTTAAAACGTGTGAATAATACGTAACACCGAGTATGGCTTAAGCACTCATCGCTATAGGCTCCCTGCATCATTTGGTGTGTCTCTGTAAAGGTTTTCTTGAGTTTCACACAAAATTTCATGCAGATGCATTGCTCCTCTAACTTTGCCATCACAAAATTCACAAACCCAGATTCCATATTTCTTGATTTCCGAGAAGCATTTGACATAGTGCTTCACTGCAGACTCTTAACAAAGGTACAAGCACATGGAATAGGTTCCCAGACATGTGAGTGACTCAAAGACTTCTGAAGTAATAGAACCCACTACATTATCCTGACGGCGAGTGTCCATCAGTGACTAGGGTATCATTAGGATCGTTCCAGAGATGCGTGATAGGAGCGCTATTACTCATATTTTCTATGTGCATAACTGATCTGATGGACGAAGTGGACAGTAATCTGTGGTTGTTTGCTGATGATGTTGTGGTGTATGGAAGGTGTCATCGTTGAGTGATTTAGGAGGATAAAAGATGACTTGGACAAGGTTCCCAGTTGGTGTGATAAATGACAGCTAACCCTAAATGTAGAAAAATATAAGTTACTGCAGATGAGTTGGAAAAACTAATCCATAATGCCAGAATCCAGCATTAGTAGTGTCATGAATGAAGAAGTCACATTGTTTCAATATAGGGACATAATGTTGCAATGTGATATGAAATGGAACAAACTTGTGAGGGTCATGGTAGGGAAGGCGAATAATCATCTTTCGTTTGTTGGGTGGATTTTACAACAGTGTGGCTCAGCTGTGATGGACATCACATATAGGGTGCTAGTGTGATCTCTTCTTGAGTACAGTTTGAGTGTCTGGGATCCGCAAGGGGTCGAATTGAAGCAGACTTTGAGGTAATTCAGAGGCAGGATACTAGATTTGTTGACAGTAGGTTGAAACCACAACATACAAGTATTATGGAGGTGTTTCTGGAACTCAAATGGGAATCCCTGGAGGGATTTTGAGGAACACTGTGCTGACTGCAGAACAATTCTGCTTGCACCAACATACATTACGCATAAGGACCACGAAGATAAGAGACGACAAATTAGGACTCATAGAGAGGCATATAGACATTCACTTTCTCCTCACTCGATTGGCAGATGGAACGGGAAAGGAACTGACTACAGTCGAATTAAAATTACTTGATAGTTGGCACTTCAAACGCCAATAAGAGTAGTCAGCGTCACACTTGAACTGTCTGCTGTTGCCAAACTCCACCAAAATTGGCCAGTCACTTCCAATTCCTGGTTCAGCATTCTTTCTTGATGTATTTGTATCCCGAATTACAAGCCCGACACTTTTGTTATGTATTTCATGACACACGATAACTACACCAAAAACAACACACATTAACGATGCTAATGAAAGACACACATTTCATTCATAGCACTAACCAAACACTACCGAATAACTCAGCACAAGGTGTAATTCAGTATCATACATATAGTTATCATATTCACAGAGATCATCTTACATTAGATAAGCTTTTCACTACACTGCGTGAAACTGAAATTTTTAAGGTTACAATTCATAATTGCAACTGGGTCACTATATTCACATATATAAATACTTCATGCAGTGCTGTGGCATAGCACAATGGTTGGCAGATTAATCTAATGTGTAGCATGTCATAGGTTTGAATCTCATCAATGTAGCAAAATTTTTATTTCTAAATCTAACCAAAAGAGTGTGATTATTATTTTCATTCAATTAATTGGTTTAAATGTATTTTTTTATTTTTAATACTTTGCTGCATCATTTTTCATCATTGTTTTGACTGTTCTATTTGGTCTTATTTGTCTTCCTGTCTTTATTTCTTCATTTGGAATCTGCCTCAGTCATCTATAATCCACGTACAAGTGCCCACATGGGCTGTTCACTGGTTTCTAACATGTCAGCATGTGCAGCTAGTGTAAGGATAGTTACAGGTAACAAATGACATGGAGAAATTTCAATTTGCTTTCAGCCCTGAAATTGAGTTTTTGTTGTCTTGAGTTTACCCTTAAGGGTTAGCTTTAATCGCCATGAACAAAGCGATCATGATATTAGTACTGCTGCAGACTGTTGACCACAATTTTCTCGGCTGGGTTAGGACACAAGTTTACAGTCAGGGGTACAAAACGGGTCGTCTGCCCCAGTTCAGTCACTGGTCACTTTAAATCAATAGTCGACAGAGTATCCAACATTTCTGACATACCTTGCACCAGCCACTAGAAAAATTGCTCTGTGTTAAACATTTAACATAATTTGTGAAGTGAACCGCTTGTTTGTTGTCACCTGTAACCAAACGGTAGCTGGTAGCCAATGTGGCAACGTTGTTGCAGCAAGTGATTGATGTCAACTATCAAGTAATTTTATTCAGACTATTGTAGTGAGACAGGGTACCTTCTGCCATGCACCATATGGTGGCTAGTGGAGTATGTATGTAGATGTGGAATCAGTCTTTCCTTCTCATCCCATCTGGAAAGTCTCCCCTGATCTGCAGTTCTGGGTAAGTTTCTCAAAATCTACCCTTTTTCCTAGACCTATCCTTCACCCCTCTTCCTTCCATTTCAACCCTTCTGCCTGAAGAATGAGCTACTCACTCTGAAAGCTTGCTTAATTATAATCTTCTTTTATGTGTGTGTTCTGCCGCCACTTAGCAAGTAGATTGTTTATCTATCCAATTCAATTATCATGTAATCAAAAGCTGCATTTAATACACCAAGTCTCTTTTA
Organism: Schistocerca piceifrons; assembly: GCF_021461385.2. Lineage (NCBI taxonomy): Eukaryota > Metazoa > Arthropoda > Insecta > Orthoptera > Acrididae > Schistocerca > Schistocerca piceifrons. The sequence goes on from NC_060139.1 coordinate 1,124,906,660, forward strand.
TCAATAATTTTTAATATGTCCTACAGAATGTACTGTCTATCCTGAACTTTTTTGAGATTACTGTTTTGTTGTACTTTTCTACAGGCATCATCTTACTTATTAGGAGTCAGTTCCTTCATGTTGTTGTTGTTGTTGTGGTCTTCAGTCCTGAGACTGGTTTGATGCAGCTCTCCATGCTACTCTATCCTGTGCAAGCTTCTTCATCTCCCAGTACCTACTGCAACCTACATCCTTCTGAATCTGCTTAGTGTATTCATCTCTTGGTCTCCCTCTACGATTTTTACCCTCCATGCTGCCCTCCAATGGTAAATTTGTGATCCCTTGATGCCTCAAAACATGTCCTAGCAACCGATCTCTTCTTCTAGTCAAGTTGTAGAGCTGCATGTCCTCGGGAAAAATTACGGCTGTAGTTTCCCCTTGCTTTCAGCCGTTCGCAGTACCAGCACAGCAAGGCCATTTTGGTTAATGTTACAAGGCCAGATCAGTCAATCATCCAGACTGTTGCCCCTGCAACTACTGAAAAGGCTGCTGCCCCTCTTCAGGAACCACATGTTTGTCTGGCCTCTCAACAGATACCCCTCCGTTGTGGTTGCACCTACGGTACGGCCATCTGTATCGCTGAGGCACGCAAGCCTCCCCACCAATGGCAAGGTCCATGGTTCATGGGGGGAGTTCCTTCGTAGTCAACAGTTAAGGAATGGGTGGCTGAATTGATATGTGGCATATGTCTCTGTAAGATGACTCATGAACAACTTCCTAGAATTACAATCAAATATGAAAATGCTGAGAAAGAACACAGTGTGATATTGCAAGATCAGTAATTAAAAAGATGTGCCAAACAGTTGATGCTGTGGCCGTACCAGAAAGTGAGTGGCATGTCTGTTGAAGCCTGACTACAACCTAATGTGAAAAACAATTTGGGACAATCTGACACACAATTGATTCTATGCACCAATCTGTTCCCTTGGAAGAGAGACGACCGAAATGAAATAGCAGTCGCACAAAAATAGCCAAGGTGACTTCATCGGAGAGAAAGAGTGGTCATTGTTTTCTAGGATGCAAAAGGGATTTGTATTTTAGATTAGCTTGCAAGACTGAAACAATACCTCACAAATACTATGCAAGTATTCTGACTCAACTGGATGAAAAAATATGGAGCCAAGACCCAGAGGGGAAAAAAAAAGTTTATCGTCACTGAAATGCATATGGTCATAAAGGCACTTTCACAATAGGAAAACTGGGAGTTTCAAGTGTGAAGTCTTCAAATATCTATTTTATTCTCCAATTTTTTCACATTCTGACTTTAGCTTCTTCTTCTTTTCTTTTTGTATGAATGATTCACTTAAGACTACATGCGTCACAGCTCAAAACCGTTTTGTGAGTCAACAACTGGATATGTTTTCACTGCTCTGTCTCTTGTAACTCCGTTGGACATGGAGGTAGCAAATGAGGATGCAGGATGTCCATGACATACTGCTGTGCTGTCAGAGTGACCTGAAGTCATATCCAATGCTGCCCCACATGCCCTGTCCCTATGTCGTTGTCATACTCACTGACAACTGTCATCGCGGGTCTTGCAGAATGTGACTCACTGCTGATCACATGACAGGTGCAGGTGTGAAAGGGTTACAATGTGCTTGGCGTACATTACAGCAATTCTCCCATGGGCTCGTCAGACACGGTCAACCGGAAGCTTGCTGACAAGCATGCTGCCCTTACGTTCCCAAGCAGTCCAACATGGGGCCACTACCACATCTGAATGTCTCACAAATCTGCATATTGCATAATTCAATCAGCCAGGCAAATGGAGACACACAATTAGGCCCCTTCAAATTTTGTTACGCACTGATAATGCTGACTCACAGAAGTACAGGGCATCTGTGTCCTTCACAGGGATCACTCAACATCTTACACTCTTCACATCTCTTATAGCTCCTACCATTCATGGTAACAATCCGAGACAGAAACAAAGCTAATGCAATCTGGTGGCCTTTGTATCCATTTCAGAGAGTTGCAACTCTCATAATTTACCACTGGTATGCACACTCGTGAAACTACGTTGCTTTAGGGAGCTTCCCTTTTTTTTCTTCAAGCAGTTAAGTTCTTTGAATCCATTTTTCTTGTAGCTCAGAATAATTATTTTATTGTGTAGCAAACTTACAGACTAGCATTCTGGTCTGAGCTGTCAGAGTTGGCGGTCATGTGTGTGTGAGGTGTGCTTGTTTGTGTGAATGAATGGTGTGTATTTCTATTTCTTTTTCTGATAAAGGTTGTGGCCAAAAGCTTATGTGTAAGTGTCTTAACTGTGCCTGTCTGCATTTTAACGTGCCATCTTTATGGTAATTAGCACTCTATCGTTTCCTACACTACTGATATTCCACCTGGAGTTTCCATTGTTTGAACTTACGGTCTACTGTTTTATGTTGCAGTGCACTTCTACAAGTGTAATACACAAATGTTGCCTTAGGAAAGAGTCACAACAACATCCATGTCTACCGTTTGCTATTTTTTACGAAATAGCATGTCACACTCGAAATTTAACTTAGCCAATGAAATAAGTGTTCTGCAACATATTAAATTTGAAATGTTGTCTATGATGTTGAAGAGTGCAAGTTAAACTGATATCTGAGAATTTGTTGTTTTTGTGGCATTATCTGGAAAATGGCCTCTCTTGCAGCTCCAAGCATAAATGTCAAGTGAAGAAGAATAATTAGCACAGCACACTGGAACCAAGTAGGGATCCGGTTTACTGCTCGGCCACTAAATTAGCGTATCGTGAGTGCACCTGAAGAGACGCTGTACACACTTGCATATACTACACACACAAGTACAAGCATCGATCAAGCTACTGTGAAACTGCACTCTGTGTGACTCATCACTACATCAGAATACTGTAAATGTGGTGATTCCAATTTCTTAAGGTCTCTTCCTGTTTGTTTTCATCAGTTGGATCTTATTTTTCAAGTATGTGGGAATCCAATGAGCTGCCTGTTTGGATACATTCTTTCTGTATGTCCCACAAGTTGGATTCTTTGGAGACACATTGTAACAAGAGTTTTTAGGATTTTGCCTGGAGATTTCACACTGGGTTCTGTGTGATGTATTCCATCTTTTATTCTTGGACCTAAGATTTTTACTACAATTTTACATTCTTGCTGTTTTCATGTCTTGTGTTGGACAAAGAGTCTCTCTCATGCATAAAGAAATTCTAATTTGATCACTGTTGTACAATGTTAGGTTTTAGAGTTCCAGGGAAAATACTTTTAGTTAACTGAGAGACAGTTTGTATTTTCTGAAGTCTGGATTCTATGGCCTTCTTTTCATTATGATGTTCAGTGGTCTTTTTCACCTAACTATTTAAACTCTTTAACACCGAATACTATGTCATTTCCTATATAAGTTCACCCAGTGCCATTTTGGTATCAGCCAAGAATTTTTTCTCCAGGTGAAATTAGTAGTCCAATTTTCCTAGCTTGCTCCCTTAATATTTCAAATTGCTTTAGCACATCAGTGATGTTTTTGTCAATTAGTATTATGTCATCGGTATAGGTTACGCAATATAATTCTATCTTTAAGTTTACGTTCTAGTCAGTGTAATAGTGCACCTCCTCTTCTCCATTATCTTACAATTTTGTTAGGGGTATAGTTGAATAGCAATGTGATATGCCATCCCATTTTCATATTCTTATGTCTGTCTTAAATTACACTGCTTGAAAAAAAGTGAGACACTCAGAAGGTGGGGAGAAAACAAATTGAAACATAGCGAATTTAGAGGGTATGTGATGTTATTTCAGTGATAACAAAACAGAGTCAAATTTACACGGAACTTATCAGTTTGAGCCCACTTATCAATACAGCAATGCACCCTGTCTGGCCTGGACAGTGCGGGAGGATGTCATAAAGCTGCTGCATACCCTCCTGAGAAAGGTGATCCACAACTGTTGTAACTGGACATTGCAATCATGGATACAGGCAGTGGGATGGAGTTGACGTCCATGTTGGTCCCATAATGTTCTATCGGGGACAGATATGGGGATTTTGCTGGCCACAGGAGTATATCAACATCACGCAGACAATTTAAAGAGACACATACTACATGTGGACAAGCACTGGCCTGTTGAAAAATAGCACCACAATACTATTACACACTGCTGTACCATCAGAGTTCCCTCGGCCATTACAAGCCGTGACCTGAAGTCATACCCAATGGCTCCCCACACCATGGGACTCCTTTGTGACCCCCCCCCCCCCCCCCAAAAATGTGGAAGAATGGGACCTCTCCCCATCTCCCCGGGTCACTGTCAAACTTCTCCACGATAGTCATTTGGAGCAGTGCAGGACTGGGACTCATTAGTGAACATAATGTGACGCCATTCATTAGCAGTCCGTACTTCTCGATCATGGTACCACTTCACATGCAGTCATTTGCTTGGGTGTTAATGGCAGCCTATGCGCAGGACGGCAATTCCATAGTCTGGCTGCTCCTAGCTGCATGACACAGCATGTTGCAAGGAGTCTGTTACAGTGAACTCCTGTTTATCCGAAATGATTGGGACGGTGGCCGGTTCTGATAACGAAAATTTCAGATAAATCAAAGTCCCCCTGTTTTCATATGTGAACACCCCAAATCGCGTCAATATTGTGAAATACGATCGTAACATGTGCGTAGGGTATGTAAAACGTTACTGATACGGTTGCAATTAACCCTGCACTTTTTTACTGAAAAAATTGTGTTGACATGTTAAAAAGGCACCAAACTGTGATTGAAAACTCAAAGTTTTTAAATGCTGTATAACAAAGCTCGTTTATTTTGCATTCTTACAGAAAAAAATCTCCCTTATTTGGCAGCAGGAAAAAAACAGGAGTTTTAATTTTATTACCTATTCTTTTTAATAAAAAATAAACTACTGAACAAAATTATGAAACAAATCTAGAGATTACTCAAAGGAACGAAAAGTCTGTCTAGAGGAACTCTCAAGAAAAGTAAAAAAAAAAAAAAACTTTTTAAGTTATGGACATAGAAGTTCTAGGATGCTTCATTAGAGTTTATTTTTTGGTAACGAAGTCACAAATGTTTTTTTTTTGTTTTGTTTTTTTGCTTGAGAAACTATTGCTGCAACAATACATCTCCAATGTTGAAATCAAACTATTTCAGGATAAATCGTCTCCTCCTGTTGGCTGATGTACTCCAGGGCAGTTTGGATCACTTTGTAACAGAATGTGTGAGGAATATTTTTCTCTGATTCATCATCAGAAACATAGTCTTCTGACGCTTTATGATCAGTCACATTTTGGACGATTTCAGCCTCAGTCACATGAAAAAATGCCATTTTCCATCCACTCTTCAATGTCTCCGAAGTGTGTGTCTTTACAACCAGCTTCTCCAGTAAATTCACCAAAATTATGTCAGCTTGAGTTTCGGTGTTGCCTCCTCCTTCCCACCACTTAGGTTGCCTTACGATCTAAGAGTTTTTTCCAAGACCTAACAAGAGGAAGTGGAGGAATTAGACTCCAAGCTTCAGCAATCAATGAATGACACTTAAAACATCGATTTTTTAAGAGCTTCCACAAAATCATCTGCAGCATCAATCACATCTATTAAGTATTCCAGCATCTTGCGTCTGTAATGTTTTTCCATCATCTCAAGAATACCTTGGTCCATCGGTTGACATAGAGATGTGACATTTTGTGGGAGAAATACAACTTTGATATCCCCATCTTGCAGATCACCTGGGTGAGAAGGAGCATTGTCCACAAGAAGTAGCGCTTTTCAAGGAAGTCCATTTCCTGCCATGTAATTTACTACAGCTGGAACAAACTCTGCCTGGAACCACTCTCTGAAGATGGCACTGTTCATACATGCCTTAAGACTGATTCGTGTACCTCAGTGGCAAAGCTGGTTGGTTGGTGTCTAAATGCTCTTGGTGTTTTGTATTTGCCAATTAAAGTAAGACACAGTTTATGATTGCCAGTGGCATTACTGCAAGCAAGGACAGTAAATATATCTTTGATTTTTTTGGATCCGGAAGCCATTTCTTCTTCTTTAGAGGCAAGGGTTTTCGTTAGCAGGATTTTGTAATTCAACCCAATTTCATCACATTTGTAAAGTTGATTGCCAGTATAACCTCCTTTGTCAATGATTGTGTGCAGTTTCTTCTTAAAATCAGCATAGCAGCTTCATCCCCAGATAATGATTTGGCACTGATGGCAATTTCATGGATGCCATGCCGCTTCTTGAAACGATCCTGCCGGCCATTACTTCCGAGGAATTCTTGCTCCTTTCCTTCAATCAGCTCATTTTGACAAAGTAGAGGACCTGAAACTGACACACCTTTGGCTCTTATTTATTCGTGCCACAAAAATAATGCCTCTTCTAACTGAGGATGTGCACCTTTTCTCATTGTTTTTCAAGATTTCACTGCGCTGCCCAATGTTTGGATGGAACAAAATTTTTCAATTCCTGATCGATTTATCTTCTGATCAGTAATTGTACTCCTACTCTGCAGCCACTTCTGTGGGTGGCTCACCAGCATCAATTCTCTGCAAAGAGTGAAGCTCTTTTTCCAACAAGATCACATTCGTTTTATGTTTCATGCCCATAGTCACGTTCAGTGTTCTTTACAGACACTCGGCTGAGTCCTTTATGGTTTTTGGCCCCTTTTATCTCTGGACACTTTAAGGCACATAATGGGAGCACAAAACCTCAAATCAGAAACACACAGATGCACAACTTGACAACACTCGAGATGCACTAGACAAACTTTTGACTTTTGAAACCAGGCTGTGGCAGCCATCAAATGAAAGCATTCAATACATCTATGCCATTTCCTCTGTTCTACCCAAGCCCATGTGGCAACACAACAGGGTGTTGTACGTTCACTGTTAAACACTCAGCTTTGATGTACCGACAACAAGTGGAAAGTGTTAGGCGGCGCACTCTAATTGTCGGTTTCGACAGGTCTATGTTGCGCTGCATAGAACAATACTGTATGTACTGTACTTACAAGGAGTTCCAATAGATGGCAGTGGCATGAAACCATGCAATACAAATAAGAAACACACTAGAGCTTCAACCAACACACGCATGAATTGACGATACTTGGACTTTTGACATGCACCAGTGCACTGATTAGCAGTAGATTGCCAAAAAACACCAGCAAATACTTGGCTCCAGGTGCACGCAAATTAAAACTTGTCAAGTGTCAATCTAGCTAGCCAAAAGTGTAGCTGCACGAGAGTTTACTGTACTTGTTCTCAGATGGCAGTCACAGACGTGAACAGGTTACAATGTACTCAGTACACTACACAGTGATGCTCCCTTGTAGTGGTCTGATGTAGTCAACTGGAACATTGATGATGAGTATGCCCTTACTTTCCAACATCAGGCCACTGTCAGCTCCAAATACTCCAAAAATACAGATGTTGCAAGGTTTAACCAGGCGACCAAATGGACATCCACAATGAGGTTTCTTTCAAACTCTCATCAGATAGTGCTGTCTCACACCAATATGCAGCACCTTCATATCCTCCAGAGTGATGATTCAACATCTGACGCTATTCGCATCCCTTATATACCACACAATGCTTGCTAAACAGCAATAAAAACAAAGAACACTAATGAATAATGAAGGAAAAGACAGCCTGTTACTTACCATAAAGAAGATACCTTAGGCTGCAGATGGGCAGAATTAAAAGACACTTACATAAAGCTTTCAGCCACAGCCTTCATCAGTAAGTAGTAATCTGTCTTTTCCAACATTGTTGATATTCCTACTGGAGTTTCCATTGTTTCAAGGACACTGATGCTTTTCTGTGAGTGTTTCCTTTATGAAGTTTTCTGCATTTTAGCTTTTTTTTAAAAAGAAAAAAAAAGAAAGAAAAAAAGATTTGTTGCTGGAAAACTTCTGAAGTCCAATAAAGGAGTTACAACAGCCATATATGGTTATCTGGTGGACCTTGCAGAACCAAATTCTAGGGCTGAAATGTACTGTTGACCAATGGGCATTAATCAGAATGAATACTAAATAAAAAATTAAATCCAATTTTACACAAAAATCACAGGTTCTATCACTGTTGTTTTTCATTCTATTTTGCTCTTATGTTTGCTATGACTTGTTAAGCAGAAATTTTCTTTCTATGTATAGAGTTACATTTGCTGTAATGTATCTTACCTGCATGTTGTTTTTTCTTTCTTCTCACTGCTGCCCCAATCATGGCAAGCAAGTCATCCTCACTGCATTTGCTTCGTATTGCATCTCTGAAACAACAGTTAAAACACCCGTTAAACAGTACCAGGCAATTACCAAACAGTGAAATGTTGGTACACTAAAAAGGAAGAAAAACTTTGCAGATATCTTCAACAGTAATCTTGTAGTCTGCAGTAGGCAACAGCAGGATAACAAACCCACTGGACAAAATGGGAAAGTCATGATAGAAGTTACTTTTATTTTTATAAATAAACAAGTATCTTACACAAATGCTCAAGAGTATACATAAGATCTCGGGCTGAAGAGGTGGAGCAGAAAGTGACATTAGTTTTGTTGAAGAGGGAGTAGTGGAACACAGCACAATTTCTTGCAAACTGAAGCCAAATTTATTGATAAACTGTTAATTAATTGCCAAGCTCACTAATGTGACCATTTTACAACAGGTGCTTACTGCTTGGAGTATATGTGAATTTTCGGGCTTGCCTGATAGATCTGTTGCAAAAACACTTTGGGTTCCCCACCAGATAACATTATGCAAGTCCCTCCCTCAATATTTCAGTGACACAACATTTTGGCATCTTCTGGTGGTGGTGATTTCCACTATCACTGCTGCAAGATGCAACTGGCAATTTCCACGTGACAGCTTTGAAATTTATCATGTGGATGACTATGACCATCATATTTAGAATTCAGAGGATTTCATAGAATACCTGAAGATGCTTAAACTAGAACTTTCAGATCTTTTAGTTAGCTCAAATGTTATATCATTACTTACAAAAGTGCCCCTGCAGCCCTCATTAGAGGTTATTAGCAGCAAGTTTGAGAAAGAAATTGTGGTGCTGTTTAAACATGTGCATACCTCATCCTATTTCTTATGTAACACCAACTACTTTGATCAAGTGGACAGTGCTCCCATGGGAGATCCTCTATTTCCCTTAGTAAATATCCAACATTCCTCCTTCTGGCAGAATGCTGAAGAGACATTTGTGGTGTGGCCCACATAATACAGACACTACCTATGTTCCTGCAGCATTTGCACTCGCTCCCTCTGAATATTCAGTTCACTGTGGAAGTACAATAAGATAGCAGCTTACCATTCCTGGATGTCACGGTTAGAAGAAAAGCTGACAGAACACTGGGGCATAGTCTCTACTGCAAACTGATACATGCAGAGTTATATTTGCGGTCCAAAAATTGCCATCACCCTGCACAATGTGGTAGTGTCTTACACTCCCTGGCACATAGAGCACACGTGATCTCAGATACCGACAGTCTGCCTGGTGAACTGTAACACCTAAGAACAGTGTTCCAGCAGAATGTTATTCTTGTAAACAGATTTGCAATGTGTTCTGAGCAAAGCAAGTTCAGTGTAAGGATGTAAATGAAGATACTTAGACAAGCACTGCAAATGGCTTCCTTGCCATATTTCAGTGGCATGTTTTCAAAAATAGAAAGAATCGCTAAGAGAAACAGAATCAAGTGTGTTTTTCGACTACCAGCAAAACTAAGGAATTGTTTGTGTTCAGTTAAAGACAATCTTGACCTTAGAAAACACAGATCATATATAAGATCTGATGCCATTATGGCAAATCTTATATAGGGCAGACACCTCACATTGTGCAAGAACACTGTGTTCAACAGCGCTGACAAAAATGCCACCCAGTAAATTAGTGGTAGCAGAGCACTGCCTGAATACAGGGCACCACACATTTCCCAAGAGGACTGAAATTTTATCCTCAGCATCATCACTCTAGGATTGTGTTTTTAAGAATGAGGCATGTATCCATACGATGGGCAATCTTACCAACGGGAATATGGAATTTTAATTAAGCACTGCCCAGAATCCAGCACTGACTGCCATGAAATTAAAACGGTAGAAACCAGATCCTCCGATGTATGACCTGATGCAGCACCTTGCAGAGAGTTAATTCAGCTTTTAACCACACGAGTGTCCAGAAGTGCAGTCATTGCCCACAACACATAAGCAGAAGGCTACTATGAATGGCATTTCCATCCAACTGGGAGTGCCTGTCCACACATTCGTACTCCTGCTTCTAGCCTGACAAATTTCAATTCTGCTGTGCGAATATCACCAGTCACATCTTGCAGCAGTGATGACAGGACCCACCACTACCTGAAGATGACGAACAGTTGTGTTGGTGAAATATTGTGAGGCTTGCACAAAGTTATTCAGTGGCAAATCTGAGAAGATTTGTATACATTATTTTTCTGTGACGCAGGTAATGTGCAGCAAAATGTGATAACTTTCTGCATTTGCCTTTTTGTACATTTCAAAATACCCCAAAAATTGGTGAGAAACACTGAACATATGACGTAACCAGATGACATACCCCACAGCATGTGCAGCAGTTGGGGCTGAGTGTAAAGGAATGATTGAGCAGTGCAATACTTTCATTTCAGCAAACAGAGCAAATTTCGAAAACATTTTGTAAATATGATCTGTTGTAAATGTAGATGTTACAAAATTATTGTCCCTGCTGTAATCAAGCAAAAGCAGTTCTGATTTTGTGTTTTTTGTTTCTGTCCCTTCTCTTTTTGTTTACAGACATTAGTTAGTAAAGAAAACATAGGTCATTTAATGGCAATGATGCTATTCTGAAGTTTATACTCATCTACTTGTTATGCAATATGGTAGGTTTTCATTGTACTGTACTTTGCAAGAAATCAAGGAAACTGCAAGGCCGGTAAATAAAATAATAAACTTCAATATAAATACATAATTGTTTAACACAATGAAAGAATACTGCCTGCCAGATGCAAGACTCAAATCCTGAATGCCATCACTAAAGTCGCACACGTGTGTCCGTAGCCACAATGATATGAATACTTGACTTGGGTTGGGACGATCAAGTGTGGCAGGCCGAGAGGCTCAACCACTGCAAGCATGGCAAGGTACATCATCTGGTGACATTTGTCATTCGCTTTTGACACATTTCCCAACATTTGTATTGTATCCAACATTTGTGATCCCATGTGTCTTGTATTAAATTACTTGTCTCAGGGTCATCTACAGTGCTTTGGAGGTTTTTAAATGATAATACGCATCACCCTATCTCTCTCTCTGTGTGTGTGTGTGTGTGTGTGTGTGTGTGTGTGTGTGTGTGTGTGTGTGTGTGTGTGTGTGCGTGTTTATATATATGAAACAAATGCTAACAAAGAGATAGAGGGCCTGGCCAGTACTTACCTCAGCTCAGTACAGCCAATAGATACACAAAACAGAACAGAAAATTGACGTATCCTAGCTTTCGGAACTTCGTTCCTTCATCAGGGAGGAGAGAGGGGAAAAAAGGGGAAGAAGGGAAAGTGGATTCAGTTATTCACAACCCAGGTTATGAAGCAACAGGGGAAAGGTAAACAGGAAGGGTAGCAAAGATGGAGGCATGGATGTCAGAGGGAAGCCAAAGATATTCTACTGTAATTACTGTGCCAGCTTCAAACCAAGGAGGATGAATACAGAAGTAAAGAGGTACATAGTATAAACATAAACGCAACTATGTTGGATGAAAAGATGCAGCACCCTTAATTGACTCACATGCAGCAGATCTCACAGCAGATCCAATAAATCCTGCATACTTGTCCATTTTACAAAGTGGGTGTGGCATATACATCACGACACACATTGTTTCTGCTGCAGTGTGTCCTTTGCCAATAGCTCTCAATCCATAAAACCACCTAATATTTATTTTAAAATAATTATCTTTACACTTATCAGAACTCCAAAATGAATGAGTATATTTACAACTGGCAGAATTAATGATAAGTTTCCTGGCTAGTCCATTTGATACCTCAATGTCTTCATGTAAACTAACTGGCCCTCCACATACATACAGCACACACATTCACATAACACCCCTGTTAGGATGTGTAAATGTATCAGAATATAACCTAACCTACCGTATACATGAGTTTTGTTTTGAGATAACTGTGTTATCACTATGTTTCATTTTAATCTTTGAAGCACTAATGGGTGTTTCGCTAGATACTCATGAGTTTGCCAGTATTTCATTGTCTGTAACTTCACACACCACATGCTGAACACAATGTTTCTCTTTATTCAAAAATTTATTACCATGAAACCCACATTTCTTAAAAACACTTCATTTTGGAGTCATACTTTTTGAGAGATTTACCAGTCTATTCGTCACTTTTCCTCGGAAAAACGTTAGCACTTCGATATACAAAGCATGTTTATACTATAAAAAGATACGATACTATTTTTGACAGTGCTACCAATACAAACACATAATTTAACCTTTATAACACAGCAATCCACAGCTTTCTACAGGGTGGTCCATTGATAGTGACCGGGCCAAATATCTCACGAAATAAGCATCAAATGAAAAAACTACAAAGAACGAAATTCGTCTAGCTTGAAGGGAGAAACCAGATAGCGCTATGGTTGGCCTGCTAGATAGCGCTGCCATAGGTCAAACTCATATCAACTGCATTTTTAAAAAATAGGAACCCCCATTTTTTATTACATATTCATGTAGTACGTAAAGAAATATGAATGTTTTAGCTGGACCACTTTTTTCGGTTTGTGATAGATGGGGCTGTAACAGTCAAAAATGGTTCAAATGGCTCTGAGCACTATGGGACTTAACTTCTGAGGTCATCAGTCCCCTAGAACTTAGAACTACTTAAACCTAACTAACCTAAGGACATCACACACATCCATGCCCGAGGCAGGATTCGAACCTGCGACCGTAGCGGTCGCGCGTTTCCAGAATGTAGCGCCTAGCACCGCTCGGCCACTCCGGCCAGCTGCTGTAATAGTCACAAACATATAAGTATGTGGTATCACATAACATTCCGCCAGTGCGGACGGTATTTGCTTCGTGATACATTACCCGTGTTAAAATGGACCGTTTACCAATTGCGGAAAAGGTCGATATCGTGTTGATGTATGGCTATTGTGATCAAAATGCCCAAGGGTCGTGTGCTATGTATGCTGCTTGGTATCCTGGACGACATCATCGAAGTGTCCGGACCATTTGCTGGATAGTTACATTATTTAAGGAAACAGGAAGTGTCCAGCCACATGTGAAACACCAACCATGACCTGCAACAAATGATGATGCCCTAGTAGGTGTTTTAGCTGCTGGGGCAGCTTATCCACACATCAGTAGCAGACAAATTGCGCGAGAATTGGGAATCTCAAAAACGTCGGTGTTGAGAATGCTACATCAACATCGATTGCACCCGTACCATATTTCTATGCACCAGGAATTGCATGGCGATGACTTTGGATGTCATGTACAGTTCTGCCACTGGGCATAAGAGAAATTACGGGACGGTGAAAGATTTTTTGCATGCGTTCTATTTAGCGATGAAGCATCATTCACCAACAGCAGTAACCTAAACCGCCATAATAGTCACTATTGGGCAACGGAGAATCTTACGATGGCAGTGACAAGTGGAACAGCAGCGACCTTGGCAGGTTAATGTATGGTGTGGCATTAAGGGAGGAAGGATAATTGGCCCCCATTTTATCGATGGAAATTTAAATGGTGCAATGTATGCTGATTTCCTGCGTAATGTTCTACCAATGTTACTACTAGATGTTTCACTGCATGACAGAATGGCGATGTACCTCCAAAATGATGGATGTCCGACACATAGTTTGTGTGCGGTTGAAGCAGTATTGAATAGCATATTTCACGACAGGTGGATTGGTCGTCAAAGCACCATACCATGGCCCGCACGTTCACCGGATCTGACATCCCCAGATTTCTTTCTGTGGGGAAAGTTGAAGGATATTTGCTATCGTGATCCACCGACAATGCCTGACAACATGCGTCAGTGCATTGTCAATGCATGTGCGAACATTACGGAAGGCGAACTACTCACTGTTGAGAGGAATGTTGTTACACGTATTGCCAAAGGCATTGAGGTTGACAGAAATCATTTTGAGCATTTATTGCATTAATGTGGTATTCACAGGTAATCACGCCGTAACAACATGCATTCTCAGAAATGATAAGTTCACAAAGGTACATGTATCACATTGGAACAACCGAAATAAAATGTTCAAATGTACCTATGTTCTGTATTTTAATTTAAAAAACCTACCTGTTACCAACTGTTCGTCTAAAATTATGAGATATATGTTTGTGACTATTACAGCGCCATCTATCACAAAGCGAAAAAAGTGGTCCAACTAAAACATTCATATATCTTTACGTTGTTGTTGTTGTGGTCTTCAGTCCTGAGACTGGTTTGATGCAGCTCTCCATGCTACTCTATCCTGTGCAAGCTTTTTCATCTCCCAGTACCTACTGCAACCTACGTACTTCTGAATCTGCTTAGTGTATTCATCTCTTGGTCTCCCTCTACGATTTTTACCCTCCACGCTGCCCTCCAATACTAAATTGGTGATCCCTTGATGCCTCAGAACATGTCCTACCAACCGATCCCGTCTTCTGGTCAAGTTGTGCCACAAACTTCTCTTCTCCCCAATCCTATTCAATACTTCCTCATTAGTTATGTGATCTACCCATCTAATCTTCTGCATTCTTCTGTAGCACCACATTTCGAAAGCTTCTATTCTCTTCTTGTCCAAACTATTTATCGTCCATGTTTCACTTCCATACATGGCTACACTCCATGCAAATACTTTCAGAAATGACTTCCTGACACTTAAATCAATACTGGATGTTAACAAATTTCTCTTCTTCAGAAACGCTTTCCTTGCCATTGCCAGCCTACATTTTATATTCTCTCTACTTCGACCATCATCAGTTATTTTGCTCCCAAATAGCAAAACTCCTTTACTACTTTAAGTGCCTCATTTCCTAATCTAATTCCCTCAGCATCACCCGACTTAATTAGACTACATTCCATTATCCTTGTTTTGCTTTTGTTGATGTTCATCTTATATCCTCCTTTCAAGACACTGTCCATTCCATTCAACTGCTCTTCCAAGTCCTTTGCTGTCTCTGACAGAATTACAATGTCATCGACGAACCTCAAAGTTTTTATTTCTTCTCCATGAATTTTAATACCTACTCCGAATTTTTCTTTTGTTTCCTTTACTGCTTGCTCAATATACAGATTGAACAACATCGGGGAGAGGCTACAACCCTGTCTTACTCCCCTCCCAACCACTGCTTTCCTTTCATGTCCCTCGACTCTTATAACTGCTATCTGGTTTCTGTACAAATTGTAAATAGCCTTTCGCTCCCTGTATTTTACCCCTGCCACCTTTAGAATTTGAAAGAAAGTATTCCAGTCAACATTGTCAAAAGCTTTCTCTAAGTCTACAAATGCTAGAAACGTAGGTTTGCCTTTTCTTAATCTTTCTTCTAAGATATTACGTATTACATGAATATGTAATAAAAAATGGGGTTCCTATTTTAAAAAACACAGTTGATATCAGTTTGAGCTATGGCAGTGCCTTATAGCAGGCCAACCATTGCGCCAGCTGGTTTCCCCCTTCGAGCTAGACAAATTTCGTTCTTTGTAGTTTTTTCGTTTGACACTTATTTCGTGAGAAATTTGGCCTGGTCATGATCAATGGTCTACCCTGTATATAAAAAATTACCGATTTTATTAGGTCTTGAAGTAATGCATGTAAAAATTTTAACATTTTCAACTGGTGTAGATTATATTTTAGAAAATAAAATAAAATACTTCCCACGCAAGTTTATAAGTAATATACATATCATTTTATTTGGAAAATTGCAAATTTTATAATCAGATAAAAATCCAAAAAAGTGAAAAAGAATGTTTTCCCCTTCTAACTCCCCTTAAAGTTACGGAAATGTGCAAGCTTTTGGAGCCAGTGGCTTCTTCTTCTGGCAGAAACAATGAAGGGGAAGGAAAAGGGAAGAAAGAAAAGGCTTGTCAAGGTTTAGGAAATGGGGAGAGTTGCAGAAAAGCTGCAGAGAAACCCAGGCCAGGACAGACTTACTGAATGGGATGAGAAATATGTAACTAAACCAGTCCATCTCTCATACCACCAGCAGATGTGAAGTATTCTTGTGATTGGTAGTAAGTCATAAACATTAAATTATTTTCAATGTATGTTCATATGTAATACTGCATGTACCTTTGAGGTATCATTGGGCCCATTGGGAAGAGGATCAAAATTAGGCCACTGCTTTCTAATTATTTGGAGCGTTTCATTAAATGAGACCATCTTCCCATCATTCCATTTGTTGCCGCTGAAAGGCATGTACTCAATAAATCTTACATCAACATTTTTCTCTTTTGTCAACTCCACAAAACTGCACACTTCATCTTCATTAAAACCTCGCATTACAACACAATTTATCTGTGGAAGAAAGACACCATTAAAAACTTGGTATCAGATAAAGCATGGTTTAAACAGAGTTTGAAAGACTTTTTGATAGACAACTCATCCTACTCTATAGATGAATATCTTAACAGTGGCTGTTAGGCCAGCTTAAATAAGAATGTCTGTTAGATTTCAGTTCTGAGAGCACTTTGTCATAACAGTCAAGATTATGTATTTTTGTTTGATAAATTTATTAATAGTGCATAACAATATTTCAGTCTGACAGCGTATCAATTCTGAAAAAAAAGCTGTTCCAGTTTGTATTGTATTCACCTAGTTTAACAATCTCCTGACAAATGATCAGGGTATTCAAATGTTTTATATTTTTTATGTTATACTTTCTGGCATGTTACTCACCCATGAGAATCATCTCATGTTTTGGGTCTTGGAACAAAAGCTGAATCTAATCTAATCTAACCTACAAAATAATGGTTCTACAAGTCTGTTGTTATATTTGTATACCTCACTGATTCTGTTAAATTAATCTTTTTCTCTCCTTTTGGAGAATGTCTGAATTTATCTTAGCATGCCAAGCTGTTAACCTTCTTAACAATTTACGAAAATTAAACTACATACATCTCCAATCTTTTTCCCCACTCCAACGCACACATCTTTTGCTGAAGGTATTATTTTAACTATTACATTAAATTAAGAAGCTTTCTTGAAACTGTGCTGCCATTTGTGAAACAAAGTTAAAAGTGTTCTCAAGATAAAAGGTCTTCACAAAAGGAGCATTTAGTATCTGTGCAGGTGGTAATACTGACAGCCTTCATATAAACAAACCCAAATGGTAGAACATCCTGCTTTACACATACACGCAATGGCAGAAAAAAGGAAAAGAGCACACCTTTCATTCAAGCATTGAATATATAAACTGATGAGACAAAACACTATGACCTCCTGTTTGATAATGTGTTTGTCCACTGTTGGAACAAATACAGCAGTGATTTTGTGTGGGACAAGTTCAACAAATTTCAGGTATGTTCCCAGCATTATGTGAGGTATGTTCCCACCATTATGCAGCACCGCATGTCTAAGCGCAGGTCATGTAATTCCCATAAATTGGAGATCAGTGGTTTCTGGGTGCAGAACTGGTATCTGATAGCATCACAGATGTATTCCATCAGATTCAGAAGGGGTGAATTTGATTCTGGCCTCGTGACACTGAAAGTCATATTGTTGAAACATGTCACCTTCATTAGGGACAGGGTGCGGACAGTGCACAATAATGTTCACACAGAACAAAGCTGTTATGGAGCCTTCAGTTACTACCACAGGACCCACAGAAGATCAGGTGACTGTCCTCCATAGCATAATATTGCTCCCACTGGCCTAAGTCTGTAGCAAAGTGCACCTTTCAAGCACCAATTCACTCTGTTGACGGTGTATGTGCACAAAACCGTCAAGCAGGTGTAATGCGAAACACGAATGATTCAACCAGATGACACATTTCTATTGATTCACTGCCCAATCTCAATGCTCCTGAGCCACAGAAATTGTAATTCAGCAGTGTTGTCAACATGGGAACATACGGGGGTTGTCTGCAGCAGAGCCCTATGTTTAACAATGTGCAATGAATGGTGTGCTCTGAAATACTCGTGCTTCCACCAGCACTGTGTCATCAGACGTGCCACAGAAATTAGCTTCCTCAGCCGAATGTCATCTTTTTCAAAGCAACCATCCCAGCATTTGTCTTAAATCCTTTAGGGAAATCAAGGAAAACCCAAATTTTGATGGCCCGATGGGACTCGGGTCCGTTGTCCTCTCGAAGGCAAGTCCACTGTCTGACCACTGTGGTGGCATGACCTAGTCTTAATTAAGCCAGAAAATCCTGGGAAATGCTGACATACTTATTGATTTAAGATATAACAATTTAAAACAATCCTTTCATGAATTTCACTACAAATTTCTGCTCTTTTGAAAGAAAAATTCTTTTGACTGTTTTGATGTTGTTTATTATGTTTAAATAATGATGGCAGTCTCTATAAAAGGGCAGTTTGACTTTTAAGTTTAGTTATACTGTTTTAAACTACATGCTTCATCTATTTGTCCACCCAGAAGTGCTATAGGATATAACTTGAAGACTATGGTGAGGTGGTGGGGGACAGTCATGTGTTGAGAAGGAGGTGCTGCCAGAAATTAAGTGTGTGAGGTGACGTTATTGACACTGCATACAGGGAAAATAAAAATACTCTATTCCATATTCATTTACAATCTACGTCTGGCCCCCATATGGTTTTACTTTTCTCCAACAAGAAAAAAGAAATTGTCAGTAACTGTCTTTATAAGGTCTTAAAAGGAAACAAACAATAGAAAATCTAGGCTGGAATAATGACCATATTATAAAAAAGATACATTGCTATTCACTGTATACAGGAGATGTTAGGTCACAGACAAGCACAACAAAAAAGACTACTATACACATAAGCTTTCGATCAGAAAGTCTTCTTCCAAAGTGGACAAAACACACACACACACACACACACACACACACACACACACACACACACACATACACACACACACACACACACACACACACACGACCGTTGTTTCTCCCATGATGCGCAGTTGCTCCCAGTCTGGCCCTAGCAGCCAGAGACAGTGGTTATGTATGTGTGATCTGCATTTGCACGCATATGTGTGTGTGTGTGTGTGTGTGTGTGTGTGTGTGTGTGGGAAGGGGGGGGGGGGGTTGCACCAAAAGCTTATGTGTTTAATAGGTGGTGTATTTTTTTTTTTTTTTTCCCCTGCCTGCAACACAACATCTACACTATACAGTGAGTGCCAATCTATCATTTGATAATACTGTCGTTACCACCTTGCCAAGAGGCATATTGTGGAGTAATCCGAAGGGCTCTACTAATTTGTACAAGAGGGAGGAGAGCACAATCTCAATGTAAGTTTTTAGAAAACTGGTATGTGCATTAATTCTGCAAACCTTTCAGAAAGGACATGGTATGCATTTCATTCAGCAAGATGAGTAATAAACAATATTAGCAATACTGCATCAAACTTGTTCACTTTCATCTTTGGATTAAACATTCGATTTCATAGAGTACAGAATTTGGCAGAATCAAATTTTGGGGATATGTGGAACTGGGACAATGGCATATTTTTTACCCATTCAACAAACTAAGCACTGATGATTGCTACTTTTATTGTGTCTGCTGCTGCAATGCATATATGAAACTGTAAGTGCAGCATCTATGATGGAATAAAATGTTATACAAATGAAACAAACAGGCACAGTGAAATAGAGTAGTATGGCTCATCATTTCGGTCTCACAGATTAGCAGGTGTTGACTTGAAAGATAATACTTAAGAAGTTGAATCCAAAGGAGAGGATGTACCGTATTTACTCAAATCTAAGCCGCACTTTTTTTCCGGTTTTTGTAATCCAAAAAACCACCTGCGGCTTAGATTCGAGTGCAAAGCAAGTGGAAGTTCTGAAAAATGTCGGTAGGTGCTGCCACAACTAACTTCTGCCGTCGAATATATGTAGCGCTACACAGGCATGCTTCGTAGGCACAAAGATAAATACTGGCGCCAAAACCTCTGCGTCAGTAAATAAATTAAGAAAAAAGGTGGAAGACAATTTTCATACATTATCCAACGAAGTAAATACAAATTCCGTATTGTTCATCTTCGAATGTAGCAGAACTTCAATGTATTACGAAAATCCGACTGGCAAGACTGTTTGGGATGTTTGTCAATATGGCCAACTCTACGTTCTGAATTTTTTCCTACCTGTGAGAAGAGATGGTTGCTAATAGGAACCTGATGAAATGTGAATCACATGCAGTATTCTCTTCATCATAAGAGTAATACGAATATAAACATTTTGCCACGTATTCTTTCGTGTTTGCTGCTATCTTATTTAAATCCTGTCTGCCTAATAAACTATGAAACTAGAGTGAGACAACAGCAAACGCGGAAGAATATACGTATCGTGTCATGTTTATATTCGTATTATTCTTATGCCTAATAGTGATACAGTCAGAAATGAAGCACGGCAACTGACTAGATTTTTAAATCTAAGATGACTCTAATTTCTGTGCAGAATTTGATGTACTAAAGAAGCGGCCGCAAAGATTTTCAAATGGAGAAAAATTTTCGCCTAACTCTCATTCAGAACATGTTCTATCATACGCAGTCTATTATTTGGTTCTTGTTGATCATTATCAAAGAAAGCAGCAGTGTAAGTAACAAGAAATAGTAGTCTCTTGCCATTGTTCCGCTAATGAGATGATTTCTCTCTCTCTCTCTCTTTTTTTTTTTTTTTTTTTTTTTTTCACGCACTATCAGAATGCGACAAACAATGCATGACACAGTACAGTAATGCATTTTCAGCTTAGAGTGACATAAACGCCTATAACAAGGAAAACGGCACTTATCAGATCAAAGCAAAATAAGCAATCGATTCAAACCAGATGATGCATGTGAAAAAGGAAGGGTACCAGTATAAATACGGACGGAGCACCTGACGCATAGCAAAGGCTACCTGGTAAAGCTTAACTGCTAAGCTTACGACTCGAACCAAACTACTGTAGCTGTATCGTCAATCATTCGACCTAAGTTGTGTCTCATATTACAATGGACCGACTTTGTTTCGATTTGGAGGTGCGGCCTAAAACTTTTCTCTCCCCTTGAACTTCGAGTCTCAAATTTCAGGTGCAGCTTAGATTCAGGAATTTTTTTTTTCCTTCCTTTATTTCGAGTCTCATTTTTCAGGTTTGAGTGCGGCTTAGATTTGAGTAAATACGGTAGGTGGTATTTCAACTAATTCTAACTATGAAATAAAACAAAGTACAGCAGGGAGCTCTGACGAATCAAAGAGCAGCAATGAAGATTCTGATGAATAGTAAAGTATGAGTTAAGAAATAAGATGCTACTGAGATCGTAAATTTTTGTTGTGTTGATGAATCTGTTAACAAACATATTCAAAAATGCACTGAAACATTGGCACATGTAGTGATGTACTAACCAAGTAATACTGTGTGTCAGGCAGCGCATTACTCAAGAAGAATGTGGAGTGGTAATTTATGTAAAAAACAACATATCTTACAATGCATTAGATTTAAAGAGCCATTGTATAGAGCAACAAATTGAAGTATGTGGTGTTGAGATTACTGTAAATGACTTCACGGCTGTAGTGTTAGCACTGTATAGATCTCCCTCAGGGAATTTGAATGTATTTCTTAAGCACTTAGATTCTTCATTATCCATACTGTACTCAAAGTCCAAGAACTTGATAATTTCTGGTGACTTTAATGTTGATTTCCTAAATGAGAGCAATAGTAAAGCTGATTTAGTACATTTAATGGAGTCTTATAATCTGATGGCAATAGTAGATTTCCCAACTCGGGTTACTGTTAACAGTAAAAGTCTGGTAGATAATATATTTATAGATAAGTCTACATGGAATGAGATCACTGTACATCCAATCCTTGGCCTTTCTGATCATGGTGGTCAATTGCTTAGGCTCAATTACATCAGTGTGTGCAACAGTTCCGAGCATTCTTGGAAATCTTTTAGGATAATAAATGAACAGGGCCTTAAAAAATTCAATGATAGCCTAAAATAGATAGACTGGAGCCGAGTTTATAGGGAAACAGATGTAAACAAAAAGTACAATTCATTTTTAAATGAATTCATGTCTGTATTTGAGTCCATCTTTCCCAAAAAAGTAGTTAGAAATAGTCATATAGGCAATGCTAAGAAATCTTGGATCACTACAGGGATAACAACATCTTGTAGAACAAAGAGGATGTTATAAAGTTCTCTCAGGACTTGTAATGATCCAAAGAAACGACAACACTACAAACTTTACTGTAGCATTCTCAAGAAGGTTATAAATAAATCTAAAAATATGTGCATAAAATCAGAAATTGAAAGCTCAGAAAATAAAATTAAAACTATATGGAATGTAATAAAGAGGGAAACTGGCAGGACAACAGGGAACATGTCTCAGGTAGAGATTAAAACAGGGGACAGTATCATTAAGAAACCTGAGTTGGTTGCAGAAATATTTAATAACCACTTTTTGAGAGCAGCAGAGAAGACAGGCTGTAATGGTTCCATGGAAGAATCATTGTCCCTCCTACAGAAAGCTATTAGCAACAGAATCCCACAGTTATCCTTATCTCTAGTTACTGTAAGCGAAGTCATAAGAGTAATTAGATCATTAAAAAATAAAAATTCTGCTGGTGTGGACAATATTTCTAGTAAAATACTGAAACACTGTTATAAATTTGTTAGTCCCGTCTTATGCAACATATACAATGCATCCCTACAAGATGGGATTGTCCCTGACAGACTTAAGTTGGCTGTAGTGATTCCTCTCTTTAAAAAAGGGGATAAAAGCATTGTTACAAACTATCGCCCAATATCCCTATTAACTACCTTCTCGAAAATTCTAGAAAAACTCATGCACAGGAGGATTGTAGACCATCTCAACTACCATAGTATCTTAAGCAAAAATCAGTTTGGTTTTCGTGCCGGTCTTTGTACTGAACAGGCGATATTCTCTTTCAGCAACCAAGTTCTGGAAGCCATTAACAAAAAAATGTCTCCAGTGGGTATTTTTTGCGATCTTATGAAAGCCTTTGACTGTGTAAACCACCAAATTCTTTGGAAAAAGGCAGAATACTATGGTTTAGGTGGTACTGTTGGCTTGTGGCTACAATCATATCTACAGGATTGGAAGCAGACTGTAATGCTAAATGGCTCTTCTGGAGAACCTGCCTCATCTGAATGGGGCACGATAACGTGTGGTGTGCCTCAAGGCTCCGTTTTGGGCCCACTGCTTTTCCTCATCTTTATTAATGATCTTCCTCTTTGTTCTGAGACAAACAGCAAATTTACCCTGTTTGCCGATGATACCACAATTCTAATTGACGATTTGATTGATGATGATCTTGAAAAAACTACAAATACTGTTTTTAATGACATCTTAAATTGGTTCTCCTCAAATGGTCTCTCACTCAATGCAGATAAAACTCATTATATGAGGTTCCATACATCACAAAGTAATCCCGATGAAATTGACATAAAATGTAGAGATCAACCAATACAGAAAGTTGAAGACACAAAATTCCTGGGTGCTTACATAGACAGTAAATGTAATTGGTCAGTTCACATTCTTCAGCTATGTAAAAAACTTAGCTCGGCAACATTTTCATTACGGGTAATTTCTTCAGTGGCTGAAGTTGACTCTATTAAGGTTGCCTACTTTGGCAACTTCCACTCATTGATGTCATATGCTATCATATTCTGGGGGAACCAACCACTTGCAAAAAAAGTTTTCACCATCCAAAAAAAAGCAATCAGAATAATGTGTGGGGTCCATCAAAGACACTCTTGCAGGCACTTGTTTCGGAAGATAGGTATCCTAACAACTGCCTCACAGTTTATTTTTTCCTTGCTGACCTTTGTGTGCAAAAATTATTCCATCTACCAAGACAACAGTAAATTCCATGGTTATAACACCAGAAACAAAAACAATCTACATTTAGAAATGAAACGTCTCACTCTGGTACAAAAAGGAGTTTACTACTCCAGCATTAAGTTGTTCAATGCTCTACCACTACATATCAAATGTGTTCATACAGAACTGCCAAAATTTAAACTAGTTCTCAAAGATTACCTGACAGAGAAATCTTATTATACTGTGGATGAATACCTGAAATAAAATGTATACCATCACTAAACTTATTGTGTCTAGAAGTAGTTCAATTGATTTTATTGTGCATTTGGGCATTAGCACACTTTTTGCAACAACAGATTGGCTGTACATGTATTTACTCTTGTAGGCCTAATATCTGATTTAACTTTGTGCTCTTATCTTTAACCTTTATTTGAAACTCCTTTTTCTGTCAAACGGTTGTTATGTTGTCTAGCTGACAGTGTATCTGTTACTGTATTTATAGTATGTCTTACTTAAACTATGTACAATTTGCCATTGAATTGCCCTTGTATTTATTGTAAGTTTAAATTGAAACCTGTACAATTTGACACATTCTATATCGTTGTGATTGACTCACTAACTGGATCTATGGAACAAGAAATAAATAAATAATTAAATAAATAAATAAATACTGAAGTGTGATCCAAGTCGCACAAATATGGCTTTAATAATAAC
Source organism: Schistocerca piceifrons (assembly GCF_021461385.2). NCBI lineage: Eukaryota > Metazoa > Arthropoda > Insecta > Orthoptera > Acrididae > Schistocerca > Schistocerca piceifrons. The sequence goes on from NC_060139.1 coordinate 1,124,931,330, forward strand.
CTCCAAACAATATGCCTCTAAGGACTCAACAAGACACAGAACACTGATGTGCACATTACAAACTAGAATCACACAGAGAGTCAGTCAGCACTGTTCCACACTTATATATGTGCGAGTCATCAGCAGATGGCACGGCAGGGACCGCGCCGCACGCTTGGCTCCCAGAGACGGAATCCAGCAGCCAGCCTGCAATGATCAGTCGGTTACCAATTTAAAGACGCATGTACGGCAACACCACTCTCGGTGCACTCACGCTGACATGTACTAGTAGCACGATACAGCAGTGATGAGTAGTAGTACCCCTCCTGTCTTGCGCGCCTTTTATCTGGCTCTACAATTTACTTTCCTAGACCCACACAAATGCCTGATCCTCCTAATTCAATTTGCTCTGCAGACTATTCAAAATTCATAAAGAAAAAGAAGCCACAATTGCACTTTGTGTGCCAGTTACTTTCCAATACATTGGCACCAGCTGATCTTATTTAAGAATACTCAACTTTCGTAGCCATACAGCACATCCTTTGCTTCCTGGCCTAAATCCAAGTTAACTCCCAGCGCCCCTGCCCCCCCCCCCCCACACACACGCCGCTCCCCCCCCTCTCGCCCCCACCCAAATCAGCTAGTTGTGTGCTGTTATCTCACGTCACACCCTAGTCTATGAGTGCCCAGCTGTCTGTCGCCTGACCCCTCTACCTGCACCCCTAGCTAGCCCACAGATGGCTCCCCACTCTCCCACGAGCCACTAAATGCTTCCCTCCAAACCCCTCCCATCTCTCTCCATCTCTCACATTGCCTCAACCCACCCCATCCTACCCTACTCTAAAGCCCCACCTACTCCAGAACACTCACCGTGGGCCAGTAAAGAGCTGGCAGTTGAGCGACCACAGCATAAGGAGACATGCGCATGTGAGTGTGTGTGTGTATGTGTGTGTGTGTGTGTGTGTGTGTGTGTGTGTGTGTGTGTGCGTGTGTGCGCGCGCGCATGTTTTCCCTACAGCTAGAAAAAGAAAGTGCATTCTGGAAGCTCGCCAAGCAACGTACCTTTTAGTTTGGAAGGTAGAAGGCGAGGTACTGGTGGAAGTAAAGCTGTGAGGACGGGTCGTGAGTCGTGCATGGATAGCTCAGATGGTAGAGCACTTGCCCACAAAAGGCAAAGGTCCCAAGTTTGACTCTTGGTCCGGCACACAGTTTTAATCTGCCAGGAAGTTTCATATCAGTGCACACTCCACTGCACGGTGAAAATCTCATTCTACATACCTTTTGTTCTTGTGCCTATCGATGAGACAGTGCTTCTGCCTTTTGGTGAGCCATCTCCTTTATTCCTAAATAATTCGTAATTTTCAACAGAAACTTTCCGTACGTTATTATTGCATCCTACATTACAATATGCAATTTCCACAATATGTGGTCATCTGTGAATATAATGGGGGTAACAACTGTAGGAGACCAAAAACTGACTGCAGTAAGCAAGTTCAAGTTATTGTACACTGCAGTAGTTACGCAGAGGTGAAGAGGTTCACACAGGATAAGCTAGCATGGGCAACTCCATGAAACCAATCTTCAGATGGAAGATCACAACAATAAAAACATTTGATTCAGCATACACCAGACTCCAAACAGCGTACACAACCTGTATGCTCAGAAACACAGAAAATCATATTGGTTCCATCAGCAGCAAACTTCAGCCCGTAATTGTTATGGAACACTGCGGCGATCTTTTCATTAATATAACCCAAAACTGGGGAGTAATAAGAGAGTATTGTTGTAACTTCTTATCAACCTGGTTACCAAAATACATATTAAGAAGACTGGTAAAGTGTTATTTTAAAGGGGTCACTCCAAAGCGCCACGAAAGTATTTGAGCAATATATAAAATTAGAGAATCAGTGCACAATATTGAAAGCCTATATACACTATCTATATCTGCATGACTAGTCTGTAATTCACAATTAAATGCTGCAGAGGGTTCAGAGAACCACCCTCAACCTATTTATCTACCATTCCACCCCCCTACAGCATTTGAGGAAAACCAAACACTTCAACATTTCCGTACAAGCTCTGATTCCTCTTATTTTATTACAATGATCATTTCTCCCTATGCAAGAGGGCTCTAACAAAATATTTTCACATTCGGAGGAGAAAGTTGATGATTGAAATTTTAAGAACCTGCTCCAGCAAAATGATTTTGCTTTAATGACTGCCACCCCAATTCACATGCGATATCTGTGGCATGCACTTTCCTATTTCCCAATAAAACAAAATGAGCTGCCCTTCTTTGAACTTTTAAATGATGTCCTCTGTCAGTCCTATCTGGTAAGGACCCCACACCATGCAGAATACTCCAAAAGAGGACAGACAAGTATAGTTGTAGATAGTCTCTTTAGTAATCATAATCTTCTAAATGTTTTACTATTAAATCACAGTCTTTTGTTTGCTTTCCCACCGCATTATCTATGTGAGCATTCCAATTTAAGTTATTTGTAAATGTAATTCCTAAGTATTCAGTAGACTTCACAGCCTTTAGATCTGCGTGAATTATCATGTAACCAAAATTTAGTAGATGCCTTTTACTACTCAAGCGGATGACATAACAATTTTTATTATTTAAGATCAGTTACCACTTTTTGCATCATATGGATAGGTAGCCTAAATCATTTTGCAGTTCATTTTGATCATCTGATCACTTTACAAGACAGTAAATGATTTGCAAGACTGTAAATGATAGCATCATCTAAGAGGACTGCTCAGATTCTCTCTTAAATTGTTAATGTAGATCGGCAACAGCAGGTGGTCTGTAACACTTCCTTGAGGAATGTCAGATATCACTTCTGTTTTACTTGACGATTTTCCATCAATTTTTCTGACAGGAAACCACACATCCAGTTGCACAACTGAGACAATACTCCCTAGGCACACAATATGATTAGAAAATGCTTGTGAGGAACTGTTTCAAAAAGTCTTCTGGAAATCTACAAATATGGAATCAATTTGAGATCCTCAGTCGACAGCACTTATTACTTTGTGTGACTAAAGAGCTAGCTGTGTTTTAAAAGGTCGATATTTCTGAATCTATCTTGGCTATTTATCAATGAATCATTATCTTTGAGATAATTCATAATATTCAAACACAATATATGTTCCAAAATCCTAATGCAAATCAACATTAGTGATATGAGTCTGTTATTTAGTAGATTACTCCTCTTTTCTTTCTTGAGCATTGGTGTGACCTGAGCAACTTTTCAGTCTCTAGGTATGGATCTTTATCAAATGAGTGGCTATATATGATTTCTAATGGAGCTATTGTATCAGCATTCTCTGAAAGAAACATAACTGCTTTATGACACTGAGGAGAGCTACTACTAAGTTACTCACAGTTGCAGTTGTTCTTGATTTGAATACTGCAATATTTACTTTGTTGTCTTTGGTGAAGAAATTTCAGAAATCCGTGTTTAGTAACCCTGCTTTAGTAGCACTGTCATCAGTAACATTACCACAGCTATTGCGCAGTGAAGGTATTGGTTGTGTCTTGCCATTGGTGTACTACACATGCAACCAGAACCTCTTTGGATTTTCTTCCAGATTTCAAAACGAAGTTTCACTATGGGAACTATTAAACACATCTTGCACTGAAACCCACCCTAAGTTTCGAGCTTCAGTAAAACATCACTAATCTTGGAGATTTTGCATTCTTTTAAACTTTGACATGCTTTTTTTCATTGCTTCTGCAGCTGAGTTTTGACATATTTTGTGCACCACCCTTTTAATTTATTTGGTATCCTTCCAATTTATTTGGTATATATCTCTTAATTGATGTCGATACTATTTCTCTGAATTTAAACCATGTCTGGTCTACACTTACATAGTCAGACTTGAAGGAGTAGAGACTTAGTAGAGACCGTCTCCTTGGAAGGCATCAAGTTAATTTTTATCTGCTTTCTCATTAAATGCCCTATTGTGTCGGGCTGAAAATTATTAGAGATAAGGCAAACAGAATGTGCAAAGTAAGTGGAAATTACTCGTCTCTTCCCCGATTACAGTGCAATAGAAGATACTACAAGATGTTGACAGATTTCCATATCTCGGTAGCTTTATATGTAATAATGAGGTCACAGATGCAGAAATCACCAGCAGAACTGGAAAATCAGTCCATATGGCAATTAGGTCTGTAATATGTCAACAAATCTTTGACTGTACTCCTTTATCGTTTATATGTGTGAGACTTGGAAAATGTCAGTAAAATCAGCACACAGTCTCCATATTTTTCACCAACAATGCTAGAGATGAATTCTGAAGATGTTAACCCAACCAAGTTACAAACGATGAAGTGCTGAGAATACGACGTGTAGACAGCCTGCACAAAATTATTGTTGAAAGAAGACTGAAGATTGCAGGTTATGTTCTACACATGTAAGGTGGAAGAATCCCAAAATCACCACTGTTGTGGAAATCAATGGACAGATACAGATGTACAGGAAGACCTTTTAACACTTGGAACTTTTGCAATGAATCTTCAATACATGGACACAAACTTGGAGGAAGGTGAGAACGTGGCAGCTGATCGAGTGAACTAGTGGAAACCAGTTCCTTGTATGGTACACAGCAAATCTGAGTAAGTTAGTAAGTAAGTAAGTAAGTAAGTAAAGTAAGTACAACTGGGGATTTTGCAAAACTGTTGGATGATCCACATTATTGTCTATATTTGACACTCTTGGACTTCAACCTTTTCCTTGATGTGTATTCTTCAAATTGTGAGTTTTATGAGAAAGGTGATAGGTACTTACCAATCAGTATTCCCTCACACGAACTGACATTGTCTCCTTGTAAATTCTACTGTGCTAACAATTATCTACTGAGAATCCTCGACTAGGTCTCCGCAGCTCAAATGAGCCAGTTTCTTTTAAATTTCTGTCTTTGGCTATAATTGTCTTCCAAGTATGGTGACACAACATCCTGTCATGAAACTTTTGCCTTTACACTTGTTTACTTTTCTGGACTCTGCCTTTTTCTGCACTGTGCACTAAATACACTATGTGATTAACGCCCAATCTCCAACAGCCAATCGTGAAATGTAAACAGTTGTAAACTCTACCAGGGCACATAACAAACAATTAACATTTGTGTTTTAGTGTTCTAAGCTGTGAGGTCATCAGCGGACAAATAATTTAGTACCTATTCCTGGACAGCCGGAGTGGCCGTGCGGTTCTAGGCGCTACAGTCTGGAACCGAATGACCGCTACGTTCACAGGTTCGAATCCTGCCTCAGGCATGGATGTGTGTGATGTCCTTAGGTTAGTTAGGTTTAATTAGTTCTAAGTTCTAGGCGACTGATGACCTCAGAAGTTAAGTCGCATAGTGCTCAGAGCCATTTGAACCTATTCCTGATGTGCTGTTGTTTGGAACAACAACTGACATGATCCAAAATATTACTTTCTTTTATTATAGCTTCACTTTTATTTTGTCTAATGATTACTACTTTCAGTATCAAATTCCATCATCAAGCCACTATATGATCAGAAAGCATAGTGTATCGTTAAAATATTGTTTAATAAACAGATTACCATTATATCATCATTCCTTAAAGTAATGTCCAAAGTGGAAGGCCAGATGATTAATTTTGAGTATATACAAAAGTCAGAGTACTGAACCGGATATGAAAGAAGGAAAACCAGAAGGGCAGTGAGAGACGGGTGCCTTCTATCACCTTACTTCCTTAATATGTTCATCAAGGAAGTAATAACAACAACAAAGAAATGATGACAAGAATCAAAAGGTAATTTCTGGAATACTCCAAGGAAATGCGATAGGACCATTACATTTACAATGTATATAAATGATCCAGTAGAAAGTGTCAGAGGCTCCTTAATATTGTTCACAGGTACTACACTTGTCCATCAGAAAGTAGCAACAACAGAAGACAGTATCAATTTGCACAATGACCTGCAGAGGATTGGTGAATGATGCAGGCTCTGGCAGTTGACCCTGCACATAAATAAATGTAACATATCACACACACACACACACACACACACACACACACACACACACACACACACAGGAAAAGAAATCCAATACTGTCAATACTGTACAACTACACTATTAATGACAAATTGCTGGAAACAGAATCTACCATAAAATATCTAGAAGTAACTATCCAGAGCAACCTTAAAGAGGAATGACCACATAAAACAGCAATAGAAAAGCAGATGCCAGACTAAGATTCACAGGAAGAATCTTAAGTGAATGTAAATTACCTCTGTGTCCTTACCCAGTAGGACTGACAGAAGAGAGAAAGAAGATCCAATGAAGTGTGGAGTGTTTTGTCACAGGATCATTTATTCGCTGTGACATCATTACAGATATGCTCAGCAACTCTAGTGGTAGATGCCATAAGAGAGCAGTTGTGCATCACAGAAAGATTTACTACCCAAATTTCGAGAGAGTAGTTTCCGAGAAGAGTCTGACAACATAATAGTTTCTCTCATATACAATTCACGAAATGATCACGAGAAGAAAATTTGAGAAGTTAAGAGTTAATACAGAAGCGTACTGACAGTCATTCTTCCCAAGCACTGTTCACAAGTGGAACAAGGCAGAGGGGATCAGTTGGTGGCATGAGACGTACCCCCTGCCACACACAGTTAAGTGGTTTTTGGAGTATGATGTCGATATGGAAACTTAATTGCATGCATATACACTGCAGATTGACGACATCACAATAGTAAATGAGAGTAGGAACTAAATAAAATGTTTCAGGCCTTAAATCAAGAAGTGGTAAAACTAAAGCTAAAAATGAATACAAAGAAGACAAAAGTTATGGCTACAGACAAGAAAGGAGGTGGAGGTAGGACTGACACAAGAACAGGCAATGAGCAGCTCAAGAAAGGAACTGAAATTCACTATCTCAGTAGCATTTTGCAAGAAAACAATCAATATTTCAAGGCATTCAAGAAAAGAAAAGCACAGGTGAAGAGTTCCTTCCAAAATAAGAAGAAGCTGCAACTGAATAAACATATCAGCTTCCACATTAAGAAAATATTTGTAATGACCTTTGTGTGGAGTGTTCTGACACACAGATGCAAAATCTGTACATTAGAAAAGCCAAAGAAAGCTCGCCTCAAACCTGCTGAAATGTGGTTCTGGAGGAGAAGTACAAGAACTAGCTGCATTGACAGAAAAGTTAAAGGAAATAGGAGACAAGAAAGAACCACTGAAAGTTATAGGCCAGGGCAAAGCAAAATACACTGGACACTTAACTGGAGACGATAATCTTTTAAAAAACATTTCTGAAGGCAAGATCGTAGGTAAGAAAACAAGGGGATGACTGAGAACATCCTACTTAAACAATATGATCAATGAATGGGATTTTCTTCACACATGGAGATGAAGACAACTGCTGAAGAGAGAAAGCTGTGGCTGCAGAGACAAGATTTAACCTTTTGGAAGAGTAAGGACAAACTAATACAAAATATGAGTCTGCATGGTAGCTACATATGGAATAAATGACAACTTCTTGTGTGCAGTCATCAAGTCACTTACCCCTGTAGGTGTCTTATCTACTAAAAGTAAAGGTCACTGTTGTGCTTTCAATAGATGTGAACTGCACCCTGAAAATGGTATGTCTAGTTTGCAGTTGTACAGAAGCTTTTTATTTTGCAAAATGGTTGAAATGGCTCTAAGCAGTATGGGACTTAACGTCTGAGGTCATCAGTCCCCCAGACTTAGAACTACTTAAACCTAACTAACCTAAGGACATCCCTGCCTGAGACAGGATTCGAACCCGCGACCGTAGCAGCAGCACGGTTCCGGACTGAAGTGCCTAGAACCGCTTGGCCACAGTGGTCAGCTTTTATTCTGCAAAGAAATTTTTGATAATAAGATGAACTGATGCTGGTACTTGCTACTGAAACCAGTAGTACTTAGACACAACAAAAGTGTGACTACAGAATTAAGAATAATTTTTCCAAACAATCGAGTATTTTTTCAAAACAACACCACAGTAGAGGAAACTTATTTTAAACTAAAGACACAAAAGAAAAAAAGAGAAACTGTAAAGATCTTGAGTCTCATAAGACTCTCTTGGGAGGAAAATATAAGATATTTAATTGGTAAACTTGCAAGGCATACTTTTTTATGTTGTATAAACTATGAAACTGTTAGCATCGTCAGCTAAAATTTACTTCTTCTGTCTTAATATACCTTCCTTCACTTACAGCTGCAGTGTGGAGACAGGGGTGAGGGTGAGGGCGTACTGCTTTAAAATGGTGATTCTTGTATTGATATTCTTAACAACAGATTTATATCTTTTGCTTATGAAAGTCTGCATGCGATGACAGCTGCACTAGTAATACCTTCACAGGGTCGTATTCAAGTTGCAAGGCTAGATCTATGCCAGCCATGACACGCTCCCAGCCTTTCCTCCTTGTGATCTGGTTGTAGCGTTGGGACTGCAGAGTGTCTAAGCTGATGTTCAGACCGTCAAGCCCTGCCCTCTGCAAGGCAACCAGCTGTCTTGTCAACATGAGGCCATCGGTTGTCATTAAGACACTTTCGAGATCTTTTATTTTCTTCAAGGCACCTGTGAAACAGCAAATTATTCTAAAGAAACTGAAACAAATAATTTGTAACATTGCTGCTGCATATGAAACAAACCTCCAGTTGATAAATTGAAAATACAAATTCCTTAAAAGTTAGCTGTACATTTGCCCTAATACAAAGAGATAAGAAGGGTTAATAAACTGAATTGAAGGATGCAAGTTAAGATAGCAATGAAATAATAATTAGAGGCATGAGATCACCTACTGCAACAGGGAAATGGGAATCAATATGAACCATTACCCAGCTACTGTCAACTGATTCCATGTCTCCATGCACACTGTATAAACCACTGTGGGTTGTACGACAAAGTACATTGTTGTACCACACATTATGGTTTTTCCCCATTCAATGCTCATGTGGAGTGTGGGAAGAATGATTCTTTAAATGGTTCTGTGCATGCTGTAATTAATCTTGCCTTCATGGTCCCTATAGGAGTGATACATATGCGGTTATTGTATAATCCCTAAATACCTCACTTAATACAGGTTCCTGAAATTTCATAAGTTGGGTTTTGTCATATATTTGGCGTCTATCTTCACTTGTCTGGCATTTCCAATTTGTAGTACCTTCTTGATGCTCTCCCATGCATCAAATAAATCTATGATCAATCATGCTACACTATTTTGTATACATTCAATGTCTGCCATTAGCCTTATTTGTTATGGGTCATACTTAAGCAATATTCTAGAATGGGCCACACAAGTATTTTGTAAGCAATGTCCTCTGTAGACTGATTACATTTTCCAGTATCTTACCAATGAATTGAAGTCTGCATTCTGCTTTGCCTACAAGTGAGTCTATGTCACCATTTCATTTCATCCAGATATTTGTATGAGTTGACCAATTAAAACTGTGATTATTTGATAATGTAGTCATACAATACTGTCTTTTATTTGTTTTGTGATGTGCTCCAATTTACATTTCTGAAAACTTAAACTCAGTTGCCTATGTTTGGACCAATTTGAAATGTTATGATCTGACTCAAATTTGTGCAGATTTTTTTCAGGCAATAATTCATTATAGACAACTCTATCATCCAGGAAAAGTATGAGGCTCCTTATAATATCGTCTTCCAGAACATTAAGGTACAACATTAATATAATGGTATAAATTACTATAACTGTATAAATAATTTTATAAGTGTGTAAAATACATTGAACTACTTGTTACAACAAAACATTGTACTGGTATACTCAGCAAGATGTTAAATCAGCAGATAGCTACATTTTATGTTCAACATTTTGTGTACAGCATATATGCTGGAAAGGATTTATACCCAAATTAAATAAATCTGAAGAAATGGTAGGGTGTTTCTGGAAAAAAAATCCATAAAAACTCATACAGTCCAATTTGCTATTATGTCACTGTTACTGAAATATAATACAAAGTAGCTGAATTCGATGAACATTCTCAGAGTGCAATATGCCTCAGAGTGAATGCACAGTAATGTCAACATTATTTTTTAAGGCTATGTTTGTGAAAATGGATGAAAGCAAACCACACATTTTGTTCTCAATCTGCGGAAGCATTATGCACTGTGAAACACTGTACTGCTGTTCTACATAAAAGCTGTCTCATTGCCAACATCTTTCCCCTGCTGGCTGTTCTACACTTCTCATCACTGATTCAACATGTTGTAAGATATTTTATGCTGTATGACACCACAGTCCAATCTGGTTAGGATAGCATAAAAATAATATATGAATTTCAGTATTGAAACTGGAACAGCAGAACAGCTCTCATCACACTGGATATCAAATCGAGGTTGGATTACAGCCATGGGTACATCATTTCATGCTACTCAACTGTATGTCATATGTCAGAGTTCATCAACTGTAGTGGCTGGCGACTGGTGGTTGGCGACTGGTGGCATAGCCATCTCTTGGCATCCAGTGAACAGACGTTCTACACAGGTGACAGATTTGAAGAAAATGCTGGATACAGCAACAGTGGAACACTCTCTGTATCGAGGTAGCTCAGTACAGCTCAGGTGATGTGTAGTCTTGCATTATCTTGTTAAAAGATAACATCACGGATCCCTTGAGAATAGGGCACAGCGATAGGCCTTAACAAAACACAAATGCAATGGCTGCTGTCCAAATTACTGGCTATGTGAACCAGAGGTTCTGACATGTATCCAGTTGCACCCCATACCATCACATCACATGCTGGACCCGCATGAGAATGACAGGTACAATCTGGCCAGGTCTGTTGGCATCAGAGCCTCCACACACGAGTACATCAATTGTGACGATGTTGCAGAACCGAGACTCATCTGATACGATGACACAGTGCCATTCCTGTGTCTGGCATTGTTGTCAGTTGCACCGCTGTCAGTTCACCTCTCTCTAGAGCTGCATTAAGGGCTTGACAGTCTGTGCTGCTCCAGATGCCATCACATTGTCTGTGTGGATACTTGTCTCACTGTATACAAGCCCACTTCCTGACTAAATGTACACAACTTCACTGCATGAGTGAACACTTGTCTGCCCTCTCAGGTGCTAGTTTGGTGGCACTACTGAGGCCCTGCAAGGCATTTAGCATGGCCCTCCTGAACCTACCAATTTTATGTTCGCACAAAATGAGATTCTGAGCAATGCAAGCAGCAATATAGTGAAACAATAAACCAGAGTCTCAGCAGACCATGAGCCTGCCACTGCCAAATCTGGAATGCTTATAAACATTTCTCCTTCTTCCATTATGCTTAACACGGTCTTCGTGTAAACAACCAACACTGAAATAGAATTTCTGAATGAGAAACCTGCTTCATAAGCTTTTCTTGCATACAGAATATGCATGAGAGTGCTGAAAAGTAATGCCTCTGAATTTTTTATTCTGTTCTCAATATCGGTCGAGGTATGACACGTCACGCATATTACTTGGTCAACTTTCCCACTTCACTGACTCGTGGCACATCCCCCTCCCGCAAACAGATGAAGTCACAATAGGCAGCCCACTCTGACCAGAGATTGTGAATATGTTTACGGTGCACTTCGAGGAAGAGGCCCTGATGTCATCTAAATGGAAATCCATCTTCTTCTTCTTCTTCTTCTTCTTCTTCTGTTATGCGGATAACTCACTTATCATCTGGCCTCATGGAAGAGACAAACTTCTTGACTTCTTTGTACATCTGAACTCCACACGCCACAAAATCAAATTCACTATGGAGACCAAAGAAGAAGGAAGACTACCATTCCTGCACATCATAGTCAGGAGAATAATGGACAGCACCCTGTGCCACAGCGTGTATCTGACTCTATAAAACACATAAACTCAGTTCTACCTATGGCGCTGTGAATAATTTCAATAACAAAAAGTGAGATGAATGTTGCAGCGTACATTTAATTTCCACTTTGGCTTTGCATTCAAGATCAGTCTTACCTGAGAGTGCAACATTACATCTTTGGTTAATTTAATTATATGTTCATTAGATTTTGGTTATAAGGCACGTTTTGCTGCCTAATGTTTCATCTCCAAATGCTGGAAACAATCCATGGAGGAAGAGGAGTATGTAAGACATTGGTGGACCAGGTTGGAAGAATCTGTGAATTTCAATACTCTGTAGAAGAGCTCAATCATTTGAAAATAACTTTCAGACCTTGTGGCTATTCTAACAGATATACATAAGGCACTACATTCTAAAATATTTGCATCTTTCACTGAAAAACAAGCAACTAGAGGAAAAGTTCTCTTGCCATTTGTAAAAACAGTCGCAGATCGCGACCTCCAAGTGCTATGAAGAGAAGGTATTGACGCAGTGCTTAAACCAAACTGAAGACCACAACAGCAGCCATACTCAAGTAAATTGCTATGCAGTAGTTTCAGTGAATTTGACAATGATGTGGCTGCTTTCATGGTGGCCCAGTCATATTGTGGGGTAGGGAATGCCAGTGACAGGGCTGGAATTGTAGGTGACAGATGGATTTTTGGCAAAGCCTTGTGTCAATACCTCCTTAATTATTGAGCTGAAAAACTGTAAAAAACATTCATACTGCAAAATCACACAAAAAAATTTCCTATTTCTGCAGGTATTGTGCCTTCTGTTTCTTTTTCATTACAAAAACATATTGATTCAAGTTTATAAAGTCACAACTATGTCACTGTGATTTGTGTAACACACATTCTGGAACATGTTCCAGGAATGTCAAGAAACAGACAGCTTTAAATACTTACTCTAGCTCATCTTTCAAGACTTGCATGCCAACAACAACACCATCTATCCAATCTGTTTTTATTTCACTTTCATGTAAAGATTTCTCCACAAAGGATATCATCTGCCATGTAGGGAGTGCAAGAGGAAATTCCACACTCACATTTGGGTAATCAAGTGGATTCTGTGTCTTGTCAGAACCAAGTACAATCAACGCAATTTCATCTTTACCACTGGTAAATATCTGGAAACATATTAAATGGTAAAAATAAGTTTTGTTTATAACAAGTTGTATACCAATAAAAACATCACACACAGATACTCTTTATAAAATTATTTAATTGGATAGATAAAAAATCTACTCACCAAGCAGTGGCAGAACACACACATAAAAGACTGTTGTGATAGGCAAGCGTTTGGAGCCAGTGACTCCTTCTTCAGGCTGAAGGGTTGCAGGGGAAGCAAGAAGGGTGAAGGAAAAGGACTGGAGAGGTCTAAGAAAAGGGGTAGATTTTGAGAAAGTTACCCACAACCGTGGGTCATGGGTGACTTACCGTACAGGATGAGAAGGAAAGACTAATTGTTGGGGACTGCATCCGGCAAGATTCGGAAACCTGAGAGCTTAAAGGTGGAAGACAGGGTAATATGCAAGACAGAGATTACTACTAAAACTGTACATGAGTTAATAAGAGTGAGAAGCTAAGTGTATTGTATGCAACAGCTGTGGGAGGGGGCAGTGAAAATAGATGGAAAAGACAATGAAAGATGTAGAAAGCTAAAACGGAGTGAAGCAAAGAGTAATTACAGTGAAGAAAAGCTGAGACAGGAGAAATTAACGTAAATTAAGGCAAGGTGGGTGGGGAGAACCATGGACACGTTGTAGTGCTAGTTCCCACCTGCGGAGTTCTGAGAAACTGGTGTCTGGCGGAAGAATCCAGGTTTCATGTGTGGTGAGACAAGTGCCGAGGTCACGTATGCCATGTTGTAGAGCATGCTCTGCAACAGGATATTGCGAGTTTCCAGTATATACACTATGCCTATGCCCATTTATCCTAACTGATAATTTGGTGGTAGTCATGCAGATGTAGAAAGCTGAACAGTGTTTACATAATAGCTGGTATATGACATGTGTCGTTTCTATTTTTCGCCTGATCCGCAGTTCTGGGTGACTTTCCCAAAATCTACACCTTTTCCTGGAACTCTCCAGGCCTTTTCCTTTACCCTTCTTCCTTCCCCTTCAACGCTTCTGTCTGGAGGAGCCACAGGCTCCGAAAGCTTGCCAATCACTACAGTCTTTTATGTGTATGTTCTGCTGCCGCTTGGTGAGTAAATTTTTTATCTATTCAATTAAATAATTTTATCAATAATTTATTGTTTATGTTGTTATAGTTACTCTTTATAACCTACTTAAAATACATCACGTACCCTCCTCTCCACAATTCTTCGAACACATAGTTTTGCCTTTTGTAAAAAATCACTGCGTTTCTGTATAACATACTTGGAGTCAAAGTGTCCAACATCTATTACAATTATAAACAGAAGAAAGAAAGTCATTGTATTTATTGGCAGTATTAAGCAATCAAATATTTTGAAAGAGTTCCAGTGGTATAAATTTACAATATCTTACAAATAAATATATACGTTTATTCTTTAAATCAGTTCTTAGCAATAACATAATAGTATAAATTGCAGAATCAATATAGCCAATTTTAATGTAATGACTGCAATACAAATACAAAATAACAACGGTAAGTTATAACAAATGAGAGAGAGAGAGAGAGAGAGAGAGAGAGAGAGAGAGAGAGAGAGAGAGAGATAGAGAGAGAGAGAGAGAGAGAGAGAGAGAGGCATTTAGACAATGTTTCATTACAGTGTGAAACTTATTAGAATTAAAATGAAGCCATAGTGAATTATTACATTCCAAAAATAATAATTATTGTGTTCTTTCACCCCAAAATAATACTTTCATTAGGTAATATATACTTTTAATTTCAGAAATTTTTACAACAGCTCTGAACTTCACTGCTTCGACGAATTTATTACATGTGTCAATGAATGAGGGTTGATAACACTGCTTCAGTCATTCAATTGTTCGTCATGTGATATTCGCTATGTTCTTAATAACTTCTTATGTAAAGTTCTATCATCAAAAAGATAATCTACGTAAGTTTTAAAACTCACAAATCTTTAAACAACAACCTGAAAATGGGTATATCAGTATTTTGTAGATTCTAGCATTGCTAGATTTACTTTTAAATTTTAAAGTATATGAGCAGATTGAGCGACTTTCCATCCAGAAAATTTGCTGTTGGCAAGACCTCACTACGAAGAAAAATGGTCTTTCCGGAGTCAAATGCTAAAAAATACATAAATACCAGCATTGTAAGTGATACAAACAGGTATTAAGCAACGGGCATAAATATCGTTCTGCTTGACGAGAAGAAAACTAGGTAGATGAAAGAGTAAATTGGGTGTTCACTTTTCAGTTGAGATCATGTCCCCCATATGTGAAGAAAATAGCCAATATGTAAAGAGAATTACAGATAAAAAGTTTTCTAGAATGAGATTTTCACTCTGCAGCATAGTGTGCACTGATATGAAACTTCCTGGCAGATTAAAACTGTGTGCTGGACCAAGACTCAAACTTGGTGATCATAACCCCAGACTTGTGTTGCCGTTTTGGGAGGTAGATCTCGTATCTGGAAAGAGGAGATGACAGTTAGGGTACAATGGGCGAGCAGCTGCCATCAATTTTTGATGGTGCAGAACCCACAATAGTGGAACTGCTGCCTAGTCCAAAGGCACCTGTTACCAGTCTTACCCCACAATAGTGTATCGAATCCAGACGTAATGTCGAAGCTGATAAAAAGTCATATGAGAGATTCCTGTAATCTAGGTGTGACTGCACCAATGCTGCATACAGCCATATCAAAGTAGAGTGGACCATACCGCGGTCGGTGTCGCTGAGGCATAGAAGAGCATTCAGGTGCGACCTACATGTCTGCTTTAGTTGACAAAGATGGGGAAGCCATGTCAACTAGGCATCAAAGACCGGTCCTAAAAAACACAATGACAGAAATGCATAATGTAGGTCATGGCAGCCAAAAAATGGATGCTATGAGTGAAAGCCCAGGATTGTGCTTGGTGTATTGCTCCCTGCATTCTGCCTCCAGCAATAGCCGTCGCGGACGAACAAAAAAGATGGGGACACCATATGTCATGCAGCTGCCGCCAGATCACTGACAGCCACAAAAAGGAGAGCGACACTCAAAACAGAACCTTGTGCAAGCCCCTTCTCCTGCAGGGGAGGATGCTACAGGAGGCACCAACCTGTACCCAAAAAGTGTGACATGGAAGAAAGTTCTGGATAAAAATCAGGAGTTGGCCATGGAGGCCCCACTCCTTTAAGGTGGCAAGGACGTTATGGCACCATGTGGTATCATAAGATATATACGCAGATCAATGAAAACTGCAACAAGGAACTGATGCTGAGCAAAAGCTGTTCAGATAGCACACTTCAAGTGGACTAAATTATCTTCAGTAGAGCGCCCTTGGCGAAAAGCACCCTGGATCGAAGCCAAAGATCCGGGGATTCAAGGACACAATACAGCCTTCGACTAACCATATGTTCAAGTAACTTGCAGGACACTGAGTAAACAATCTGGACGACAGCTGTCCATTTGAAGAGGCAATTTATCTGATTTCAAAATTGGAATAACGGCATTTTCTCGCTACTGGGAAGAGAATTCTGCATTGCACCAGGGATGGTTAAAGAAAGGCCAGGTACATTGACAGAAAAATTTGCAACACCAAAAAATAATTAATGTAGAGTAATGAAATACCAGGAATATATTTGTTGAGACAACGTATGTAAAGTGATTAATGTTGCAAGATCAGAGATCAATGTGAGTGTGAGATAAGCCACTGCAAATGTAAATGTAAATGCTGGTACGCTGTTGTACACGTGTCATGTGTCAGTTTGTGGGATGGAGTTCCATGCCTGTTGCACTTAGTTGGCCAATATAAGGACAGTTAATGATGTTTGTGGATGGGTTGAAGCTGTCATCAGATGATGTCCAATATGTGCTCGATTGGAGGTAGAGCTGGTTATCGAGCAAGCCAAGGCAATATGTTGACACACTATAGCATGTTGGCTTACAACAGCAGTATGTGAGCAAGTGTTATCCTGTAGGAAAACACCTCCTGGAATGCTGTTTGTGAATGGCAGCACAACAGGTCAAATAACCATACGGACATACAAATTTGCAGTCAGCGTTCGTGGGATTCAGACAGACAGTTTTGTCAGTGGAAAAGCGAAAGCCATTGTCGATGCTCCAGGAGTAAAGACAATCAAGACATTGCTGAAGATGCCACTAAGTGAGACAGGTTCATAGAGAACTGCAATAGAAGGCAAAATCATCAAAAAAAGGGAGCCGGAGATGCCCAGTGGGAGACAGGCCATTATAGGGTTAATGGCGATAGCAAAGAGAATGACACTCAGAATGGAACCCTGAGACACACCATTTTCCTGGATAAAGGTGTCCGACAAGGCAGACCCTCCATGCACCTCGAAAACTCGGTCTTTTAAAAATGTCTGAAGGAAACAGGGTAGGTGGCCACGGAAGCCCCACATGTGAAGAGTATGGAGGGTACTAGCTCTCTATCAGGTGTCATAGGCCTTCTCCAAATAGAAAAACATGGCGACAGTCTGGGATTTCTGCAGAAAACCATTCTTGACATGGGTGGGCAAAATAATGAGACGGTCAACTGCAGAATGCCGTGTTGAAAGCCACACTGTGCATCCATCAAAAATTGTGAGACTCGAGCCACCATATCAACTGGGCATGAATCATATGTCCCATCACCTTACGAACACACTGGTAAGAGAGATGGAGTGGTAGCTAGAAGGAAGAGTGTGTGTGTGTGTGTGTGTGTGTATGTGTGTGTGTGTGTGTGTGTGCGTGTGTGTGTGTGTGTTTTTGTGTGTGTGTGTGTGTGTGTGTGTGTGTGTGGTTGTCAGAGAGAGAGAGAGAGATAGAGAGAGAGAGAGAGAGAGCTAATTTCGGCAAGAGCTGGATTTCTTAGAATCGTGAGTGTTACTGTGCTGCCTTCACTATGAGGAAGCTAGGTCACGCTCTCACTTCATCTCAATCCTCTGCCCTGGACCAGACACTGTTAGCTTTCAAATGTTGCAGCACATTTCTCTTGTGGGCAAGCACTTTTTGCTTAATACGTACAACCGGACCTGGGCAGAGGGCATGTTTTCCTGCCACTGTCGTGAAGCCACTGTCATACCCACACCTAAGCCCGGTAAGGACAAACAACTTCCTTCTGGCTATCACCCACTTTGTTTACCCATGTCATGAATGGTTTTCTGTGGAAATCCCAGACTGGCTGTGTTTTTCAATTTGGAGAAAGCCTACAACATTTGTTGGAGGACTAGTATCATTTGTACTCTCTACACATGGGGCCAACTGCCCCATCTCCTTGAGGAATTTTTAAAAGACGAGTTTTCGAAGTACGTATGGGGTCTGCCTCCTCGGACACTTTTATCCAGGAAAATGGTGTACCTCAGGGTTCTATCCTGAGTGTCGTCGTCTTTGCTGTCGCCATTATCCCTACTATGGCCTGTCTCCTGCCGGGCATCTCCAGCTCTCTTTTTGTTGACAATTTTGCTATCTACTGCTGCTCTCCATGAACCTGTCTCATTGAGTGGTGTCTTCAGCAATGTGTCGGTCGTCTTTACTCACGGAGCATCAACAGTGGCTTTCGTTTTTCTACTGACAAAAACATTTGTATGAATTTCTGGCAGCACAGCTGGTTTCTCCCACCATTTTTACATCTTGGGCCTGTTGCTCTTCCATTCATTGACACTACAAAATTCCTGAGGCTCCCGCTTTATACAAAACTATCTTGGTCCTCCCACTTCATGCTCCCTGCAGCTTTTTCGATGGCTGTGAACCCTTCACAATCTTGGCTTTGTGCGGCAGCCCATCTTCACCTTGACCTTCATTCACTTTCTAAAGGCACTGCACCAGGCTCAGTCTATTGCCTTCAGTTTCATGACCTATGCATGGAATTTTGCAATAGTATCTTTGTGTACACTGGTGGCTCTTGGACTGACCATGGTGTCGGGTGTGCCTTCAACGTCAACCAACATTTTTTGGTACTGACTTCCAGCACATTGCTCAGTATTTACAGCAGAGCTCTTCACCCTGTATCAGATCATGGAGTACATCTGGTGACATACTCTTTTCAACTGTGTCACTGCTCAGACTCTCTTGGCACCCTTCAAAGCCTCTGTGCACTGTAGACTGTCCATCCCTTAGTGCACCGGTTCCAGGAGAGCTTCCACTTGCTCACTTTTTATGGAGCCACTGTGATGTTTATGTGGGTTCCAGGTCATATCGGTCCAAGAGGTTGCTGATACTGCTGCCAAAGCTGCATTCCTCGTACTTCAGCCCAATAATTCTTGCATTCCCTCTGATGATCTCTTGTTGCTTTCTGTCAGGAGGTGATGTCACTTTGGCATCGCCACTGGTCCTCCATTCATAGGAATAAGCTCTGGGTTATTAAGCCTCTCCCAGTGGATTGGACAACCACCTCTCAGTCCTCCTGTGGTGAGGAGGTCATTTTAACTAGGTTGCATATTGGGCACTGCCTTTTTAGTCATCACCATTTGTTAAGTGGTGCTCCCCTACCACTTTGTGCACATTGCACCCAACTTTTAACTGTCTGCCGTTTCCTGAGGGGATGCCCTTTTTTTTTTTACCGTTTACATTCCCGTTTGGGTTTGCCATCTGAGTTATTGGCCGTTTTAGTGAACAATGCGTGGGCTGTCGACCGTGTTTTACTTTTTATCAGTTGTAGCAATATGGTGAAGGCCATTTAATTTTTAGTTCTGGGCCTCCATTTCCCTATTGCGTACTTCATAGACCTTTCTCCACGTCCCTGTTTGTAGCTGTCCTCTCTTCTGTCATTAAACGTTGACATGTAATCATTTTTAACTCCTCTCTTCATCTTTGTGTTTCACAGTTTTGGCATGGACACATATGACCCTAGGTGTTTTTGCGCCCTAAAACAAAATGGGGGAGAAATACAAAGCCCTTACATTCTTTTGTCGACTTATGTCTTTACCTCCCCTTGAGACCTCAAAATTTGTCGGGGAAAAATTCTAAAACGTGTCTGTGGAATCAGAGAAATATCAGGGAATTTCACTTGGAGAAACTTGTGGCAACCCTGATTTTAGGTTTTTATATATGGAAATTATTTTTGCTTCTAGTATTGCAGTTCTGAATTGCTGAGTTCATCTTAAACTAACTCTTGTTATTAATCACAAATACCATTAGGGAATATAACTTCTATAGGCATGTAAGTGTGAGAATCCATGGGTCCCTGAAGAAGCTTTTTCAACATGTAGAATAAATATTTTTTTCTGCATAGCTGAAGTACCTCAGAAGATTATGCCATATGAGTAAACTGAGTGAAAGTGTGTTAGCAATCCTTTGTCCAGTTTGATACAGTAAGAGATTTCTAAGCACAAAATGGGCGGAACTGAGCTTCTTGGTTAGCTGACTCACATGCTGGTCTCACACGTGAGTGGTATCTGCATACCCAGGAACTTAGAACACGGGAGCCTAACTGCCCATTTATCCCTGCTTTTGATATTCGTATCTGTAAGTCACTTTTATTTCTTTAGAACTGCACAATACAAGTTTTTAGGCATTAAGCTGGTACCTGTGGATCAGTACAAGCCTGTTCTGTTATTCTCCTGGATGTTTCTGGTATGGATGAGTTTAGATCTTGCATCAATAAGTTTGTGACACTGCAAAACATTAGAGTTTTTCCAAAGCCCTCCAGTGCCCCAAGTAAATCATTTTTGTGGACTTGGCAGCAAACACTGTGTGCCACACCATATTTTATGTTCTCCCTTTTTGAGTTTAATCTTATTCCTGTCTTATCATTTGTTAATGTGACCTTCCATTTTCTGTAGTTAAAGTACAACTCAATCCATGCAAGGGGAAGACTTTTAATGCCATACTATTTTAGCTCCCCCTCACAGAATTTTTTAATCTAAACAGTCAAAGGCTTTGGCAAGACGACAGAGGGAATAATTTCCACTATTTAATTCTACTGGAAATGAATTTGTGAGATATTATGTTGGATTCTCAGTATAGAAGCCTTTACAGAAGTCAAACTGTGTTGTTAAAAAGTTATTCTCTGAATGGTGGTTCACCATTCTAAGTGGATTTAGGTTGAAATACTATGCAGAGATGAAGAGGCTTACAAAGGCTGGAATAGGCTGGTGAGATGCACCAAAGCAGTAGTTGGATGAAGACCACAACAGTAGACTTCAACTCAGTTTATTGATGGAAATCCAGCTCTTGCCGAAATTAGCTCTCTCTCTCTCTCTCTCTCTCTCTCTCTCTCTCTCTCTCTCTGACACCCACACACACACACACACACACACACACACACACACACACACACAAAAACACACACACACACACACACACACACACACACACACACACACACACTTCCTTCTAGCTACCACTCCATCTCTCTTACCAGTGTGTTCGCAAGGTGATGGGACATATGATTCATGCCCGGATGATATGGTGGCTCGAGTCTCACAATTTTTGATGGATGCACAGTGTGGCTTTCAACACGGCATTCTGCAGTTGACCGTCTCATTATTTTGCCCACCCATGTCAAGAATGGTTTTCTGCAGAAATCCCAGACTGTTGCTGTGTTTTTCGATTTGGAGAAGGCCTATGACACCTGCTAGAGAGCTAGTACCCTCCATACTCTTCACATGTGGGGCTTCCGTGGCCACCTACCCTGTTTCCTTCAGACATTTTTAAAAGACCGAGTCTGTCTGTCTGTCTGTCTGAATCCCATGAACGCTGACTGCAAATTTGTATGTCTGTCTGGTTATTTGACCTGTTGTGCTGCCATTCACAAACAGCATTCCAGGAGGTGTTTTCCTACAGGATAACACTTGCTCACATACTGCTGTTGTAAGCCAACATGCTATAGTGTGTCAACATATTGCTTTGGCTTGCTCGATAACCAGCTCTACCTCCAATCGAGCACATATTGGACATCATCTGATGACAGCTTCAACCCATCCACAAACATCATTAACTGTCCTTATATTGGCCAACCAAGTGCAACAGGCATGGAACTCCATCCCACAAACTGACACATGACACGTGTACAACAGCGTACCAGCATTTACATTTACATTTGCAGTGGCTTATCTCACACTCACATTGATCTCTGATCTTGCAACATTAATCACTTTACATACATTGTCTCAACAAATATATTCCTGGTATTTCATTACTCTACATTAATTATTTTTTGGTGTTGCAAATTTTTCTGTCAATGTACCTGGCCTTTCTTTAACCATCCCTGGTGCAATGCAGAATTCTCTTCCCAGTAGCGAGAAAATGCCGTTATTCCAATTTTGAAATCAGATAAATTGCCTCTTCAAACGGACAGCTGTCGTCCAGATTGTTTACTCAGTGTCCTGCAAGTTACTTGAACATATGGTTAGTCGAAGGCTGTATTGTGTCCTTGAATCCCCGGATCTTTGGCTTCGATCCAGGGTGCTTTTCGCCAAGGGCGCTCTACTGAAGATAATTTAGTCCACTTGAAGTGTGCTATCTGAACAGCTTTTGCTCAGCATCAGTTCCTTGTTGCAGTTTTCATTGATCTGCGTATATATCTTATGATACCACATGGTGCCATAACGTCCTTGCCACCTTAAAGGAGTGGGGCCTCCATGGCCCACTCCTGATTTTTATCCAGAACTTTCTTCCATGTCACACTTTTTGGGTACAGGTTGGTGCCTCCTGTAGCATCCCCCCCTGCAGGAGAATGGGCTTGCACAAGGTTCTGTTTTGAGTGTCGCTCTCCTTTTTGTGGCTATCAATGATCTGGCGGCAGCTGCATGACATATGGTGTCCCCATCTTTTTTGTTCGTCCACGACGGCTATTGCTGGAGGCAGAATGCAGGGAGCAATACACCAAGCACAATCCTGGGCTTTCACTCATAGCATCCATTTTTTGGCTGCCATGACCTACGTTATGCATTTCTGTCATTGTGTTTTTTAGGACCGGTCTTTGATGCCTAGTTGACATGGCTTCCCCATCTTTGTCAACTAAAGCAGACATGTAGGTCGCACCTGAATGCTCTTCTATGCCTCAGCGACACCGACCGCGGTGTGGTCCACTCTACTTTGATATGGCTGTATGCAGCATTGGTGCAGTCACACCTAGATTACAGGAATCTCTCATATGACTTTTTATCAGCTTCGACATTACGTCTGGATTCGATACACTATTGTGGGGTAAGACTGGTAACAGGTGCCTTTGGACTAGGCAGCAGTTCCACTATTGTGGGTTCTGCACCATCAAAAATTGATGGCAGCTGCTCGCCCATTGTACCCTAACTGTCATCTCCTCTTTCCAGATACGAGATCTACCTCCCAAAACGGCAACACAGGTCTGGGGTTACGATCACCAAGTTTGAGTCTTGGTCCAGAACACAGTTTTAATCTGCCAGGAAGTTTCATATCAGTGCACACTATGCTGCAGAGTGAAAATCTCATTCTAGAAAACTCTTTATCTGTAATTCTCTTTACATATTGGCTATTTTCTTCACATATGCGGGACATGGTCTCATCTGAAAAGTGAAAGCAAGCCTGTAAAAGAAAGGTGGGGGGGGGGGGGGCAGTTCTCAATTCTTGAGCAGTGACCCTCTTGTGTTTTTTTTTTTTTTTTTTTTTTTTTTTTTTTTTTTTAATACCTTTGCAATTTGGGTGAGTTTTGTGTTCAATCCTTGCACCCAATTTACTCTTTCATCTACCTACTTTTTTTTCTCGTCAAGCAGAACGATATTTATGCCCGTTGCTTAATACCTGTTTGTATCACTTACAATGCTGGTATTTATGAATTTTTTTTGAATTTGTTCCGGAAAGACCATTTATCTTTGTAGTGAGGCCTTGCCAACAGCAAATTTTCTGGATGGAAAGTCGCTCAATCTGCTCATATACTTTAAAATTTAAAAGTAAATCTAGCAATGCTAGAAAGTATACAAAATACTGATATACCCATTTTCAAGTTGTTGTTTAAAGATTCGCGACTTTTAAAACTTACGTAGATTATCTTTTTGATGATGGAACTTTACATAAGAAGTTATTAAGAACATTGTGAATATCACATGACGAACAATTGAATGACTAGAGCAGTGTTATCAACCTTCATTCATTGACACATGTAATAAATTCATTGAGGCAGTGAAGTCCAGAGCTGTTGTAAAAATTTCTGAAATTAAAAGTATATATTACCTAATGATAGTATTATTTTGGGGTGAAAGAACACAATAATTATTGTTTTTGGAATGTAATAATTCACTATGGCTTCATTTTAATTCTAATAAGTTTCACACTGTAATGAAACATTGTCTAAATGCCTCTCTCTCTCTCTCTCTCTCTCTCTCTCTCTCTCTCTCTCTCTCTCTCTCTCTCTCATTTGTTATAACTTATCGCTGTTATTTTGTATTTGTATTGCAGTCATTACATTAAAATTGGCTATATTGATTCTGCAATTTATACTATTATGTTATTGCTAAGAATTGATTTAAAGAATAAACGTATATATTTATTTGTAAGATATTGTAAATTTATACCACTGGTACTCTTTCAAAATATTTGATTGCGTAATACTGCCAATAAATACAATGACTTTCTTTCTTCTGTTTATAATTGTAATAGATGTTGGACACTTTGACTCCAAGTATGTTATACAGAAATGCAGTGATTTTTTACAAAAGGCAAAACTATGTGTTCGAAGAATTGTGGAGAGGAGGGTACGTGATGTATTTTAAGTAGGTTATAAAGAGTAACTATAACAACATAAACAATAAATTATTGATAAAATTATTTAATTGAATAGATAAAAAATCTACTCACCAAGCGGCAGCAGAACATACACATAAAAGACTGTAGTGATTGGCAAGCTTTCGGAGCCTGTGGCTCCTCCAGACAGAAGCGTTGAAGGGGAAGGAAGAAGGGTAAAGGAAAAGGCCTGGAGAGTTCCAGGAAAAGGTGTAGATTTTGGGAAAGTCACCCAGAACTGCGGATCAGGCGAAAAATAGAAACGACACATGTCATATACCAGCTATTATGTAAACACTGTTCAGCTTTCTACATCTGCATGACTACCACCAAATTATCAGTCAGGATAAATGGGCATAGGCATCTACATCTACATCTACATCTACATTGATACTCCGCAAGCCACCCAACGGTGTGTGGCGGAGGGCACTTTACGTGCCACTGTCATTACCTCCCTTTCCTGTTCCAGTCGCGTATGGTTCGCGGGAAGAACGACTGTCTGAAAGCCTCCGTGCGCGCTCTAATCTCTCTAATTTTACATTCGTGATCTCCTCGGGAAGTATAAGTAGGGGGAAGCAATATATTCGATACCTCATCCAGAAACGCACCCTCTCGAAACCTGGCGAGCAAGCTACACCGCGATGCAGAGCGCCTCTCTTGCAGAGTCTGCCACTTGAGTTTATTAAACATCTCCGTAACGCTATCACGGTTACCAAATAACCCAGTGACGAAACGCGCCGCTCTTCTTTGGATCTTCTCTATCTCCTCCGTCAACCCGACCTGGTACGGATCCCACACTGATGAGCAATACTCAAGTATAGGTCGAACGAGTGTTTTGTAAGCCACCTCCTTTGTTGATGGACTACATTTTCTAAGCACTCTCCCAATGAATCTCAACCTGGTACCCGCCTTACCAACAATTAGTTTTATATGATCATTCCACTTCAAATTGTTCCGTATGCATACTCCCAGATATTTTACAGAAGTAACTGCTACCAGTGTTTGTTCCGCTATCATATAATCATACAATAAAGGATCCTTCTTTCTATGTATTCGCAATACATTACATCTGTCTATGTTAAGGGTCAGTTGCCACTCCCTGCACCAAGTGCCTATCCGCTGCAGATCTTCCTGTATTTCGCTACAATTTTCTAATGCAGCAACTTCTCTGTATACTACAGCATCATCCGCGAAAAGCCGCATGGAACTTCCGACACTATCTACTAGGTCATTTATATATATTGTGAAAAGCAATGGTCCCATAACACTCCCCTGTGGCACGCCAGAGGTTACTTTAACGTCTGTAGACGTCTCTCCATTGATAACAACATGCTGTGTTCTGTTTACTAAAAACTCGTCAATCCAGCCACACAGCTGGTCTGATATTCCGTAGGCTCTTACTTTGTTTATCAGGCGACAGTGCGGAACTGTATCGAACGCCTTCCGGAAGTCAAGAAAAATAGCATCTACCTGGGAGCCTGTATCTAATATTTTCTGGGTCTCATGAACAAATAAGGCGAGTTGGGTCTCACACGATCGCTGTTTCCGGAATCCATGTTGATTCCTACATAGTAGATTCTGGGTTTCCAGAAATGACATGATACGCGAGCAAAAAACATGTTCTAAAATTCTACAAGAGATCGACGTAAGAGATATAGGTCTATAGTTTTGCGCATCTGCTCGACGACCCTTCTTGAAGACTGGGACTATCTGTGCTCTTTTCCAATCATTTGGAACCCTCCGTTCCTCTAGAGACTTGCGGTACACGGCTGTTAGAAGGGGGGCAAGTTCTTTCGCGTACTCTGTGTAGAATCGAATTGGTATCCCGTCAGGTCCAGTGGACTTTCCTCTATTGAGTGATTCCAGTTGCTTTTCTATTCCTTGGACACTTATTTCGATGTCAGCCATTTTTTCGTTTGTGCGAGGATTTAGAGAAGTAACTGCAGTGCGGTCTTCCTCTGTGAAACAGCTTTGGAAAAAGGTGTTTAGTATTTCAGCTTTACGCGTGTAATCCTCTGTTTCAATGCCATCATCATCCCGTAGTGTCTGTATATGCTGTTTCGAGCCACTTACTGATTTAACGTAAGACCAGAACTTCCTAGGATTTTCTGTCAAGTCGGTACATAGAATTTTACTTTCGAATTCAATGAACGCTTCACGCATAGCCCTCCTTACGCTAACTTTGACATCGTTTAGCTTCTGTTTGTCTGAGAGGTTTTGGCTGCGTTTAAACTTTGAGTGGAGCTCTCTTTGCTTTCGCAGTAGTTTCCCAACTTTGTTGTTGTACCACGGTGGGTTTTTCCCGTCCCTCACAGTTTTACTCGGCACGTACCTGTCTAAAACGCATTTTACGATTGCCTTGAACTTTTTCCATAAACACTCAACATTGTCAGTGCCGGAACAGAAATTTTCGTTTTGATCTGTTAGGTAGTCTGAAATCTGCCTTCTATTACTCTTGCTAAACAGATAAACCTTCCTCCCTTTTTTTATATTCCTATTAACTTCCATATTCAGGGATGCTGCAATGGCCTTATGATCACTGATTCCCTGTTCTGTACATACAGATTCGAAAAGTTCGGGTCTGTTTGTTATCAGTAGGTCCAATATGTTATCTCCACGAGTCGGTTCTCTGTTTAATTGCTCGAGGTAATTTTCGGATAGTGCACTCAGTATAATGTCACTCGATGCTCTGTCCCTACCACCCGTCCTAAACATCTGAGTGTCCCAGTCTATATCTGGTAAATTGAAATCTCCACCTAAGACTATAACATGCTGAGAAAATTTATGTGAAATGTATTCCAAATTTTCTCTCAGTTGTTCTGCCACTAATGCTGCTGAGTCGGGAGGTCGGTAAAAGGAGCCAATTATTAACCTAGTTCGGTTGTTTAGTGTAACCTCCACCCATAATAATTCACAGGAACTATCCACTTCTACTTCACTACAGGATAAACTACTACTAACAGCGATGAACACTCCACCACCGGTTGCATGCAATCTATCCTTTCTAAACACCGTCTGTACCTTTGTAAAAATTTCGGCAGAATTTATCTCTGGCTTAAGCCAGCTTTCTGTACCTATAACGATATACTGGAAACTCGCAATATCCTGTTGCAGAGCATGCTCTACAACATGGCATACGTGACCTCGGCACTTGTTTCACCACACATGCCACCTGGATTCTTCCGCCAGACACCAGTTTCTCAGAACTCCGCAGGTGGGAACTAGCACTACAACGTGTCCTTGGTTCTCACCATCCACCTTGCCTTAATTTACGTTAATTTCTCCTGTCTCAGCTTTTCTTCACTGTAATTACTCTTTGCTTCACTCCGTTTTAGCTTTCTACATCTTTCATTGTCTTTTCCGTCTATTTTCACTGCCCCCTCCCACAGCTGTTGCATACAATACACTTAGCTTCTCACTCTTATTAACTCATGTACAGTTTTAGTAGTAATCTCTGTCTTGCATATTACCCTGTCTTCCACCTTTAAGCTCTCAGGTTTCCGAATCTTGCCGGATGCAGCCCCAACAATTAGTCTTTCCTTCTCATCCTGTACGGTAAGTCACCCATGACCCACGGTTGTGGGTAACTTTCTCAAAATCTACCCCTTTTCTTAGACCTCTCCAGTCCTTTTCCTTCACCCTTCTTGCTTCCCCTGCAACCCTTCAGCCTGAAGGAGGAGTCACTGGCTCCAAACGCTTGCCTATCACAACAGTCTTTTATGTGTGTGTTCTGCCACTGCTTGGTGAGTAGATTTTTTATCTATCCAATTAAATAATTTTATAAAGAGTATCTGTGTGTGATGTTTTTATTGGTATACAACTTGTTATAAACAAAACTTATTTTTACCATTTAATATGTTTCCAGATATTTACCAGTGGTAAAGATGAAATTGGGTTGGTTGTACTTGGTTCTGACAAGACACAGAATCCACTTGATTACCCAAATGTGAGTGTGGAATTTCCTCTTGCACTGCCTACATGGCAGATGATATCCTTTGTGGAGAAATCTTTACATGAAAGTGAAATAAAAACAGATTGGATAGATGGTGTTGTTGTTGGCATGCAAGTCTTGAAAGATGAGCTAGAGTAAGTATTTAAAGCTGTCTGTTTCATGACATTCCTGGAACATGTTCCAGAATGTGTGTTACACAAATCACAGTGACATAGTTGTGACTTTATAAACTTGAATCAATATGTTTTTGTAATGAAAAAGAAACAGAAGGCACAATACCTGCAGATAGAGGAAATTTTTTTGTGTGATTTTGCTGTATGAATGTTTTTTACAGTTTTTCAGCTCAATAATTAAGGAGGTATTGACACAAGGCTTTGCCAAAAATCCATCTGTCACCTACAATTCCAGCCCTGTCACTGGCATTCCCTACCCCACAATATGACTGGGCCACCATGAAAGCAGCCACATCATTGTCAAATTCACTGAAACTACTGCATAGCAATTTACTTGAGTATGGCTGCTGTTGTGGTCTTCAGTTTGGTTTAAGCACTGCGTCAATACCTTCTCTTCATAGCACTTGGAGGTCGCGATCTGCGACTGATTTTACAAAAGGCAAGAGAACTTTTCCTCTAGTTGCTTGTTTTTCAGCGAAAGATGCAAATATTTTAGAATGTAGTGCCTTATGTATATCAGTTAGAATAGCCACAAGGTCTGAAAGTTATTTTCAAATGATTGAGCTCTTCTACAGAGTATTGAAATTCACAGATTCTTCCAACCTGGTCTACCAATGTCTTACATACTCCTCTTCCTCCATGGATTGTTTCCAGCATTTGGAGATGAAACATTAGGCAGCAAAACGTGCCTTATAACCAAAATCTAATGAACATATAATTAAATTAACCAAAGATGTAATGTTGCACTCTCAGGTAAGACTGATCTTGAATGCAAAGCCAAAGTGGAAATTAAATGTACGCTGCAACATTCATCTCACTTTTTGTTATTGAAATTATTCACAGTGCCATAGGGAGAACTGAGTTTATGTGTTTTATAGAGTCAGATACACGCTGTGGCACAGGGTGTTGTCCATTATTCTCCTGACTATGATGTGCAGGAATGGTAGTCTTCCTTCTTCTTTGGTCTCCATAGTGAATTTGATTTTGTGGCGTGTGGAGTTCAGATGTACAAAGAAGTCAAGAAGTTTGTCTCTTCCATGAGGCCAGATGACAAGTGTGTTATCCACATAACAGAAGAAGAAGAAGAAGAAGATGGATTTCCATTTGGATGACATCAGCGCCTCTTCCTCGAAGTGCACCGTAAACATATTCACAATCTCTGGTCAGAGTGGGCTGCCTATTGCGACTCCATCTGTTTGCGGGAGGGGGGTGTGCCACGAGTCAGTGAAGTGGGAAAGTTAACCAAGTAATATGCGTGACGTGTCATACCTCGACCGATATTGAGAACAGAATAAAAAATTCAGAGGCATTACTTTTCAGCACTCCCATGCATATTCTGTATGCAAGAAAAAGCTTATGAAGCAGGTTTCTCATTCAGAAATTCTATTTCAGTGTTGGTTGTTTACACGAAGTCCGTGTTAAGCATAATGGAAGAAGGAGAAATGTTTATCAGCATTCCAGATATGGCAGTGGCAGGCTCATGGTCTGCTGAGGCTCTGGTTTATTGTTTCACTATATTGCTGCTTGCATTGCTCAGAATCTCATTTTGTGCGAACATAGAATTGGTAGGTTCAGGAGGGCCATGCTAAATGCCTTGCAGGGCCTCAGTAGTGCCACCCAACTAGCACCTGAGAGGGCAGACAAGTGTTCACTCATGCGTACGTGATCCTGCAGTGAAGTTGTGTACATTTAGTCAGGAAGTGGGCTTGTATACAGTGAGACAAGTATCCACACAGACAATGTGATGGCATCTGGAGCAGCACAGACTGTCTAGCCCTTAATGCAGCTCTAGAGAGAGGTGAACTGACAGCGGTGCAACTGACAACAATGCCAGACACAGGAATGGCACTGTGTCATCGTATCAGATGAGTCTCGGTTCTGCAACATCGTCACAATTGATGTACTCGTGTGTGGAGGCTCTGATGCCAACAGACCTGGCCAGATTGTACCTGTCATTCTCATGCGGGTCCAGCATGTGATGTGATGGTATGGGGTGCAACTGCATACATGTCACAACCTCTGGTTCACATAGCCAGTAATTTGGACAGCAGCCATTGCATTTGTGTTTTGTTAAGGCCTATCGCTGTGCCCTATTCTCAAGGGATCCGTGATGTTATCTTTTAACAAGATAATGCAAGACTACACATCACCTGAGCTGTACTGAGCTACCTCGATACAGAGAGTGTTCCACTGTTGCCGTATCCAGCATTTTCTTCAAATCTGTCACCTGTGTAGAACGTCTGTTCACTGGATGCCAAGAGATGGCTATGCCACCAGTCGCCAGCCACCAGTCACCAGCCACTACAGTTGATGAACTCTGACATATGACATACAGTTGAGTAGCATGGAATGATGTACCCATGGCTGTAATCCAACCTCGATTTGATATCCAGTGTGATGAGAGCTGTTCTGCTGTTCCAGTTTCAATACTGAAATTCATATATTATTTTTATGCTATCCTAACCAGATTGGACTGTGGTGTCATACAGCATAAAATATCTTACAACATGTTGAATCAGTGATGAGAAGTGTAGAACAGCCAGCAGGGGAAAGATGTTGGCAATGAGACAGCTTTTATGTAGAACAGCAGTACAGTGTTTCACAGTGCATAATGCTTCCGCAGATTGAGAACAAAATGTGTGGTTTGCTTTCATCCATTTTCACAAACATAGCCTTGAAAAATAATGTTGACATTACTGTGCATTCACTCTGAGGCATATTGCACTCTGAGAATGTTCATCGAATTCAGTTACTTTGTATTATATTTCAGTAACAGTGACATAATAGCAAATTGGACTGTATGAGTTTTTATGGATTTTTTTTCCAGAGACACCCTACCATTTCTTCAGATTTCTTTAATTTGGGTATAAATCCTTTCCAGCATATATGCTGTACACAAAATGTTGAACATAAAATGTAGCTATCTGCTGATTTAACATCTTGCTGAGTATACCAGTACAATGTTTTGTTGTAACAAATAGTTCAATGTATTTTACACACTTATAAACTTATTTATACAGTTATAGTAATTTATACCATTACATTAATGTTGTACCTTAATGTTCTGGAAGACGATATTATAAGGAGCCTCATACTTTTCCTGGATGATAGAGTTGTCTATAATGAATTATTGCCTGAAAAAAATCTGCACAAATTTGAGTCAGATCATAACATTTCAAATTGGTCCAAAGATAGGCAACTGAGTTTAAGTTTTCAGAAATGTAAATTGGAGCACATCACAAAACAAATAAAAGACAGTATTGTATGACTACATTATCAAATAATCACAGTTTTAATTGGTCAACTCATACAAATATCTGGATGAAATGAAATGGTGACATAGACTCACTTGTAGGCAAAGCAGAATGCAGACTTCAATTCATTGGTAAGATACTGGAAAATGTAATCAGTCTATAGAGGACATTGCTTGCAAAATACTTGTGTGGCCCATTCTAAAATATTGCTTAAGTATGACCCATAACAAATAAGGCTAATGGCAGACATTGAATGTATACAAAATAGTGTAGCATGATTGATCATAGATTTATTTGATGCATGGGAGAGCATCAAGAAGGTACTACAAATTGGAAATGCCAGACAAGTGAAGATAGACGCCAAATATA
Source organism: Schistocerca piceifrons (assembly GCF_021461385.2). Lineage (NCBI taxonomy): Eukaryota > Metazoa > Arthropoda > Insecta > Orthoptera > Acrididae > Schistocerca > Schistocerca piceifrons. The sequence continues at coordinate 1,124,963,732 of NC_060139.1, forward strand.
TGACAAAACCCAACTTATGAAATTTCAGGAACCTGTATTAAGTGAGGTATTTAGGGATTATACAATAACCGCATATGTATCACTCCTATAGGGACCATGAAGGCAAGATTAATTACAGCATGCACAGAACCATTTAAAGAATCATTCTTCCCACACTCCACATGAGCATTGAATGGGGAAAAACCATAATGTGTGGTACAACAATGTACTTTGTCATACAACCCACAGTGGTTTATACAGTGTGCATGGAGACATGGAATCAGTTGACAGTAGCTGGGTATTGGTTCATATTGATTCCCATTTCCCTGTTGCAGTAGGTGATCTCATGCCTCTAATTATTATTTCATTGCTATCTTAACTTGCATTCTTCAATTCAGTTTATTAACCCTTCTTATCTCTTTGTATTAGGGCAAATGTACAGTTAACTTTTAAGGAATTTGTATTTTAAATTTATCAACTGGAGGTTTGTTTCATATGCAGCAGCAATGTTACAAATTATTTGTTTCAGTTTCTTTAGAATAATTTGCTGTTTCACAGGTGCCTTGAAGAAAATAAAAGATCTCGAAAGTGTCTTAATGACAACCGATGGCCTCATGTTGACAAGACAGCTGGTTGCCTTGCAGAGGGCAGGGCTTGACGGTCTGAACATCAGCTTAGACACCCTGCAGTCCCAACGCTACAACCAGATCACGAGGAGGAAAGGCTGGGAGCGTGTCATGGCTGGCATAGATCTAGCCTTGCAACTTGAATACGACCCTGTGAAGGTATTACTAGTGCAGCTGTCATCGCATACAGACTTTCATAAGCAAAAGATATAAATCTGTTGTTAAGAATATCAATACAAGTATCACCATTTTAAAGCAGTACGCCCTCACCCTCGCCCCCATCACCGCTCCCACCGTCACCCCTGTCTCCACACTGCAGCTGTAAGTGAAGGAAGGTATATTAAGACAGAAGAAGTAAATTTTAGCTGATGATGCTAACAGTTTCATAGTTTATACAACATAAAAAAGTATGCCTTGCAAGTTTACCAATTAAATATCTTATATTTTCCTCCCAAGAGAGTCTTATGAGACTCAAGATCTTTACAGTTTCTCTTTTTTTCATTTGTGTCTTTAGTTTAAAATAAGTTTCCTCTATTGTGGTGTTGTTTTGAAAAAATACTCGATTGTTTGGAAAAATTATTCTTAATTCTGTAGTCACACTTTTGTTGTGTCTAAGTACTACTGGTTTCAGTAGCAAGTACCAGCATCAGTTCATCTTATTATCAAAAATTTCTTTGCAGAATAAAAGCTGACCACTGTGGCCAAGCGGTTCTAGGCACTTCAGTCCGGAACCGTGCTGCTGCTACGGTCGCGGGTTCGAATCCTGTCTCAGGCAGGGATGTCCTTAGGTTAGTTAGGTTTAAGTAGTTCTAAGTCTGGGGGACTGATGACCTCAGACGTTAAGTCCCATACTGCTTAGAGCCATTTGAACCATTTTGCAAAATAAAAAGCTTCTGTACAACTGCAAACTAGACATACCATTTTCAGGGTGCAGTTCACATCTATTGAAAGCACAACAGTGACCTTTACTTTTAGTAGATAAGACACCTACAGAGGTAAGTGACTTGATGACTGCACACAAGAAGTTGTCATTTATTCCATATGTAGCTACCATGCAGACTCATATTTTGTATTAGTTTGTCCTTACTCTTCCAAAAGGTTAAACCTTGTCTCTGCAGCCACAGCTTTCTCTCTTCAGCAGTTGTCTTCATCTCCATGTGTGAAGAAAATTCCATTCATTGATCATATTGTTTAAGTAGGATGTTCTCAGTCATCCCCTTGTTTTCTTACCTACGATCTTGCCTTCAGAAATGTTTTTTAAAAGATTATCGTCTCCAGTTAAGTGTCCAGTGTATTTTGCTTTGCCCTGGCCTATAACTTTCAGTGGTTCTTTCTTGTCTCCTATTTCCTTTAACTTTTCTGTCAATGCAGCTAGTTCTTGTACTTCTCCTCCAGAACCACATTTCAGCAGGTTTGAGGCGAGCTTTCTTTGGCTTTTCTAATGTACAGATTTTGCATCTGTGTGTCAGAACACTCCACACAAAGGTCTTTACAAATATTTTCTTAATGTGGAAGCTGATATGTTTATTCAGTTGCAGCTTCTTCTTATTTTGGAAGGAACTCTTCACCTGTGCTTTTCTTTTCTTGAATGCCTTGAAATATTGATTGTTTTCTTGCAAAATGCTACTGAGATAGTGAATTTCAGTTCCTTTCTTGAGTTGCTCATTGCCTGTTCTTGTGTCAGTCCTACCTTCACCTCCTTTCTTGTCTGTAGCCATAACTTTTGTCTTCTTTGTATTCGTTTTTAGCTTTAGTTTTACCACTTCTTGATTTAAGGCCTGAAACATTTTATTTAGTTCCTACTCTGATTTACTATTGCGATGTTGTCAATCTGCAGTGTATATGCATGCAATTAAGTTTCCATATCGACATCATGCTCCAAAAACCACCTAACTGTGTGCGGCAGGGGGTACGTCTCATGCCACCAACTGATCCCCTCTGCCTTGTTCCACTTCTGTATTATCTCTAACTTCTCAAATTTTCTTTTCGTGATCATTTCGTGAATTGTATATGAGAGAAACTATTATGTTGTCAGACTCTTCTCGGAAACTACTCTCTCGAAATTTGGGTAGTAAATCTTTCCGTGATGCACAACTGCTCTCTTATGGCATCTACCACTGGAGTTGCTGAGCATCTCTGTAATGATCTCACAGTGACTAAATGATCCTGTGACAAAACACTCCAGACTTCGTTGGATCTTCTTTCTCTCTTCTGTCAGTCCTACTGGGTAAGGACACAGGGGTAATTTACATTCACTTAAGATTCTTCCTGTGAATCTTAGTCTGGCATCTACTTTTCTATTGCTGTTTTATGTGGTCATTCCACTTTAAGGTTGCTCTGGATAGTTACTTCTAGATATTTTATGGTAGATTCTGTTTCCAGCAATTTGTCATTAATAGTGTAGTTGTACAGTATTGGATTTCTTTTCCTGTGTGTGTGTGTGTGTGTGTGTGTGTGTGTGTGTGTGTGTGATATGTTACATTTATTTATGTGCAGGGTCAACTGCCAGAGCCTGCATCATTCACCAATCCTCTGCAGGTCATTGTGCAAATTGATACTGTCTTCTGTTGTTGCTACTTTCTGATGGACAAGTGTAGTATCTGTGAACAATATTAAGGAGCCTCTGACACTTTCTACTGGATCATTTATATACATTGTAAATGTAATGGTCTTATCACATTTCCTTGGAGTATTCCAGAAATTACCTTTTGATTCTTGTCATCTTTTCTTTGTTGTTGTTATTACTTCCTTGATGAACATATTATGGAAGTAAGGTGATAGAAGGCACCCGTCTCTCACTGCCCTTCTGGTTTTCCTTCTTTCATATCCAGTTCAGCACTCTGACTTTTGTATACACTCAAAATTAATCATCTGTCCTTCCACTTTGGACATTACTTGAAGGAATGATGATATAATGGTAATCTGTTTATTAAACAATATTTTAACGAAACACTATGCTTTCTGATCATGTAGTGGCTTGATGATGGAATTTGATACTGAAAGTAGTAATCATTAGACAAAATAAAAGTGAAGCTATAATAAAAGAAAGTAATATTTTGGATCATGTCAGTTGTTGTTCCAAACAACAGCACGTCAGGAATAGGTTCAAATGGCTCTGAGCACTATGCGACTTAACTTCTGAGGTCATCAGTCGCCTAGAACTTAGAACTAATTAAACCTAACTAACCTAAGGACATCACACACATCCATGCCGGAGGCAGGATTTGAACCTGTGAATGTAGCGGTCACTCGGTTCCAGACTGTAGCACCTAGAACCGCACGGCCACTCCGGCTGTCCAGTAATAGGTACTAAAATTATTTGTCCGCTGATGACCTCACAGCTTAGAACACTAAAACACAAATGTTAATTGTTTGTTATGAGCCCTGATAGAGTTTACAACTGTTTACAGTTCACGATTGGTTGTTGGAGATTGGGCGTTACTCACATAATGTATTTAGTGCACAGTGTAGAAAAAGGCAGTTTCCAGAAAAGTAAACAAGTGTAAAGGCAAAAGTTTCATGACAGGATGTTGTGTCACCATACTTGGAAGACAATTATAGCCAAAGACAGAAATTTAAAAGAAACTGGCTCATTTGAGCTGCGGAGACCTAGTCGAGGATTCTCAGAAGATAATTGTTAGCACAGTAGAATTTACAAAGAGACAATGTCAGTTCGTGTGAGGGAATGTTGATTGGTAAGTACCTATCAGCTTTCTCATAAAACTCACAATTTGAAGAATACACATCAAGGAAAAGGTAGAAGTCCAACAGTGTCAAATCTAGACAATAATATCGATCATCCAACAATTTTGCAAAATCCCCAGTTGTACTTACTTTACTTAATTACTTACTTACTAACCTACTCAGATTTGCTGTGTACCATACAAGGAACTGGTTTCCACTAGTTCACTTGATCAGCTGCCAAGTTCTCACCTTCCTCCAAGTCCATGCATTGAAGATTCATTGCAAAAGTTCCAGGTGTTAGAAGGACTTCCTGTACATCTGTATCTGTCCACTGATTTCCACAACAGTGGTGATTTTGGGATTCTTCCACCTTACATGCGTAGAACATAACCTGCAATCTTCAGTCTTCTTTCAACAATAATTTTGTGCAGGCTGTCTAGACGTTGTATTCTCAGCACTTCATCGTTTGTAACTTGGTTGGGTTAACATCTTCAGAATTCATCTCTAGCATTGTTGGTGAAAAATATGGAGACTGTGTGCTGATTTTACTGACATTTCCCAAGTCTCACACATATAAACGATAAAGGAGTACAGTCAAAGCTTTGTTGACATATTACAGACCTAATTGCCATATGGACTGATTTTCCAGTTCTGCTGGTGATTTCTGCATCTGTGACGTCATTATTACATATAAAGCTACCGAAATATGGAAATCTGTCAACATCTTGTAGTATCTTCTATTGCACTGTAATCGGGGAAGAGATGAGTAATTTCCACTTACTTTGCACATTCTGTTTGCCTTATCTCTATTAATTTTCAGCCCTACACAATAGGGCATTTAATGAGAAAGCAGATAAAAATTAACTTGATGCCTTCCAAGGAGACGGTCTCTACTAAGTCTCTACTCCTTCAAGTCTGACTATGTAAGAGTAGACCAGACATGGTTTAAATTCAGAGAAATAGTATCGACATCAATTAAGAGATATATACCAAATAAATTGAAAGGATGCCAAATAAATTAAAAGGACGGTGCACAAAATATGTCAAAACTCAGCTGCAGAAGCAATGAAAAAAAGCATGTAAAAGTTTAAAAGAATGCAAAATCTCCAAGATTAGCGATGTTTTACTGAAGCTCGAAACTTAGGGTGGGTTTCAGTGCAAGATGTGTTTAATAGTTCCCATAGTGAAAGTTCGTTTTGAAATCTGGAAGAAAATCCAAAGAGGTTCTGGTTTCATGTGTAGTACACCAACGGCAAGACGCAACCAATACCTTCACTGCACAATAGCTGTGGTAATGTTACTGATGACAGTGCTACTAAAGCAGGGTTACTAAACACGGATTTCTGAAATTTCTTCACCAAAGACAACAAAGTAAATATTGCAGTATTCAAATCAAGAACAACTGCAACTGTGAGTAACTTAGTAGTAGCTCTCCTCAGTGTCATAAAGCAGTTATGTTTCTTTCAGAGAATGCTGATACAATAGCTCCATTAGAAATCATATATAGCCACTCATTTGATAAAGATCCAAACCTAGAGACTGAAAAGTTGCTCAAGTCACACCAATGCTCAAGAAAGAAAAGAGGAGTAATCTACTAAATAACAGATTCATATCACTAATGTTGATTTGCATTAGGATTTTGGAGCATATGTTGTGTTTGAATATTATGAATTATCTCAAAGATAATGATTCATTGATAAATAGCCAAGATAGATTCAGAAATATCGACCTTTTAAAACACAGCTAGCTCTTTAGTCACACAAAGTAATAAGTGCTGTCGACTTGGGATCTCAAATTGATTCCATATTTGTAGATTTCCAGAAGACTTTTTGAAACAGTTCCTCACAAGCATTTTCTAATCATATGGCGTATTGTCTCAGTTGTGCAACTGGATGTGTGGTTTCCTGTCAGAAAGGTCACAGTTCATAGTAATTGATGGAAAATCGTCAAGTAAAACAGAAGTGATATCTGACATTCCTCAAGGAAGTGTTATAGACCACCTGCTGTTGCTGATCTACATTAACAATTTAAGAGAGAATCTGAGCAGTCCTCTTAGATGATGCTATCATTTACAGTCTTGCAAATCATTTACTGTCTTGTAAAGTGATCAGATGATCAAAATGAACTGCAAAATGATTTAGGCTACCTATCCATATGATGCAAAAAGTGGTAACTGACTTTAAATAATAAAAATTGTTATGTCATCCGCATGAGTAGTAAAAGGCATCTACTAAATTTTGGTTACATGATAATTCACGCAGATCTAAAGGCTGTGAAGTCTATTGAATACTTAGGAATTACATTTACAAATAACTTAAATTGGAATGCTCACATAGATAATGCGGTGGGAAAGCAAACAAAAGACTGTGATTTAATAGTAAAACATTTAGAAGATTATGATTACTAAAGAGACTATCTACAACTATACTTGTCTGTCCTCTTTTGGAGCATTCTGCATGGTGTGGGATCCTTACCAGATAGGACTGACAGAGGACATCATTTAAAAGTTCAAAGAAGGGCAGCTCATTTTGTATTATTGGGAAACAGGAAAGTGCATGCCACAGATATCGCATGTGAATTGGGGTGGCAGTCATTAAAGCAAAAGCATTTTGCTGGAGCAGGTTCTTAAAATTTCAATCATCAACTTTCTCCTCCGAATGTGAAAATATTTTGTTAGAGCCCTCTTATATAGAGAGAAATGATCTTGTAATAAAATAAGAGAAATCAGAGCTTGTACAGAAATATTGAAGTGTTTGGTTTTCCTCAAATGCTGTAGGGGAGTGGAATGGTAGATAAATAGGTCGAGGATGGTTCTCTGAACCCTCTGCCAGCATTTATTTGTGAATTACAGACTAGTCATGCAGATATAGATAATGTAGATAGGCTTTCAATATTGCGCACTGATTCTCTAATGTTATACATTGCTCAAATACTTTCGTGGTGCTTTGGAGTGACCCCTTTAAAATAACACTTTACCAGTCTTCTTAATATGTATTTTGGTAACCAGGTTGATAAGAAGTTACAACAATACTCTCTTATTACTCCCCAGTTTTGGGTTTTATTAATGAACAAAATCGACACAGTGTTCCATATCAATTACTGGCTGAAGTTTCCTGCTGATGGAACCAATATGATTTTCTGTGTTTCTGAGCATACAGGTTGTGTACGCTGTTTGGAGTCTGGTGTATGCTGAATCAAATGTTTTTATTGTTGTGATCTTCCATCTGAAGATTGGTTTCATGGAGTTGCCCATGCTAGCCTATCCTGTGTGACCCTCTTCACCTCTGCATAACCACTGCAGCGTACAGTAACTTGAACTTGCTTACTGCACTCAGTTTTTGGTCTCCTACAGTTGTTACCCCCATTATATTCACAGATGACCACATATTGTGGAAATTGCATACTGTAATGTAGGATGCAATAATAACGTATGGAAGGTTTCTGTTGAAAATTACAAATTATTTAGGAATAAAGGAGATGGCTCACCAAAAGGCAGAAGCACTGTCTCATCGATAGGCACACGAACAAAAGGTATGTAGAATGAGATTTTCACTGTGCAGTGGAGTGTGCACTGATATGAAACTTCCTGGCAGATAAACACCGTGTGCCGGACCAAGAGTCGAACTTGGGACCTTTGCCATTCGTGGGCAAGTGCTCTACCATCTGAGCTATCCATGCACGACTCACGACCCGTCCTCACAGCTTTACTTCCACCAGTACCTCGCCTTCTACCTTCCAAACAAAGGTACGTTGCTTGGCGAGCTTCCAGAATGCACTTTCTTTTTCTAGCTGTAGGGAAAACATGCGCGCGCGCCCACGCGTGCGCGCACACTCACACACACACACACACACGTTCTCACATGCGCATGCATGTCTCCTTATGCTGTGGTCGCTCAACTGCCAGCTCTTTACTGGCCCACGGTGAGTGTTCTGGAGTGAGGTATGGCTTTAGAGTGGGGTAGGATGGGGTGGGTTGAGGCAATGTGAGAGATGGAGAGAGATGGGAGGGGTTTGGAGGGAAGCATTTAGTGGCTCGTGGGAGAGTGGGGAGCCATCTGTGGGCTAGCTAGGGGTGCAGGTAGAGGGGTCAGGCGACAGACAGCTGGGCACTCATAGACTAGGGTGTGACGTGAGATAACAGCACACAACTAGCTGATTTTGGGGGGGGGAGTGGCGTGTGTGGGGGGGGGGGGGGGAGGCAGGGGGGCTGGGAGTTAACTTGGATTTAGGCCAGGAAGCAAAGGATGTGCTGTATGGCTACGAAAGTTGAGTATTCTTAAATAAGATCAGCTGGTGCCAATGTATTGGAAAGTAACTGGCACACAAAGTGCAATTGTGGCTCCTTTTTCTTTGTGAAAGAAGAAAAGAGAGAGAAATCGTCTCATTAGCGAAACAATGGCAAGAGACTACTATTTCTTGTTACTTACACTGCTGCTTTCTTTGATAATGATCAACAAGAACCAAATAATAGACTGTGTATGAGAGAACATGTTCTGAACGAGAGTTTGTTTCATTTGTATAAAATTTTATTCCATCATAGATGCTGCACTTACAGTTTCATATATGCATTGCAGCAGCAGACACAATAAAAGTAGCAATCAGCAGTGCTTAGTTTGTTGAATGGGTGAAAAATATGACACTGTCCCAGTTCCACATATCCCCAAAATTTTATTCTGCCAAATTCTGTACTCTCTGAAATCGAATGTTTAATCCAAAGATGAAAGTGAACAAGTTTGATGCAGTATTGCTAATATTGTTTATTACTCATCTTGCTGAATGAAATGCATACCGTGTCCTTTCTGAAAGGTTTGCAGAAGTAATGCACATACACACATACACACACACACATACACACACACACACACACACACACACACACACACAAATGCGCGCAAATGCAAATCACACATACATGACCACTGTCTCTGGCTGCTAGGGCCAGACTGGGAGCAACTGCGCATCATGGGAGAAACAACGGTCATGTGTGTGTGTGTGTGTGTGTTTTGTCCACTTTGGAAGAAGACTTTCTGATCGAAAGCTTACGTGTTTAGTAGTCTTTTTGTTGTGCTTGTCTGTGACCTAACATCTCCTGTATACTGTGAATAGCAATGTATCTTTTTTATAATATGGTCATTATTCCAGCCTAGATTTTCTATTGTTTGTTTCCTTTTAAGACCTTATAAAGACAGTTACTGACAATTTCTTTTTTCTTATTGGAGAAAAGTAAAACCATATGGGGGCCAGAATTAGATTGTAAATGAATATGGAATAGAGTATTTTTATTCTCCCTGTATGCAGTGTCACACTTCATTTCTGGCAGCACCACCTTCTCAACACATGACTGTCCCCCACCACCTCACCATAGTCTTCAAGTTATATCCTATAGCACTTCTGTGTGGACAAATAGATGAAGCATGTAGTTTAAAACAGTATAACTAAACTTAAAAGTCAAACTGCCCTTTTATAGAGACTGCCATCATTATTTAAACATACTAAACAATATCAAAACAGTCAAAAGAAATTTTTTTTCAAAAGAGCAGAAAATTGTAGTGAAATTCATGAAAGGATTGTTTTAAATTGTTATGTCTTAAATCAATAAGTATGTCAGCATTTCCCAGGATTTTCTGGCTTAATTAAGACTAGGTCATGCCACCACAGTAGTCAGACAGTGGACTTGCCTTCGAGAGGACAACGGACCCGAGTCCCATCGGGCCACCAAAATTTGGCTTTTCCTCGATTTCCCTAAATGATTTAAGACAAATTCTGGGATGGTTCCTTTAAAAAAGATGACATTCGGCTGAGAAAGCTAATTTCTGTGGCAGGTCTGATGACACAGTGCTGGTGGAAGCACGAGTATTTCAGAGCACACCATTCATTGCACATTGTTAAACATAGGGCTCTGCTGCAGACAACCCCTGTATGTTCCCATGTTGACAACACTGTTGAATTACAATTTCTGTGGCTCAGGAGCATTGAGATTGGGCAGTGAATCAATAGAAATGTGTCATCTGGTTGAATCATTCATGTTTCGCATTACACCTGCTTGGCGGTTTTGTGCACATACACTGTCAACAGAGTGAATTGGTGCTTGAAAGGTGCACTTTGCTACAGACGTAGGCCAGTGGGAGCAATATTATGCTATGGAGGACATTCACCTGGTCTTCTGTGGGTCCTGTGGTAGTAACTGAAGGCTCCATAACAGCTTTGTTCTGTGTGAACATTATTGTGCACTGTCCGCACCCTGTCCCTAATGAAGGTGACATGTTTCAACAATATGACTTTCAGTGTCACGAGGCCAGAATCAAATTCACCCCTTCTGAATCTGATGGAATACATCTGCGATGCTATCAGATACCAGTTCTGCACCCAGAAACCACTGATCTCCAATTTATGGGAATTACATGACCTGTGCTTAGACATGCGGTGCTGCATAATGCTGGGAACATACCTCACATAATGCTGGGAACATACCTGAAATTTGTTGAACTTGTCCCACACAAAATCACTGCTGTATTGTGTTCCAACAGTGGACAAACACATTATCAAACAGGAGGTCATAGTGTTTTGTCTCATCAGTTTATATATTCAATGCTTGAATGAAAGGTGTGCTCTTTTCCTTTTTTCTACCATTGTGTGTATGTGTAAATAAGGATGTTCTACCATTTGGGCTTGTTTATATGAAGGCTGTCAGTGTTAACCACCTGCACAGATACTAAATGCTCCTTTTGTGAAGACCTTTTATCTTGAGAACACTTTTAAAGTTGTTTCACAAATGGCAGCACAGTTTCAAGAAAGCTTCATAATTTAATGTAATAGTTAAAATAATACCTTCAGCAAAAGATGTGTGCGTTGGAGTGGGGAAAAAGATTGGAGATGTATGTAGTTTAATTTTCGTAAATTGTTAAGAAGGTTAACAGCTTGGCATGCTAAGATAAATTCCCACATTCTCTAAAAAGAGAGAAAAAGATTAATTTAACAGAATCAGTGAGGTATACAAATATAACAACAGACTTGTAGAACCATTATTTTGTAGGTTAGATTAGATTAGATTCAGCTTTTGTTCCAAGACCCAAAACATGAGATGATTCTCATGGGCGAGTAACATGCCAGAAAGTATAACATAAAAAATATAAAACATTTGAATACCCTGATAATTTGTCAGGAGATTGTCAAACTAGGTGAATACAATACAAACTGGAACAGCTAATATTTTCAGAATTGATACGCTGTCAGACTGAAACATTGTTATGCACTATTAATAAATTTATCATACAAAAAGTACATAATCTTGACTGTTATGACAAAGTGCTCTCAGAACTGAAATCTAACAGACATTCTTATTTAAGCTGGCCTAACAGCCACTGTTAAGATATTCATCTATAGAGTAGGATGAGTTGCCTATCGAAAAGTCTTTCAAACTCTGTTTAAACCAAGCTTTATCTGATACCAAGTTTTTAATGGTGTCTTTCTTCCACAGATGAATTGTGTTGTAATGCGAGATTTTAATGAAGATGAAGTGTGCAGTTTTGTGGAGTTAACAAAAGAGTAAAATGTTGATGTAAGATTTATCGAGTACATGCCTTTCAGCGGCAACAAATGGAATGATGGGAAGATGGTCTCATTTAGTGAAATGCTCCAAATAATTAGAAAGCAGTGGCCTGATTTTGATCCTCTTCCCAATGGGCCCAATGATACCTCAAAGGTACGTGAAGTATTACATATGAACATACATTGAAAATAATTTAATGTTTATGACTTACTACCAATCACAAGAATACTTCACATCTGCTGGTGGTATGAGAGATGGACTGGTTTAGTTACATATTTCTCATCCCATTCAGTAAGTCTGTGCTGGCCTGGGTTTCTCTGCAGCTTTTCTGCAACTCTCCCCATTTCCTAAACCTTGACAATCCTTTTCTTACTTCCCTTTTCCTTCCCCTTCATTGTTTCTGCCAGAAGAAGAAGCCACTGGCTCCGAAAGCTAGCACATTTCCGTAACTTTAAGGGGAGTTAGAAGGGGAAAACATTCTTTTTCACTTTTTTGGATTTTTATCTGATTATAAAATTTGCAATTTTCCAAATAAAATGATATGTATATTACTTATAAACTTGCGTGGGAAGTATTTTATTTTATTTTCTAAAATATAATCTACACCAGTTGAAAATGTTAAAATTTTTACATGCATTACTTCAAGACCTAATAAAATCGGTAATTTTTTATATACAGGGTAGTCCATTGATCGTGACCGGGCCAAATATCTCACGAAATAAGTGTCAAATGAAAAAACTACAAAGAACGAAATTTGTCAACCTCAATGCCTTTGGCAATACATGTAATGACATTCCTCTCAACAGTGAGTAGTTCGCCTTCCGTAATGTTCGCACATGCATTGACAATGCACTGACGCATGTTGTCAGGCATTGTCGGTGGATCACGAGAGCAAATATCCTTCAACTTTCCCCACAGAAAGAAATCTGGGGACGTCAGATCCGGTGAATGTGCGAGCCATGGTATGGTGCTTTGATGACCAATCCACCTGTCATGAAATATGCTATTCAATACTGCTTCAACCGCATGCAAACTATGTGCCGGACATCTATCATGTTGGAAGTACATTGCCATTCTGTCATGCAGTGAAACATCTTGTAGTAACATTGGTAGAACATTACGCAGGAAATCAGCATACATTGCACCATTTAGATTGCCATCGATAAAATGGGGGCCAATTATCCTTCCTCCCTTAATGCCACACCATACATTAACCTGCCAAGGTCGCTGCTGTTCCACTTGTTGCTGCCATCGTAGATTTTCCGTTGGCCAATAGTGCATATTATGGCGGTTTAGGTTACTGCTGTTGGTGAATGATGCTTCATCGCTAAATAGAACGCATGCAAAAAATCTTTCATCGTCCCGTAATTTCTCTTGTGCCCTGTGGCAGAACTGTACATGACGTTCAAAGTCATCGCCATGCAATTCCTGGTGCATAGAAATATGGTACGGGTGCAATCGATGTTGATGTAGCATTCTCAACACTGACGTTTTTGAGATTCCCAATTCTCACGCAATTTGTCTGCTACTGATGTGTGGATAAGCTGCCCCAGCAGCTAAAACACCTACTAGGGCATCATCATTTGTTGCAGGTCGTGGTTGGTGTTTCACATGAGGCTGGAAACTTCCTGTTTCCTTAAATAATGTAACTATCCGGCGAATGGTCCGGACACTTCGATGATGTCATCCAGGATACCGAGCAGCATACATAGCACACGCCCCTTGGGCATTTTGATCACAATAGCCATACATCAACACGATATCGACCTTTTCCCCAATTGGTAAACAGTCCATTTTAACACGGGTAATGTATCATGAAGCAAATACCGTCCGCACTGGCGGAATGTTATGTGATACCACATACTTACATGTTTGTGACTATTACAGCAGCTGGCTGGAGTGGCCGAGCGGTGCTAGGCACTACAGTCTGGAAATGCGCGACCGCTACGGTCGCAGGTTCGAATCCTGCCTCGGGCATGGATGTGTGTGATGTCCTTAGGTTAGTTAGGTTTAAGTAGTTCTACGTTCTAGGGGACTGATGACCTCAGAAGTTAAGTCCCATAGTGCTCAGAGCCATTTGAACCATTTTTGACTATTACAGCCCCATCTATCACAAAGCGAAAAAAGTGGTCCAGCTAAAACATTCATATTTCTTTACGTACTACATGAATATCTAATAAAAAAATGGGGATTCCTATTTTTAAAAAATGCAGTTGATATGAGTTTGACCTATGGCAGTGCCATCTAGCAGGCCAACCATAGCGCCATCTGGTTTCTCCCTTCAAGCTAGACGAATTTTGTTCTTTGTAGTTTTTTCATTTGATGCTTATTTCGTGAGATATTTGGCCTGGTCACTATCAATGGACCACCCTGTAGAAAGCTGTGGATTGCTGTGTTATGAAGGTTAAGTTATTTGTTTGTATTGGTAGCAGTGTCAAAAATAGTATCGTATCTTTTCATAGTATAAACATGCTTTGTATATCGAAGTGCTAACGTTTTTCCGAGGAAAAGTGACGAATAGACTGGTAAATCTCTCAAAAAGTATGACTCCAAAATGAAGTGTTTTTAAGAAATGTGGGTTTCATGGTAATAAATTTTTGAATAAAGAGAAACATTGTGTTCAGCATGTGGTGTGTGAAGTTACAGACAATGAAATACTGGCAAACTCATGAGTATCTAGCGAAACACCCATTAGTGCTTCGAAGATTAAAATGAAACATAGTTATAACACAGTTATCTCAAAACAAACCTCATGTAAACGGTAGGTTAGGTTATATTCTGATACATTTACACATCCTAATAGGGATGTTATGTGAATGTGTGTGCTGTATGTATGTGGAGGGCCAGTTAGTTTACATGAAGACATTGAGGTATCAAATGGACAAGCCAGGAAACTTATCATTAATTCTGCCAGTTGCAAATATACTCATTCATTTTGGAATTCTGATAAGTGTAAAGATAATTATTTTGAAATAAATGTTAGGTGGTTTTATGGATTGAGAGCTATTGGCAAAGGACACACTGCAGCAGAAACAATGTCTGTCATGATGTATATGCCACGCCCACTTTGTAAAATGGACAAGTATGCAGGATTTATTGGAGCTGCTGTGAAATCTGCTGCATGTGAGTCAATTAAGGGTGCTGCAAATGAAGCTGCTGAAATAAACGATGGTATGATTGACATATCAGTAGCTTTTGGGGCACTTGGTAGAAGCGCAGCTGCAGTTCTAAGAATTCTGTTGCTACAGTGACCAGTGTGGATACTGGAAAGCTAATAGATTTCCAGATTTTAACCAAACATTGTTATAAGTATAAATCAGGGAATGAAGAAGGGCATATCTGTGACAGAAATTATGAAGGACAACTAGTCGTACGGAGGCCTGTGCAGCTGTTGAAATTTATAATCGATCTGTAAACTAAAGGTGAGTGTGTTACACTAAGTTCTTAGGTTAGGCAGACTCAAATGCATATAACAGTGTAGTAGCCACTCAGCCTTATGGTGAGAAGCTTATCACAGAAATGGAATGTGTTGGTCATGTCCAGAAGAGGATGGGTACCAGATTGAGGAAGTTGAAACAAAGTTTGAGAGACAAGAAACTTTCAGGTGGTAAGACCATAAGAAGCAGGCTGACAGACAAAATGATTGATGAACTACAACAGTATTATGAGATTGCCATTAGAAATAATACTGAGGATTTGTTGAAAATGAAGCAGGCAGTATGGGCTACCTTCTTCCAGAGACTGTCAGCTGATGATAAACCAGTACAACATCTTTGCCCTCCTGGATCTGGTTCATGGTGCAATTACCGCAATGCCCAGTAATCAAACAGGTCATACAGCCATAAACATTCTATCCCAGCAGCAGTTGTGGATATCATAAAACCTGTTTACAGAGACCTGGCAATCCTGAATTATTGAAGAAGTGTCTGCATTGTCAGACTCAAAATCCCAATGAGTCGTTCAATAATCTTATAGTGTCAGTGTCATCGTAACTGCCGTCTGCGTCACGTCTGCTGTGCAGTGAGCTACGCTAGTTTAAGTATTAACTCTATTTTTCTTACTTGTCACTTCTTCTTCCGTGTGTTTTTGTTTTTAGGAAGCTTTAATTGTCGAGTGCTAGTAATAGTGTTCCATAGATTTTGTGTTTGTTTTGAATACAGTCAGAGAGAGTCCGTTTAGTCAGCCATAGTGCCAGTAGTGCTAGTGTTTGTTTTCAATACAGTCCAGAGACAGGTAGTGCTATTTTCATTGTTTTCTACAGGAAGTGTCTAGTAACCACAGTTTAGTCAACTATCAGCCGCCTTTAGTGAATTAGCAGTCCAGTTATAAGTTGATTAACTCTCTACAGTAAATTGATTTCTTAGGATGGATAGGATGTGAGACTGCTGTGTACGGACACAGGAGGAGCTGGCCACTGTTTGCGAACAGCTGAACGTGTTGATGGCCGCGGTTAGCCGTCTTCAGGCTGTTTCCTTGGAGTGTAGCGGCAGTGGGGAGTCTGGTGCGTTGCATGGTACACCCCAGGTGTTACATGCTTCACCCACTGACCCTTCTGTCGACACATCTTTGTGGGTACCGGGTGCATGCGGTTGGGCCACCCTCTTCCCAAGGGGAGTGGCGGGTTCAGCGGCATTCGCGGCGCACGAGGCGGAGGGTCAGTGTGGAGGCTGGCCGTGTGGCATCGCCCATTCTGGCTGTGAGTGGACATGTGGCCACTCCTTCAGCAAGGTCCGAGCAGGCACATGGGGGGAGGGGTTTATTAGTTATTGGGAGCTCCAACGTTAGGCGGGTGATGGAGCCCCTTAGGGAAATAGCGGAAAGGTCGGGGAAGAAGGTCAGTGTTCACTCTGTCTGCTTGCCAGGGGTCTCATCCGAGATGTGGAGGAGGCCGTGCCGGCAGTGATAGAGAGCACTGGGTGCACCCGACTGCAAATTGTTGCTCATGTCGGCACCAATGACTCCTGCCGTCTGGGTTCAGAGGTCATCCTCAGTTCGTACAGGCGGTTAGCAGAGTTGGTGAAGGCGGAAAGCCTCGCGGGGTGGAATCTGAGCTAGCTATTTTTAGTATCGTTCCCAGAACCGATAGTGGTCCTCTGGTTTGGAGCCGAGTGGAAGGCATAAACCAGGGGCTCAGACGATTCTGCGGAGATCTGGGGTGCAAATTTCTCGACCTCCGCTATCGGGTGGAGAAAAGTAGGGTCCCCCTGAATAGGTCATGCGTGCACTACATGCAGGAAGCGGCTACAAGGGTAGCGGAGTATGTGTGGAGTGCACATGTGGGTTTTTTAGGTTAGAGAATTCCCTCCCTAGGCCCGACAAGACACCTCCTGAGATGCGGCAAGGTAGAAGTAGACAAAATGCAACAGGGAATAACAACATTAATGTGCTAATAGTAAACTGCAGGAGCATCTATAGAAAGGTCCCAGAACTGCTCTGATTAATAAACGGTCACAATGCCCACATAGTACTAGGGACAGAAAGTTGTCTGAAACCAGATGTAAACATTAATAAATTCTAAACTCAGATTGGAATGTATACCGCAGAGACAGGCTGGACAGTGAAGGGGGAGGCATGTTTAAAGCGATAAGAAGTGCAATAGTATCGAAGGAAATTGCTGGAGATCCGAAATGTGAAATAATTTGGGTGAAGGTCACGGTTAAAGCAGGCTCAGACATGGTAATTGGATGTCTCTATAGGCCCCCTGGCTCAGCAGCTGTTGTGGCTGAGCACCTGAAGGATAATTTGGAAAATATTTCGAGTAGATTTGCCCACCATGTTATAGTTCTGGGTGGAGATTTTAATTTGCCGGATATAGACTGGGAGACTCAAACTTTCATAACGGATGGCAGGGGCAAAGAATCCAGTGAAATTTTTTAAGAGCTTTATCTGAAAACTACCTTGAGCAGTTAAACAGAGAACCAACTCGTGGCGATAACATATTAGACCTTCTAGTGACAAACAGACCTGAACTATTTGAAACAGTTAACGCAGAACAGGGAATCAGCGATCATAAAGTGGTTACTGCATCAATGATTTCAGCCGTAAATAGAAATATTAAAAAAGGTACGAAGATTTTTCTGGTTAGCAAAAGTGACAAAAATCAGATTTCAGAGTACCTGACGGCTCAACACAAAAGTTTTGTTTTAAGTACAGATAGTGTTGAGGATCAGTGGACAAAGTTCAAAACCATCGTACAATATGCATTAGATGAGTATGTGCCAAGCAAGATCGTAAGAGATGGAAAAGAGCCAGCGTGGTACAACAACCGAGTTAGAAAACTGCTGCGCAAGCAAAGGGAACTTCACAGCAAACATAAACATAGCCAACACCTTGCAGACAAACAAAAATTACGTGAAGCGAAATGTAATGTGAGGAGGGCCATGCGAGAGGCGTTAAATGAATTCGAAAGTAAAGTTCTATGTACTGACTTGGCAGAAAATCCTAAGAAATTTTGCTCTTATGTCAAAGTGGTAGGTGGATCAAAACAAAATGTCCAGACACTCTGTGACCAAAAAGGTACTGAAACAGAGGATGATGGACTAAAGGCTGAAATACTAAATGTCTTTTTCCAAAGCTGTTTCACAGAGGAAGACTGCACTGTAGTTCCTTCTCTAGATTGTCACACAGATGACAAAATGGTAGATATTGAAATAGATGACAGAGGGATAAAGAAACAATAAAAATCACTCAAAAGAGGAAAGGCCGCTGGACCTGATGGGATACCAGTTCAGTTTTACACAGAGTATGCGAAGGAACTTGTCCTCCTTCTTGCAGCAGTGTACCATAGGTCTCTACAAGAGCATAGCATTCCAAAGAATTGGAAAAGGGCACAGGTCATCCCCGTTTTCAAGAAGGGACGTCGAACAGAAGTGCAGAACTATAGACCTATATCTCTAACGTCGATCAGTTGTAGAATTTTAGAACATGTATTATGTTCGAGTATTACGACTTTTCTGTAAACTAAAAATCTACTCTGTAGGAATCAGCATGGGTTTCGAAAAAGACGATCGTGTGAAACCCAGCTCGTGCTATTCGTCCACGAGACTCAGAGGGCCATAGACACGGGTTCCCAAATAGATGCTGTGTTTCTTGACATCCGCAAGGCGTTCGATACAGTTCCCCGCAATCGTTTAATGAACAAAGTAAGAGCATATGGACTATCAGACCAATTATGTGAGTGGATTGAAGAGTTGCTAGATAACAGAACGCAGCATGTCATTCTCAATGGAGAGAAGTCTTCCGAAGTAAGAGTGATTTCAGGTGTGCTGCAGGGGCGTGTCGTAGGACAGTTGCTATTCACAATGTACATAAATGACCTTGTGAATGACATCGGAAGTTCACTGAGGCTTTTTGCGGATGATGCTGTGGTATATCGAGAGGTTGCAACAATGGAAAATTGTACTGAAATGCAGGATGATCTGCAGCGAATTGATGCATGGTGCAGGGAATGGCAATTGAATCTCAATGTAGACAAGTGTAATGTGCTGCGAATACATAGAAAGAAAGATCCCATATCATTTAGCTACAATATAGCAGGTCAGCAATTGGAAGCAGTTAATTCCATAAATTATCTGGGAGTATGCATTAGGAGTGATTTAAAATGGAATGATCATATAAAGTTGATCGTCGGTAAATCAGATGCCAGACTGAGATTCGTTGGAAGAATCCTAAGGAAATGCAATCCGAAAACAAAGGAATTAGGTTACAGTACACTTGTTCGCCCACTGTTTGAATACTGCTCAGCAGTGTGGGATCCGTACCAGATAGGGTTGATAGAAGAGATAGAGAAGATCCAACAGAGAGCAGCATGCTTCGTTATAGGATCATTTAGTAATCGCGAAAGCGTTACAGAGATGTTAGATAAACTCCAGTGGAAGACTCTGCAGAAGAGACGCTCAGTAGCTCGGTATGGGCTTTTGTTGAAGTTTCGAGAACATACCTTCACCGAGGAGTCAAGCAGTATATTGCTCCCTCCTACGTATATCCCGCGAAGAGACCATGAGGATAAAATGAGAGAGATTAGAGCCCGCACAGAGGCATACCGACAATCCTTCTTTCCACAAACAATATGAGACTGGAATAGAAGGGAGAACCAATAGAGGTACTCAAGGTACCCTACACCGTCAGGTGGCTTTAGGAGTATGTATGTAGATGTAGATGTAGACCAAAAAATGATTTTCTCGTAATGAAGACACTAAAGTGGGGGTCAGTTATGCTGTTATTGCTTTTAATGATGGCAACATTGGTAGCGTGAAAGTGCTACAACATATGGGAATTAATTCTGGAGCAAACTGCATCAGAGAATGTGAATGGATGGACAAGGTTTGCATTGGTAAAGCAAAGTATGCAGCACAGTTGGCCACTACGGAGTCCAGAAAGAAGAAAACAAGAAAAAACTTAAAAAAGATCAAGAGGATGATATACAGTATGGTGCAGGGTGCTTCTGAGTGACTAAAAATAAAATGTTAAGCATATATTGAGTTACAGTCTATTAAAACTTTAAAAACTCTTCCTGAAAATTTACATTTTCTCTTGCATTTTTCGCTAAATCTCAGAAACTACTTTGAGTAGCGAATTCAAATTTTCAGGGAGTAATAACATACGTATCCTGAGTCTTCTTAACTAAAAGAAAAACATAATGTTATGTATAAATAAAATTATTTAGAATAACATACAAAAAAGTACACAAAATTTTAAGTGTGTAATTAAAAAATTGTATTTCCAAAAGCAGTGGCTGAAATGCAATTATTGTAAGACCCAGAACATATAGTTTAATGTGCTGTAAAAGTTTCTTGTCAATGGCTACAGTTGTTCCTGAAATACGGGGAAGTTAAGTCACTAAATTTAACATTGTCAGGATAGGGTGTTCAAACTCCCCTTAATGCACGTTTTCTCCTTCCTCCACTTGGTGAGCAACACATTTATAGTATTTTCACAACAGCAGTAGCTATTTTCTTACAATTTCTTTTTGCAGGCATACCATGTCCTGGGCTTCAAGGGATGTGTGGGATTTATTACCTCAATGAGTGAACACTTCTGTGGCACGTGCAACCGTTTACGGATAACAGCTGATGGCAATTTGGAGGTGTGTCTCTTTGGGAATTCAGAGATATCTCTCAGGTGAGTGATGAAACATAGAATAATCGTGTCCAAGTGAAATTTCATGTGAGGAAACCATAAAATTACTAGAAGACTGACAGACTGATCAGTATTTTACGTTCAAGAGGTGAAATTCCAAAACTTCTTATAGACACATTCGTTCCTCTTGTCCTCACATTAGTCGTGGAGTCCGAGTGACCTTTCAGACCATCAGGAACTTATCCCTCTTTCCTATCTCATGAAGGAACTGATAGTTCCAAATGCTGAGTATAGAATAATACTTTTAAACTGTTTGCCATGCACATTAGGTATGTGGTTGGTATATGGAAGAGATAAACTGCAGTTAAATCCAGCAGGTATGAAATGAGTAATCTTTTCTTGAAGTTTTCAGCTTGCACCCTCCTCCCTCCCAGACATACAAACCAGATACCTCTAGCTAAATAATTTGTGAGTATATATAATTTACCTCTGTCAACATCATGTTACACTAACCTATTTGTGAGATTAAATTAAAGGAAAGTAATCAGGACTGGAAATTATGTAAAGACATTTTTAGCTATGTCCCTTGGTTGTAATATAGTTAACACAGTATTTCTGTCCATGTGATGGTAACTATGATTCGCCAGCCACCGTTGCCGAGCGGTTCTAGACGCTTCAGTCCAGAACCGCGCGACTGCTACGGTCGCAGGTTTGAATCCTGCCTTGGCTCAGATATTAAGTCCCATAGTGCCCAGAGCCATTTGAACTGTGATTCATGATTATCAGAGTCTATATGTTCCAAATAAAAATTGGAACTTCATGTGTATAAATGTACACATTATTAGACAATGGGACCAACAACTGACACTTTTACATTGATGACTAGACTAAGAGATTAATAATAGGAAAAAAACTGCAAGATACTTGGCGATAAGTTTGTTTCAGGACAAGGTAAGGGGGGTAGGGGGTGGGAAGAATCAGCTCTCTCTTTGTGAGCATAACAGAAATCCTTTATCAACCGAAGGTAAAATAAGATATAAAAATACAGGGTCAAACAATTAATTTAAGTATCTTAGAAACCAAATGACTAATGAAATTGGAAGCTAAGAAAAGTAAGTTCGTAGTAAGTAGGGTGAAACACAGGGGGCTGCAACATATTGCCATTGTTGTTTGACTTGTCTATCAAAGAAAAAAGAAATGGATCAAAACAAAATAAAAGTGAGAATGGAAATGTATCAGAAGCAGATAGGAATAAGCAAGGAACATATTCTTTAATAAATAAAAAAAAAAAAAAACTGACATGTGAGGCAGATGTTCCTACAATTTTATGTTCAAAGCACAGCAGTCTGTGAAAGCAAAATATTTATGACATTGAAAAAAGAAAATCAGTGAGTGAAAAGTGTGTGTAGGTGAATTGTGGTGAAAGACTGGATATTGGAACTTCTGTTAGGCTGCCCAGTATTAGTTAACTTGGTAGTAAAGGAGCAAGTTTGCAAGGGCAGATAACTGTTTGACTACATAAAATAGAGTGGGAATATGGAAAAGCTAGTCCAAGATAGGATGAAAAAGATAACAGCAACTTAAAAAATGAATTGATAAGTTACCATGAACCCCATTCCAATCTAGTGAATGCAGTGGTTGACAATATCTTGTGACATTCGCATATAAGGCTCAAACAATAATTGCTAAATAAAAATACAAAATGTTGACAAGACTGTATCTAAGCTGTCACTCTCTTTTGAAACAAGGGTGTTCAAACCAACAAACACGCAGGAAAGCAGGGACAACTCGCACACTAGAGAAGGATGGGCAGTATCATTGAAGGAGTGAGCATAAACCGTGTGGAATATGTGTGGTACAAGAAATGATAGTAAGGAAAAAAAAGGAGAAGAAGAAGAAGAGGAAAAATGTTGATCTGGAAACAAGGGAATAAAAATTTGCCACGTGAAGAGACAATATGGTACTGTGCTGATGAGTGTGTACAAGTGGTGATATACAATATACATTGATAAAGGAACTCTGTATTGGGCCCAGAAGACCACGCAATGCTCTTCGAGAGATGTTCTCTACTATATATCTATGGAGAGTTAAGGGGTCAGTATACAACTCTCCAGGCTGTTATCAACTTCCAGAAGTTGAAGACACTACTTCTCACTTGAGTAGCTCCTCAGCTGGAACTACAAGCAGTGTGTACCCTATTCCAGTCTGTCCATCGAGCAGAATTTCCCGGCTCTACAAGGAATTGAACCTGATCCCTTTCTATGGCACGCCTGTGGCATACTGACTGCATAGCTGTGGCAAGAGTCATAATATACACTTGTGAACAATTGAGTTATAACTATTCTGTTTATTGGGGAGAGAGTATGTATATTGCCACCGTGAATGAAATAGTTTAGTGTATCGTAACTGGAATGTATTCAGACCTCGTACTTGTGTGAGAGCGCAGTGTCTTAGACACTTGTAGTGTTTGTCTTAGCATGAACTAACCGGTGAGCCTTACTTTCTAAAATTTTTAATTATATATCATTACTGGTGCCTCTGGCACTTTTGTGTTGCAATAGCAATAGCTTGCAATAGCAAACATTGAGTCAACCATGGTTTTTGGATTAGAAGTAGTGGTCAGCTGGGTTGACAGTGGGAATAGAGTGATGGGAAGTGGACAATAAGCAGTTATATTGAAGGGTGCATTATTTGATATGTTAAGGTTAATTACAAAACGTGGATTGGAGAATTTTTCACGTTGAGCAGAAGTAAGTTTACAGGACCAGATGTCAAATTACACATGATCAGTGTGAATCCCTATAGTCAGCATGAACACTGGCACACAGAATAATTTATAGGTAGCCTTGCTGTATATAAAGAATCAGATTTGTGCTGAACTGTCATGAACAAACTGTCACTTCTCTGGAATAAATAGACTCTGATTTGTTAATTACATCGTGTAAATGAAAAATATAGGAAAACATAGATTGCTGCTTACTGTAAAGGAGACATGTTACATTGTAGACAGGCACAATTAAAAAGGCACTTACACAAAGCTTTCGGCCACAGCCTTTATCAGCAAAAGAGATACAGAGAAACACACACATTCATACACACAGGCAAGCACATGTCACACACATATGACTGCCAACTCCAGCAGCTTGCCCCTAGCTGCTGGACTTGGCAGTTTTTTTTTCTCTGTGTGTGCGTGTGTGCGCACGCAGTGTGCTTGCTTGTGTGTTGTGCCTGTGTGCCACTTTATTTTCTTTACGGTAAATAGTGATCTATCTTTCCCTGCACTGTTGATATTCCTACCTGGAATTTACATTGTTTAATCAGTGTAAATAAGAAGGACACCGTTACATATACTCTGTCACTTGAAGACTAATACATGAAGTAAGTGGACATTATTTTTTATTGCAGAGGATCTTTGTCACCACTAATTATTAATTTTGTGTTCCAGTTAATTAGACATGCTTTCATCCTTTCCTGAATGTGCTCTCTTTGTTAAATCTTCCTTCAAAAGATCTGATTTACTTCAAATTAATAAACCTGAGTATTCTGAAAAAGGAGGTGCAGCTTACAGCTGCAGTGTGACAGTTGATCACAGGGTGATTTCATCACTGCCATATCGTGGGTACCCATGGGTCAAGACACATATTCTATAAGGGTGTGTAGTCATTGGGCTTTCTTGTACCACAGTGTCAAAGGTGTACTGTGAGCAGATTTATTCAAGGAAAATACTACCACAATCAGCAGAGTGAACTGCTATGGGCAACAGGATATCATTGACAGGGGTTACCACTGACTAGCATGGCTTTAGCAGTGAACAGGTGGGCCACAATGCAGCAAATGACTCACCAACTCAGTGACAGTCAATAAACAGTAACCATTCATGCCACTGGGAACTGTCACCTCTTTGTGGGATACAAACATGTAATCTGCACACTGCTCGTCACAGTTACAAAGATTAGCATTGGTTCGGAACAGCACCAGGGGATGCTCGAAGCATGCAGGAAGGTCGTCTGTCTGATGATTTGCGGTACATATTGCCAAGGTGGCAGGGTGCAAAATAAGGAGTGATCAAAAAACTTCCATTTGAAGGCTGCATAGTTCAGATCAGTATGCCACACACACACACACACACACACACACACACACACACACACACACACACACACACATATCCATCCGCACATATACCCTGCTTGTGTCTGTATATGTGCGGATGAATATGTGTGTGTGTGTGTGTGTGTGTGTGTGTGTGTGTGTGTGTGTGCGCGCGTGAGTGTATACCTGTCCTTTTTCCCCCCTAAGGTAAGTCTTTCCACTCCCGGGGTTGGAATGACTCCTTACCCTCTCCCTTAAAAGCCACATCCTTTCGTCTTTCCCTCTCCTTCCCTCTTTCCTGATGAAGCAACTGTGGGTTGCGAAAGCTTGAATTTTGTGTGTGTGTTTGTTTGTGTGTCTATCAACATACCAGCGGTGTCATTTGGTAAGTTACATCATCTTTGTTTTTAGATATATTTTTCCCATTTGGAATGTTTCCCTGTATTATATTATATATCAGTGCATTCCTCTCCCACAACTATCCTGCAGACCTTGTCCACAAACAGATCTCCCAAGCAATACATTCCTCCCCACCCAACAACAATGTTACTACCCCCAGACCACACAGAAGCATCCCCCTTTTCACCCAATATTATCCTGGCCTCGAATACGGCAACTAATTACTCTGCCACGGATATGAATTTCTCAAGTCAAGCCCTGAAGTGAGATCATCCCTTGACAATATTCTCCCCACAACACCCAGAGTTGCCTTTTGCCGACCCCCTAACCTCCGTAACATCCTTGTCAAACCCTACAATATTTCCAGACCACCTTCTCTACCCAGCGGTTCCTACCCCTGTAACCGACCCCGATGCAAAACCTGCCCCATGCATCCCCCCACAACCAAATACTCCTGCCCCGCTACTGGTATAACATACACAACTCAAGGCAGGGCCACATGTGAGACAACACGTCATTTATCAGCTGACATGCCTGCACTGCACAGCCTTTTACTTTGGTATGACGACAACTAAACTAGCTGAGCGCGTGAATGGGCACAGACGAACTGTCCGCCTAGGAGATGTCCAATACCCAGTAGCGGAGCATGCCCTCCAGCATAATTCTAGGGACCTAGGAACCTGCTACACAATATGTGCCATTTGGCTTCTCCCACCCAACACCAGTACCTCGGAACTGCGGAGATGGGAACTTGCACTCCAACACATCCTTTCATCCCGCCATCCCCCTGGACTGAACATATGTTAACCAACCTCACTCCCACTTACTCTTTAGTCTTCTCCTCTTTCCCTTTCCTCTTTAGCCATTCACGCATCTTTTCATCCTACACAGTTGCGTTTATCTTTATACTATGTGCCTCTTTACTTCTGTATTCATCCTCCTTGGTTTGAAGCTGGCACAGTAATTACAGTAGAATATCTTTGGCTTCCCTCTGACATCCATGCCTCCATCTTTGCTACCCTTCCTGTTTACCTTTCCCCTGTTGCTTCATAACCTGGGTTGTGAATAACTGAATCCACTTTCCCTTCTTCCCCTTTTTTCCCCTCTCTCCTCCCTGATGAAGGAACGAAGTTCCGAAAGCTAGGATACGTCAATTTTCTGTTCTGTTTTGTGTATCTATCGGCTGTACTGAGCTGAGGTAAGTACTGGTCAGGCCCTCTATCTCTTTGTTAGTATTTGTTTCATATATATAAACACACACACACACACACACACACACACACACACACACACACACACACACACACACACACACACACACACACACACACACACACAGACAGGGTGATGCGTATTAACATTTAAAAACCTCCAAAGCACTGTAGATGACCCTGAGACAAGTAATTTAATACAAGACACATGGGATCATAAATGTTGGATACGATACAAATGTTGGGAAATGTGTCAAAAGTGAATGACAAATGTCACCAGATGATGTACCTTGCCATGCTTGCAGTGGTTGAGCCTCTCGGCCTGCCACACTTGATCGTCCCAACCCAAGTCAAGTATTCATATCATTGTGGCTACGGACACACGTGTGCGACTTTAGTGATGGTGTTCAGGATTTGAGTCTTGCATCTGGCAGGCAGTATTTTTTCATTGTGTTAAACAATTATGTATTTATATTGAAGTTTATTATTTTATTTACCGGTCTTGCAGTTTCCTTGATTTCTTGCAAAGTACAGTACAATGAAAACCTACCATATTGCATAACAAGTAGATGAGTATAAACTTCAGAATAGCATCATTGCCATTAAATGACCTATGTTTTCTTTACTAACTAATGTCTGTAAACAAAAAGAGAAGGGACAGAAGCAAAGAACACAAAATCAGAACTGCTTTTGCTTGATTACAGCAGGGACAATAATTTTGTAACATCTACATTTACAACAGATCATATTTACAAAATGTTTTCGAAATTTGCTCTGTTTGCTCAAATGAAAGTATTGCACTGCTCAATCATTCCTTTACACTCAGCCCCAACTGCTGCACATGCTGTGGGGTATGTCATCTGGTTACGTCATATGTTCAGTGTTTATCACCAATTTTTGGGGTATTTTGAAATGTATAAAAAGGCAAATGCAGAAAGTTATCACATTTTGCTGCACATTACCTGCATCACAGAAAAATAATGTATACAAACCTTCTCAGATTTGCCACTGAATAACTTTGTGCAAGCCTCACAAGATTTCACCAACACAACTGTTCGTCATCTTCAGGTAGTGGTGGGTCCTGTCATCACTGCTGCAAGATGTGACTGGTGATATTCGCACAGCAGAATTGAAATTTGTCAGGCTAGAAGCAGGAGTACGAATGTGTGGACAGGCACTCCCAGTTGGATGGAAATGCCATTCATAGTAGCCTTCTGCTTATGTGTTGTGGGCAATGACTGCACTTCTGGACACTCGTGTGGTTAAAAGCTGAATTAACTCTCTGCAAGGTGCTGCATCAGGTCATACATCGGAGGATCTGGTTTCTACTGTTTTAATTTCATGGCAGTCAGTGCTGGATTCTGGGCAGTGCTTAATCAAAATTCCATATTCCTGTTGGTAAGATTGCCCACCGTATGTATACATGCCTCATTCTTAAAAACACAATCCTAGAGTGATGATGCTGAGGATAAAATTTCAGTCCTCTTGGGAAACGTGTGGTGCCCTGTATTCAGGCAGTGCTCTGCTACCACTAATTTACTGGGTGGCATTTTTGCCAGCGCTGTTGAACACAGTGTTCTTGCACAATGTGAGGTGTCTGCCCTATATAAGATTTGCCATAATGGCATCAGATCTTATATATGATCTGTGTTTTCTAAGGTCAAGATTGTCTTTAACTGAACCCAAACAATTCCTTAGTTTTGCTGGTGGACGAAAAACACACTTGATTCTGTTTCTCTTAGCGATTCTTTCTATTTTTGAAAACATGCCACTGAAATATGGCAAGAAAGCCATTTGCAGTGCTTGTCTAAGTATCTTCATTTACATCCCTACACTGAACTTGCTTTGCTCAGAACACATTGCAAATCTGTTTACAAGAATAAACATTCTGCTGGAACACTGTTCTTAGGTGTTACAGTTCACCAGGCAGACTGTCGGTATCTGAGATCACGTGTGCTCTATGTGCCAGGGAGTGTAAGACACTACCACATTGTGCAGGGTGATGGCAACTTTTGGACCGCAAATATAACTCTGCGTGTATCAGTTTGCAGTAGAGACTATGCCCCAGTGTTCTGTCAGCTTTTCTTTTAACCGTGACATCCAGGAATGGTAAGCTGCTATCTTATTGTACTTCCACAGTGAACTGAATATTCAGATGGAGTGAGTGCAAATGCTGCAGGAACATAGGTAGTGTCTGTATTATGTGGGCCACACCACAAATGTCTCTTCAGCATTCTGCCAGAAGGAGGAATGTTGGATATTTACTAAGGGAAATAGAGGGTCTCCCATGGGAACACTGTGCACTTGATCAAAGTAGTTGGTGTTACATAAGAAATAGGATGAGGTATGCACATGTTTAAACAGCACCACAATTTCTTTCTCAAACTTGCTGCTAATAATCTCTAATGAGGGCTGCAGGGGCACTTTTGTAAGTAATGATATAACATTTGAGCTAACTAAAAGATCTGAAAGTTCTAGTTTAAGCATCTTCAGGTATTCTACGAAATCCTCTGAATTCTAAATATGATGGTCATAGTCATCCACATGATAAATTTCAAAGCTGTCACGTGGAAATTGCCAGTTGCATCTTGCAGCAGTAATGGTGGAAATCACCACCACCTGAAGATGCCAAAATGTTGTGTCACTGAAATATTGAGGGAGGGACTTGCATAATGTTATCTGGTGGGGAACCCAAAGTGTTTTTGCAACAGATCTATCAGGCAAGCCTGAAAATTCACATATACTCCAAGCAGTAAGTACCTGTTGTAAAATGGTCAATTTAGTGAGCTTGGCAATTAATTAACAGTTTATCAATAAATTCGGCTTCATTTTGCAAGAAATTGTGCTGTGTTCCACTACTCCCTCTTCAACAAAACTAATGTCAGTTTCTGCTCCACCTCTTCAGCCCAAGATCCTATGTATACTCTTGAGCATTTGTGTAAGATACCTGTTTATTTATAAAAATAAAAGTAACTTCTATCATGACTTTCCCATTCTTGTCCAGTGGGTTTGTTATCCTGCTGTTGCCTACTACAGACTACAAGATTACTGTTGAAGATTTCTGCAAAGTTTTTCTTCCTTTTTAGTGTACCAACATTTCACTGTGTGGTAATTGCCTGGTACTGTTTAACGGGTGTTTTAACTGTTGTTTCAGAGATGCAATACGAAGCAAATGCAGTGAGGATGACTTGCTTGCCATGATTGGGGCAGCAGTGAGAAGAAAGAAGTAACAACATGCAGGTAAGATACATTACAGCAAATGTAACTCTATAGATAGAAAGAAAATATCTGCTTAACAAGTCATAGCGAACATAAGAGCAAAATAGATCGAAAAACAACAGTGATAGAACCTGTGTTTTTGTGTAAAATTGGATTTAATTTTTTATTTAGTATTCAGTCTGATTAATGCCCATTGGTCAACAATACATTTCAGCCCTAGAATTTGGTTCTGCAAGGTCCACCAGATAACCATATATGGCTGTTGTAACTCCTTTATTGGACTTCAGAAGTTTTCCAGCAACAAATCTTTTTTTTTCTTTCTTTCTTTCTTTTTTTTCTTTTTAAAAGAGAAGCTAAAATGTAGAAAACATCATAAAGGAAACACTCACAGAAAAGCATCAGTGTCCTTGAAACAATGGAAACTCCAGTAGGAATATCAACAATGTTGGAAAAGACAGATTACTACTTACTGGTGAAGGCTGTGGCTGAAAGCTTTATGTAAGTGTCTTTTAATTCTGCCCATCTGCAGCCTAAGGTATCTTCTTTATGGTAAGTAAGAGTCTGTCTTTTCCTTCATTATTCATTAGTGTTCTTTGTTTTTATTGCTGTTTAGCAAGCATCATGTGGTATATAAGGGATGCGAATAGCGTCAGATGTTGAATCATCACTCTGGAGGATATGAAGGTGCTGCATATTGGTGTGAGACAGCATTATCTGATGAGAGTTTGAAAGAAACCTCATTGTGGATGTCCATTTGGTCGCCTGGTTAAACCTTGCAACATCTGTATTTTTGGAGTATTTGGATCTGATAGTGGCCTGATGTTGGAAAGTAAGGGCATACTCAAAATCAATGTTCCAGTTGACTACATCAGACCACTACAAGGGAGCATCACTGTGTAGTGTACTGAGTACATTGTAACCTGTTCACGTCTGTGACTGCCATCTGAGAACAAGTACAGTAAACTCTCGTGCAGCTACACTTTTGGCTAGCTAGATTGACACTTGACAAGTTTCAATTTGCATGCACCTGGAGCCAAGCATTTGCTGGTGTTTTTTGGCAATCTAGTGCTAATCAGTGCACTGGTACGTGTCAAAAGTCCAAGTATTGTCAATTCGTGCGTGTGTTGGTTGAAGCTCTAGTGTGTTTCTTATTCGTATTGCATGGTTTCATGCCACTGCCATCTATTGGAACTCCTTGTAAGTACAGTACATACAGTATTGTTCTATGCAGCGCAACGTAGTCCTGTCGAAACTGACAATTAGAGTGCGCCGCCTAACACTTTCCATTTGTTGTCAGTACATCAAAGCTGGTGAGCCACCCACAAAAGTTGCTGCAGAGTAGGAGTACAATTACTGATCGGAAGACAAATCGATCAGGAATTGAAAAATTTTGTTCCATCCAAGCATTGGGCAGCGCAGTGAAATCTTGAAAAACAATGAGAAAAGGTGCACATCCTCAGTTAGAAGAGGCATTATTTTTGTGGCACGAATAAATAAGAGCCAAAGGTGTGTCAGTTTCAGGTCCTCTACTTTGTCAAAATGAGCTGATGAGCTGATTGAAGGAAAGAAGCAAGAATTCCTCGGAAGTAATGGCCGGCAGGATCGTTTCAAGAAGCGGCATGGCATTCATGAAATTGCCATCAGTGCCAAATCATTATCTTGGGATGAAGCTGCTACGCTGATTTTAAGAAGAAACTGCACACAATCATTGACAAAGGAGGTTATACTGGCAATCAACTTTACAAATGTGATGAAACTGGGTTGAATTACAAAATGCTGCCAACGAAAACCCTTGCCTCTAAAGAAGAAGAAATGGCTTCCGGATACAAAAATATCAAAGAAAGATTTACTGTCCTCACTTGCAGTAATGCCACTGGCAATCATAAACTGTGTCTTACTTTAATTGGCAAATCCAAAACACCAAGAGCATTTAGACACCAACCAACCAGTTTGCCACTGAGGTACACGAATCAGTCTTAAGGCATGTATGAACAGTGCCATCTTCAGAGAGTGGTTCCAGGCAGAGTTTGTTCCAGCTGTAGTAAATTACATGGAAGGAAATGGACTTCCTCGAAAAGCACTACTTCTTGTGGACAATGCTCCTTATCACCTAGGTGATCTGCAAGATGGGGATATCAAAGTTGTATTTCTCCCACAAAATGTCACATCTCTATGTCAACCGATGGACCAAGGTATTCTTGAGGCGATGGAAAAACATTACAGACGCAAGATGCTAGGTGATTGATGCTGAAGATGATTTTGTGGAAGCTCTTAAAAAATCGATGTTTTAAGTGTCATTCATTGATTGCTGAAGCTTGGAGTCTAATTCCTCCACTTCCTCTTGTTGGGTCTTGGAAAAAACTCTTAGATCGTAAGGCAACCTAAGTGGTGGGAAGGAGGAGGCAACACTGAAACTCAAGCTGACATAATTTTGGTGAATTTACTGGAGAAGCTGGTTGTAAAGACACACACTTCGAAGACATTGAAGAGTGGATGGAAAATGGCATTTTTTCATGTGACTGAGGATGAAATCGTCCAAATTGTGACCGATCATAAAGTGTCAGAAGACTATGTTTCTGATGATGAATCAGAGAAAAATATTCCTCACATACTCTGTTACGAAGTGATCCAAACTGCCCTGGAGTACATCAGCCAACAGGAGGAGACGATTTATCCTGAAATAGTTTGATTTCAACGTTGGAGTTGTATTGTTGCAGTAATAGTTTCTCAAGCAAAAAATAAAAAAAAAAAGACATTTGTGACTTCGTTACCAAAAAATAAACTCTAATGAAGCATCCTAGAACTTCTATGTCCATAACTTAAAAAGTTTTTTTTTTTTTACTTTTCTTGAAAGTTCCTCTAGACAGACTTTTCGTTCCTTTGAGTAATCTCTAGATTTGTTTCATAATTTTGTTCAGTAGTTTATTTTTTATTCAAAAGAGTAGGTAATAAAATTAAAACTCCTGTTTTTTCCTGCTGCCAAATAAGGGAGATTTTTTCTGTAAGAATGCAAAATAAACGAGCTTTGTTATACAGCATTTAAAAACTTTGAGTTTTCAATCATAGTTTGGTGCCTTTTTAACATGTCAACACAATTTTTTCAGTAAAAAAGTGCAGGGTTATTTGCAACCATATCAGTAACGTTTTACATACCCTACGCACGTTTTACGATCGTATTTCGCAATATTGATGCAATTTGGAGTGTTCACATGTGAAAACAGGGGGACTTTGATTTATCTGAAATTTTCGTTATCGGAACCGGCCACCGTCCCGATCATTTCGGATAAACAGGAGTTCACTGTAATAGACTCCTTGCAACATGCTGTGTCATACAGCTAGGAGCAGCCAGACTATGGAATTGCCGTCCTGCGCATAGGCTGCCATTAACAGCCAAGCAAATGACTGCATGTGAAGTGGTGCCATGATCAAGAAGTACGGACTGCTAATGAATGGCATCACATTATGTTCACTAATGAGTCCCAGTCCTGCACTGCTCCAAATGACTATCGTGGAGAAGTTTGACAGTGACCTGGGGAGATGGGGAGAGGTCCCATTCTTCCACATTTGGGGGGGGGGGGGGGGGTGTCACAAAGCAGTCCCATGGTGTGGGGAGCCATTGGGTATGACTTCAGGTCATGGCTTGTAATGGCCGAGGGAACTCTGATGGTACAGCAGTGTGTAATAGTATTGTGGTGCTATTTTTCAACAGGCCAGTGCTTGTCCACATGTAGTATGTATCTCTTTAAATTGTCTGCGTGATGTTGATATACTCCTGTGGCCAGCAAAATCCCCATATCTGTCCCCGATAGAACATTATGGGACCAACATGGACGTCAACTCCATCCCACTGCCTGTATCCATGATTGCAATGTCCAGTTACAACAGTTGTGGATCACCTTTCTCAGGAGGGTATGCAGCAGCTTTACGACATCCTCCCGCACTGTCCAGGCGAGACAGGGTGCATTGCTGTATTGATAAGTGGGCTCAAACTGATAAGTTCTGTATAAATTTGACTCTGTTTTGTTATCACTGAAATAACATCACATACGCTCTAAATTCGCTATGTTTCAATTTGTTTTCTCCCCACATTCTGAGTGTCTCACTTTTTTTCAAGCAGTGTAATTTAAGACAGACATAAGAATATGAAAATGGGATGGCATATCACATTGCTATTCAACTATGCCCCTAAGAAAATTGTAAGATAATGGAGAAGAGCAGGTGCACTATTACACTGACTAGAACGTAAACTTAAAGATAGAATTATATTGTGTGACCTATACCGATGACATAATACTAATTGACAAAAACATCACTGATGTGCTAAAGCAATTTGAAATATTAAGGGAGCAAGCTAGGAAAATTGGACTACTAATTTCACCTGGAGAAAAAATTCTTGGATGATACCAAAATGGCACTGGGTGAACTTATATAGGAAATGACATAGTATTTGGTGTTAAAGAGTTTAAATAGTTAGGTGAAAAAGACCACTGAACATCATAATGAAAAGAAGGCCATAGAATCCAGACTTCAGAAAATACAAACTGTCTCTCAGTTAACTAAAAGTATTTTTCCTGGAACTCTAAAATCTAACATTGTACAACAGTGATCAAATTAGAATTTCTTTATGCATGAGAGAGACTCTTTGTCCAACACAAGACATGAAAACAGCAAACTGAATTAGAAGAATGTAAAATTGTAGTAAAAATCTTAGGTCCAAGAATAAAAGATGGAATACATCACACAGAACCCAGTGTGAAATCTCCAGGCAAATTCCTAAAAACTCTTGTTACAATGTGTCTCCAAAGAATCCAACTTGTGGGACGTACAGAAAGAATGTATCCAAACCGGCAGCTCATTGGATTCCCACATACTTGAAAAATAAGATCCAACTGATGAAAACAAACAGGAAGAGACCTTAAGGAATTGGAATCACCACATTTACAGTATTCTGATGTAGTGATGAGTCACATAGAGTGCAGTTTCACAGTAGCTTGATCGATGCTTGTACTTGTGTATGTAGTATATGCAAGCGTGTACAGCGTCTCTTCTGATGTACTCACGATATGCTAATTTAGTGGCCGAGCAGTAAACCGGATCCCTACTCGGTTCCAGTGTGCTGTGCTAATTATTCTTCTTCACTTGACATTTATGCTTGGAGCTGCAAGAGAGGCCATTTTCCAGATAGTGCCACAAAAACAACAAATTCTCAGATATCAGTTTAACTTACACTCCTCAACATCATAGACAACATTTCACATTAATATGTTGCAGAACACTAGATTAGTGTTAAAATTGCCAGAGTAAACATTGTTCTCCATGTGACAGATTGTCACCCGACGTCCAAAATCGATAAATTTTATATCTCTGCACAGAGAAGCAGCTGGTTGCTCATTGTCATCTGTGGTGCTAATCAATGGGTCGAGCTCGTTGCTGGCACAGCGCCACCTCAGAGTAAGTGGCCCCTCATCCCAGCAGGTGGCGATGTTTTAACACCCGTATAGCTCCCCAGACTTACCGCGTCTGTGGATAACTCCGTCTCTGCACAGAACTTCACACATTTCCCACACAGTGGGCCCTCGTGTCTTTTACACACAATAAATCTTCAAACTTATTTCATTGGCTAAGTTAAATTTCGAGTGTGACATGCTATTTCGTAAAAAATAGCAAATGGTAGACATGGATGTTATTGTGACTCTTTCCTAAGGCAACATTTGTGTATTACACTTGTAGAAGTGCACTGCAACATAAAACAGTAGACCGTAAGTTCAAACAATGGAAACTCCAGGTTGGAATATCAGCTGTGTAGGAAAATATAGAGTGCTAATTACCATAAAGATGGCACGTTAAAATGCAGACAGGCACAGTTAAGACACTTACACATAAGCTTTTGGCCACAACCTTCATCAGAAAAAGAAATAGAAATACACACCATTCATTCACACAAGCAAGCACACCTCACACACACATGACCGCCGACTCCGACAGCTCAGATCAGAATGCTAGTCTGTAAGTTTGCTACACAATAAAATAATTATTCTGAGCTACAAGAAAAATGGATTCAAAGAACTAAACTGCTTGAAGAGAAAAAAGGGAAGTTCCCTGAAGCAACATAGTTTCACGAGTGTGCATACCAGAGGTAAATTATGAGAGTCGCAACTCTCTGAAATGGATACAAAGGCCACCAGATTGCATTAGCTTTGTTTGTGTCTCGGATTGTTACCGTGAATGGTAGGAGCTATAAGAGATGTGAAGAGTGTAAGATGTTGAGTGATCCCTGTGAAGGGCACAGATGCCCTGTACTTCTGTGAGTCAGCAATATCAGCATGTAACAAAATTTGAAGGGGCCTAATTGTGTGTCTCCATTTGCCAGGCTGATTGAATTATGCAATATTCAGATTTGTGAGACATTCAGATGTGGTAGTGGCCCCATGTTGGACTGCTTGGGAACGTAAGGGCGGCGTGCTTGTCAGCAAGCTTCCGGTTGACCGTGTCTGACGAGCTCATGGGAGAATTGCTGTAATGTACGGCGAGCACATTGTAACCCTTTCACACCCGCACCTGTCATGTGATCAGCAGTGAGTCACATTCTGCAAGACCCACGATGACAGTTGTCAGTGAGTATGACAACGACATAGGGAGAGGGCATGTGGGGCAGCATCGGATATGACTTCAGATCACTCTGACAGCACAGCAGTATGTCATGGACATCCTGCATCCTCATTTGCTACCTCCATGTCCAACGGAGTTACAAGAGACAGAGCAGTGAAAACATATCCAGTTGTTGACTCACAAAACGGTTTTGAGCTGTGACGCATGTAGTCTTCAATGAATCATTCATACAAAAAGAAAAGAAGAAGAAGCTAAAGTCAGAATGTGAAAAAATTGGAGAATAAAATAGATATTTGAAGACTTCACACTTGAAACTCCCAGTTTTCCTATTGTGAAAGTGCCTTTGTGACCATATGCATTTCACTGACGATAAACTTTTTTTCCCCCCCTGGGTCTTGGCTCCATATTTTTTCATCCAGTTGAGTCAGAATACTTGCATAGTATTTGTGAGGTATTGTTTCAGTCTTGCAAGCTAATCTAAAATACAAATCACTTTTGCATCCTTGAAAACAATGACCACTCTTTCTCTCCGATGAAGTCACCTTGGCTATTTTTGTGCAACTGCTGTTTCATTTCAGTCATCTCTCATCCACGGGAACAGATTGGTGCATAGAATCAGTTGTGTGTCAGATTGTCCCAAATTGTTTTTCACATTAGGTTGTAGTCAGGCTTCAACAGACATGCCACTCACTTTCTGGTACGGCCACGGCATCAACTGTTTTGCACATCTTTTTAATTACTGATCTTGCAATATCACACTGTGTTCTTTCTCAGCATTTTCATATTTGATTGTAATTCTAGGAAGTTGTTCATGAGTCATCTTACAGAGACATATGCCACATATGAATTCAGCCACCCATTCCTTAACTGTTGACTATGAAGGAACTCCCCCCATGAACCATGGACCTTACCATTGGTGGGGAGGCTTGCGTGCCTCAGCGATACAGATGGCCGTACCGTAGGTGCAACCACAACGGAGGGGTATCTGTTGAGAGGCGAGACAAACATGTGGTTCCTGAAGAGGGGCAGCAGCCTTTTCAGTAGTTGCAGGGGCAAGCTTTCAGAGCCAGTAGCTCATTCTTCAGGCAGAAGGGTTGAAGTGGAAGGAAGAGGGGTGAAGGATAGGTCTAGGAAAAAGGGTAGATTTTGAGAAAGTTATCCAGAACTGCAGATCAAGGGTGACTTTCCAAATGGGATGAGAAGGAAAGACTGATTCCACATCTACATACATACTCCACTAGCCACCATATGGTGCATGGCAGAAGGTACCCTGTCTCACTACAATAGTCTGAATAAAATTACTTGATAGTTGACATCAATCACTTGCTGCAACAATGTTGCCACATTGGCTGCCAGCTACTGTTTGGTTACAGGTGACAACAAACAAGCGGCTCACTTCACAAATTATGTTAAATGTTTAACACAGAGCAATTTTTCTAGTGGCTGGTGCAAGGTATGTCAGAAATGTTGGATACTCTGTCGACTATTGATTTAAAGTGACCAGTGACTGAACTGGGGAAGACGACCCCTTTTGTATCCCTGACTGTAAACTTGTGTCCTAACCCAGCTGAGAAAATTGTGGTCAACAGTCTGCAGCAGTACTAATATCATGATCACTTTGTTCATGGCGATTAAAGCTAACCCTTAAGGGTAAACTCAAGACAACAAAAACTCAATTTCAGGGCTGAAAGCAAATTGAAATTTCTCCATGTCATTTGTTACCTGTAACTATCCTTACACTAGTTGCACATGCTGCCATGTTAGAAACCAGTGAACTGTCCATGTGGGCACTTGGTCGTGGATTATAGATGACTGAGGCAGATTCCAAATGAAGAAATAATGACAGGAAGACAAATAAGACCAAATAGAACAGTCAAAACAATGATGAAAAATGATGCAGCAAATTATTAAAAATAAAAAAATATATATATTTAAAGCAATTAATTGAATGAAAATAATAATCACACTCTTTTGGTTAGATTTAGAAATAAAAATTTTGCTGCATTGATGAGATTCAAACCTACGACATGCTACACATTAGATTAATCTGCCAACCATTGTGCTATGCCACAGCACTGCATGAAGTATTTATATATGTGAATGTAGTGACCCAGTTGCAACTATGAATTGCAACCTTAAAAATTTCAGTTTCACGCAGTGTAGTGAAAAGCTTATCTAATGTAAGATGATCTCTGTGAATATGATAACTATATGTATGATACTGAATTACACCTTGTGCTGAGTTATTTGGTAGTATTTGGTTAGTGCTATGAATGAAATGTGTGTCTTTTATTAGCATTGTTAATGTGTGTTGTTTTTGGTGTAGTTATCGCGTGTCATGAAATACATAATAAAAGTGTCGGGCTCATAATTCGGGATACAAATACATCAAGAAAGAATGCTGAACCAGGAATTGGAAGTGACTGGCCAATTTTGGTGGAGTTTGGCAACAGCAGACAGTTCAAGTGTGACGCTGACTACTCTTATTGGCGTTTGAAGTGCCAACTATCAAGTAATTTTAATTCGACTGTAGTCAGTTCCTTTCCCGTTCCATCTGCCAATCGAGTGAGGAAAAAGTGAATGTCTATATGCCTCTCTATGAGTCCTAATTTGTCGTCTCTTATCTTCGTGGTCCTTACGCATAATGTATGTTGGTGCAAGCAGAATTGTTCTGCAGTCAGCACAGTGTTCCTCAAAATCCCTCCAGGGATTCCCATTTGAGTTCCAGAAACATCTCCATAATACTTGTATGTTGTTGTTTCAACCTACTGTTAACAAATCTAGTATCCTGCCTCTGAATTACCTCAATGTCTGCTTTAATTCGACTCCTTGTGGATCCCAGACACTCAAACTGTACTCAAGAAGAGATCACACTAGCATCCTATATGTGATGTCCATCACAGCTGAGCCACACTGTAGTAAAATCCACCTTTCCTACCATGACCCTCACAAGTTTGTTCCATTTCATATCACATTGCAATGTTATGTCCAGATATTGAAACAATGTGACTTCTTCATTCATGACACTACTAATGGTGGATTCTGGCATTATGGATTTGTTTTTCCAACTCATCTGCAGTAACTTATATTTTTCTACATTTAGGGTTAGCTGTCATTTATCACACCAACTGGGAACTTTGTCCAAGTCATCTTTTATCCTCCTAAATCACTCAACGATGACACCTTCCATACACCACAACATCATCAGCAAACAACCACAGATTACTGTCCACTTTGTCCATCAGATCAGTTATGCACATAGAAAATATGAGTAATAGCGCTCCTATCACACATCCCTGGAACGATCCTAATGATACCCTAGTCACTGATGGACACTCACCGTCGGGATAATGTAGTGGGTTCTATTACTTCAGAAGTCTTTGAGCCACTCACATGTCTGGGAACCTATTCCATTTGCTTGTACCTTTGTTAAAAGTCTGCAGTGAGGCACTATGTCAAATGCTTCTCGGAAATCAAGAAATATGGAATCTGGGTTTGTGAATTTTGTGATGGCAAAGTTAGAGGAGCAATGCATTTGCATTAAATTTTGCGTGAAACTCAAGAAAACCTTTACAGAGACACACCAAATGATGCAGGGAGCCTATAGCGATGAGTGCTTAAGCCATACTCGGTGTTACATATTATTCACACGTTTTAAAAATGGCTTTACAAAAGTCAAAAATGATCCTTGTTCAGGACGCTCTTAGATGTCCCCTGATGATGCTTGTGTCAGGAACGTCAACGAAATTGTGTGTGCCGGTCGAAGATTCACTGTCCGAGAGATTGTAGAAGAATGTAACATTTCAATTGGATCATGTTATGAAATGACACAGCATCTTGGAATGCATTGTGTTGCCGCCAAGTTCATTCCACGGCTCATGAGTCAAGACCAAAAAAACTTTTTGGATCTCACAAATGAGAATGAGATGTTCCTTGCGAGAATAGTATGACCCCTGCAGACTTCTTTTTATTTCCAAAGTTGAAAAGGATGAAGTTTCCAATGGTAGATGAGATAGAAGAAAATTCGCAGATGGCACTTTATGCGACCCAGCAAGAGGTGTGTCAAGACTGCTCCTGGAAGTGGAAATGATATTGGGAGCAGTGTATCAATTGTGGAGGAGAGTATTTCGAAGGAGACAATCCATAGTAACTAAAAGATAAGCATAGAAAATTTTGTGGACAAAGTTCTGGAATTTTTTGAACAGACGTCGTATGACAAAAGGGCATGCTGAGTTGCCCATGAGCGATGCTTTGTACTGATTTGTGGACATAAACTTATTGGTCTCTATGAAACTGATTAGATTCAAACCCAGAATATGTTCAAGAATTCTGCAGCAAACTGATGTTACAGGTATTGGTCTGTAATTTCGCAGGTCTGTTCTTTCGCCCTTCGTATATACAGGAGACGCCTCTGTATTTTTTCCCCAGTTGCTTAGGTCTTTCTGCTGGGTGAGAGATTCACAATAAATACAAGCTAAGTAAGGGTCCAGTGCCATATAGCACTCTTTGTAAAACCAAATTGAGATTCCATCTGCAACTGGCGACTTATTTGTTTTTAATTATTTCAGGTGTCAGAGATGCTTACGAGGGTGGTTTGAAAAGTTCTTGAAACAGAATAGAAAAAAAGTACTTAGTCACTGAAACTTTGTTGTTTTTCAATGTACCCTGCTTGTAGATTACTTCACTTGGTCCAACAGTGTTCCAATACCTTGATCCCATCTCGACAATGATTTTCCTCCAGGCCTGCAAAATAGTTGTCAACTCAGGCTATCAATTCTTCATTTAAGTGAATCTTCATCCACAA
The DNA here is from genome assembly GCF_021461385.2 of Schistocerca piceifrons. Lineage (NCBI taxonomy): Eukaryota > Metazoa > Arthropoda > Insecta > Orthoptera > Acrididae > Schistocerca > Schistocerca piceifrons. Next base: position 1,125,004,982 of record NC_060139.1, read on the forward strand.
AGAAAAATTTTCAGTTTAGGGAAGAGGCACGTGTGGCAACAATTCATACCTTAGTTTGTGTAATTTTACCATGGCGATGGCACATGCGTGCGAGCGTGCATTGGCTTGATGCTAGATGACTTTCTTCCTTATTAAACCTGGCCTTTTTTGCATATCTTTTGTTGCAATTTGTCCAGAAGGTTAGCATAGTACTCTCCAGTAATTGTTTGCCCAGTGGGGAGATAATGTACAAACAGAATCCCCTTCTCATCCCAGAACACTGATGCCATGATCTTCCCCGCTGAAGGAATTTGGTGGTGCATCCCAGAACACTGACGCCATGTCCTTCCCCGCTGAAGGAGTTTGGCGGAGGAGATTCAGCATGTTTCCACTGCTTTGATTGTTGCTTTGTCTCTGGGGTATAGTAGTAAACCAAAGTTTCCTCGTGGTCACAAACCAGCACAAAAGATCTTGTTTGTTTCTCCTAAAACAGGCCAAACATTGTTGTGATATGTCCATTCTTATGCGTTTTTGACCCAGCGTAAAGAGTCGCGGCACCCATCTTGTGAATACCTTTCAGATGACATCTGGCAAGCGTGAGCAATTTAATGCACTCTAAATTGGTGATCCTCCTTGATCATTATGCGCACTTTTGCAATGATTTCTAGAGTAGTGACACATCTTGGCTGACCTATTCATGGATGATCATCATCTAAGCTCTCCTGACCAAATTTAAATTCATTTATCCACTTAGCAACAGTTGAAGACAAAGGAGCAGAGTCCCCTGGTGTATTCTGGAAATCGGCATGAATGTCGTTCGCTTTCATACCTTTCTTTATGAAGTACTTAATCACTGCTTGAATCTCGACCCGACCCCCCCCCCCCTCGTCTTTGCAGATCACTACACAGGAACAGCAACAGAGCCGTGTCACTGCCACAGCTCTCTTCCAAGAGCACTGACATGGCACGTGTTTACAGGTAACAGTCCAACGAATATCATGTGAACAACTTGTGCTAGCGCTGGCCTCTTGTGGTGATTGTTGTTAGGTGTCTTTGTGCTATTGTTAAATGACAGTATGTTTATATGATTCTCTTGCATGAATGATTTCTTAAATGCAAAATTTAAAACATTTATCTCCTACTGCCACACCAGACTGGTCAAGTGACTTGATGGAAACCTTTGACTCACTTAGTGATTTTACATAGGACAATAATTTCCCCTGCTTCTCAGCCAGATCTTTTGCTGAGGTATGACAGTGGTAGTAACCTTTCCTTGTTGCCATTTGGCATTCTCTTTTGAACCAAGAGTGCAGTAGCTTTTCCTTCCTCAGTATTTTCCGAATTTCATTGTTAAACCACAGTGGCTCTTTTGCATCCTTAATTCGTTTACTAGGTACAGACTTGTTGAGAGTGCAATTCACGATCTGTTTAAGCTTTGACCATAATCTCCCTACGTCCATCTTAATGGAAGTAAGTGATGTCAGTTCTGTCTAAGTGAGATGCTAACATCTGCTTATCTGCTCTTTCTGGCATGAACATTTTCCTAGCATTCTTGACTGATTTATTGATTTTTGTAACCTTAGTTGTTATGATGTTATCATGATTATTAATCCCCATCTCTATGCTGAAGTCATTGATGATATCTGGCCTGTTTGTAACTACAAGGTCCAAGATATTTCCATTGCATGTGGCGTGCCAAACTAGGTGCTCAAGACAATTTTCGAAAACCACATTCAAAAGTGCTTCACAAGATTGACTGCACCCCCTGCAATGAAGCCATAGGCTACCATCTATACTCAGTAGGCTAAATTCACCTCCAACTAGTATTGCATGATCTAGGTATTTACGTGCTACTGTCTGTAGACTTTCTTTGAATGGCTCCAAAACTGTCATAGCAGAACCGGGTGGCTGATTAAAACATCCATTAATTAACGTGATTTCACGTAGACTTGTTATACTTCACTGTCACAATCAGCTTTGACCTCAATAGAGACAATGGACACTCCCTCTCCTACAGTGTCTAACCTGCCTTTCCGATATATATTCCATTAATCACTAAATATGTCAGAGCTTTCTACTCTGGGTTTCAGCCAGCTCTCAGTCGCTGAGAATAATTTGAGTGCGAGACTTTCCTGGATGGCGGTAAATTCGGAAACTGTGTTACAAGTACTTTGACAACTGATAAAATTTTGACAATCTACACTGGAGTGAATTCAAAAGATAAACCTCAACCAACATTGAATGTATCTTGGTGATAAAGAGCCCAAATAAATAAATTGATGATTTTATTCCATTTCATCTGATTGAATGAAACACACACAGCATAACTACTCAGAAAACAACTATAGTGCTGATTACATTTACTATCATACATGTAGCACTCTGAGAACATTTCACCTTGTCATAGTAGTCCTGTGTTTTGGAACTAGGCAGTGCTTCATTTCACAAAGCGAAAGGAATGGCTTCTGTAAAAAAAAAAAAAAAAAAAAAAAAAAAAAAAAAAAAAAAAAAAAAAAAAAAAAAAGAAGAAGAAGAAGAGGAAATAGTGGTTGCTGGTGTTTTAACACTATCATTCAATTTAGTTCCTATTGTGAACTTTGCAGCTAGGATATGTAAATGCTCTGAGACTGCTATTGATAATATCTTTATGAACAAATCTAGGGGATAGTAAATGGACTATCTGATCACGACGTGCAGCATCTTGTGTTAAATGTTGAAATTTGTCAGGATAAAAAAATATTAAATCTGAGTACAGGAGGATAATAAATAAGCCAGAAATTGAGGAATTCAGGAAATTCCTCAAAGACATGAACTGGAGAGATGTTTACCTGACTCAAATGGAAAATACAAAGCATTTATTAATAAAGTTACCTCCTCATTCGAAAATTGTTTTCCTCTAAAGGTAACTCAAATCACACAGAAGTCAAAAGATAAACCATGGATTACACAAGGAATAAAGATATCATGTGGGGCAAAAAGGAGACTGTGTCTACTATCTAGGAACATTTCTGATATTAGCATTGTAATGCATTACAAAGAATACTGCAAAATGTTGAATCAAGTAATCCAGAAATCGAAGTAGCTTTATTAAGAGAAAAAGATAATTGTATCGGGCAACAAAATAAGAACTGTATGGGATATAGTGAAGACAGAGAGAAGTGGGGCCAAAAAGGAAGTGGAACAGATAGCTCTAAAAGTAAATGAGACTTTGGTAACAAGTGCATGTAGTGTTGTAAATGTCTTAAGCAAGACTTAATTTTTGTTACTGACGGCTCGGGGTTATGAGGTTCGGTGAATGGTGCAATGGAGTATCTGGGACCAGTCTTTGAAGAACATCGTGTAGAACCTATTTGAGGAACTTTGAATTCCAACCATTGCTTCTCAGTATACTTACTCCTTAATGAAATTTGTTGCAAGTTATATATCTATATTTCCAACAAATAGCTCAATACATATTATCAATACTAGGAATAAGAACAATCTACATAAAGACCTAAAATCACTTATGTTGGTCCAAAAGGGGGTCCAATATTCAGGAACACACATTTTCAATAAATTACCAGCAACCATTAAAAACTTGGTTTCAGATAAAGCACAGTTTAAACAGAGTTTGAATGACTTTTTGATAGGCAATGCCTTCTACTCTATAGATGACTAACCTAACAGAGACTGTTAGGCCAGCTTAAGTAAAAATATGTTAGATTTAAGTTTTGACAGCACTTGGTCGCAACAGACAATATTAGGTATTTTGTGTATGATAAATTTATTAATAGTGCATAACAATGTTTCATTCTGACAGTGTATTAATTCTGTAAATATTAGCTTTTCCAGTTTACTGTATTGTATTCACCTATTTTGACAATCTCGTGACAAATGATCAGGGTAGTATTCATTATATTAAAATGTTTTGTGTTATACATTCTGACATGTTCCACACCCTCGAGAATCATCTCATTTTTTCAGTGTATGTAACGAAAACTGAATCAAATCAAATCCAATAACCATCTCTCGTCATGTAATAACTTCACTTCTTCTTCTTCCCTTGTCGTCTCCTGTTTTTCCAGTACTCGTCCATCTCCTCCTCATAAATTCTATTCGTGTTGTTCTCAATCCCCTATTTCTTCTGCATCGAAAGCCTTTTATTTTTATTTATTTATTTTTTTTATCGAGGTGAGTCTTTACGGACTGCGTGGTAACAACCGACTTCACTCTAGTGCCAGGTCTTGTTCTTGCTCCAGCTTTGACTTCCTGCCAGTATCTTCTGAGCCCCTCCAAGAAGTGCCTTTTTATGCCCTTCAGATAATGGTCCTCACTGTCTTTCAGATGTTGATGCCATGTTAAAACCTTGGTAGTTGGTCACCAATCTTCTAAATTTGTTCCTTTCAGGAATTTCTCTCTGAGATACCAATCTGCTTAAGATCTTTTTCACATTCTTTGAACCATCTCGGCCTCGTTTTCTTACGTAGGATGAAACTCCGTATTCTTTTTGTTAGTCGATCACCGTCCATTTTCATGAGATGACCATAAAATAACAATCATTTCTTCGTAATGGATGCTGTGATAGGTTCTGTCTTGCTGCACGAGTCCTCATTTGCTCTCATTCGCCATTGTCCATCGACCCATCTATTACCTTAGGATTTTCCTTAATATCCTACACTCACGCTTTTCCAGCCGCTCAGCTTGACCTTGCCTATTCATGGTCAAAGTTTTGGATGCTTATAAGCCCTCAGGTTTTACAACTGTATTATAATGTTGGAACTTGGCCCATATACTCATAGACTTTTTGTTATAAGTATTCTTTGTCAGTTGGTATGCTTGGTCTAACTTCCTCATCCCGACAGTTGCTTCTTCTTTTAATCCATTCTCCTGGTGGATGACTTCACCGAGATACCTGAAATTCTTAACTCATCTGATTTTTTCCCAGGTTGGTTATCATCCATTCAGATCCGTCAATGATGTTCGTCATATATTTTGTCTTTTGAATAGAGATCTGGAGTCTAACTTTTTTCAGCAATTTCTGACAGCCTATTTATCTTGTTGACTGCTGACTCTATGTTGTTAGCAAAAATGGCCAGGTCAGCCGCAAAATCTAAGCAGTCAATGCACACCCCTTTGTTCTTAGGACCAAGTCTGAACCACTCTTCATTTGTTTCTTCTTGGGCTAATAACTTTCTCCACTCTCGAATGACCTTTTCCAAGACACAATTGAAAAGTAGGGGGATAGTCCATCTCCTCGTCTTATGTCTGTTCTGATTGTAAAGGGTTCAGATACCTCACCCATAAATTTAATTTTTGACACTGTGTTAGCAAGAGTTTGTTTGATCAGCTTTCTTGATGTATTATCCACCCCAAACTTTTCCAAAATATTCATTAATGCCTGTCAGTCGATGGAGTCATATACTTTCTGAAAATCAACAAACAAGACCACATAGTTATTTCTTCCAATTTTTTTTGTACCTGATGATGTTCTTCAGGTTAAAGATCTGTTCTGCGCAAGAATCGCCCTTTCGGAAACCAGCTTGATAGTCCCCAGTCAGTTGGTTACAATGATCTTCTATTCTATTCTGTATCACTTTGGAGAGAATCTTATATGGAACAGATACTAATGAGGTACCCCTATAGTTATTGACATTCTATTTATCACCTTTTTTTGTGTAGACGATGGATTAAAGCTGACTGCCAATCAGTTGGTATCATCCTAGCTCTCCAGATCTCCTCAAAAAGTTGGACTAGTATATCTAGAGTTTCATTATTTGCCAGCTTCAGTAGTTCCACCACTATTGAATCCTCTCCAGCTGCCTTATTATTCTTAAAGTTGTTGATGATATCTTTGGTCTCCTCTTTACTAGATGGAGATGAGGGGTAGTTTGTGGATTGGGGCACATACAGGGAATCTTTCTTTCGGTTCATCACAATTAAGTAGATTTTCAAAGTAACGAGACATTTTCTTGCAGTTTTCTTTGTTGGTCAGGCCAAGTGTGGTGTGCGTACTGTAAGACCTTCAGTACACACACCATCAGATTATTTGACTTGTTGCTCTAACGAAGTAAGCGAGTGTCAGCAATATGTCTCGTGGTCTTATCATGGCGTGTTTATCTTCTGCCATTAGGCCAGACGATAGAAATGCCACTTGCACGCTTAGAGTAGCAGATTGACGGTGACCAACTTTAAACAGAACTTGATTAATTTTCACATACATTTATTAAAATAATAACAAATATAAAAATTACTTAACTTGGTTCTGGATGCTATTTACAATTGGCAATCTGAAGTTCCTTTGGTATTGGTACGTTAATCTTATTCTCACATATATCTTGGATACTTGACAAAAGTGTCTATACATTTATCTTCATGGCTATGTACAGGAAAATGGTAATCTTATTAGGCGCAGACTGAATCTTGACTATGGACTGGTACAGACAATTGTAGAACTCGTACAGACTGGTACAGACTGATGCAGACTGGTACAGACTAATGCAGACTGGTACAGACTGGTGCAGACAAATGCAGACTGACTGATCGAAGGTCTTAACACTTGTTATAATACCTCGCACGTTCATGTATCACTGCGCGAGTGTGATGCGCAAGGAGAAAGTGTTCTATGTTAGCAGCAATCTCATTGGCTGCATTACATATTAATACGCGGATCGGCGGAAGCAGAATTTGGTCCGTCTCTATGGCAGCGCCATCTCGTAGTGCGGAGATGGACGAGCGCTGCGCCTGCGCTGTTGTGCTTAGCGGGGCGCACTCTAGTGGGAAATTTGTGTACGCGCTGAATACGCGGAACTATGTACACAACACTGAGCTTTCCATTTTCGTCTCTAAAACAAAAACTAGGGGCTTGGTATCCTTTCAAATTCGATTTGAACGTCTGATAGAAGTCTCTGACATTGTTTATCTGGAAACGCTGATCGATCTGTTCTAACTGCTGTTTCTCTGCAATTGCTTAACCCTTCGTAGAGTTCTGGCTGCATATTTTCAAACTTCATGGAATACATCAAAATCATCAGGTCTCCTGGTAGAGTTCCACTTTTTCCATGCACTTGCTGTTTGGGCCACCACCTCACCACAAACCTCATTCCACTATGTATGATTCCTCTTTTTAGCTGTCAGGATTGTAGTATTAGCTGCTTGTTGGATCATGGAGGCAATGTCTGCCCATTTATGGGATTCAACTGTCAGTTACTGGTGGCATTGTTCCAATATGTTTTGATTGATTTTGAGCTTCGCAATATCATATTTATGAATTTTCCCGGTTTTCACGGTCTTATTGAGAGGGATGAAATTAATTTTGATCTTGGAGAGGTGATGATCCTTTTAAATTCAGTATTTTATCTGTAAAAAGGTTTCTTTCTATTATTTCTGATTGTTTGATGTTGTTTCTTTCTTATTTCTGTAATCCATGCTATCATTGATTCCTTCTTCCAGAACTACTCATTCAGTAGAGGTCTCTCAAGAAAGATTAATCTTCTTTTAGCCATTACTTCTGATATTTTCTCAAAATTTTTGTAGATCTCCTCATTACTTCTCATTTTCCAGCCATCTGTAGCTTGTATTGCAACCATTATGTTCTAATAATGCTCCTTTGAGGAACCTCTGTTCTGTCCAGCTTATAGTTCATCATTAGGCATCCTCATCCATATAAACATCCTGGTCTTACCACTGTGGGATAGTGTTTTAGTTTTGTTTTTTTAGTTGTACATCTCTTGTTGTAAATATCCTTTGTCAAACGATTTGCTCTCTCCAGTTTGCTGACTCTTGCATCTACTGTTAATTCTTCTAGTCCATTTTGTTGTACAGTTTGTCCAATATATTTAAATTTACTTACTAATGCTATTTTACAGTTTTGTTTTTCTAAGAATGTTGATGCATTGTTTGAAATTGTCATCAATGTTGGTTTTTCGGCTGAAATTTTGGGACCAGCTCTCTTTGCTACTTCTTCCAAAAGATTTCTTTCAATAACTGTCTGTCAGATTTTTTGAAAGTATATCAGAATCATCTGCAGAAGCCAGGCAGTTTACCTTAATTCCATTTGTTTTTCGTCCTAAAATTATTGGTTCAATTTTGTGATTTTTTTTTTCTCCAAATTCCAGATACTTTCTATTTTTTCTAGAATGCAGTGTTACAGTAAAGGTGATAAACTGTCCCCTTGTCTAACAGCAGTTTTTATTTCAAATGGTTGAGATACTTCTCCCATAAATTTAGCTTCAGTCATCCTATTTGCTAGTGTTTTGAGGATTATGTTTGCTTTAACACAAAATTCTTTGATGATTTTACCTATAATTTCTTTGCCTATCAAATCAAATGTTTTCTTGAAACCAATACGTGATACTATTATAGGTTTGGTGATTAACAGTATGTGGAGAATTATCGATTTTCTAATAAACATCTGTTCTGTGCAGGGTCTTCCCTTTCTAGAGCTCCTTGAGATTCTCCCAGTTATTTGTCTAAAGTTTCTACAACTCTGTCCAGAGAATTTTTGATAATATTTTGTATACCACTGGCAGAAGTGAGGCATCTCTGCAATTGTTGACATTTTGTGTGTCCCCTTTTTTTCATAGCTGTGGATTAATGCTTTCCATAATCTCTTCAGCTTTCCAAATGTTCTCAAACAGCAGTTGTAGATCATTTGTGTGTTCTGACTATGTCAATAATTTTGCTGCAGTAGAGTCTTCATTTGTTGCTTTGAAGTTTTGGAATGATTTGATGGCTTCATGAATTTATTGCTCTGTTAGTGGAAAATCTTCCTCCAGATGTTGTGGGACTGCTATTATATATTGCTACAATGTGCTGTTATTATTATTGTTGTTGTTGTTGTTGTTGTTGTTGTTGTTGTTTGGTTGCCTGTTCTTCAGCACTTTCTTTCTGTTACCTCTATCTATTTGCCGCCATTTTAGCCCATTTACCGGTATTTTCAGCTTGTTCTTCACTTATTTGACCTTTTGGTGGCTCCTCTTGAAGAGATCTTATTTCTCAGCATTTAAAATTACATCATCTGCTGCTCTTTCGCAAATGAATTTCATCATGTCCAGTCTAGTTTTTTCATTCATTTAACCATACATCTTCCTTGACTCAAGATCCTGAATTTTTGTCCTTAATTCTTGAACAGTCTCATTTCTCTTTTTACGTTTTCCAGATGAATAAACTTTTGGTCCTCAAAGCTAAGATTAGTATCAGTTTTTTTATTTGTTTCTGCCTATGGCTGCTATATATCTTTAGTTAGAATATTTTCTCTTGGTGTATTTGATTATAGTCTAAGTCTGAATATTTTTATAAGTACATTTATTGCTGTAGCAATGAGTAAAATAAATTGTATTGCACTGCCTGTAGCATGTAGCACCATTTTGACCATTAGTCCTCTTGCTGTACAAAAAGTAGCTTTGATGATTACTTAATGCAAGTACTTTGTAAGAGCTGTGGAATGGTTAGTATCTGTTTATATTTTTCTGATTAATTCAAGCTCGTCAATGCACATCCTGTGTTAAGGAAATATTTGCACTGAATTTACTGTGTGTTAAATATAAGCAGTGGATCTATTGGGGTAGTCTTTTTGGTAGAAATATGTCAAGGTGAACAAAACAGGAGATGGTGAAGGAAGAGAGGGAAAAGATCAACATTTGCTTCTCATCAGCAATATAACTGGGTTGCAACATTCAGTGAAAATTATCTGTGACAGGAAGTTGTCAGAAATACATTTTTTGAAGAAACTTTATGTTTGTATAAGCATTTATTAAATTTAAAAAGTTGGATTTCATCTGTTAATACAAAAGATAATGTTTTGCATTGCAGGCATGATGAACCTGTCAAAGATGAAGAATCGGCCAATGATTCTTATTGGAGGATAACAGTATGTATAACTTAAACTTGAGATTCTTGAAAATAAAGCTAGTCAGTATTTCTTAACAGTACTGATTTAAATACATCTAAAAGATCGCTGTTACCTAAATGAAAGTTGACGAGCAAAGTCTTAGTGGACATTTGTATAAAATTGTCATAGGTGTTATTTACAAGAAGAGTAAATAGTTTCAATAGGAATGTGGTGAGACATTTAACAAATGTCATGACCACACATTAATAGGATCTTATAACACTACCATTATGATATTAGTATGCTTTTACGTAAATAACAGAAACCCTGTCTCTATGTTGCCACGTATAACCCTCTTACTAAAATTAAGTTTAGTTTCCAAATAAAATGCACTATGGAAGGATAGTCCTGTTTATAGGAAAAGATAATCAATAGAGTTATCCTTCTTACTGGATTTACCGTGTGTTGCGTCTAATGGATAAGTAAATTGGACTATTCACTTCTTTTCCTAAGATCTTACCCAGTGGCTAGATAGAAACACAGTATGAATAATAATATACTGAAGCTAGGACAACTCATTTCCAAGTTCATTTAGTGGTTTAAAACATGTACTTAATGGTCACCAACCTATCCTGGAAATGAAGTAGTGAAGTATTGGAGAAGCAGAAATGTGAATTTTGCCTACTTTCTTGCTACTGTTTAGTTTGGCTCTTCAAATAAATTACCCCACTTAAACAATTTTGGGCTACATCTTTATATATTATGTTTTTAAAAAAGAAAAAGCCCAGTAGATAACTTCATGGAAGGTAAAAAAAATTACCCGGGGTGGGGGGGGGGACAACCTTTAGAAAACCACTTTCCATAATCAAGAAACTTAAATACTTAGACACTAAAGCACACACTTTTTAACTGAACATTTCACTTAAAGAAAACCTCTTTCTTGGTGGAACTTACTTTCAAAAGCTATTATTCTTTGAATTAATTCTGTATAGCCATCTAACAGGTTCTAGTAACTTGGCTGCACTCTGATTGAATTTTATGTTAGCAAACTATAACACTTTGGTATAGTTAAGAAAACATTTTTATTATTTACGCTAAAGCAATATAAATGGTGCCTCTTTGTTTTAACTTGGCACTTCACTCTGATTGAATTTTATGTAAGCAAACTATAACACTTTGCAATAGTTAAGAAAACATTTTTATTATTTACACTAAAGCAATTTAAATGGTGCCTCTTTATATTAACTTGGCATTTCATAAGTCTGTAAAACAGGACACTCGGATTAATCAAACACCAGGAAGGATCCCTATACAGATGTATGATTAGGATGAAATGACAGGGTGAGCCAGTTTCCATAAAGTTCAAGAATGATTATTAAAACACAGTTTAAATTAATGGTTCATGCTGTACAAAGGTAAAAATAGAAAAAAATCTTATCTGGTGGCTGTAGGCTTGGGTGTGGCGAACAGTTATGACGGCTACACTACCCACACTACGGCCTGCAAGTTTCTTGCTGTATGGGCTCAATTTCTCTTCTTGGCTTCATTCAGTTTTACATACAGCAGCTCAACAACTCGCAGCTATGCTGTAAGCTGTTTGCAGTCTTCAACTGAGGCATTTTTATGAAAATTTGCAGGCAAAGCTTCTGCTCCACAAAGGAGTTACCTCAATCACTGCTGCCTACAGACTGTGTGACTTACTTCCCGCACTTGCTCAAGGTAGCATGCCAATTCGCCTTTCGCACCTTTTGCATTCCCCACAGCTATTTTCGTTTCAAACAAAAGCACACTGGCTTTTACATAACACCTATTTCTTACATTGTTCCTAAGCATGACCATATCTTAAATTGTCAAATTTACATCAACATGAACAATTTCTACACACAAATATTTTTAAATACAAAATGTTATAAAAACATTATTTAGACCCTTGGTATCCTTTGTAGAGGACTTGGGCAGGTTTGTCCCATCCTAGAACACATTATTTTGTTACTTCCCTTCAGATAATCCATTTAGCTACATCTACAATAATTCCCAATGTTCTGCCTTTTGAGGTGTCCAGTGCGGGTTGCTCTCCACTTCCTGGGTGTATTGTATCGAGTTAGCTCCCAGGAGCCGCTCAAAGCACAAACTCTTAGAAGATTCACTCTTCTTGTACTTAAGTCGGCATTGTCCCTTATGTATTCAATCCCGATGCAATTTCTGTTTCCTGGTCAATGTGAAGGTCCAAGGGATACAGAAAACCTGCACTGGAGCATCGGAATCTAATACAGGTCTTCCAGTAGACGCTCAAAACACAAACTCTACGAAGATTCACACTTCTTGAGGTTAAGTTGGCATTGTGAGTTTTGTATTCAATCCCGATGCAATTTCTGTGTTTCATGGTCAATGTGAAGGTTCAAGGGATACAGTAATCCTGCACTGGTGCATCGGAATCTAATACTGGTCAGCCAGGAGCCGCTCAGACCATAAATTCTTAGAAGATTCACTCTTCTTGTACTTAAGTCGGCATTGTGCTTTTGTATTCAATCCCGATGCAATCTCTGTGTTTCATAGTCAATGTGAAGCTCCAAATGATACAGTCAACGTGCACTGGTGCATCGCAATCTAATACTGGTCTCCCAGGAGCCGCTCAAAGCACAAACTCTTAGAAGATTCACTCTTCCTGTACTTAAGTCGGCATTGTGCCTTATGTATTCAATCCCGATGCAATTTCTGTGTTTCATGGTCAATGTGAAGGGTCAAGGGATACAGTAAACGTGCACTGGTGCATCGGAATCTAATACTGGTCTCCCAGGAGGCGCTCAAACCACAAACTCTTAGAAGATTCACTCTTCTTGTACTTAAGGTAGCATTGTCTCATTTGTATTCAATCCCGATGCAATTTCTGTGTTTCATGGTCAATGTGAAGGTCCAAGTAATACAGTAAACCAGCACTGGTGCATTGGAATCAAATACTGGTCTCCCAGGAGGTGCTCAAAGCACAAACTCTTAGAAGCTTCACTCTTCTAGTACTTAAGTCGGCATTGTGCCTTATGTATTCAAGTCCGATGCAATTTCTGTGCTTCATGGTCATTGTGAAGGTCCAAGGGACACAGCAAAAGAACACTGATGCATCGAAATCTAATACTGGACTCCCATGAGCCGCTCAAACCACAAAAACCTTAGAAGATTCACTCTTCTTGTACTTAAGTCAGCATTGTGCAATAAGTATTCAATCCCGATGCAATTTCTGTGTTTCATGGTCAATGTGAAGGTCCAAGGGATACAGTAAACCTGCACTGGTGCATCGGAATGTAATACTGGTCTCCCAGGAGCCGCTCAAACCACAAACTCTTAGAAAATTCACTCTTCTTGTACTTAAGTCGGCATTGTCCCTTTTGTACTCAATCCCGATGCAATTTCTGTGATTCATGGTCAATGTGAAGGTCAAAGGGATACATTTATCGTGCACTGTGCATCGGAATCTAATACTGGTCTCCCAGGAGCTGCTCAAACCACAAACTCTTAGAAAATTCACTCTTCTTGTACTTAAGTTGGCATTGTGCATTTTGTATTCAATCCCGATGCGATACTTGGGCTTCATGGACAATGTGAAAGTCCAAGGGATACAGTAAACCTGCACTGGTGCATCGGAATCTAAAACTGGTCTTCCAGGAGCCGCTCAAAGCACAAACTCCTAGAAGAATCATTCTTCTTGTACTGAAGTCAGCATTGTACCTTTTGTATTCAATCCCGATGCAATATCTGAGTTTCATGGTCAACGTGAAGGTCCAAATGATACAGTCAACCTGCCCTGGTGAATCGGAATCTAATACTGGTCTCCCAGGAGCCGCTCAAAACATAAACTCTGAGAAGATACATTCTTCTTGTACTTAAGTCTGTATTGTGCATTTTGTATTCAATCCCGATGCAATTTCTATGTTTCATGGTCAATGAGAATGTCCAAAGGATACAGTAAACCTGCACTGGTTCATCAGAATCTAATACTGGTCTCCCATGAGCCGCCCAAACCACAAACTCTTAGAAGATTCACTCTTCTTGTACTTAAGTCGGCATTGTGCCTTTTGTATGCAATCCCGATGCGATATCTGTGTTTCATGGTCAATGTGAAGGTCCAAGTGATACAGTAAACCTGCACTGGTGCATCGGAATCTAATACTGCTCTCTCAGGAGCCGCTCAAACCACATACTCTTAGAAAATTCACCTTCTTGTACTTAAGTCGGCATTGTCCCTTTTGTACTCAATCCCGATGCAGATTCTGTGCTTCATGGTCAATGTGAAGGTCCAAGGGATTCAGTAAACCAGCACTGGTGCATCGGAATCTAATACTGGACTCCCATGAGCCGCTCAAACCACAAAACCCTTAGAACATTCACTCTTTTTGTACTTAAGTCAACATTGTGCAATAAGTATTCAATCCCGATGCGATTTCTGTGTTTCATGGTCAATGTGAATGTCCAAGGGATACAGTAAACTTGCGCTGGTGCATCGGAATCTAATACTGGTCTCCCAGGAGCCGCTCACACCACAAACTCTTAGAAAATTCACTCTTCTTGTACTTGAGTCGGCATTGCCACTTTTGTATTCAATCCCGATGCCATTTCTGTGTTTCATGGTCAATGTGAAGGTCCAAGGGATACAGTAAACCTGCACTGGTGCATCGGAATCTGATACTGGTCTCCCAGGAGCCGCTCAAACCACAATCTGTTAGAAAATTAACTCTTCTTGTACTTAAGTCGGGATTGTCCATTTTGAATTCAATCCCGATGCAATTTCAGTGTTTCATGGTCAATGTGAAGGTCAAAAGGATACATTTATTGTGCACTGGTGCATCGGAATGTAATACTGGTCTCCCAGGAGCCGCTCAAACCACAAACTCTTAGAAAATTCACTCTTCTTGTACTTAAGTTGGCATTGTGCATTTTGTATTCAATCCCGATGCGATATGTGTGTTTCAAGGACAATGTGAAGGTCCAAGGGATACAGTAAACCTGCACTGGAGCGTCGGAATCTCATACTGGTCTCCCAGGAGCCGCTCAAAGCACAAACTCCGAGAAGAATCATTCTTCTTGTACTTAAGTCAGCATTGTACCTTTTGTATTCAATCCCGATGCAATTTCTGTGTTTCATGGTCAATGTGAAGGTCCAAATGATACAGTCAACCTGCACTGGTGCATCAGAATCTAATATAGGTCTCCCAGGAGCCGCTTAAACCACAAACTCTTAGAAAATTCACTCTTCTTGTACTTAAGTCGACATTGTCACTTTTGTATTCAATCCCGATGCAATTTCTGTGTTTCATGGTCAATGTGAAGGTCAAAGGGATACATTTATCGTGCACTGGTGCATCGGAATCTAATACTCGTCTCCCAGGAGCCGCTCAAACCACAAACTCTTAGAAAATTCACTCTTCTTGTACTTAAGTCGATATTGTCCCCTTTGTATTCAATCCCGATGCAATTTCTGTGTTTCATGGTCAATGTGAAGGTCAAAGGGATACATTTATCGTGCACTGGTGCATCGGAATCTAATACTCGTCTCCCAGGAGCCGCTCAAACCACAAACTCTTAGAAAATTCACTCTTCTTGTACTTAAGTTGGCATTGTGCATTTTTTACTCAATCCCGATGCGATATGTGTGTTTCATGGACAATGTGAATGTCCAAGGGATGCAGTAAACCTGCACTGGTGCATCGGAATCTCATACTGGTCTCCCAGACGCCGACAAAGCACAAACTCTTAGAAAATTCATTCTTCTTGTACTTAAGTCAGCATTGTATCTTTTGCATTCAATCCCGATGCAATTTCTGTGTTTCATGGTCAATGTGAAGGTCCAAATGATACAGTCAACCAGCACGGGTGCATCGGAATCCAATAGTGGTCTCCCAGGAGCCGCTCAAAGCATAAAATCATACAAGATTCTCTCTTCTTGTATGTAAGTCGGCATTGTGCGTTTTGTAATCAATCCCGATGCGATTTCTGTGTTTCATGGTCAATGTGAAGGTCCACGGGATACAGTAAACCTGCACTGGTACATCGGAATCTAATACTGGTCTCTCAGGAGCCGCTCAAACCACAAACTCTTAGAAAATTCACCTTCTTGTACTTAAGTCGGCATTGTCCCTTTTGTATTCAATCCCGATGCAATTTCTGTATTTCATGGTCAATGTGAAGGTCAAAGGGATACAGTAAACGTGCACTGGTGCATCGGAATCTAATACAGGTCTCCCAGTAGACGCTCAAAACACAAACTCTACGAAGATTCACACTTCTTGAGGTTAAGTTGGCATTGTGAGTTTTGTATTCAATCCCGATGCAATTTCTGTGTTTCATCGTCAATGTGAAGGTCCAAATGATACAGTCAACTTGCACTGGTGCATCAGAATCTAATATAGGTCTCCCAGGAGCCGCTCAAAGCATAAACTCTTAGAAGATTCACTCTTCTTGTACTTAAGTCGGTATTGTGCATTTTGTATTCAATCCCGATGCAATTTCTATGTTTCATGGTCAATCAGAATGTCCAAGGGATACAGTAAACCTGCACTGGTTCATCGGAATCTAATACTGGTATCCCATGAGCCGCCCAAACCACAAACTCTTAGAAGATTCACTCTTCTTGTACTTAAGTCGGCATTCAGCCTTTTGTATGCAATCCCGATGCGAATTCTGTGTTTCATGGTTAATGTGAAGGTCCAAGGGATACAGTAAACCTGCACTGGTGCATCGGAATCTAATAATGGTCTCTCAGGAGCCGCTCAAACCACATACTCTTAGAAAATTCACCTTCTTGTACTGAAGCCGGCATTGTCTATTTTGTATTCAATCCCGATGCGATTTCTGTGTTTCATGGTCAATGTGAAGGTCCAAGGGATACAGTAAACTTGCGCTGGTGCATCGGAATCTAATACTGGTCTCCCAGGAGCCGCTCACACCACAAACTCTTACAAAATTCACTCTTCTTGTACTTAAGTCGGCATTGCCACTTTTGTATTCAATCCCGATGCCATTTCTGTCTTTCATGGTCAATTTGAAGGTCCAAGGGTACAGTAAACCTGCACTGGTGCATCGGAATCTAATACTGGTCTCCCAGGAGCCGCTCAAACCACAATCTGTTAGAAAATTCACTCTTCTTGTACTTAAGTCGGGATTGTCCATTTTGAATTCAATCCCGATGCAATATCTGTGTTTCATGGTCAATGTGAAGGTCAAAAGGATACATTTATTGTGCACTGGTGCATCGGAATGTAATACTGGTCTCCCAGGAGCCGCTCAAACCACAAACTCTTAGAAAATTCACTCTTCTTGTACTTAAGTTGGCATTGTGCATTTTGTATTCAATCCCGATGCGATATGTGTGTTTCAAGGACAATGTGAAGGTCCAAGGGATACAGTAAACCTGCACTGGAGCGTCGGAATCTCATACTGGTCTCCCAGGAGCCGCTCAAAGCACAAACTCCGAGAAGAATCATTCTTCTTGTACTTAAGTCAGCATTGTACCTTTTGTATTCAATCTCGATGCAATTTCTGTGTTTCATGGTCAATGTGAAGGTCCAAATGATACAGTCAACTTGCACTGGTGCATCAGAATCTAATATAGGTCTTCCAGGAGCCGCTCAAACCACAAACTCTTAGAAAATTCACTCTTCTTGTACTTAAGTCGGCATTGTCCCTTTTGTATTCAATCCCGATGCAATTTTTGTGTTTCATGGTCAATGTGAAGGTCAAAGGGATACATTTATCGTGCACTGGTGCATCGGAATCTAATACTGGTTTCCCAGGAGCCGCTCAAAACACAAACTCTTAGAAAATTCACTCTTCTTGTACTTAAGTCGGCATTGTCCCTTTTGTATTCAATCCCGATGCAATTTCTGTGTTTCATGGTCAATGTGAAGGTCAAAGGGATACATTTATCGTGCACTGGTGCATCGGAATCTAATACTGGTCTCCCAGGAGCCGCTCAAACCCTAAACTCTTCGAAAATTCACTCTTCTTGTACTTAAGTTGGCATTGTGCATTTTGTATTCAATCCCGATGCGATATGTGTGTTTCATGGACAATGTGAATGTCCAAGGGATGCAGTAAACCTGCACTGGTGCATCGGAATCTCATACTGGTGTCCCAGGAGCCGCTCAAAGCACAACCTCTTAGAAAATTCATTCTTCTTGTACTTAAGTCAGCATTGTATCTTTTGCATTCAATCCAGATGCAATTTCTGTGTTTCATGGTCAATGTGAAGGTCCAAATGATACAGTCAACCTACACGGGTGCATCGGAATCTAATACTGGTCTCCCAGGAGCCGCTCAAAGCATAAAACCATAGAAGATTCACTCTTCTTGTACGTAAGTCGGCATTGTGCGTTTTGTAATCAATCCCGATGCGATTTCTGTGTTTCATGGTCAATGTGAAGGTCCAAGGGATACAGTAAACCTGCACTGGTACATCGGAATCTAATACTGGTCTCTCAGGAGCCGCTCAAACCACAAACTCTTAGAAAAATCACCTTCTTGTACTTAAGTCGGCATTGTCCCTTTTGTATTCAATCCCGATGCAATTTCTGTATTTCATGGTCAATGTGAAGGTCAAAGGGATACAGTAAACGTGCACTGGTGCATCGGAATCTAATACAGGTCTCCCAGTAGACGCTCAAAACACAAACTCTACGAAGATTCACACTTCTTGAGGTTAAGTTGGCATTGTGAGTTTTGTATTCAATCCCGATGCAATTTCTGTGTTTCATCGTCAATGTGAAGGTCCAAATGATAGAGTCAACCTGCACTGGTGCATCAGAATCTAATATAGGTCTCCCAGGAGCCGCTCAAAGCATAAACTCTTAGAAGATTCACTCTTCTTGTACTTAAGTTGGTATTGTGCATTTTGTATTCAATCCCGAAGCAATTTCTATGTTTCATGGTCAATCAGAATGTCCAAGGGATACAGTAAACCTGCACTGGTTCATCGGAATCTAATACTGGTCTCCCATGAGCCGCCCAAACCACAAACTCTTAGAAGATTCACTCTTCTTGTACTTAAGTCGGCATTCAGCCTTTTGTATGCAATCCCGATGGGATATCTGTGTTTTATGGTCAATGTGAAGGTCCAAGGGATACAGTAAACCTGCACTGGTGCATCGGAATCTAATACTGGTCTCTCAGGAGCCGCTCAAACCACATACTCTTAGTAAATTCACCTTCTTGTACTGAAGTCGGCATTGTCCATTTTGTATTCAATCCCGAAGTAATTTCTGTGTTTCATGGTCAATGTGAAGGTCATAGGGATACAGTAAACGTGCACTGGTGCATCGGAATCTAATACAGGTCTTCCAGGACACGCTCAAAGCACAAACCCTTCGACGATTCACACTTTTTGAGGTTAAGTTGGCATTGTGAGTTTTGTATTCAATCCCGATGCAATTTCTGTGTTTCATGGTCAATGTGAATGTTCTAGGGATACAGTAAACCTGCACTGGTGCATCGAAATCTAATACTGGTCAGCCAGGAGCCGCTCAAACCACAACCTCTTAGAAGATTCACTCTTCTTGTACTTACGTCGGCATTGTGCTTTTGTATTCAATCCCGATGCAATCTCTGTGTTTCATAGTCAATGTGAAGGTCCAAATGATACAGTCAACGTGCACTGGTGCATTGGAATCTAATACTGGTCTCCCAGGAGCCGCTCAAACCACAAACTCTTAAAAAATTCACTCTTCTTGTACTTAAGTCGGCATTGTTCCTTTTGTATCAATCCCGATGCAATTTCTGTGTTTCATGGTCAATGTGAAGGTCAAAGGGATTCATTTATCGTGCACTCGTGCATCGGAATCTAATACTGGTCTCCCAGGAGCCGCTCAAACCACGAACTCTTAGAAAATTCACTCTTATTGTACTTAAGTTGGCATTGTGCATTTTGTATTGAATCCCGATGTGATAAGTGTGTTTCACAGACAATGTGAATGTCCAAGGGATACAGTAAACCTGCACTGGTGCATCGGAATCTCACACTGGTGTCCCAGGAGCCGCTCAAAGCATAAACTCCTAAAAGAATCATTCTTCTTGTACTTAAGTCAGCATTGTACTTTTTGTATTCAATCCCGATGCAATTTCTGTGTTGCATGGTCAATGTGAAGGTCCAAATGATACAGTCAACCTGCATTGGTGCATCGGAATCTAATACTGGTGTCCCAGGAGCCGCTGAAAGCATAAACTCTTAGAAGATTCACTCTTCTTGTACTTAAGTCGGCATTGTGCATTTTGTATTCAATCCCGATGCGATTTCTGTGTTTCATGGTCAATGTGAAGGTCCAAGGGATACAGTAAACCTGCACTGTGCATCGGAATCTAATACTGGTCTCTCAGGAGCCGCTCAATCCACAAACTCTTTCAAAATTCACCTTCTTGTACTTAAGTCGGCATTGTCCCTTTTGTATTCAATCCCGATGCAATTTCTGTATTTCATCGTCAATGTGAAGGTTAAAGGGATGCAGTAAACGTGCACTGGTGCATCGGAATCTAATACTGGTCTCCCAGGAGGCGCTGAAACCAATTTCTCTTAGAAGATTCACTCTTCTTGTACTTAAGTCGGCATTGTCCATTTTGTATTATATCCGGATGCAATTTCTGTGTTTCCTGGTCAATGTGAAGGTCCAAAGGATACAGAAAACCTGCGCAGGAGCATCGGAATCTAATACTGGTCTCCCAGGAGCCGCTGCAATCACAAACTCTTAGATGATTCACTCTTCTTGTACTTAAGGCGGCATTGTCTCATTTGTATTCAATCCCGATGCAATTTCTGTGTTTCATGGTCAATGTGAAGGTCCAAGGGATACAGTAAACCTGCACTGGTGCATCGAAATCTAATACTGCTCTCCCAGGAGCCGCTTAAACCTCAAACTCTTAGAAAATTCACTCTTCTTGTACTTAAGTTGGCATTGTGCATTTTGTATTCAATCCCGATGCGATATGTGTGTTTCAAAGACAATGTGAAGGTCCAAGGGGTACAGTAAACCTGCACTGGTGCGTCGGAATCTCATACTGGTCTCCCAGGAGCCGCTCAAAGCACAAACTCCGAGAAGAATCATTCTTGTTGTACTTAAGTCAGCATTGTACCTTTTGTATTCAATCCCGATGCAATTTCTGTGCTTCATGGTCAATGTGAAGGTCCAAATGATACAGTCAACCTGCACTGGTGCATCAGAGTCTAATATTGGTCTCCCAGGAGCCGATCAAAGCATAAACTCTTAGAAGATTCACTCTTCTTGTACTTAAGTCGGTATTGTGCATTTTGTATTCAATCCCGACGCGATTTCTGTGTTTCATGGGCAATGTGAAGGTCCAAAGGATAGAGTAAACCTGCACTGGTTCATGGGAATCTAATACAGGTCTCCCAGGAGACACTCAAAACACAAACTCTCCGAAGATTCACACTTCTTGAGGTTAAGTTTGCATTGTGAGTTTTGTATTCAATCCCGATGCAATTTCTGTGTTTCATGGTCAATGTGAAGGTCCAAGGGATACAGTAAACCTGCACTGGTGCATCGGAATCTAATACTGGTCTCCCAGGAGCCTCTTAAACCACAAACTCTTAGAAAGTTCACTCTTCTTGTACTTAAGTTGGCATTGTGCATTTTGTATTCAATCCCAATGCGATATGTGTGTTTCATGGACAATGCGAAGCTGCAAGGGATACAGTAAACCTGCACTGGTGCATCGGAATCTAATACTGGTCTCCCAGGAGCCGCTTAAACCACAAACTCTTAGAAAGTTTACTCTTCTTGTACTTAAGTTGGCATTGTGCATTTTGTATTCAATCCCAATGCGATATGTGTGTTTCATGGACAATGTGAAGGTGGAAGGGATACAGTAAACCTGCGCTGGTGCTTCGGAATCTATTACTGGTCTCCCAGGAGCCGCTCAAAGCACAAACTCCGAGATGATTCATTCTTCTTGTACTTAAGTCAGCATTGTACATTTTGTATTCAATCCCGATGCAATATCTGTGTTTCATGGTCAACGTGAAGGTCCAAATGATACAGTCAACCTGCCCTGGTGCATCGGAATCTAATACTGGTCTCCCAGGAGCCGCTCAAACCACAAACTTTTAGAAGATTCACTCTTTTTGTACTTAAGTCGGCATTCAGCCTTTTGTATGCAATCCCGATGCGATTTCTGTGTTTCATGGTCAATGTGAAGGTCCAAGGGATACAGTAAACCTGCACTGGTGCTTCGGAATCTAATACTGGTCTCTCAGGAGCCGCTCAAACCACATACTCCTAGAAAATTCACCTTCTTGTACAGAAGTCGGCATTGTCCATTTTGAATTCAATCCCGATGCAATATCTGTGTTTCATGGTCAATGTGAAGGTCATAGGCATACAGTAAACGTTCACTGGTGCATCGGAATCTAATACAGGTCTTCCAGGACACGCTCAAAGCACAAACTCTTCGAAGGTTCACACTTTTTGAGGTTAAGTTGGCATTGTGCTTTTGTATTCAATCCCGATGCAATCTCTGTGTTTCATAGTCAATGTGAAGGTCCAAATGATACAGTCAACGTGCACTGGTGCATCGCAATCTAATACTGGCCTCCCAGGAGCCGCTCGAAGCACAAACTCTTAGAAAATTTATCCTTCTTGTACTTAAAACGGCATTGTCCCTTTTGTATTCAATCCCGATGCAATATCTGTATTTCATGCTCAATGTGAAGGTCCAAGGGATACAGTTAACTTGCACTGGTGAATCGGAATCTAATATTGGTCTCCCTGGAGCCGTTCAAAGTAGAAACTCTTAGAAGATTCACTTTCCTTGTACTTAAGTTGGCATTGTGCTTTTTGTATTAAATTCCGATGCAGATTCTGTGCTTCATGGTCAATGTGAAGGTCCAAGGGATACAGTAAACCAGCACTGGTGCATCGGAATCTAATACTGGACTCCCATGAGCCACTCAAACCACAAAACCCTTAGAAGATTCACTCTTCTTGTACTTAAGTCGGTATTGTGCAGTTTGTATTCAATCCCGATGCAATTTCTATGTTTCATGGTCAT
Source organism: Schistocerca piceifrons (assembly GCF_021461385.2). Classification (NCBI taxonomy): domain Eukaryota; kingdom Metazoa; phylum Arthropoda; class Insecta; order Orthoptera; family Acrididae; genus Schistocerca; species Schistocerca piceifrons. Next base: position 1,125,027,810 of record NC_060139.1, read on the forward strand.
TGAGAATGTCCAAGGGATACAGTAAACCTGCAGTGGTTCATCGGAATCTAATACTGGTCTCCCAGGAGCCGCTCAAACCACAAACTCTTAGGAGATTCACTCTTCTTGTACTTAAGTCGGCATTGTGCCTTTTGTATTCAATCCCAATGCGATTTCTGTGTTTCATGGTCCATGTGAAGGTCCAAGGGATACAGTAAACGTGCACTGGTGCATCGGAATCTAATACTGGACTCCCATGAGCCGCTCAAACCACAAAACCTTTAGAAGAATCACTGTTCTTGTACTTAAGTCAGCATTGTGCAATAAGTATTCAATCCCGATGCGATTTCTGTGTTTCATGGTCAATGTGATTGTCCAAGGGATACAGTAAACCTGCACTGGTGCATCGGAATCTAATACTGGTCTCCCAGGAGCCGCTCAAACCACAAACTCTTAGAAAATTCACTCTTATTGTACTTAAGTTGGCATTGTGCATTTTGTATTCAATCCCGATGCGATATGTGTGTTTCATGGACAATGTGAATGTCCAAGGGATACAGTAAACCTGCACTGGTGCATCGGAATCTCATACTGGTCTCCCAGGAGCCGCTCAAAGCACAAACTCCTAGAAGAATCATTCTTCTTGTACTTAAGTCAGCATTCTACTTCTGTATTCAATCCCGATGCAATTTCTGTGTTGCATTGTCAATGTGAAGGTCCAAATGATACAGTCAACCTGCATTGGTGCATCGGAATTTAATACTGGTGTCCCAGGAGCCGCTCAAAGCATAAACTCTTAGAAGATTCACTCTTCTTGTACTTAAGTCGGCATTGTGCCTTTTGTATTCAATCCCGATGCGATTTCTGTGTTTCATGGTCAATGTGAAGGTCCAAGGGATACAGTAAACCTGCACTGGTGCATCGGAATCTAATACTGGTCTCTCAGGAGCCGCTCAATCCACAAACTCTTTCAAAATTCACCTTCTTGTACTTAAGTCGGCATTGTCCCTTTTGTATTCAATACCAATGCAATTTCTGTATTTCATCGTCAATGTGAAGGATAAAGGGATGCAGTAAACGTGCACTGGTGCATCGGAATCTAATACTGGTCTCCCAGGAGGCGCTGAAACCACTTTCTCTTAGAAGATTCACTCTTCTTGTACTTAAGTCGGCATTGTCCATTTTGTATTATATCCCGATGCAATTTCTGTGTTTCCTGGTCAATGTGAAGGTCCAAAGGATACAGAAAACCTGCACAGGAGCATCGGAATCTAATACTGGTCTCCCAGGGGCCGCTGCAAGCACAAACTCTTAGATGATTCACTCTTTTTGTACTTAAGGCGGCATTGTCTCATTTGTATTCAATCCCGATGCAATTTCTGTGTTTCATGGTCAATGTGAAGGTCCAAGGGATAGAGTAAACCTGCACTGGTGCATCGGAATCTAATACAGGTCTCCCAGGAGACACTCAAAACACAAACTCTCCGCAGATTCACACTTCTTGAGGTTAAGTTTGCATTGTGAGTTTTGTATTCAATCCCGATGCAACTTCTGTGTTTCATGGTCAATGTGAAGGTCCAAGGGATACAGTAAACCTGCACTGGTGCATCGGAATCTAATACTGGTCTCCCAAGAGCCGCTCAAACCACAAACTTTTAGAAAATTTACTCTTCTTGTACTTAAGTCGGCATTGTCCCTTTTGTATTCAATTACGATGCAATTTCTGTGTTTCATGGTCAATGTGAAGGTCAAAGGGATACATTTATGGTGCACTGGTGCATCGGAATCTAATACTGGTCTCCCAGGAGCCGCTTAAACCACAAACTCTTAGAAAGTTCACTCTTCTTGTACTTAAGTTGGCATTGTGCATTTTGTATTCAATCCCAATGCGATATGTGTGTTTCATGGACAATGTGAAGGTGCAAGGGATGCAGTAAACCTGCACTGGGGCATCGGAATCCCATACTGGTCTCCCAGGAGCCGCTCAAAGCACAAACTCCGAGATGAATCATTCTTCTTGTACTTAAGTCAGCATTGTACATTTTGTATTCAATCCCGATAGAATATCTGTGTTTCATGGTCAACGTGAAGGTCCAAATGATACTGTCAACCAGCCCTGGTGCATCGGAATCTAATACTGGTCTCTCAGGAGCCGCTCAATCCACAAACTCTTTCAAAATTCACCTTCTTGTACTTATGTCGGCATTGTCCCTTTTGTATTCAATCCCGATGCAATTTCTGTATTTCATGGTCAATGTGAAGGTTAAAGGGATCCAGTAAACGTGCACTGGTGCATCGGAATCTAATACTGGTCTCACAGGAGGCGCTGAAACCACTTTGTCTTAGAAGATTCACTCTTCTTGTACTTAAGTCGGCATTGTCTCTTTTGTATTCAATCCCGATGCAATTTCTGTATTTCATGGTCAATGTGAAGGTTAAAGGGATACAGTAAATGTGCACTGGTGCATCGGAATCTAATACTGCTCTCCCAGGAGCCGCTTAAACCACAAACTCTTAGAAAATGCACTCTTCTTGTACTTATGTCGGCATTGTCCCATTTGTATTCAATCCCGATGCAATTTCTGTGTTTCATGGTCAATGTGAAGGTCAAAGGGATATATTTCTCGTGCACTGGTGCATCGGAATCTAATACTGGCCTCCCAGGAGCCGCTCAAAGCATAAACTCTTAGAAGATTCATTCTTCTTGTACTTAAGTCGGTATTGTGCATTTTGTATTCAATCCCGATGCAATTTCTATGTTTCATGGTCAATGAGAATGTCCAAGGGATACAGTATACCTGCACTGGTTCATCGGAATCTAATACTGGTCTTCCATGAGCCGCCCAAACCACAAACTCTTAGAAGATTCACTCTTCTTGTACTTAAGTCGGCATTGTGCATTTTGTATGCAATCCCGTTGCGATTTCTGTGTTTCATGGTCAATGTGAACGTCCAAGGGATACAGTGAACCTGCACTGGTGCATCGGAATCTAATACTGGTCACTCAGGAGCCGCTCAAACCACACACTCGTGGAAAATTCACCTTCTTGTACTTAAGTCGGCATTGTCCCTTTTGTATTCAATCCCGATGCAATTTCTGTGTTTCATGGTCAATGTGAAGGTCATAGGGATACAGTAAACGTGTACTGGTGCATCGGAATCTAATACAGGTCTCCCAGGAGACACTCAAAGCACAAGCTCTTCGAAGATTCACACTACTTCAGGTTAAGTTGGCATTGTGAGTTTTGTATTGAATCCCGATGCAATTTCTGTGTTTCATGGTCAATGTGAAGGTTCAAGGGATACAGTAAACCTGCACTGGAGCATCGGAATCTATTACTGGTCAGCCAGGAGCCGCTCAAACCACAAACTCTTAGAAGATTCAGTCTTCTTGTACTTAAGTCGGCTTTGTGCTTTTGTATTCAATCCCGATGCAATCTCTGTGTTTCATAGTCAATGTGAAGGTCCAAATGATACAGTCAACGTGCACTGGTGCATCGCAATTTGATACTGTTCTCCCAGGAGCCGCTTGAAGCACAAGCTCTTAGAAGATTCTCTCTTCTTGTACTTAAGTCGGCATTGTCCCTTTTGTATTCAATCCCGATGTAATATCTGTGTTTCATGCTCAATGTGAAGGTCAAAGGGATACAGTAAACTTGCACTGGTGAATCGGAATCTAATACTGGTCTCCCTGGAGCCGTTCAAAGTACAAACTCTTAGAGGATTCACTTTTCTTTTACTTAAGTCGGCATTCTGCCTGTTGTATTCAATTCCGATGCAATTTCTGTGCTTCATGGTCACTGTGAAGGTCCAAGGGATACAGTAAACCAGCACTTGTGCATCGGAATCTAATACTGGACTCCCATGAGCCGCTCAAACCACAAAACCCTTAGAACATTCACTCTTCTTGTACTTTAGTCAGCATTGTGCTATAAGGATTCAATCCCGATGCGATATCTGTGTTTCCTGGTCAATGTGAAGGTCCAAGGGATACATTAAACCTGCACTGGTGCATCGGAATCTGATACTGGTCTCCCAGGAGCCGCTCAAAGCATAAACTCTTAGAAGATTCATTCTTTTTGTACTTAAGTCGGTATTGTGCATTTTGTATTCAATCCCGATGCAATTTCTATGTTTCATGGTCAATGAGAATGTCCAAGGGATACAGTAATCCTGCACATGTTCATCGGAATCTAATACTGGTCTCCCATGAGCCGCCCAAACCACAAACTCCTAGAAGATTCACTCTTCTTGTACTTAAGTCGGAATTGTGCATTTTGTATGCAATCACGATGCAATTTCTGTGTTTCATAGTCAATGTGAACTTCCAAATGATACAGTCAACCATCGCTGGTGCATCGCAATCTAATACTGGTCTCCCAGGAGCCACTCAAAGCACATACTCTGAGAAGATTCACTCTTCTTGTACTTAAGTAGGCATTGTCCCTTTTGTATTCACTTCCGATGCGGTTTCTTTGTTTCATGGTCAATGTGAAGGTCCAAGGGATACAGTTAATCAGCACTGGTGCATCGGAATCTAATACTGGTCTCCTAGGAGCCGCTCAAAGCAGAAACTCTTAGAAGATTCACCCTTCTTGTACTTAAGTCGGCTTTATCCCTTTTGTATTCAATCCCGATGCAATTTCTGTGTTTCATGATCAATGTGAAAGTTCAAGTGATACAGCAAACCTGCACTGGTGCAACAGAAAGTAATACTGGTCTCCCAGGAGCCGCTCAAAGCACAAACTCTTAGAAGATTCACTCTTCTTGTACTTACGTCGGCATTGCCCCATTTATATTCAATCCCGATGCAATTTCTGCGTTTCATGGTCAATGTGAAGGTCCAAGGGATACAGTAAACCTGCACTGGTGCACTGGAATCTAATACTGGTCTGCCAGGAGCCGCTCAAACCACAAACTCTTAGAAAATTCACTCTTCTTGCACTTATGTCGGCATTGTCCCTTTTGAATTCAATCCCAAAGCAACTTTTGTGTTTCATGGTCAATGTGAAGGTTCAAGGGACACAGTAAACCTGCACTGGTGCCTCGGAATCTAATTCTAGTCACCCTGGAGCCGCTCAAACCACAAACTCTTAGAAGATTCACTTTTCTTGTACTTAAGTCGGAGTTGTGCCTTTCGTATTCAATCCCGATGCAATTTCTGTGTTGCATGGTCAATGTGAAGGTCCAAGGGATACAGCAATACTGCACTGGTGCATCGGAATCTAATACTGGTCTCGCAGGAGCAGCTGTAGGCACAAACTCTTAGAAGATTCACTCTTTTTTTACTTACGTCGACATTGTGCCTTTTGTATTTAATCTCGATGCAATTTCTGTGTTTCATGATCAATGTGGAGTTCCAAGGGATACAGTAAACCTGCAGTGGTGCTTCGGAATCTAATACTGGTCTCCTATGAGCCGCTCAAAGCACAAACTCTTAGAAGGTTCACTTTTCTTGTACTTAAGTTGGCATTGTGCATTTTGTATTTAATCCCGATGAAATTTTTCGTTTCATGGTCAATGTGAAGGTCCAAGGGATACATTAAACCTGCACTGGTGCATCGGAATCTCATACTGGTCTCCCAGGAGCCGCTCAAAGATAAACACTTAGAAGATTCACTCTTCTTGTACTTAAGTCGGTATTGTGCATTTTGTATATAATCCCGATGCAATTTCTATGTTTCATGGTTAATGAGAATGTCCAAGGGATACAGTAAACCTGCACAGGTGCATCGGAATCTAATACTGGTCAGCCAGGAGCCGCTGAAACCACATACTCTTTGAAGATTCACTCTTCTTGTACATAAGTCGGCATTGTGCTTTTGTATTCAATCCCGATGCAATCTCTGTGTTTCATAGTCAATGTGAAGGTCCAAATGATACAGTCAACGTGCACTGGTGCATCGCAATCTAATACTGGTCTCCCAGGAGCCGCTCAAAGCGCAAACTCTTAGAAGATTCACTCTTCTTGTACTTAAGTCGGCATTTTGCCTTATGTATTCAATCCCGATGCAATTTCTGTGTTTCATGGTCAATGTGAAGGCTCAAATGATACAGTCAACCTGCACTGGTGCATTGGAATGTAATAGTGGCCTCCCAGGAGCCGCTCAAAGCACAAACTCTTAGAAGATCACTCTTCTTGTACTTAAGTCGGCATTGTGCCTTTTGTATTCAATCCCGATGCAATTTCTGTGTTTCATGGTCTATGAGGAGGTCCAAGGGATACGGTAAACCTGCACTGGTTCATCAGAATCTCATGCTGGTCGTCCATGAGCCGCTCAAACCACAAACTCTTACAAGATTCACTCTTCTTGTACTTAAGTCGCCATAGTCCCTTTTGTATTCAATCCCGATGCAGTTTCTGTGTTTCATGCTCAATGTGAAAGTGCAAGTGATACAGTAAACCTGCGCTGGTGCATCGGAATCTAATACTGGTCTGCCAGGAGCCGCTCAAACCACAAATTCTCAGAAAATTCACTCTTCTTGCACTTATGTCGGCATTGTCCCTTTTGTATTCAATCCCGAAGCAATTTGTGTGTCTCATGGTCAATGTGAACGTCCAAGGGATACAGTAAATGTGAACTGTTGCATCGGAATCTAATACTGGTCTCCCAGGAGCCGCTCAAAACACAAAATCTTAGAAGATTCACTCTTCTTGTACTGAAGTTGGCATTGTGCCTTTGGTATTCAATCCCGATGCAATTTCTGTGTTTCATGATCAACGTTAAGTTCCAATGGACACAGTAAACCTGCACTGGTGCTTCGGAATCTAATACTGGTCTCCTATGAGCCACTCAAAGCACAAACTCTTAGAAGATTCACTCTTCTTGTACTTAAGTCGGCATTGTGCATTTTGTATTCAATCCTGATGCAATTTTTGCGTTTCATGGTCAATGTGAAGGTCCAAGGGCTACATTAAACCTGCACTGGAGAATCGGAATGTAATACTGGTCTCCCAGGAGCCGCTCAAAGCACAATCTGTTAGAAGATTCACTCTTCCTGTATTTAAGTCGGCATTGTGTCTTTTGTATTCAATCCTGATGTAATTTCTGTGTTTCATGGTCTTGTGAAGGTCCACGGGATACAGTTAATCAGCACTCGTGCATCGGAATCTAATACTGGTCTCCCAGGAGCCGCTCAAAGCGCAAACTCTTAGAAGATTCACTCTTCTTGTACTTAAGTCGGCATTGCCCCATTTATATTCAATCCCCATGCAATTTCTGCGTTTCATGGTCAATGTGAAGGACCAAGCTATACATTAAACCTGCACTGGGGCATTGGAATCTAAAACTTTTGTCCCAGGAGCCGCTCAAACCACAAACTCTTAGAAAATTAACTCTTCCTATACTTAAGTCGGCAGTCCATTTCGTATTCAATCCCGATGCAATTTCTGTGTTTCATGGTCAATGTGAAGGTCAAAGTGATGCAGTTAACCTGCACTGATGCAACGGAATCTAATACTGGTCTCCCAGGTGCCGCTCAGAGCAGAAATTCTTAGAGGATTCACTCATCTTGTACTTAAGTCGGCATTGTGCCTTTTGTATTCAATCCCGATGCTATTTCGGTGTTTCATGGTCAATGTGATGGTCCAAGGGATACAGTAAACCTGCACTGGTGCATCGTAATCTAATACTGGTCTCCCAATAGCCGCTCAAAGCACAAACTCTTGCATGATTCACTCATCTTGTTCTTAAGTCGGTATTGTCCCTTTTGTATTCAATTCCGAAGCAATTACTCTGTTTCATGGTCAATGTGAAGGTCCAAGGGATACAGTTAACCTGCACTGGTGCATCGGAATCTAATTCTGGTCATCCTGTAGCCGCTCAAACCACAAACTCTTAGAAGATTCACTTTTCTTGTACTTAAGTCGGAGTTGTACCTTTCGTATTCAATCCCGATGCAATTTCTGTGTTGCATGGTCAATGTGAAGGTCCAAGGGATACAGCAATCCTGCACTGGTGCATCGGAATCTAATACTGGTCGCGCAGGAGCCGCTGAAGGCACAAACTCTTAGAAGATTCACTCTTCTTGTACTTAAGCCGGCATCGTGGAATTTGTATTCAGTCCCGATATAATTTCTGTGTATCATGGTCAATGTGAACGTCCAAGGGATACAGAAAACCTGCACTGGTGCATCGGAATCTAATACTGGTCTCCCAGGAGCCGCCCAAAGCACAAACTCTTAAATGATTAACACTTCTTGTACTTAAGTCGGCAGTCCTTTTGTATTCAATCCCGATTCAATTTGTGATTTTCATGGTCAATGTGAAGGTCCAAGGGATACAGTAAACCTGCACTGGTGCATCGGAATCTAATTCTGGTCACCCTGGAGCCGCTGAAACCACGAACTCTTAGAAGATTCACTTTTCTTGTACTTAAGTCGGCATTGAGCCTTTTGTACTCACTCCCGTTGCAATTTCTGTGTTTGGAGGTCCATGGGAAGGTCCAAGGGATACACTAAACCAGCACAGGTGCATCGGAATCTAATACTGGTCTCCCAGGAGCCGGTCAATGCACATAGTCTGAGAAGACTCACTCTTCTTGTACTTAAGTCGGCATAGTCTTTTTTGTATTCAATCCTGATGTAATTTCTGTGTTTCATGGTCATGTGAAGGACCAAGGGATACAGTTAATCAGCACTGGTGCATCGGAATCTAATACTGGTTTCCCAGGAGCCGCTCAAACCACAAAATCTTAGTAGATTCACCCTTCTTGTACTTAAGTCGGCATTGTCCCTTTTGTATACAATCCCGATGCAATTTCTGTGTTTCATGGTCAATGTGAAAGTCCAAGGGATACAGTAAACCTGCACTTGTGCATCGGAATCTAATACTGGTCTCCCAGGAACCGCTCAAAGCACAAACTCTTCTTGTACTTAAGTCGGCATTGCCCCATTTATATTCAATCCCGATGCAAGTTCTGCGTTTCATGGTCAATGTGAAGGTCCAAGGGATACAGTAAACCTGCACTGGTGCATCGGAATCTAATACTGGTCTCCCAGGAACCGCTCAAAGCACAAACTCTTCTTGTACTTAAGTCGGCATTGCCCCATTTATATTCAATCCCGATGCAAGTTCTGCGTTTCATGGTCAATGTGAAGGTCCAAGGGATACAGTAAACCTGCACTGGTGCATCGGAATCTAATACTGGTCTCCCAAGAGCCGATCGAAGCACAAACTCTTCGATGATTAACTCTTCTTGTATTCAATCCCGATGCTATCTCTTTGATTCATGATCAATGTGAAAGTCCAAGGGATACAGTAAACCAGCACTGGTGCATCGGAATCCAAACTGGTATCCCATTGGCCGCTTAAAGCACAAACTCTGGAGAGATTCATTCTTCTTGTACTTAAGTCGGCATATTCCCTTTTGTATTCAATCCCGATGCAATATCTGTGTTTCATGGTCAATGTGAAGGACCAAGGGATACAGTAAACCTGCACTGGTGCGTCGGAACCTAATGCTGGTCTCCCAGGAGCCGCTCAAAGCACAAACTCTTAGAAGATTCAGTCTTCCTGTACTTAAGTCGCCATTGTCTCTTTTGTATTCAATCCCGATGCAATTTCTGTGTTTCATGGGCAATGGGAAGGTCCAAGGGATACAGTAAACCTGCACTGGTGCACCGTAATCTAACGCTTTTCTCCCAGGAGCCGCTCAAACAACAAACTCGTAGAAAACTTAGTCTTCTTATACCTAAGTCGGCATTGTCCATTTTGTATTCAATCCCGATGCAATTTCTGTGATTCATGGTCAATGTGAAGGTCCAACGGATGCAGTTAACCTGCACTGATGCAACGGAATCTAATACTGATGTCCCAGGAGCCGCTCGAAGCACATATTCTGAGAAGATTCACTCTTCTTGTACTTAAGTCGGCATTGTTCCATTTGTATTCAATCCCGATGCAATTTCTGTGTTTCATGGTCAATGTGAAGGTCCATGGGATACAATAAACGTGCACTGGTTGCATCGGAATCTAATACTGGTCTCCCAGGAGACGCTGAATGCACAAACTCTTAGAAGATTCACTCTTCTTGTACTTATGACGGCATTGTGCCTTTTGTATTCAATCGCGATGGAATTCTGTGTTTCATGGTCAATGTGAAGGTCGAAGGGATACAGTAAACGTGCACAGGTGCATCGGAATCTAATACTGGTATCCCAGGAGCCGCCCAAAGCACAGAGTCTGAAGAGTTTCACTCTTCTTGTACTTAAGTCTGCCTTGTCCCTATTGTATTCAATCCCGATGCAATATCAGTGTTTCATGGTCAATGTCAAGGACCAAGGGATACAGTAAACCTGTACTGGTGCATCGGAATCTAATACTGGTCTCCCAGGAGCCGCTCAAAGCACAAAATCTTATAAGATTCACCTTTCTTGTACTTAAGTCGGCATTGTCCCTTTTGTATTCAATCCCGATGAAATTTGTGTGTTTCATGGTCAATGTGAAGGTCCAAGGGAACAGTTAGCCTGCAGTGGTGCTTAGGAATCTAATACCGGTATCCCAGGAGCCGCTCAATGCGCAAACTCTTAGTAGATTCATTCTTGTTGTAATTAGGTCGGCATTGTCCCATTTGTATTCAATCCCGATGCAATGTCTATGTTTCATGGTCAATATGCAGGTCCAAGGGATACAGTAAACCTACACTGAAGCATCGGAATCTAACACTGGTCTCCCAGGAGACGCTCAAACACAAACTCTTAGAAGATTCGCTCTTCTTGTACTTAAGTCGGCATTGTATCTTTTGTATTCAATCCCGATGCGGTTTCTGTGTTTCATGGTCAATGTGAGGGTCCAAGGTATACAGTAATCCAGCACTGGTGCATTTGAATCTAATACTGGTCTCCAAGGAGCCGCTCAAAGCACAAACTCTTAGAAGATTCACTCTTCTTGTACTTAAGTCGGCAGTCCCTTTTGTATTCAATCCTGATACAATTTCTGTGTTTCATGGTCAATGTGAAGGTCCAAGGGATACAGTAAACCTGCACTGGTGCATCGGAATCTAATACTGGTATCCCAGGAACCGCTGAAACCACAAACTCTGAAGAGATTCACTCTTCGTGTATTTAAGTCAGCATTGTCCCTTATGTATTCAATCCTGATGCAATATCTGTGTTTCATGTTCAATGTGAAGGACCAAGGGATACAGTAAACGTGCACTGGTGCTTCGGAAACTAATACTGGTCTCCCAGGAGCCGCTCAAAGCACAAACTCTTAGAAGATTCAGTCTTCTTGTTCTTACGTCGGCATTGTCTCTTTTGTATTCAATCCCGATGCATATTCTGTGTTACATGGTCAGTGTGAACGTCCAAGGGATACAGTAAACCTGCACTGGTGCATCGGAATCTAAAACTGGTATCCCAGAAGCCGCTCAAAGCACAACCTCCGAAGAGATTCACTCTTCTTGTACTTAGTTCGGCATTGTCCCTATTGTATTGAATCCCGATGCAATATCTGTGATTCATGGTCTATGTGAAGGACCAAGGGATACAGTAAACCTGCACTGGAGCATCGGAATCTAATATTGGTATCCCAGGAGCCGCTCGAAGCACAAACTCTGAAGAGAATCACTCTTCTTGTACTTAAGTCGGCATTGTCCCTATTGTATTCAATCCTGATGCAATATCTGTGTTTCATGGTCAATGTGAAGGACCAAGGGATACAGTAAACGTGCACTGGTGCATCGGAATCTAACACCTTTCTCCCAGGAGCTGCTCAAACCACAAACTCGTAGAAAATTCCCTCCTCTTGTACTTAAGTCGGCATTGTCTCTTTTGTATTCAATCCCGATGCATATTCTGTGATTCATGGTCAATGTGAAGGTCCAAGGAATACTGTTAACCAGCACTGGTGCATCGAAATCTAATAATGGGCTCCCAGGAGCCGCTCAAAGCACAAAATCTTATAAGACTCACACTTGTTATACGTAAGTCGGCATTGTCCCTCTTGTATTCATTCCCGATGCCATTTCAGTGTTTCATGGTCAATGTGAAGGTCCAAGGGATACAGTAAACTTGCATTGGTGCATCAGAAATGAACACTTTTCTTCCAGGAGCCGCTCAAACCACAAACTCTTAGAAAAATTCACTCTTCTTGTAGTTAAATCGGCATTGTCGCCTTTGTATTCAATCCCGATGCAACTTATGTGTTTCATGGTCAATGTGAAGGTCCAAGGGATACAGTAAACCTGCACTGGTGCAACGGAATCTAATACTGGTCTTTCAGGAGCAGCTCAGAGCAGAAGCTCTTAGAAGATTCACTCTTCTGGTACTTAAGTCGGCATTATGCCTTTAGTACTACTTCCCGATGCAATTTCTGTGTTTCATGGTCAATGTGAAGGTCCAATGGATACAGTAAATCTGCACTGGTTCACTGGAATCTAATAGTGGTCTCTAAAGAGACGCTCAAAGCACAAACTCTTAGAAGATTCCCTCTTCTTGTACTTGAGTCGGCATTGTGCCTTATGTAATCAATCCCGATGCAATTTCTGTGTTTCATGGTCAATGTGAAGGTCCAAGGGATACAGTAAACCTGCACTGGTGCAACGGAATCTAATACTGGTCTTTCAGGAGCAGCTCAGAGCAGAAACTCTTGGAAGATTCACTCTTCTTGTACTTAAGTCGGCATTGTCTCTTTTGTATTCAATCCCGGTGTGGTTTCTGTGTTTGATGGTCAATGTGAGGGTCCAAGGTATACAGTAAACCTGCACTGGTGAAACGGAATCTAATACTGGTGTTCCAGGAGCCGCTCAAAGCACAAACTCTTAGGAGATTCACTCTTCTTGTACTTAAGTCGGCATTGTGCATTTTGTATTCAATCCCGATGCAAGTTCTGTGTTTCACATTCAATGTGAAGGTCCAAGTGATACAGTAAACCTGCACTGGTGCACCGGAATCTAATACTGGTCTCCCAGGAGCCGCTCAAACCACAAACTCTTAGAAAATTCACTATTCTTGTACTTAAGGCGGCATTGTCCGACTTGTATTCAATCAGGATGCAATTTCTGTGTTTCATGGTCAATGTGAAGGTCCAAGGGATACAGTGAACCTGCACTGGTGAAACGGAATCTAATGCTGGTCTCCCAGGAGCCGCTCAAAGCACAAACTGTTAGAAGATTCACTCTTCTTTTACTTAAGTCTGCATTGTGCCTTTTGTATTCAATCCCGATGCAATCTCTGTGTTTGATGGTCCATGTGAAGGTCCAAGGGATACACTAAACAAGCACAGGTGCATCGGAATCTGATACTGGTCTCCCAGGAGCCGCTGATAGCACAAAATTTTCGAAGATTCACTCTTCTTGTACTTAAGTTGGCATTGGGCCATTAGGATTCAATCCCTATGCAATTTCTGTGTTTCATGGTCAATGTGAAGGTCTAAGCGATACAGTAAAACTGCACAGGTGCATCGTAATCTAATACTGGTCTCCCAGGAGCCGCTCAAAGTACAAACTCTTGCAAGATTCACTCTTCTTGTTCTTAAGTCGGCATTGTCCCTTTTGTATTCAGTTCCGAAGCAATTACTGTGTTTCATGGTCAATGTGAAGGTCCAAGGGATACAGTAAACCTCCACTGGTGCATCGGAATCTAACTCTGGTCACCCTGGAGCCGCTCAAACCACAAACTCTTAGAAGATTCACTTTTCTTGTACTTAAGTCGGCATTGTGCCTTTTGTATTCAATCCCGATGCAATCTCTGTGTTTGATGGTCCATGTGAAGGTCCAAGGGATACACTAAACAAGCACAGGTGCATCGGAATCTGATACTGGTCTCCCAGGAGCCGCCCAAAGCACATACTCTGAGAAGATTCACTCTTCTTGTACTTAAGTCGGCATTGTTCCATTTGTATTCAATCCCGATGCATATTCTGTGTGTCATGGTCAATGTGAAGGTCCAAGGGATACAGTAAACCTGCACTGGTTCAACGGAATCTAATACTGGTCTCCCGGAAGCCGCTCAAAGCACATACTCTGATAAGATTCACTCTTCTTGTACTTAAGTCGGCCTTGTCCCATTGGTATTCAATCCCGATGCAATTTCTGTGTTTCATGGTCAATGTGAAGGACGAAGGGATACAGTAAACCTGCACTGGTGCATCGGAATCTAAAACTGGTATCCCAGAAGCCGCTCAAAGCACAACCTCTGAAGAGATTCACTCTTCTTGTTCTTAGTTCGGCATTGTCCCTATTGTATTGAATCCCGATGCAATATCTGTGATTCATGGTCTATGTGAAGGACCAAGGGATACAGTAAACCTGCACTGGAGCATCGGAATCTAATATTGGTATCCCAGGAGCCCCTCGAAGCACAAACTCTGAAGAGAATCACTTTTCTTGTACTTAAGTCGGCATTGTCCCTATTGTATTCAATCCCGATGCAACTTATGTGTTTCATGGTCAATGTGAAGGACCAAGGGATACAGTAAACGTGCACTGGTGCATCGGAATCTAACACCTTTCTCCCAGGAGCCGCTCAAACCACAAACTCGTAGAAAATTCCCTCCTCTTGTACTTAAGTCGGCATTGTCTCTTTTGTATTCAATCCCGATGCATATTCTGTGATTCATGGTCAATGTGAAGGTCCAAGGAATACCGTTAACCAGCACTGGTGCATCGAAATCTAATAATGGGCTCCCAGGAGCCGCTCAAAGCACAAAATCTTGTAAGACTCACCCTTCATGGATTTAAGTCGGTATTGTCCCTCTTGTATTGATTCCCGATGCCATTTCAGTGTTTCATGGTCAATGTGAATGTCCAAGGGATACAGTAAACTTGCATTGGTGCATCGGAAATGAACACTTTTCTTCCAGGAGCCGCTCAAACCACAAACTCTTAGAAAAATTCACTCTTCTTGTACTTAAGTCGGCATTGTCGCCTTTGTATTCAATCCCGATGCAACTTATGTGTTTCATGGTCAATGTGAAGGTCCAAGGGATACAGTAAACCTGCACTGGTGCAACGGAATCTAATACTGGTCTCTCAGGAGCAGCTCAGAGCAGAAGCTCTTAGAAGATTCACTCTTCTGGTACTTAAGTCGGCATTATGCCTTTAGTACTACTTCCCGATGCAATTTCTGTGTTTCATGGTCAATGTGAACGTCCAATGGATACAGTAAATCTGCACTGGTTCACTGGAATCTAATAGTGGTCCCTAAAGAGACGCTCAAAGCACAAACTCTTAGAAGATTCCCTCTTCTTGTACTTGAGTCGGCATTGTGCCATATGTAATCAATCCCGATGCAATTTCTGTGTTTCATGGTCAATGTGAAGGTCCAAGGGATACAGTAAACCTGCACTGGTGCAACGGAATCTAATACTGGTCTTTCAGGAGCAGCTCAGAGCAGAAACTCTTGGAAGATTGACTCTTCTTGTACTTAAGTCGGCATTGTCTCTTTTGTATTCAATCCCGGTGTGGTTTCTGTGTTTGATGGTCAGTGTGAGGGTCCAAGGTATACAGTAAACCTGCACTGGTGAAACGGAATCTAATACTGGTGTTCCAGGAGCCGCTCAAAGCACAAACTCTTAGGAGATTCACTCTTCTTGTACTTAAGTCGGCATTGTGCATTTTGTATTCAATCCCGATGCAAATTCTGTGTTTCACATTCAATGTGAAGGTCCAAGTGATACAGTAAACCTGCACTGGTGCACCGGAATCTAATACTGGTCTCCCAGGAGCCGCTCAAACCACAAACTCTTAGGAAATTCACTATTCTTGTACTTAAGGCGGCATTGCCCCACTTGTATTCAATCAGGATACAATTTCTGTGTTTCATGGTCAATGTGAAGGTCCAAGGGATACAGTGAACCTGCACTGGTGAAACGGAATCTAATGCTGGTCTCCCAGGAGCCGCTCAAAGCACAAACTGTTAGAAGATTCACTCTTCTTTTACTTAAGTCTGCATTGTGCCTTTTGTATTCAATCCCGATGCAATCTCTGTGTTTGATGGTCCATGTGAAGGTCCAAGGGATACACTAAACAAGCACAGGTGCATCGGAATCTGATACTGGTCTCCCAGGAGCCGCTGATAGCACAAAATTTTCGAAGATTCACTCTTCTTGTACTTAAGTTGGCATTGTGCCATTTGGATTCAATCCCTATGCAATTTCTGTGTTTCATGGTCAATGTGAAGGTCTAAGCGATACAGTAAAACTGCACAGGTGCATCGTAATCTAATACTGGTCTCCCAGGAGCCGCTCAAAGTACAAACTCTTGCAAGATTCACTCTTCTTGTTCTTAAGTCGGCATTGTCCCTTTTGTATTCAGTTCCGAAGCAATTACTGTGTTTCATGGTCAATGTGAAGGTCCAAGGGATACAGTAAACCTCCACTGGTGCATCGGAATCTAACTCTGGTCACCCTGGAGCCGCTCAAACCACAAACTCTTAGAAGATTCACTTTTCTTGTACTTAAGTCGGCATTGTGCCTTTTGTATTCAATCCCGATGCAATCTCTGTGTTTGATGGTCCACTAAACAAGCACAGGTGCATCGGAATCTGATACTGGTCTCCCAGGAGCCGCTCAAAGCACATACTCTGAGAAGATTCACTCTTCTTGTACTTAAGTCGGCATTGTTCCATTTGTATTCAATCCCGATGCATATTCTGTGTGTCATGGTCAATGTGAAGGTCCAAGGGATACAGTAAACCTGCACTGGTTCAACGGAATCTAATACTGGTCTCCCGGAAGCCGCTCAAAGCACATACTCTGATAAGATTCACTCTTCTTGTACTTAAGTCGGCCTTGTCCCATTGGTATTCAATCCCGATGCAATTTCTGTGTTTCATTGGCAATGTGAAGGACGAAGGGATACAGTAAACCTGCACTGGTGCATCGGAATCTAAAACTGGTATCCCAGAAGCCGCTCAAAGCACAACCTCCGAAGAGATTCACTCTTCTTGTTCTTAGTTCGGCATTGTCCCTATTGTATTGAATCCCGATGCAATATCTGTGATTCATGGTCTATGTGAAGGACCAAGGGATACAGTAAACCTGCACTGGAGCATCGGAATCTAATATTGATATCCCAGGAGCCCCTCGAAGCACAAACTCTGAAGAGAATCACTTTTCTTGTACTTAAGTCGGCATTGTCCCTATTGTATTCAATCCCGATGCAACTTATGTGTTTCATGGTCAATGTGAAGGACCAAGGGATACAGTAAACGTGCACTGGTGCATCGGAATCTAACACCTTTCTCCCAGGAGCCGCTCAAACCACAAACTCGTAGAAAATTCCCTCCTCTTGTACTTAAGTCGGCATTGTCTCTTTTGTATTCAATCCCGATGCATATTCTGTGATTCATGGTCAATGTGAAGGTCCAAGGAATACCGTTAACCAGCACTGGTGCATCGAAATCTAATAATGGGCTCCCAGGAGCCGCTCAAAGCACAAAATCTTGTAAGACTCACCCTTCATGTTTTTAAGTCGGTATTGTCCCTCTTGTATTGATTCCCGATGCCATTTCAGTGTTTCATGGTCAATGTGAATGTCCAAGGTATACAGTAAACTTGCATTGGTGCATCGGAAATGAACACTTTTCTCCCAGGAGCCGCTCAAACCACAAACTCTTAGAAAATTCACTCTTCTTGTACTTAAGTCGGCATTGTCGCTTTTCTATTCAATCCCAATGCAACTTATGTGTTTCATGGTCAATGTGAAGGTCCAAGGGATACAGTAAACCTGCACTGGTGCAACGGAATCTAATACTGGTCTCTCAGGAGCAGCTCAGAGCAGAAACTCTTAGTAGATTCACTCTTCTGGTACTTAAGTCGGCATTGTGCCTTTAGTACTCAATCCCGATGCAATTTCTCTGTGTCATGGTCAATGTGAAGGTCCAATGGATACAGTAAATCTGCACTGGTTCACTGGAATCTAATAGTGGTCTCCCAAGAGACGCTCAAAGCACAAACACTTAGAAGATTCCCTCTTCTTGTACTTGAGTCGGCATTGTGCCTTATGTAATCAATCCCGATGCAATTTCTGTGATTCATGGTCAATGTGAAGGGCCAAGGGATACAGTAAACCTGCACTGGTGCATCGGAATCTAATACTGGTCTCCCAGGAGACGCTGAAACACAAACTCTTGGAAGATTCACTCTTCTTGTACTTAAGTCGGCATTGTCTCTTTTGTATTCAATCCCGGTGTGGTTTCTGTGTTTGATGGTCAATGTGAGGGTCCAAGGTATACAGTAAACCTGCACTGGTGAAACGGAATCTAATACTGGTGTCCCAGAAACCGCTCAAAGCACAAACTCTTAGGAGATTCACTCTTCTTGTACTTAAGTCGGCATTGTGCATTTTAATTCAATCCCGATGCAAGTTCTGTGTTTCAGATTCAATGTGAAGGTCCAAGTGATACAGTAAACCTGCACTGGTGCATCGGAATCTAACACTGGTCTCCCAGGAGCCGCTCAAACCACAAATTCTTAGAAAATTCACTATTCTTGTACTTAAGGCGGCATTGTCCCACTTGTATTCAATCAGGATGCAATTTCTGTGTTTCATGGTCAATGTGAAGCTCCAAGGGAAACAGTGAACCTGCACTGGTGAAACGGAATCTAATACTGGTCTCCCAGGAGCCGCTCAAAGCACAAACTCTTAGAAGATTCACTCTTCTTGTACTTAAGTCGGCATTGTGCATTTTGTATTCAATCCCGATGCAATTTCTGCGTTTTTTGATCAATATGAATGCCCAAAGCATACAGTAAACCTGCACTGGTGCATCGGAATCTAATACTGGTCTCCCAAGAGCCGCTCAAAACACAAACTCTTAGATGATTAACTCTTCTTGTACTTAAGTTGGGGGTCCCTTTTGTATTCAATCCCGATGTAATTTCTGTGTTTCATGGTCAATGTGAAGGTCCAAGGGATACAGTAAACCTGCACTGGTGCATCGAAATCTAATACTGGTATGCCAGGAGCCGCTCAAACCACAAACTCTTGCAAGATTCACTCTTCTTGTTCTTAAGTCGGCATTGTCCCTTTTGTATTCAGTTCCGAAGCAATTACTGTGTTTCATGGTCAAGGTGAAGGTTCGAGGGATACAGTAAACCTCCACCGGTGCATCGGAATCTAACTCTGGTCACCCTGGAGCCGCTCAAACCACAAACTCTTAGCAGATTCACTTTTCTTGTACTTAAGTCGGCATTGTGCCTTTTGTATTTAATCCCGATGCAATCTCTGTGTTTGATGGTCCATGTGAAGGTCCAAGGGATACACTAAACAAGCACAGGTGCATCGGAATCTGATACTGATCTCCCAAGAGCCGCTCAAAGCACAAACTCTTAAACGATTCACTCTATTTGTACTTAAGTCGGCATTGTGCCATATGTATTGAATCCCCACGCAATTTCTGTGTTTCATGGTCAATGTGAAGGGCCAAGGGATACAGTAAACCTGCACTGGTGCATCGGAATCTAATACTGGTCTCCCAGGAGCCGCTCAAACCAAAAACTCTTAGAAAATTCACTCTTCTTGTACTTAAGTCGGCAGTGTCCCTTTTGTACTCAATCCCGATGCAATTTTTGTGTTTCTTGGTCAATGTGGAGGTCAAAGGGGTACAGTAAACCTGCACTGGTGCAATGGAATCTAATACTGGTCTCCCAGGAGCCGCTCAAAGCGCATACTCTGAGAAGATTCACTCTTCTTGTATTTAAGTCGGCATTGTCCCGTTTGTATTCATTCCCGATGCAATATCTGTGTTTCATGGTCAATGTGAAGATCCAAGGGATACATTAAAAGTGCACTGGTGGATCTGAATGTAATACTTGTATCCCAGGAGTCGCTGAAAGCACAAACTCTGAAGAGATTCATTCTTCGTGTACTTATGTCGGCATTGTTCTTTTTGTACTCAATCCCTATGCAATATCTGTGTTTCACGGTCAATGTGAAGGACCAAGGGATACAGTAAACCATCACTGGTGCGTCAGAACCTAACACTGGTCTCCAAGAAGCCACTCAAACCACAAACTCTTAGAAGATTCAGTCTTCTTGTACTTAAGTCGGCATTGTGCCTTTTGTATTCAATCCCGATGTAATTTCTGTGTTTCATGGTCAATGTGATGGTGCAAGGGCCACAGTAAACCTGCACTGGTGCATCGGAATCTAATACTGGTCTCCCAGGAGCCGCTCAAAGCTCATACTGTGAGAAGATTCACTCTTCTTGTACATAAGTCGGCACCGTCCGATTTATATTCAATCCCGATGAAATTTCTGTGTTTCATGGTCAATGTGAAGGTCCAAGGGAACAGATAGCCTGCAGTGGTGCTTAGGAATCCAATACCGGTATCCCAGGAGCTGCTCAATGCACAAATTTTAGTAGATTCACTCTTCTTGTAATTAGGTCGGCATTGTCCTATTTGTATTCAATCCCGATGCAATATCTATGTTTCATGGTTAATATGCAGGTCCAAGGGATACAGTAAACCTACACTGAAGCATCGGAATCTAACACTGGTCTCCCAAGAGACGCTCAAACACAAACTCTTAGAAGATTCACTCTTCTTGTACTTAAGTCGGCATTGTAGCTTTTGTATTCAATCCCGATGCGATTTCTGTGTTTCATGGTCAATGTGAAGGTCCAAGGTATACAGTAATCCTGCACTGGTGCATTCGAATCTAATACTGGTCTCCAAGGAGCCGCTCAAAGCACAAACTCTTAGAAGATTCACTCTTCTTGTACTTAGGTCGGCAGTCCCTTTTGTATTCAATCCAGATACAATTTCTGTGTTTCATGGTCAATGTGAAGGACGAAGGGATACAGTAAACCTGCACTGGTGCATCGGAATCTAATACTGGTATCCCAAAAGCCGCTGAAAGCACAAACTCTGAAGAGATTCACTCTTCTTGTATTTAATTCAGCATTGTCCCTTATGTATTCAATCCTGATGAAATATCTGTGTTTCATGTTCAATGTGAAGGACCAAGGCATACAGTAAACCTGCACTGGTGCGTCGGAACCTAATACTGGTCTCCCAGGAGCCGCTCAAAGCACAAACTCTTAGAAGATTCAGTCTTCTTGTATTTAAGTCGGCATTGTCTCTTTTGTATTCAATCCCGATGCATATTCTGTGTTACATGGTCAATGTGAAGGTCCAAGGGATGCAGTAAACGTGCACTGGTGCATCGGAATCTAACACTTTTCTCCCAGGAGCCGCTCAAACCACAAACTCTTAGAAAATTAACTCTTCTTGCACTTGTGTCGGCATTGTCCCATTTGTATTCAATTCCAAAGCAACGTTTGTGTTTCATGGTCAATGTGAAGGTCCAAGGGATACAGTAAACGTGAACGGGTGCAGCGGAATCTAATACTGGTCTCCCAGGAGCCGCTGTTAGCACAAAATTTTCGAAGATTCACTCTTCTTGTACTTAAGTTGGTATTGTGCCATTAGGATTCAATCCCTATGCAATTTCTGTGTTTCATGGTCAATGTGAAGGTCTAAGCGATACAGTAAAACTGCACAGGTGCATCGTAATCTAATACTGGTCTCCCAGGAGCCGCTCAAAGCACAAACTCTTGCAAGATTCACTCTCTTGTTCTTAAGTCGGCATTGTCCCTTTTGTATTCAGTTCCGAAGCAATTACTGTGTTTCATGGTCAATGTGAAGGTCCAAGGGATACAGTAAACCTCCACTGGTGCATCGAAATCTAACTCTGGTCACCCTGGAGCCGCTCAAACCACAAACTCTTAGAAGATTCACTTTTCTTGTACTTAAGTCGGCATTGTGCCTTTTGTATTCAATCCCGATGCAATCTCTGTGTTTGATGGTCCATGTGAAGGTCCAAGGGATACACTAAACAAGCACAGGTGCATCGGTATCTGATACTGGTCTCCCAGGAGCCGCTCAAAGCACATACTCTGAGAAGATTCACTCTTCTTGTACTTAAGTCGGCATTGTTCCATTTGTATTCAATCCCGATGCATATTCTGTGTATCATTATCAATGTGAAGGTCCAAGGGATACAGTAAACCTGCACTGGTTCAACGGAATCTAATACTGGTCTCCCGGAAGCCGCTCAAAGCACATACTCTGATAAGATTCACTCTTCTTGTACTTAAGTCGGCCTTGTCCCATTTGTATTCAATCCCGATGCAATTTCTGTGTTTCATGGTCAATGTGAAGGACGAAGGGATACAGTAAACCTGCACTGGTGCATCGGAATCTAAAACTGGTATCCCAGAAGCCGCTCAAAGCACAACCTCCGAAGAGATTCACTCTTCTTGTACTTAGTTCGGCATTGTCCCTATTGTATTGAATCCCGATGCAATATCTGTGATTCATGGTCTATGTGAAGGACCAAGGGATACAGTAAACCTGCACTGGAGCATCGGAATCTAATATTGGTATCCCAGGAGCCCCTCGAAGCACAAACTCTGAAGAGAATCACTTTTCTTGTACTTAAGTCGGCATTGTCCCTATTGTATTCAATCCCGATGCAACTTATGTGTTTCATGGTCAATGTGAAGGACCAAGGGATACAGTAAACGTGCACTGGTGCATCGGAATCTAACACCTTTCTCCCAGGAGCCGCTCAAACCACAAACTCGTAGAAAATTCCCTCCTCTTGTACTTAAGTCGGCATTGTCGCTTTTGTATTCAATCCCAATGCAACTTATGTGTTTCATGGTCAATGTGAAGGTCCAAGGGATACAGTAAACCTGCACTGGTGCATCGGAATCTAATACTGGTCTCCCAGGAGACGCTCAAACACAAACTCTTGGAAGATTCACTCTTCTTGTACTTAAGTCGGCATTGTCTCTTTTGTATTCAATCCCGGTGTGGTTTCTGTGTTTGATGGTCAATGTGAGGGTCCAAGGTATACAGTAAACCTGCACTGGTGAAACGGAATCTAATACTGGTGTCCCAGAAACCGCTCAAAGCACAAACTCTTAGGAGATTCACTCTTCTTGTACTTAAGTCGGCATTGTGCATTTTAATTCAATCCCGGTGCAAGTTCTGTGTTTCACATTCCATGTGAAGGTCCAAGTGATACAGTAAACCTGCACTGGTGCATCGGAATCTAACACTGGTCTCCCAGGAGCCGCTCAAACCACAAATTCTTAGAAAATTCACTATTCTTGTACTTAAGGCGGCATTGTCCCACGTGTATTCAATCAGGATGCAGTTTCTGTGTTTCATGGTCAATGTGAAGCTCCAAGGGAAACAGTGAATCTGCACTGGTGAAACGGAATCTAATACTGGTCTCCCAGGAGCCGCTCAAAGCACAAACTCTTAGAAGATTCACTCTTCTTGTACTTAAGTCGGCATTGTGCATTTTGTATTCAATCCCGATGCAATTTCTGCGTTTTTTGATCAATATGAATGCCCAAGGGATACAGTAAACCTGCACTGGTGCATCGGAATCTAATACTGGTCTCCCAAGAGCCGCTCAAAACACAAACTCTTAGATGATTAACTCTTCTTGTACTTAAGTCGGGAGTCCCTTTTGTATTCAATCCCGATGTAATTTCTGTGTTTCATGGTCAATGTGAAGGTCCAAGGGATACAGTAAACCTGCACTGGTGCATCCAAATCTAATACTGGTATGCCAGGAGCCGCTCAAACCACAAACTCTTTGAAAATTCACTCTTCTTGCACTTATGTCGGCATTGTTCCATTTGTATTCAATTCCAAAGCAACTTTTGTGTTTCATGGTCAATGTGAAGGTCCAAGGGATACAGTAAACGTGAACGGGTGCAGCGGAATCTAATACTGGTCTCCCAGGAGCTGCTGAAAGCACAAAATTTTCGAAGATTCACTCTTCTTG
This sequence comes from Schistocerca piceifrons, assembly GCF_021461385.2. Lineage (NCBI taxonomy): Eukaryota > Metazoa > Arthropoda > Insecta > Orthoptera > Acrididae > Schistocerca > Schistocerca piceifrons. The sequence continues at coordinate 1,125,051,546 of NC_060139.1, forward strand.
TACTTAAGTTGGCATTGTGCCATTAGGATGCAATCCCCAAGCAATTTCTGTGTTTCATGGTCAATGTGAAGGTCCAAGCGATACAGTAAAACTGCACAGGTGCATCGTAATCTAATACTGGTCTCCCAGGAGCCGCTCAAAGTACAAACTCTTGCAAGATTCACTCTTCTTGTTCTTAAGTCGGCATTGTCCCTTTTGTATTCATTTCCGAAGCAATTACTGTGTTTCATGGTCAATGTGAAGGTCCAAGGGATACAGTAAACCTCCACCGGTGCATCGGAATCTAACTCTGGTCACCCTGGAGCCGCTCAAACCACAAACTCTTAGCAGATTCACTTTTCTTGTACTTAAGTCGGCATTGTGCCTTTTGTATTCAATCCCGATGCAATCTCTGTGTTTGATGGTCCATGTGAAGGTCCAAGGGATACACTAAACAAGCACAGGTGCATCGGAATCTGATACTGGTCTCCCAGGAGCCGCTCAAAGCACATACTCTGAGAAGATTCACCCTTCTTGTACTTAAGTCGGCATTGTTCCATTTGTATACAATCACGATGCAATTTCCGTGTTTCATGGTCAATGTGAAGGTCCAAGGGATACAATAAACGTGCACTGGTGCATCGGAATCTAAAACTGGTCTCCCAGGAGACGCTCAATGCACAAACTCTTAGAAGATTCACTCTTCTTGTACTTATGACTGCGTTGTGCCTTTTTGTATTCAACCGCGATGGAATTCTGTGTTTCATGGTCAATGTGAAGGTCGAAGGGATAGAGTAAACGTGCACAGGTGCATCGGAATGTAATACTGGTATCCCAGGAGCCGCTCAAAGCACAGACTCTGAAGAGTTTCACTCTTCTTGTACTTAAGTCGGCCTTGTCCCTATTGTATTCAATCCCGTTGCAATATCAGTGTTTCATGGTCAATGTGAAGGACCAAGGGATACAGTAAACCTGCACTGGTGCATCGGAATCTAATACTGGTCTCCCAGGAGCCGCACAAAGCACAAACTTTTAGTAGATTTACTCTTCTTGTACTTAAGTTGGCATTGCTCTTTTGTATGCAATCCCGATGTAATATCTGTGTTTCATGGTCATTGTGAAGGTCCAAGGGATACAGTAAAGCTGCACTGGTGCATCGGAATCTAATACTGGTCTCTCAAGAGCCGATCGAAGCACAAACTCTTCGATGATTAGCTCTTCTTGTACTTAAGTCTGGCAGTTCCCTTTGTATTCAATCCCGATGCAATCTCTGTGTTTCATGATCAATGTGAAAGTCCAAGGGATACCGTAAACCAGCACTGGTGCTCGGAATCTTAAACTGGTATCCCAGGAGCCGCTTAAAGCACAAACTCTGGTGAGATTCATTCTTCTTGTACTTAAGTCGGCATATTCCCTTTTGTATTCAATCCCGATGCAATATCTGTGTTTCATGGTCAATGTGAAGGACCAAGGGATACAGTAAACCTGCACTGGTGCGTCGGAACCTAATGCTGGTCTCCCAGGAGCCGCTCAAAGCACAAACTCTTAGAAGATTCAGTCTTCCTGTAGTTAAGTCGCCATTGTCTCTTTTGTATTCAATCCCGATGCAAATTCTGTGTTTCATGGGCAATGGGAAGGTCCAAGGGATACAGTAAACCTGCACTGGTGCACCGTAATCTAACACTTTTCTCCCAGGAGCAGCTCAAACCACAAACTCTTAGAAAATTCACTCTTCTTATACCTGAGTCGGCATTGTCCATTTTGTATTCAATCCCGATGCAATTTCTGTGTTTCATGGTCAATGTGAAGGTCCAAGGGATGCAGTTAACCTGCACTGATGCAACGGAATCTAATACTGATCTCCCAGGAGCCGCTCAGAATAGAAACTCTTAGAAGATTCACTTGTCTTGTACTTAAGTCGGCATTGTGCCTTTTGTATTCAATCCAGATGCAATCTCTGTGTTTGATGGTCCATGTGAAGGTCCAAGGGATACATTAAACTAGCACATGTGCATCGGAATCTAATACTGGTCTCCCAGGAGCCGCTCAAAGCACATACTCTGAGAAGATTCACTCTTCTTGTACTTAAGTCGGCATTGTTCCATTTGTATTCAATCCCGATGCAATATCTGTGTTTCATGGTCAATGTGAAGGTCCAAGGCATACAGTAAACCTGCACTGGTGAAACGGAATCTAATACTGGTCTCCCAGGAGCCGCTCAGAGCAGAATCTCTTAGAAGATTCAATCTTCTTGTACTTAAGTTGGCATTGTGCCTTTTGTATTCAGTCCCGATGCAATATTTGTGTTTCATGGTCAATGTGAAGGTCCAAGGGATACAGTAAACCTGCGCTGGTGCATCTGAATCTGATACTGATCTCCCAAGAGCCGCTCAAAGCACAAACTCTTAGACGATTCACTCTACTTGCACTTAAGTCGGCATTGTGCCATATGTATTCAATCCCCACGCAATTTCTGTGTTTCATGGTCAATGTGAAGGGCCAAGGGATACAGTAAACCTGCACTGGTGCATCGGAATCTAATACTGGTCTCCCAGGAGCCGCTCAAACCACAAACTCTTAGAAAATTCACTCTTCTTGTACTTAAGTCGGCAGTGTCCCTTTTGTACTCAATCCCGATGCAATTTTTGTGTTTCTTGGTCAATGTGGAGGTCAAAGGGGTACAGTAAACCTGCACTGGTGCAATGGAATCTAATACTGGTCTCCCAGGAGCCGCTCAAAGCACATACTCTGAGAAGATTCACTCTTCTTGTATTTAAGTCGGCATTGTCCCATTTGTATTCATTCCCGATGCAATATCTGTGTTTCATGGTCAATGTGAAGATCCAAGGGATACATTAAACGTGCACTGGTGGATCTGAATGTAATACTTGTATCCCAGGAGTCGCTCAAAGCACAAACTCTGAAGAGATTCATTCTTCGTGTACTTATGTCGGCATTGTCCCTTTTGTACTCAATCCCTATGCAATATCTGTGTTTCACGGTCAATGTGAAGGACCAAGGGATACAGTAAACCATCACTGGTGCGTCAGAACCTAATACTGGTCTCCAAGAAGCCACTCAAACCACAAACTCTTAGAAGATTCAGTCTTCTTGTACTTAAGTCGCCATTGTGCCTTTTGTATTCAATCCCGATGTAATTTCTGTGTTTCATGGTCAATGTGATGGTGCAAGGGCTACAGTAAACCTGCACTGGTGCATCGGAATCTAATACTGGTCTCCCAGAAGCCGCTCAAAGCTCATACTGTGAGAAGATTCACTCTTCTTGTACATAAGTCGGCAATGTCCGATTTATATTCAATCCCGATGAAATTTCTGTGTTTCATGGTCAATGTGAAGGTCCAAGGGAACAGATAGCCTGCAGTGGGGCTTAGGAATCTAATACCGGTATCCCAAATTTTAGTAGATTCACTCTTCTTGTAATTAGGTCGGCATTGTCCTATTTGTATTCAATCCCGATGCAATATCTATGTTTCATGGTCAATATGCAGGTCCAAGGGATACAGTAAACCTACACTGAAGCATCGGAATCTAACACTGGTCTCCCAAGAGACGCTCAAACACAAACTCTTAGAAGATTCACTCTTCTTGTACTTAAGTCGGCATTGTAGCTTTTGTATTCAATCCCGATGCGGTTTCTGTGTTCATGGTCAATGTGAAGGTCCAAGGTATACAGTAATCCTGCACTGGCGCATTCGAATCTAATACTGGTCTCCAAGGAGCCGCTCAAAGCACAAACTCTTAGAAGATTCACTCTTCTTGTACTTAGGTCGGCAGTCCCTTTTGTATTCAATCCTGATACAATTTCTGTGTTTCATGGTCAATGTGAAGGACGAAGGGATACAGTAAACCTGCACTGGTGCATCGGAATCTGATACTGGTATCCCAGGAGCCGCTGAAAGCACAAACTCTTAAGAGATTCACTCTTCTTGTATTTAAGTCAGCATTGTCCCTTATGTACTCAATCCTGATGCAATATCTGTGTTTCATGTTCAATGTGAAGGACCAAGGGATACAGTAAACCTGCACTGGTGCGTCGGAACCTAATACTGGTCTCCCAGGAGCCGCTCAAAGCACAAACTCTTAGAAGATTCAGTCTTCTTGTATTTAAGTCGGCATTGTCTCTTTTGTATTCAATCCCGATGCATATTCTGTGTTACATGGTCAATGTGAAGGTCCAAGGGATGCAGTAAACGTGCACTGGTGCATCGGAATCTAACACTTTTCTCCCAGGAGCCGCTCAAACCACAAACTCTTAGAAAATTCACTCTTCTTGTACTTAAGTCGGCATTGTCCCTTTTGTATTCAATCCCGATGCAAGTCCTGTGTATCATGGTCAATGTGAAGGTCCAAGGGATACAGTAAACCTGCACTGGTTCAACGGAATCTAATACTGGTCTCCCGGGAGCCGCTCAAAGCACATACTCTGAGAAGATTCTCTCTTCTTGTACTTAAGTCGGCCTTCTCCCATTTGTATTCATTCCCGATGCAATTTCTGTGTTTCATGGTCAATGTGAAGGTCGAAGGGATACAAAAAACCTGCACTGGTGCATCTGAATCTAATACTGGTATCCCAGAAGCCGCTCAAAGCACAAACTCTGAGGAGATTCACTCTTCTTGTACTCAAGTCGGCATTGTCCCTATTGTATTCAATCCCGATGCAATATCTGTGTTTCATGGTCAATGTGAAGGACCAAGGGATACAGTAAACGTGCACTGATGCATCGGAATCTAACACCTTTCTCCCAGGAGCCGCTCAAACCACAAACTCTTAGAAAATTCCCTCCTCTTGTACTTAAGTCGGCATTGTCCCTTTTGTATTCATTCCCGATGCCATTTCAGTGTTTCATGGTCAATGTGAAGGTCCAAGGGATACAGTAAACTTGCATTGGTGCATCGGAAATGAACACTTTTCTCCCAGGAGCCGCTCAAACCACAAACTCTTAGAAAATTCACTCTTCTTGTACTTGAGTCGGCATTGTGCCTTATGTAATCAATCCCGATGCAATTTCTGTAATTCATGGTCAATGTGAAGGGCCAAGGGATACAGTAAACCTGCACTGGTGCATCGGAATCTAATACTGGTCTCCCAGGAGACGCCAAACACAAACTCTTGGAAGATTCACTCTTCTTGTACTTAAGTCGGCATTGTCTCTTTTGTATTCAGTCCCGGTGTGGTTTCTGTGTTTGATGGTCAATGTGAGGGTCCAAGGTATACACTAAACCTGCACTGGTGAAACGGAATCTAATACTGGTGTCCCAGGAGCCACTCAAAGCACAAACTCTTAGGAGATTCACTGTCCTTGTACTTAAGTCGGCTTTGTGCAATTTGTATTCAATCCCGATGCAAGTTCTGTGTTTCACATTCAATGTGAAGGTCCAAGTGATACAGTAAACCTGCACCGGTGCATCGGAATCTAACACTGGTCTCCCAGGAGCCGCTCAATCCACAAACTCTGAGGAAATTCACTATTCTTGTACTTAAGGCGGCATTGTCCCACTTGTATTCAATCGGGATGCAATTTCTGTGTTTCTTGGTCAATGTGAAGGTCCAAGGGATACAGTGAACCTGCACTGGTGAAACGGAATCTAATACTGGTCTCCCAGGAGCCGCTCAAAGCACAAACTCTTAGAAGATTGACTCTTCTTGTACTTAAGTCTGCATTGTGCATTTTGTATTCAATCCCGATGCAATTTCTGCGTTTCTTGATCAATATGAATGCCCAAGGGATACAGTTAACATGCACTGGTGCATCGGAATCTAATACTGGTCTCCCAAGAGCCGCTAAAAACACAAACTCTTAGATGATTAACTCTTCATGTACTTAAGTCGGGAGTCCCTTTTGTATTCAATCCCGATGCAATTTCTGTGTTTCATGGTCAATGTGAAGGTCCAAGGGAAACAGTAAACCTGCACTGGTGCATCGAAATCTAATACTGGTATGAGAGGAGCCGCTCAAACCACAAACTCTTAGAAAATTCACTCTTCTTGCACTTATGTCGGCATTGTCCCATTTGTATTCAATTCCAAAGCAACTTTTGTGTTTCATGGTCAATGTGAAGTTCCAAGGGATACAGTAAACGTGAACTGGTGCAGCGGAATCTAATACTGGTCTCCCAGGAGCCGCTGAAAGCACAAAATTTTCGAAGATTCACTCTTCTTGTACTTAAGTTGGCATTGTGCCATTAGGATTCAATCCCCATGCAATTTCTGTGTTTCATGGTCGATGTGAATTTCCAAGCGATACAGTAAAACAGCACAGGTGCATCGTAATCTAATACTGGTCTCCCAGGAGCCGCTCAAAGTACAAACTCTTGCAAGATTCACTCTTCTTGTTCTTAAGTCAGCAGTGTCCCTTTTGTATTCAGTTCCGAAGCATTTACTGTGTTTCATGGTCAATGTGAAGGTCCAAGGGATACAGTAAACCTCTACTGGTGCATCGGAATCTAACTCTGGTCACCCTGGAGCCGCTCAAACCACAAACTCTTAGGAAATTCACTATACTTGTACTTAAGGCGGCATTGTCCCACTTGTATTCAATCGGGATGTAATTTCTGTGTTTCTTGGTCAATGTGAAGGTCCAAGGGATACAGTGAACCTGCACTGGTGAAACGGAATCTAATACTGGTCTCCCAGGAGCCGCTCAAAGCACAAACTCTTAGATGATTCACTTTTCCTGTACTTAAGTCGGCATTGTGAGTTTTGTATTCAATCCCGATGCAATCTCTGTGTTTGATGGTCCATGTGAAGGTCCAAGGGATACACTAAACAAGCACAGGTGCATCGGAATCTGTTACTGGTCTCCAAGGAGCCGCACATAACACAAACTCTTAGTAGATTTACTCTCCTTGTACTTAATTTGGCATTGCTCTTTTGTATGCAATCCCGATGTAATATCTGTGTTTCATGGTCATTGTGAAGGTCCAAGGGATGCAGATAATCAGCAATGGTGCATCGGAATCCAATACTGGTCTCCCAGGAGCCGCTCAAAGCACATACTCTTAGAAGATTCACCCTTCTTGTAATTAAGTCGGCATTGTCCATTTTGTATTCAATCCCAATGCATATTCCGTGTTTCATGGTCAATGTGAAGGTCCATGGGATACCGTTAACCAGCACTGGTGCATCGGAATCTAATACTGGTCTCCCAGGAGCCGCTCAAAGCACAAAATCTTATAAGATTCACCCTTCTTGTACTTAAGTCGGCATTGTCCCTTTTGTATTTAATCGCGATGCAATTTCTGTGTTTCATGGCCAATGTGAAGTTCCAAGGGATACAGTAAACTTGCACTGGTGCATCGTAATCTAACACTTTTCTCCCAGGAGTCGCTCATACCACAAACTCTTAAAAAAAATCATTCTTTTTGTACTTAAGTCGACACTGTCCCTTTTGTACTCAATCCCGCTGCGAGTTCTGTGTGTATCATGATCAATGTGAAGGTCCAAGGGATACAGTAAACCTGCACTGGTGAAACGGAATCTAATACTGGTCTCCCAGATGCCGCTCAGAGCAGAAACTCTTAGAAGATTCAATCTTCTTGTACTTAAGTTGGCATTGTGCCTTTTGTATTAAGTCCCGATGCAATATCTGTGTTTTAAGGTCAATGTGAAGGTCCAAGGGATGCGGTAAACCTGCGCTGGTGCATCTGAATCTGATACTGGTCTCCCAAGAGCCGCTCAAAGCACAAACTCTTAGAAGATTCACTCTTCTTGTACGTAAGCCGGCATTGTGCCATATGTACTCAATCCCCACGCAATTTCTGTGTTTCATGGTCAATGTGAAGGGCCAAGGGATACAGTAAACCTGCGCTGGTGCATCGGAATCTAATACTGGTCTCCCAGGAGCCGCTCAAACCACAATCTCTTAGAAAATTCACTCTTCTTGTACTTAAGTCGGAAGTGTCCCTTTTGTACTCAATCCCGATGCAATTTCTGTGTTTCTTGGTCAATGTGGAGGTCAAAGGAGTACAGTAAACCTGCATTGGTGCAATGGAATCTAATGCTGGTCTCCTAGGAGTCGCTCAAAGAACAATCTCTTAGAAGATTCACTCTTCATGTCCTTAAGTCGGCATTGTCCCATTTGTAATCAATACCGATGCAATATCTGTGTTTTATGGTCAATGTGAAGATCCAAGGGATACATTAAACGTGCACTGGTGGATCTGAATCTAATTCTTTTATCCCAGGAGCCGCTCAAAGCACAAACTCTGAAGAGATTCATTCTTCTTGTACTTAAGTCGGCATTGTCCCTTTTGTACTCAATCCCGTTGTAATATCTGTGTTTCATGGTCAATGTGAAGGACCAAGGGATACAGTAAACCATCTCTGGTGCGTCGGAACCTAATACTGGTCTCCAAGAAGCCACTCAAACCACAAACTCTTAGGAGATTCAGTCTTCCTGTACTTAAGTCGGCATTGTCCCTTTTGTATTCAATCCCGATGCAATTTCTGTGTTTTATGGTCAATGTGAAGGTCCAAGGGATACAGTTAACCTGCACTGGTACAACGGAATATAATACTGGTCTCCCAGGAGCCGCTCAGAGCAGAAACTCTTAGAAGATTCGCTCTTCTTGTACTTAAGTCGGCATTGTGCCTTTTGTATTCATTCCCGAAGCGATTTCTATGTTTCATGGTCAATGTGATGGTCCAAGGGATACAGTAAACCTGCGCTGGTGCATCTGAATCTGATACTGATCTCCCAAGAGCCGCTCAAAGCACAAACTCTTAGACGATTCACTCTACTTGCACTTAAGTCGGCATTGTGCCATATGTATTCAATCCCCACGCAATTTCTGTGTTTCATGGTCAATGTGAAGGGCCAAGGGATACAGTAAACCTGCACTGGTGCATCGGAATCTAATACTGGTCTCCCAGGAGCCGCTCAAACCACAAACTCTTAGAAAATTCACTCTTCTTGTACTTAAGTCGGCAGTGTCCCTTTTGTACTCAATCCCGATGCAATTTTTGTGTTTCTTGGTCAATGTGGAGGTCAAAGGGGTACAGTAAACCTGCACTGGTGCATCGGAATCTAATACTGGTCTCCCAGGAGCCGCTCAAAGCTCATACTGTGAGAAGATTCACTCTTCTTGTACATAAGTCGGCAATGTCCGATTTATATTCAATCCCGATGAAATTTCTGTGTTTCATGGTCAATGTGAAGGTCCAAGGGAACAGATAGCCTGCAGTGGGGCTTAGGAATCTAATACCGGTATCCCAAATTTTAGTAGATTCACTCTTCTTGTAATTAGGTCGGCATTGTCCTATTTGTATTCAATCCCGATGCAATATCTATGTTTCATGGTCAATATGCAGGTCCAAGGGATACAGTAAACCTACACTGAAGCATCGGAATCTAACACTGGTCTCCCAAGAGACGCTCAAACACAAACTCTTAGAAGATTCACTCTTCTTGTACTTAAGTCGGCATTGTAGCTTTTGTATTCAATCCCGATGCGGTTTCTGTGTTCATGGTCAATGTGAAGGTCCAAGGTATACAGTAATCCTGCACTGGCGCATTCGAATCTAATACTGGTCTCCAAGGAGCCGCTCAAAGCACAAACTCTTAGAAGATTCAATCTTCTTGTACTTAGGTCGGCAGTCCCTTTTGTATTCAATCCTGATACAATTTCTGTGTTTCATGGTCAATGTGAAGGACGAAGGGATACAGTAAACCTGCACTGGTGCATCGGAATCTAATACTGGTATCCCAGGAGCCGCTGAAAGCACAAACTCTTAAGAGATTCACTCTTCTTGTATTTAAGTCAGCATTGTCCCTTATGTACTCAATCCTGATGCAATATCTGTGTTTCATGTTCAATGTGAAGGACCAAGGGATACAGTAAACCTGCACTGGTGCGTCGGAACCTAATACTGGTCTCCCAGGAGCCGCTCAAAGCACAAACTCTTAGAAGATTCAGTCTTCTTGTATTTAAGTCGGCATTGTCTCTTTTGTATTCAATCCCGATGCATATTCTGTGTTACATGGTCAATGTGAAGGTCCAAGGGATACAGTAAACCTGCACTGGTTCAACGGAATCTAATACTGGTCTCCCGGGAGCCGCTCAAAGCACATACTCTGAGAAGATTCTCTCTTCTTGTACTTAAGTCGGCCTTGTCCCATTTGTATTCATTCCTGATGCAATTTCTGTGTTTCATGGTCAATGTGAAGGTCGAAGGGATACAGAAAACCTGCACTGGTGCATCGGAATCTAATACTGGTATCCCAGAAGCCGCTCAAAGCACAAACTCTGAGGAGATTCACTCTTCTTGTACTCAAGTCGGCATTGTCCCTATTGTATTCAATCCCGATGCAATATCTGTGTTTCATGGTCAATGTGAAGGACCAAGGGATACAGTAAACGTGCACTGATGCATCGGAATCTAACACCTTTCTCCCAGGAGCCGCTCAAACCACAAACTCTTAGAAAATTCCCTCCTCTTGTACTTAAGTCGGCATTGTCCCTTTTGTATTCATTCCCGATGCCATTTCAGTGTTTCATGGTCAATGTGAAGGTCCAAGGGATACAGTAAACTTGCATTGGTGCATCGGAAATGAACACTTTTCTCCCAGGAGCCGCTCAAACCACAAACTCTTAGAAAATTCACTCTTCTTGTACTGGAGTCGGCATTGTGCCTTATGTAATCAATCCCGATGCAATTTCTGTAATTCATGGTCAATGTGAAGGGCCAAGGGATACAGTAAACCTGCACTGGTGCATCGGAATCTAATACTGGTCTCCCAGGAGACGCCAAACACAAACTCTTGGAAGATTCACTCTTCTTGTACTTAAGTCGGCATTGTCTCTTTTGTATTCAGTCCCGGTGTGGTTTCTGTGTTTGATGGTCAATGTGAGGGTCCAAGGTATACACTAAACCTGCACTGGTGAAACGGAATCTAATACTGGTGTCCCAGGAGCCGCTCAAAGCACAAACTCTTAGGAGATTCACTGTCCTTGTACTTAAGTCGGCATTGTGCAATTTGTATTCAATCCCGATGCAAGTTCTGTGTTTCACATTCAATGTGAAGGTCCAAGTGATACAGTAAACCTGCACCGGTGCATCGGAATCTAACACTGGTCTCCCAGGAGCCGCTCAATCCACAAACTCTTAGGAAATTCACTATTCTTGTACTTAAGGCGGCATTGTCCCACTTGTATTCAATCGGGATGCAATTTCTGTGTTTCTTGGTCAATGTGAAGGTCCAAGGGATACAGTGAACCTGCACTGGTGAAACGGAATCTAATACTGGTCTCCCAGGAGCCGCTCAAAGCACAAACTCTTAGAAGATTGACTCTTCTTGTACTTAAGTCTGCATTGTGCATTTTGTATTCAATCCCGATGCAATTTCTGCGTTTCTTGATCAATATGAATGCCCAAGGGATACAGTAAACATGCACTGGTGCATCGGAATCTAATACTGGTCTCCCAAGAGCCGCTAAAAACACAAACTCTTAGATGATTAACTCTTCATGTACTTAAGTCGGGAGTCCCTTTTGTATTCAATCCCGATGCAATTTCTGTGTTTCATGGTCAATGTGAAGGTCCAAGGGAAACAGTAAACCTGCACTGGTGCATCGAAATCTAATACTGGTATGAGAGGAGCCGCTCAAACCACAAACTCTTAGAAAATTCACTCTTCTTGCACTTATGTCGGCATTGTCCCATTTGTATTCAATTCCAAAGCAACTTTTGTGTTTCATGGTCAATGTGAAGTTCCAAGGGATACAGTAAACGTGAACTGGTGCAGCGGAATCTAATACTGGTCTCCCAGGAGCCGCTGAAAGCACAAAATTTTCGAAGATTCACTCTTCTTGTACTTAAGTTGGCATTGTGCCATTAGGATTCAATCCCCATGCAATTTCTGTGTTTCATGGTCGATGTGAATTTCCAAGCGATACAGTAAAACTGCACAGGTGCATCGTAATCTAATACTGGTCTCCCAGGAGCCGCTCAAAGTACAAACTCTTGCAAGATTCACTCTTCTTGTTCTTAAGTCAGCATTGTCCCTTTTGTATTCAGTTCCGAAGCATTTACTGTGTTTCATGGTCAATGTGAAGGTCCAAGGGATACAGTAAACCTCCACTGGTGCATCGGAATCTAACTCTGGTCACCCTGGAGCCGCTCAAACCACAAACTCTTAGGAAATTCACTATACTTGTACTTAAGGCGGCATTGTCCCACTTGTATTCAATCGGGATGTAATTTCTGTGTTTCTTGGTCAATGTGAAGGTCCAAGGGATACAGTGAACCTGCACTGGTGAAACGGAATCTAATACTGGTCTCCCAGGAGCCGCTCAAAGCACAAACTCTTAGATGATTCACTTTTCCTGTACTTAAGTCGGCATTGTGAGTTTTGTATTCAATCCCGATGCAATCTCTGTGTTTGATGGTCCATGTGAAGGTCCAAGGGATACACTAAACAAGCACAGGTGCATCGGAATCTGTTACTGGTCTCCAAGGAGCCGCACATAGCACAAACTCTTAGTAGATTTACTCTTCTTGTACTTAATTTTGCATTGCTCTTTTGTATGCAATCCCGATGTAATATCTGTGTTTCATGGTCATTGTGAAGGTCCAAGGGATGCAGATAATCAGCAATGGTGCATCGGAATCTAATACTGGTCTCCCAGGAGCCGCTCAAACCACAATCTCTTAGAAAATTCACTCTTCTTGTACTTAAGTCGGAAGTGTCCCTTTTGTACTCAATCCCGATGCAATTTCTGTGTTTCTTGGTCAATGTGGAGGTCAAAGGAGTACAGTAAACCTGCATTGGTGCAATGGAATCTAATGCTGGTCTCCTAGGAGTCGCTCAAAGAACAATCTCTTAGAAGATTCACTCTTCATGTCCTTAAGTCGGCATTGTCCCATTTGTAATCAATACCGATGCAATATCTGTGTTTTATGGTCAATGTGAAGATCCAAGGGATACATTAAACGTGCACTGGTGGATCTGAATCTAATTCTTTTATCCCAGGAGCCGCTCAAAGCACAAACTCTGAAGAGATTCATTCTTCTTGTACTTAAGTCGGCATTGTCCCTTTTGTACTCAATCCCGTTGTAATATCTGTGTTTCATGGTCAATGTGAAGGACCAAGGGATACAGTAAACCATCTCTGGTGCGTCGGAACCTAATACTGGTCTCCAAGAAGCCACTCAAACCACAAACTCTTAGGAGATTCAGTCTTCCTGTACTTAAGTCGGCATTGTCCCTTTTGTATTCAATCCCGATGCAATTTCTGTGTTTTATGGTCAATGTGAAGGTCCAAGGGATACAGTTAACCTGCACTGGTACAACGGAATATAATACTGGTCTCCCAGGAGCCGCTCAGATCAGAAACTCTTAGAAGATTCGCTCTTCTTGTACTTAAGTTGGCATTGTGCCTTTTGTATTCATTCCCGAAGCGATTTCTATGTTTCATGGTCAATGTGATGGTCCAAGGGCCACAGTAAACCTGCACTGGTGCATCGGAATCTAATACTGGTCTCCCAGGAGCCGCTCAAAGCTCATACTGTGAGAAGATTCACTCTTCTTGTACATAAGTCGGCAGTGTCCGATTTATATCCAATCCCGATGAAATTTCTGTGTGTCATGGTCAATGTGAAGGTCCAAGGGAACAGTTAGCCTGCAGTGGTGCTTAGGAATCTAATACCGATATCCCAGGAGCCGCTCAATGCACAAATTCCTAGTAGATTCACTCTTCTTGTAATTAGGTCGGCATTGTCCCATTTGTATTCAATCCCGATGCAATATCTATGTTTCATGGTCAATATGCAGGTCCAAGGCATACAGTAAACCTGCACTGAAGCATCGGAATCTAACACTGGTCTCCCAGGAGACGCTCAAACACAAACTCTTAGAAGATTCACTATTCTTGTACTTAAGTCGGCATTGTCTCTTTTGTATTCAATCCCGATGCATATTCTGTGTTACATGGTCAATGTGAAGGTCCAAGGGATACAGAAAACGTGCACTGGTGCATCGGAATCTAACACTTTTCTCCCAGGAGCCGCTCAAATCACAAACTCTTAGAAAATTCACTCTTCTTGTACTTAAGTCGGCATTGCCCCTTTTGTATTCAGTCCCGATGCAAGTTCTGTGTATCATGGTCAATGTGAAGGTCCAAGGGATACAGTAAACCTGCACTGGTGCAACGGAATCTAATACTGGTCTCCCAGGAGCCGCTCAAAGCACATACTCTGAGAAGATTCACTCTCCTTGTACTTAAGTCGGCATTGTCCCATTTGTATTCAATCCCGATGCAATTTCTGTGTTTCATGGTCAATGTGAAGGTCGAAGGGATACAGTAAACCTGCACTGGTGCATCGGAATCTAATACTGGTATCCCAGAAACCGCTCAAAGCACAACCTCCGAAGAGATTCACTCTTCTTGTACTTAGTTCGGCATTGTCCCTATTGTAATGAATCCCGATGCAATATCTGTGATTCATGGTCAATGTGAAGGAATAAGGGATATAGTAAACCTGCACTGGAGCATCGGAATCTAATACAGGTATCCCAGGAGCCGCTGAAAGCACAAACTCTGAAGAGATTCACTCTTCTTGTACTTAAGTCGGCATTGTCCCTATTGTATTCAATCCCGATGCAATATCTTTGTTTCATGGTCAATGTGAAGGACCAAGGAATACAGTAAACCTGCACTGGTGCTACGGAATCTAATACTGGTCTCTCAGGAGCTGCTCAGAGCAGAAACTCTTAGAAGATTCACTCTTCTGGTACTGAAGTCGGCAATTTGCCTTTTGTATTCAATCCCGATGCAATATCTGTGTTTCATGGTCAATGTGAAGGTCCAATGGATACAGTAAATCTGCACTGGTTCACTGGAATCTAATAGTGGTCTCCCAAGAGATGCTCAAAGCACAAACTCTTAGAAAATTCCCTCTTCTTGTACTTGAATCGGCATTGTGCCGTATGTAATCGATCCCGATGCAATTTCTGTGTTTCATGGTCAATGTGAAGGGCCAAGGGATACAGTAAACCTGCACTGGTGCATCGGAATCTAATAATGGGCTCCCAGGAGACGCTCAAACACAAACTCTTAGAAGATTCACTCTTCTTGTACTTAAGTCGGCATTGTCTCTTTTGTATTCAATCCCGATGTGGTTTCTGTGTTTCATGGTCAATGTGAGGGTCCTAGGTATACAGTAAACCTGCACTGGTGCATTCGAATCTAATACTGGTCTCCCAGGAGCCGCTGAAAACACAATCTCTAAGAAGATTCACTCTTCTTGTACTTAAGTTGGCATTGTTCCATTTCTATTCAATCCCGATGCAATTTCTGTGTTTCATAGTCAATGTGAAGGTCCAAGGGATGCAGTAAACGTGCACTGGTGCAGCGGAATCTAATACTGGTCTCCTAGGAGGCGCTCAAAGCAGAATCTCTGAAGATTCACTCTTCTGGTACTTAAGACGGCATTGTGCCTTTTGTATTCAATCGCGATGGAAATCTGTGTTTCATGGACAATGTGAAGGTCGAAGGGATACAGTAAACTTGCACTGGTGCATCGGAATCTAATACTGGTATCCCAGGAGCCGCTCAAAGCACAAACTCTGAAGAGATTCACTCCTCTTGTACTTCAGTCGGCATTGTCCCTATTGTATTCAATCCCGATGCAATATCTGTGTTTCATGGTCAATGTGAAGGACCAAGGGATACAGTAAACCTGCACTGGTGCATCGGAATCTAATACTGGTCTGCCAGGAGCCGCTGAAACCACAAACTCTTAGAAGATTTACTCTTCTTTTACTTAAGTTGGCATTGTCTCTTTTGTATTCAATCGCGATGTTATTTCTGTTTTTCATGGTCAATGAGAAGGTCCAAGGGATACAGTTAATCAGCACTGGTGCATCGGAATCTAATACTGGTCTCCTATGAGCCGCTCAAAGCACAAAATCTTAGAAGATTCACCCCTCTTGTACTTAAGTCGTCATTGTGCATTTTGTATTTAATCCCGATGTAATTTCTCCGTTTCTTGGGTAATATGAATGCCCAAGGGATACAGTAAACCTGCACTGGTGCATCGGAATCTAATACTGGTCTCCCCTAGAGCCGCTCAAACACAAACTCTTAGATGATTAACACATCTTGTACTTAAGTCGGCATTGTCCCTTTTGTGTTCAATCCCGATGCAATTTCTGTGTTTCATGGGCAATGTGAAAGTCCAAGGGATACTGTAAACCTGCACTGGTGCATCGGATACTAATACTGGTCTGCCAAGAGCCGCTCAAAGCACAAACTCTAAGAAGATTCACTCTTCTTGTACTTAAGTCGGCATTGCCCCATTTATATTCTATCCCGTTGTAAGTTCTGCGTTTCATGGTCAATGTGAAGGTCCAAGGGATACAGTAAATCAGCACTGGTGCATCGGAATCTAATACAGGTCTCCCAAGAGCCGTTCCAAGGACAAACTCTGCGATGATTAACTCTTCTTGTATTTAAATCGGCAGTGATTGTGTATTCAATCCCGATGCAATTTCTGTGTTTCATGATCAATGTGAAGGTCCAAGGGATACAGTAAACCTGCTCTGGTGCATCAGAATCTAATACTGGTATCCCAGGAGCGGCTCAAAACACAGACTGTGAAGAGAGTCACTCTTCTTGTACTTAAGTTGGCATTGTGCTTTTAGTATTCAATCCCAATGCAATTTCTGTGTTTCATGGTCAATGTGAAGGTCCAAGCGATACAGTAAACCTGCACTGGTGCATCGTAATCTAATACTGGCCTCCGAGAAACCGCTCAAAGCACAAACTCTTAGAAGATTCAGTCTTCTTGTCCTTAAAGACGCATTGTCCCATTTGTATTCAATTCCGAAGCACTCTCAGCGTTTCATGGTCAATGTGAAGGTCCAAGGGATACAGTAAACCTGCACTGTTTCATCGGAATCTAATACTGGTCTCCCAGGAGCCGCTCGAAGCACAAACTCTTAGGAGATTCACTCTGCTTGTACTTACGTCGGCATTGTGCCTTTTGTATTCAATCCCGAAGCAATTTCTGTGACTCATGATCAATGTGAAGTTCCAAGGGATACAGTAAACCTCTACTTGTGCTTCGGAATCTAATACTGGTGTCCCATGAGCCGCTCAAAGCACAAACTCTTAGAAGATTCACTCTTCTTGTACTTAAGTCGACATTGTGCCCTTTGTACTAATTCCCGATGGAATTTCTGTGTTTGGAGGTCCATGTGAAGGTCCAAGGGATACACTAAACCAGCACAGGTTCATCGGAATCTAATACTGGTCTCCCAGGAGCCGCTTAATGCACACACTCTGAGAAGATTCACTCTTCTTGTACTTAAGTCGGCATTGTCTCTTTCGTATTCAATCCCGATGTAATTTCTGTGTTTCATGGTCATGTGAAGGTCCAAGTTATACAGTTAATCAGCACTGGTCCATCGAAATCTAATACTGGTCTCCCAGGAGCCGCTCAAACAATAAACTCTTAGAGGATTCACCCTTCTTGTACTTAAGTCGGCATTGTCCCTTTTGTATTCAATCCCGATGCAATTTCTATGTTTCATGGTCAATGTGAAAGTCCAAGGGATACAGTAAACCTGCACTTGTGCATTGGAATCTAATACTCTTCTCCCAGGAGCCGCTCAAAGCACAAACTCTTAGAAGATTCACTCTTCTTGTATTTAATTTGGCATTGTCCCATTTATATTCAATCCCAATGCAATTTCAGCGTTTCGTGGTCAATGTGAAGGTCCAAGGGATACAGCAAAGCTGCACTGGTGCATCGGAATCTAATACTGGTCTCCCAAGAGCCGCTCCAAGCACAAACTCCTCGATGATTAACTCTTCTTGCACTTAAGTCGACAGTCCCTTTTGTATTCAATCCCGATGCAATTTCTGTGTTTCGTGATCATTGTGAAGGTCCAAGGGATACAGTAAACCAGCACTGGTGCATCGGAATCTGAAACTGGTATCCAAGGAGCCGCTTAAACCACAGACTCTGAAGAGAATCATTCTTCTTGTATTTAAGTCGGCATATTCCCATTTGTATTCAATCCCAATGCAATATCTGTGTTTCATGGTCATTGTGAAGGACCAAGGGATACAGTAAACCTGCACTGGTGGGTTGGAATCTAATACTGGTCTCCCAGGAGCCGCTCAAACACAATCTCTTATAAGATTCAGTCTTCCTGTACTTAAGTCGCCATTGTCTCTTTTGTATTCAATCCCGATGCAATTTCTGTGTTTCATGGTCAATGTGAAGGTCCAAGTGCTATAGTAAACCTGCACTGGTGCATCTGAATATAATACTGGTCTCCCGGGAGACGCTTAAAGCACAAACTCTTAGAAGATTCACTCTTCTTGTACTTAAGACGGCTTTGTGCGTTTTGACTACAATCGCGATGGAATTTCTGTGTTTCATGGTCAATGTGAAGGTCGAAGGGATACAGTAAATGTGCACTGGTGCATCGGAATTTCATACTGGTATCTCAGGAGCCGCTCAAAGCACAGAGACTGAAGAGATTCACTCTTCTTGAACTTAAGTCGGCATCGTCCCTATTGTATTCAATCCCGATGCAATATCTGTGTTTCATGGTCAATGTGAAGGACCAAGGGATACAGTAAACCTGCACTGGTGCATCGGAATCTTATACTGGTCTCCCAAGAGCCGCTCAAGGCACAAACTCTTAGATGATTAACTCTTCTTGTACTTAAGCCGACAGTCCCTTTTGTATTTAAACCCGATGCAGTTTCTGTGTTTCATGGTCAATGTGAAGGTCCAAGGGATCCAGTAAACCTGCACTGGTGCATCGGAATCTAATACTGGTATCCCAGAAGCCGCTCAAAGCACAAATTCTGAAGAGATTCACTCTTCTTGTACTTAAGTCGGCATTGTATCTTTTGTATTCAATCCCGATGCATATTCTGTGATTCATGGTCAATGTGAAGGTCCATGGGATACCGTTAACCAGCACTGGTGCATCGGAATCTAATACTGGTCTCCCAGGAGCCGTCAATGCACAAAATCTTATAAGATTCACCCTCCTTGTACTAAAGTCGGCATTGTCCCTTTTGTATTCAATCGCGATGCAATATCTGTGTTTCATGGCCAATGTGAAGGTCCAAGGGATACAGTAAACTTGCACTGGTGCATCGGAATCTAACACTTTTCTCCCAGGAGTCGCTCATACCACAAACTGTCAAAAAATTCACTTTTCTTGTACTTAAGTCGGCATTGTCCCTTTTGTACTCAATTCCGCTGCGAGTTCTGTGTTTCATGGTCAATGCGATGGTCCAAGGGATACAGTAAACCTGCACTGGTGCATCGGAATCTAATACTGGTCTCCCAAGAGCCGCTCAAAGCACAAACTCTTAGAAGATTCACACTCCTTGTACTTAGGTCGGCATTGTGCCTTTTGTATTCATTACCGATGCAATCTCTGTGTTTGATGGTCCATGTGAAGGTCCAAGGGATACACTAAACAAGCACAGGTGCATCGGAATCTAATACTGGTCTCCCAGGAGCCGCTCAAAGGACATATTCTGAGAAGATTCAGTCTTCTTGTACTTAAGTCGGAAATGTCCGATTTGTATTCAATCCCGATGCAATTTCCGTGTTTCATGGTCAATGTGAAGGTCCAAGGGAAACAGTCAACCTGCAATGGTGCTTAGGAATCTAATACCGGTATCCCAGGAGCCGCTCAATGCACAAATTCTTAGAAGAATCACTCTTCTTGTAATTAAGGCAGCATTGTCCCATTTGTATTTAATCCCTATGCAATTTCTGTGATTCATGGTCAATGTGAATGTCCAAATGCTAGAGTAAACCTGCACTAACGCATCTGAATATAATACTGGTCTCCCAGGAGACGCTGAAAGCACAAACTCTTAGAAGATTCACTCTTCTTGTACTTAAGACGGCATTGTGCCTTTTGAATTCAATCGCGATGGAATTTCTGTGTTTCATGGTCAATGTGAAGGTCGAAGGGATACAGTAAACGTGCAATGGTGCATCGGAATCTAATACTGGTATCCCAGGAGCCGCTTAAAGCACAGATACTGAAGAGATTCACTCTTCGTGAACTTAAGTCGGCATTGTCCCTATTGTATTCAATCCCGATGCAATATCTGTGTTTCATGGTCAATGTGAAGGACCAAGGGATACAGTAAACCTGCACTGGTGCATCGGAATCTAATACTGGTCTCCCAGGAACCGCTCAAATCACAAACTCTTAGAAGATTCAGTCTTCTTGTACTTAAGTCGGCATTCTATCTTTTATATTCAATCCCGAAGCATATTCTGTGTTTCATGGTGAATATGTAGGGCCATGGGATACCGTTAACCAGCACTGGTTCATCGGAATCTAATACTGGTCTCCCAGGAGCCGCTCAATGCACAAAATCTTATAAGATTCACCCTCCTTGTACTTAAGTCGACATTGTCCCTTTTGTATTCAATCCCGATGCAATTTCTGTGTTTCATGGGCAATGTGAAGGTCCAAGGGATACAGTAAACTTGCACTGGTGCATCGGAATCTAACACGTTTCTCCCAGGAGTCGCTCATACCACAAACTCTTAAAAAATTCACTCTTCTTGTACTTAAGTCGGCATTGTCCATTTTGTACTTAATCCCGCTGCGAGTTCTGTGTATCATGATCAATGTGAAGGTCCAAGGGATACAGTAAACCTGCACTGGTGAAACGGAATCTAATACTGGTCTCCCAGGAGCCGCTCAGAGCAGAAACTCTTACAAGATTCAATCTTCTTGTACTTAAGTTGGCATTGTGCCTTTTGTATTCAATCCCGAGGCAATATCTGTGTTTCATGGTCAATCTGAAGGGCCAAGGGATACAGTAAACCTGCTCTGGTGCATCAGAATCTAATACTGGTATCCCAGGAGCCGCTCAAAACACAGACTCTGATGAGATTCACTCTTCTTGTACTTAAGTTGGCATTGTGCCTTTAGTATTCAATCCCAATGCAATTTCTGTGTTTCATGGTCAATGTGAAGGACAAGCGATACAGTAAACTTGCACTGGTGCATCGTAATCTAATACTGGCCTCCGAGAAGCCGGTCAAAGCACAAACTCTTAGAAGATTCAGTCTTCTTGTCCTTAAAGAGGCATTGTCCCATTTGTATTCAATCCCGAAGCAATCTGAGTGTTTCATGGTCAATGTGAAGGTCCAAGGGATACAGTAAACCTGCACTGTTTCATCGGAATCTAATACTGGTCTCCCAGGAGACGCTCAAAGCACAAACTCTTAGGAGATTCACTCTGCTTGTACTTACGTCGGCATTGTGAATTTTGTATTCAATCCCGAAGCAATTTCTGTGATTCATGATCAATGTGAAGTTCCAAGGGATACAGTGAACCTGTACTTGTGCTTCGGAATCTAATACTGGTCTCCCATGAGCCGCTCAAAGCACAAACTCTTAGAAGATTCACTCTTCTTGTACGTAAGTCGGCATTGTGCATTTTGTATTCAATTCCGATGCAATTTCTGCGTTTCATGGTCAATGTGAAGGTCCAAAGGACACATTAAACCTGCACTGGTGCATCGGAATCTAATACTGGTCTCCCAGGAGCCGCTCAAAGCACAAACTCTTAAATGATTAACACTTCTTGTACTTAAGTCGGCAGTCCTTTTGTATTCAATCCCGATGCAATTTCTGTGTTTGGAGGTCCATGTGAAGGTCCAGGGGATACACTAAACCAGCACAGGTGGATCGGAATCTAATACTGGTCTCCCAGGAGCCGCTTAATGCACTCACTCTGAGAAGATTCACTCTTCTTGTACTTAAGTCGGCATTGTCTCTTTCGTATTCAATCCCGATGTAATTTCTGTGTTTCATGGTCATGTGAAGGTCCAAGGGATACAGTTAATCAGACTGGTCCATCGAAATCTAATACTGGTCTCCCAGGAGCCGCTCAAACAACAAACTCTAAGAGGATTCACCCTTCTTGTACTTAAGTCGGCATTGTCACTTTTGTATTCAATCCCGATGCAATATCTGTATTTCATGGTCAATGTGAAAGTCCAAAGGATATAGTAAACCTGCACTTGTGCATCGGGATCTAATACTCTTCTCCCAGGAGCCGCTCAAAGCACAAACTCTTAGAAGATTCACTCTTCTTTTATTTAATTTGCATTGTCTCATTTATATTCAATCCCAATGCAATTTCAGCGTTTCATGGTCATGTGAAGGTCCAAGGGATACAGCAAAGCTGCACTGGTGCATCGGAATCTAATACCGGTCCCCCAAGAACCGCTCCAGGCACAAACTCCTCGATGATTAACTCTTCTTGTACTTAAGTCGACAGTCCCTTTTGTATTCAATCCCGATGCAATTTCTGTGTTTCGTGATCAATGTGAAGGTCCAAGGGATACAGTAAACCAGCACTGGTGCATCGGAATTTAAAACTGGTATCCCAGGAGCCGCTTAAAACACAGACTCTGAAGAGAATCATTCTTATTGTATTTAAGTCGGCATATTCCCATTTCTATTCAATCCCGATGCAATATCTGTGTTTCATGGTCATTGTGAAGGACCAAGGGATACAGTAAACCTGCACTGGTGCATCGGAATCTAATACTGGTCTCCCAGGAGCCGCACAAGGCACAAACTCTTAGAAGATTTACTCTTCCTGTACTTAAGTTGGCATTGTCTTTTTTGTATGCTATCCCGATGTAATTTCTGTCTTTCACGGTCATAGTGAAGGTCCGAGGGATACAGTTAATCAGCACTGGTGCATCGGAATCTAATACTGGTCTCCCAGGAACCGCTCAAATCACAAACTCTTTGAAGATTCACCCTTCTTGTACTTAAGTCGGCATTGTCCATTT
Source organism: Schistocerca piceifrons (assembly GCF_021461385.2). Classification (NCBI taxonomy): domain Eukaryota; kingdom Metazoa; phylum Arthropoda; class Insecta; order Orthoptera; family Acrididae; genus Schistocerca; species Schistocerca piceifrons. Next base: position 1,125,074,362 of record NC_060139.1, read on the forward strand.
TGTATTCAATCCCGATGCAATTTCTGTGTTTCATGGTCAATGAGAAGGTCCAAGGGATACAGTAAACCTGCACTGGTGCGACGGAATCTAAAACTGGTCTCCCAGGAGCCGCTGAAAGCACAAACCCTTAGAAGATTCACTCTTCTTGTACTTAAGTTGGCATTGTTCATTTTTTATTCAATCCTAATGCAATTTCTGCGTTTCATGGACAATGTAAAGGTCCAAGGGATACAGTAAACCTGCACTGGTGCATCGGAATCTTATACTGGTCTCCCAAGAGCCGCTCAAAGCACAAACTCTTAGATGATTAACTCTTCTTGTACTTAAGCCGGCAGTCCCTTTTGTATTTAAACCCGATGCAGTTTCTGTGTTTCATGGTCAATGAGAAGGTCCAAGGGATACAGTAAACCTGCACTGGTGCATCGGAATCTAATACTGGTATCCCAGGAGCCGCTCAAAGCACAAACTCTGAAGAGATTCACTCTTCTTGTAATGAAGTCGGCATTGTGCATTTTGTATTCAATCCCGATGCAATATCTGTGTTTCAGGGTCAATGTGAAGGACCAAGGAATACAGTAAACCTGCACTGGTGCGTCGGAATCTGATACTTTTCTTCCAGGAGCCGCTCAAAGCACAAACTCTTGGAAGATTCACACTCCTTGTACTTAAGTCGGCATTGTGCCTTTTGTATTCATTACCGATGCAATCTCTGTGTTTGATGGTCCATGTGAAGGTCCAAGGGATACACTAAACAAGCACAGGTGCATCGGAATCTAATACTGGTCTCCCAGGAGCCGCTCAAAGGACATACTCTGAGAAGATTCAATCTTCTTGTACTTAAGACGGCGTTGTGCATTTTGTATTTAATCACGTTACAATTTCTTCGTTTCATGGGCAATGTGAAGGTCCAAGGGATACAGTAAACCTGCACTGGTGCATCGGAATCTAATACTGGTCTCCGAGGAACCGCTCAAATCACAAACTCTTAGAAGATTCAGTCTTCTTGTACTAAGTCGGCATTGTATTTTTTATATTCAATCCCGATGCATATTCCGTGTTTCATGGTGAATGTGTAGGTCCATGGGATACCGTTAACCAGCACTGGTTCATCGGAATCTAATACTGGTCTCCCTGGAGCCGCTCAATGCACAAAATCTTATAAGATTCACCCTCCTTGTACTTAAGTCGACATTGTCCCTTTTGTATTCAATCCCGATGCAATTTGTGTGTTTCGTGGGCAATGTGAAGTTCCAAGGGATATAGTAAACTTGCACTGGTGCATCGGAATCTAACACGTTTCTCCCAGGAGTCGCTCATACCACAAACTCTTAAAAAATTCACTCTTCTTGTACTTAAGTCGGCATTGTCCCTTTTGTACTCAATCCCGCTGCGAGTTCTGTGTATCATGATCAATGTGAAGGTCCAAGGGATACAGTAAACCTGCACTGGTGAAATGGAATCTAATACTGGTCTCCCAGGAGCCGCTTAGAGCAGAAACTCTTACAAGATTCTATCTTCTTGTACTTAAGTTGGCATTGTGCCTTTTGTATTCAATCCCGAGGCAATATCTGTGTTTCATGGTCAATCTGAAGGGCCAGGGGATACAGTAAACCTGCGCTCTTGCAACGGAATCTAATACTGGTCTCCCAGGAGCCGCTCAAAGCACAAACTCTTAGAAGATTCACTCGTCGTGTACTTAAGTCGGCATTGTGCATTTTGTATTTAATCCCGTTACAATTTCTTCGTTTCATGGGCAATGTGAAGGTTTAAGGGATACAGTAAACCTTCACTCGTGCATCGGAATCTAATACTGGTCTCCCAAGAGCCGCTCAAAGCACAAACTCTTAGATGATTAACCCTTCTTGTACTTAAGTCGGCAGTCCCTTTTGTGTTCAATCCTGATGCAATTTCTGTGTTTCATGATCAATGTTAAGGTCCAAGGGATACAGTAAACCTGCTCTGGTGCATCAGAATCTAATACTGGTATCCCAGGAGCCGCTCAAAACACAGACTCTGAAGAGATTCACTCTTCTTGTACTTAAGGTGGCATTGTGCCTTTAGTATTCAATCCCAATGCAATTTCTGTGTTTCATGGTCAATGTGAAGGTCCAAGCGATACAGTAAACATGCACTGTTTCATCGGAATCTAATACTGGTCTCCCAGGAGACGCTCAAAGCACAAACTCTTAGGAGATTCACTCTGCTTGTACTTACGTCGGCATTGTCTTTTTTGTATTCAATCCCGAAGCAATTTCTGTGATTCATGATCAATGTGAAGTTCCAAGGGATACAGTAAACCTGTACTTGTGCTTCGGAATCTGATACTGGTCTCCCATGAGCCGCTCAAAGCACAAACTCTTAGAAGATTCACTCTTCTTGTACGTAAGTCGGCATTGTGCATTTTGTATTCAATTCCGATGCAATTTCTGCGTTTCATGGTCAATGTGAAGGTCCAAAGGATACATTAAACCTGCACTGGTGCATCGGAATCTAATTCTGGTCTCCCATTAGCCGCTCAAAGCACAAACTCTTAAATGATTAACACTTCTTGTACTTAAGTCGGCAGTCCTTTTGTATTCAATCCCGATGCAATTTCTGTGTTCCATGGTCAATGTGAAGGTCCAAGGGATTCAGTAAACCTGCACTGGTACATCGGAATCTAATACTGGTCTGCCAGAAGCCGCTCAAACGACAAACTCTTAGAATATTCACTCTTCTTGTACTTAAGTCGGCATTGTGCCCTTTGTACTCACTCCCGATGCAATTTCTGTGTTTGGAGGTCCATGTGAAGGTCCAGGGGATACACTAAACCAGCACAGGTGCATCGGAATCTAATACTGGTCTCCCAGGAGCCGCTTAATGCACTCACTCTGAGAAGATTCACTCTTCTTGTACTTAAGTCGGCATTGTCTCTTTCGTATTCAATCCCGATGTAATTTCTGTGTTTCATGGTCATGTGAAGGTCCAAGGGATACAGTTAATCAGACTGGTCCATCGAAATCTAATACTGGTCCCCCAGGAGCCGCTCAAACAACAAACTCTAAGAGGATTCACCCTTCTTGTACTTAAGTCGGCATTGTCACTTTTGTATTCAATCCCGATGCAATTTCTGTGTTTCATGGTCAATGTGAAAGTACAAGGGATACAGTAAACCTGCACTTGTGCATCGGGATCTAATACTCTTCTCCCAGGAGCCGCTCAAAGCACAAACTCTTAGAAGATTCACTCTTCTTTTATTTAATTTGGCATTATCCCATTTATATTCAATCCCAATGCAATTTCAGCGTTTCATGGTCAATGTGAAGGTCCAAGGGATACAGCAAAGCTGCACTGGTGCATCGGAATCTAATACTGGTCTCCCAAGAGCCGCTCCAGGCACAAACTCCTCGATGACTAACTCTTCTTGTACTTAAGTCGACAGTCCCTTTTGTATTCAATCCCGATGCAATTTCTGTGTTTCGGGATCAATGTGAATGTCCAAGGGATACAGTAAACCAGCACTGGTGCATCGGAATTTAAAACTGGTATCCCAGGAGCCGTTTAAAACACAGACTCTGAAGAGAATCATTCTTATTGTATTTAAGTCGGCATATTCCCATTTGTATTCAATCCCGATGCAATATCTGTGTTTCATGGTCAATGTGAAGGTCCAAGGGATACAGTAAACCTGAACTGTTTCATCGGAATCTAATACTGGTCTCCCAGGAGACGCTCAAAGCACAAACTCTTAGGAGATTCACTCTGCTTGTACTTACGTCGGCATTGTGCCTTTTGTATTCAATCCCGAAGCAATTTCTGTGATTCATGATCAATGTGAAGTTCCAAGGGATACAGTAAACCTGCACTGGTGCATCGGAATCTAATACTGGTGTCCCAGGAGCCGCTCAAAGCACAAACTCTGAAGAGATTCACTCTTCTTGTACTTAAGTCGACAGTCCCTTTTGTATTCAATCCCGATGCAATTTCTGTGTTTCGTGATCAATGTGAAGTTCCAAGGGATACAGTAAACCTGCACTGGTGCATCGGAATCTAATACTGGTCTCCCAGGAGCCGCACAAGGCACAAACTCTTAGAAGATTTACTCTTCCTGTACTTAAGTTGGCATTGTCTTTTTTGTATGCAATCCCGATGTAATTTCTGTGTTTCACGGTCATAGTGAAGGTCCGAGGGATACAGTTAATCAGCACTGGTGCATCGGAATCTATTACTGGTCTCCCAGGAACCGCTCAAATCACAAACTCTTTGAAGATTCACCCTTCTTGTTCTTAAGTCTGCATTGTCCATTTTGTATTCAATCCCGATGCAATTTCTGTGTTTCATGGTCAATGAGAAGGTCCAAGAGATACAGTAAACCTGCACTGGTGCGACGGAATCTAAAACTGGTCTCCCAGGAGCCGCTGAAAGCACAAACCCTTAGAAGATTCACTCTTCTTGTACTTAAGTTGGCATTGTGCATTTTTTATTCAATCCTAATGCAATTTCTGCGTTTCATGGACAATGTGAAGGTCCAAGGGATACAGTAAACCTGCACTGGTGCATCGGAATCTTATACTGGTCTCTCAAGAGCCGCTCAAAGCACAAACTCTTAGATGATTAACTCTTCTTGTACTTAAGCCGGCAGTCCCTTTTGTATTTAAACCCGATGCAGTTTCTGTGTTTCATGGTCAATGTGAAGGTCCAAGGGATACAGTAAACCTGCACTGGTGCATCGGAATCTAATACTGGTATCCCAGGAGCCGCTCAAAGCACAAACTCTGAAGAGATTCACTCTTCTTGTAATTAAGTCGGCATTGTGCATTTTGTATTCAATCCCGATGCAATATCTGTGTTTCAGGGTCAATGTGAAGGACCAAGGAATACAGTAAATCTGCACTGGTGCGTCGGAACCTAATACTTGTCTCCCAGGAGCCGCTCAAAGCACAAACTCTTAGAAGATTCAGCCTTCTTGTACGTAAGTCAGCATTTTATCTTTTGTGTTCAATCCCGATGCATATTCAGTGATTCATGGTCAATGTGAAAGTCCATGGGATACCGTCAACCAGCACTGGTGCATCGGAATCTAATACTGTTCTCCCAGGAGCCGCTCAATGCACAAAATCTTATAAGATTCACCCTCCTTGTACATAAGTCGGCATTGTCCCTTTTGTATTCAATCCCGATGCAATTTCTGTGTTTCATGGCCAATGTGAAGGTCCGAGGTATACAGTAAACTTGCACTGGTGCATCGGAATCTAACACTTTTCTCCCAGGAGTCACTCATACCACATACTCTTAAAATATTCACTCTTCTTGTACTTAAGTCGGCATTGTCCCATTTGTACCCAATCCCGCTTGCGAGTTCTGTGTTTCATGGTCAATGCGATGGTCCAAGGAATACAGTAAACCTGCACTGGTGCATCGGAATCTAATACTGGTCTCCCAAGAGCCGCTCAAAGCACAAACTCTTAGAAGATTTACTCCTCTTGTACTTATGTCGGCATTGTGCCTTATGTATTCAATCCCGATGCAATTTCTGTGTTTCATGGGCAATGTGAAGGGCCAACGGATACAGTAAACCTGCACTGGTGCATCGGAATCTGATACTTTTCTCCCAGGAGCCGCTCAAAGCACAAACTCTTGGAAGTTTCACACTCCTTGTACTTAAGTCGGCATTGTGCCTTTTGTATTCATTACCGATGCAATCTCTGTGTTTGATGGTCCATGTGAAGGTCGAAGGGATACACTAAACAAGCACAGGTGCATCGGAATCTAATACTGGTCTCCCAGGAGCCGCTCAAAGGACATACTCTGAGACGATTCAATCTTCTTGTACTTAAGACGGCATTGTGCCTTTTGAATTCAATCGCGATGGAATTTCTGTGTTTCATGGTCAATGTGATGGTCGAAGGGATACAGTAAACGTGCACCGGTGCATCGGAATCTAAGACTGCTATCCCAGGAGCCGCTTAAAGCACACACACTGAAGAGATTCACTCTTCTTGAACTTAAGTCGGCATTTTCCCTATTGTATTCAATCCCGATGCAATATCTGTGTTTCATGGTCAATGTGAAGGACCAAGGGATACAGTAAACATGCACTGGTGCGACGGAATCTAAAACTGGTCTCCCAGGAGCCGCTGAAAGCACAAACCCTTAGAAGATTCACTCTTCTTGTACTTAGGTCGGCATTGTGCATTTTGTATTCGATCCTATTGCAATTTCTGCGTTTCATGGACAATGTGAAGGTCCAAGGGATACAGTAAACCTGCACTGGTGCGTCGGGACCTAATACTTGTCTCCCAGGAGCCGCTCAAAGCACAAACTCTTAGAAGATTGAGTCTTCTTGTACTTAAGTCGGCCTTTTATTTTTTGTATTCAATCCCGATGCATATTCTGTGTTTCATGGTCAATGTGAAGGTCCATGGGATACCGTTAACCAGCACTGGTGCATCGGAATCTAATACTGGTCTCCCAGGAGCCGCTCAATGCACAAAATCTTATAAGATTCACCCTCCTTGTACTTAAGTCGGCATTGTCCCTTTTGTATTGAATCCCGATGCAATTTCTGTGTTTCATGGGCAATGTGAAGGTCCAAGGTATACAGCAAACTTGCACTGGTGCATCGGAATCTAACACGTTTCTCCCAGGAGTCGCTCATACCACAAACTCTTAAAAAATTCACTCCTCTTGTACTTAAGTCGGCATTGTCCCTTTTGTACTCAATCCCGCTGCGAGTTCTGTGTATCATGATTAATGTGAAGGTCCAAGGGATACAGTAAACCTGCACTGGTGAAACGGAATCTAATATTGGTCTCCCAGGAGCCGCTCAGAGCAGAAACTCTTACAAGATTCAATCTTCTTGTACATAAGTTGGCATTGTGCCTTTTGTATTCAATCCCGAGGCAATATCTGTGTTTCATGGTCAATCTGCAGGGCCAAGGAATACAGTAAACCTGCGCTCTTGCAACGGAATCTAATACTGGTCTCCCAGGAGCCGCTCAAAGCAAAAACTCTTAGAAGATTCACTCTTCGTGTACTTAACTCGGCATTGTCTATCTTGTATTTAATCACGTTACAATTTCTTCGTTTCATGGGCAACGTGAAGGTCCAAGGGATACAGTAAACCTTCACTCGTGCATCGGAATCTAATACTGGTCTCCCAAGAGCCGCTCAAAGCACAAACTCTTAGATGATTAACTCTTCTTCTACTTAAGTCGGCAGTCCCTTTTGTATTCAATCCTGATGCAATTTGTGTGTTTCATGGTCAATGTGAAGGTCCAAGGGATACAGTTACCCTGCACTGGTGCATCGGAATCTAATACTGGTGTCCCAGGAGCCGCTGAAAGCACAAACTCTGAAGAGATTCACTCTTCTTGTATTTAAGTCGGCATTGTCTCTTTTGTATTCAATCCTGATGCAATGTTTGTGTTTCATGTTAAATGTGAAGGACCAAGGGATACAGTAAACCTGCACTGGTGCATCGGAACCTAATACAGGTCTCCCAGGAGCCGCTCAAAACACAAACTCTTAGAAGATTCAGTCCTCTTGTACTTAAGTCGGCATTGTCTCTTTTGTATTCAATCCCGATGCATTTTCTGTGTTTCATGGTCAATGTAAAGGTCCAAGGGATACAGTAAACTTGCACTGGTGCACCGGAATCTAACACTTTTCTCCCAGGAGCCGCTCAAACCACAAACTCTTAGAAAATTCACTCTTCTTGTACATAATTCGGCATTGTCCCTCTTGTATTCAACCCCGATGCAAGTTCTGTGTATCATGGTCAATGTGAAGGTCCAAGGGATACAGTAAACCTGCACTGGTGCAACGGAATCCAATACTAGTCTCCGAGGAGCCGCTCAAAGAACAAACTTTTAGAATATTAACTCTTCTTGTACTTAAGACGGCATTGTGCCTTTTGTATTCAATCGCGATTGAATTTCTGTGTTTCTTAGTCAATGTGAAGGTCGAAGGGATACGGCCAACCTGCACCGGTGCATCGGAATCTAATACTGGTATCCCAGAAGCCGCTCAAATCACAAAGTCCGTAGAGATTCACTCTTCTTGTTCTTAATTCGGCATTGTCCCTATTGTATTGAATCCTGATGCAATATCTGTGATTCACGGTCAATGTGAAGGACCAAGGGACACAGCAAACCTGCACTGGTGCAACGGAATCTAGTGCTGGCCTCTCATGAGCTGCTCAGAGCAGAAACTCTTAGAAGATTCACTCTTCTGGTACTTAAGTCGGCATTGTGCCTTTTGTATTCAATCCCGATGCAATTTCTGTGTTTCATGGTCAATGTGAAGGTCCAATGGATACAGTAAATCTGCACTGGTTCAGTGGAATCTAATAGTGGTCTCCCAAGGGCTGCTCAAAACACAAACTCTTAGAAGATTCCCTCTTCTTGTACTTGAGTCGGCATTGTGCCCTATGTATTCAATACCGATGCAATTTCTGTGTTTCATGGTCAATGTGAAGGGCCAAGGGATACAGTAATCCTGCACTGGTGCATCGGAATCTTATACTGGTCTCCCAGGAGAAGCTCAAACACAAACTCGTAGAAAATTCACTCTTCTTGTACTTAAGGCGGCATTGTCCCACTAGTATTCATTCACGATGCAATTTCTGTGTTTCATGGTCAATGTGAAGGTCCAAGGGAAACAGTAAACCTGCACTGGTGAAACGGAATCTAATACTGGTCTAAGCAGGAGCCGCTCAAAACACAAACTCTTAGAAGATTCACTCATCTTGTACTTAAGTCGGCATTGTGCATTTTGTATTCAATTCCGATGCAATTTCTGCGTTTCATGGGCAATGTGAATGCCCAAAGGATACAGTAAACCTGCACTGGTGCATCGGAATCTAATACTGGTCTCCCAAGAGCCGCTCAAAACACAAACACTTAGATGATTAACTCTTCTTGTACTTATGTCGGCAGTCCCTTTTGTATTCAATCCCGATGCAATGACTGTGTTTCATGGTCAATGTGAAGGTCCAAGGTATACAGTAAACCTGCACTGGTGCAACGGAATCTAATACTGGTCTCCCAGGAGCCGCTCAGACCAGAAACTCTTAGAAGATTCAATCTTCCTGTACTTAAGTTGGCATTGTGCCTTCTGTATTCAATCGCGATGCAATATCTGTGTTTCATGGTCCATGTGAAGGTCCAAGGGATACAGTAAACTTGCACTGGTGCATCGGAATCTAATACTGGTCTCCCAAGAGCCGCTCAAAGCACAAACTCTTAGAAGTTTCAGTCTTCTTGTACTTAAGTCGGCATTGTCTCTTTTGTAATCAATCCCGATGCATATTCTGTGCTTCATGGTCAACGTGAAGGTCCAAGGGATACCGTTAACCAGCACTGGTGCATCGGAATCTAATACTGGTCTCACAGGAGCCGCTCGAATCACAAAATCTTATAAGATTCATCCTTCTTGTACTTTAGTCGGCATTGTCGTTTTTGCATTCAATCCCGATGAAATTTCTGTGTTTCGTGGCCAATTTGAAGGTCCAAGGGATACAGTAACCTTGCACAGGTGCATCGGAATCTAACACTTTTCCTCCAGGAGCCGCTCAAACCACAAACTCTTAGAAAATTCACTCTTCTTGTACATATGTCGGCATTGTCCCTTTTGTATTCAATCCCGATGCACGTTCTGTGTATCATGGTCAATGTGAAGGTACAAGGGATACAGTAAACCTGCACTGGTGCAACGGAATCTAATACTGGTCTCCCAGGAGCCGCTCAGACCAGAAACTCTTAGAAGATTCAATCTTCTTGTACTTAAGTTGGCATTGTGCCTTCTGTATTCAATCGCGATGCAATATCTGTGTTTCATGGTCCATGTGAAGGTCCAAGGGATACAGTAAACTTGCACTGGTGCATCGGAATCTAATACTGGTCTCCCAAGAGCCGCTCAAAGCACAAACTCTTAGAAGTTTCACTCTTCTTGTACTTAAGTCGGCATTGTGCCGTATGTATTTAATCCCCACGCTACTTCTGTGTTTCATGGTCAATGTGAAGGGCCAAGGTATACAGCAATCCTGCACTGGTGAATCGGAATCTAATACTGTTCTCCGATGAGCCGCTCAAATCACAAACCCTTAGAAGGCTCACTTTTCATGTTCATAAGTCGGCATTGTCCCTTTTGTATTCAATCTCGATGCGATTTTTGTTTTTCTTGGTCAATGTGAAGGTCAAAGGGATACAGTAAAATTGCACTGGTGCATCGGAATCTAATACAGGTCTCCCAGGAGACGCGTAAAGCACAAACTCTTCGAAGATTCACAGTTCTTGTGCTTAAGTTGGCATTGTGAGTTTTGTATTCTATCCCGATGTAATTTCTGTGTTTCATGGTCAATGTGAAGGTCCAAGGGATACAGTAAAACTGCACTGGTGCATCGGAATCTAATACAGGTCTCCCAGGAGACGCGCAAAGCACAAACTCTTCGAAGATTCACAGTTCTTGTGCTTAAGTTGGCATTGTGAGTTTTGTATTCTATCCCGATGTAATTTCTGTGTTTCATGGTCAATGTGAACGTCCAAGGGATACAGTAAAACTGCACTGGTGCATCGGAATCTAAACTGGTCTGCCAGGAGCCGCCCAAACCACAATGTCTTAGAAGATTCACTCTTCTTGTACTTAAGTCGGTATTGTGCCTTTTCTATTCAATCCCGAAGCAATTTTAGTGTTTGATAGTCAATGTGAAGGTTCAAATGATACAGTCAACCTGCGCTGGTGCATCGCAATCTAATACTGCTCTCCCAGGAGCCGCTGAAAACACAAACCCGTATATGATTGACTCTTCTTGTCCTTAAGTCGGCATTGTGCCTTTTGTATTCAATCACGAAGCAATTTCAGTGTTTGATAGTCAATGTGAAGGTTCAAATGATACAGTCAACCTGCACTAGTGCATCGCAATCTTATACTGGTCTCCCAGGAGCCGCTGAAAGCACAAACTCCTAGAGGATTCATTCAGCTTGTATTTAAGTCGGCATTGTCCGTTTTGTATTTAATCCCGATGCAATTTCAGTGTTTCATGGTCAATATGTAGGTCCAAGGGATACAGTAAACAAGCACTGGTGCATCGGAATCTAATGCTGGTCTTCCAGGTGCCGCTCAAAGCACAAAGCCATTGAAGATTCACTCTTCTTGTACTTAAGTCGGAATTGTCCTTCTTTGTATTCAATCCCAATGCATATTTCTGTGTTTCATGGTCATTGTGAAGGTCCAAGGGATACAGTAATCCCGCACAGGTGCATCGGAATCTAATACTGGACACTCAGGAGCCGCTCAAAACTCAAAGTCTTAGAAGATTCACTCTTCTTGTACTTAACTCGGCATTGCCCCTTATGTATTCCATCCTGATGCAATTTCTGTGTTTGATGGTCAATGTGAAGCTCCAAGGGATACAGTAAACCTGCACTGGTGCATCGGAATCGAATACTGGTCTCCGAGGCGCAGCTCAAAGGCTAAACTCTTAGAAAATTCACTCTTCTTGTAATTAAGTCGGCATTGACCCCATTGTATTCGGTCCCGATGCAATTTCTGTGTTTCATGGTCAATGTGAAGGTCAAAGGGATACAGTAAACGTGCACTGGTGCATCGGAATCTAATACAGGTCCCCCAGGAGACGCTCAAATCACAAACTCTTCGATGATTCACACCTTGTATGCTTTAGTTGGCATTGTGAGTTTTGTATTCAATCTCGATGCAATTTCTGTGTTTCATGGGGAATGCGAAGATCCAAGGGATACAGTAAACCTGCACTGGTGCATCGGAATCTAATACTGGTCTCCCAGAAGCCGCTCAAAGCACAAACCCTTAGAAGATTCCCTCTTCTTGTACTTAAGTCGGCATTGTGCCTTTTCTATTCAATCCCGATGCGAGTTATGTGTTTCATGGTCAATGTGAAGGTACAAGGGATACAGTAATACTGCACTGGTGCATCGGAATCCAATACTAGTCTCCGAGGAGCCGCTCAAACCACAAACCCTTAGAAAATTGACCTTCTTGTACTTAAGTCGGCATTGTCCCTTTTGTATTCAATCACGATGCAATTTCTGCGATTCATGGTCCATGTGAATGTCCAAGGGATACAGTAATCGTACACTGGTGCATCGGAATCTAACACTGGTCTGCCAGGAGCCGCTCAAACCACAAACTCTTAGAAGGTTCACTCTTCTTGTACTTAAGTCGATATTGTGCCATTTGCATTCAATCCCAATGCAATATCTGTTTTTCATGGTCAATGTGAGGGTGCAAGGGATACAGTAAAGAAGCACTGGTGCATCGGAATCTAATACTGGTCTGCCAGGAGCCGCCCAAACCACAAACTTTTAGAAGATTCACTCTTCTTGTACATATGTCGGCTATGTGCCTTTTGTAATCAATCCCGAAGCAATTTCAGTGTTTGATAGTCAATGTGAAGGTTCAAATGATACAGTCAACCTGCACTGGTGCATCGCTATCTTATACTGGTCTCCCAGGAGCCGCTCAGAGCACAAACCCTTATAAGATTCACTCTTCTTCTACTGAAGTCGGCATTGTGGTTTTGTATTCAATCCCGATGCAATTTCTGTGTTTCACGGGCAATGTGAATGTTCAAGGGATACAGTTAACCTGCACTGATGCATCGGAATCTAATACTGGTCTCCCAGGAGCCGCTGAAAGCACTAACTCCTAAAAGATTCATTCTTCTTGTACTTAAGTCGGATTTGTGACTTTTGTATTCCATCCCGATGCGATTTCTGTGTTTCATGGTCAATGTAAAGGTCCAAAAGGATACAGTTAACCTGCACTGGTTCATCGGAATCTAATATTGGTCTCCCAGGAGCCGCTGAACGCAAAAACTCGTAGAGGATTCATTCTTCTTGTACTTATGTCGGCATTTTCCCGTTTGTATTCAATCCCGATGCAATTTCTGTGTCTCATGGTCAATGTCAAGGTCCAAGGATACAGTGAACCTGCACTGGTGCATCGGAATCTAATACTGGTCTCTCAGGAGCCACTCAAACCACAAACTCTTGGAAAATTGACTTTCTTGTACTTAATTCGGCATTGTCCCTTTAGTATTCAATTCCGATGCAAGTTCTGTGTTTCATGGTCAATGTGAAGGTCCAAAGGATACAATAAAGCTGTACTGGTCCATCGGAATCTAATACTGGTCTGCCAGGAGCCCCTAAATCACAAACTCCTAGAAGATTCATCTTCTTGTACTTAAGTCGGCATTGTGCCTTTTGTATTCAATCCCGATGCAATTCCTGTGTTTCATGGTCAATTTGAAGGTCCAAATGATACAGTCAACCTGCACTGGTGCATCGGAATCTAATACTGGTCTCTCAGGAGCCACTCAAACCACAAACTTTTAGAAAAGTCACCTTCTTGTACTTAACTCGGCATTCTCCTGCTTGTATTCTATCCCGACGAAATTTCTGTGTTTCATGGTCAATGTGAAGGTCCAAGGAATACAGTAAAGCTGCACTGGTGCATCGGAATCTAATACTGGTCTGCCAGGAGCCGCCCAAACCACAGTCTCTTAGAAGATTCACTCTTCTTGTACTTAAGTCGGTATTGTGCCATTTCTATTCAGTCCCGAAGCAATTTTAGTGTTTGATAGTCAATGTGAAGGTTCAAATGATACAGTCAACCTGCGCTGGTGCATCGCAATCTAATACTGGTCTCCCAGGAGCCGCTCAAAACACAAACCCGTATAAGATTCACTCTTCTTGTTCTTATGTCGGCATTGTGCCTTTTGTATTCAATCCCGATGCAATTTCTGTGTTTCATGGGCAATGTGAAGGTCCAAGGGGTACAGTAAACCACCACTGGTGCATCGGAATCTAATACCGGTCTCCCAGGAGCCCCTAAAAACACAAACTCCTAGAAGATTCATTCTTCTTGTACTTAAGTCGGCATTGTGCCTTTTGTATTCAATCCCGATGCGATTTCTGTGTTTCATCGTCAATGTGAAGGTCCAAGGGATACAGTAAACCTGCACTGGTGCATCGGAATCTAATACTGGTCTCTCAGGAGCCACTCAAACCGCAAACTCGTAGGAAACTCACCATCTTGTACTTAAGTCGGCATTGTCTCCTTAGTATTCAATTCCGATGCAAGTTCTGTGTGTCATGGTCAATGTGAAGGTCAAAGGGATACAAAAACGTGCACTAGTGCATGGGAATCTAATACAGGTCTGCCAGGAGCCGTCCAAACCACAAACTCTTAGAAGATTCACTCTTCTTGTACTTAATTCGGCATTGTGCCTTTTGTAATCAATCCCGAAGCAAGTTCAGTGTTTGATAGTCAATGTGAAGGTTCAAATGATACAGTCAACCTGCACTGGTGCATCGCAATCTTATACTGGTCTCCCAGGAGCCACTCAAAGCACAAACCCTTATAAGATTCACTCTTCTTGTACTAAAGTCGGCATTGTGCCTTTTGTATTCAATCCCGATGCGATTTCTGTGTTTCATGGTCAATGTGAAGGTCCAAGGGATACAGTAAACCTGCACTGGTTCATCGGAATGCAATATTGGGCTCCCAGGAGCCGCTGAACGCAAAAACTCGTAGAGGATTCATTCTTCTTGTACTTATGTCGGCATTTTCCCGTTTGTATTCAATCCCGATGCAATTTCTGTGTTTCATGGTCAATGTGAAGGTCCAAGGGTTACAGTGAACCTGCACTGGTGCATCGGAATCTAATACTGGTTTCTCAGGAGCCACTCAAATCACAAACTCTTGGAAAATCGACCTTCTTGTACTTAATTCGGCATTGTCCCTTTAGTATTAAATTCCGATGCAAGTTCTGTGTTTCATGGCCAATGTGAAGGTCCAAGGGATACAGTAAACCTGCACTGGTGAATCGGAATCTAATACTGGTTTCCCTGGAGCCGTTCAAAGTACAAACTCTTAGAAGAATCACTCTTCTTGTACTTAAGCCGGCATTGTGCCTTTTGTGATCAATCCCAATGCAATTTCTGTTATTCATGGTCAATGTGAGGGTACAAGTTATACAGTAAACCTGCACTGGTGCATCGGAATCTAATACTGGTCTCACAGGAGTCGCTAAAAGCACAAACTCCTAGAGGATTCATTCTTCTTGTACTTAACTCGGCATTGTTCCTTTTGTAAGCAATCCCGATGCAATTTCTGTGTTTCATGGGCAACGTGAAGGTCCAAGGGATACAGTAAACCTGCACTGGTGCATCGGAATCTATTACTGGTCTGCCAGGAGCCGCCCAAACCACAAACTCTTAGAAGATTCACTCTTCTTGTACTTAAGTCGGCATTGTGCCTTTTGTATTAAATCCCGAAGCAATTTCAGTGTTTGATAGTCAATGTGAAGGTTCAAATGATACAGTCAACCTGCACTAGTGCATCGCAATCTTATACTAGTCTCCCAGCAGCCGCTGAAAGCACAAACTCCTAGAGGATTCATTCTTCTTGTATTTAAGTCGGCATTGTCCGTTTTGTATTTAATCCCGATGCAATTTCAGTGTTTCATGGTCAATATGTAGGTCCAAGGGATACAGTAAACAAGCACTGGTGCATCGGAATCTAATGCTGGTCTTCCAGGTGCCGCTCAAAGCACAAAGCCATAAAAGATTCACTCCTCTTGTACTTAAGTCGGAATTGTCCTTTTTTGTATTCAATCCCAATGCATATTTCTGTGTTTCATGGACATTGTGAAGGTCCAAGGGATACAGTAATCCTGCACAGGTGCATCGGAATCTAATACTGTACACCCAGGAGCCGCTCAAAACTCAAAGTCTTAGAAGATTCACTCTTCTTGTACTTAAGTCGGCATTGCCCCTTATGTAATCCATCCTGATGCAATTTCTGTGTTCGATGGTCAATGTGATGCTCCAAGGGATACAGTAAACCTGCACTGGTGCATCGGAATCGAATACTGGTCTCCGAGGCGCAGCTCAAAGCACAAACTCTTAGAAAATTCACTCTTCTTGTAATTAAGTCGGCATTGTCCCTATTGTATTCGGTCCCGATGCAATTTCTGTGTTTCATGGTCAATGTGAAGGTCAAGGGGATACAGTAAACGTGCACTGGTGCATCGGAATGTAATACAGGTCTCCCAGGAGACGCTCAAATCACAAACTCTTCGATGATTCACACCTTGTATGCTTTAGTTGGCATTGTGAGTTTTGTATTCAATCTCGATGCAATTTCTGTGTTTAATGGTCAATGTGAAGGTGCAATGGATACAGTAAAGCTGCACTGGTGCATCGGAATCTAATACTGGTCTGCCAGGAGCCTCTCAAACCACAAACTGTTAGAAGATTCACTCTTCTTGTACCTAAGTCGGCATTGTGCCTTTCCTATTCAATCCCGATGCGATTTCTGTGTTTCATGGTCAAGGTGAACGTTTAAGATATACAGTAAACCTGCACTGTTGCATCGGAATCTAATACTGGTCTCCCAGTAGCCGCTGAAAGCACAGACTCCTAGAGGATTCAATCTTCTTGTACTTAAGTTGGCGTTGTCCCTTTTGTATTCATTCCAGATGCAATTTCTGTGTTTCATGGTCAATGCGAAGGTCCAACTGATAGAGTCGAACTGCACTGGTGCATCGGAATCAAATACTGGTCCCCCAGGAGACGCTCAAAGCACAAACTCTTCTAAGATTCACACTTCGTGTGCTGAAGTTGGGATTGTGAGTTTTGTATTCAATCCCAATGCAATTTCTCTGTTTCATGGTCAATGTGAAGGTCCGAGGGATACAGTAAACCTGCACTGGTGCACCGGAATCTAATACTGGTCTGCCAGGAGCCGCTCAACCCACAAGCTCGTAGTAGATTCACTCTTCTTGTAATTAAGTCAATTAAGTCGGGTTTGTGCCTTTTGTATTCAATCCCGATGCAATTTCCGTGTTTGATAGTCAATGTGAAGGTTCAAATGATACAGTCAACCTGCACTGGTGCATCGCAATGTAATACTGGTCTCCCAGGAGCCGCCCAAAGCACAAGCCCTTAGAAGATTCATGCTTCTTGTATTTAAGTCGGCATTGTGCCTTTTCTATTTAATCCCGATGCAATTTCTGTTTTTGATGCTCAATGTGAAGGTGCAAGGGATATAGTAAACCTGCACTGGTTCATCGGAATCTAATACTGGTCTCCCAGGAGCCGCTGAAAGCACAAACTCCCAGAGGATTCATTCTTCTTGTACTTAAGTCAGCATTGTCCCTTTTGTATTCAATCCTCATGCAATTACTGTGTTTCATGGACAATGAGAAGGTCCAAGGGATACAGTAAACCTGCACTGGTTCATCGGAATCTAATACTGGTCTCCCAGGAGCCGCTCAAACCACAAACTCTTAGAAAATTCACTCTTCTTATACTTAAGTTCGCATTGCCCCTTTTGTATTCATTCCCGATGCTATCTCTGTGTTTCATGGTCAATGTGAAGGTCAAAGGGATACATTAAACGTGAACTGGTGCATCGGAATCTAATACAGGTCTCCCAGGAGATGCTCGAAGCACAAACTCTTCTAAGATTCACCCCCCTTGTACTTAAGTCGGCTTTGTGCCTATTGTATTCAGTCCCGATGCAATTTCTGTGTTTCATAGTCAATGTGAAGGTCCAAATGATACAGTCAACCTGCACTGGTGCATCGCAATGTAATACTGGTCTCCCAGGAGCCGCTCAAACACAAAATCTTAGAAGATTCACTCTTCTTGTACATAAGTCGGCATTGAGCCTCATGTATTCAATCGCGACGCAATTTCTGTGTATCTTGGTCAATGTGAAGGTCCAAATGATACAGTCAACCTGCACTGGTGCATCGGAATCTAATACTGGTCTACCATGAGCCGCTCAATCCCCATATTCTTGGAAGATTCACTCTTCTTGTACTTAAGTCGGCATTGTGCCTTTTCTATTCAATCCCGATGCGATTTCTATGTTTCATGGTCAATGTGAATGTCCAAAAGATACATTAAACCTGCACTGGTGGATCGGAATCTAATACTGGTCTCCCATGAGCTGCTCAATCCACATATTATTAGAAGATTCACTCTTCTTTTACTGAAGTCGGCATTGTGCATTTTCTATTCAATCCCGATGCGATTTCTGTGTTTCATGGTCAATGTGAATGTCCAAAAGATACATTAAACCTGCACTGTTGCATCGGAATCTAATACTGGTCTCCCAGGAGCCGCTGAAAGCACAAACTCTTAGTGGATTCATTCTTCTTGTACTTAAGTCGGCATTGTCCCTTTTACATTCAATCCCGATGCAATTTCTGTGTTTCATGGTCAATGTGAAGGTCCAAGGGCTGCAGTATACCTGAACTGGTGCATCGGAATCTAATACTGGTCTCCTAGGAGCCGCTGAACACACAAACTCTAGGAAGATTCACTCATCTTGTACTTAAGTTGGCATTGTGCATCTTGTATTGAATCCCGATGCAATTTCTGTGTTTCATGGGCAATGTGAAGGTCCATGGTATACAGTAAACGTGCACAGGTGCATCGGAATTTAAAACTGGTCTGCCAGGAGCCGCTCCAACCACAAACTTTTAAAAGATACACTCTTCTTGTACTTAAGTCGGCATTGTGCCTTTTGCATTCAATCCCAATGCAATTTATGTGTGCATACACAATCTGAAGGTCCAAGGGATACAGTAAACCTGCACTGGTGCATCGGAATCTAATACTGGTCTCTCAGGAGCCGCTCAAACCACAAACTCTTAGAAGATTCACTCTTATTCTACTTAAATCGGCATTGTGCCTTTTGTATTCAATCCCGATTCAATTTCTGTGTTTCACGGTCAATGTGAAGGTCCAAATGATACAGTCAACCTGCACTGGTGCATCAGAATCTAATACTGGTCTCCAAGGAGCATCTCAAAGCACAAACTCTTAGAAGATGCACTCTTCTTGGACTTAAGTCGGCATTGTCCCTTTTGTATTCAATCCCAATGCGATTCCTGTGTTTCATGGTCAATGTGAAGGTCCAAGGGATACAGTGAACCTGCACTGGTGCATCGGAATCTATTACTGGTCTCCCATGAACCGCTCAAACCACAAACTCTTAGAAGATTCACTCTTCTTGTATTTAATTCGCCATTGTGCCCTTTGTATCCAATCCCGTGCAAATTCTGTGTTTAATTGTCAATGTGAAAGTCAGAGGGATACAGTAAACTTGATCTGGTGCATCGGAATCTAATACAGATCTCCCAGGAGACGCTCAAAGCACAAACTCCTCGAAGATTCACATTACTTGTGCTTAAGTTGGCATTGTGAGTTTTGTTTTCAATCCCTATGCAAATTCTGTGTTTCATGGTCAATGTGACGGTCCAAGGGGTACAGTAAACCTGCACTGGTGCATCGGAATCTAATTCTGGTCTCTCAGGAGTCGCTCAAACCAGAAACTCCTAGAAAATTGACCTTCTTTTACTTAAGTCGGCATTGTGCCTTTTGTATTCAATCCCGATGCAATTTCTGTGATTTGCGCTCAATATGAAGGTCCAACGGATACAGTAATCCTGCACTGGTGCATCGGAATCTAATACTGGCCTCCCAGGAGCCGCTGAAGTCACAAACTCTTAGAAGATTCACTCTTCTTCTTCTTAAGTCGGCATTGTCCGTTTTGTATTCAATCCCGATGCAATTTCTGTGTTTCATAATCAATGTGAAAGTCCAAACGATACAGTCAACCTGGACTGGTGCATCGGAATCCAATACTGGTCTACCACAAGCCGCTCCCACCACAAACTCTTAGAAGATTCAATCTTCTTGTACTTAAATCGGCATTGTGCCTTTTGTATTCAATCCCGATGCGATAACTGTGTTTCATGGTCAATGTGAAGGTCCAAGGGATACAGTAAACCTGCACTGGTGCATCGGAATCTAATACTGGTCTCCCAGGAGCTGCTGAAAGCACAAACTCCAAGAGGATTCATTCTACTTGTACTTCATTCGGCATTGTCCCTTTTGCATTCAATCCCGATGCAATTTCTGTGTTTCATGGTCAATGTGGAGGTCCAAGGGATACAGTAAACCTGCACTGGTGCATCGGAATCTAATACTGGTATCTGAGGAGCCGCTCAAACCACAAACTCTTAGAAAATTCACCTTCTTGTACTTTAGTCGGCTTTGTGCATTTTTATTCAATCCCGATGCAATTTCTGTGTTTCATGGTCAATGTGAAGGTCCAAGGGAAACAGTAAACCTGCACTGGTGAAACGGAATCTAATACTGGTCTAAGCAGGAGCCGCTCAAAACACAAACTCTTAGAAGATTCACTCATCTTGTACTTAAGTCGGCATTGTGCATTTTGTATTCAATTCCGATGCAATTTCTGCGTTTCATGGGCAATGTGAATGCCCAAAGGATACAGTAAACATGCACTGGTGCATCGGAATCTAATACTGGTCTCCCAAGAGCCGCTCAAAACACAAACACTTAGATGATTAACTCTTCTTGTACTTATGTCGGCAGTCCCTTTTGTATTCAATCCCGATGCAATGACTGTGTTTCATGGTCAATGTGAAGGTCCAAGGTATACAGTAAACCTGCACTGGTGCAACGGAATCTAATACTGGTCTCCCAGGAGCCGCTCAGACCAGAAACTCTTAGAAGATTCAATCTTCCTGTACTTAAGTTGGCATTGTGCCTTCTGTATTCAATCGCGATGCAATATCTGTGTTTCATGGTCCATGTGAAGGTCCAAGGGATACAGTAAACTTGCACTGGTGCATCGGAATCTAATACTGGTCTCCCAAGAGCCGCTCAAAGCACAAACTCTTAGAAGTTTCAGTCTTCTTGTACTTAAGTCGGCATTGTCTCTTTTGTAATCAATCCCGATGCATATTCTGTGCTTCATGGTCAACGTGAAGGTCCAAGGGATACCGTTAACCGGCACTGGTGCATCGGAATCTAATACTGGTCTCACAGGAGCCGCTCGAATCACAAAATCTTATAAGATTCATCCTTCTTGTACTTTAGTCGGCATTGTCGTTTTTGCATTCAATCCCGATGAAATTTCTGTGTTTCGTGGCCAATTTGAAGGTCCAAGGGATACAGTAACCTTGCACAGGTGCATCGGAATCTAACACTTTTCCTCCAGGAGCCGCTCAAACCACAAACTCTTAGAAAATTCACTCTTCTTGTACATATGTCGGCATTGTCCCTTTTGTATTCAATCCCGATGCAAGTTCTGTGTATCATGGTCAATGTGAAGGTACAAGGGATACAGTAACCCTGCACTGGTGCAACGGAATCTAATACTGGTCTCCCAGGAGCCGCTCAGACCAGAAACTCTTAGAAGATTCAATCTTCTTGTACTTAAGTTGGCATTGTGCCTTCTGTATTCAATCGCGATGCAATATCTGTGTTTCATGGTCCATGTGAAGGTCCAAGGGATACAGTAAACTTGCACTGGTGCATCGGAATCTAATACTGGTCTCCCAAGAGCCGCTCAAAGCACAAACTCTTAGAAGTTTCACTCTTCTTGTACTTAAGTCGGCATTGTGCCGTATGTATTTAATCCCCACGCTACTTCTGTGTTTCATGGTCAATGTGAAGGGCCAAGGTATACAGCAATCCTGCACTGGTGAATCGGAATCTAATACTGTTCTCCGATGAGCCGCTCAAATCACAAACCCTTAGAAGGCTCACTTTTCATGTTCTTAAGTCGGCATTGTCCCTTTTGTATTCAATCTCGATGCGATTTTTGTTTTTCTTGGTCAATGTGAAGGTCAAAGGGATACAGTAAAATTGCACTGGTGCATCGGAATCTAATACAGGTCTCCCAGGAGACGCGTAAAGCACAAACTCTTCGAAGATTCACAGTTCTTGTGCTTAAGTTGGCATTGTGAGTTTTGTATTCTATCCCGATGTAATTTCTGTGTTTCATGGTCAATGTGAAGGTCCAAGGGATACAGTAAAACTGCACTGGTGCATCGGAATCTAATACAGGTCTCCCAGGAGACGCGCAAAGCACAAACTCTTCGAAGATTCACAGTTCTTGTGCTTAAGTTGGCATTGTGAGTTTTGTATTCTATCCCGATGTAATTTCTGTGTTTCATGGTCAATGTGAACGTCCAAGGGATACAGTAAAACTGCACTGGTGCATCGGAATCTAAACTGGTCTGCCAGGAGCCGCCCAAACCACAATGTCTTAGAAGATTCACTCTTCTTGTACTTAAGTCGGTATTGTGCCTTTTCTATTCAATCCCGAAGCAATTTTAGTGTTTGATAGTCAATGTGAAGGTTCAAATGATACAGTCAACCTGCGCTGGTGCATCGCAATCTAATACTGCTCTCCCAGGAGCCGCTGAAAACACAAACCCGTATATGATTGACTCTTCTTGTCCTTAAGTCGGCATTGTGCCTTTTGTATTCAATCACGAAGCAATTTCAGTGTTTGATAGTCAATGTGAAGGTTCAAATGATACAGTCAACCTGCACTAGTGCATCGCAATCTTATACTGGTCTCCCAGGAGCCGCTGAAAGCACAAACTCCTAGAGGATTCATTCAGCTTGTATTTAAGTCGGCATTGTCCGTTTTGTATTTAATCCCGATGCAATTTCAGTGTTTCATGGTCAATATGTAGGTCCAAGGGATACAGTAAACAAGCACTGGTGCATCGGAATCTAATGCTGGTCTTCCAGGTGCCGCTCAAAGCACAAAGCCATTGAAGATTCACTCTTCTTGTACTTAAGTCGGAATTCTCCTTCTTTGTATTCAATCCCAATGCATATTTCTGTGTTTCATGGTCATTGTGAAGGTCCAAGGGATACAGTAATCCTGCACAGGTGCATCGGAATCTAATACTGGACACTCAGGAGCCGCTCAAAACTCAAAGTCTTAGAAGATTCACTCTTCTTGTACTTAACTCGGCATTGCCCCTTATGTATTCCATCCTGATGCAATTTCTGTGTTTGATGGTCAATGTGAAGCTCCAAGGGATACAGTAAACCTGCACTGGTGCATCGGAATCGAATACTGGTCTCCGAGGCGCAGCTCAAAGGCTAAACTCTTAGAAAATTCACTCTTCTTGTAATTAAGTCGGCATTGACCCCATTGTATTCGGTCCCGATGCAATTTCTGTGTTTCATGGTCAATGTGAAGGTCAAAGGGATACAGTAAACGTGCACTGGTGCATCGGAATCTAATACAGGTCCCCCAGGAGACGCTCAAATCACAAACTCTTCGATGATTCACACCTTGTATGCTTTAGTTGGCATTGTGAGTTTTGTATTCAATCTCGATGCAATTTCTGTGTTTCATGGGGAATGCGAAGATCCAAGGGATACAGTAAACCTGCACTGGTGCATCGGAATCTAATACTGGTCTCCCAGAAGCCGCTCAAA
The DNA here is from genome assembly GCF_021461385.2 of Schistocerca piceifrons. Lineage (NCBI taxonomy): Eukaryota > Metazoa > Arthropoda > Insecta > Orthoptera > Acrididae > Schistocerca > Schistocerca piceifrons. The sequence goes on from NC_060139.1 coordinate 1,125,097,677, forward strand.
GCACAAACCCTTAGAAGATTCCCTCTTCTTGTACTTAAGTCGGCATTGTGCCTTTTCTATTCAATCCCGATGCGAGTTATGTGTTTCATGGTCAATGTGAAGGTACAAGGGATACAGTAATACTGCACTGGTGCATCGGAATCCAATACTAGTCTCCGAGGAGCCGCTCAAACCACAAACCCTTAGAAAATTGACCTTCTTGTACTTAAGTCGGCATTGTCCCTTTTGTATTCAATCACGATGCAATTTCTGCGATTCATGGTCCATGTGAATGTCCAAGGGATACAGTAATCGTACACTGGTGCATCGGAATCTAACACTGGTCTGCCAGGAGCCGCTCAAACCACAAACTCTTAGAAGGTTCACTCTTCTTGTACTTAAGTCGATATTGTGCCATTTGCATTCAATCCCAATGCAATATCTGTTTTTCATGGTCAATGTGAGGGTACAAGGGATACAGTAAAGAAGCACTGGTGCATCGGAATCTAATACTGGTCTGCCAGGAGCCGCCCAAACCACAAACTTTTAGAAGATTCACTCTTCTTGTACATATGTCGGCTATGTGCCTTTTGTAATCAATCCCGAAGCAATTTCAGTGTTTGATAGTCAATGTGAAGGTTCAAATGATACAGTCAACCTGCACTGGTGCATCGCTATCTTATACTGGTCTCCCAGGAGCCGCTCATAGCACAAACCCTTATAAGATTCACTCTTCTTCTACTGAAGTCGGCATTGTGGTTTTGTATTCAATCCCGATGCAATTTCTGTGTTTCACGGGCAATGTGAATGTTCAAGGGATACAGTTAACCTGCACTGATGCATCGGAATCTAATACTGGTCCCCCAGGAGCCGCTGAAAGCACTAACTCCTAAAAGATTCATTCTTCTTGTACGTAAGTCGGATTTGTGACTTTTGTATTCCATCCCGATGCGATTTCTGTGTTTCATGGTCAATGTAAAGGTCCAAAAGGATACAGTTAACCTGCACTGGTTCATCGGAATCTAATATTGGTCTCCCAGGAGCCGCTGAACGCAAAAACTCGTAGAGGATTCATTCTTCTTGTACTTATGTCGGCATTTTCCCGTTTGTATTCAATCCCGATGCAATTTCTGTGTCTCATGGTCAATGTCAAGGTCCAAGGATACAGTGAACCTGCACTGGTGCATCGGAATCTAATACTGGTCTCTCAGGAGCCACTCAAACCACAAACTCTTGGAAAATTGACTTTCTTGTACTTAATTCGGCATTGTCCCTTTAGTATTCAATTCCGATGCAAGTTCTGTGTTTCATGGTCAATGTGAAGGTCCAAAGGATACAATAAAGCTGTACTGGTCCATCGGAATCTAATACTGGTCTGCCAGGAGCCCCTAAATCACAAACTCCTAGAAGATTCATTCTTCTTGTACTTAAGTCGGCATTGTGCCTTTTGTATTCAATCCCGATGCAATTCCTGTGTTTCATGGTCAATTTGAAGGTCCAAATGATACAGTCAACCTGCACTGGTGCATCGGAATCTAATACTGGTCTCTCAGGAGCCACTCAAACCACAAACTTTTAGAAAAGTCACCTTCTTGTACTTAACTCGGCATTCTCCTGCTTGTATTCTATCCCGACGAAATTTCTGTGTTTCATGGTCAATGTGAAGGTCCAAGGAATACAGTAAAGCTGCACTGGTGCATCGGAATCTAATACTGGTCTGCCAGGAGCCGCCCAAACCACAGTCTCTTAGAAGATTCACTCTTCTTGTACTTAAGTCGGTATTGTGCCATTTCTATTCAGTCCCGAAGCAATTTTAGTGTTTGATAGTCAATGTGAAGGTTCAAATGATACAGTCAACCTGCGCTGGTGCATCGCAATCTAATACTGGTCTCCCAGGAGCCGCTCAAAACACAAACCCGTATAAGATTCACTCTTCTTGTTCTTATGTCGGCATTGTGCCTTTTGTATTCAATCCCGATGCAATTTCTGTGTTTCATGGGCAATGTGAAGGTCCAAGGGGTACAGTAAACCACCACTGGTGCATCGGAATCTAATACCGGTCTCCCAGGAGCCCCTAAAAACACAAACTCCTAGAAGATTCATTCTTCTTGTACTTAAGTCGGCATTGTGCCTTTTGTATTCAATCCCGATGCGATTTCTGTGTTTCATCGTCAATGTGAAGGTCCAAGGGATACAGTAAACCTGCACTGGTGCATCGGAATCTAATACTGGTCTCTCAGGAGCCACTCAAACCGCAAACTCGTAGGAAACTCACCATCTTGTACTTAAGTCGGCATTGTCTCCTTAGTATTCAATTCCGATGCAAGTTCTGTGTTTCATGGTCAATGTGAAGGTCAAAGGGATACAAAAACGTGCACTAGTGCATGGGAATCTAATACAGGTCTGCCAGGAGCCGTCCAAACCACAAACTCTTAGAAGATTCACTCTTCTTGTACTTAATTCGGCATTGTGCCTTTTGTAATCAATCCCGAAGCAAGTTCAGTGTTTGATAGTCAATGTGAAGGTTCAAATGATACAGTCAACCTGCACTGGTGCATCGCAATCTTATACTGGTCTCCCAGGAGCCACTCAAAGCACAAACCCTTATAAGATTCACTCTTCTTGTACTAAAGTCGGCATTGTGCCTTTTGTATTCAATCCCGATGCGATTTCTGTGTTTCATGGTCAATGTGAAGGTCCAAGGGATACAGTAAACCTGCACTGGTTCATCGGAATGCAATATTGGGCTCCCAGGAGCCGCTGAACGCAAAAACTCGTAGAGGATTCATTCTTCTTGTACTTATGTCGGCATTTTCCCGTTTGTATTCAATCCCGATGCAATTTCTGTGTTTCATGGTCAATGTGAAGGTCCAAGGGTTACAGTGAACCTGCACTGGTGCATCGGAATCTAATACCGGTTTCTCAGGAGCCACTCAAATCACAAACTCTTGGAAAATCGACCTTCTTGTACTTAATTCGGCATTGTCCCTTTAGTATTAAATTCCGATGCAAGTTCTGTGTTTCATGGCCAATGTGAAAGTCCAAGGGATACAGTAAACCTGCACTGGTGAATCGGAATCTAATACTGGTTTCCCTGGAGCCGTTCAAAGTACAAACTCTTAGAAGAATGACTCTTCTTGTACTTAAGCCGGCATTGTGCCTTTTGTGATCAATCCCAATGCAATTTCTGTTATTCATGGTCAATGTGAGGGTACAAGTTATACAGTAAACCTGCACTGGTGCATCGGAATCTAATACTGGTCTCACAGGAGTCGCTAAAAGCACAAACTCCTAGAGGATTCATTCTTCTTGTACTTAACTCGGCATTGTTCCTTTTGTAAGCAATCCCGATGCAATTTCTGTGTTTCATGGGCAACGTGAAGGTCCAAGGGATACAGTAAACCTGCACTGGTGCATCGGAATCTATTACTGGTCTGCCAGGAGCCGCCCAAACCACAAACTCTTAGAAGATTCACTCTTCTTGTACTTAAGTCGGCATTGTGCCTTTTGTATTAAATCCCGAAGCAATTTCAGTGTTTGATAGTCAATGTGAAGGTTCAAATGATACAGTCAACCTGCACTAGTGCATCGCAATCTTATACTAGTCTCCCAGCAGCCGCTGAAAGCACAAACTCCTAGAGGATTCATTCTTCTTGTATTTAAGTCGGCATTGTCCGTTTTGTATTTAATCCCGATGCAATTTCAGTGTTTCATGGTCAATATGTAGGTCCAAGGGATACAGTAAACAAGCACTGGTGCATCGGAATCTAATGCTGGTCTTCCAGGTGCCGCTCAAAGCACAAAGCCATAAAAGATTCACTCCTCTTGTACTTAAGTCGGAATTGTCCTTTTTTGTATTCAATCCCAATGCATATTTCTGTGTTTCATGGACATTGTGAAGGTCCAAGGGATACAGTAATCCTGCACAGGTGCATCGGAATCTAATACTGTACACCCAGGAGCCGCTCAAAACTCAAAGTCTTAGAAGATTCACTCTTCTTGTACTTAAGTCGGCATTGCCCCTTATGTAATCCATCCTGATGCAATTTCTGTGTTCGATGGTCAATGTGATGCTCCAAGGGATACAGTAAACCTGCACTGGTGCATCGGAATCGAATACTGGTCTCCGAGGCGCAGCTCAAAGCACAAACTCTTAGAAAATTCACTCTTCTTGTAATTAAGTCGGCATTGTCCCTATTGTATTCGGTCCCGATGCAATTTCTGTGTTTCATGGTCAATGTGAAGGTCAAGGGGATACAGTAAACGTGCACTGGTGCATCGGAATGTAATACAGGTCTCCCAGGAGACGCTCAAATCACAAACTCTTCGATGATTCACACCTTGTATGCTTTAGTTGGCATTGTGAGTTTTGTATTCAATCTCGATGCAATTTCTGTGTTTAATGGTCAATGTGAAGGTGCAATGGATACAGTAAAGCTGCACTGGTGCATCGGAATCTAATACTGGTCTGCCAGGAGCCTCTCAAACCACAAACTGTTAGAAGATTCACTCTTCTTGTACCTAAGTCGGCATTGTGCCTTTCCTATTCAATCCCGATGCGATTTCTGTGTTTCATGGTCAAGGTGAACGTTTAAGATATACAGTAAACCTGCACTGTTGCATCGGAATCTAATACTGGTCTCCCAGTAGCCGCTGAAAGCACAGACTCTTAGAGGATTCAATCTTCTTGTACTTAAGTTGGCGTTGTCCCTTTTGTATTCATTCCAGATGCAGTTTCTGTGTTTCATGGTGAAAGCGAAGGTCCAACTGATAGAGTCGAACTGCACTGGTGCATCGGAATCAAATACTGGTCCCCCAGGAGACGCTCAAAGCACAAACTCTTCTAAGATTCACACTTCGTGTGCTGAAGTTGGGATTGTGAGTTTTGTATTCAATCCCAATGCAATTTCTCTGTTTCATGGTCAATGTGAAGGTCCGAGGGATACAGTAAACCTGCACTGGTGCACCGGAATCTAATACTGGTCTGCCAGGAGCCGCTCAACCCACAAGCTCGTAGTAGATTCACTCTTCTTGTAATTAAGTCAATTAAGTCGGGTTTGTGCCTTTTGTATTCAATCCCGATGCAATTTCCGTGTTTGATAGTCAATGTGAAGGTTCAAATGATACAGTCAACCTGCACTGGTGCATCGCAATCTAATACTGGTCTCCCAGGAGCCGCCCAAAGCACAAGCCCTTAGAAGATTCATGCTTCTTGTATTTAAGTCGGCATTGTGCCTTTTCTATTTAATCCCGATGCAATTTCTGTTTTTGATGCTCAATGTGAAGGTGCAAGGGATATAGTAAACCTGCACTGGTTCATCGGAATCTAATACTGGTCTCCCAGGAGCCGCTGAAAGCACAAACTCCCAGAGGATTCATTCTTCTTGTACTTAAGTCAGCATTGTCCCTTTTGTATTCAATCCTCATGCAATTACTGTGTTTCATGGACAATGAGAAGGTCCAAGGGATACAGTAAACCTGCACTGGTTCATCGGAATCTAATACTGGTCTCCCAGGAGCCGCTCAAACCACAAACTCTTAGAAAATTCACTCTTCTTATACTTAAGTTCGCATTGCCCCTTTTGTATTCATTCCCGATGCTATCTCTGTGTTTCATGGTCAATGTGAAGGTCAAAGGGATACATTAAACGTGAACTGGTGCATCGGAATCTAATACAGGTCTCCCAGGAGATGCTCGAAGCACAAACTCTTCTAAGATTCACCCCCCTTGTACTTAAGTCGGCTTTGTGCCTATTGTATTCAGTCCCGATGCAATTTCTGTGTTTCATAGTCAATGTGAAGGTCCAAATGATACAGTCAACCTGCACTGGTGCATCGCAATGTAATACTGGTCTCCCAGGAGCCGCTCAAACACAAAATCTTAGAAGATTCACTCCTCTTGTACATAAGTCGGCATTGAGCCTCATGTATTCAATCGCGACGCAATTTCTGTGTATCTTGGTCAATGTGAAGGTCCAAATGATACAGTCAACCTGCACTGGTGCATCGGAATCTAATACTGGTCTACCATGAGCCGCTCAATCCCCATATTCTTGGAAGATTCACTCTTCTTGTACTTAAGTCGGCATTGTGCCTTTTCTATTCAATCCCGATGCGATTTCTATGTTTCATGGTCAATGTGAATGTCCAAAAGATACATTAAACCTGCACTGGTGGATCGGAATCTAATACTGGTCTCCCATGAGCTGCTCAATCCACATATTATTAGAAGATTCACTCTTCTTTTACTGAAGTCGGCATTGTGCATTTTCTATTCAATCCCGATGCGATTTCTGTGTTTCATGGTCAATGTGAATGTCCAAAAGATACATTAAACCTGCACTGTTGCATCGGAATCTAATACTGGTCTCCCAGGAGCCGCTGAAAGCACAAACTCTTAGTGGATTCATTCTTCTTGTACTTAAGTCGGCATTGTCCCTTTTACATTCAATCCCGATGCAATTTCTGTGTTTCATGGTCAATGTGAAGGTCCAAGGGCTGCAGTATACCTGAACTGGTGCATCGGAATCTAATACTGGTCTCCTAGGAGCCGCTGAACACACAAACTCTAGGAAGATTCACTCATCTTGTACTTAAGTTGGCATTGTGCATCTTGTATTGAATCCCGATGCAATTTCTGTGTTTCATGGGCAATGTGAAGGTCCATGGTATACAGTAAACGTGCACAGGTGCATCGGAATTTAAAACTGGTCTGCCAGGAGCCGCTCCAACCACAAACTTTTAAAAGATACACTCTTCTTGTACTTAAGTCGGCATTGTGCCATTTGCATTCAATCCCAATGCAATTTATGTGTGCATACACAATCTGAAGGTCCAAGGGATACAGTAAACCTGCACTGGTGCATCGGAATCTAATACTGGTCTCTCAGGAGCCGCTCAAACCACAAACTCTTAGAAGATTCACTCTTATTGTACTTAAATCGGCATTGTGCCTTTTGTATTCAATCCCGATTCAATTTCTGTGTTTCACGGTCAATGTGAAGGTCCAAATGATACAGTCAACCTGCACTGGTGCATCAGAATCTAATACTGGTCTCCAAGGAGCATCTCAAAGCACAAACTCTTAGAAGATGCACTCTTCTTGGACTTAAGTCGGCATTGTCCCTTTTGTATTCAATCCCAATGCGATTCCTGTGTTTCATGGTCAATGTGAAGGTCCAAGGGATACAGTGAACCTGCACTGGTGCATCGGAATCTATTACTGGTCTCCCATGAACCGCTCAAACCACAAACTCTTAGAAGATTCACTCTTCTTGTATTTAATTCGCCATTGTGCCCTTTGTATCCAATCCCGTGCAAATTCTGTGTTTAATTGTCAATGTGAAAGTCAGAGGGATACAGTAAACTTGATCTGGTGCATCGGAATCTAATACAGATCTCCCAGGAGACGCTCAAAGCACAAACTCCTCGAAGATTCACATTACTTGTGCTTAAGTTGGCATTGTGAGTTTTGTTTTCAATCCCTATGCAAATTCTGTGTTTCATGGTCAATGTGACGGTCCAAGGGGTACAGTAAACCTGCACTGGTGCATCGGAATCTAATTCTGGTCTCTCAGGAGTCGCTCAAACCAGAAACTCCTAGAAAATTGACCTTCTTTTACTTAAGTCGGCATTGTGCCTTTTGTATTCAATCCCGATGCAATTTCTGTGATTTGCGCTCAATATGAAGGTCCAACGGATACAGTAATCCTACACTGGTGCATCGGAATCTAATACTGGCCTCCCAGGAGCCGCTGAAGTCACAAACTCTTAGAAGATTCACTCTTCTTCTTCTTAAGTCGGCATTGTCCGTTTTGTATTCAATCCCGATGCAATTTCTGTGTTTCATAATCAATGTGAAAGTCCAAACGATACAGTCAACCTGGACTGGTGCATCGGAATCCATTACTGGTCTACCACAAGCCGCTCCCACCACAAACTCTTAGAAGATTCAATCTTCTTGTACTTAAATCGGCATTGTGCCTTTTGTATTCAATCCCGATGCGATAACTGTGTTTCATGGTCAATGTGAAGGTCCAAGGGATACAGTAAACCTGCACTGGTGCATCGGAATCTAATACTGGTCTCCCAGGAGCTGCTGAAAGCACAAACTCCAAGAGGATTCATTCTACTTGTACTTCATTCGGCATTGTCCCTTTTGCATTCAATCCCGATGCAATTTCTGTGTTTCATGGTCAATGTGGAGGTCCAAGGGATACAGTAAACCTGCACTGGTGCATCGGAATCTAATACTGGTATCTGAGGAGCCGCTCAAACCACAAACTCTTAGAAAATTCACCTTCTTGTACTTTAGTCGGCTTTGTGCATTTTTATTCAATCCCGATGCAATTTCTGTAATTCGTGGTCAATGTGAAGGTCCAAGGGATACAGTAAACCTGCACTGGTGCATCGGAATCTAATACTGGTCTGCCAGGAGCCGCTCCAACCACAAATTCTTAGAAGATTCTTTCTTCTTGTACTTAAGCCGGCATTGTGCCTTTTGTATTCAATCCCGATGCAAATTCTGTGTTTCATACACAATGTGAAGGTCCAAGAGATACAATAACCCTGCTCTGGTGCATCGGAATCCAATTCTGGCCTCTCATGAGCCGCTCAAATCACAAACTCTTAGAAAATTCACCTTCTTGTACTTAAGTCGGCATTGTGCCTTTTGTGTTCAATCCCGATGCAATATCTGTGATTCGTGCTCAATGTGAAGGTCCATGGGATACAGTAACCATGCACTGGTGCATCGGAATGTAACACTGGCCTCCCAGGGGCCACTGAAGTCACAAAGTCTTAGAAGATTCACTCGTCTTGTACTTGAGTCGGCATTGTCCATTTTGTATTCAATCCCGATGCAATTTCTGTGTTTCATAATCAATGTGAAGGTCCATATGATACAGTCAACCTGCACTGGTGCATCGGAATCTAATACTGGTCTGCCACAAGCCGCTCCAACCACAAACTCTTAGAAGATTCACTTTTCTTGTACTTAAATCGGCATTGTGCCTTTTGTATTCAATCCCGATGCGATATCTGTGTTTCATGGTCAATGTGAAGGTCCAAGGGATACAGTAAACCTGCACTGGTGCATCGAAATCTAATACTGGTCTCCCAGGAGCCGCTGAAATCACAAACTCCAAGAGTATTCAGTCTACTTGTACTTTAGTCGGCATTGTCCCTTTTGTATTCAATCCCGATGCAATTTCTGTGTTTCATGGTCAATGTGAAGGTCCAAGGGATACAGTAAACCTGCACTGGTGCATCGGAATCAAATACTGGTATCTCAAGAGCCGCTCAAACCACAAACTCTTAGAAAATTCACCTCTTGTACTTAAGTCGGCATTGTGCCTTTTGTATTCAATACCGATGCAATTTCTGTGATTCGTGGTCAATGTGAAGGTCCAAGGGATACAGTAATCCTGCACTGGTGCATCGGAAACTAATACTTCTCTCCCATGAGCCGCTCCAACAACAAACTTTACGAAGATTCACTCTTCTTGTACTTAAGTCGGCATTGTGCCTTTTGTATTCATTCCCGATGAAATTCTGTGTTTCATACACAATGTGAAGGTCCAAGAGATACAGTAAACCTGCTCTGGTGCATCGGAATCTCATTCTGGTCACTCAGGAGCCGCTCAAAGCACAAACTCTTAGAAAATTCACCTTCTTGTACTTAAGTCGGCATTGTTCCTTTTGTATTCAATCCCGATGCAATTTCTGTGATTCGTGCTCAATGTGAAGGTCCAAGGGATACAGTAATCCTGCACTGGTGCATCGGAATCTAACACTGGCCTCCCAGTAGCCGCTGAAGTCACAAACTCTTAGAAGATTCACTCTTCTTGTACTTAACACGGCATTGTCGATTTTGTATTCAATCCCGATGCAATTTCTGTGTTTCATAATCAATGTGAAGGTCCAAATGATACAGTCAACCGGCACTGGTGCATCGGAATCTAATACTGGTCTGCCACAAGCCGCTCCAACCACAAACTCTTAGAGGATTCACTCTTGTTGTACTTAAATCGGAATTGTGCCTTTTGTATTCAATCCCGATGCGATTTCTGTGTTTCATGGTCAATGTGAAGGTCCAAGGGATACAGTAAACCTGCTCTGGTGAATCGGAATCTAATACTGGTTTCCCAGGAGCCGCTGAAAGCACAAACTCCAAGAGGATTCATTCTACTTGTACTTTAGTCGGCATTGTCCCTTTTGTATTCATTGCGGATGCAATTTCTGTGTTTCATGGTCAATGTGTCGGTCCAAGGGATACAGTAAACCTGCACTGGTGCATCGGAATCTAATTCTGGTCTCTCAGGAGTCCCTCAAACCAGAAACTCTTAGAAAATTGACCTTCTTTCACTTAAGTCGGCATTGTGCCTTTTGTATTCAATCCCGATGCAATTTCTGTAATTTGCGCTCAATATGAAGGTCCAAGGGATACAGTAATCCTGCACTGGTGCATCGGAATCTAATACTGGCCTCCCAGGAGCCGCTGAAGTCACAAACTCTTAGAAGATTCACTCTTCTTCTTCTTAAGTCGGCATTGTCCGTTTTGTATTCAATCCCGATGCAATTTCTGTGTTTCATAATCAATGTGAAAGTCCAAACGATACAGTCAACCTGCACTGGTGCATCGGAATCTAATACTGGTCTGCCACAAGCCGCTCCAACCACAAACTCTTAGAAGATTCAATCTTCTTTTACTTAAATCGGCATTGTGCCTTTTGTATTCAATCCCGATGCGATAACTGTGTTTCATGGTCAATGTGAAGGCCCAAGAGATACAGTAAACCTGCACTGGTGCATCGGAATCTAATATGGGTCTCCGAGGAGCCGGTGAAAGCACAAACTCCAAGAAGATTCATTCTACTTGTACTTTAATCGGCATTGTCCCTTTTGTATTCAATCCCGATGCAATTTCCGTGTTTCATGGTGAATGTGGAGGTCCAAGGGATACAGTAAACCTGCACTGGTGCATCGGAATCTAATACTGGTATCTGAGGATCCGCTCAAACCACAAACTCTTTAAAATTCACCTTCCTGTACTTTAGTCGGCATTGTGCCTTTTGTATTCAATCCCGATGCAATTTCTGTGATTCGTGGTCAATGTGAAGGTCCAAGGGATACAGTAAACCTGCACTGGTGCATCGGAATCTAATACTGGTCTCCCAGGAGCCGCTGAAATCACAAACTCCAAGAGTATACATTCTACTTGTACTTTAGTCGGCATTGTCCCTTTTGTATTCAATCCCGTTGCAATTTATGTGTTTCATGGTCAATGTGAAGGTCCAAAGGATACAGTAAACCTGCACTGGTGCATCGGAATCAAATAATGGTATCTCAAGAGCCGCTCAAACCACAAACTCTTAGAAAATTCACCTTCTTGTACTTAAGTCGGCATTGTGCGTTTTGTATTCAATACCGATGCAATTTCTGTGATTCGTGGTCAATGTGAAGGTCCAAGGGATACAGTAATCCTGCACTGGTGCATCGGAAAGTAATACTTCTCTCCCATGACCCGCTCAAACCACAAACTCTTAGAAGATTCACTCTCCTTGTATTTAAGTCGCCATTGTGCTTTTTGTATTCAATCCCGATGCGATGGCTGTGTTTTGTGGTCAATGTGAAGGTCCAAGGGGTATAGTAATCCTGCACTGGTGCATCTGAATCTAAAACTTGTCTCTCAGGAGCCGCTCAAACCACAACCTCTTAGAAAATTCACCTTCATGTACTTTAGTCGGCATTGTGCATTTTGTATTCAATCCCGATGCAATTTCTGTGATTAGTGGTCAATGTGAAGGTACAAGGAATACAGTAAACCTGCACTGGTGCATCGGAATCTAATATTGGTCTACCAGGAGCCGCTCCAACAACAAACTTTTCGAAGATTCACTCTTCTTGTACTTAAGTCGGCATTGTGCCTTTTGTATTCATTCCCGATGCAAATTCTGTGTTTCATACACAATGTGAAGGTCCAAGAGATACAGTAGACCTGCTCTGGTGCATCGGAATCTAATTCTGGTCTCTCAGGAGCCGCTCAAACCACAAACTCTTAGAAAATTCACCTTCTTGTACTTAAGTCGGCATTGTGCCTTTTGTATTCAATCCCAATGCAATTTCTGTGATTCGTGCTCAATGTGAAGGTCCAAGGGATACAGTTATCCTGCACTGGTGCATCGGAATCTAACACTGGCCTCCCAGTAGCCGCTGAAGTCACAAACTCTTAGAAGATTCACTCTTCTTGTACTTAACTCGGCATTGTCGATTTTGTATTCAATCCCGATGCAATTTCTGTGTTTCATAATCAATGTGAAGGTCCAAATGATACAGTCAACCTCCACCGGTGCATCGGAATCTAATACTGGTCTGCCACAAGCCGCTCCAACCACAAACTCTTAGAAGATTCACTCTTGTTGTACTTAAATCGGAATTGTGCCTTTTGTATTCACTCCCGATGCGATTTCTGTGTTTCATGGTCAATGTGAAGGACCAAGGGATACAGTAAACCTGCTCTGGTGCATCGGAATCTGATACTGGTTTCCCAGGAGCCGCTGAAAGCACAAACTCCAAGAGGATTCATTCTACTTGTACTTTAGTCGGCATTGTCCCTTTTGTATTCATTGCCGATGCAATTTCTGTGTTTCATGGTCAATGTGACGGTCCAAGGGATACAGTAAACCTGCACTGGTGCATCGGAATCTATTTGTGGTCTCTCAGGAGTCGCTCAAACCAGAAACTCTTAGAAAATTGACCTTCTTTTACTTAAGTCGGCATTGTGCCTTTTGTATTCAATCCCGATGCAATTTCTGTGATTTGCGCTCAATATGAAGGTCCAAGGGATACAGTAATCCTGCACTGGTGCATCGGAATCTAATACTAGCCTCCCAGGAGCCGCTGAAGTCACAAACTCTTAGAAGATTTACTCTTCTTCTTCTTAAGTCGGCATTGTCCGTTTTGTATTCAATCCCGATGCAATTTCTGTGTTTCATAATCAATGTGAAAGTCCAAACGATACAGTCAACCTGCACTGGTGCATCGGAATCTAATACTGGTCTGCCACAAGCCGCTCCAACCACAAACTCTTAGAAGATTCACTTTTCTTGTACTTAAATCGGCATTGTGCCTTTTGTATTCAATCCCGATGCGATATCTGTGTTTCATGGTCAATGTGAAGGTCCAAGGGATACAGTAAACCTGCACTGGTGCATCGAAATCTAATACTGGTCTCCCAGGAGCCGCTGAAATCACAAACTCCAAGAGTATTCAGTCTACTTGTACTTTAGTCGGCATTGTCCCTTTTGTATTCAATCCCGATGCAATTTCTGTGTTTCATGGTCAATGTGAAGGTCCAAGGGATACAGTAAACCTGCACTGGTGCATCGGAATCAAATACTGGTATCTCAAGAGCCGCTCAAACCACAAACTCTTAGAAAATTCACCTCTTGTACTTAAGTCGGCATTGTGCCTTTTGTATTCAATACCGATGCAATTTCTGTGATTCGTGGTCAATGTGAAGGTCCAAGGGATACAGTAATCCTGCACTGGTGCATCGGAAACTAATACTTCTCTCCCATGAGCCGCTCCAACAACAAACTTTACGAAGATTCACTCTTCTTGTACTTAAGTCGGCATTGTGCCTTTTGTATTCATTCCCGATGAAATTCTGTGTTTCATACACAATGTGAAGGTCCAAGAGATACAGTAAACCTGCTCTGGTGCATCGGAATCTCATTCTGGTCACTCAGGAGCCGCTCAAAGCACAAACTCTTAGAAAATTCACCTTCTTGTACTTAAGTCGGCATTGTTCCTTTTGTATTCAATCCCGATGCAATTTCTGTGATTCGTGCTCAATGTGAAGGTCCAAGGGATACAGTAATCCTGCACTGGTGCATCGGAATCTAACACTGGCCTCCCAGTAGCCGCTGAAGTCACAAACTCTTAGAAGATTCACTCTTCTTGTACTTAACACGGCATTGTCGATTTTGTATTCAATCCCGATGCAATTTCTGTGTTTCATAATCAATGTGAAGGTCCAAATGATACAGTCAACCGGCACTGGTGCATCGGAATCTAATACTGGTCTGCCACAAGCCGCTCCAACCACAAACTCTTAGAGGATTCACTCTTGTTGTACTTAAATCGGAATTGTGCCTTTTGTATTCAATCCCGATGCGATTTCTGTGTTTCATGGTCAATGTGAAGGTCCAAGGGATACAGTAAACCTGCTCTGGTGAATCGGAATCTAATACTGGTTTCCCAGGAGCCGCTGAAAGCACAAACTCCAAGAGGATTCATTCTACTTGTACTTTAGTCGGCATTGTCCCTTTTGTATTCATTGCGGATGCAATTTCTGTGTTTCATGGTCAATGTGTCGGTCCAAGGGATACAGTAAACCTGCACTGGTGCATCGGAATCTAATTCTGGTCTCTCAGGAGTCCCTCAAACCAGAAACTCTTAGAAAATTGACCTTCTTTCACTTAAGTCGGCATTGTGCCTTTTGTATTCAATCCCGATGCAATTTCTGTAATTTGCGCTCAATATGAAGGTCCAAGGGATACAGTAATCCTGCACTGGTGCATCGGAATCTAATACTGGCCTCCCAGGAGCCGCTGAAGTCACAAACTCTTAGAAGATTCACTCTTCTTCTTCTTAAGTCGGCATTGTCCGTTTTGTATTCAATCCCGATGCAATTTCTGTGTTTCATAATCAATGTGAAAGTCCAAACGATACAGTCAACCTGCACTGGTGCATCGGAATCTAATACTGGTCTGCCACAAACCGCTCCAACCACAAACTCTTAGAAGATTCAATCTTCTTTTACTTAAATCGGCATTGTGCCTTTTGTATTCAATCCCGATGCGATAACTGTGTTTCATGGTCAATGTGAAGGCCCAAGAGATACAGTAAACCTGCACTGGTGCATCGGAATCTAATATGGGTCTCCGAGGAGCCGGTGAAAGCACAAACTCCAAGAAGATTCATTCTACTTGTACTTTAATCGGCATTGTCCCTTTTGTATTCAATCCCGATGCAATTTCCGTGTTTCATGGTGAATGTGGAGGTCCAAGGGATACAGTAAACCTGCACTGGTGCATCGGAATCTAATACTGGTATCTGAGGATCCGCTCAAACCACAAACTCTTTAAAATTCACCTTCCTGTACTTTAGTCGGCATTGTGCCTTTTGTATTCAATCCCGATGCAATTTCTGTGATTCGTGGTCAATGTGAAGGTCCAAGGGATACAGTAAACCTGCACTGGTGCATCGGAATCTAATACTGGTCTCCCAGGAGCCGCTGAAATCACAAACTCCAAGAGTATACATTCTACTTGTACTTTAGTCGGCATTGTCCCTTTTGTATTCAATCCCGTTGCAATTTATGTGTTTCATGGTCAATGTGAAGGTCCAAAGGATACAGTAAACCTGCACTGGTGCATCGGAATCAAATAATGGTATCTCAAGAGCCGCTCAAACCACAAACTCTTAGAAAATTCACCTTCTTGTACTTAAGTCGGCATTGTGCGTTTTGTATTCAATACCGATGCAATTTCTGTGATTCGTGGTCAATGTGAAGGTCCAAGGGATACAGTAATCCTGCACTGGTGCATCGGAAAGTAATACTTCTCTCCCATGACCCGCTCAAACCACAAACTCTTAGAAGATTCACTCTCCTTGTATTTAAGTCGCCATTGTGCTTTTTGTATTCAATCCCGATGCGATGGCTGTGTTTTGTGGTCAATGTGAAGGTCCAAGGGGTATAGTAATCCTGCACTGGTGCATCTGAATCTAAAACTTGTCTCTCAGGAGCCGCTCAAACCACAACCTCTTAGAAAATTCACCTTCATGTACTTTAGTCGGCATTGTGCATTTTGTATTCAATCCCGATGCAATTTCTGTGATTAGTGGTCAATGTGAAGGTACAAGGAATACAGTAAACCTGCACTGGTGCATCGGAATCTAATATTGGTCTACCAGGAGCCGCTCCAACAACAAACTTTTCGAAGATTCACTCTTCTTGTACTTAAGTCGGCATTGTGCCTTTTGTATTCATTCCCGATGCAAATTCTGTGTTTCATACACAATGTGAAGGTCCAAGAGATACAGTAGACCTGCTCTGGTGCATCGGAATCTAATTCTGGTCTCTCAGGAGCCGCTCAAACCACAAACTCTTAGAAAATTCACCTTCTTGTACTTAAGTCGGCATTGTGCCTTTTGTATTCAATCCCAATGCAATTTCTGTGATTCGTGCTCAATGTGAAGGTCCAAGGGATACAGTTATCCTGCACTGGTGCATCGGAATCTAACACTGGCCTCCCAGTAGCCGCTGAAGTCACAAACTCTTAGAAGATTCACTCTTCTTGTACTTAACTCGGCATTGTCGATTTTGTATTCAATCCCGATGCAATTTCTGTGTTTCATAATCAATGTGAAGGTCCAAATGATACAGTCAACCTCCACCGGTGCATCGGAATCTAATACTGGTCTGCCACAAGCCGCTCCAACCACAAACTCTTAGAAGATTCACTCTTGTTGTACTTAAATCGGAATTGTGCCTTTTGTATTCACTCCCGATGCGATTTCTGTGTTTCATGGTCAATGTGAAGGACCAAGGGATACAGTAAACCTGCTCTGGTGCATCGGAATCTGATACTGGTTTCCCAGGAGCCGCTGAAAGCACAAACTCCAAGAGGATTCATTCTACTTGTACTTTAGTCGGCATTGTCCCTTTTGTATTCATTGCCGATGCAATTTCTGTGTTTCATGGTCAATGTGACGGTCCAAGGGATACAGTAAACCTGCACTGGTGCATCGGAATCTATTTGTGGTCTCTCAGGAGTCGCTCAAACCAGAAACTCTTAGAAAATTGACCTTCTTTTACTTAAGTCGGCATTGTGCCTTTTGTATTCAATCCCGATGCAATTTCTGTGATTTGCGCTCAATATGAAGGTCCAAGGGATACAGTAATCCTGCACTGGTGCATCGGAATCTAATACTAGCCTCCCAGGAGCCGCTGAAGTCACAAACTCTTAGAAGATTTACTCTTCTTCTTCTTAAGTCGGCATTGTCCGTTTTGTATTCAATCCCGATGCAATTTCTGTGTTTCATAATCAATGTGAAAGTCCAAACGATACAGTCAACCTGCACTGGTGCATCGGAATCTAATACTGGTCTGCCACAAGCCGCTCCAACCACAAACTCTTAGAAGATTCGATCATCTTGTACTTAAATCGGCATTGTGCCTTTTGTATTCAATCCCGATGCGATAACTGTGTTTCATGGTCAATGTGAAGGTCCAAGAGATACAGTAAACCTGCACTGGTGCATCGGAATCTAATACGGGTCTCCGAGGAGCCGGTGAAAGCACAAACTCCAAAAAGATTCATTCTACTTGTACTTTAATCGGCATTGTCCCTTTTGTATTCAATCCCGATGCAATTTCTGTGTTTCATGGTGAATGTGGAGGTCCAAGGGATACAGTAAACCTGCACTGGTGCATCGGAATCTAATACTGGTATCTGAGGAGCCGCTCAAACCACAAACTCTTTAAAATTCACCTTCCTGTACTTTAGTCGGCATTGTGCCTTTTGTATTCAATCCCGATGCAATTTCTGTGATTCGTGGTCAATGTGAAGGTCCAAGGGATACCTTAAACCTGCACTGGTGCATCGGAATCTAATACTGGTCTCCCAGGAGCCGCTGAAATCACAAACTCCAAGAGTATACATTCTACTTGTACTTTAGTCGGCATTGTCCCTTTTGTATTCAATCCCGTTGCAATTTATGTGTTTCATGGTCAATGTGAAGGTCCAAAGGATACAGTAAACCTGCACTGGTGCATCGGAATCAAATAATGGTATCTCAAGAGCCGCTCAAACCACAAACTCTTAGAAAATTCACCTTCTTGTACTTAAGTCGGCATTGTGCGTTTTGTATTCAATACCGATGCAATTTCTGTGATTCGTGGTCAATGTGAAGGTCCAAGGGATACAGTAATCCTGCACTGGTGCATCGGAAACTATTACTTCTCTCCCATGAGCCGCTCAAACCACAAACTCTTAGAAGATTCACTCTTCTTGTATTTAAGTCGCCATTGTGCATTTTGTATTCAATCCCGATGCGATGGCTGTGTTTTGTGGTCAATGTGAAGGTCCAAGGGGTATAGTAATCCTGCACTGGTGCATCTGAATCTAAAACTTGTCTCTCAGGAGCCGCTCAAACCACAACCTCTTAGAAAATTCACCTTCTTGTACTTTAGTCGGCATTGTGCATTTTGTATTCAATCCCGATGCAATTTCTGTGATTGGTGGTCAATGTGAAGGTACAAGGAATACAGTAAACCTGCACTGGTGCATCGGAATCTAATATTGGTCTACCAGGAGCCGCTCCAACAACAAACTTTTCGAAGATTCACTCTTCTTGTACTTAAGTCGGCATTGTGCCTTTTGTATTCATTCGCGATGCAAATTCTGTGTTACATACACAATGTGAAGGTCCAAGAGATACAGTAGACCTGCTCTGGTGCATCGGAATCTAATTCTGGTCTCTCAGGAGCCGCTCAAACCACAAACTCTTAGAAAATTCACCTTCTTGTACTTAAGTCGGCATTGTGCCTTTTGTATTCAATCCCAATGCAATTTCTGTGATTCGTGCTCAATGTGGAGGTCCAAGGGATACAGTTATCCTGCACTGGTGCATCGGAATCTAACACTGGCCTCCCAGTAGGCGCTGAAGTCACAAACTCTTAGAAGATTCACTCTTCTTGTACTTAACTCGGCATTGTCGATTTTGTATTCAATCCCAATGCAATTTCTGTGTTTCATAATCAATGTGAAGGTCCAAATGATACAGTCAACCTCCACCGGTGCATCGGAATCTAATACTGGTCTGCCACAAGCCGCTCCAACCACAAACTCTTAGAAGATTCACTCTTGTTGTACTTAAATCGGAATTGTGCCTTTTGTATTCAATCCCGATGCGATTTCTGTGTTTCATGGTCAATGTGAAGTTCCAAGGGATACAGTAAACCTGCTCTGGTGCATCGGAATCTGATACTGGTTTCCCAGGAGCCGCTGAAAGCACAAACTCCAAGAGGATTCATTCTACTTGTACTTTAGTCGGCATTGTCCCTTTTGTATTCATTGCCGATGCAATTTCTGTGTTTCATGGTCAATGTGACGGTCCAAGGGATACAGTAAACCTGCACTGGTGCATCGGAATCTATTTGTGGTCTCTCAGGGGTCGCTCAAACCAGAAACTCTTAGAAAATTGACCTTCTTTTACTTAAGTCGGCATTGTGCCTTTTGTATTCAATCCCGATGCAATTTCTGTGATTTGCGCTCAATATGAAGGTCCAAGGGATACAGTAATCCTGCACTGGTGCATCGGAATCTAATACTAGCCTCCCAGGAGCC
The DNA here is from genome assembly GCF_021461385.2 of Schistocerca piceifrons. Taxonomy (NCBI): domain Eukaryota; kingdom Metazoa; phylum Arthropoda; class Insecta; order Orthoptera; family Acrididae; genus Schistocerca; species Schistocerca piceifrons. The sequence goes on from NC_060139.1 coordinate 1,125,117,074, forward strand.
GACGAAGTCACAAACTCTTAGAAGATTTACTCTTCTTCTTCTTAAGTCGGCATTGTCCGTTTTGTATTCAATCCCGATGCAATTTCTGTGTTTCATAATCAATGTGAAAGTCCAAACGATACAGTCAACCTGCACTGGTGCATCGGAATCTAATACTGGTCTGCCACAAGCCGCTCCAACCACAAACTCTTAGAAGATTCGATCTTCTTGTACTTAAATCGGCATTGTGCCTTTTGTATTCAATCCCGATGCGATAACTGTGTTTCATGGTCAATGTGAAGGTCCAAGGGATACCGTAAACCTGCAGTGGTGCATCGGAATCAAATACTGGTTTCTCAAGAGCCGCTCAAACCACAAACTCTTAGAAAATTCACCTTCTTGTACTTAAGTCGGCATTGTGCCTTTTGTATTCAATACCGATGCAATTTCTGTGATTCGTGGTCATTATGAAGGTCCAAGGGATACAGTAATCCTGCACTGGTGCATCGGAAACTAATTCTTCTCTCCCATGAACCGCTGAAACCACAAACTCTTAGAAGATTCACTCTTCTTGTATTTAATTCGCCATAGTGCTTTTTGTATTCAATCCCGATGCGATGGCTGTGTTTCGTGGTCAATGTGAAGGTCCAAGGGGTATAGTAAACCTGCACTGGTGTATCTGAATCTAAAACTTGTCTCTCAGGAGCCGCTCAAACCACAAACTCTTAGAAGATTCACTCTTCTTGTATTTAATTCGCCATAGTGCTTTTTGTATTCAATCCCGATGCAATTTCTGTGATTCGTGGTCAATGTGAAGGTCCAAGAGATACAGTAATCCTGCACTGGTGCATCGGAATCTAATACTGGTCTCCCGGGAGCCGCTGAAGGCACAAACTCTTAGAAGATTCACTCTTCTTCTTCTTAAGTCGGCATTGTCCGTTTTGTATTCAATCCCGATGCAATTTCTGTGTTTCATAGTCAATGTGAAGGTCCAAATGATACAGTCAACTTGCACTGGTGCATCGGAATCTACTACTGGTCTCCCAGGAACTGAAAAAACCACAAACTCTTCGAAGATTCACTCTTCTTGTACAGAAGTTTTTAATGTGCATTTTGTATTTAATCCCGATGGAATTTCTATGTTTCATGTTCAATGAGAATGTCCAAGGGATACAGTAAACCTGCACTGGTTCATCGGAATCTAATACTGGTTTCCCATGAACCGCACAAACCACAAATTCTTAGAAGATTCACTCTTCCTGTATATAAGTCGTCATTGTGCCTTTTTTATTCAATCCCGATGCGATGTCTGTGTTTAATGGTCAATTTGAAGGTCAAAGGGATACAGTAAACGTGCTCTGGTGCATCGGAATCTAATACGGGTCTCGCAGGAGGCGCTCAAAGCACAAAATCTTCGAAGATTCACACTACTTGTGCTTAAGTTGGCATTGTGAGTTTTGCATCCAATACCGATGCAATTTCGGTGTTTCATGGTCAATGTGAAGGTCCAAGGGATACAGTAAACCTGCACAAGAACATCGGAATCTATTACTGGTCTGCCAGGAGTCGTTCCAACCACAAACTCTTAGAAGATACACGGTTCTTGTACTTAAGTCGGCATTGTGTCTTTTGTATTCAACCCTAATGCAATTTCTGTGTTTCATACACAATGTGAAGGTCCAAGGGATACAGTAAACATGCACTGGTGCATCGGAATCTAATACTGGTCTCCCAGGAGCCGCTCAAAGCACAAACTCTTAGAAGGTTCACTCATCTTGTACTTAAGTTGGCATTGTCCTTTTGGATTCAATCCCGATGCAATATCTGTGAATTATGGTCAATGTGAAGTTCCAAGCGATACAGTTATCCTGCACTGGTGCATGGGAATCTAATGCTGGTCGTCCAGGAGCCGCTGAAGGCACAAACTCTTATAAGATTCACTCTTCTTATACTTAAGTCGGCATTGTGCATTTTGTATTCAATCCCGATGCAATTTCCGTGTTTCATAGTCAATGTTAATGTCCAAGTGATACATTAAACCTGCACTGGTTCATCGGAATGTAATACTAGTGTCCCAGCAGCTGCTGAAAGCACAAACTCCTAGGGGATTCATTCTTCTTGTTCTTAAGTCGGCATTGTCCCTTTTGTGTTCAATCCCGATGCAATTTCTGTGTTTCATGGTCAATGTGAAGGTCCAAGGGATACAATAATCCTGCACTGGTGCATGGGAAACTAATACTGTTCTCTCAGGAGCCGCTCAAACCACAAACTCTTAGAAAATTCACCTTCTTGTACTTAAGTCGGCATTGCCCATTTTGTATTCAATCCCGATGCAATTTCTGTGTTTAATGGTCAATGTGAAGGTCAGAGGGATACAGTAAACGTGCTCTGGTGCATCGGAATCTAATACAGGTCTTCCAGGAGCCGCTCAAAGCACAAACTCTTCGAAGATTCACTCTTCTTTTACATAAGTCGTTATTTTGCATTTTCTATTCAATCCGGATGCAATTTCTATGTTTCATCTTGAATGAGAATGTCCAAGGGATACAATAAACCTGCACTGGTTCATGAAAATCTAATACTGGTCCCCCATGAGCCGCTCAAACCACAAACTCTTAGAAGATTCAATCTTCTTGTATTTAAGTCGCCATTGTGCCTTTCGTATTCAATCCCGATGCGATGTCTGTGTTTCATGGTCAATGTGAAGGTCCAAGGGATACAGTAAACCTGCACTGGTGCTTCAGAATCTAAAACTGGTCTCTCAGGAGCCGCTCAAACCACAAGTTCTTAGAAAATTCACCTTCTTGTACTGAAGTCGGCATTGTGCACTTTGTATTCAATCCCGATGCGATGTCTGTGTTTCATGGTCAATGTGAAGGTCCAAGGTATACAGTAAACCTGCACAGGTGAATTGGAATATAATACTGGGTTTCCAGGAGCCGCTCAATGCACAAAACCTTAGAAGATTCCCTCTTCTTGTACTTAAGTCAGCATTGTGCCTTATGTATTTAATCCCGATGCAATTTCTGTGTATCATGGTCAATGTGGAGGTCCAAATGATACAGTTAACCTGCACTGGTGCATAGGAATGTAATACTGGCCTCCCAGGAGCCGCTCAAAGCACAGAATCTTAGAAGATTCACTCTTCTTGTACTTAAGTCAGCATTGTGCCTTTTCTATTCAATCCCGATACGATTTCTGTGTTTCATGGTCAATGTGAATGTCGAAAAGATACATTAAATCTGCACTGGTACATCGGAATCTAATACTGGTGTCCCAGGAGCCACTGAAAGCACAAACTCCTAGAGGATTCATTCTTCTTGTACTTAAGTCGGCATTGTCCCTTTTGTATTCAATCCCGTTGCAATTTCTGTGTTTCATGGTCAATGTGAAGGTCCAAATGATACAGTCAACCTGCACTGGTGCACTGGAATCTAATACTGGTCTCCCATATGCCGCTCAAAGCACAAACTCTTAGAAGAATCACTCTTCTTATACTTAAGTCGGCATTGTTAATTTTGTATTGAATCCCGATGCAATTTCTGTGTTTCATGGTCAATGTGAAGGTCCAAGGGATACAGTAAACCTGCACAGGTGCATCGGAATCTATTTCTGGTCTGCCAGGACCTGCTACAACCACAAACTCTTAGAAGATACACTCTTCTTGTACTTAAGTCGGGATTGTGCCTTTTGTATTCAATCCCAATGCAATTTATGTGTTTCATACACAATGTGAAGGTCCAAGGGATACAGTAAACCTGCGCTGCTGCATCGGATTCTAATACTGGTCTCCCAGGAGCCACTCAAATCACAAACTCTTAGAAGATTCACTCTCCTTGTACTTAAGTTGGCATTGTCCATTTTGTATTCAATCCCGATGCAATTTCTGTGATTCATGGACAATGGGAAGTTCCAAGGGATACAGTTATCCTGCACTGGTGCATGAGAATCTAATACTGGTCGTCCAGGAGCCGCTGAAGGCACAAAGTCTTAGAAGATTCACTCTTCTTATAATTAAGTTGGCATTGTGCATTTTGTATTCAATCCCGATGCAATTTTTGTGTTTCATTGTCAATTTTAAGGTCCAAATGACACAGTAAACCTGCACTAGTGCATCGGAATGTAATACTGGTCTCCCACCAGCCGCTGAAAGCACAAACTCCTAGAGGATTCATTCTTCTTGTACTTAAGTCGGCATTGTCCTTTTTGTGTTAAATCCCGATGCAATTTCTGTGTTTCATGGTCAATGTGAAGGTCCAAATGATACAGTCATCCTGCACTGGTGCATCGGAATCTATTACTGGTCTCTCAGGAGCCCCTCAAACCACAAACTCTTAGAAAATTCACCTTCATGTACTTAAGTCGGCATTGTGCCTTTTGTATTCAATCTCGATTCAATTTCTGTGTTTAATGGTCAATGTGAAGGTCAGAGGGATACTGTAAACCTGCACTGGTGCATCGGAATCTAATACTGGTCTGCCAGGGGCCGCTCCAATCACAAATTTTTAGAAGCTTCACTCTTCTTGTACTTAAATCGGCATTGTGCCTTTTGTATTCAATCGCGATGCTATTTCTGTGTTTCATGGTCAATGTGAAGGTCCAAGGGATACAGTAAACCTGCACTGGTGCATCGGAATTTGATACTGGTCTCCCAGGAGCCGTTGAAAGCACAAACTCCAAGAGGATTCATTCTTCTTGTACTTTAGTCGGCATTGTCCCTTTTGTATTCTATCCAGATGCAATTTTTGTAATTCATGGTCAATGCGAAGGTCCAAGGGATACAGTAAACCTGCACTGGTGAATCGGAATTTAATACTGGTCTCCCAGGGGCGGCTCAAACCACAAACTCTTAGACGATTCACTCTTCTTGTACGTAAGTCGGCATTGTGCGTTTAGTATTCAATCCCGACGCAATATCTGTGTTTCATAGTCAATGTAAAGGTCCAAGGGATACAGTTGACCTGCACTGGTGCATTGGAATCTAATACTGGTCTCCCATGAGCCGCTCAAACCACAAATTCTTAGAAGATTCACTCTTCTTGTACTTAAGTCGGCATTGCCCCTTTTGTATTCAATCCCGATTCAAGTTCTGTGTTTCATGGTCAATGTGAAGGTCCAAGGGATACAGTAAACCTGCACAGGTGCATCGGAATGTAATACTGGGTTTCCAGGAGCCGCTCAAAACACAAAATCTTAGAAGATTCACTCTTCTTGTACTTAAGTCAGCATTGTGCATTTTCTATTTAGTCCCGATGCAATTTCTGTGTATCATGGTCAATGTGGAGGTCCAAATGATACAGTCAACCTGCACTGGTGCAACGGAATGTAATACTGGCCTCCCAGGAGCCGCTCAAATCAAAGAATCTTATAAGAATCACTCTTCTTGGAAATAAGTCGGCATTGTGCCTTTTCTATTCTATCCCGATGCGATTTCTGTGTTTCATGGTTAATGTGAATGTCCAGAAGATACACTAAATCTGCACTGGTGCCTCGGAATCTAATACTGGTCTCCCAGGAGCCGCTGAAAGCACAAACTCCTAGAGGATTCATTCTTCTTGTACTTATGTCGGCATTGTCCCTTTAGTATTCAATCCCGATGCAATTTCTGTGTTTCATGGTCAATGAGAAGGTCCAAATGATACAGTCAACCTGCACTGGGGCATCGGAATCTAATACTGGTCTCCCATATGCCGCTCAAAGCCCAAACTCTTGGAAGATTCACTCGTCCTTTATTTAAGTCAGCATTGTGCCTTTTGTATTCAATCCCGATGCGATTTCTGTGTTTCATGGTCAATGTGAAGGTCCAAGGTATACAGTAAACCTGCACAGGTGCATCGGATTCTAAAACCGGTCTCCCAGGAGCCACTCAATTCACAAAGTCTTAGAAGATTCACTCTCCTTGTACTTATGTCGACATTGTCCATTTCGTATTCAATCCCGATGCAATTTCTGTGTTTCATGTTCAATGTGAAGTTCCAAGGGATACAGTAAACCTGCACTGGTGCATCGGAATCTAATACAAGTCTGCCAGAAGCCGCTCCAACCACAAAGTCTTAGAAGATTCACTCTTCTTGTACTTAAATCGGCATTATGCCTTTTGTATTCAATCCCGATGCGATTTCTGTGTTTCATGGTCAATGTGAAGCTCCAAGGGATACAGTAAACCTTCAGTGGTGCATCGGATCCTAATACTGGTCTCTCAGGAGCCGCTCAAACCACAAACTCTTGGAAAATTCACCTTTTTGTACTTAAGACGGCATTGTCCTTATTTTATTCAATCCCGATGCAATTTCTGTGTTTTATGGTCAATGTGAAGGTCCAAGATATACAGTAAACCTGCACAGGTGCATTGGAATATAATACTGGGTTTCCAGGAGCCGCTCAATGCACAAAATCTTAGAAGATTCCCTCTTCTTGTACTTAAGTCAGCATTGTGCCTTTTCTATTCAATCCCGATACGATTTCTGTGTTTCATGGTCAATGTGAATGTCGAAAAGATACATTAAATCTGCACTGGTACATCGGAATCTAATACTGGTGTCCCAGGAGCCACTGAAAGCACAAACTCCTAGAGGATTCATTCTTCTTGTACTTAAGTCGCCTTTGTCCCTTTTGTATTCAATTCCGATGCAATTTCTGTGTTTCATGGTCAATGTGAAGGTCCAAGGGATACAGTAAACCTGCACTGGTGCATCGGAATCTAAAACTGGTCTTCCAGGAGCCGCTTAAAGCACAAACTCCTAGAGGATTCAATCTGTTTGTACTTAAGTCGGCATTGTCCCTTTTGTATTCAATCCCGATGCAATATCTGTGTTTCATGATTAATGTGAAGGTCCAAATGATACAGTCAACATGCACTGGTGCATCGGAATCTAATACTGGTCTCCCAGGAGCCGCTCAAAGCACAAACCCTTAGAAGATCCACTCTTCTTTTACTTAAGTCAACGTTGTCTCTTTTGTATTCAATCCCGATGCCTTTTCTGTGTTCTTTCGGTCAATGTGAAGGTCCACGAGTTACAGTAAACCTGCTCTGGTGCTTCGGAATCTAATAGTGGTCTCTCAGGAGCCGCTCAAACCACAAACTCTTAGAAAGTTCACCTTCTTTTACTTAAGTCGGCATTGTGCCATTTGTATTCAATCCCGATGGAAATTCTGTGATTCGTGGTCAATGTGAAGGTTAAAGGGATACAGTAATCTTGCACTGGTGCATCGGAATCTAATACTGGCCTCCCAGGAGCCGCTGAAGTCACAAACTCTTAGAAGATTCACTCATCTTGTACTTAAGTCAGCATTGTCCCTTTTGTATTCAATCCCGATGCGATGTCTGTGTTTCATGGTCAATGTGAAAGTCAAAGGGATACAGTAAACTTGCTCTGGTGCATCGGAATCTAATACAGGTCTGGCAGGAGACGCTCAAAAGACATACTCTTCGAAGATTCACATTACTTGTGCTTAAGTTGGCATTCTGAGTCAAGTATTCAATCCCGATGCAATTACTGTGTTCCATGGTGAATGTGAAGGTCCAAGGGATGCAGTAAACCTGCCCTGGTGCATCGGAATCTAATGCTGGTCTCCCAGGATCCGCTGAAATCACAAACGCCTAGAGGATTCATTCTTCTTGTGCTTTAGTCAGCATTGTCCATTTTGTATTCCATCCCGATCAAATTTCTGTGTTTCATGGTCAATGTGAAGGTCCAAATGATTCAGTAAACCTTCACTGGTGCATCGGAATCTAAAACTGGTATCTCAGGAGCCGCTCAAACCACAAACTCTTAGAAAATTCACCTTCTTGTACTAAAGTCGGCATTGTCCCTTTTGTATTCAATCCTGAAGCAATTTCTGTGATTCATGGTCAATGTAAAGGTCCAAGGGATACAGTAATCCGGCACTGGTGCATCGGAATCTTATACTGGACTCCCAGGAGCCGCTCAAAACACAAACTCTTAGAAGATTCACTCTTCTTGTACTTAAGCCGGCTTTGTGCATTTTGTATTCAATCCCGGTACATCCCTATGTTCTTGGTCAATGAGAATGTCCAAAGGATACAGTAAACCTGCACTGGTTCATCGGAATCTAATACTAGTCTCCCATGAGCCGCTAAAACCACAAACTCTTAGAAAATTCACCTTCTTGTACTTAAGTCGGCATTGTCCCTTTTGTATTCAATCTCCAGGCAATTTCTGTGTTTCATGGTCAAAGTGACGGTCAAAGGGATACAGTAAACGTGCACAGGTGCATTGGAATTTAATACAGGTCTCCCAGGAGACGCTCATAGCTTAAAGTCTTTGAAGATTCACACTACTTGTGCTTTAGTTGGCATTGTGAGTTTTCTATTCAATCCCGAAGCGATTTCTGTGTTTCATGGTCAATGTGAATGGCCAAGGGATACAGTAAGCCTGCACTGGTGCATCGGAATCTAATACTAGTCTCCCAGGAGCCGCCGAAGTCACAAACTCTTAGAAGATTCACTCATCTTGTACTTAAGTCAGCATTGTCCCTTTTGTATTCAATCCCGATGCAATTTCTGTGTTTCATGGTCAATGTGAAGGTCCAAGGGATACAGTAAACCTGCACCAGTGCATCGAAATCTAATACTGGTCTCCCATGAGACGCACAAACCACAAACTCTTAGAAGATTAACTCTTCTCGTACTTAAGTCGGCATTCTGCTTTTTGTATTCTATCCCGATGCAATTTCTGAGTTTCATAGTCAATGTGAAGGTCCAAATGATACAGTCAACTTGCACTGGTGCATCGCAATCTAATACTGGTCTCTAAGGAGCCGCTCAAAGCACAAACTCTTAGAAGATTCACTCTTCTTGCACTTAAGTCGACATTGTGCCTAATGTATTTAATCCCGATGCAATTTGTGTGTTTCATGGTCAATGTGAAGGTCCAAGGGATACAGTAAACCTGCAGTGGTGCATCGGAATCTAATACTGGTCTCCCAGGAGCCGCTCAAACCACAAACTCTTAGCAGATTCACTCTTCTTGTACTTAAGTCGGCATTGTCCATTTTGTATTCAATCCCAAAGCAATTACTGTGTTTCATGCTCAATTAGAAGGTCCAAAAGGTGCAGTAAACCTGCACTGGTGAATCGGAATCTAATACTGGTGTGCCTGGAGCCGTTCAAACCACAAACTCTTAGAAGATTAGCTCTTCTTGTACTTAAGTCGGCATTGTCCATTTTGTATTCAATCCCGATGCAATTTTGTGTGTTTCATGGTCAATGTGAAGGTCAAAGGGATACAGTAAACGTGCACTGGTGCATCGGAATCTAATACAGGTCTCTCAGGGAGCGCTCAAAACTTAAATTCTTCGAAGCTTAAAACTGCTTGTGCTTATGTTGGCATTGTGAGTTTTGTATTCAATCCCGATGGGATTTCTGTGTTTCATGGATAATGTGAAGGTCCAAGGGATACAGTAAGCCTGCACTGGTGCATCGGAATATAATACTGCTCTGCCAGGAGCCGCTCAAACCACTAACTCTTAGATGATTCACTCTTCTTGTACGTAAAACGGCATTGTGCATTTTGTATTCAATCCTGATGCAATTTCTGTGTTTCGTGGTCAATGTGAAGGTCCAAGGGATACAGTAAACCCGCACTGGTGCATCGGAATCTAATACTGGTCTCCCGGGAGCCGCTCAAACCACAAAGTCTTATAAGATTCACTCTTCTTGTACCTAAGTCGGCCTTGTCCCTTTTGTATTCATTCCCGATGCAATTTCTGTGTTTCCTGCTCAATGTGAAGGTCCAAGGGATACAGTAAACCTGCACTGTTGCATCGGAATCTAATACGTGTCTGCCAGGAGCTGCTCCAACCACAATCTCTTAGAAGATTCACTCTTCTAGTACTTAAATCGGCATTTTGCATGTTGTATTCAATCCCGATGCAATTTCTGTGTTTGATGGTCAATGTGTAGGTCCAAATGATACAGTCAACCAGCACTGGTTCATCGGAATCTAATACAGGTCTCCCAGGAGACGCTCAAACACAAAGTCCTTGAAGATTCACACTACTTGTGCTTAAGTTGGCATTGTGAGTTTTGTATTCAATCTCGATGCAACTTCTGTGTTTCATGGTCAATACGATGGTCCAAGGGATACAGTAAAGATGCACTGGTACATCGAAATCTAATACTGGTCTGCCAGGAGCCGCTCAAAGCACAAACTCGTAGAAGATTCACTCTTCTTGTACTTAAGTCGGCATTGTCCATTTTGTATTCAATCCCGATGCAATTACTGTGTTTCATGCTCAATTTGAATGTCCAAAAGGTACAGTAAACCTGCACTGGTGAATCGGAATCTGATATTGGTCTGCCTGGAGCCGTTCAATCCACAAACTCTTAGAAGATTAGCTCTTCTTGTACTTAAGTCGGCATTGTCCATTTTGTATTCAATCCTGATGCAATTTCTGTGTTTCATGCTCAATTGGAAGGTCCAAAAGATACAGTAAACCTGCACTGGTGAATCGGAATCTAAAACTGGTGTGCCTGGAGCCGCTCAAGCCACAAACTCTTAGAAGATTCACTCTTCTTGTACTTAAGTCGGCATTGCCCCTTTTGTATTCAATCCCGATGCAATTTCTGTGATTCGTGGTCAATGTGAAGGTCCAAGGATACAGTAATCATGCACTGGTGCATGGAAATCTAATACTGGACTCCCAGGAGCCGCTCAAAGCACAAACCCTTAGAAGATTCACTCTTCTTGAACTTTAGCCGGTATTGTGCATTTTGTATTCAATCCTGGTGCAATTTCTGTGTTCCATGGTCAATGAAAATGTCCAGGGGATTCAGGAAACCTGCACTGGTTCATCGGAATCTAATACCGGTCTCCCATGAGCCGCTAAATCCACAAACTCTGAGGAAGTATCACTCTTCTTGTACTTAAGTCGTCATTGTGCCTTTTGTATTCAATCCCGATGCGATTTCTGTGTTTCATGGTCAATGTGAAGGTGCAAGGGATACAGTAAACCTGCAACTGGTGCATCGGAATCTAATACTGGTCTCTCAGGAGCCGCTCAAACCACAAACTTTTAGAGAATTCACCTTCTTGTACTTAAGTCGGCATTGTCCCTTTTGTATTCAATCCCGATGGAATTTCTGTGTGTCATGGTCAATGTGAAGGTCCAAGGGATACAGTAAACCTGCACTGGTGCATCGGAATCTAATACTGGTCTCTCAGGAGCAGCTGAAAGCACAAACTCCTAGAGGATTATTTCTTCTTGTACTTAAAACGGCATTCTCAATTTTGTATCCAATCCGGATGCAATTTCATTGTTTCATGGACAATGGGAAGATCCAAGGGATACAGTGAACCTGCACTGGTGCATCGGGTTCTAATACTGGTCTCTCAGGAGCCGCTCAAACCACAATATCGTAGAAAATTCACCTTCTTGTACTTAAGTCGGCATTGTCCCTTTTGTATTCAATCCCGATGCAATTTCTGTGATTCATGGTCAATGTGAAAAGCCAAGGGATACAGTAATCCCGCACTGGTGCATCGCAATATAATACAGGTCTCCCAGGAGACTTTGAAGGCACAAACTCTTAGAAAATTCACTCTTCTTGTACTTAAGTCGGCATAGTGCATTTTGTATTCAATCCCGATGCAATTTTTGTGTTTCATAGTCAATGTGAAGGTCAAAATGATACAGTAAACCTGCACTGGTGCATCGGAATCTAATACTGGTCTCCCAGGAGCCCCTCAATGCACAAACTCTTAGAAGATTCACTCTTCTTGTACTTAAGTCGGTATTGTGCATTTTGTATTCCGTCCCGATGCAATTTCTATGTTTCATGGTCAATGAGAATGTCCAAGGGATACAGTAAACCTGCACTGGTTCATCGGAATCTAATACTGGGATCCCATGAGCCGCTCAAAGCACAAACTCTTCAGAAGATTCACTCTTCTTGCACTTAAGTCGTCATTGTGCATTTTGTGTTCAATCCCGATGCAATTTCTGTGTTTCATGGTCAATGTGAAGGTCCAAGGGATACAGTATACCTGCACTGGTGCATCGGAATCTAATACTGGTCTCCCAGGAGCCGCTCAAACCACAAACTCTTAGAAGATTCACTCTTCTTAAACTTCAGTCGGCATTGTCCTTTTCGTATTCAATCCCGATGCAATTTCTGTGCTTCATGCTCAATTTGAAGGTCCAAAAGATACAGTAAACCTGCACTGGTGAATCAAAATCTAATAGTGGTCTCCCTGGATCCGTTCAAAGTACAAAAACTTAGTAGATTCACTCTTCTTGTACTTAAGTCTGCATTGTCCATTTGGTATTCAATCCCGATGCAATTTCTTTGTTTCATGCTCAATGGGAAGGTCCAAATGATACAGTCAACCTGCACTGGTGCATCAGAATGTAATACTGGCCTCCCAGGAGCCGCGCAAATCACAAACCCTTAGAAGGTCACTCTTCTTGTACTTAAGTCGCCATTGTGCCTTTTGTATCTAATCCCTTTGCAATTTCTCTGTTTCATGGTCAATGAGAAGATCCAAGTGATACGGTAAACCTGTGCTACTTCCTCGAAATCCAATACTGGTCTCCCATGAGCCGCTCAAACCACAAACTCTTAGGTGATTCTCTCTTCTAGTACTTAAGTCGGCATTGTGCCTACTCCATTCAATCCCACTGCGATTTCTGTGTTTCATGCTCAATGTGAGAGTCCAAGGGATACAGCAAACCTGCACTGGTGCATCGGAATCTAATACTGGTCTCCCAGGAGCCGCTCAAAGCACAAACTCTTAGAAGATTCACTCTTCTTGTACTTAAGTCGGCATTGTGCTTTTGTTTTCAATGCCGATAAGATTTCAGTGATTCATGGTCAATGTGAAGGTGCAAGGGATACAACAAACCTGCACAGGTGCATCGGAATCTAATACTGGTCTCTCTGGAGCCGCTCAAACCTCAAACTTATAGAGAATTCACCTTCTTGTACTTAAGTCGGCATTGTCCCTTTTGTATTCAATCCCGATGGAATTTCTGTGTGTCATGGTCAAAGTGAAGGTCCAAGGGATACAGTAAACCTGCACTGGTGCATCGGAATCTAATACTGGTCTCCCAGGAGCAGCTGAAAGCACAAACTCCTAGAGGATTATTTCTTCTTGTACTTAAAACGGCATTGTCACTTTTGTATTCAATCCGGATGCAATTTCATTGTTTCATGGTCAATGTGAAGGTCGAAGGGATACAGTAAACCTGCACTGGTGCATCGGTTTCTAAAACTGGTCTCTCAGGAGCCGCTCAAACCACAAAATCGTAGAAAATTCACCTTCTTGTATTTAAGTCGGCATTGTCCCTTTTGTATTCAATCCCGATGCAATTTCTGTGATTCATGGTCAATGTGAAAAGCCAAGGGATACAGTAATCCTGCACTGGTGCATCGGAATATAATACAGGTCTCCCAGGAGCCTCTGAAGGCACAAACTCTTAGAAGATTCACTCTTCTTGTACTTAAGTCGTCATTGTGCCTTTTGTATTCAATCCCGATGCGATATCTGTGTTTTATCGTCAATGTGAAGGTCCACGGGATACAGTAAACCTGCACTGGTGCATCGGAATCTAATACTGGTCTCTGAGGAGCCTCTCAAACCACAAACTCTTAGAAAATTCACCTTCTTGTACTTAAGTCGGCATTATCACTTTTGTATTCAATCCCGATGCAATTTCTGTGTTTCACGGTGAATGTGAAGGTCAAAGGGATACAGGAAACGTGCACTGGTGCATCGGAATCTAATACAGGTCTCCCAGGACACGCTCAAAGCACAAACTCCTTGAAGATTCACACTACTTGTGCTTAAGTTGGGATTGTGAGTTTTGTATTCAATCCCGATGCAATTTCTGTGTTTCATGGTCAATGTGAAAGTCCAAGGAATACAGTAAACCTGCACTGGTGCATCGGAATCTAATACTGGTCTGCCAGGAGCCGCTCAAAGCACAAACTCTTAGAAGATTCACTCTTCTTGCACTTAAGTCGACATTGTGCCTTATGCGTTCAATCCTGTTGCGATTTCTGTGTTTCATGGTCAATGTGAAGGTCCAGGGGATACAGTAAACCTGCACTGGTGCATCGGAATCTAATACTGGACTCTCAGGAGCCGCTGAAACCACAAACTCTTCGATGATTCACACTACTTGTGCATAAGTTGGTATTGTGAGTTTTGTAATCAATCAGGATGCCATTTCTGTGTTTCATGGTCAATGTGAAGGTCGAAGGGATACAGTATACCTGCACTGGTGCATCGGGTTCTAATACTGGTCTCTCAGGAGCCGCTCAAACCACAAAATCGTAGAAAATTCACCTACTTGTATTTAAGTCGGCATTGTCCCTTTTGTATTCAATCCCGATGCAATTTCTGTGATTCATGGTCAATGTGAAAAGCCAAGGGATACAGTTATCCTGCACTGGTGCGTCGGAATATAATACAGGTCTCCCAGGAGCCTCTGAAGGCACAAACTCTTAGAAGATTCACTCTTCTTGTACTTAAGTCGTCATTGTGCCTTTTGTATTCAATCCCGATGCGATATCTGTGTTTTATCGTCAATGTGAAGGTCCACGGGATACAGTTAACCTGCACTGGTGCATCGGAATCTAATGCTGGTCTCTCTGGAGCCGCTCAAACCACAAACTCATAGAAAATTCACCTTCTTGTACTTAAGTCGGCATTATCACTTTTGTATTCAATCCCGATGCAATTTCTGTGTTTCACGGTGAATGTGAAGGTCAAAGGGATACAGGAAACGTGCACTGGTGCATCGGAATCTAATACAGGTCTCCCAGGACACGCTCAAAGCACAAACTCCTTGAAGATTCACACTACTTGTGCTTAAGTTGGGATTGTGAGTTTTAGTATTCAATCCCGATGCAATTTCTGTGTTTCATGGTCAATGCGAAAGTCCAAGGAATACAGTAAACCTCCACTGGTGCATCGGAATGTAATACTGGTCTGCCAGGAGCCGCTCAAAGCACAAACTCTTAGAAGATTCACTTTTCTTGCACTTAAGTCGACATTGTGCCTTATGCGTTCAATCCCGATGCGATTTCTGTGTTTCATGGTCAATGTGAAGGTCCAGGGGATACAGTAAACCTGCACTGGTGCATCGGAATCTAATACTGGTCTCTCAGGAGCCGCTGAAACCACAAACTCTTCGATGATTGACACTACTTGTGCATAAGTTGGTATTGTGAGTTTTGTATTCAATCAGGATGCAATTTCTGTGTTTCATGGCCAATGTGAAGGTCCGAGGGATACAGTAAACCGGCACTGGTGCATCGGAATCTAATACTGGTCTGCCAGAAGCAGCGCAAACCACAAACCCTTCGAAGATTCACCCTTCTTGTACTGAAGTCGGCATTTTGCCTTTTGTATTCAATCCCGATGCTATAGCCGTGTTTCATAGTCAATGTGAAGGTCCAAGGGATACAGTAAACCTGCACTGGTGCATCGGATTCTAATACTGGTCTGCCAGGAGCCACTCCAACCACAATTTATTAGAAGATTCACTCTTCTTGTACTTAAGTCGGCATTGTGCCTTTTGTATTCAGTCCCGAAGCACTTTCTGTGTTTTATACACAATGTGAAGACCCAAGGGATACAGTAAACCTGCACTGGTGCATCGTAATAAAATTCTGGTAACACAGGAGCCGCTCAAAGCACAAACCCATAGAAGATTCACTCTTCTTGTACTTAAGTCGGCATTGTCCCTTTTGTATTCAATCACGATGCAATTTCTGTGTTTCATGGTCAATGTGAAGTTCGAAGGGATACAGTAAACCTGCACTGGTGCATCGGAATCTAATATTGGTCTGCCAGGAGCCGCTCCAACCACAAACTCTTAGAAGATTCACTCTTCTTAAACTTAAAGCGCATTGTGCTTTTTGTATTCAATCCCGATGCGATTTCTGTGTTTCATGGACAATGTGAAGGTCCAAGGGATACAGTAAACCTGCACTGGTGCATCGGAATCTAATACTGGTCTCCCAGGAGCCGCTGAAAACACAAATTCCTAGAGGATTCATTCTTCTTGTACTTTAGTCGGCATTGGGCCTTTTGTATTCAATCCCGATGCGATTTCTGTGTTTCATGGTCAATGTGAAGGTCCAAGGGATACAGTAAACCTGCACTGGTGCATCGGAATTTAATACTGGTCTCCCAGGAGCTGCTGAAAGCACAAATTCCTAGAGGATTCATTCTTCTTGTACTTTAGTCGGCATTGTCCCTTTTGTATTCAATCTCCATGCAATTTCTGTACTTCATGGTCAATGTGACGGTCTAAGGGATGCAGTAAACGTGCACTGGTGCATCGGAATCTAATACTGGACTCCCAGGAGCCGCTCAAATCACAAACCCTTAGAAGACTCACTCTTCTTGTACTTAAGCCGGTATTGAGCATTTTGTATTCAATACCGGGGCAATCTCTATGTTTCATGGTCAATGAGAATGTCCAAAGGATACAGTAAACCTGCACTAGTTCACCGGAATCTAATACTAGTCTCCCATGAGCCGCTAAAACCACAAATTCTTAGAAAATTCACCTTCTTGAACTTAAGTCGGCATTGTCCCTTTTGTATTCAATCTCCATGCAAATTCTGTACTTCATGGTCAATGTGACGGTCAAAGGGATACAGTAAACGTGCACTGGTGCATTGGAATTTAATACAGGTCTCCCAGGAGACGCTCAAAGCTTAAAGTCTTCGAAGATTCACACTACTTGTGCTTAAGTTGGCATTGTGAGTTTTGTATTCAATCCCGATGCGATTTCAGTGTTTCATGATCAATGTGAATGTCCAAGGGATACAGTAAACATGCACTGGTGCATCGGAATCTAATACTGATCTGCCAGGAGCCGCTCGAACCACAAACTTCTTGTACTTAAGTTGGCATTGTGCCTTTTGTATTCAATCCCGATGCAATTTCTGTGTTTCATGGTCAATGTGAAATCCAAGGGATACAGTAAACTTGCACTGGTGCATCGGAATCTAATACTGGTCTCCCAGGAGCCGCTCAAACCACAAACTCTTAGATGATTCACTCTTCTTGTACTTATGATGGCATTGTCCATTTTGTATTCAATCCCGATGCGATTTCTGTGTTTCATGGTCCATGTTAAGTTCGAAGGGATACAGTAAACCTGCACTGGTGCATCGGAATCTAATATTGGTCTGCGAGGAGCCGCTCCAACCACAAACTCTTAGAAGATTCACTCTTCTTAAACTTAAATCGGCATTGTGCCTTTTGTATTCAATCCCGATGCGATTTCTGTGTTTCATGGTCAATGTGAAGGTCCAAGGGATACAGTAAACCTGCACTGGTGCATCGGAATCTAATACTGGTCTCCCAGGAGCCGCTGAAAGCACAAATTGCTAGAGGATTCATTCTTCTTGTACTTTAGTCGGCATTGTCCATATTGTATTCAATCCCGATGCAATTTCTGTGTTTCATGGTCAATGTGAAGGTCCAAATGATACGGTTAACCTGCACTGGTGCATCGGAATCTAAGACTGGTATCTCAGGAGCCGCTCAAACAACAAACTCTTAGAAAATTCACCTTCTTGTACTTAAGTCGGCATTGTCCCTTTTGTATTCAATCCCGATGCAATTTCTGTGATTCATGGTCAATTTGAAGGACCAAGGGATACAGTAATTCGGCACTGGTGCATCGGAATCTAATACTGGACTCCCAGGAGCCGCTCAAAGCACAAACTCTTAGAAGATTAACTTTTCTTGTACTTAAGCCGGTATTGTGCATTTTGTATTCATTACCGGTGCAATCTCTATGTTTCATGGTCAATGAGAATGTTTAAAGGATACAGTAAACCTGCACTGGTTAATCGGAATCTAATACTAGTCTCCCATGAGCCGCTAAAACCACAAACACTTAGAAAATTTGCCTTCTTGTACTTAAGTCGGCGTTGTCCCTTTTGTATTCAATCTCCATGCAATTTCTGTACATCATGGTCAATGTGACGGTCAAACGGATACAGTAAACGTGCACTGGTGCATTGGAATTTTACAGGTCTCCCAGGAGACGCTCAAAACTTAAAGTCTTCGAAGATTCACACTACTTGTGCTTAAGTTGGCATTGTGAGTTTTGTATTCAATCCCGATGCGATTTCTGTGTTTCATGGTCAATGTGAAGGTCCACGGGATACAGTAAGCATGCACTGGTGCATCGGAATCTAATACTGGTCTGCCAGGAGCCGCTCAAACCACAAACATCTTGTACTTAAGTTGGCATTGTGCCTTTTGTATTCAATCCCGATGCAATTTCTGTGTTTCATGGTCAATGTGAAATCCAAGGTATACAGTAAAACTGCACTGGTGCATCGGAATCTGATACTAGTCTCCCAGGAGCCGCTCAAACCACAAACTCTTAGAAGATTCACTTTTCTGGTAATTAAGTCGGCATTGTCCATTTTGTATTCAATCTAGATGGAATTACTGTGTTTCATGCTCAATTTGAGGTCCAAAAGATACAGTAAACCTGCACTAGTGAATCGGAATCTAATATTGGTCTGCCTGGAGCCGTTCAAAGTACAAACTCTTAGAAGATTCACTCTTCTTGTGCTTAAGTCGGCATTGTGCCTTTTGTATTCAGTCCCGATGCAATTTCTGTGACTCATGGTCAATGTGAAGGTCAAAGGGATACAGTAAACCTGCACTGGTGCATCGGAATCTAATACTGGTCTCCCAGGAGCCGCTGAAAACACAAACTCTTAGAAGATTCATTCTTCTTCTACTTAGGTCGGCATTGTCCATTTGGTATTCAATCCCGATGCAATTTCAGTGTTTCATGTTCAATGTGAAGGTCCAAATGATACAGTCAACCTGCACTGGTGCATCAGAATGTAATACTGGCCTCCCAGGAGCCGCTCAAAGCACAAAACCTTAGAAGATCACTCTTCTTGTACTTAAGTCAGCATTGTGCCTTTTGTATTCATCCTGTTGCAATTTCTGTGTGTCATGGTCAATGATAAGGTCCAAGGGATACGTTAAACCTGCGCTGGTTAATCGGAATCTAATACTGGTCTCCCATGAGCCGCTCAAACCACAAACTCTTAGGAGATTCACTCTTCTTGTACTTAAGTCGGCATTGTGCCTTTTCCAGTCAATCCCGATGCGATATCTGTTTTTCATGGTCAACGTGAAGGCCCAAGGGATAGAGTAAACCTGCACTGGTGCATCGGAATCTAATACAGGTCTCCCAGGAGCCGCTGAAAACACTAACTCCCAAGGGATTCCTTCTTGTTGTACCCATGTCGGCATTGTCCTTTTGTAATCAATCCCGATGCAATTTCTGTGTTTCATGGTCAATGTGATGGTCCAAAAGATACAGTAAACCTGCACTGGTGCAACAGATTCTAATACTGGTCTCCCAGGAGCCGTTCAAAGCACAAACTCTTAGAAGATTCATTCTTTTTGTACCTAAGTCGGCATTGTTCCTTTTGTAATCAATGCCGAGACGATATCTGTGTTTCATGTCCTATGTGAAGGTCCAAGGGATACAGTAAACCTGCACTGGTGCATCGGAATCTAATACTGGTCTCTCAGGAGCCGCTCAAACCACAAACTCTTAGAAAATTCACCCTCTTGTACTTAAGTCTGCATTGTGCCTTTTGTATTCAATCCCGATTCAATTTCTGTGCTTCATGGTCAATGTGAAGGTCCAAGGGATACAGTATAAATGCGCTGGTACATCGGAATCTAATACCGGTCTCCCAGGAGCCGCTGAAACCACAAACTCCTAGAAGATTCATTCTACTTGTACTGAAGTCGGCATTCTCCATTATGTATTCAATCCCGATGCAATTTCTGTGTTTCATAGTCAATGTGAATGTCAAAATGATACAGTAAACCTGCACTGGTGCATCGGAATCTAATACTGGTCTCCCAGGAGCCCCTCAATGCACAAACTCTTAGACGATTCACTCTTCTTGTACTTAAGTCGGTATTGTGCATTTCGTATTCCGTCCCGATGCAATTTCTATGTTTCATGGTCAATGAGAATCTCAAAGGGATACAGTAAACCTGCACTGGTTCATCGGAATCTAATACTGGGATCCCATGAGCCGCTCAAAGCACAAACTCTTTAGAAGATTCACTCTTCTTGCACTTATGTCGTCATTGTGCATTTTGTATTCAATCCCGATGCAATTTCTGTGTTTCATGGTGAATGTTAAGGTCCAAGGGATACAGTATACCTGCACTGGTGCATCGGAATCTGACACTGGTGTACCAGGAGCCGCTCAAACCACAAACTCTTAGAAGATTCACTCTTCTTGTATTTCAGTCGGCATTGTCCCTTTTGTATTCAATCCCGATGCAATTTCTGTGCTTCATGCTCAATTTGAAGGTCCAAAAGATACAGTAAACCTGCACTGGTGAATCAAAATCTAATAGTGGTCTCCCTGGAGCCGTTCAAAGTACAAACTTAGTAGATTCACTCTTCTTGTACTTAAGACGGCATTGTGCCTTTTGTATTCAATCCCGATGCAATTTCTGTGATTCATGGTCAATATGAAGGTCAAAGGGATACAATAAACCTGCACTGGTGCATCGGAATCTAATACTGGTCTCCCAGGAGCCGCTGAAAACACAAACCCCTAGAAGATTCACTCTTCTTGTACTTAAGTCGGCATCGTCCATTTGGTATTCAATCCCGATGCAATTTCTGTGTTTCATGCTCAATGGGAAGGTCCAAATGATACAGTCAACCTGCACTGGTGCATCAGAATGTAATACTGGCCTCCCAGGAGCCGCGCAAATCACAAACCCTTAGAAGATCACTCTTATTGTACTTAAGTCGCCATTGTGCCTTTTGTATCCGATCCCTTTGCAATTTCTCTGTTTCATGGTCAATGACAAGTTCCAAGTGATACGGTAAACCTGTGCTGGTTCCTCAGAATCCAATACTGGTCTCCCATGAGCCGCTCAAACCACAAACTCTTAGGTGATTCACTCTTCTTGTACTTAGGTCGGCATTGTGCCTATTCCATTCAATCCCGATGCGATTTCTGTGTTTCATGGTCAATGTGAAGGTCCAAGGGATACAGTAAACCTGCACTGGTGCATCGGAATCTAATACTGGTCTCCCAGGAGCCGCTCAAAGCACAAACTCTTAGAAGACTCACTCTTCTTGTACTTAAGTCGGCATTGTCCCTTTAATATTCAATCCCGATGGAATTTATGTGATTCATGGTCAATGTGAAGGTCCACGGGATACAGTAAACCAGGACTGGTGAATCGGAATCTAATACTGGTCTCCGTCTAGCCGTTTAAAGTACTAACTCTTAGAAGATTGACTCTTCTTGTACTTAAGTCGGCATTGTGCATTTTGTATTCAATGCCGATGCAATTTCTGTGTTTCATAGCCAATGTGAAGGCCCAAATAATACAGTCAACCTGCACTGGTGCATCGGAATCTAATACTGGTCTCCCAGGAGCCGCTCAAAGCACAAACCCTTCGAAGATTCACTCATCTTTTACGTAACGCGGTATTGTGTATTTTGTATTCAATCCCGATGGAATTTCTGTGTTTCATGGTCAATTTGAAGGACCAAGGGATACAGTAATTCGGCACTGGTGCATCGGAATCTAATACTGGTCTCCCAGGAGCAGCTGAAAGCACAAACTCCTAGAGGATTATTTCTTCTTGTACTTAAAAGGGCATTGTCACTTTTGTATTCAATCCGGATGCAATTTCATTGTTTCATGGTCAATGTGAAGGTCCAAGGGATACAGTAAACCTGCACTGGTGCATCGGGTTCTAATACTGGTCTCTCAGGAGCCGCTCAAACCACAAAATCGTAGAAAATTTACCTTCTTGTATTTAAGTCGGCATTGTCCCTTTTGTATTCAATCCCGATGCAATTTCTGTGCTTCATGCTCAATTTGAAGGTCCAAAAGATACAGTAAACCTGCACTGGTGAATCAAAATCTAATAGTGGTCTCCCTGGAGCCGTTCAAAGTACAAACTTAGTAGATTCACTCTTCTTGTACTTAAGACGGCATTGTGCCTTTTGTATTCAATCCCGATGCAATTTCTGTGATTCATGGTCAATATGAAGGTCAAAGGGATACAATAAACCTGCACTGGTGCATCGGAATCTAATACTGGTCTCCCAGGAGCCGCTGAAAACACAAACCCCTAGAAGATTCACTCTTCTTGTACTTAAGTCGGCATCGTCCATTTGGTATTCAATCCCGATGCAATTTCTGTGTTTCATGCTCAATGGGAAGGTCCAAATGATACAGTCAACCTGCACTGGTGCATCAGAATGTAATACTGGCCTCCCAGGAGCCGCGCAAATCACAAACCCTTAGAAGATCACTCTTCTTGTACTTAAGTCGCCATTGTGCCTTTTGTATCCGATCCCTTTGCAATTTCTCTGTTTCATGGTCAATGACAAGTTCCAAGTGATACGGTAAACCTGTGCTGGTTCCTCAGAATCCAATACTGGTCTCCCATGAGCCGCTCAAACCACAAACTCTTAGGTGATTCACTCTTCTTGTACTTAAGTCGGCATTGTGCCTATTCCATTCAATCCCGATGCGATTTCTGTGTTTCATGGTCAATGTGAAGGTCCAAGGGATACAGTAAACCTGCACTGGTGCATCGGAATCTAATACTGGTCTCCCAGGAGCCGCTCAAAGCACAAACTCTTAGAAGATTCACTCTTCTTGTACTTAAGTCGGCATTGTCCCTTTAATATTCAATCCCGATGGAATTTATGTGATTCATGGTCAATGTGAAGGTCCACGGGATACAGTAAACCAGGACTGGTGAATCGGAATCTAATACTGGTCTCCGTCTAGCCGTTTAAAGTACTAACTCTTAGAAGATTGACTCTTCTTGTACTTAAGTCGGCATTGTGCATTTTGTATTCAATGCCGATGCAATTTCTGTGTTTCATAGCCAATGTGAAGGCCCAAATAATACAGTCAACCTGCACTGGTGCATCGGAATCTAATACTGGTCTCCCAGGAGCCGCTCAAAGCAGAAACCCTTCGAAGATTCACTCATCTTTTACGTAACGCGGTATTGTGTATTTTGTATTCAATCCCGATGGAATTTCTGTATTTCATGGTCAATTTGAAGGACCAAGGGATACAGTAATTCGGCACTGGTGCATCGGAATCTAATACTGGTCTCCCAGGAGCAGCTGAAAGCACAAACTCCTAGAGGATTATTTCTTCTTGTACTTAAAAGGGCATTGTCACTTTTGTATTCAATCCGGATGCAATTTCATTGTTTCATGGTCAATGTGAAGGTCCAAGGGATACAGTAAACCTGCACTGGTGCATCGGGTTCTAATACTGGTCTCTCAGGAGCCGCTCAAACCACAAAATCGTAGAAAATTTACCTTCTTGTATTTAAGTCGGCATTGTCCCTTTTGTATTCAATCCCGATGCAATTTCTGTGATTCATGGTCAATGTGAAAAGCCAAGGGATACAGTAATCCTGCACTGGTGCATCGAAATATAATACAGGTCTCCCAGGAGCCTCTGAAGGCACAAACTCTTAGAAGATTCACTCTTCTTGTACATAAGTCGGCATTGTGCATTTTGTATTCAGTCCTGTAGCAATTTCTGTGTTTTATACACAATGTGAAGGTCCAAGGCATACAGTAAACCTGCACTGGTGCATCGTAATAAAATTCTGGTAACGCAGGAGCCGCCCAAAGCACAAACTCTTAGAAGATTCACTCTTCTTGTGCTTAAGTCGGCATTGTGCCTTTTGTATTCAATCCCGATGCAATTTCTGTGATTCATGGTCAATGTGAAGGTCCAAGGGATACAGTAAACCTGCACTGGTGCATCGGAATCTAATACTGGTCTCCCAGGAGCCGCTGAAAACACAAACTCTTAGAAGATTCACTCTTCTTGTGCTTAAGTCGGCATTGTGCCTTTTGTATTCAATCCCGATGCAATATCTGTGATTCATGGTCAATGTGAAGGTCCAAGGGATAGAGTAAACCTGCACTGGTGCATCGGAATCTAATACAGGTCTCCCAGGAGCCGCCGAAAACACTAACTCCCAAGGGATTCATTCTTGTTGTACCCATGTCGGCATTGTCCTTTTGTAATCAATCCCGATGCAATTTCTGTGTTTCATGGTCAACGTGATGGTCCAAAAGATACAGTAAACCTGCACTGGTGCAACGGATTCTAATACTGGTCTCCCAGGAGCCGCTCAAAGCACAAACTCTTAGGAGATTCATTCTTTTTGTACTTAAGTCGGCATTGTTCCTTTTGTAATCAATGCCGATACGATATCTGTGTTTCATGTCCTATGTGAAGGTCCAAGGGATACAGTAAACCTGCACTGGTGCATCGGAATCTAATACTGGTCTCCCAGGAGCCCCTCAATGCACAAACTCTTAGAGGATTCACTCTTCTTGTACTTAAGTCGGTATTGTGCATTTTGTATTCCGTCCCGATGCAATTTCTGTGTTTCATGGTCAATGGGAATGTCCAAGGGATACAGTAAACCTGCACTGGTGCATCGGAATCTAATACTGGTCTCTCAGGAGCCGCTCAAACGACAAACTCTTAGAAAATTCACCGTTTTGTACTTAAGTCGGCATTGTCCCTTTAATATTCAATCCCGATGGAATTTATGTGATTCATGGTCAATGTGAAGGTCCAAGGGATACAGTAAACCTGGACTGGTGAATCGGAATCTAATACTGGTCTCTGTGGAGCCGTTTAAACTACTAACTCTTAGAAGATTGACTCTTTTTGTACTTAAGTCTGCATTGTGCCTTTTGTATTCAATCCCGATGAAATATCTGTGGTTCATGGTCAATGTGAAGGTCCAAGGGATACAGTATACCTGCACAGGTGCATCGGAGTCTAATACTGGTCTCCCAAGAGCCGCTGAAAGCACAAACTCCTAGAAGATTCACTCTTCTTGTACTTAAGTCGGCATTGTGCATTTTGTATTCAATCCCGATGCAATTTCTGTGTTTCATGGACAATGTGAAGGTCCAAGGTATACAGTATACCTGCACTGGTGCATCGGAATCTAATACTGGCCTCCCAGGAGCCGCTCAAAGCACAAACCCTTCGAAGATTCACTCATCTTTTACGTAAGGCGGTATTGTGCATTTTGTATTCAATCCCGATGGAATTTCTGTGTTTCATGGTCAATGTGAAGGTGCAAGGGATACACCAAACCTGCACAGGTGCATCGGAATCTAATACTGGTCTCTCTGGAGCCGCTCAAACCACAAACATATAGAGAATTCACCTTCTTGTACTTAAGTCGGCATTGTCCCTTTTGTATTCAATCCCGATGGAATTTCTGTGTGTCATGGTCAAAGCGAAGGTCCAAGGGATACAGTAAACCTGCACTGGTGCATCGGAATCTAATACTGGTCTCCCAGGAGCAGCTGAAAGCACAAACTCCTAGAGGACTATTTCTTCTTGTACTTAAAAGGGCATTGTCACTTTTGTATTCAATCCGGATGCAATTTCATTGTTTCATGGTCAATGTGAAGGTCCAAGGGATACAGTAAACCTGCACTGGTGCATCGGGTTCTAATACTGGTCTCTCAGGAGCCGCTCAAACCACAAAATCGTAGAAAATTCACCTTCTCGTATTTAAGTCGGCATTGTCCCTTTTGTATTCAATCCCGATGCAATTTCTGTGATTCATGGTCAATGTGAAACGCCAAGGGATACAGTAATCCTGCACTGGTGCATCGAAATATAATACAGGTCTCCCAGGAGCCTCTGAAGGCACAAACTCTTAGAAGATTCACTCTTCTTGTACTTAAATCGTCATTGTACCTATTGTATTCAATCCCGATGCGATATCTGTGTTTTATCGTCAATGTGAAGGTCCACGGGATACAGTAAACCTGCACTGGTGCATCGGAATCTAATACTGGTCTCTCAGGAGCCGCTCAAACCACAAACTCTTAGAAAATTCACCTTCTTTTACTTAAGTCGGCATTATCCCTTTTGTATTCAATCCCGATGCAAATTCTGTGTTTCACGGTGAATGTGAAGGTCAAAGGGATACAGTAAACGTGCACTGGTGCATCGGAATCTAATACAGGTCTCCCAGGACACGCTCAAATCACAAACTCCTTGAAGATTCACACTACTTGTGCTTAAGTTGGGATTGTGAGTTTTGTATTCAATCCCGATGCAATTTCTGTGTTTCATGGTCAATGCGAAAGTCCAAGGAATACAGTAAACCTGCACTGGTGCATCGGAATCTAATACTGGTCTGCCAGGAGTCGCTCAAAGCACAAACTCTTAGAAGATTCACTCTAAATCTCAATATTACAATAATTTGCCAGTCATGCCAAAACGTCATACAGAGGTGATTGTCTACTAAACAAAAAAAATGTACACAGTTAGTTGAATCAGATATATTCAATGAATAAGCCTACAGTTCATAATCCTACTTACTTTTATAAATATAAATTCTTTTCAGAATCGAGTGCCTAGTATGGTTGGAACTCGCAGTAATTTTCTATAACATGAAATATGGTGGTGTGCCAGACAATAAACTAAAATACGTGCTTCTCGCACCACTTCAACCAGAGCTCTCCTTTCTTAATCAAACATACGAGTAACGTAATTGTGCTTTTGTTTTATCAGCGACACAGCGCTGCAGTTGTGTGCCATAGGCTTTATTTATTTGTCACTGATTATTTATTTAATTAATATCTCGCGTTTCCGAGGAAACTCACGCTCGGCATGCAAATGTGCCTTTATATTGCCCCCTGAATTGCGAGGCGAAAGGACACACCTGCAGGCGAGCAATTCACCTAAAGGCACAAGAAAATCTAAGTTATCTACAACTATTTACATGACCTACATTATACACATTATATACAAACTTTGAATGACGCGGGTGCGCCGTAAAAGTTCTTAAGTTGGCAGATAGAGTGCGCGCATGCGCAGAAGCGTCTGTGTGACTGCCGTTATGTCGTACAGTTAGATCACGCGGCACAATATTGCAGTTCATATTGTTCGTGTGCGCGCGTTTCTCAGTCGTTGCACAAAGAAAATATTCAACCAAGATTACATATGAAGACTACATTCTATGACAGGTAACTTAGTTTTAAATTTACAATATTCGTTATAACACAATACAACTTAGATTGTTGAATGTTCTTAGTTACCTAGTATTGTTTTGAAATACTTCAAAGAAAAATGTCCGTATTTTTCAGGTGCGTTGACCTATACACATCGTGTCGTTATTACAGTTCATATTCATCTGCTGCACAATAATTTTTTTTACAGGTTAGTATCGTCGTGGTAAAGTTTTTTGATCACAGTAACATCGTTGTATAACAACGTGATTAATACATAAGCGTGTCCATTTCCCATTTCCATTATAGTCGTTGTGATGCAGTTCGTTGTGAGTAAAAGCATTGCTTATTACAGATCAGACGTGACCCGTCGAGTAATTGGTCCACGTGCAGTTCGTTTTTTACACTCCGTGGAAGCTTGGTTGCAGAACCTCGGACGGCACATAGCTGGCGTCGATCCTTGGACAGTCCAGGTAAGAGTGTCCGTCACATTTCGAGAACATTTCATTCCCTGAAGTTCCAACCAAAATTCTTCCACCCGTCGTGTTGTTTTCTGGACAGGCACTTTGTGTCCATTTAATCCAGTTAACATCTTGAAGTTGGGTACTGTAGTAATGTCACTAGACGATGCACGAATTATGCACTTCACATTTTCAGTTTTTTGCTGAATATAGCTCACCTAAATGTTCGTATTTATTAATCAAGGAAATCGTTCATCGCGTTTACATAGGTACGATGCATAATGAATGGCATTAACCGTTTCCTTCACATAGGTTTCTGCGTAGTTGCAGAGTTAGTAATGTTCGTTAATGTCCGTGAACAGAGGTTCACTATGCAATGTCTTTTTGGCACTCGTTTTGTTCAAAATTTTACATGATACATCAGTTAAAAAAATAAGTAATTACACATACACACGTCACATATTTTCTTAGTATAAACATAATACAGTTGCACATAAACATGTTTACATCATCATTACATCGCTACAGGTTATTACATTGTGTCACATTTGATTACATGAATTGCAGATATTTACATCCTCTTTAGCGGTTTTGCTGGGATATTATCGATGTTTTTTGTGATGTCATCTGAAATTAAGATAGGTTAGTCACAACACTCATTACATCAGTAGGCAAGACCAGGCGTTTTCGCTACTCAATAAATATTCAAAATAGTAAGAGAGAGAAAATGTTCGATTCCTCGCGTTTTGTGCGTGTGTGTAGAGTGTCTGTGTGGCCTTGACTACTGATAGATGCTTTTCGTGTTGAGAGATGTGCTTCTAATCTATTTCTCAAAGTAAAAGATCGCTTGACAGATGACGTCTGTCAGTTCGTCAGGTGTCATACCAAGTCAGTGGTACCTACAATAACAAATGTTCCGTGAAAAATTAATATGTCATTCACTGCTACGTAATCATAAATTTTACCTTAATATTCAGTCTTCTCGGTGGAGCTGCGGCGTTGAAAGAAAAGTTCTTCTGTCTTCAACTGCGACTCTGGAACGCTGAAATGAAAATTTCTATACTACATATTATCTGTGTTGTAGCAACAGAGTTTTTCGAGTTGCTTAGCAATATTTTGATAGGTATGACTTTGACATTATTCGGCATGAAATGCTCTAAGATCTCGGTGTGCGTATAGCCCAATAATTTTGTTAGTTCTACGATGTTGTAACAGATACGCACCAGGGTGCGGTATGTTAACAATTATATAAGGTCCTTCATATAGCAGACGCCACTTAGCGTTGCGTCGTTTGAGTGCAACAGATTTATGATGAGTACGAAGTAGTACAAGCATTCCTACCTCGAATTTTTGTTTTCTTTCTATTATGTTTCTGTGATGTTTGTTTCGTATCTGTGCGTGATGTGTCAGCGTAGTCAATACTTCTTTTATTTTCTGTTCAGGTGTGATTTCCTTGTCTGACAACTTAGGTAATGGTTCTATCCACTGATCGTTCTGTTTGCAATTGAACATGATCTCGTTAGGTGTGTAATTTGTATCGTAAATATTTAAGTTATTGTGTACGTCTTCGAAAAGACTTAGGTAGGACACCCAATTAGTATGTTTTGATGAAATATAGGTCCTCATGAAACGATTTAATTCTCGGAAAAGTCTCTCAGTCGCGTTACATTGTGGACTAAACCTCGAAATAAATATACTTTTAATGTTATTGTCCTTCAAGAAATTTCTCCATTTGTACCCAGAGTAGTATGCTGCATTATCTGATAGAATTGCTTTAGGTTTTCCCACGTGCGTCAGGTAATCACTTGAGAATCTTCGTATTATAGCACTTGCAGTGGCGGATTTTAAAGCACAAAGTTTAACATGTTTAGAAAATATAT
Organism: Schistocerca piceifrons; assembly: GCF_021461385.2. Taxonomy (NCBI): domain Eukaryota; kingdom Metazoa; phylum Arthropoda; class Insecta; order Orthoptera; family Acrididae; genus Schistocerca; species Schistocerca piceifrons. Next base: position 1,125,146,458 of record NC_060139.1, read on the forward strand.
CGTAAAGAGCTAAGATATATTTGACGCCTCCAGAGCTTGCTGGATGCGGTCCACTGATGTCAGTACACAGAATTTCCAGGGGTTTACTAGGTAAAATAGAATGTAAATCTGTTTTTGTGGATAAATTCTGAGGTTTTGATTTTTGACATATGACACATGTTTTCAGTTCCCTGTAAATTTTTCTTCTCATATTGCTAAAATAACAGTATGTACTGAGCTTCGCTAAACACTTTTTTGTCCCATAATGACCCCAAACTAAGTGTGTGTGCCAAATTAAATTACGTTCAGACTCTTTGGGAATGCATACACACCAGTTAGTAGCATTTGGATGTCGGCGGTAAAATAGCACATCATTGTGTAACTTGTAATACTTAGTCAAAGGATGATTGTGTTTTTCTACCAGTAATGTTATTATTTTATACCAGTGAGGATCAGATTTTTGTAATTCAGCCATGTTTCTGCACATATCAATATAATATTGGTGATACTGCTTGTCTTGCATTAAGAGAATCCTGTAGTCATTTATATTTTCTAAGTCACTGTTGGTATCATTCATACCTTGTGGAAGTCTAGACAAAGTGTCTGCAATGGTGTTGTCCTTACCTCTTATGTACTTAATTTCAAAAGAGTAGTTCTGAAGTGTAACTGCCCATCGTGATAGTCTAGGATGTACAAGTTTACAAGTTAACAAAAATGTCAGGGCCTGGTGATCGGTGTAAATTACTGTATGTTTTCCAAATAAATAATAATTGAATTTCTTGAATGCCCATACTATGGAAAGTGTTTCTAACTCAGTAGTGGAGTATGTACGTTCACATTCAGTTAGAGTGCGACTCGCAAACCCAGTAATTCTTATCTGTTCCTCCTCTTTATTCTTTACAACTTGAAATAAGCAACAGCCCAAGCCAGTACGTGAAGCGTCACAAGTCATACAAAAATCTAAATTGAAATCTGGATGGCTCAATATGTTAGCATTCACTAAAGCATGTTTAATTGTATTAAAGTCATTCTGGCACTGTTCCGACCAGATCCGAACTTGATTCTTTCTGAGTAGATTTAGCAGATGTTTACTGTTCAAAAGTGGTTGTGGCAAAAAACGTCTGAAAAATGAACATAGCCCAAGGAATGATTTTAACTGCTTTTTAGTTCGAGGGCTAGGAAAGTTTCTGATAGCATCTAATTTACTGGGATCCGGACGTATGCCCTGTGAATTAATGATATGTCCTAAATACTTTATCTCACTGCAACCAAACTTTGATTTTCTAAGATTGGCTGTGACTCCAGCTTGTGCAAATTTTTCTAAAATTCTTTGAAGTGTGTCAACGTGTTCATTCCAGGATTGTGTAGCTATCAGTATATCATCTACATAGTGTGTGACTGTCTCAACTAAATCGTCGCCAAGCACGGTATCCAGGGCTGTAATGAATACCCCAGAGCTGACATTCAGTCCGAAGGGTAGAACACAAAACTGATAGGTTCGCCCCCCGAACATAAATGCAGTATATTTCCGAGAATCAGGAGTGATACCCACCTGCCAAAACGAATTAGCGAGATCTATTGTGGAAAAATATTTTGCATCTAGAAATTTCTGTAATTGCTCTTCTAAATTTTCAGGTTTTGTGTGAACCGGTAAAATTATTTCATTAATAGCTCGTGCGTCTAACACTAACCTAATGCTTCCATTTGATTTTTTGACAACAAGTAGAGGACTACAATAAGGTGAGGTGGATGGTTCAATGACCTTCCAGTCTAACATTTGTTTTAATTCTTGCCACACAGCAGGTCGTTGAGATAACGGTACGTTATATGTCTTATGGTAGAAGATCTTGTGAGGCTTAACTTCAATCTTGTACACATACGTGTTGATAACACCTAATCGTTTGGTAAAAACTTGTAAATATTTGGATAACACTTCCTGTAGTTTTATACGTTCATGTACACTGAGAGCTGTAGCTTCACTTATCTTACGATCAAGCAATGTTTTCAAGTCCATTAGCTCTGCGTCAGATGAGTGTGTTTGCATGTCTTGAATGTCTTTGTCAAGTACTAACTGAACCTTGTACCCTGTACAGTGTTTGTCATGCTTTAGAGTTCTCCTGTCCAAATCAATAATAATTACCCTGCTTTTATCATTTAAAATACATTTACCTTTGGAGAAGTCTATAATGCAGTCCTTCTCGCTCATAAAATCTATTCCTAATATGCAATTAGTCACAAGGTTTTGTACAACCAGGAATGGCCATTGTATGGTTCCATTACCTATTTTAACGTTTACAAAAACTTGCTTCGTAACCCTACATGACTTATTACCTAGTGCAGTAGTTATTTTACAGTTTTGGGCAGGAAACTCAGGCACAGGTTCCAATTCACACATCTTTTTATAAAAATTAAAAGATAAAACGCTCACGGCTGCACCTGTATCTAGGATAATAGTAGTTGGAATCCCACCTACTACACCAGTAGTGGATGCTAAAACAATTTCATTTGTGTTTAAACGACATTGTGTACTGTCTTGTAAAAGTTCATCTGATATATTGTTATTGTGGTTGTATCTTATAAATAAAACAGGTAGTTTTTGTTTAGAATTACTCGGCATATCATTATTCTGTTGTTCAAGTGTGGTGTCAAATAACTGATTAACATTGAAGCCGCCCCCCAAGGATTCTTCAGCCACGACCTGGGGCAAAGTAGTGACTGTTTCTAGTTTGTTGGATTAGCATTTGTACTAGGTACTGACACAGATTGAGGTTGTGCATCAGGTGTCATTTCTATTATATTCACATTCGGATATTGCCTATTATGATCTCCAAACTTTTGCGGTTGTTGTTGCTGTTGCGCATTATAACTTACCTGTCGGTCGTAAGGTATGCTCAAATTTTGACCTGGTGGCTGCTGTGGTAAAGCAGAGTTTGAATGAAAGTACTGATCGTTACGAGTCCAACCTTGATGCTGTCTTGGCTCGTAGTTATTATTATTTCTATTTCTGTTTGTGTTTTTGTTATTACCTTTGTATCCGTTGTTACCGTTGTAGTTATTACCGCGGTGCCTTTTGTATGGATTGCCGCATGAAATGTTATTACTGTTGTAACTATTGTTTGTATTGGAATACGCGTGTTGATTTTGATTTCCGTACTGAGACAGCACGTGAGTTTGCTGTTTTTGTTGTACCGCGTATCCAACTGTGGGCGCGCCAGAATTGTGTTGGCAAGCCTGCATGTTTTGCATACCACTAGTGTAAACATTGTGGCTGCTGATTTGCCGCGCGAAGCGCTGATCTTCAAGTAACATGTCAACCGAATCTAAAGCTGTTAAAAAATAATCTGAATCGTCATCCGGGATATGTAGGAGTTTTTCTTTAATGTTGAAAGGCAATTTGGCCTTCAACGCACGGAGTATATCTCGCGTTGCGACTGGTTCGTCTAAAAAGTGTCCCATGTTCAAGTATTTTTCAAAATATCTGCGTAAGTTACCATTTTTACTGTTAAAAGTTTCAGGTTCTAAAATTTGTCTTCTGAGTCGCTCCTGAACGGATTGCGACCAGAATTTGTTCAGAAAAGCACGCTCAAACTCACTGTACGTGGTACATACGTCACCTTGACTGTATGCCCAGACAGCTGCATCGCCTTGGATGTAACCGACAATATATGAAATCTTTTTCCGGTCACTCCAAGTGCGTGGAAATGCGTTACTAAAAGATTTGAGAAAAATCACCGGATGAATGGTTCGTTTTTCTGTGATAAAAATCTGAAATTGCCTGTGTTTCATTAAGCTTTCGTCTTCCTTTGCATTATGATATGGATTTGTCCCACTGTAATTACTGCTATGTCCAGCTGGCGAGTAATTACGATAATGTTGCTGTGGTTTACCATGATAATAGCTTGTGTTTGTGTTTGCACATCGTGGTATGTGTTGTAGTTGTGGTGTGTTTTGTTCTTGTGTGTTTGTCGTGTGCGGTATGTGTGTGTCATACTCGAATGTATATTGGTTCCTGAACTCTGCATTTTGACTGATATTTTCGTTACATTCAGACTGTGGTCGATCGGTGAATTGTCTCATGGGTGCAGTGACGGATTGTACTGCGTCACTGATGAGCTGTTTGTTATTAGTAATGTATTGCTCTACGGAGTCGTGCACAATTGTTGGTAAATTTTCACGTAAGCATCTATCAAAATGTTTGCCTTTGTTGACCACCCAATCATGAAATTCTTTATTAATATTTTGAAAATGAGCTGTGGCATCAGATTGTAAGATGTCAGTCGGGTGTTGTTCAACATTGTCAAATTTATTCTGTACGTCAGTAATTCGTTTTTCAAGGTTGTCATGTACTGAAGGATATGTTTGAATTTGTTCAGTAAGAACTTCACACGTGACATTAAGGTTTTTTACTTGTGTCTGTAAAAGTGCTACGTCAGTTGTAGTCTTTTCTTGTCTCGTATTAAGCTGGGAAAATTTAGTACTGAGTTCAGTCATCTGTTTGGTCAGTGTGGCGTCTATAAGTTGCACACGCTTACATAAAGTGTCATTAGCTGTCTTGAGTGCTATGAGATCAGATTTGATTCCGTCATTTTGTGTCTTTAATTGTTCATTTTGCGTCTGTAAGGTTGCCATGTTTTCTGCGTTTTGTTTCATTAGCATTTGTAACATGTCGGCAATGTTTACCGTTTGCAAGGTCTCTGCCCCCGCCGCATCATTAGACGTGACGTCATGCATTAACATGGGCTCTGATTGAGACTTTGAAATTTTTGTGGTGGAGGGCCTATTGTCAAAATTTTCGTCAACACTTGCGTCAATGTTTGATGAATCGTCACTACCGGTTGCTGTCGTAAAGTCATTTTCTAACATTTGTCTCTCGTCCGAGTCGGATTGCGTCTGAATAGTACGTCTTTGCTGTCCCATTTTTGCGTATTGTTTTCTAGTTATTACCATGCCACACGTGATATATGTTTCAAGAAAATATTTGACACTGATTTTAAAATAAAATGCAGTTGAGCATGAATCGGTCGTAGCAACAATGGCTGTCTGTTAATTTAAAAAATATAAACTGAATTTGAGATTATTGGTAATGGCTGCTGGCCATGTTACATGATATCGTACAGAAGTCGGCCATTATGTACACTCGTGTATTGGTATTGTTGCATACGTTATTGTTTAGGGAAAAGTACTGAGAATGAAATTTATCACTGAAACTGTTATGCGGAAAAGAAACACTACAGAATTTTACTGAAAAGCTAATACACTGAATTATACGTCTGGTCAAGCCTGCCAATGCAAAGATGCTGCGTCTTACCATATATTGCTGGAAGCTTCTTTGCGTCTTCCCGCAAAATTTTATAATTGGCAAATATCTTCTGATTTTTGTTATTTCTCATATAGTCAAGTCCAGGTCCAGAAAGTTGATTTTTCACATGAAACAAAGAGAACAATGTAACAAATGACAAAATAACAAGTCCGACACGCAGTCGCCAATATAAAATTAATAAAATAAAATATTAATTATTTTATCAGTATGATTGTCTCTCCTATGAGTCGTCAGGTTTTAATTATTCGGTATCAGACGCTTGACAATGGCTTTTTCGTAAAGGCAATGTTACTCGTAGTTGACCGCGAAATAAAACTGAAATAATCGGACTTCGTAATCAAATCGTTTCCAAAGACTGCTGCGGTAGGTGCGGACTCATAATCTAAATCTCAATATTACAATAATTTGCCAGCCATGCCAAAACGTCGTACAGAGGTGATTGTCTACTAAACAAAAAAAATTACACAGTTAGTTAAATCAGATATATTCAATGAATAAGCCTACAGTTCATAATCCTACTTACTTTTATAAATATAAATTCTTTTCAGAATCGAGTGCCTAGTATGTTTGCAACTCGCAGTAATTTTCTAAAACATGAAATATGGCGGTGTGCCAGACAATAAACTAAAATACGTGCTTCTCGCACCACTTCAACCAGAGCTCTCCTTTCTTAATCAAACATACGAGTAACGTAATTCTGCTTTTGTTTTATCAGCGACACAGCGCTGCAGTTGTGTGCCATAGGCTTTATTTATTTGTCACTGATTATTTATTTAATTAATATCTCGCGTCTCCGAGGAAACTCACGCTCGGCATGCAAATGTGCCTTTATAAGTTCGAAGGGATACAGTAAACCTGCACTGGTGCATCGGAATCTAATGTTGGTCTGCCAGGAGCTGCTCCAACCACAAACTCTTAGAAGATTCACTCTTCTTGTACTTAAGTCGGCATTGTCCATTTTGTATTCAATCCCGATGGAATTACTGTGTTTCATGCTCAATTTGAAGGTCCAAAAGATACAGTAAACCTGCACTGGTGAATCGGAATCTAATACTGGTCTGCCTGGAGCCGTTCAAAGTACAAACTCTTAGAAGATTCACTCTTCTTGTGCTTAAGTCGGCATTGTGCCTTTTGTATTCAATCCCGATGCAATTTCTGTGATTCATGGTCAATGTGAAGGTCCAAGGGATACAGTAAACCTGCACTGGTGCATCGGAATCTAATACTGGTCTCCCAGGAGCCGCTGAAAACACAAACTCTTAGAAGATTCACTCTTCTTGTGCTTAAGTCGGCATTGTGCCTTTTGTATTCAATCCCGATGCAATTTCTGTGATTCATGGTCAATGTGAAGGTCCAAGGGATACGTTAAACCTGCGTTGGTTAATCAGAATCTAATACTGGTCTCCCATGAGCCGTTCAAACCACAAACTCTTAGGAGATTCACTCTTCTTGTACTTAAGTCGGCATTGTGCCTTTTCCCGTCAATCCCGATGCGATATCTGTTTTTCATGGTCAACGTGAAGGCCCAAGGGATAGAGTAAACCTGCACTGGTGCATCGGAATCTAATACAGGTCTCCCAGGAGCCGCTGAAAACACTAACTCCCAAGGGATTCATTCTTGTTGTACCCATGTCGGCATTGTCCTTTTGTAATCAATCCCGATGCAATTTCTGTGTTTCATGGTCAATGTGATGGTCCAAAAGATACAGTAAACCTGCACTGGTGCAACGGACTCTAATACTGGTCTCCCAGGAGCCGCTCAAAGCACAAACTCTTAGAAGATTCATTCTTTTTGTACTTAAGTCGGCATTGTTCCTTTTGTAATCAATGCCGATACGATATCTGTGTTTCATGTCCTATGTGAAGGTCCAAGGGATACAGTAAACCTGCACTGGTGCATCGGAATCTAATACTGGTCTCTCAGGAGCCGCTCAAACCACAAACTCTTAGAAAATTCACCCTCTTAAACTTAAGTCTGCATTGTGCCTTTTGTATTCAATCCCGATTCAATTTCTGTGCTTCATGGTCAATGTGAAGATCCAAGGGATACAGTATAAATGCACTGGTACATCGGAATCTAATACCGGTCTCCCAGGAGCCGCTGAAACCACAAACTCCTAGAAGATTCATTCTACTTGTACTGAAGTCGGCATTGTCTATTATGTATTCAATCCCGATGCAATTTCTGTGTTTGATAGTCAATGTGAAGGTCAAAATGATACAGTAAACCTGCACTGGTGCATCGGAATCTAATACTGGTCTCCCAGGAGCCCCTCAATGCACAAACTCTTAGAAGATTCACTCTTCTTGTACTTAAGTCGGTATTGTGCATTTTGTATTCCGTCCCGATGCAATTTCTATGTTTCATGGTCAATGAGATTGTCCAAGGGATACAGTAAACCTGCACTGGTTCATCGGGATCTAATACTTGGATCCCATGAGCCTCTCAAAGCACAAACTCTTTAGAAGATTCACTCTTTTTGCACTTAAGTCGTCATTGTGCATTTTGTATTCAATCCCGATGCACTTTCTGTGTTTCATGGTCAGTGTGAAGGTCCAAGGGATACAGTATACCTGCACTGGTGCATCGGAATCTAATACTGGTGCCCCAGGAGCCGCTCAAACCACAAACTCTTAGAAGATTCACTCTTCTTGTACTTAAGGCGGCATTGTGCTTTTGTATTCAATGCCGTTACGATATCAGTGTTTCATGGTCAATGTGAAGGTCCAGGGAATACAGTAAACCCGCACTGGTGCATCGGAATCTAATACTGGTCTCTCAGGAGCCGCTCAAACCACAAACTCTTAGAAAATTCACCGTCTTGTACTTAAGTCGGCATTGTCCCTTTAATATTCAATCCCGATGGAATTTATGTGATTCATGGTCAATGTGAAGGTCCAAGGGATACAGTAAACCTAGACTGGTGAATCGGAATCTGATACTGGTCTCCGTGGAACCGTTTAAAGTACTAACTCTTAGAAGATTGACTCTTCTTATACTTAAGTCTGTATTGTGCCTTTTGTATTCAACCCCGATGAAATATCTGTGGTTTATGGTCAATGTGAAGGTCCAAGGGATACAGTATACATGCACAGGTGCATCGGAATCTAATACTGGTCTCCCAAGAGCCGCTGAAAGCACAAACTCCTAGAAGATTCACTCTTCTTTTACTTAAGTCGGCATTGTGCATTTTGTATTCAATCCCGATGCAATTTCTGTGTTTCATGGTCAATGTGAAGGCCCAAATAATACAGTCAACCTGCACTGGTGCATCGGAATCTAATACTGGTCTCCCAGGAGCCGCTCAAAACACAAACCCTTCGAAGATTCACTCATCTTTTACGTAAGGCGGTATTGTGCATTTTGTATTCAATCCCGATGGAATTTCTGTGTTTCATGGTCAATGTGAAGGTGCAAGGGATACACCAAACCTGCACAGGTGCATCGGAATCTAATACTGGTCTCTCTGGAGCCGCTCAAACCACAAACATATAGAGAATTCACCTTCTTGTACTTAGGTCGGCATTGTCCCTTTTGTATTCAATCCCGATGGAGTTTCTGTGTGTCATGGTCAAAGCGAAGGTCCAAGGGATACAGTAAACCTGCACTGGTGCATCGGAATCTAATACTGGTTTCCCAGGAGCAGCTGAAAGCACAAACTCCTAGAGGATTATTTCTTCTTGTACTTAAAAGGGCATTGTCACTTTTGTATTCAATCCAGATGCAATTTCATTGTTTCATGGTCAATGTGAAGGTCCAAGGGATACAGTAAACCTGCACTGGTGCATCGGGTACTAATACTGGTCTCTAAGGAGCCGCTCAAACCACAAAATCGTAGAAAATTCACCTTCTTGTATTTAAGTTGGCATTGTCCCTTTTGTATTCATTCCCGATGCAATTTCTGTGATTCATGGTCAATGTGAAAAGCCAAGGGATACAGTAATCCTGCACTGGTGCATCGAGATATAATACAGGTCTCCCAGGAGCCTCTGAAGGCACAAACTCTTAGAAGATGCACTCTTCTTGTACTTAAATCGTCATTGTGCCTTTTGTATTCAATCCCGATGCGATATCTGTGTTTTATCGTCAATGTGAAGGTCCACGGGATACAGTAAACCTGCACTGGTGCATCGGAATCTAATACTGGTCTCTCAGGAGCCGCTCAAACCACAAACTCTTAGAAAATTCACCTTCTTGTACTGAAGTCGGCATTATCCCTTTTGTATTCAATCCCGATGAAATTTCTGTGTTTCACTTTGAATGTGAAGGTCAAAGGGATACAGTAAACGTGCACTGGTGCATCGGATCCTAATACAGGTCTCCCAGGACACGCTCAAAGCACAAACTCCTTGAAGATTCACACTACTTGTGCTTAAGTTGGGATTGTGAGTTTTGTATTCAATCCCGATGCAATTTCTGTGTTTCATGGTCAATGCGAAAGACCAAGGAATACAGTAAACCTGCACTGGTGCATCGGAATCTAATACTGGCCTGCCAGGAACCGCTCAAAGCACAAAATCTTAGAAGATTCACTCTTCTTGCACTTAAGTCGACATTGTGTTTTATGCGTTCAATCCCGATGCGATTTCTGTGTTTCATGGTCAATGTGAAGGTCCAGGGGATACAGTAAACCTGCACTGGTGCATCGGAATCTAATACTGGTCTCTCAGGAGCCGCCCAAACCACAAACTCTTCGATGATTCACACTACTTGTGCATAAGTTGGTATTGTGAGTTTTGTATTCAATCAGGATGCAATTTCTGTGTTTCATGGCCAATGTGAAGGTCTGAGGGATACAGTAAACCGGCACTGGTGCATCGGAATCTAATACTGGTCTGCCAGAAGCAGCGCAAACCACAAACTCTTTGAAGATTCACCCTTCTTGTACTGAAGTCGGCATTGTGCCTTTTGTATTCAATCCCGATGCTATAGCCGTGTTTCATAGTCAATGTGAAGGTCCAAGGGACACAGTAAACCTGCACTGGTGCATCGGAATCTGATACTGGTCTGCCAGGAGGCGCTCCAACCACAAACTCTTAGAAGATTCACTCTTCTTGTACTTAAGTCGGCATTGTGCATTTTGCATTCAGTCCCGAAGCAATTTCTGTGTTTCATACACAATGTGAAGGTCCAAGGGATACAGTAAACCTGCACTGGTGCATCGTAATAAAATTCTGGTAACCCAGGAGCCGCCCAAAGCACAAACTCATAGAAGATTCACTCTTCTTGTACTTAAGTCGGCATTGTCCCTTTTGCATTCAATCACGATGGAATTTCTGTGTTTCATGGTCAATGTGAAGTTCGAAGGGATACAGTAAACCTGCAGTGGTGCATCGGAATCTAATGTTGGTCTGCCAGGAGCTGCTCCAACCACAAACTCTTAGAAGATTCACTCTTCTTGTACTTAAATCGGCATTGTGCTTTTTGTATTCAATCCCGATGCGATTTCTGTGTTTCATGGTCAATGTGAAGGTCCAAGGGATACACTAAACCTGCACTGGTGCATCGGAATCTAATACTGGTCTCCCAGGAGCCGCTGAAAGCACAAATTCCTAGAGGATTCATTCTTCTTGTACTTTAGTCGGCATTGTGCCTTTTGTATTCAATCCCGATGCGATATCTGTGTTTCATGGTCAATGTGATGGTCCAAGGGATACAGTAAACCTGCACTGGTGCATCGGAATCTTATACTGGTCTCCCCGGAGCCGCTGAAAGCACAAATTCCTAGAGGATTCATTCTTCTTGTACTTTAGTCGGCATTGTCGATTTTGTATTCAATCCCGATGCAATTTCTGTGTTTCATGGTCAATGCGAAGGTCCAAATGATACAGTTAAGCTGCACTGTTGCATCGGAATCTAAAACTGGTATCTCAGGAGCCGCTCAAACCACAAATTCTTAGAAAATTCACCTTCTTGTACTTAAGTCGGCATTGTCCCTTTTGTATTCAATCACGATGTAATTTCTGTGACTCATGGTCAATTTGAAGGTCCAAGGGATACAGTAATCCGGCACTGGTGCATCGGAATCTAATACTGGACTCCCAGGAGCCGCTCAAAGCACAAACCCTTAGAAAATTCACTCTTCTTGTACTTAAGCCGGTATTCTGCATTTTGTATTCAATACTGGGGCAATCTCTATGTTTCATGGTCAATAAGAATGTCCAAAGGATACAGTAAACCTGCACTGGTTCATCGGAATCTAATACTAGTCTCCCATGAGCCGCTAAAACCACAAACTCTTAGAAAATTCACCTTCTTGTACTTAAGTCGGCATTGTCCCTTTTGTATTCAATCTCCATGCAATTTCTGTACTTCATGGTCAATGTGACGGTCAAAGGGATACAGTAAACGTGCACTGGTGCATTGGAATTTAATACAGGTCTCTCAGGAGACGCTCAAAGCTTAAAGTCTTCGAAGATTCACACTACTTGTGCTTCAGTTGGCATTGTGAGTTTTGTATTCAATCCCGATGCGATTTCAGTGTTTCATGGTCAATGTGAAGGTCCAAGGGATACAGTAAGCATGCACTGGTGCATCAGAATCTAATACTGGTCTGCCAGGAGCCACTCAAACCACAAACTTCTTGTACTTAAGTTGGCATTGTGCCTTTTGTATTCAATCCCGATGCAATTTCTGTCTTTCATGGTCAATGTGAAATCCAAGGGATACAGTAAACCTGCACTGGTGCATCGGAATCTAATACTGGTCTCCCAGGAGCCGCTCAAACAACAAACTCTTAGAAGATTCACTCTTCTTGTACTTAAGATGACATTGTCCATTTTGTATTCAATCCCGATGCAATTACTGTGTTTCATGCTCAATTTGAAGAACCAAAAGATACAGTAAACCTGCACTGGTGAATCGGAATCTAATACTGGTCTGCCTGGAGCCGTTCAAAGTACAAACACTTAGAAGATTCACTCTTCTTGTACTTAAGTCGGCATTGTGCCTTTTGTATTCAATTCCGAAACAATTTCTGTGTTTTATACACAATGTGAAGGTCCAAGGGATACAGTAAACCTGCACTGGTGCATCGGAATAAAATTCTGGTCTCCCAGGAGCCGCTCAAAGCACAAACTCATAGAAGATTCATATTTCTTGTACTTAATTCGGCATTGTCCCTTTTGTATTCAATCCCGATGCAATTTCTGTGTTTCATGGTCAATGTTAAGTTCGAAGGGATACAGTAAACCTGCACTGGTGCATCGGAATCTAATTTTGGTCTGCCAGGAGCCGCTCCAACAACAAACTCTTAGAAGATTCACTCTTCTTAAACTTAAATCGGCATTGTGCCTTTTGTATTCAATCCCGATGCGATTTCTGTGTTTCATGGTCAATGTGAAGGTCCAAGGGATACAGTAAACCTGCACTGGTGCATCGGAATCTAATATTGGTCTCCCAGGAGCCGCTGAAAGCACAAATTCCTAGAGGATTCATTCTTCTTGTACTTTAGTCGGCATTGTCCATATTGTATTCAATCCCGATGCAATTTTTGTGTTTCATGGTCAATGTGAAGGTCCAAATGATACAGTTAACCTGCACTGGTGCATCGGAATCTAAAACTGGTATCTCAGGAGCCGCTCAAACCACAAACTCTTAGAAAATTTACCTTCTTGTACTCACGTCGGCATTGTCCCTTTTGTATTCAATCCCGATGCAATTTCTGTGATTCATGGTCAATTTGAAGGTCCAAGGGATACAGTAATTCGGCACTGGTGCATCGGAATCTAATACTGGACTCCCAGGAGCCGCTCAAAGCAGAAACTCTTAGAAGATTCATTCTTCTTGTACTTAAGCCGGTATTGTGCATTTTGTATTCATTACCGGTGCAATCTGTATGTTTCATGGTCAATGAGAATGTTTAAAGGATACAGTAAACCTGCACTGGTTAATCGGAATCTAATACTAGTCTCCCATGAGCCGCTAAAACGACAAACCCTTAGAAAATTTACCTTCGTGTACTTAAGTCGGCGTTGTCCCTTTTGTATTCAATCTCCATGCAATTTCTGTACATCATGGTCAATGTGACTGTCAAAGGGATACAGTAAACGTGCACTGGTGCATTGGAATTTTACAGGTCTCCCAGGAGACGCTCAAAACTTAAAGTCTTCGAAGATTCACACTACTTGTGCTTATGTTGGCATTGTGAGTTTTGTATTCAATCCCGATGCGATTTCTGTGTTTCATGGGCAATGTGAAGATCCAAGGGATACAGTAAGCATGCACTGGTGCATCGGAATCTGATACTGGTCTGCCAGGAGCCGCTCAAACCACAAACTTTTTGTACTTAAGTTGGCATTGTGCCTGTTGTATTCAATCCCGATGCAATTTCTGTGTTTCATGGTCAATGTGAAATCCAAGGGATACAGTAAACCTGCACTGGTGCATCGGAATCTGATACTGGTCTCCCAGGAGCCGCTCAAACCACAAACTCTTAGAAGATTCACTCTTCTTGTACTTAAGTCGGCATTGTCCATTTTGTATTCAATCCCGATGGAATTACTGTGTTACATGCTCAATTTGAAGGACCTAAAGATACAGTAAACCTGCACTGGTGAATCGGAATCTAATACTTTTCTGCCTGGAGCCGTTCAAAGTAGAAACTCATAGAAGATTCACTCTTCTTGTGCTTAAGTCGGCATTGTGCCTTTTGTGTTCAATCCCGATGCAATTTCTGTGATTCATGGTCAATGTGACCGTCCAAGGGATACAATAAACCTGCACTGGTGCATCGGAATCTAATACTGGTCTCCCAGGAGCCGCTGAAAACACAAACTCTTTGAAGATTCATTCTTCTTGTACTTAGGTCGGCGTTGTCCATTTGGTATTCAATCCCGATGCAATTTCAGTGTTTCATGGTCAATGTGAAGGTCCAAATGATACAGTCAACCTGCACTGGTGCATCAGAATGTAATACTGGCCTCCCAGGAGCCGCTCAAAGCACAAAACCTTAGAAGATCACTCTTCTTGTACTTAAGTCAGCATTGTGCCTTTTGTATTCAATCCCGTTGCAATTTCTGTGTTTCATGGTCAATGAGAAGGTCCAAGGGATACGTTAAACCTGCGCTGGTTATTTGGAATCTAATACTGGTCTCCCATGAGCCGCTCAAACCACAAACTCTTAGGAGATTCACTCTTCTTGTACTTAAGTCGGCATTGTGCCTTTTCCAGTCAATCCCGATGCGATATCTGTTTTTCATGGTCAACGTGAAGGCCCAAGGGATAGAGTAAACCGGCACTGGTGCATCGGAATCTAATACAGGTCTCCCAGGAGCCACCGAAAGCACTAACTCCCAAGGGATTCATTCTTGTTGAACCCATGTAGGCATTGTCCTTTTGTAATCAATCCCGATGCAATTTCTGTGTTTCATGGTCAATGTGATGGTCCAAAAGATACGGTAAACCTGCACTGGTGCAACGGATTCTAATAATGGTCTCCCAGGAGCCGCTCAAAGCACAAACTCTAAGAAGATTCATTCTTTTTGTACTTAAGTCTGCGTTGTTCCTTTTGTAATCAATGCCGATACGATATCTGTGTTTCATGTCCTATGTGAAGGTCCAAGGGATACAGTAAACCTGCACTGGTGCATGGGAATCTATTACTGGTCTCTCAGGAGCCGCTCAAACCACAAAGTCTTAGAATATCCACCCTCTTTTACTTAAGTCTGCATTGTGCCTTTTGTATTCAATCCCGATTCAATTTCTGTGCTTCATGGTGAATGTGAAGGTCTAAGGGATACAGTATAAATGCACTGGTACATCGGAATCTAATACTGGTCTCCCAGGAGCCGCTCAAAGCACAAACTCTTAGAAGATTCACTGTTCTTGCACTTATGTTAACATTGTGCCTTATGTATTCAATCCCGATGCAATTACTGTGATTCATGGTCAATGTGAAGGTCCGAGGGATACAGTAAACCTGCACTGGTGCATCGGAATCTAATACTGGTCTCCCAGGAACCGCTCAAACCACAAATTCTTAGACGATTCACTCTTCTTGTACTTAAGTCGGCATTGTGCCTTTTGTATTTAATCCCGATGCAATTTTTGTGATACATGGTCAATGTGAATGTCCAAGGGATACAATAAACCTGCACTGGTGGATCGGAATCTAATACTGGTCTCTCAGGAGCTGCTGAAAACACAAACCCCTAGAGGATTCACTCTTCTTGTACTTAAGTCGGCATTGTGCATTTTGTATTCAATCCCGATGCAGTTTCTGTGTTTCATAGTCAATGTGAAGGCGCAAATGATACAGTCAACCTGCACTGGTGAATCGGAATCTAATACTGGTCACCCAGGAGCCGCGCAAAGCACAAACCCTTCGAAGATTCACTCATCTTTTACATAAGGCGGTATTGTGCATTTTGTATTCAATCCCGATGCAATTTCTATGTTTCATGGTCAATGAGAATGTCCAAGGGAAACAGTAAACCTGCACTGGTTCATCGGAATCTAATACTGGTCTCCCATGAGCCAGTCAAACCACAAACTCTTAGAAGATTCACTCTTGTTGTATTTATGTCGCCATTGTGCCTTTTGAATTCAATCCCGATGCATTGTGTGTGTTTCATGGTCAATTTGAAGGTCCAAGGGATATAGTAAACCTGCACTGGTGCATCGCAATCTAAAACTGGTCTCTCAGGAGCCGCTTAAAGCAAAAACTCTTCAAAGATTCACATTACTTGTGCTTAAGTTGGCATTGTGAGTTTTGTAATCAATTCCGATGCAATTTCTGTGTTTCATGGTAAATGTGAATGTCCAAGGGATACAAAACACCTGCACTGGTGCATCGGAATGTAATACTGGTCTGCCAGGAGCCGCTCCAACCACAAACCCTTAGAAGACTCACTCTTCTTGTACTTAAGTCGGCATTGTGCCTTTTGTATTCAATCCCGAAGCAATTTCTGGGCTTAATACCCAATGTGAAGGTCCAAGGGATACAGTAAACCTGCACTGGTGCATCGGAATAGAATACTGGTTTCCCAGGAGCCGCTCAAACCACAAACTCTTTGAAGATTCACTCTTCTTGTACTTAAGTCATCATTGTCCGTTTTGTATTCAATCCCGATGCAATTTCTGTGTTTCATGGTCAATGTGAAGTTGAAAGAGATACAGTAAACCTACACTGGTGCATCGGAATCTAATACTGGTCTGCCAGGAGCCGCTCCAACCACAAACCCTTAGAAGATTCATTCTTCTTGTACTTAAGTCGGCATTGTCCCTTTTGCATTCAATCCCGATGCAATTTCTGTGATTCGTGGTCAATGTGAAGGTCCAAGGGATACAGTAATCAGGCACTGGTGCATGGGAATGTAATACTGGATTCCCAGGAGCCGCTCAAAGCACAAACTCTTAGAAGATTCACTCTTCTTGTACTTTAGCCGGTATTGTGCATTTTGTATTCAATCCCGGTGCAATTTCTATGTTTCATGGTCAATGAAAATGTCCAAGGGATTCAGGAAACCTGCACTGGTTCATCGGAAACTAATACCGGTCTCCCATGAGCCGCTAAAACCAAAAACTCTTAGGAGATTCACTCTTATGTACTTAAGTCGTCATTGTGCCTTTTGTATTCAATCCCGATTGCGATTTCTGTGTTTCATGGTCCATGTGAAGGTGCAAGGGATACAGTAAACCTGCACTGGTGCATCGGAATCTAATACTGGTCTCTCAGGAGCCGCTCAAACCACAATCTTTTAGAGAATTCACCTTCTTGTACTTAAGTCGGCATTGTCAATTTCGTAATCAATCCCGATGGAATTTCTGTGTGTCATGGTCAATGTGAAGGTCCAAGGGATACAGTAAACCTGCACTGCTGCATCGGAATCTAATACTGGTCTTCCAGGAGCAGCTGAAAGCACAAACTCCTAGAGGATTATTTGTTCTTGTACTTAAAACGGCATTGTCACTTTTGTATTCAATCCGGATGCAATTTCATTGTTTCATGGTCAATGTGAAGGTCAAAGGGATACAGTAGACCAGCACTGGTGCATCGGGTTCTAATACTGGTCTCTCAGGAGCCGCTCAAACCACAAAATCGTTGAAAATTCACCTTCTCGTGCTTAAGTTGTCATTGTCCCTATTGTATTCAATCCCGATGCAATTTCTGTGATTCGTGGTCAATGTGAAAAGCCAAGGGATACACTAATCCTGCACTGGTGCATCGGAAATAATACAGGTCTCCCAGGAGCCTCTGAAGGCACAAACTCTTAGAAGATTCACTCTTCTTGTACTTAAGTCGGCGTGGTGCATTTTGTATTCAATCCCGATGCAATTTCTGTGTTTCATAGTCAATGTGAAGGTCCAAGTGATACAGTAAACCTGCACTGGTGCATCGGAATCTAATACAGGCCTCTCAGGAGCAGCTCAAACCACAAACTCTTCGATGATTCACACTACTTGTGCATAAGTTGGTATTGTGAGTTTTGTATTCAATCAGGATGAAATTACTGTGATTCATGGCCAATGTGAAGGTCCAAGGGATACAGTAAACCTGCACTGGTGCATCGGAATCTAATACTGGGCTCCCATGAACCCCTCAAACCACAAATTCTTAGAAGATTCACTCTTCTTGTACTTAAGTCGGCATTGTCCCTTTTTTATTCAATCCCGATGCAATTCCTGTGTTTCACGGTGAATGTGAAGTTCAAAGGGATACAGTAAACGTGCACTGGTGCATCGGAATCTAATACAGGTCTCCCAGGACACGCTCAAAGCACAAACTCCTAGAAGATTCACACTACTTGTGCATAAGTTGGCATTGTGAGTTTTGTATTCAATCCCGATGCAATTTCTGTGTTTCATGGTGAATGCGAAGGTCCAAGGGATACAGTAAACCTGCACTGGTGCATCGGAATCTAATACTGGTCTGCCAGGAGCCGCTCAAAGCACAAACTCTTAGAAGATTCGATCTTCTTGCACTTAAGTCGACATTGTGCCTTATGCATTTAATCCCGATGCGATTTCTGTGATCCAGGTCAATGTGAAGGTCCAAGGGATACAGTAAACCTACACTGGTGCATCGGAATCTAATACTGGTCTCTCAGGAGCCGCTCAAACCACAAACTCTTCGATGATTCACACTACTTGTGCATAAGTTGGTATTGTGAGTTTTGTATTCATTCAGGATGCAATTACTGTGTATCATGGCGAATGTGAAGGTCCGAGGGATACAGTAAACCTGCACTTGGGCATCGGAATCTAATACTGGTCTGCCAGAAGCAGCGCAAACCACAAACTCTTTGAAGATTCACCCTTCTAGTACTGAAGTCGGCATTGTGCCTTTTGTATTCAATCCCGATGCAATCTCTGTGTTTCATGGTCAATGAGTAGGACGAAGGGATACGGTAAATTTGCACTGGTTCATCGGAATCTAATACTTGTCTCCCATGAGCCGCTCAAACCACAAACTCTTAGAAGATTCCCTCATCTTAAACTTAAGTCGGCATTGTGCCTTTTCTATTAAATCCCGATGCGATTTATGTGTTTCATGGTCAATTTGAAGGTGCAAGGGATACAGTAAACCTGCGCTGGTGCATCAGAGTCTAATACTGGTCTCTCAGGAGCCGCTCAAACCACAAACTTTTAGAAAATTCACCTTCTTGTACTTAAGTCGGCATTGTCCATTTTGTTTTCAATCCCGATGCAATTTCTGTAATTCATGGTACATGTGAAAAGCCAAGGGATACGCTAATCCTGCACTGGTTCATCGGAATATAATACAGGTCTACCAGGAGCCTCTGAAGGCACAAACTCTTAGAAGATCCACTCTTCTTGAACTTAAGTCCGCATAGTGCATTTTGTGTTCAATCCCGTTGCAATTTCTGCGTTACATAGTCAATGTGAAGGTCAAAATGATACAGTAAAGCTGCACTGGTGCATCGGAATCTAATACAGGCCTCCCAGGAGCCGCTCAAAGCACAAGCTCTTAGAAGATTCTCTCTTCTTGTACTTAAGTAGGGATTGTGCTTTTTGTATTCAACCCCGATGCATTTTCTGTGTTTCATGGTCAATGTGAAGGGCAAAAGGGATACAGTAAACCTGCACAGTTTTGTCGGAATCTAATACTGGTCTCCCAGGAGCCGCCCATTACACAAACTCTTAGAAGATTCACTCTTCTTGTACTTAAGTCGGCATTGTCCCTTTTGCATTCAATCCCGATGCAATTTCTGTGTTTGATGGTCAATATGAAGGTCCAAGGGTTTCTGTAAACCGGAACTGGTGCATCGGAATCTAATACTGGTCTCCCAGGAGCCGCTCAAAGCACAAACTCTTAGAAGATTCACTCTTCTTGTACTTAAGTCTGCATTGTGCGTTTTCTATTCAATCCCGATGCAATTTCTGTGCTTCATGGTCAATGTGAAGGTCCAAGGGATACAGTAAACCTGCACTGGTGCATCGGAATCTAATACTGGTCTCCGAGGAGCCGCTCAAAACACTGACTCTTAGAAAATTCATTTTTCTTGCACTGAAGTTGGCATTGTGCATTTTGTATTCAATCCCGATGCAATTTCTTTGTTTCAAGGTCAATGGGAAGGTCCAAGGGATTCCGGAAAACCTGCACTGGTGCCTCGGCATCTAATACTGGTCTCCCAGGTGCCGCTCAAAGCACAAACTCTTAGAAGACTCATTCTTCTTGCAGTTAAGTCGGCATTGTCCTTTTGTATTCAATCGCGATGCGATTTCTGTGTTTCTTGGACAATGTGAAGGTCCAAGGGATACAGTAAACCTGCACTGGTGCATCGGAATCTAATACTGGTCTCCAAGGAGCCGCTCAAATCACTGCCTCTAAGAAAATTCATTCATCTTGTACTAAAGATGTTATTGACCCTTTTGTATTTAATCCCGATGCAATTTCTGTGATTCATGGTCAATGTGAAGGTCCTAGGGATACAGTAAATTTGCACTGGTGCATCGGAATCTAATACTGATCTCCCCTGAGCCGCTCAAATCACAAGCTCTTAGAAGATTAACTCTTCTTGTACTTAAGTCGGCATTGTGCCTTTGTATTTAATCCCTGCGCAATTTATGTGTTATATGGTCAATGTGAAGGGCCAAGGGATACAGTAAACCTGCACTGGTGCATCTAAATCTAATACTGGTCCCCATGAGCCGCTCAAAGCACAGTCTCTTAGAAGACTCACTCTTCTTGTACTTAAGTGGGCATTGTCCCTTTTGTATTCATCCCGACGTGATTTCTGTGTTTTTTGGTCAATGCTAAGGTCAAAGGGATACAGTAAACCTGCACTGGTGCATCGGAATTTAATACTGGTCTCCCAGGAGCCGCTTAAAGCGCAAACTCTTACAACATTCACTCTTCTTAAACTTAAGTCGCATTGTCCCTAATGTATTCCACCCCGATGCAATTTCTGTGGTTTATGGTCAATGTGAAGGTCCAAGGGATACAGTAAACCTGCACTGGTGCATCGGAATCTAATACTGGTCTCCGAGCAGCCGCTCAAAGCACTGTCTCTTTGAAAATTCATTCTTCTTGTACTAAAGTTGGCATTGTGCATTTAGAATTCAATCCCGATGCAATTTCTTTGTTTCATGGTCAATGTGAAGGTCCAAGGGATACAGTAAACTAGCACTGGTGCATCGGAATCTAATATTTGTCTCTCAAGACCCGCTCAAATCACAAACTCTTAGAAGATTCACTCATCTTGTACTTAAGTCGGAATTGTCCCGTTTGTATTCAATCCCGATGCAATATCTGTGTTTCATGGTCATTGTGAAGGTCCAAGGGATACCGTAATCCTGCACTGGTGCATCGGAATCTAATACTGGTTTCCCAGGAGCCGCCCAGTGCACAAACCCTTAGAAGATTCACTCTTCTTGTACTAAAGTCGGCATTGTCCTTTTTGCATTCAATACCGATGCAATTTCTGTGTTTGATGGTCAATATGAAGGTCCAAGGGATTGCGTAAACCTGAACTGCTGCATCGTAATCCAATACTGGTCTCCCAGGAGCCGCTCAAAGCAAAAACTCTGAGAAGTTTCACTCTTCTTGTACTTAAGTCGGCATTGTCCCGTTTGTATTCAATCCCGACGCGATATCTGTGTTTCATGGTCAATGTGAAGGTCAACGCGATACAGTAATCCTGCACTGGTGCATCGGAATCTAATACTGGTCTCCCAGGAGCCGCCGAAACCACAAAATCTTAGAAAAATCAGTCTTATTGTACTTAAGTCGGCATTGACCCTTTTGTATTCAATATCGATGCAATTTGTGTGGTTCTTGGTCAATGTCAAGGTTAAAAGGCATACAGTAAACCTGCACAGGTGCATTGGAATGTAATTCTGGACTCCCAGGAGACGCTCAAATCTCGAACTCTTAGAAGATTCACTGTTCTTGTACTTAAGTCGGCATTGTCCATTTTGTATTCAATCCCGATGCAATTTCTGTGTTTCATGGTCAATGTGAAGGTCCAAGGGATACAGTAAACGTGCACTGGTGCATCGGAATCTAAAACAGATCTACCAGGAGACGCTCAAAGCACAAACCCATAGAAGAATCACTCTTCTTGTCTTTAAGTTGGCATTGTGAGCTTTGTATTCAATCCCGATGCAATATCTGTATTTCATGGTCAATGTGAAGGTGCAAAGTATACAGTAAACCTGCACTGGTGCATCGGAATCTAATACTGGTCTCCCAGGAGCCGCCCAAACCTCAAAATCTTAGAAAAATCACTCTTATTGTACTTAAGTCGGCATTGACCCTTTTGTATTCAATATCGATGCAATTTCTGTGTTTCATGGTCAATGTGAAGGTCAAAGGGATACAGTAAACCTGCACTGGTGCATCGGAATCTAATACTGGTCTCCGAGGAGCCGCTCACACCACAAACTTTTAGGAGATTCATTCTTCTTGTACGTAAGTCGGCATTGTGCCTCTTGTATTGAATCAAGATGCAATTTCTATGTTTCTTGGTCAATACGAAGGTCCAAAAGATACAGTCAACCTGCACTGGTGCATCGGAATCTAATACTGGTCTCCCAGGAGCCGCCCAAAACAAAAACTCTTAGAAGATTCACCCTTCTTGTACTTAAGTCGGCATTGTGCCTTATGTATTAAATCCCGATGCAATTTCTGTGTTTCATGGTCAATGTGCAGGTCCAAGTGATACAGTAAACCTGCACTGGTGCATCGCAATCTAATACTGGTACACAAACTCATAGAAAACTCTCTCGTCTTGTACTTAAGTCGGCATTGCCCCATTTGTATTCAATCCCGATGCAATTTCTGTTTTTCTTGGTCAATGTGAAGGTCAAAGGTATATAGTAAACCTCCACTGGTCCATCGGAATCTTATACTGGTCTCCCAGGAGCCGCTCGAAGCAAAATTTCTGAGAAGATTCACTCTTCTTGTACTTAAGTCGGCATTGTCCCGTTTGTATTTAATCCCGATGCGATATCTGTGTTTCATGGTCAATGTGAAGGTCAAAGGGATGCAGTAAACCTGCACTGGTGCATCGGAATCTAATACTGGCCTCCCAGGGGCCGTCCAGACCATAAAATCTTAGAAAATTCACTGTTATTGTACTTAAGTCGGCATTGACCCTTTTGTATTAAATCCCGATGCAATTTCTGTGTCTCATGGTCAATGTGAAGGTCCCTGCGATACAGCAAACCTGCACTGGTGCATCGGAATCTAATACTGGTCTCCCAGGAGCCGCTCACACCACAAACGCTTACGAGATTCACTCTTCTTGTACTTAAGTCGGCATTGTGCCCTATGTATTCAGTCCAGATGCAGTTTATGTGTTTCATGGTCAATGTGTAGGTCCAAACGATACAGTCAACCTGCACTGGTGCATCGGAATCTAATACTGGTCTCCCATGAGCCGTCCAAAACACTTACTCTTAGAAGATTCACTCTTCTTGTACTTAAGTCTGCACTGTGCCTTATGTATTTAATCCCGATGCAATTTCTGTGTTTCTTGGTCAATGTGAAGTTCCGAGGGATACAGTAAATCTGCACTTTTGCATCGGAATCTAGTGCTGGTCTCCCAGGAGCCGACCAAAGCACAATATCTTAGAAGGATCACTCCTCTTGTACTTAAGTCGGCATTGTGCTTTTTGCATTTAAACCTGATGCAATTTCTGTGTTTCATGGTCAATGTGAAGGTCCAAGGGATACAGCAAACTTGCACTGGTGCATCGGAATCTAATACTGGTCATCCAGGAGCCGCTGAAATCACAACCTCCTAGAAGACTCATTCTTCTTGTACTTAAGTCGGCATTGTGCCTTTTGTATTCAATTCCGATGCAATTTCTGTGTTTCATAGTCAATGTGAAGGTCCAAATCATACAGTCAACCTGCACTGGTGCATCGGAATCTAATACTGGTCTCCCATGAGCCGCTCAAACCACAAACTTTTAAAAGATTCACTCTTCTTGTACTTAAGTCGGCATTGTGCATTTTCTATTCAATCCCGATGCGATTTCTCTGTTTAATGCCCAATGTGAAGGTCCAAGTGATAAAGTAAACCTTCACTGGTGCATCGGAATCTATTACCGGGCTCCCAGGATTTGCTCAAAGCACAATTTCTTCGAAGATCCACTCCTCTTGTACATATTCGGCATTGTCCCTATTGTATTTAATCCCGATTCAATTTCTGTGTTTCATGATCAATGGTGAATGTCAAAGGAATACAGTAAACGAGCACTGGTGCATCGGAATCTAATACAGGGCTCCCAGGAGACGCTCAAACACGATGTCTTCGAAGATTCACTCTTCTTGTACTGAAGTTGGCATTGTGAGTTTTTTATTCAATCCCGATGCAATTTCTGTGTTTCATTGTCAATGTGAAGGTCCAAAGGATACAGTAAAACGGCACGGGTGCATCGGAATCTAATACTGGTCTCCCAGGGGCCGCCCAAACCATAAAATCTTAGAAAATTCACTGTTATTGTACTTAAGTCGGCATTGACCCCTTTGTACAAATCCCGATGCAATTTCTGTGTCTCATGGTCAATGTGAAGGTCACTGGGATACAGCAAACCTGCACTGGTGCATCGGAATCTAATACTGGTCTCCCAGGAGCCGCTGACACCACAAACGCTTAGGAGATTCACTCTTCTTGTACTTTAGTCGGTATTGTGCCCTATGTATTCAGTCCAGATGCAGTTTCTGTGTTTCATGGTCAATGTGTAGGTCCAAAAGATACAGTCAACCTGCACTGGTGCATCGGAATCTAGTACTGGTCTCCCATGAGCCGCCCAAACACAATCTCTTAGAAGATTCACTCTTCTTGTACTGAAGTCAGCACTGTGCCTTATGTATTTAATCCCGATGCAATTACTGTGTTTCTTGGTCAATGTGAAGTTCCGAGGGATACAGTAAATCTGCACTGGTGCATCGGAATCTCGTACTGGTCTCCCAGGAGCCGACCAAAGCACACTATCTTAGAAGGATCACTCCTCTTGTACTTAAGTCGGCATTGTCCTTTTTGCATTTAAACCTGTTTCTATTTCTGTGTTTCATGGTCAATGTGAAGGTCCAAGGGATACAGTAAACTTGCAGTGGTGCATTGGAATCTAATACTGGTCTTCCAGGAGTCCCTGAAATCACAACCTCCTAGAAGACTCATTCTTCTTGTACTTAAGTCGGCATTGTGCCTTTTGTATTCAATTCCGATGCAATTTCTGTGTTTCATGGCCAATGTGAAGGTCCAAATGATACAGTCAACCTGCACTGATGCATCGGAATCCAATACTGGTCTCCCATGAGCCGCTCAAACCACAAACTCTTAAAAGATTCACTCTTCTTGTACTTGAGTCGGCATTGTGCATTTTCTATTCAATCCCAATGCGATTTCTCTGTTTAATGCCCAATGTGAAGGTGCAAGTGATAAAGTAAACCTTCACTGGTGCATCGGAATCTATTACCGGGCCCCCAGGATTCGCTCAAAGCACAATTTCTTCGACGATCCACTCTTCTTGTACATATTCGGCATTGTCCCTATTGTATTTAATCCCGATGCAATATCTGTGTTTCATGGTCAATGTGAATGTCAAAGGAATACAGTAAACGAGCACTGGTGCATCGGAATCTAATACAGGTCTCCCAGGAGACGCTCAAAGCACGATCTCTTCGAAGATTCACTCTTCTTGTACTTAAGTCGGCATTGTGCTTTTTGCATTTAAACCTGATGCAATTTCTGTGTTTCATGGTCAATGTGAAGGTCCAAAGGATACAGTAAAACGGCACTGGTGCATTAGAATCTAATACTGGTCTCCATGATCCGCCCCTAAGCACAAGCTCTTAGAAGATTCACTGTTCTTGTACTTAAATCGGCATTGTGCATTTTGTAATCAATCCCGATGCAATTTCGGTGTATTATCGTCAATGTGAAGGTCCAAGGGATACAGTTAACTTGCACTGGTGCATCGGAATCTAATACTGGTCCCCATGAGCCACCCAAAGCACAAAATCTTAAAAGACTCACTCTTCTTGTACCTAAGTCGAAATTGTCCCCTTTGTATTCAATTCCAATGCAATTTCTGTGTTTCATGGTCAATGTGAAGGTCCAAGGGTTACAGTAAACCGGCACTGGTACATCAGAATCTAATACTGGTCTCCCAGGAGCCGCTCAAAGAACTAACTCTTAGAAGATTCAAACCCGACGCAATTTCTGTGTTTCATCGTCAATGTGAATGTCGAAGGGATACAGTAAACCTGCACTAGTGCATCGGAATCTAATACTGGTCTCCCAGGAGCCGCACAAAGCACAAACCCGGTGAAGATTCACTCTTCTTGTACTTAAGTCGGCATTGTCCCCTTGGTATTCATTTTCGATGCAATTTCTACGTTTCATGGTCAATGTGAAGGTGAAAGGGTTACAGTAAACCTGCACTGGTGCATGGGAATCTAATACTGGTCTTCCAGGAGCCACTCAAAGCACATTCTCTTAGAAGATTCACTCTTCTTGTAAAGTCGGCATTGTCCCTTTTGTATTCAAACCCGATGCAATTTTTGTAATTCATGGCCAATGTGAAGATCCAAGGGATACAGTAAATGTGCACTTGTGCATCGGAATCTAATACTGGTCTCCCAGGAGATGCACAAATCACATACTCTTAGAAGATTCACTCTTCTTGTACTTAAGTCGGCATTGACACTTTTGATTTCAATCCCGATGCAATTTCTGTCTTTCATGGTCAATGTGAAGGTCCAAGGGATACAGTAAACCTGCACTGGTGCATTGGAATCTAATACTGGCCTCCCAGGTTCCGCTCAAAGCACAAACTCTTACAAGACCCATCCTCCTTGTACTTAAGTCGGCATTGTGCATTTGGATTCAATCCCAATGCTATTTCTGTGCTTCATGGTGAATGTGAAGGTCCAAGGGATACAGTAAACATGCACTGGTGCATCGGAATCTAAAACTGGTCTCCCAGGTGCCGCTCAAAACACAAACTCTTAGTGGATTCACTCTTTTTGTACTTAAGTCGTTATTGACCCTTTTGTATTCAAGCCCGATGCAATTTCTGTAATTCATGGTCAATGTGAATGGCCAAGAGATACAGTTGACCTGCAATGGCGCATCGGAATCTAATACTGGTCCCCCAGGAGCCGCACAAAGCACAATCTCTTAGATGATTCACTCTTCTTGTACTTCAGTCGCCATTGTCCCTTTTGGTTTCAATCTCGATGCAATTTCTGTCTTTCATGGTCAATGTGAAGGGCCAAGGGATGCAGTAAACCTGCACTGGTGCATCTAAATCTAATACTGGTCTCATAGGAGCCGCTCAATGCAGAAACTCTTAGAAGATTCACTCATCTTGTACTTATGTTGGCATTGTGCCATTTGTATTCAATTCGATGCAATTTCTGTGTTTCATGGTCAATGTGAGGGTCCAGGGGATACAGTTAACCTGCACTGGTTCATTGGAATCTAATACTGATCTCCCAGGAGCCGCTGAAAGCGCATACCCTTAGAAGATTCACTCTTCTTGTACTTAAGTCGTCATCGTGACTTTTGTATTCTATCCCAATGCAATATCTGTGTTTCATGGTCAATGTGAAGGTCCAAGGGATACAGTAAATCTGCACTGGTGCATCGGAATCTAATACTGGTCTCCCAGGTGCCGCTCAAAACACAAACTCTTAGTGGATTCACTCTTCTTGTACTTAAGTCGGCATTGTGCCTTTTGTATTTATTCCCGATGCAATTTCTGTGTCTCATTGTCAAAGTGAAACCCCAAGGGATACGGTAAAGCTGCACTGGTGCATCGGAATCTAATACAGGTCTCCCAAGAGAAGCTGAAAGCACAAACACTTAGAAGATTCACACATCTGGTACATAAGTGGGCACTGCGTTTTTTGTATTTAATCCCGATGCAATTTCTGTGTTTCATTGTCAATGTGAAGGTCCAAGGGATACAGTAAACCTGCACTGGTGGATCGGAATCTAATAGTGGACTCCCAGGAGCCGCTCAAAGCACAAACTCTTAGAAGATTCACTCTTCATGTACTTAAGTCGGCATTGTCCCTTTTGCATTCAATCCCTATGCAATATCTGTGTTTCGTGGTCAATGTGAAGGTCAAAGGGATACAGTAAACGTGCACTGGTGCATCGGAATCTATTACAGGCCTACCAGGAGACGCGCAAAGCACAAACCCTTCGAAGATTCACTCTTATTGTCTTTAAGTTCGCATTCTGAGCTTTGTAATCAATCCCGATGCAATTTCTGTGTTTCATGGTCAATGTGAA
Organism: Schistocerca piceifrons; assembly: GCF_021461385.2. Taxonomy (NCBI): domain Eukaryota; kingdom Metazoa; phylum Arthropoda; class Insecta; order Orthoptera; family Acrididae; genus Schistocerca; species Schistocerca piceifrons. Next base: position 1,125,174,479 of record NC_060139.1, read on the forward strand.
GGTGCAAGGGATACAGTAAACCTGCACTGGTGCATCGGAATCTAATACAGGTCTACATGGAGCCGCTCAAACCACAAACTCTTAGAAGGTTAACTCATCTTGTACTTAAGTCGGCATTGTCACTTTTGTATTCAATCCCGATGCAATTTCTATGCCTCATTGTCAATGTGAAGGTCCAAATGATACAGTGAACCAGCGCAGGTGCATCGGAATGTAATACTTGTCTCCAAGGAGCCGCTCAATGCACAAACTCTTAGAAGATTCACTTTTTATGTACTTAAGTCGTCATTGTGCCCTTTGTAATCAATCCCGATGCAATTTCTTTGTTTCATGGTCAATGTGAAGGTCCAAGGGATACAGTAAACGTGCACTGGTGCATCGGAATCTAATACTGGTATCCCATGTGTCGCTCAAACCACAAACTCTTAGAAGATTCACTCTTCTTGTACTTGATTCGTCATTGTGACATTTGTATTCTATCACGATGCGATGTCTGTGTTTCATGGTCAATGTGGAGGTCCAAGGGATACAATAAAAGTGCACTGGTGCATCGGAATCTAATACAGGTCTCCCAGGAGCCGCTCAATCCACAAACTCGTAGGATATTCATTCTTCTTGTACTTAAGTAGGCATTGTGCCTTTTGTATTCTATCCCGATGCAATTCCTTGTTTCATGGTCAATGTGAAGTTCCAAGGGATACAGTAAACCTGCAGTGGTGCATCGGAATCTAATGCTGGTGTCCCAGGAGCGGCTCAAATCCCAAACGCTTAGAAGGTTCACTCATCTTGTACTTAAGTCGGCATTGTGCCTTTTGTATTCAATCCCGATGCAATTTCTGTGTTTCATGGTCAATGTGAAGGTCCAAGGGATACAGTAAACCCGCACTGGTGCATCGAAATCTAATACTGGTCTCCCAGGAGCCGCTGAAAGCACAAATACTTAGAAGATTCCCTCATCTTGTACTTAAGTTGGCATTGCGCGTTCTGTATGTATTCCCGATCCAATTTCTGTGTTTCATTGTCAATGTGAATGTCCAAAGGATACAATAAACCGGCACTGGTGCATCGGAATCTAATACACTTCTCCCAGGAGCAGCTCAAAGCACAAACTCTTTGAAAATTCACTCTTCTTGTATCTAAGTCGCCATTGTCCTCTCTGTATATAATGCCAATGCAATTTGTGTGTTTCATGGTCAATGTGAATGTCCGAGGGTTACAGGAAACCGGCACTGGTGCATCAGAATCTAGTACTGGTCCCCCAGGAGCCGCTCAAAGCACTAACTCTTAGAAGATTCATTCATCTTGTACTTAAGTTGGCATTGTGCTTTTGTATTCAAACCCGACGCAATATCTGTGTTTCATGGTCAATGTGAAGGTCCAAGGGATACAGTAAATCAGCACTGGTGCATCGAATCTAATACAGTTCTCCCAGGAGCCGCTGAAAGCACAAACACTTATAAGATTCACTCATCTTGTACTTAAGTCGGCACTGCGTTTTTTGTATTTAATCCCGATGCAATATCTGTGTTTCATTGTCAATGTAAATGTCCAAGGGATACAGTAAACCTGCACTGGAGCATCAGAATCTAATACTGGTCTCCCAGGAGCAGCTCAAAGCACAAACTCTTCGAAGATTCACTCTTCGCGTACTTAAGTCAGCATTGTCCTTTTGTATTCAATGCCGATGCAATTTTGTATGTTTAATGGTCAAAGTGAAGGTCCAGGGGATCCAGTAAACCAGCACTGGTGCATCGGAATCTAAAACTGGTCTCCCATGAGCCGCTCAACGCACAAACCCTTAGAAGATTCACTCTTCTTATACTTATGTTGGCATTTTTCCTTTTGTATTCAATCCCCATGCAATTTCTGTGTTTCATGGTCAATGTGAAGGTCCAAGGGATACAGTAAACCTGCACTGGTGCTTCGGAATCTAATACTGGTCTCCCAGGAGCCGCTCAAAGCACAAACTCTTCGAAGATTCACTCTTCTTGTACATAAGATAGCATTGTCCTTTTGTATTCGATGCCGATGCAATTTTGTTTGTTTAATGGTCAATTTGAAGGTCCAAGGGATACAGTAAACCTGCATTGGTGCATCGGAATCTAATACAGGTCTCCCTGGAGCCGCTCAAACCTCAAATTCTTAGGTGATTCACTCTTCTTGTACTTATGTTGACATTGTGCCTTTTGTATTCAATCCCAATGAAATTTCTGTGTTTCATGGTCAATGTGAAGGTCCAAGGGATACAGTAAACCTGCACTGGTGCGTCGGGGTCTAATACTGGTCTCCCAGGAGACGCTCAAAACAAAAAAATCTTAGAAGATTCACTCTCCTTGTACTTAAGTCGGCATTGTACCTTTTGCATTCAATCCCGATGTAATTTCTGTGTTTCATGGTCAATGTGAAGGTTCAAGGGATACAGCAATCCTGCACTGGTGCACCGGTATCTAATACAGGTCTCCCAGGAGCCGTTCAAATTACACACTGTTAGAAGATTAAATATTCTGGTACTTAGGTCGACATTGTGCTTTTTGTATTCAATCCCGATCCAATTTCTGAGTTTCATGTTCAATGTGAAGGCCCAAATGATACAGTATACCTGCACTGGTGCATCGGTATCTAATACTGGACTCCCAGGACACGTTGATAGCGCAAACTCTTATAAGATTCACTCTTCTTGTACTTGTGTCGGCATTGTCCATTTTCTATTCAATCCCGATGCAATTTCAGTGTTTCATGGTCAATGTGAAGGTCCAAGGGATACAGTAAACTTGCACTGGTGCAACGGAATCTAATACTGGTCACCCATGAGCCGCTCAAAGCAGAAACTCTTAGAAGATTCTTTCTTCTTGTACTTACGTCGGCATTGTCCATTTTGTATTCAATCCCGATGCAATTTCTGTGTTTCATGGTCAATGTGAAGGTCCAAATGATACAGTCAACCTGCACTGGTGCATCGGAATCTAATACTGGTGTTCCATTAGCCGCTGAAAGCACAAACTCTTAGACGATTCACTCTTCTTGTACTTAAGTCGGCATTGCACCTTTTGAATTTAACCCCGATGCAATTTCTGTGTTTCATTGTGAATGTGAAGGTCCAAGGGATACAGTAAACCGGCACAGGTGCATCGGAGTCTAATACTGGTCTCCCAGGAGCAGCTCCTAGCACAAACTCTTCTTGTACTTAGGTCGGCATTGTGCCTTTTGTAATCAATCCCGATGCAATATCTGTGTCTCATGGTCTATGTGAAGGTCCAAATGATACAGTCAACCTGCACTTGTGCATTGGAATCTAATACAGGTCTCCCAGGAGCCGCTAAAATCACAAACTCTTAGAAGATTCACTCTTCTTGTACTTAAGTCGCCATTGTGCCTTTTGTATTCAATCCCGATGCAATTTCTGTGTTTCATGGTCAATGTGAAGGTCCAAGGCAAACAGTAAACGTTCACTGGTGCATCGGATTCTATTAAAAGTCTCCCATGAGCCGGTCAAACCACAAACTCGTAGAAGATTCATTCTTCTTGTACTTAAGTTGGCTTGTGCCCTTTGTATTCAATCCCGATGCAATTTATGAGTTTCATGGTCAATGTGAAGGTCCAAGGGATACAGTAAACCTGCACTGGTGCATCGGAATCTGATACTGTTCTCCCAGGAGCCGCTGAAAGCACAAAGTCTTTGAAGATTCACTCTCCTTGTACTTAAGTCGTCATTGTGCCTTTTGTATTCAGTCTCGATGCAATTTCTGTGTTCATTGTCAATGTGAAGGTCCAAGGGATACAGTATACCTTCACTGGTAAGTCTTAATCTAATACTGGTCTCCCAGGAGCCGCTGAAGACGCAAACTCTTAGATGGTTCTTTCTCCTTGTACTTAAGGCAGCATTGTCCCTTTTGTATTCAATCACGATGCGATTTTTGTGTTTCGTGGCCAATGTGAAGGTCCAAGGGATACAGCAAACCTGCACTGGTGCATCGGAATCTAATACTGGTCTCCCAGAGCCTCTCAAAACTGAAACTCGTAGAAGATTCACTCTTCTCGTACCTTAGTCGGCATTGTGCCTTTTGTATTCAATATCGATGCAATTTCTGTGTTTCATGCTCAAAGTGAAAGTCCAAGGGATACGGTAAACCTGCACTGGTGCATCGGAATCTAATACTCGTCTCCCAGGAGCCGCTCAAACACAAACTCTTAGAAGATTCACTCTTCTTGTACTTAAGTCGGCATTATCCCTTTTCTATTCAATCCCGATGCAATTTCTGTGTTTCATGGGCAATGTGAAGGTCCAAGGGATACGGTAAACCTGCACTGGTGCATCGGAATCTAATACTGGTCTCCCAGGAGCAGCTCAAAGCACAAACTCTTCTTGTACTTAGGTCGCCATTGTGCCTTTTGTATTCAATCCCGATGCAGTTTCTGTGTTTCATGGTCAATGTAAAGGTCCAAGGGATACAGTAAACTTGCACTGGTGCATCGAAATCTAATACTGGTCTCCCAGGAGCCACTCAAAACACGAACTCTTAGAAGACTCACTCATCTTGTACTTAAGTCGGCATTGTGCCTTTCGTACTCAATCCTGATGCAATTTCTGTAATTCATGGGCAATGTGAAGGTCCAAGGGATACAGTAAACCTGCACTGGTGCATCGGAATCTTATTGTGGTCTCCCAGGAGCGGCCCAAACACAAACTCTTAGAAGATTCACTCTTCTTGTAGTTAAGTGTGCAATGTCCCTTTTGATTTCAATCCCAATGCAATATCTGTCTTTCATAGTCAATGTGAAAGTCCAAGGGATACAGTAAACATGCACTGGTGCAACGGAATCTAATACTGGTCTCCTAGCAGCCGCTCAAACCACAATTTTTAAGAAAATTCGCTCTTCTTGTACATAAGTCGGCATTGTCCCTTTTGAATTCAATCCCGATGCAATCTCTGTGTTTCACGGTCAATGTGAAGGTCCACGACAAACAGTAAACGTGCACTGGTGCATCGGATTCTATTACAGGTCTCCCAGGAGCCGCTCAAACACAAACTCGTAGAAGAATTATTCTTCTTGTACTTAAGTTGGCTTGTGCCTTTTGTATTCAATCCCGATGCAATTTCTGAGTGTCATGGTCAATGTGAAGGTCCAAGGGATACAGTAAACCTGCACTGGTGCATCGGAATCTAATACTGGTCTCCTAGGAGCCGCTCAAACCACAATTTCTTAGAAAATTCGCTCTTCTTGTACTTAAGTCGTCATTGTCCCTTTTGCAATCAATCCCGATGCAGTTTCTGTGTATCATGGTCAATGTGAAGGTCCAAGGGATACAGTAAACCTGCACAGGTGCATCGGAATCTAATAATGGTTTCCCAGGCGCCGCTCAAATCACAAACTGTTGGAGACTCACTCATCTTGTACTTAAGTCGGCATTGTGCATTTTGTATTCAATCCCGATGCAATTTCAGTCTTTCATGGTCAATGTGAAGGTCCAAGGGATACAGTAAACCTGCACTGGTGCATCGGAATCTAATACTGGTCTCCCATGAGCCGCTCAAAGCAGAAACTCTTAGAAGATTCTTTCTTCTTGTACTTACGTCGGCATTGTCCATTTTGTATTCAATCCCGATGCAATTTCTGTGTTTCATGGTCAATGTGAAGGTCCAAGGGATACGGTAAACCTGCACTGGTGCATCGGAATCTAATACTGGTCTCCTAGGAGCAGCTCAAAACACAAACTGTTCTTGTACTTGGGTCGGCATTGTGCCGTTTGTATTCAATCCCGATGCAGTTTCTGTGTATCATGGTCAATGTGAATTCCAAGGGATACAGTAAACCTGCACTGGTGCATCGGAATCTAATTCTGGTTTCCCAGGAGTCGCTCAAAACACAAACTCTTAGAAGACTCACTCATCTTGTACTTAAGTCGGCATTGTGCCTTTTGTGTTCAATCCCGATGCAATTTCAGTGTTTCATGGTCAATGTGAAAGTCCAAGGGATACAGTAAACCTTCACTGGTGCATCGGAATCTAATACTGGTCTCCCATGAGCCGCTCAAAGCAGAAACTCTTAGAAGATGCTTTCTTCTTGTACTTACGGCGGCATTGTCCCTTTTGTATTCAATCCCGATGCAATTTCAGTGTTTCATTGTCAATGTGAAGGTCTAAATGATACAGTCAACCTGCACTGGTGCATCGGAATCTAATACTGGTCTCCCAGGAGCCGCTCAAAGCACAAACTCTTAGACGATTCACTCTTCTTGTACTTTAGTCGGCATTGCACATTTTGTATTTAATCCCGATGCAATTTCTGTGTTTCATTGTCAATGTGAAGGTCCAAGGGATACAGTAAACCGGCACTGGTGCATCGGAATCTAATACTGGTCTCCCAGGAGCAGCTCAAAGCACAAACTCTTCTTGTACTTAAGTCGGCATTGCACCTTTTGTATCTAATCCCGATGCAGCTTCTGTGTTTCTTGGTCAATGTGAAGGTCCAAGGGATACAGTAAACCTGCACTGGTGCATCGAAATCTAATACTGGTCTCATAGGAGCCGCTCAATGCAGAAACTGTTAGAAGATTCACTCATCTTGTACTTATGTTGGCATTGTGCCATTTGTATTCAATTCGATGCAATTTCTGTGTTTCATGGTCAATGTGAGGGTCCTGGGGATACTGTTAACCTGCACTGGTTCATTGGAATCTAATACTGGTCTCCCAGGAGCCGCTGAAAGCGCATACCCTTAGAAGATTCACTCTTCTTGTACTTAAGTCGTCATCGTGACTTTTGTATTCTATCCCAATGCAATATCTGTGTTTCATGGTCAATGTGAAGGTCCAAGGGATACAGTAAATCTGCACTGGTGCATCGGAATCTAATACTGGTCTCCCAGGTGCCGCTCAAAACACAAACTCTTAGTGGATTCACTCTTCTTGTACTTAAGTCGGCATTGTGCCTTTTGTATTTATTCCCGATGCAATTTCTGTGTCTCATTGTCAATGTGAAACCCCAAGGGATACGGTAAAGCTGCACTGGTGCATCGGAATCTAATACAGGTCTCCCAAGAGAAGCTGAAAGCACAAACACTTAGAAGATTCACACATCTGGTACATAAGTCGGCACTGCGTTTTTTGTATTTAATCCCGATGCAATTTCTGTGTTTCATTGTCAATGTGAAGGTCCAAGGGATACAGTAAACCTGCACTGGTGGATCGGAATCTAATAGTGGACTCCCAGGAGCCGCTCAAAGCACAAACTCTTAGAAGATTCACTCTTCATGTACTTAAGTCGGCATTGTCCCTTTTGCATTCAATCCCTATGCAATATCTGTGTTTCGTGGTCAATGTGAAGGTCAAAGGGATACAGTAAACGTGCACTGGTGCATCGGAATCTATTACAGGCCTACCAGGAGACGCTCAAAGCACAAACCCTTCGAAGATTCACTCTTATTGTCTTTAAGTTCGCATTCTGAGCTTTGTAATCAATCCCGATGCAATTTCTGTGTTTCATGGTCAATGTGAAGGTGCAAGGGATACAGTAAACCTGCACTGGTGCATCGGAATCTAATACAGGTCTACATGGAGCCGCTCAAACCACAAACTCTTAGAAGGTTAACTCATCTTGTACTTAAGTCGGCATTGTCATTTTTGTATTCAATCCCGATGCAATTTCTATGCCTCATTGCCAATGTGAAGGTCCAAATGATACAGTGAACCAGCGCAGGTGCATCGGAATGTAATACTTGTCTCCAAGGAGCCGCTCAATGCACAAACTCTTAGAAGATTCACTTTTTATGTACTTAAGTCGTCATTGTGCCCTTTGTATTCAATCCCGATGCAATTTCTTTGTTTCATGGTCAATGTGAAGGTCCAAGGGATACAGTAAACGTGCACTGGTGCATCGGAATCTAATACTGGTATCCCATGTGCCACTCAAACCACAAACTCTTAGAAGATTCACTCTTCTTGTACTTGATTCGTCATTGTGACATTTGTATTCTATCACGATGCGATGTCTGTGTTTCATGGTCAATGTGGAGGTCCAAGGGATACAATAAACGTGCACTGGTGCATCGGAATCTAATACAGGTCTCCCAGGAGCCGCTCAATCCACAAACTCGTAGAAGATTCATTCTTCTTGTACTTAAGTAGGCATTGTGCCTTTTGTATTCTATCCCGATGCAATTCCTTGTTTCATGGTCAATGTGAAGTTCCAAGGGATACAGTAAACCTGCAGTGGTGCATCGGAATCTAATGCTGGTGTCCCAGGAGCGGCTCAAATCCCAAACGCTTAGAAGGTTCACTCATCTTGTACTTAAGTCGGCATTGTGCCTTTTGTATTCAATCCCGATGCAATTTCTGTGTTTCATGGTCAATGTGAAGGTCCAAGGGATACAGTAAACCCGCACTGGTGCATCGAAATCTAATACTGGTCTCCCAGGAGCCGCTGAAAGCACAAATACTTAGAAGATTCACTCATCTTGTACTTAAGTTGGCATTGCGCGTTCTGTATGTATTCCCGATCCAATTTCTGTGTTTCATTGTCAATGTGAATGTCCAAAGGATACAATAAACCGGCACTGGTGCATCGGAATCTAATACACTTCTCCCAGGAGCAGCTCAAAGCACAAACTCTTTGAAAATTCACTCTTCTTGTATCTAAGTCGCCATTGTCCTCTCTGTATATAATGCCAATGCAATTTGTGTGTTTCATGGTCAATGTGAATGTCCGAGGGTTACAGGAAACCGGCACTGGTGCATCAGAATCTAGTACTGGTCCCCCAGGAGCCGCTCAAAGCACTAACTCTTAGAAGATTCATTCATCTTGTACTTAAGTTGGCATTGTGCTTTTGTATTCAAACCCGACGCAATATCTGTGTTTCATGGTCAATGTGAAGGTCCAAGGGATACAGTAAATCAGCACTGGTGCATCGAATCTAATACAGTTCTCCCAGGAGCCGCTGAAAGCACAAACACTTATAAGATTCACTCATCTTGTACTTAAGTCGGCACTGCGTTTTTTGTATTTAATCCCGATGCAATATCTGTGTTTCATTGTCAATGTAAATGTCCAAGGGATACAGTAAACCTGCACTGGAGCATCAGAATCTAATACTGGTCTCCCAGGAGCAGCTCAAAGCACAAACTCTTCGAAGATTCACTCTTCGCGTACTTAAGTCAGCATTGTCCTTTTGTATTCAATGCCGATGCAATTTTGTATGTTTAATGGTCAAAGTGAAGGTCCAGGGGATCCAGTAAACCAGCACTGGTGCATCGGAATCTAAAACTGGTCTCCCATGAGCCGCTCAACGCACAAACCCTTAGAAGATTCACTCTTCTTATACTTATGTTGGCATTTTTCCTTTTGTATTCAATCCCCATGCAATTTCTGTGTTTCATGGTCAATGTGAAGGTCCAAGGGATACAGTAAACCTGCACTGGTGCTTCGGAATCTAATACTGGTCTCCCAGGAGCCGCTCAAAGCACAAACTCTTCGAAGATTCACTCTTCTTGTACATAAGATAGCATTGTCCTTTTGTATTCGATGCCGATGCAATTTTGTTTGTTTAATGGTCAATTTGAAGGTCCAAGGGATACAGTAAACCTGCATTGGTGCATCGGAATCTAATACAGGTCTCCCTGGAGCCGCTCAAACCTCAAATTCTTAGGTGATTCACTCTTCTTGTACTTATGTTGACATTGTGCCTTTTGTATTCAATCCCAATGAAATTTCTGTGTTTCATGGTCAATGTGAAGGTCCAAGGGATACAGTAAACCTGCACTGGTGCGTCGGGGTCTAATACTGGTCTCCCAGGAGACGCTCAAAACAAAAAAATCTTAGAAGATTCACTCTCCTTGTACTTAAGTCGGCATTGTACCTTTTGCATTCAATCCCGATGTAATTTCTGTGTTTCATGGTCAATGTGAAGGTTCAAGGGATACAGCAATCCTGCACTGGTGCACCGGTATCTAATACAGGTCTCCCAGGAGCCGTTCAAATTACACACTGTTAGAAGATTAAATATTCTGGTACTTAGGTCGACATTGTGCTTTTTGTATTCAATCCCGATCCAATTTCTGAGTTTCATGTTCAATGTGAAGGCCCAAGGGATACAGTATACCTGCACTGGTGCATCGGTATCTAATACTGGACTCCCAGGACACGTTGATAGCGCAAACTCTTATAAGATTCACTCTTCTTGTACTTGTGTCGGCATTGTCCATTTTCTATTCAATCCCGATGCAATTTCAGTGTTTCATGGTCAATGTGAAGGTCCAAGGGATACAGTAAACTTGCACTGGTGCAACGGAATCTAATACTGGTCACCCATGAGCCGCTCAAAGCAGAAACTCTTAGAAGATTCTTTCTTCTTGTACTTACGTCGGCATTGTCCATTTTGTATTCAATCCCGATGCAATTTCTGTGTTTCATGGTCAATGTGAAGGTCCAAATGATACAGTCAACCTGCACTGGTGCATCGGAATCTAATACTGGTGTTCCATTAGCCGCTGAAAGCACAAACTCTTAGACGATTCACTCTTCTTGTACTTAAGTCGGCATTGCACCTTTTGAATTTAACCCCGATGCAATTTCTGTGTTTCATTGTGAATGTGAAGGTCCAAGGGATACAGTAAACCGGCACAGGTGCATCGGAGTCTAATACTGGTCTCCCAGGAGCAGCTCCTAGCACAAACTCTTCTTGTACTTAGGTCGGCATTGTGCCTTTTGTAATCAATCCCGATGCAATATCTGTGTCTCATGGTCTATGTGAAGGTCCAAATGATACAGTCAACCTGCACTTGTGCATTGGAATCTAATACAGGTCTCCCAGGAGCCGCTAAAATCACAAACTCTTAGAAGATTCACTCTTCTTGTACTTAAGTCGCCATTGTGCCTTTTGTATTCAATCCCGATGCAATTTCTGTGTTTCATGGTCAATGTGAAGGTCCAAGGCAAACAGTAAACGTTCACTGGTGCATCGGATTCTATTAAAAGTCTCCCATGAGCCGGTCAAACCACAAACTCGTAGAAGATTCATTCTTCTTGTACTTAAGTTGGCTTGTGCCCTTTGTATTCAATCCCGATGCAATTTATGAGTTTCATGGTCAATGTGAAGGTCCAAGGGATACAGTAAAGCTGCACTGGTGCATCGGAATCTGATACTGTTCTCCCAGGAGCCGCTGAAAGCACAAAGTCTTTGAAGATTCACTCTCCTTGTACTTAAGTCGTCATTGTGCCTTTTGTATTCAGTCTCGATGCAATTTCTGTGTTCATTGTCAATGTGAAGGTCCAAGGGATACAGTATACCTTCACTGGTAAGTCTTAATCTAATACTGGTCTCCCAGGAGCCGCTGAAGACGCAAACTCTTAGATGGTTCTTTCTCCTTGTACTTAAGGCAGCATTGTCCCTTTTGTATTCAATCACGATGCGATTTTTGTGTTTCGTGGCCAATGTGAAGGTCCAAGGGATACAGCAAACCTGCACTGGTGCATCGGAATCTAATACTGGTCTCCCAGAGCCTCTCAAAACTGAAACTCGTAGAAGATTCACTCTTCTCGTACTTTAGTCGGCATTGTGCCTTTTGTATTCAATATCGATGCAATTTCTGTGTTTCATGCTCAAAGTGAAAGTCCAAGGGATACGGTAAACCTGCACTGGTGCATCGGAATCTAATACTCGTCTCCCAGGAGCCGCTCAAACACAAACTCTTAGAAGATTCACTCTTCTTGTACTTAAGTCGGCATTATCCCTTTTCTATTCAATCCCGATGCAATTTCTGTGTTTCATGGGCAATGTGAAGGTCCAAGGGATACGGTAAACCTGCACTGGTGCATCGGAATCTAATACTGGTCTCCCAGGAGCAGCTCAAAGCACAAACTCTTCTTGTACTTAGGTCGCCATTGTGCCTTTTGTATTCAATCCCGATGCAGTTTCTGTGTTTCATGGTCAATGTAAAGGTCCAAGGGATACAGTAAACTTGCACTGGTGCATCGAAATCTAATACTGGTCTCCCAGGAGCCACTCAAAACACGAACGCTTAGAAGACTCACTCATCTTGTACTTAAGTCGGCATTGTGCCTTTCGTACTCAATCCTGATGCAATTTCTGTAATTCATGGGCAATGTGAAGGTCCAAGGGATACAGTAAACCTGCACTGGTGCATCGGAATCTTATTGTGGTCTCCCAGGAGCGGCCCAAACACAAACTCTTAGAAGATTCACTCTTCTTGTAGTTAAGTGTGCAATGTCCCTTTTGATTTCAATCCCAATGCAATATCTGTCTTTCATAGTCAATGTGAAAGTCCAAGGGATACAGTAAACATGCACTGGTGCAACGGAATCTAATACTGGTCTCCTAGCAGCCGCTCAAACCACAATTTTTAAGAAAATTCGCTCTTCTTGTACATAAGTCGGCATTGTCCCTTTTGAATTCAATCCCGATGCAATCTCTGTGTTTCACGGTCAATGTGAAGGTCCACGACAAACAGTAAACGTGCACTGGTGCATCGGATTCTATTACAGGTCTCCCAGGAGCCGCTCAAACACAAACTCGTAGAAGAATTATTCTTCTTGTACTTAAGTTGGCTTGTGCCTTTTGTATTCAATCCCGATGCAATTTCTGAGTGTCATGGTCAATGTGAAGGTCCAAGGGATACAGTAAACCTGCACTGGTGCATCGGAATCTAATACTGGTCTCCTAGGAGCCGCTCAAACCACAATTTCTTAGAAAATTCGCTCTTCTTGTACTTAAGTCGTCATTGTCCCTTTTGCAATCAATCCCGATGCAGTTTCTGTGTATCATGGTCAATGTGAAGGTCCAAGGGATACAGTAAACCTGCACAGGTGCATCGGAATCTAATAATGGTTTCCCAGGCGCCGCTCAAATCACAAACTGTTGGAGACTCACTCATCTTGTACTTAAGTCGGCATTGTGCATTTTGTATTCAATCCCGATGCAATTTCAGTCTTTCATGGTCAATGTGAAGGTCCAAGGGATACAGTAAACCTGCACTGGTGCATCGGAATCTAATACTGGTCTCCCATGAGCCGCTCAAAGCAGAAACTCTTAGAAGATTCTTTCTTCTTGTACTTACGTCGGCATTGTCCATTTTGTATTCAATCCCGATGCAATTTCTGTGTTTCATGGTCAATGTGAAGGTCCAAGGGATACGGTAAACCTGCACTGGTGCATCGGAATCTAATACTGGTCTCCTAGGAGCAGCTCAAAACACAAACTGTTCTTGTACTTGGGTCGGCATTGTGCCGTTTGTATTCAATCCCGATGCAGTTTCTGTGTATCATGGTCAATGTGAATTCCAAGGGATACAGTAAACCTGCACTGGTGCATCGGAATCTAATTCTGGTTTCCCAGGAGTCGCTCAAAACACAAACTCTTAGAAGACTCACTCATCTTGTACTTAAGTCGGCATTGTGCCTTTTTTGTTCAATCCCGATGCAATTTCAGTGTTTCATGGTCAATGTGAAAGTCCAAGGGATACAGTAAACCGGCACTGGTGCATCGGAATCTAATACTGGTCTCCCAGGAGCAGCTCAAAGCACAAACTCTTCTTGTACTTAAGTCGGCATTGCACCTTTTGTATCTAATCCCGATGCAGCTTCTGTGTTTCTTGGTCAATGTGAAGGTCCAAGGGATACAGTAAACCTGCACTGGTGCATCGAAATCTAATACTGGTCTCATAGGAGCCGCTCAATGCAGAAACTCTTAGAAGATTCACTCATCTTGTACTTATGTTGGCATTGTGCCATTTGTATTCAATTCGATGCAATTTCTGTGTTTCATGGTCAATGTGAGGGTCCTGGGGATACTGTTAACCTGCACTGGTTCATTGGAATCTAATACTGGTCTCCCAGGAGCCGCTGAAAGCGCATACCCTTAGAAGATTCACTCTTCTTGTACTTAAGTCGTCATCGTGACTTTTGTATTCTATCCCAATGCAATATCTGTGTTTCATGGTCAATGTGAAGGTCCAAGGGATACAGTAAATCTGCACTGGTGCATCGGAATCTAATACTGGTCTCCCAGGTGCCGCTCAAAACACAAACTCTTAGTGGATTCACTCTTCTTGTACTTAAGTCGGCATTGTGCCTTTTGTATTTATTCCCGATGCAATTTCTGTGTCTCATTGTCAATGTGAAACCCCAAGGGATACGGTAAAGCTGCACTGGTGCATCGGAATCTAATACAGGTCTCCCAAGAGAAGCTGAAAGCACAAACACTTAGAAGATTCACACATCTGGTACATAAGTCGGCACTGCGTTTTTTGTATTTAATCCCGATGCAATTTCTGTGTTTCATTGTCAATGTGAAGGTCCAAGGGATACAGTAAACCTGCACTGGTGGGTCGGAATCTAATAGTGGACTCCCAGGAGCCGCTCAAAGCACAAACTCTTAGAAGATTCACTCTTCATGTACTTAAGTCGGCATTGTCCGTTTTGCATTCAATCCCTATGCAATATCTGTGTTTCGTGGTCAATGTGAAGGTCAAAGGGATACAGTAAACGTGCACTGGTGCATCGGAATCTATTACAGGCCTACCAGGAGACGCTCAAAGCACAAACCCTTCGAAGATTCACTCTTATTGTCTTTAAGTTCGCATTCTGAGCTTTGTAATCAATCCCGATGCAATTTCTGTGTTTCATGGTCAATGTGAAGGTGCAAGGGATACAGTAAACCTGCACTGGTGCATCGGAATCTAATACAGGTCTACATGGAGCCGCTCAAACCACAAACTCTTAGAAGGTTAACTCATCTTGTACTTAAGTCGGCATTGTCATTTTTGTATTCAATCCCGATGCAATTTCTATGCCTCATTGCCAATGTGAAGGTCCAAATGATACAGTGAACCAGCGCAGGTGCATCGGAATGTAATACTTGTCTCCAAGGAGCCGCTCAATGCACAAACTCTTAGAAGATTCACTTTTTATGTACTTAAGTCGTCATTGTGCCCTTTGTATTCAATCCCGATGCAATTTCTTTGTTTCATGGTCAATGTGAAGGTCCAAGGGATACAGTAAACGTGCACTGGTGCATCGGAATCTAATACTGGTATCCCATGTGCCACTCAAACCACAAACTCTTAGAAGATTCACTCTTCTTGTACTTGATTCGTCATTGTGACATTTGTATTCTATCACGATGCGATGTCTGTGTTTCATGGTCAATGTGGAGGTCCAAGGGATACAATAAACGTGCACTGGTGCATCGGAATCTAATACAGGTCTCCCAGGAGCCGCTCAATCCACAAACTCGTAGAAGATTCATTCTTCTTGTACTTAAGTAGGCATTGTGCCTTTTGTATTCTATCCCGATGCAATTCCTTGTTTCATGGTCAATGTGAAGTTCCAAGGGATACAGTAAACCTGCAGTGGTGCATCGGAATCTAATGCTGGTGTCCCAGGAGCGGCTCAAATCCCAAACGCTTAGAAGGTTCACTCATCTTGTACTTAAGTCGGCATTGTGCCTTTTGTATTCAATCCCGATGCAATTTCTGTGTTTCATGGTCAATGTGAAGGTCCAAGGGATACAGTAAACCCGCACTGGTGCATCGAAATCTAATACTGGTCTCCCAGGAGCCGCTGAAAGCACAAATACTTAGAAGATTCACTCATCTTGTACTTAAGTTGGCATTGCGCGTTCTGTATGTATTCCCGATCCAATTTCTGTGTTTCATTGTCAATGTGAATGTCCAAAGGATACAATAAACCGGCACTGGTGCATCGGAATCTAATACACTTCTCCCAGGAGCAGCTCAAAGCACAAACTCTTTGAAAATTCACTCTTCTTGTATCTAAGTCGCCATTGTCCTCTCTGTATATAATGCCAATGCAATTTCTGTGTTTCATGGTCAATGTGAACGTCCGAGGGTTACAGTAGACCGGCACTGGTGCATCAGAATCTAGTACTGGTCCCCCAGGAGCCGCTCAAAGCACTAACTCTTAGAAGATTCACTCATCTTGTACTTAAGTTGGCATTGTGCTTTTGTATTCAAACCCGACGCAATATCTGTGTTTCATGGTCAATGTGAAGGTCGAAGGGATACAGTAAACCAGCACTGGTGCATCGGAATCTAAAACTGGGCTCCCAGGATCCGCTCAAACACAAACTCTTAGAAGATTCTCTCTTATTGTACTTAAGGCGGCATTATCCATTTTGTAAACAATCCCGAGGCAATTTCTATGTTTCATGGTCAATGTTAAGGTCCAAAGAATACAGTAAATCTGTACTGGTGCATTGGAATCTAATACTGGTCTCTCAGGAGCCGCTCAAAGCACAAACTCTTAGAAGATTCACTCTTCTTGTAAAGTCGGCATTGTCCCATTAGTATTCAAACCCGATGCAATTTCTGTAAATCATGGTCAATGTGAAGATGCAAGGGATACAGTAAACCAGCACTTGTGCATCGGAATCTAATACTGGTCTCCCAGGAGCCGCACAAATCACATACTCTTAGAAGATTCACTCTTCTTTTACTTAAGTTGGCATTGCGCCTTTTGTATTTATTCCCGATTCAATATCTGTGTTTCATTGTCAATGTGAATGTCCAAAGGATACAATAAACCGGCACTGGTGCATCGGAATCTAAAACTGGTCTCCCAAGGACCGCTCAAAGCACAAATTCTTAGAAGATTTACTCTTCTTGGACTTAAGTCGGCATTGTCCGTTTTGTATTCAAACCCGATACAATTTCTGTAATTCATGGTCAATGTGAAGGTCCAATGGATACAGTAAACCTGCACTGGTGCATCGGAATTTAATACTGGACTCCCAGGAGCCGCTCAAAGACAAACTCTTAGAAGATTCACTCTTCTTGTACTTCAGTCGGCATTGTCCCTTTTGTTTTCAATCACGATGATATTTCTGTCTTTCATGGTCAATGTGAAGGTCCATGGCATACAGTAAACCTGCACTGGTGCATCGAAATCTAATACTGGTCTCCCAGGAGCCGCTGAAAGCACAAATACTTAGAAGATTCACTCATCTTGTACTTAAGTTGGCATTGCGCCTTTTGTACGTATTCCCGAAGCAATTTCTGTGTTTCATTGTCAATGTGAATGTCCAAACGATACAATAAACCGGCACTGGTGCATCGGAATGTAATACTCTTCTCCCAGGAGCAGCTCAAAGCACAAACTCTTCTTGTACTTAGGTCGGCATTGTGCTTTTTGTATACAATCCCGATGCAATTTCTGTGTTTCATGGTCAATGTGAAGGTCCAAGGGATACAGTAAACCTGCACTGGTGCATCGGAATCTAATTCTGGTTTCCCAGGAGCCGCACAAATCACAAACTCTTAGAAGACTCACTCATCTTGTACTTAAGTCGGCATTGTCCCTTTTGTATTCAATCACGATGCAATTTCAGTGTTTGATGGTCAATGTGAAAGTCCAAGGGATACAGTAAACCTGCACTGGTGCAATGGAATATAATACTGGTCTCCCATGAGCCGCTCAAAGCAGAAACTCTTAGAAGATTCACTCTTCTTGTACTTAAGTCGGCATTGTCCCTTTTGAATACAATCCCGATGCCATTTTTGTAATTCATGGTCAATGTCAAGGTCCAAGGGATACTGTATAGCTGTACTGGTGCATCGGAATCTAAAACTGGTCTCCCATGAGCCGCTCAACGCACAATCACTTAGAAGATTCACCCTTCTTGTGCTTATGTTGGCATTTTGCCTTCTGTATTCAATCCCGATGCATTTTCTGTGGTTCATGGTCAATGTGAAGGTCCAAGGGATACAGTAAACCGGCACAGCTGCATCAGAATCTAATACTGGTCTCCCAGGAGCCGCTCAAAGCACAAACTCTTAGAAGATTCACTCTTCTTGTACTTAAGTCGGCATTGTCCATTTTGTATTCAATCTCGATGCAATATCTGTGTTTCATGGTCAAAGTGAATGTCCAAGGGATACGGTAAACCTGCACTGGTGCATCGGAATCTAATACTGGTCTCCCATTAGCCGCTGAAAGCACAAACTCTTAGACGATTCACTCTTCTTGTACTTAAGTCGGCATTGCGCCTTTTGTATTTAATCCCGATGCAATTTCTATGTTTCATTATCAATGTGAAGGTCCAAGGGATACAGTAAACCGGCACAGCTGCATCGGAATCTAATACTGGTCTCCCAGGAGCAGCTCATAGCACAAACTCTTCTTGTACTTATGTCGGCATTGAGCCTTTTGTATTTAATCCCGATACAATTTCTGTGTTTCATTGTCAATGAGAAGGTTCAAGGGATACAATAAACCTGCACTGGTGCATCGGAATCTAATACAGGTCTCCCCGGAACCGCTCAAACCACAAACTGTTAGGAGATTCACTCTTCTTTTGCTTAAGTTGGCATTGTCCCTTTTGTATTCAATCCCGATGCAATTTCTGTGTTTCATGGTCAATGTGAAGGTCCAAGGGATACAGTAAATCAGCACTGGTGCATCGAATCTAATACAGTTCTCCCAGGAGCCGCTGAAAGCACAAACACTTATAAGATTCACTCATCTTGTACTTAAGTCGGCACTGCGTTTTTTGTATTTAATCCCGATGCAATATCTGTGTTTCATTGTCAATGTAAATGTCCAAGGGATACAGTAAACCTGCACTGGAGCATCAGAATCTAATACTGGTCTCCCAGGAGCAGCTCAAAGCACAAACTCTTGGAAGATTCACTCTTCGCGTACTTAAGTCAGCATTGTCCTTTTGTATTCAATGCCGATGCAATTTTGTATGTTTAATGGTCAAAGTGAAGGTCCAGGGGATCCAGTAAACCAGCACTGGTGCATCGGAATCTAAAACTGGTCTCCCATGAGCCGCTCAACGCACAAACCCTTAGAAGATTCACTCTTCTTATACTTATGTTGGCAATTTTCCTTTTGTATTCAATCCCCATGCAATTTCTGTGTTTCATGGTCAATGTGAAGGTCCAAGGGATACAGTAAACCTGCACTGGTGCTTCGGAATCTAATACTGGTCTCCCAGGAGCCGCTCAAAGCACAAACTCTTCGAAGATTCACTCTTCTTGTACATAAGATAGCATTGTCTTTTTTGTATTCGATGCCGATGCAATTTTGTTTGTTTAATGGTCAATTTGAAGGTCCAAGGGATACAGTAAACCTGCACTGGTGCATCGGAATCTAATACAGGTCTCCCTGGAGCCGCTCAAACCTCAAATTCTTAGGTGATTCACTCTTCTTGTACTTATGTTGACATTGTGCCTTTTGTATTCAATCCCAATGAAATTTCTGTGATTCATGGTCAATGTGAAGGTCCAAGGGATACAGTAAACCTGCACTGGTGAGTCGGGGTCTAATACTGGTCTCCCAGGAGACGCTCAAAACAAAAAAATCTTAGAAGAATCACTCTCCTTGTACTTAAGTCGGCATTGTACCTTTTGTATTCAATCCCGATGCAATTTCTGTGTTTCATGGTCAATGTGAAGGTTCAAGGGATACAGCAATCCTGCACTGGTGCACCGGTATCTAATACAGGTCTCCCAGGAGCCGTTCAAATTACACACTGTTAGAAGATTAAATATTCTGGTACTTAGGTCGACATTGTGCTTTTTGTATTCAATCCCGATCCAATTTCTGAGTTTCATGTTCAATGTGAAGGCCCAAGGGATACAGTATACCTGCACTGGTGCATCGGTATCTAATACTGGACTCCCAGGACACGTTGATAGCGCAAACTCTTATAAGATTCACTCTTCTTGTACTTGTGTCGGCATTGTCCATTTTCTATTCAATCCCGATGCAATTTCAGTGTTTCATGGTCAATGTGAAGGTCCAAGGGATACAGTAAACTTGCACTGGTGCATCGGAATCTAATACTGGTCACCCATGAGCCGCTCAAAGCAGAAACTCTTAGAAGATTCTTTCTTCTTGTACTTACGTCGGCATTGTCCATTTTGTATTCAATCCCGATGCAATTTCTGTGTTTCATGGTCAATGTGAAGGTCCAAATGATACAGTCAACCTGCACTGGTGCATCGGAATCTAATACTGGTGTTCCATTAGCCGCTGAAAGCACAAACTCTTAGACGATTCACTCTTCTTGTACTTAAGTCGGCATTGCACCTTTGAATTTAACCCCGATGCAATTTCTGTGTTTCATTGTGAATGTGAAGGTCCAAGGGATACAGTAAACCGGCACAGGTGCATCGGAGTCTAATACTGGTCTCCCAGGAGCAGCTCCTAGCACAAACTCTTCTTGTACTTAGGTCGGCATTGTGCCTTTTGTATTCAATCCCGATGCAATATCTGTGTCTCATGGTCTATGTGAAGGTAGAAATGATACAGTCAACCTGCACTTGTGCATTGGAATCTAATACAGGTCTCCCAGGAGCCGCTAAAATCACAAACTCTTAGAAGATTCACTCTTCTTGTACTTAAGTCGCCATTGTGCCTTTTGTATTCAATCCCGATGCAATTTCTGTGTTTCATGGTCAATGTGAAGGTCCAAGGCAAACAGTAAACGTTCACTGGTGCATCGGATTCTATTAAAAGTCTCCCAAGAGCCGGTCAAACCACAAACTCGTAGAAGATTCATTCTTCTTGTACTTAAGTTGGCTTGTGCCCTTTGTATTCAATCCCGATGCAATTTATGAGTTTCATGGTCAATGTGAAGGTCCAAGGGATACAGTAAACCTGCACTGGTGCATCGGAATCTGATACTGTTCTCCCAGGAGCCGCTGAAAGCACAAAGTCTTTGAAGATTCACTCTCCTTGTACTTAAGTCGTCATTGTGCCTTTTGTATTCAGTCTCGATGCAATTTCTGTGTTCATTGTCAATGTGAAGGTCCAAGGGATACAGTATACCTTCACTGGTAAGTCTTAATCTAATACTGGTCTCCCAGGAGCCGCTGAAGACGCAAACTCTTAGATGGTTCTTTCTCCTTGTACTTAAGGCAGCATTGTCCCTTTTGTATTCAATCACGATGCGATTTTTGTGTTTCGTGGCCAATGTGAAGGTCCAAGGGATACAGCAAACCTGCACTGGTGCATCGGAATCTAATACTGGTCTCCCAGAGCCTCTCAAAACTGAAACTCGTAGAAGATTCACTCTTCTCGTACTTAAGTCGCCATTGTGCCTTTTGTATTCAATATCGATGCAATTTCTGTGTTTCATGCTCAAAGTGAAAGTCCAAGGGATACGGTAAACCTGCACTGGTGCATCGGAATCTAATACTCGTCTCCCAGGAGCCGCTCAAACACAAACTCTTAGAAGATTCACTCTTCTTGTACTTAAGTCGGCATTATCCCTTTTCTATTCAATCCCGATGCAATTTCTGTGTTTCATGGTCAATGTGAAGGTCCAAGGGATACGGTAAACCTGCACTGGTGCATCGGAATCTTATTGTGGTCTCCCAGGAGCGGCCCAAACACAAACTCTTAGAAGATTCACTCTTCTTGTAGTTAAGTGTGCAATGTCCCTTTTGATTTCAATCCCAATGCAATATCTGTCTTTCATAATCAATGTGAAAGTCCAAGGGATACAGTAAACATGCACTGGTGCAACGGAATCTAATACTGGTCTCCTAGCAGCCGCTCAAACCACAATTTTTAAGAAAATTCGCTCTTCTTGTACATAAGTCTGCATTGTCCCTTTTGAATTCAATCCCGATGCAATCTCTGTGTTTCACGGTCAATGTGAAGGTCCAAGACAAACAGTAAACGTGCACTGGTGCATCGGATTCTATTACAGGTCTCCCAGGAGCCGCTCAAACACAAACTCGTAGAAGAATCATTCTTCTTGTACTTAAGTTGGCTTGTGCCTTTTGTATTCAATCCCGATGCAATTTCTGAGTGTCATGGTCAATGTGAAGGTCCAAGGGATACAGTAAACCTGCACTGGTGCATCGGAATCTAATACTGGTCTCCTAGGAGCCGCTCAAACCAAAATTTCTTAGAAAATTCGCTCTTCTTGTACTTAAGTCGGCATTGTCCCTTTTGCAATCAATCCCGATGCAGTTTCTGTGTATCATGGTCAATGTGAAGGTCCAAGGGATACAGTAAACCTGCACAGGTGCATCGGAATCTAATAATGGTTTCCCAGGCGCCGCTCAAATCACAAACTGTTGGAGACTCACTCATCTTGTACTTAAGTCGGCATTGTGCATTTTGTATTCAATCCCGATGCAATTTCAGTCTTTCATGGTCAATGTGAAGGTCCAAGGGATACAGTAAACCTGCACTGGTGCATCGGAATCTAATACTGGTCTCCCATGAGCCGCTCAAAGCAGAAACTCTTAGAAGATTCTTTCTTCTTGTACTTACGTCGGCATTGTCCATTTTGTATTCAATCCCGATGCAATATCTGTGTTTCATGGTCAATGTGAAGGTCCAAGGGATACGGTAAACCTGCACTGGTGCATCGGAATCTAATACTGGTCTCCCAGGAGCAGCTCAAAGCACAAACTGTTCTTGTACTTGGGTCGGCATTGTGCCTTTTGTATTCAATCCCGATGCAGTTTCTGTGTATCATGGTCAATGTGAATTCCAAGGGATACAGTAAACCTGCACTGGTGCATCGGAATCTAATTCTGGTTTCCCAGGAGTCGCTCAAATCACAAACTCTTAGAAGACTCACTCATCTTGTACTTAAGTCGGCATTGTGCCTTTTGTGTTCAATCCCGATGCAATTTCAGTGTTTCATTGTCAATGTGAAGGTCTAAATGATACAGTCAACCTGCACTGGTGCATCGGAATCTAATACTGGTCTCCCAGGAGCCGCTCAAAGCACAAACTCTTAGACGATTCACTCTTCTTGTACTTTAGTCGGCATTGTACATTTTGTATTTAATCCCGATGCAATTTCTATGTTTCATTGTCAATGTGAAGGTCCAAGGGATACAGTAAACCGGCACTGGTGCATCGGAATCTAATACTGGTCTCCCAGGAGCAGCTCAAAGCACAAACTCTTCTTGTACTTAAGTCGGCATTGCACCTTTTGTATTTAATCCCGATGCAGCTTCTGTGTTTCTTGGTCAATGTGAAGGTCCAAGGGATACAGTAAACCTGCACTGGTGCATCGAAATCTAATACTGGTCTCCGAGGAGTCACTCAAAACACGAACTCTTAGAAGACTCACTCATCTTGTACTTAAGTCGGCATTGTGCCTTTCATACTCAATCCCGATGCAATTTCTGTAATTCATAGTCAATGTGAAGGTCCAAGGGATACAGTAAAACTGCACTGGTGCATCGGAATCTTATTGTGGTCTCCGAGGAGCCGCCCAAACACAAACTCTTTGAAGATTCACTCTTCTTGTACTTAAGTGTGCATTGTCCCTTTTGATTTCAATCCCAATATAATATCTGTCTTTCATAGTCAATGTGAAAGTCCAAGGGATACAGTAAACATGCACTGGTGCAACGGAATCTAATACTGGTCTCCTAGGAGCCGCTCAAACCACAATTTTTAAGAAAATTCCCTCTTCTTGTACATAAGTCGGCATTGTCCCTTTTGAATTCAATCCCGATGCAATCTCTGTGTTTCATGGTCAATGTGAAGGTCCAAAACAAACAGTAAACGTGCACTGGTGCATCGTATTCTATTACAGGTCTCCCAGGAGCCGCTCAAACACAAACTCGTAGAAGATTCATTCTTCTTGTACTTAAGTTGGCTTGTGCATTTTGTATTCAATCCCGATGCAATTTCTGAGTGTCATGGTCAATGTGAAGGTCCAAGGGATACAGTAAACCTGCACTGGTGCATCGGAATTTAATACTGGTCTCCTAGGAGCCGCTCAAACCATAATTTCTTAGAAAATTCGCTCTTCTTGTACTTAAGTCGGCATTGGCCCTGTTGCATTCAATTCTGATACAATTTCTGTGTTTCATGGTCAATGTGAAGGTCAAAGGGATACTTTAAACGTGCACTGGTGCATCGAATTCTAATACAGGTCTCACAGGAGCCGCTCAAACCGCAAATTCGTAGAAGATTCACTCTACTTGTTTTTAAGTTGGCATTGTGGCTTTTGTATTCTATCCCGATGCAGTTTCTGTGTTTCATGGTCAATGTGAAGGTCCACGGGATACGGTAAACCTGCACTGGTGCATCGGAATCTAATACTGGTCTCCCAGGAGCAGCTCAAAGCGCAAACTCTTCTTGTACTTGGGTCGGAATTGTGCCTTTTGTATTCAATCCCGATGCAGTTTCTGTGTATCATGGTCAATGTGAAGGTCCAAGACAAACAGTAAACGTGCACTGGTGCATCGGATTCTATTACAGGCCTCCCAGGTGCCGCTCAAACACAAACGCGTAGAAGAATCATTCTTCTTGTACTTAAGTTTTCTTGTGCCTTTTGTATTCCATCCCGATGCAATTTCTGAGTGTCATGGTCAATGTGAAGGTCCAAGGGATACAGTAAACCTGCACTGGTGCATCGGAATCTAATACTGGTCTCCTAGGAGCTGCTCGAACCACAATTTCTTAGAAAATTCGCTTTCTTGTACTTAAGTCGGCATTGTCCCTTTTGAATTCAATCGCGATGCAATATCTGTGTTTCATGGTCAACGTGAAGGTCAAAGGGATACTTTAAACGTGCAATGGTGCATCGGATTCTAATACAGGTCTCCCAGGAGCCGCTCAAACCGCAAATTCGTAGAAGATTCACTCTACTTCTTCTGAAGCTGGCATTGTGCCTTTTGTATTCTATCCCGATGCAATTTCTGTGTTTCATGGTCAATGTGAAGGTCAAAGGGATACTTTAAACGTGCACTGGTGCATCGGATTCTAATACAGGTCTCCCAGGAGCCGCTCAAACCGTAAATTCGTAGAAGATTCACTCTACTTGTCCTTAAGTTGGCATTGTGCCTTTTGTATTGTATCCTGATGCAGTTTCTGTGTTTCATGGTCAATGTGAAGGTCGAAGGGATACAGTGAAAGTGCACTGGTGCATCGGAAACAAATACACGTCGCACCGGAGCCGCTCAAACCACGAACTCTTAGGTGAATCATTCTTCATTTACTTATGTTGGCATTGTGCTTTTGTATTCAATCACGATGCAATTTTTGTGTTTCATGGTCAATGTGAAGGTCCAAGGGATACAGTAAACCTGCACTGGTGCATCGGAATCTAATACTGGTTTCCCAGGAGCCGCTCAAATCACAAACTCTTAGGAGACTCACTCATCTTGTACTTAAGTCGGCATTGTGCCTTTTGTATTCAATCCCGATGCAATTTCTGTGTTTCATGGTCAAAGTGAAAGTCCAAGGGTTACGGTGAACCTGCACTGGTGCATCGAAATCTAATTCTGGTCTCCCAGGAGCCGCCCAAACACAAACTCTTAGAAGATTCACTCTTCTTTTTCTTAAGGCGTCATTGTGCCTTTTGTATTCAATCCCGATGCAATTTCTGTTTTTCATGGTCAATGTGAAGGTCCAAGACAAACAGTAAACGTGCACTGGTGCATCGGATTCTATTACAAGTCTCCCAGGAGCCGCTCAAACCACAAACTCGTAGAAGATTCATTCTTGTTGTACTTAAGTTGGCTTGTGCATTTTTGATTCAATCCCGATGCAATTTCTGAGTTTCATGGTCAATGTGAAGGTCCAAGGGATACAGTATACCTCCACTGATGCATCGGTATCTAATACTGGTCTCCCAAGAGCTGCTGAAAGCGCGAACTCTTAGAAGATTCGCTCTTGTTGTACCTAAGTCGTCATTGTCCCTTTTGTATTAAATCCCGATGCAATTTCTGTGTTTCATGGTCAATGTGAAGGTCCAAGGGATACAGTGAACATACGCTGGTGCATCGGAATCTAATACTGGTCTCCCAAGAGCCGCTGAAATCACAAACACTTAGAAGATTCACTCAACTTGTACTTAAGTCGGCATTGCGCCTTTTGTATTTTTTCCCTATGCAATTTCTGTGTTTCATTGTCAATGTGAATATCTAAAGGATACAGTAAACCGGCACTGGTGCATCGGAATCTAATACTGGTCTCCCATTAGCCGCTGAAAGCACAAACTCTTAGACGATTCACTCTTCTTGTACTTAAGTCGGCATTGCACCTTTTGTATTTAATCCCGATGCAATTTCTGTGTTCCATTGTCAATGTAAAGGTCCAAGGGATACAGTAAACCTGCACAGGTGCATCGGACTCTAGTACTGGTCTTCCAGGAGCAGCTCATATCACAAACTCTTCTTGTACTTAGGTCGGCATTGTGCCTTTTGTATTCAATCCCGATGGAATTTCTGTGTTTCATGGTCAATGTGAAGGTCCAAGGGATACAGTAATCCTGCACTGGTGCATCGAAATCTAATACTGGTCTCCCAGGAGCCGCTCAAAACACAAACTCTTAGAACACTCACTCATCTTGTACTTAAGTCGGCATTGTGCCATTTATACTCAATCCCGATGCAATTTCTGTAAT
Organism: Schistocerca piceifrons; assembly: GCF_021461385.2. Lineage (NCBI taxonomy): Eukaryota > Metazoa > Arthropoda > Insecta > Orthoptera > Acrididae > Schistocerca > Schistocerca piceifrons. Next base: position 1,125,200,849 of record NC_060139.1, read on the forward strand.
TCATGGTCAATGTGAAGGTCCAAGGGATACAGTATACCTGCACTGGTGCATCGGAATCTAATTCTGGTCTCCCAGGAGCCGCCCAAACACAAAATCTTAGAAGATGAACTCTTCTTGTACTTAGGTGTGCACTGTCCCTTTTGAATTCAATCCCGATGCAATATCTGTCTTTCATAGTCAATGTCAAGGTCCAAGGGATACAGTAAACATGCACTGGTGCATCGGAATCTAATACTGTTCTCCCAGGAGCCGCTCAAAGCACAAACTCTTAGAAGATTCACTCATTTTGTACTTAAGTCGGCATTGTGCCTTTTGTATTCAATCCCGATGCAATTTCTGTGTTTCATGGCCAATGTGAAAGTCCAAGGAATACAGTAAACCTGCACTGGTGCAACGGAATCTAATACTGGTCTCCCATGAGCCACTCAAACCTCAAATTCTTAGAAGATTCACTGTTCTTTACTTGATTCGGCAATGTGCTTTTTGTATTCAATCACGATGCGATTTCTGTGTTTCGTGGTCAATGTGAAGGTCCAAGGGATACAGTAAACGTGCACTGGTGCATCGGAATCTAATACAGGTCTAACAGCAGCCTCTCAAACCTCAAATTCGTGGAAGGTTCACTCTACTTGTACTTAAGTTGGCATTGTCCCTTTTGTATTCAATGCCGGTGCAAATTCTGTGTATCATGGTCAGTGTGAAGGACCAATTGATACAGTAACCTGCACTGGTGCATCGGAATCTAATACTGGTCTCCCATGGGCCGCTCAAACCAAAATACCCTTAGAAGATTCCCTCGTCTTGTACTTACGTCGGCATTGTGCCTTTTGTATTCAATCCCGATGCAATTTATGTGTTTCATGGTCAATCTGAAGGTCCGAGGGATACAGTAAACCTGCACTGGAGCATTGGAATCTAATACTGGTCTCCCAGGAGCCGCTCAAAGAACAAACTCTTAGAAGCTTCACTCTTTTTGTACTTAAGTCGCCATTGTGCCTTTTGTATTCAATCCCGATGCAATTTTTGTGTTTCATGGTCAAAGTGAAAGTCCAAGGTATACCTTAAACATGCACTGGTGCATCGGAATGTAATACTGGTCTACCTGGAGCCGCCGAAAGCACAAACTCTTAGACGATTCACTCTTCTTGGACTTAAGTCGGCATTCCAGAGATTGTATTTAATCCCGATGCAATTCCTGTGTATCATTGTCAATTTGATGGTCCAAGGTATACAGTTAACCGGCACTGGTGCGTCGGAATCTATTACTTGTCTCCCAGGAGCCGCCCAAACACAAACTCTTAGAAGGTTGTTTCTTTGTGCACTTAAGTCGGCATTGTGCATTTTGTATTCAATCCCGATGCAATTTCTGTGATTCATGGTCAATGTGAAGGTCCAAGGGAAGCAGTACACCAGCACTGGTGCATCGGAATCTAATACTGGTCTCCCAGGAGCCGCTCAAAGCACAAAATGTTAGAAGATTCACTGTGCTTGTACTTAAGTCGGCATTGTCCCTTTTGATCTCAATCCCAATGCATTTTCTGTCTTTCATGGTCAATGGGACTGGCCAAGGGATACAGTAAACCTGCTCTGGTGCATCGGAATCTTATACTGGTCACCCAGGAGCCGCTCAAAACACAAACTCTTAGAAGAATCAGTCACCTTGTACTTACGTCGGCATTGTGCCTTTTGTATCAAATCCCGATGCAATTTCTGTGTTCCAAGGTCAATTTGAAGGTCCAAGGGATTCAGTAAACCTGCACTGGTGCATCGGAACCTAATACTGGTCTCCCAGGAGCCGTTCAAAGTGCAAACTCTTAGATGATTCACTCTTCTTGTACTTAAGTCGGCATTCTGCCTTTTGTATTCAATCCCGATGCAATTTCTGTGTTTCATGGTCAATGTGAAGGTCCAAGGGATACAGTATACCCTCACTGGTAAATCAGAATCTAATACTGCTCCCCCAGGAGCCGCTGAATGCGCAAACTCTTAGAAAAATCTTTCTTCTTGTACTTAAGGCGGCATTGCCCCTTTTGTATTCAATCCCGATGCAATATTTGTGTATCATCGTTAATGTGAAGGTCCGAATGATACAGTCAGCTTGCACTGGTGCATCGGAATCAAATTTTGGTCTCCCAGGAGCCGCTCAAAGCACAAACTCTTAGAAGATTCACTCTACTTGTACTTAAGTTGTCCTTGTGCCTTTTGTATTCATTCGCGATGCAATTTCTGTGTTTCATGGTCAATGTGAGGGTCCAAGAAATACAGTAAACCTGCACTGGTGCAACGGAGTCTAATACTGGTCTCCCATGAGCCGCTCAAAGCACAAATTCTTAGAAGATTCACTGTTCTTTACTTGATTCCGCATTGTGCTTCTTGTATTCAACCACAATGCGATTTCTGTGTTTCGTGGTCAATGTGAAGGTCCAAGGGGTACAGTAAACGTGCACTGGTGCATCGGAATCTAATACAGGTCTCCCAAGAGCTGCTCAAAGCACAAACTCTTAGTAGTTTCACTCTTCTTGTGCTTAAGTCGTCATTGTGCCTTTTGTATTCAATCCCAATGCAATTTCTGTGTTTCATGGTCAATGTGAAGGTCAAGGGATACAGTAAACCTGCACTGGTGCTTCGGAATCTAATACTGCTCTCCCAGGATTCGCTCAAAGCACAAACTCTTAGAAGATTAACTCATCTTGTACTTAAGTCGGCATTGTGCCTTTTGTATTCAATCCCGATGCAATTTCTGTGTTTCAATGTCAATGAGAAGGTCCAAGGGAAACAGTAAACCTGCACTGGTGCATCGGCATCTAATACTGTTCTCCCAGGAGCCACTCAAAGCACAAACTCTTAGAAGATTCACTGGTCTTGTACTTAAGTCGGCATTGTTCCTTTAGTATTCAATCCCGATGCAATTTCTGTGTTTAATGGTCAAAGTGAAAGTCCAAGTGACACGGTAAACATGCACTGGTGCATAGGAATCTAATAGTGGTCTCCCTGGGGCCGCTCAAAGCACAAATTTTTAGAAAATTCGCTCTTCTTGTACCTAAGTCGCAATTGTCTTTTTGAATTCAATCCCGATGCAATATCTGTGTTTCATGGTCAATGTGAAGGACCAAAGGATACAGTAAACCTGCACTGGTGCATCGGAATCTAATACTGGTTTCTCAGGGGCCGCTCAAATCACAAACTCTTAGAAGATTCAATCATCCTGTACTTACGTCGGCATTGTGCCTTTTGTATTCAATCCCGATGCAATTTATGTGTTTCATGGTCAAAGTGAAAGTCCAAGAGATACCTTAAACATGCACTGGTGCTTCGGAATCTAATACTGGTCTCCCTGGAGCCGCCGAAAGCACAAACTCTTAGACGATTCACTCTTCTTGTATTTAAGTCGGCATTGCAATTTTTGTATTTAATCCCGATGCAATTTCTGTGTATCATTGTCAATATGATGGTCCAAGGGATACAGTAAAGCGGCACTGGTTCATCGGAATCTAATACTTGTCTCCCAGGAGCCGCCCAAACACAAACTCTTAGAAGATTCACTCTTCTTGTACTTAAGTGTGTATTTTCCCTTTTGATTTAAATCCCGGTGCAATTTCTGTCTTTCATAGACAATGTGAAAGTCCAAGGGATACAGTAAACATTCACTGGTGCATAGGAATCTAATACTGGTGTCTCAGGAGCGGCTCAAAGCACAAACTCGTAGAAGGTTCACTTTTCTTGTACTTAAGTCAGCATTGTGCCGTTAGTATTCAATCCCGATGCAATGTCTGTAATTCATGGTCAATGTGAAGGTCCAAGGGATACAGTACACCAGCACTGGTGCATCAGAATCTAATACTGGTCTCCCAGGAGCCGCTGAAAGCGCAAATCTTAGATGATTCAGTCTTCTTGTATTTAAGTTGGCATTGTCCCTTTTGTATTCAATCCCTATGCAATTTCTGTGTTTCATGGTCAATGTAAAGGTCCAAATGATACAGTCAACATGCACTGGTGCATCGGAATCTATTACAGATCTCCCAGGAGCCGCTCAAAGCACAAACTCTTAGTAGTTTCACTCTTCTTGTACTTAGGTTGTCATTGTGCCTTTTGTATTCAATCCCGATGCAATTTCAGTCTTTCATGGTCAATGTGAAGGTCCAAGGGATACAGTAAACCTGCACTGGTGCATCGGAATCTAATACTGGTCTCCCATGAGCCGCTCAAAGCAGAAACTCTTAGAAGATTCTTTCTTCTTGTACTTACGTCGGCATTGTCCATTTTGTATTCAATCCCGATGCAATTTCTGTGTTTCATGGTCAATGTGAAGGTCCAAGGGATACGGTAAACCTGCACTGGTGCATCGGAATCTAATACTGGTCTCCCAGGAGCAGCTCAAAGCACAAACTGTTCTTGTACTTGGGTCGGCATTGTGCCTTTTGTATTCAATCCCGATGCAGTTTCTGTGTATCATGGTCAAAGTGAAGGTCCAAGGGATACAGTAAACCTGCACTGGTGCATCGGAATCTAATACTGGTTTCCCAGGAGTCGCTCAAATCACAAACTCTTAGAAGACTCACTCATCTTGTACTTAAGTCGGCATTGTGCCTTTTGTGTTCTATCCCGATGCAATTTCAGTGTTTCATGGTCAATGTGAAGGTCCAAGGGATACAGTAAACCTTCACTGGTGCATCGGAATCTAATACTGGTCTCCCATGAGCCGCTCAAAGCAGAAACTCTTAGAAGATGCTTTCTTCTTGTACTTACGGCGGCATTGTCCCTTTTGTATTCAATCCCGATGCAATTTCAGTGTTTCATTGTCAATGTGGAGGTCTAAATGATACAGTCAACCTGCACTGGTGCATCGGAATCTAATACTGGTCTCCCAGGAGCCGCTCAAAGCACAAACTCTTAGACGATTCACTCTTCTTGTACTTTAGTCGGCATTGCACATTTTGTATTTAATCCCGATGCAATTTCTGTGTTTCATTGTCAATGTGAAGGTCCAAGGGATACAGTAAACCGGCAATGGTGCATCGGAATCTAATACTGGTCTCCCAGGAGCAGCTCAAAGCACAAACTCTTCTTGTACTTAAGTCGGCATTGCACCTTTTGTATTTAATCCCGATGCAGCTTCTGTGTTTCTTGGTCAATGTGAAGGTGCAAGGGATACAGTAAACCTGCACTGGTGCATTGAAATCTAATACTGTTCTGCCAGGAGTCACTCATAACACGAACTCTTAGGAGACTCACTCATCTTGTACTTAAGTCGGCATTGTGCCTTTCATACTCAATCCCGATGCAATTTCTGTAATTCATAGTCAATGTGAAGGTCCAAGGGATACAGTAAAACTGCACTGGTGCATCGGAATCTTATTGTGGTCTCCCAGGAGCCGCCCAAACACAAACTCTTTGAAGATTCACTCTTCTTGTACTTAAGTGTGCATTGTCCCTTTTGATTTCAATCCCAATATAATATCTGTCTTTCATAGTCAATGTGAAAGTCCAAGGGATACAGTAGACATGCACTGGTGCAACGGAATCTAATACTGGTCTCCTAGGAGCCGCTCAAACCACAATTTTTAAGAAAATTCGCTCTTCTTGTACATAAGTCGGCATTGTCCCTTTTGAATTCATCCCGATGCAATCTCTGTGTTTCATGGTCAATGTGAAGGTCCAAAACAAACAGTAAACGTGCACTGGTGCATCGTATTCTATTACAGGTCTCCCAGGAGCCGCTCAAACACAAATTCGTAGAAGATTCATTCTTCTTGTACTTAAGTTGGCTTGTGCCTTTTGTATTCAATCCCGATGCAATTTCTGAGTGTCATGGTCAATGTGAAGGTCCAAGGGATACAGTAAACCTGCACTGGTGCATCGGAATTTAATACTGGTCTCCTAGGAGCCGCTCAAACCACAATTTCTTAGAAAATTCGCTCTTCTTGTACTTAAGTCGGCATTGGCCCTGTTGCATTCAATTCTGATACAATTTCTGTGTTTCATGGTCAATGTGAAGGTCAAAGGGATACTTTAAACGTGCACTGGTGCATCGAATTCTAATACAGGTCTCCCAGGAGCCGCTCAAACCGCAAATTCGTAGAAGATTCACTCTACTTGTTTTTAAGTTGGCATTGTGGCTTTTGTATTCTTTCCCGATGCAGTTTCTGTGTTTCATGGTCAATGTGAAGGTCCAAGGGATACGGTAAACCTGCACTGGTGCATCGGAATCTAATACTGGTCTCCCAGGAGCAGCTCAAAGCGCAAACTCTTCTTGTACTTGGGTCGGAATTGTGCCTTTTGTATTCAATCCCGATGCAGTTTCTGTGTATCATGGTCAATGTGAAGGTCCAAGACAAACAGTAAACGTGCACTGGTGCATCGGATTCTATTACAGGTCTCCCAGGTGCCGCTGAAACACAAACGCGTAGAAGAATCATTCTTCTTGTACTTAAGTTTTCTTGTGCCTTTTGTATTCCATCCCGATGCAATTTCTGAGTGTCATGGTCAATGTGAAGGTCCAAGGGATACAGTAAACCTGCACTGGTGCATCGGAATCTAATACTGGTCTCCTAGGAGCTGCTCGAACCACAATTTCTTAGAAAATTCGCTTTCTTGTACTTAAGTCGGCATTGTCCCTTTTGAATTCAATCGCGATGCAATTTCTGTGTTTCATGGTCAATGTGAAGGTCAAAGGGATACTTTAAACGTGCAATGGTGCATCGGATTCTAATACAGGTCTCCCAGGAGCCGCTCAAACCGCAAATTCGTAGAAGATTCACTCTACTTCTTCTTAAGTTGGCATTGTGCCTTTTGTATTCTATCCCGATGCAATTTCTGTGTTTCATGGTCAATGTGAAGGTCAAAGGGATACTTTAAACATGCACTGGTGCATCGGATTCTAATACAGGTCTCCCAGGAGCCGCTCAAACCGTAAATTCGTAGAAGATTCACTCTACTTGTCCTTAAGTTGGCATTGTGCCTTTTGTATTGTATCCTGATGCAGTTTCTGTGTTTCATGGTCAATGTGAAGGTCGAAGGGATACAGTGAAAGTGCACTGGTGCATCGGAGTCAAATACACGTCGCACCGGAGCCGCTCAAACCACGAACTCTTAGGTGAATCATTCTTCATTTACTTATGTTGGCATTGTGCTTTTGTATTCAATCACGATGCAATTTTTGTGTTTCATGGTCAATGTGAAGGTCCAAGGGATACAGTAAACCTGCACTGGTGCATCGGAATCTAATACTGGTTTCCCAGGAGCCGCTCAAATCACAAACTCTTAGGAGACTCACTCATCTTGTACTTAAGTCGGCATTGTGCCTTTTGTATTCAATCCCGATGCAATTTCTGTGTTTCATGGTCAAAGTGAAAGTCCAAGGGTTACGGTGAACCTGCACTGGTGCATCGAAATCTATACTGGTCTCCCATTAGCCGCTGAAAGCACAAACTCTTAGACGATTCACTCTTCTTGTACTTAAGTCGGGATTCCACCTTTTGTATGAATCCAGATGCATTTTCCGTGTTTCATTGTCAATGTGAAGGTCCAAGGGATACAGTAAACCTGCACTGGTGCAACGGAATCTAATACTGGTCTCCCATGAGCCGCTCAAAGCAAAAACTCTTTGAAGATTCTTTCTTCTTGTACTTACGGTGGCAATGTCCCTTTTGTATTCAATCCCGATGCAATATCTGTGTTTCATGGTCAATGTGAAGGTACAAATGATACAGTCAACCTGCACTGGTGCATCGGAATCTAATACTAGTCTCCCAAGAGCTGCTGAAAGCGCAAACTCTTAGAAGATTCGCACTTATTGTACCTAAGTCGTCATTGTCCCTTTTGTATTAAATCCCGATGCAATTTCTGTGTTTCATGGTCAATGTGAAGGTCCAAGGGATACAGTGAACATACGCTGGTGCATCGGAGTCTAATACTGGTCTTCCAGGAGCAGCTCATATCACAAACTCTTCTTGTACTTAGGTCGGCATTGTGCCTTTTGTATTCAATCCCGATGGAATTTCTGTGTTTCATGGTCAATGTGACGGTCCAAGGGATACAGTAAACCTGCACTGGTGCATCGAAATCTAATACTGGTCTCCCAGGAGCCGCTCAAAACACAAACTCTTAGAACACTCACTCATCTTGTACTTAAGTCGGCATTGTGCCTTTTGTATTCAATCCCGATGCAATTTCTGTGTTTCATGGTCAATGTGAAAGTCCAAGGAATACAGTAAACCTGCACTGGTGCAACGGAATCTAATACTGGTCTCCCATGAGCCACTCAAACCTCAAATTCTTAGAAGATTCACTGTTCTTTACTTTATTCGGCAATGTGCTTTTTGTATTCAATCACGATGCGATTTCTGTGTTTCGTGGTCAATGTGAAGGTCCAAGGGATACAGTAAACGTGCACTGGTGCATCGGAATCTAATACAGGTCTAACAGCAGCCCCTCAAACCTCAAATTCGTGGAAGGTTCACTCTACTTGTACTTAAGTTGGCATTGTCCCTTTTGTATTCAATGCCGGGGCAAATTCTGTGTATCATGGTCAGTGTGAAGGACCAATTGTTACAGTAACCTGCACTGGTGCATCGGAATCTAATACTGGTCTCCCATGAGCCGCTCAAACCAAAATACCCTTAGAAGATTCCCTCGTCTTGAACTTGCGTCGGCATTGTGCCTTTTGTATTCAATCCCGATGCAATTTCTGTGATTCATGGTCAATGTGAAGGTCCAAGGGAAGCAGTACACCAGCACTGGTGCATCGGAATCTAATACTGGTCTCCCAGGAGCCGCTCAAAGCACAAACTGTTAGAAGATTCACTGTTCTTGTACTTAAGTCGGCATTGTCCCTTTTGATCTCAATCCCAATGCATTTTCTGTCTTTCATGGTCAATGGGACTGGCCAAGGGATACAGTAAACCTGCTCTGGTGCATCGGAATCTTATACTGGTCACCCAGGAGCCGCTCAAAACACAAACTCTTAGAAGAATCAGTCACCTTGTACTTACGTCGGCATTGTGCCTTTTGTATCTAATCCCGATGCAATTTCTGTGTTCCAAGGTCAATTTGAAGGTCCAAGGGATTCAGTAAACCTGCACTGGTGCATCGGAACCTAATACTGGTCTCCCAGGAGCCGTTCAAAGTGCAAACTCTTAGATGATTCACTCTTCTTGTACTTAAGTCGGCATTCTGCCTTTTGTATTCAATCCCGATGCAATTTCTGTGTTTCATGGTCAATGTGAAGGTCCAAGGGATACAGTATACCCTCACTGGTAAATCGGAATCTAATACTGCTCCCCCAGGAGCCGCTGATAGCGCAAACGCGTAGAACATTCACTTTCTTGTACTGGAGTCGCCATTATCCCTTTTGTAATCAATCCCGATGCAATTTCTGTGTTTCATGGTCAATGTGAAGGTCCAAGGGATAAAGTAAACCTGCACTGGTGCTTCGGAATCTAATTCTGGTGTCCCAGGTGCCGCTCAAAGCACAAACTCTTAGAAGATTCACTGTTCTTGTACTTAAGTCGCAATTGTCCCTTTTGAATTCAATCCCGATGCAATTTCTGTGTTTCATGGTCAATGTGAAGGTCAAAGGGATACAGTAAACGTGCACTGGTGCATCGGAATGTAATACAGGTCCAACAGCAAACACTCAAACCTCAAATTCGTATAAGATTCACTCTACTTGTACATAAGTTGGCATTGTCCCTTTTGTATTCAACGCCGACGCAAATTCTGTGTATCATGGTCAGTGTGAAGGACCAACTGATACAGTAAACCTGCATTGGTGCATCGGAATCCAATACTGGTCTACCAGGAGCCGCTCAAAGCACAAACTCTTAGAAAATTTACTCCTCTTGTACTTAAGTCGACATTGTTTCTTTTATATTCTATCCCGATGCAATTCATGTGTTTCATATTCACTGTAAAGGACCAAGGGATACAGTAGACCTGCACTGGTGCATCGGAATCGAATACTGGTCTCCCAGGGGCCGCTGAAATCACAAACTCTTAGAAGATTCACTCATCTTGTACTTACGTCGGCATTGTGCCTTTTGTATTCAATCCCGATGCAATTTATGTGTTTCATGGTCAATGTGAAGGTCCAAGGGATACAGTAAACCTGCACTGGTGCATCGGAATCTAATACTGGTTTCCCAGGAGCCGCACAAAACACAAACTCTTAGAAGGTTCACTCTTCTTTTACTTAAGTCGGCATCGTGCTTTTTGTATTCAATCCCGATGCAATTTCTGTGTTTCATGGTCAAAGTGAAAGTCCAAGGGATACCTTAAACATGAACTGGTGCATCGGAATCTAATACTGGTCTCCCTGGAGCCGCCGAAAGCACAAACTCTTAGACGATTCACTCTTCTTGTCCTTAAGTCGGCATTGCACTTTTAGTATTTAATTCCGATGCAATTTCCGTGTTTCATGGTCAATGTGAAGGTCCAAGGGATACAGTATACCTTCACTGGTAAATCGGAATCTAATAGTGCTCTCCCAAGAGACGCTGAAAACGGCATTGTCCCTTTTGTATTCAATCCCGATGCAATTTCTGCGTATCATGGTCAATGTGAAGGTCCAAATGATACAGTCAGCCTGCACTGGTGCATCGGAATCTAATACTGGTTTCCCAGGAGCCGCTCAAAGCACAAACTCCTAGAAGACTCACTCTACTTGTACATAGGGCGTCATTGTCCCTTTTGTATTCAATCCCGATGCAATTTCTGTGTTTAATCTTCAATGTGAAGATCCAAGGGACACAGTAAACCTGCACTGGTGCAACGGAATCTAATAATGGTCTCCCATGAGCCGCTCAAACCACAAAATCTTAGAAGATTCACTGTTCTTTACTTGATTCGTCATTGTGCTTTTTGTATTCTATCACGATGTGATTCCTGTGTTTCGTGGTCAATGTGAATGTCCAAGGGATACAGTAAACGTGCACTGGTGCATCGGAATCTAATACAGGTCTCCCAGGACCCGCTCAAAGCACAAATAATTAGAAGATTAACTAGCCTTGTACTTAAGTCGGCATTGAGCATTTTGCATTCAGTCTCGATGCAATTTCTGTGTTTCAGTGTCAATGTGAAGGTCCAACGGATACAGTAAACCTGCACTGGTGCATCGGCATCTAATACTGGTCTCCCAGGAGCCGCTCAAAGCAGAAAGACTTAGAAGATTCACTGTACTTGTACTTAAGTCGGCATTGTTCCTTTAGTACTCAATCCCGATGCAATTTCTGTGTTTCATGGTCAAAGTGAAAGTCCAAGTGATAGATAAACATGCACGGGTGCATCGGAATCTAATACTGGTCTCCCTGGGGCCGCTGAAAGCACAAACTCTTAAACGAATATCTCTTCTTGTACTTAAGTCGGAATTGCTCCTTTTGTATTTAATCCCGATGCAATTTCTGTGTTTCATTATCAATATGATGGTCTAAGGGATACAGTACACTGGCACTGGTGCATCGGAATCTATAACTGGTCTCCCAGGAGCCGCCCAAACACAAATTCTTACACGATTCACTCTTCTTGTACATAAGTGTGTATTGTCCCTTTTGATTTCAATCCCGATGCAATTTCTGTCTTTCATAGTCAATGCGAAAGTCCAAGGGATACAGTAAACATTCACTGGTGCATAGGAATCTAATACTGGTGTCTCAGGAGCGGCTCAAAGCACAAACTCGTAGAAGGTTCACTTTTCTTGTACTTAAGTCAGCATTGTGCCGTTAGTATTCAATCCCGATGCAATGTCTGTAATTCATGGTCAATGTGAAGGTCCAAGGGATACAGTACACCAGCACTGGTGCATCAGAATCTAATACTGGTCTCCCAGGAGCCGCTGAAAGCGCAAATCTTAGATGATTCAGTCTTCTTGTATTTAAGTTGGCATTGTCCCTTTTGTATTCAATCCCTATGCAATTTCTGTGTTTCATGGTCAATGTAAAGGTCCAAATGATACAGTCAACATGCACTGGTGCATCGGAATCTATTACAGATCTCCCAGGAGCCGCTCAAAGCACAAACTCTTAGTAGTTTCACTCTTCTTGTACTTAGGTTGTCATTGTGCCTTTTGTATTCAATCCCGATGCAATTTCAGTCTTTCATGGTCAATGTGAAGGTCCAAGGGATACAGTAAACCTGCACTGGTGCATCGGAATCTAATACTGGTCTCCCATGAGCCGCTCAAAGCAGAAACTCTTAGAAGATTCTTTCTTCTTGTACTTACGTCGGCATTGTCCATTTTGTATTCAATCCCGATGCAATTTCTGTGTTTCATGGTCAATGTGAAGGTCCAAGGGATACGGTAAACCTGCACTGGTGCATCGGAATCTAATACTGGTCTCCCAGGAGCAGCTCAAAGCACAAACTGTTCTTGTACTTGGGTCGGCATTGTGCCTTTTGTATTCAATCCCGATGCAGTTTCTGTGTATCATGGTCAAAGTGAAGGTCCAAGGGATACAGTAAACCTGCACTGGTGCATCGGAATCTAATACTGGTTTCCCAGGAGTCGCTCAAATCACAAACTCTTAGAAGACTCACTCATCTTGTACTTAAGTCGGCATTGTGCCTTTTGTGTTCTATCCCGATGCAATTTCAGTGTTTCATGGTCAATGTGAAGGTCCAAGGGATACAGTAAACCTTCACTGGTGCATCGGAATCTAATACTGGTCTCCCATGAGCCGCTCAAAGCAGAAACTCTTAGAAGATGCTTTCTTCTTGTACTTACGGCGGCATTGTCCCTTTTGTATTCAATCCCGATGCAATTTCAGTGTTTCATTGTCAATGTGGAGGTCTAAATGATACAGTCAACCTGCACTGGTGCATCGGAATCTAATACTGGTCTCCCAGGAGCCGCTCAAAGCACAAACTCTTAGACGATTCACTCTTCTTGTACTTTAGTCGGCATTGCACATTTTGTATTTAATCCCGATGCAATTTCTGTGTTTCATTGTCAATGTGAAGGTCCAAGGGATACAGTAAACCGGCAATGGTGCATCGGAATCTAATACTGGTCTCCCAGGAGCAGCTCAAAGCACAAACTCTTCTTGTACTTAAGTCGGCATTGCACCTTTTGTATTTAATCCCGATGCAGCTTCTGTGTTTCTTGGTCAATGTGAAGGTGCAAGGGATACAGTAAACCTGCACTGGTGCATTGAAATCTAATACTGTTCTGCCAGGAGTCACTCATAACACGAACTCTTAGGAGACTCACTCATCTTGTACTTAAGTCGGCATTGTGCCTTTCATACTCAATCCCGATGCAATTTCTGTAATTCATAGTCAATGTGAAGGTCCAAGGGATACAGTAAAACTGCACTGGTGCATCGGAATCTTATTGTGGTCTCCCAGGAGCCGCCCAAACACAAACTCTTTGAAGATTCACTCTTCTTGTACTTAAGTGTGCATTGTCCCTTTTGATTTCAATCCCAATATAATATCTGTCTTTCATAGTCAATGTGAAAGTCCAAGGGATACAGTAGACATGCACTGGTGCAACGGAATCTAATACTGGTCTCCTAGGAGCCGCTCAAACCACAATTTTTAAGAAAATTCGCTCTTCTTGTACATAAGTCGGCATTGTCCCTTTTGAATTCATCCCGATGCAATCTCTGTGTTTCATGGTCAATGTGAAGGTCCAAAACAAACAGTAAACGTGCACTGGTGCATCGTATTCTATTACAGGTCTCCCAGGAGCCGTTTAAACACAAATTCGTAGAAGATTCATTCTTCTTGTACTTAAGTTGGCTTGTGCCTTTTGTATTCAATCCCGATGCAATTTCTGAGTGTCATGGTCAATGTGAAGGTCCAAGGGATACAGTAAACCTGCACTGGTGCATCGGAATTTAATACTGGTCTCCTAGGAGCCGCTCAAACCACAATTTCTTAGAAAATTCGCTCTTCTTGTACTTAAGTCGGCATTGGCCCTGTTGCATTCAATTCTGATACAATTTCTGTGTTTCATGGTCAATGTGAAGGTCAAAGGGATACTTTAAACGTGCACTGGTGCATCGAATTCTAATACAGGTCTCCCAGGAGCCGCTCAAACCGCAAATTCGTAGAAGATTCACTCTACTTGTTTTTAAGTTGGCATTGTGGCTTTTGTATTCTTTCCCGATGCAGTTTCTGTGTTTCATGGTCAATGTGAAGGTCCAAGGGATACGGTAAACCTGCACTGGTGCATCGGAATCTAATACTGGTCTCCCAGGAGCAGCTCAAAGCGCAAACTCTTCTTGTACTTGGGTCGGAATTGTGCCTTTTGTATTCAATCCCGATGCAGTTTCTGTGTATCATGGTCAATGTGAAGGTCCAAGACAAACAGTAAACGTGCACTGGTGCATCGGATTCTATTACAGGTCTCCCAGGTGCCGCTGAAACACAAACGCGTAGAAGAATCATTCTTCTTGTACTTAAGTTTTCTTGTGCCTTTTGTATTCCATCCCGATGCAATTTCTGAGTGTCATGGTCAATGTGAAGGTCCAAGGGATACAGTAAACCTGCACTGGTGCATCGGAATCTAATACTGGTCTCCTAGGAGCTGCTCGAACCACAATTTCTTAGAAAATTCGCTTTCTTGTACTTAAGTCGGCATTGTCCCTTTTGAATTCAATCGCGATGCAATTTCTGTGTTTCATGGTCAATGTGAAGGTCAAAGGGATACTTTAAACGTGCAATGGTGCATCGGATTCTAATACAGGTCTCCCAGGAGCCGCTCAAACCGCAAATTCGTAGAAGATTCACTCTACTTCTTCTTAAGTTGGCATTGTGCCTTTTGTATTCTATCCCGATGCAATTTCTGTGTTTCATGGTCAATGTGAAGGTCAAAGGGATACTTTAAACATGCACTGGTGCATCGGATTCTAATACAGGTCTCCCAGGAGCCGCTCAAACCGTAAATTCGTAGAAGATTCACTCTACTTGTCCTTAAGTTGGCATTGTGCCTTTTGTATTGTATCCTGATGCAGTTTCTGTGTTTCATGGTCAATGTGAAGGTCGAAGGGATACAGTGAAAGTGCACTGGTGCATCGGAGTCAAATACACGTCGCACCGGAGCCGCTCAAACCACGAACTCTTAGGTGAATCATTCTTCATTTACTTATGTTGGCATTGTGCTTTTGTATTCAATCACGATGCAATTTTTGTGTTTCATGGTCAATGTGAAGGTCCAAGGGATACAGTAAACCTGCACTGGTGCATCGGAATCTAATACTGGTTTCCCAGGAGCCGCTCAAATCACAAACTCTTAGGAGACTCACTCATCTTGTACTTAAGTCGGCATTGTGCCTTTTGTATTCAATCCCGATGCAATTTCTGTGTTTCATGGTCAAAGTGAAAGTCCAAGGGTTACGGTGAACCTGCACTGGTGCATCGAAATCTATACTGGTCTCCCATTAGCCGCTGAAAGCACAAACTCTTAGACGATTCACTCTTCTTGTACTTAAGTCGGGATTCCACCTTTTGTATGAATCCAGATGCATTTTCCGTGTTTCATTGTCAATGTGAAGGTCCAAGGGATACAGTAAACCTGCACTGGTGCAACGGAATCTAATACTGGTCTCCCATGAGCCGCTCAAAGCAAAAACTCTTTGAAGATTCTTTCTTCTTGTACTTACGGTGGCAATGTCCCTTTTGTATTCAATCCCGATGCAATATCTGTGTTTCATGGTCAATGTGAAGGTACAAATGATACAGTCAACCTGCACTGGTGCATCGGAATCTAATACTAGTCTCCCAAGAGCTGCTGAAAGCGCAAACTCTTAGAAGATTCGCACTTATTGTACCTAAGTCGTCATTGTCCCTTTTGTATTAAATCCCGATGCAATTTCTGTGTTTCATGGTCAATGTGAAGGTCCAAGGGATACAGTGAACATACGCTGGTGCATCGGAGTCTAATACTGGTCTTCCAGGAGCAGCTCATATCACAAACTCTTCTTGTACTTAGGTCGGCATTGTGCCTTTTGTATTCAATCCCGATGGAATTTCTGTGTTTCATGGTCAATGTGACGGTCCAAGGGATACAGTAAACCTGCACTGGTGCATCGAAATCTAATACTGGTCTCCCAGGAGCCGCTCAAAACACAAACTCTTAGAACACTCACTCATCTTGTACTTAAGTCGGCATTGTGCCTTTTGTATTCAATCCCGATGCAATTTCTGTGTTTCATGGTCAATGTGAAAGTCCAAGGAATACAGTAAACCTGCACTGGTGCAACGGAATCTAATACTGGTCTCCCATGAGCCACTCAAACCTCAAATTCTTAGAAGATTCACTGTTCTTTACTTTATTCGGCAATGTGCTTTTTGTATTCAATCACGATGCGATTTCTGTGTTTCGTGGTCAATGTGAAGGTCCAAGGGATACAGTAAACGTGCACTGGTGCATCGGAATCTAATACAGGTCTAACAGCAGCCCCTCAAACCTCAAATTCGTGGAAGGTTCACTCTACTTGTACTTAAGTTGGCATTGTCCCTTTTGTATTCAATGCCGGGGCAAATTCTGTGTATCATGGTCAGTGTGAAGGACCAATTGTTACAGTAACCTGCACTGGTGCATCGGAATCTAATACTGGTCTCCCATGAGCCGCTCAAACCAAAATACCCTTAGAAGATTCCCTCGTCTTGAACTTGCGTCGGCATTGTGCCTTTTGTATTCAATCCCGATGCAATTTCTGTGATTCATGGTCAATGTGAAGGTCCAAGGGAAGCAGTACACCAGCACTGGTGCATCGGAATCTAATACTGGTCTCCCAGGAGCCGCTCAAAGCACAAACTGTTAGAAGATTCACTGTTCTTGTACTTAAGTCGGCATTGTCCCTTTTGATCTCAATCCCAATGCATTTTCTGTCTTTCATGGTCAATGGGACTGGCCAAGGGATACAGTAAACCTGCTCTGGTGCATCGGAATCTTATACTGGTCACCCAGGAGCCGCTCAAAACACAAACTCTTAGAAGAATCAGTCACCTTGTACTTACGTCGGCATTGTGCCTTTTGTATCTAATCCCGATGCAATTTCTGTGTTCCAAGGTCAATTTGAAGGTCCAAGGGATTCAGTAAACCTGCACTGGTGCATCGGAACCTAATACTGGTCTCCCAGGAGCCGTTCAAAGTGCAAACTCTTAGATGATTCACTCTTCTTGTACTTAAGTCGGCATTCTGCCTTTTGTATTCAATCCCGATGCAATTTCTGTGTTTCATGGTCAATGTGAAGGTCCAAGGGATACAGTATACCCTCACTGGTAAATCGGAATCTAATACTGCTCCCCCAGGAGCCGCTGATAGCGCAAACGCGTAGAACATTCACTTTCTTGTACTGGAGTCGCCATTATCCCTTTTGTAATCAATCCCGATGCAATTTCTGTGTTTCATGGTCAATGTGAAGGTCCAAGGGATAAAGTAAACCTGCACTGGTGCTTCGGAATCTAATTCTGGTGTCCCAGGTGCCGCTCAAAGCACAAACTCTTAGAAGATTCACTGTTCTTGTACTTAAGTCGCAATTGTCCCTTTTGAATTCAATCCCGATGCAATTTCTGTGTTTCATGGTCAATGTGAAGGTCAAAGGGATACAGTAAACGTGCACTGGTGCATCGGAATGTAATACAGGTCCAACAGCAAACACTCAAACCTCAAATTCGTATAAGATTCACTCTACTTGTACATAAGTTGGCATTGTCCCTTTTGTATTCAACGCCGACGCAAATTCTGTGTATCATGGTCAGTGTGAAGGACCAACTGATACAGTAAACCTGCATTGGTGCATCGGAATCCAATACTGGTCTACCAGGAGCCGCTCAAAGCACAAACTCTTAGAAAATTTACTCCTCTTGTACTTAAGTCGACATTGTTTCTTTTATATTCTATCCCGATGCAATTCATGTGTTTCATATTCACTGTAAAGGACCAAGGGATACAGTAGACCTGCACTGGTGCATCGGAATCGAATACTGGTCTCCCAGGGGCCGCTGAAATCACAAACTCTTAGAAGATTCACTCATCTTGTACTTACGTCGGCATTGTGCCTTTTGTATTCAATCCCGATGCAATTTATGTGTTTCATGGTCAATGTGAAGGTCCAAGGGATACAGTAAACCTGCACTGGTGCATCGGAATCTAATACTGGTTTCCCAGGAGCCGCACAAAACACAAACTCTTAGAAGGTTCACTCTTCTTTTACTTAAGTCGGCATCGTGCTTTTTGTATTCAATCCCGATGCAATTTCTGTGTTTCATGGTCAAAGTGAAAGTCCAAGGGATACCTTAAACATGAACTGGTGCATCGGAATCTAATACTGGTCTCCCTGGAGCCGCCGAAAGCACAAACTCTTAGACGATTCACTCTTCTTGTCCTTAAGTCGGCATTGCACTTTTAGTATTTAATTCCGATGCAATTTCCGTGTTTCATGGTCAATGTGAAGGTCCAAGGGATACAGTATACCTTCACTGGTAAATCGGAATCTAATAGTGCTCTCCCAAGAGACGCTGAAAACGGCATTGTCCCTTTTGTATTCAATCCCGATGCAATTTCTGCGTATCATGGTCAATGTGAAGGTCCAAATGATACAGTCAGCCTGCACTGGTGCATCGGAATCTAATACTGGTTTCCCAGGAGCCGCTCAAAGCACAAACTCCTAGAAGACTCACTCTACTTGTACATAGGGCGTCATTGTCCCTTTTGTATTCAATCCCGATGCAATTTCTGTGTTTAATCTTCAATGTGAAGATCCAAGGGACACAGTAAACCTGCACTGGTGCAACGGAATCTAATAATGGTCTCCCATGAGCCGCTCAAACCACAAAATCTTAGAAGATTCACTGTTCTTTACTTGATTCGTCATTGTGCTTTTTGTATTCTATCACGATGTGATTCCTGTGTTTCGTGGTCAATGTGAATGTCCAAGGGATACAGTAAACGTGCACTGGTGCATCGGAATCTAATACAGGTCTCCCAGGACCCGCTCAAAGCACAAATAATTAGAAGATTAACTAGCCTTGTACTTAAGTCGGCATTGAGCATTTTGCATTCAGTCTCGATGCAATTTCTGTGTTTCAGTGTCAATGTGAAGGTCCAACGGATACAGTAAACCTGCACTGGTGCATCGGCATCTAATACTGGTCTCCCAGGAGCCGCTCAAAGCAGAAAGACTTAGAAGATTCACTGTACTTGTACTTAAGTCGGCATTGTTCCTTTAGTACTCAATCCCGATGCAATTTCTGTGTTTCATGGTCAAAGTGAAAGTCCAAGTGATAGATAAACATGCACGGGTGCATCGGAATCTAATACTGGTCTCCCTGGGGCCGCTGAAAGCACAAACTCTTAAACGAATATCTCTTCTTGTACTTAAGTCGGAATTGCTCCTTTTGTATTTAATCCCGATGCAATTTCTGTGTTTCATTATCAATATGATGGTCTAAGGGATACAGTACACTGGCACTGGTGCATCGGAATCTATAACTGGTCTCCCAGGAGCCGCCCAAACACAAATTCTTACACGATTCACTCTTCTTGTACATAAGTGTGTATTGTCCCTTTTGATTTCAATCCCGATGCAATTTCTGTCTTTCATAGTCAATGCGAAAGTCCAAGGGATACAGTAAACATGCACTGATGCAGCGGAATCTAATACTGGTCTCCAAGGAGCCGCTCAAAGTACAAACTCTTAGAAGATTCACTCATCTTGGCCTTAAGTCGGCATTGTGCCTTTTGTATTCAATCCCGATGCAATTTTTGTGATTCATGGTCAGTGTGAAGGTCCAAGGGATACAGTACACCAGCACTGGTGCATCGGAATCCAATACTGGTCTCCCAGGAGCCGCTGAAAGCGCAAACGCGTAGAACATTCACTTTCTTGTACTGGAGTCGGCATTATCCCTTTTGTAATCAATCCCGATGCAATTTCTGTGTTTCATGGTCAATGTGAAGGTCCAAGGTATAAAGTAAACCTGCACTGGTGCTTCGGAATCTAATTCTGGTGTCCCAGGTGCCGCTCAAAGCACAAACTCTTAGAAGATTCACTGTTCTTGTACTTAAGTCGCAATTGTCCCTTTTGAATTCAATCCCGATGCAATTTCTGTGTTTCATGGTCAATGTGAAGGTCAAAGGGATACAGTAAACGTGCACTGGTGCATCGGAATGTAATACAGGTCCAACAGCAAACACTCAAACCTCAAATTCGTATAAGATTCACTCTACTTGTACATAAGTTGGCATTGTCCCTTTTGTATTCAACGGCGACGCAAATTCTGTGTATCATGGTCAGTGTGAAGGATCAATTGATACAGGAAACCTGCACTGGTGCATCGGAATCAATTACTGGCCTCCCAGGAGCCGCTCAAAGCACAAGCTCTTAGAAAATTTTCTCCCCTTGTACTTAAGTCGGCATTGTTCATTTTATATTCTATCCCAATGCAATTTATGTGTTTCATATTCACTATAAAGGTCCAAGGGATACAGTAGACCTGCACTGGTGCATCGGAATCTAATACTGTTTTCCCAGGGGCCGCTGAAATCACAAACTCTTAGAAGATTCACTCATCTTGTACTTACGTCGGCATTGTGCCTTTTGTATTCAATCCCGATGCAATTTATGTGTTTCATGGTCAATGTGAAGGTCCAAGGGATACAGTAAACCTGCACTGGCGCATCGAAATCTAATACTGGTCACCCAGGAGTCGCTCAAATCACAAACTCTTAGAAGGTTCACTCTTCTTGTACTTAAGTCGGCATTGCACTTTTTGTATTTAATTCCGATGCAATTTCCGTGTTTCATGGTCAATGTGAAGGTCCAAGGGATACAGTATACCTTCACTGGTAAATCGGAATCTAATAGTGCTCTCCCAAGAGACGCTGAAAACGCAAACTCTTAGAAGATTCTTTCTTCTTGAACTTAAGGCGGCATTGTCCCTTTTGTATTCATCCCGATGCAATTTCTGCGTATCATGGTCAATGTGAAGGTCCAAATGATACAGTCAGCCTGCACTGGTGCATCGGAATCTAATACTGGTTTCCCAGGAGCCGCTCAAAGCACAAACTCCTAGAAGACTCACTCTACTTGTACATAGGGCGTCATTGTCCCTTTTGTATTCAATCCCGATGCAATTTCTGTGTTTAATCTTCAATGTGAAGATCCAAGGGACACAGTAAACCTGCACTGGTGCAACGGAATCTAATAATGGTCTCCCATGAGCCGCTCAAACCACAAAATCTTAGAAGATTCACTGTTCTTTACTTGATTCGTCATTGTGCTTTTTGTATTCTATCACGATGTGATTCCTGTGTTTCGTGGTCAATGTGAATGTCCAAGGGATACAGTAAACGTGCACTGGTGCATCGGAATCTAATACAGGTCTCCCAGGACCCGCTCAAAGCACAAATAATTAGAAGATTAACTAGCCTTGTACTTAAGTCGGCATTGAGCATTTTGCATTCAGTCTCGATGCAATTTCTGTGTTTCAGTGTCAATGTGAAGGTAGAACGGATACAGTAAACCTGCACTGGTGCATCGGCATCTAATACTGGTCTCCCAGGAGCCGCTCAAAGCAGAAAGACTTAAAAGATTCACTGTACTTGTACTTAAGTCGGCATTGTTCCTTTAGTACTCAATCCCGATGCAATTTCTGTGTTTCATGGTCAAAGTGAAAGTCCAAGTGATAGATAAACATGCACGGGTGCATCGGAATCTAATACTGGTCTCCCTGGGGCCGCTGAAAGCACAAACTCTTAAACGAATATCTCTTCTTGTACTTAAGTCGGAATTGCTCCTTTTGTATTTAATCCCGATGCAATTTCTGTGTTTCATTATCAATATGATGGTCTAAGGGATACAGTACACTGGCACTGGTGCATCGGAATCTATAACTGGTCTCCCAGGAGCCGCCCAAACACAAATTCTTACACGATTCACTCTTCTTGTACATAAGTGTGTATTGTCCCTTTTGATTTCAATCCCGATGCAATTTCTGTCTTTCATAGTCAATGCGAAAGTCCAAGGGATACAGTAAACATGCACTGATGCAGCGGAATCTAATACTGGTCTCCAAGGAGCCGCTCAAAGTACAAACTCTTAGAAGATTCACTCATCTTGGCCTTAAGTCGGCATTGTGCCTTTTGTATTCAATCCCGATGCAATTTTTGTGATTCATGGTCAGTGTGAAGGTCCAAGGGATACAGTACACCAGCACTGGTGCATCGGAATCCAATACTGGTCTCCCAGGAGCCGCTGAAAGCGCAAACGCGTAGAACATTCACTTTCTTGTACTGGAGTCGGCATTATCCCTTTTGTAATCAATCCCGATGCAATTTCTGTGTTTCATGGTCAATGTGAAGGTCCAAGGTATAAAGTAAACCTGCACTGGTGCTTCGGAATCTAATTCTGGTGTCCCAGGTGCCGCTCAAAGCACAAACTCTTAGAAGATTCACTGTTCTTGTACTTAAGTCGCAATTGTCCCTTTTGAATTCAATCCCGATGCAATTTCTGTGTTTCATGGTCAATGTGAAGGTCAAAGGGATACAGTAAACGTGCACTGGTGCATCGGAATGTAATACAGGTCCAACAGCAAACACTCAAACCTCAAATTCGTATAAGATTCACTCTACTTGTACATAAGTTGGCATTGTCCCTTTTGTATTCAACGGCGACGCAAATTCTGTGTATCATGGTCAGTGTGAAGGATCAATTGATACAGGAAACCTGCACTGGTGCATCGGAATCAATTACTGGCCTCCCAGGAGCCGCTCAAAGCACAAGCTCTTAGAAAATTTTCTCCCCTTGTACTTAAGTCGGCATTGTTCATTTTATATTCTATCCCAATGCAATTTATGTGTTTCATATTCACTATAAAGGTCCAAGGGATACAGTAGACCTGCACTGGTGCATCGGAATCTAATACTGTTTTCCCAGGGGCCGCTGAAATCACAAACTCTTAGAAGATTCACTCATCTTGTACTTACGTCGGCATTGTGCCTTTTGTATTCAATCCCGATGCAATTTATGTGTTTCATGGTCAATGTGAAGGTCCAAGGGATACAGTAAACCTGCACTGGCGCATCGAAATCTAATACTGGTCACCCAGGAGCCGCTCAAATCACAAACTCTTAGAAGGTTCACTCTTCTTGTACTTAAGTCGGCATTGCACTTTTTGCATTTAACCCCGATGCATTTTCTGTGTATCATTGTCAATATGATGGTCCAAGGGATACAGTAAACCGGCACTGGTCCATCGGATTCTAATACTTGTCTCCCAGGAGCCGCTCAAACACAAATTCTTAGAAGATTCACTCTTCTTGTACTTAATTGTGCATTTTCCTTTTTGATTTCAATCCCGGTGCAATTTCTGTCTTTCATAGACAATGTGAAAGTCCAAGGGATACAGTAAACATTCACTGGTGCTTAGGAATCTAATACTGGTGTCCCAGGAGCCGCTCAAAACACAAACTCATAGAAGGTTCACTCTTCCTGTACTTAAGTCGTCATTGTGCCGTTTGTATTCAATCCCGATGCAATGTCTGTGATTCATGGTCAATGTGAAGGTCGACGGGATACAGTAAACCAGCACTGGTGCATCGGAATCTAATACTGGTCTCCCTGGGCCCGCTGAAAGCACTAACTCTTAAACGAATCACTCTTCTTGTACTTAAGTCGGCATTGCACCTTTTGTATTTAATCCCGATGCAATTTCTGTGGTTCATTGTCAATATGATGGTCTAAGGGATACAGTAAACTGGCACTGGTGCATCGGAATCTATAACTGGTCTCCCAGGAGCCGCCCAAACACAAACACTTAGACGATTCACTCTTCTTGTGCTTAAGTGTGTATTGTCCCTTTTGATTTCTATCCCGATGCAATTTCTGTTTTTCATAGTCAATGCGAAAGTCCAAGGGATACAGTAAACATGCACTGATGCATCGGAATCTAATACTGGTCTCCCAGGAGCCGCTCAAAGCACAAACTCTTAGAAGGTTCACTGTTCTTGTACTTAAGTCGACATTATGCTTTTTGTATTCAATCTTGATGCAATGTCTGTGATTCATGGTCAATGTGAAGGTCAAAGGGATACAGTACACCAGCACTGGTGCATCGGAATCTAATACTGGTCTCCCAGGAGCCGCTGAAACGCAAATCTCAGAAGATTCACTCTTCCTGTACTTAAGTCGGCATTGTCCCTTTTGTAATCAATTTCTGTGATTCACGGACCATGTAAAGGTCCAAATGATACAGTCAACATGCACTGTCGCAGCGGAATCTAATACAGGTCTCCCAGGAGCAGCTCAAAGCACAAACTCTTAGAAGATTCACTCATCTTGGTCTTATGTCGGCATTGTGCATTTTGTATTCAATCCCGAAGCAATTTCTGTGCTTCATGGTCAATGTGAAGGTCCAAGGGATACAGTACACCAGCACTGGTGCATCGGAATCCAATACTGGTCTCCCAGGAGCCGCTGAAAGCGCAAACTCTTAGAACATTCACTCTTCTTGTATTGGAGTCGGCATTGTCCCTTTTGTAATCAATCCCGATGCAATTTCAGTGTTTCATGGTCAATGTGAAGGTCCAAGGGCTAAAGTAAACCTGCACTGGTGCTTCGGAATCTGATTCTGGTCTCCCAGGTGCTGCTCAAAGCACAAACTCTTAGAAGGTTCACTGTTCTTGTACTTAAGTCGACATTATGCTTTTTGTATCCAATCTCGATGCAATGTCTGTGATTCATTGTCAATGTGAAGGTCAAAGGGATACAGTAAACGTGCACTGCTGCATCGGAATGTAATACAGGTCTAACAGAAGCCACTCAAACCTCTAATTCGTAGAAGATTCACTCTACTTGTACATAAGTTGGCATTGTCACTTTTGTATTCAATGCCGATGCAAATTCTGTGTATCATGGTCAGTGTGAAGGACCAACTGATACAGTAAACCTGCATTGGTGCATCGGAATCTAATACTGGTCTACCAGGAGCCGCTCAAAGCACAAACTCTTAGAAAATTTTCTCCTCTTGTACTTAAGTCGACATTGTTTCTTTTATATTCTATCCCGATGCAATTCATGTGTTTGATATTCACTGTAAAGGACCAAGGGATACAGTAGACCTGCACTGGTGCATCGGAATCGAATACTGGTCTCCCAGGGGCCGCTGAAATCACAAACTCTTAGAAGATTCACTCATCTTGTACTTACGTCGGCATTGTGCCTTTTGTATTCAATCCCGATGCAATTTATGTGTTTCATGGTCAATGTGAAGGTCCAAGGGATACAGTAAACCTGCACTGGTGCATCGGAATCTGATACTGGTTTCCCAGGAGCCGCACAAAACACAAACTCTTAGAAGGTTCACTCTTCTTTTACTTAAGTCGGCATCGTGCTTTTTGTATTCAATCCCGATGCAATTTCTGTGTTTCATGGTCAAAGTGAAAGTCCAAGGGATACCTTAAACATGAACTGGTGCATCGGAATCTAATACTGGTCTCCCTGGAGCCGCCGAAAGCACAAACTCTTAGATGATTCACTCTTCTTGTCCTTAAGTCGGCATTGCACTTTTAGTATTTAATTCCGATGCAATTTCCGTGTTTCATGGTCAATGTGAAGGTCCAAGGGATACAGTATACCTTTACTGGTAAATCGGAATCTAATAGTGCTCTCCCAAGAGACGCTGAAAACGCAAACTCTTAGAAGATTCTTTCTTCTTGAACCTAAGGCGGCATTGTCCCTTTTGTATTCAATCCCGATGCAATTTCTGCGTATCATGGTCAATGTGAAGGTCCAAATGATACAGTCAGCCTGCACTGGTGCATCGGAATCTAATACTGGTTTCCCAGGAGCCGCTCAAAGCACAAACTCCTAGAAGACTCACTCTACTTGTACATAGGGCGTCATTGTTCCTTTTGTATTCAATCCCGATGCAATTTCTGTGTTTAATCTTCAATGTGAAGATCCAAGGGACACAGTAAACCTGCACTGGTGCAACGGAATCTAATAATGGTCTCCCATGAGCCGCTCAAACCACAAAATCTTAGAAGATTCACTGTTCTTTACTTGATTCGTCATTGTGCTTTTTGTATCCTATCACGATGTGATTCCTGTGTTTCGTGGTCAATGTGAATGTCCAAGGGATACAGTAAACGTGCACTGGTGCATCGGAATCTAATACAGGTCTCCCAGGAGCCGCTCAAAGCACAAATTATTAGAAGATTAACTAGCCTTGTACTTAAGTCGGCATTGTGCATTTTGCATTCAGTCTCGATGCAATTTCTGTGTTTCAATGTCAATGTGAAGGTCCAACGGATACAGTAAACCTGCACTGGTGCATCGGCATCTAATACTGGTCTCCCAGGAGCCGCTCAAAGCAGAAAGACTTAGAAGATTCACTGTACTTGTACTTAAGTCGGCATTGTTCCTTTAGTATTCAATCCCGATGCAATTTCTGTGTTTCATGGTCAAAGTGAAAGTCCAAGTGATAGATAAACATGCACGGGTGCATCGGAATCTAATACTGGTCTCCCTGGGGCCGCTGAAAGCAGAAACTCTTAAACGAATATCTCTTCTTGTACTTAAGTCGGAATTGCTCCTTTTGTATTTAATCCCGATGCAATTTCTGTGTTTCATTATCAATATGATGGTCTAAGGGATACAGTACACTGGCACTGGTGCATCGGAATCTATAACTGGTCTCCCAGGAGCCGCCCAAACACAAATTCTTACACGATTCACTCTTCTTTTACTTAAGTGTGCACTGTCCCTTTTGATTTCAATCCCGATGCTACTTCTGTCTTTCATAGTCAATGCGAAAGTCCAAGGGATACAGTAAGCATGCACTGATGCATCGGAATCTAATACTGGTCTCCCAGGAGCCGCTCAAAGCGCAAACTCTTAGAAGCTTCACTCTTCTTGTACTTAAGTCGGCATTGTGCCTTTTGTATTTAATCCCGATGCAATTTCTGTGATTCGTGGTCAATGTGAAGGTCCAAGGGATACAGTAAACCTGCACTGGTGCATCGGAATCTAATACTGGTCTCCCAGGAGCCGCCCAAAGCACAAACTCTTAGAGGGTTCACTCTTCTTGTACTTAAGTCGGCATTGTACTTTTTGTATTCAATCCCGATGCAATTTCTGTAATTCATGGTCAAAGTGAAAGTCCAAGGGGTACATTAAACATGCACTGGTGCATCGTAATCTAATACTGGTCTCCCTGGAGCAGCCGAAACACAATCTCTTAGACGATTCACTCTTCTTGTACTTAAGTCGGCATTGCACTTTTTGCCGATGCAATTTCTGTGTATCATTGTCAATATGATGGTCCAAGGGATACAGTAAACCGGCACTGGTGCATCGGAATCTAATACTTGTCTCCCAGGAGCCGCCCAAACACAAACTCTTAGAAGATTTACTCTTCTTGTACTTAAATGTGTATTTTCCCTTTTGAATTCAATCCCAATGCAATATCTGTTTTTCATGGTCAATGGGAATGGCTAAGGGATACAGTAAACCTGCACTGGTGCATCGGTATCTAATACTGGTCTCCCAGGAGCCGTTCAAAGTGCAAACTCTAAGATTATTCACTCTTCTTGTACTTAATTCGGCATTCTGCCTTTTGTATTCAATCCCGATGCAATTTCTGTGTTTCATGGTCAATGTGAAGGTCCAAGGGATACAGTATACCTTCACTGGTAAATCGGAAACTAATACTGCTCTCCCAGGAGCCGCCGAAAACGCAAACTCTTAGAAGATTCTTTCTTCTTGTACTTAAGGCGGCATTGTCGCTTTTGTATTCAATCCCGATGCAATTTCTGTGTATCATGGTCAATGTGAAGGTCCAAATGATACAGTCAGCCTGCACTGGTGCATCGGAATCAGATACTGGTTTCCCAGGAGCCGTTCAAAGCACAAACTCTTAGAAGATTCACTCTACTTGTACATAAGGCGTCATTGTGCCTTGTATTCAATCCCGATACAATTTCTGTGTTTCATGGTCAATGTGAAGATCCAAGGGATACAGTAAACGTGCACTGGTGCAACGGAATCTATAACTGGTCTCCCAGGAGCCGCCCAAACACAAACTCTTACACGATTCACTCATCTTTTACTTAAGTGTGTATTGTCCCTTTTGATTTCAATCCCGATGCAACTTCTGTCTTTCATAGTCAATGCGAAAGTCCAAGGGATACGGTAAACATGCACTGATGCATCGGAATCTAATACTGGTCTCCCAGGAGCCGCTCAAAGCGCAAACTCTTAGAAGATTGACTCATATTGGCCTTATGTCGGCATTGTGCCTTTTGTATTTAATCCCGATGCAATTTCTGTGATTCATGGTCAATGTGAAGGTCCAATGGATACAGTACACCAGCACTGGTGCATCAGAATCCAATACTGGTCTCCCAGGAGCCGCTGAAAACGCAAACTCTTAGAACATTCACTCTTATTGTACTGGAGTCGGCATTGTCCCGTTTGTAATCAATCCCGATGCAATTTCTGTGTTTCATGGTCAATGTGAAGGTCCAAGGGATATAGAAAACCTGCACTGGTGCTTCGGAATCTAATTCTGGTCTCCCAGGGGCCGCTCAAAGCACAAACTCTTAGAAGAGTAACTGTTCTTGTACTTAAGTCGCAATTGTCCCTTTTGAATTCAATCCCGATGCAATTTCTGTGTTTCGTGGTCAATGTGAAGGTCAAAGGGATACAGTAAACGTGCACTGGTGCATCGGAATGCAATACAGGTCTAACAGCAGCCACTCAAACCTCAAATTCGTAGAAGATTCACTCTACTTGTACATAAGTTGGCATTGTCCCTTTTGTATTCAATGCCGATGCAAATTCTGTGTATCATGGTCAGTGTGAAGGACCAATTGATACAGTAAACCTGCACTGGTGCATCGGAACCTAATACTGGTCTCCCAGGAGCCGCTCAAAGCACAAACTCTTAGAAAATTTTCTCCCCTTGTACTTAAGTCGGCATTGTTTCTTTTCTATTCTATCCGGATGCAATTTATGTGTTTCATATTCACTGTAAAGGACCAAGGGATACAGTAGACCTGCACTGGTGCACCGGAATCTAATACTAGTTTCCCAGGGGCCACTGAAATCACAAACTCTTAGAAGATTCACTCATCTTGTACTTAAGTCGGCATTGTCCCTTTTGTATTCAATCCCTAAGCAATTTCTGTGATTCACGGTCAATGTAAAGGTCCAAATGATACAGTCAACATGCACTGGTGCAGCGGAATCTAAAACAGGTCTCCCAGGAGCCGCTGAAAACACAAACTCTTAGTAGTTTCACTCTTCTTGTACTTAAGTTGTCATTGTGATTTTTGTATTCAATTCCAATGCAATTTCTGTGTTTCATGGTCAATGTGAAGGTCCAAGGGATACAGTAAACCTGCACTGGTGCTTCGGAATCTAATACTTGTCTCCCAGGAGCCGCTCAAAGCACAAACTCTTAGAAGATTCACTCTACTTGGACTTAGGGCGTCATTGTGCCTTTTGTATTCAATCCCGATGCAATTTCTGTGATTCATGGTCAATGTGAAGATCCAAGGGATACAGTAAACCTGCACTGGTGCAACGGAATCTAATACTGGTCTCCCATGAGCCGCTCAAACCACAAATTCTTAGAAGATTCACTGTTCTTTACTTGATTCGGCATTGTGCTTTTTGTATTCTATCACGATGCGATTCATGTGTTTCGTGGTCAATGTGAATGTCCAAGGGATACAGTAAACGTGCACTGGTGCATCGGAATCTAATACAGGTCTCCCAGGAGCCACTCAAAGCACAAATTATTAGAAGATTAAATCACCTTGTACTTAAGTCGGCATTGTGCATTTTGTATTTAATCCCGATGCAATTTCTGTGTTTCATTGTCAATATGATGATCTAAGGGTACAGTAAACTGGCACTGGTGCATCAGAATCTATAACTGGTCTCCCAGGAGCCGCCCAAACACAAACTCTTACACGATTCACTCTTCTTGTACTTAAGTGTGTATTGTCCCTTTTGATTTCAATCCCGATGCAACTTCTGTCTTTCATAGTCAATGCGAAAGTCCAAGGGATACAGTAAACATGCACTGATGCATCGCAATCTAATACTGGTCTCCCAGGAGCCGCTCAAAGCAGAAACTCTTAGAAGTTTCACTCATCTTGGTCTTAAGTCGGCATTGTGCCTTTTGTATTCGATCCCGATGCAATTTCTGTGATTCATGGTCAATGTGAAGGTCCAACGGATACAGTACACCAGCACTGGTGCATCGGAATCCAATACTTGTCTCCCAGGAGCCGCTGAAAGCGCAAACTCTTAGAACATTCACTCTTCTTGTACTGGAGTCGGCATTGTCCATTTTGTAATCAATCCCGATGCAATTTCTGTGTTTCATGGTCAATATGAAGGTCCAAGGGATAAAGTAAACCTGCACTGGTGCTTCGGAATCTAATTCTGGTCTCCCAGGGGTCGCTCAAAGCACAAACTCTTAGAAGATTCACTGTTCTTGTACTTAAGTCGCAATTGTCCCTTTTGAATTCAATCCCGATGCAATTTCTTTGTTTCATGGTCAATGTGAAGGTCAAGGGGATACAGTAAACGTGCACTGGTGCATCGGAATGTAATACAGGTCTAACAGCAGCCATTCAAACCTCAAATTCGTAGAAGATTCACTCTACTTGTACATAAGTTGGCATTGTCCGTTTTGTGTTCATTGCCGATGCAAATTCTGTGTATCATGGTCAGTGTGAAGGACCAATTGATACAGTAAACCTGCACTGGTGCATCGGAATCTAATACTGGTCTCCCTGGGGCCGCCGAAAGCACAAACTCTTAAACGAATCACTCTTCTTGTTCTTAAGTCGGCATTGCACCTTTTGTATTTAATCCCGATGCAATTTCTGCGTTTCATTGTCAATATGATGGTCTAAGGGTACAGTAAATAGGCACTGGTGCATCGGAATTTATAACTGGTTTCCCAGGAGCCGCCCAAACACAAACTCATACACGATTCACTCTTCTTGTACTTAAGTGTGTGTTGTCCCTTTTGATTTCAATCCCGATGCAACTTCTGTCTTTCATAGTCAATGCGAAAGTCCAAGGGATACAGTAAACATGCAGTGATGCCTCGGAATCTAATACTGGTCTCCCAGGAGCCGCTCAAAGAACAAACTCTTAGAAGTTTCACTCATCTTGGTCTTAAGTCGGCATTGTGCCTTTTGTATTCAATCCCGATGCAATTTCTGTGTTTCATGGTCAAAGGGAAAGTCCAAGGGATACCTTAAACATGCACTGGTGCATCGGAATCTAATACTGGTCTCCCTGGGGCCGCCGAAAGCACAAACTCTTAGACGATTCACTCTTCTTGTACTTATGTCGGCATTGCACCTTTTGTATTTAATCCCGATGCAACTTCTGTGTATCATTGTCAATATGATGGTCCAAGGGATACAGTAAACCGGCACTGGTGCATCGGAATCTAATACTTGTCTCCAAGGAGCCGCCCAAACACAAACTCTTAGAAGATTCATTCTTCTTGTACTTTAGTGTGTATTTTCCCTTTTGATTTCAATCCCGGTGCAATTTCTGTCTTTCATAGACAATGTGAAAGTCCAAGGGATACAGTAAACATTCACTGGTGCATAGGAATCTAATACTGGTGTCCCAGGAGCCGCTCAAAGCACAAACTCATAGAAGGTTCATACTTCTTGTACTTAAGTTTCCATTGTGCCTTTTGTATTCAATTCCAATGCAATTTCTGTGTTTCATGGTCAATGTGAAGGTCCAAGGGATACAGTAAACCTGCACTGGTGCTTCGGAATCTAATACTGGTCTCCCAGGAGCCGCTCAAATCACAAACTCTTACAAGATTCACTGTTCTTGTACTTAAGTCGGCATTGTCCCTTTTGATTTCAATCCCAATGCAATATCTGTTTTTCATGGTCAATGAGAATGGCCAAGGGATACAGTAAACCTGCACTGGTGCATCGGTATCTAATACTGGTCTCCCAGGAGCCGTTCAAAGTGCAAACTCTTAGATGATTCACTCTTCTTGTACTTAAGTCGGCATTCTGGCTTTTGTATTCAATCCCGATGCAATTTCTGTGTTTCATGGTCAATGTGATGGTCCAAGGGAGACAGTATTGCTTCACTGGTAAATTGGAATCTAATACTGCTCTCCCAGGAGCCGCTGAAAACGCAAACTCTTAGAAGATCCTTTCTTCTTGTACTTAAGGCGGCATTGTCCCTTTTGTATTCAATCCCGATGCAATTTCTGTGTATCATGGTCAATGTGAAGGTCCAAATTATACAGTCAGCCTGCACTGGTGCATCGGAATCTAATACTGGTTTCCCAGGAGCCGCTCAAAGCACAAACTCTTAAAAGATTCACTTTACTTGTACATAGGGCGTCATTGTGCCTTTTGTATTCAATCCCGATGCAATTTCTGTGTTTCATAGTAATATGAAGGTCCAAGGGATACAGTATGCCTTCACTGATAAATTGGAATCTAATACTGCTCTCCCAGGAGCCGCTGAAAACGCAAACTCTTAGAAGATTCTCTCTTCTTGTACTTAAGGCGGCATTGTCCCTTTTGTATTCAATCCCGATGCAATTTCTGTGTTTCATGGTCAATGTGAAGATCCAAGGGATACAGTAAACCTGCACTGGTGCAACGGAATCTAATACTGGTCTCCCATGAGCCGCTCAAACCACAAATTCTTAGAAGATTCACTGTTCTTTACTTGCTGCGGCATTTTGCTCTTTGTATTCTATCACGATGCGATTCCCGTGTTTCGTGGTCAATGTGAATGTCCAAGGGATACAGTAAACGTGCACTGGTGCATCGGAATCTAATACAGGTCTCCCAGGAGCCGCTCAAAGCACAAATTATTAGAAGATTAACTCACCTTGTACTTAAGTCGGCATTGTGCATTTTGCATTCAAATTCGATGCAATTTCTGTGTTTCAATGTCAATGTGAAGGTCCAAGGGATACAGTAAACCTGCACTGGTGCATCGGCATCTAATACTGGTCTCCCAGGAGCCGCTCAAAGCAGAAACACTTAGAAGATTCACTGCTCTTGTACTTAAGTCGACATTGTTCCTTTAGTATTCAATCCCGATGCAATTTCTGTGTTTCATGGTCAAAGTGAAAGTCCAAGTGATAGGTAAACATGCATTGGTGCATCGGAATCTAATACTGGTCTCCCAGGAGCCGCTCAAAGCGCAAACTCTTAGAAGATTCACTCATCTTGGTCTTATGTCGGCATTGTGCCTTTTGAATTTAATCCCGATGCAATTTCCGTGATTCATGGTCAATGTGAAGGTCCAATGGATACAGTACACCAGCACTGGTGCATCGGAATCCATTACTGGTCTCCCAGGAGCCGCTGAAACCGCAAATTCTTAGAACATTCACTCTTATTGTACTGAAGTCGGCATTGTCCCTTTTGTAATCAATCCCGATGCAATTTCTGTGTTTCATGGTCAATGTGAAGGTCCAAGGGATATAGAAAACCTGCACTGGTGCTTCGGAATCTAATTCTGGTCTCCCAGGGGCAGCTCAAAGCACAAACTCTTAGAAGAGTCACTGTTCTTGTACTTAAGTCGCAATTGTCCCTTTTGAATTCAATCCCAATGCAATATCTGTTTTTCATGGTCAATGGGAATGGCCAAGGGATACAGTAAACCTGCACTGGTGCATCGGTATCTAATACTGGTCTCCCAGGAGTCGTTCAAAGTGCAAAATCTTAGGTGATTCACTCTTCTTGTACTTAA
The DNA here is from genome assembly GCF_021461385.2 of Schistocerca piceifrons. Classification (NCBI taxonomy): domain Eukaryota; kingdom Metazoa; phylum Arthropoda; class Insecta; order Orthoptera; family Acrididae; genus Schistocerca; species Schistocerca piceifrons. Next base: position 1,125,234,574 of record NC_060139.1, read on the forward strand.
GTCGGCATTCTGCCTTTTGTATTCAATCCCGATGCAATTTCTGTGTTTCATGGTCAATGTGAAGGTCCAAGGGATACAGTATACCTTCACTGGTAAATCGGAATCTAATACTGCTCTCCCAAGAGCTGCTGAAAACGCAAACTCTTAGAAGATTCTTTCTTCTTGTACTTAAGGCGGCATTGTCCCTTTTGTACTCTATCCCGATGCAAATTCTGTGTATCATGGTCAATGTGAAGGTCCAAATGATACAGTCAGCCTGCACTGGTGCATCGGAATCTAATACTGGTTTCCTAGGACCCACTCAAAGCACAAACTCTTAGATGATTCACTCTACTTGTACTTAGGGCGTCATTGTGCCTTTTGTATTCAATCCCGATGCAATTTCTGTGTTTCAATGTCAATGTGAAGGTCCAAGGGACACAGTAAACCTGCACTGGTGCATCGGCATCTAATACTGGTCTCCCAGGAGCCGCTCAAAGCAGAAACACTTAGAAGATTCACTGTTCTTGTACTTAAGTCGGCATTGTTCCTTTAGTATTCAATCCCGATGCAATTTCTGTGTTTCATGGTCAAAGTGAAAGTCCAAGTGATAGGTAAACATGCACTGGTGCATCGGAATCTAATACTGGTCTCCCAGGGGCCGCTAAAAGCACAAACTCTTAAACGAATCACTCTTCTTGTTCTTAAGCCGGCATTGCACCTTTTGTATTTAATCCCGATGCAATTTCTGTGTTTCATTGTCAATATGATGGTCTAAGGGATACAGTAATCTGGCACAGGTGCATCGGAATCTATAACTGGTCTCCCAGGAGCCGCCTAAACACAAACTCTTACACGATTCACTCTTCTTGTACTTAAGTGTGTATTGTCCCTTTTGATTTCAATCCCGATGCAACATCTGTCTTTAATAGTCAATGCGAAAGTCCAAGGGATACAGTAAACATGCACTGATGCATCGGAATCTAATACTGGTTTCCCAGGGGCCGTTCAAAGCACAAACTTTTAGAAGATTCGCTGTTCCTGTACTTAAGTCGCAATTGTCCCTTTTTAATTCAATCCCGATGCAATTTCTGTGTTTCATGGTCAATGTGAAGGTCAAAGGGATACAGTAAACGTGCACTGGTGCATCGGAATGTAATACAGGTCTAACAGCAGCCACTCAAACCTCAAATTCGTAGAAGATCACTCTACTTGTACATAAGTTGGCATTGTCCGTTTTGTATTCATTGCCCATGCAAATTCTGTGTTTCATGGTCAATGTGAAGATCCAAGGGATAAAGTAAACCTGCACTGGTGCTTCGGAATCTAATTCTGGTCTCCCAGGGGCCGCTCAAAGCATAAACTCTTACAAGATTCACTGTTCTTGTACTTAAGTCGCATTTGTCCCTTTTGAAATCAATCCCGATGCAATTTCTGTGTTTCATGGTCAATGTGAACGTCCAAGGGATAAAGTAAACCTGCACTGGTGCTTCGGAATCTAATTCTGGTCTCCCAGGGGCCGCTGAAAACACAAACCCTTGGAAGATTCACTCATCTTGTACTTACGTCGGCATTGTGCTTTTTGTATTCAATTCCGATGCAATTTATGTGTTTCATGGTCAATGCGAAGGTCCAAGGGATACAGTAAACCTGCACTGGTGCATCGGAATCTAATACTGGTCTCCCAGGATCCACTCAAAGCACAAACTCTTAGAAGGTTCACTCTTCTTGTACTTAAGTCGGCATTGTGCCTTTTGTATTCAATCCTGATGCAATTTCTGTGTTTCATTGCCAAAGTGAAAGTCCAGGGGATACATTAAACATGCACTGGTGCATCGGAAACTAATACTGGTCTCCCTGGAGCCGCCGAAAGCACAAACTCTTAGACGATTCACTCTTCTTGTACTTATGTCGGCATTGCACTTTTTGTATTTAATCCCGATGCAATTTCTGTGTATCAATGTCAATATGATGGTCCAAGGGATACAGTAAACCGGCACTGGTGCATCGGAATCTAATACTTGTCTCCAAGGAGCCGCCCAAACACAAACTCTTAGAAGTTTCACTCTTCTTGTACTTAAGTGTGTATTTTCCCTTTTGAGTTCAATCCCGGTGCAATTTCTGTCTTTCATAGACAATGTGAAAGTCCAAGGGATACAGTAAACATTCACTGGTGCATAGGAATCTAATACTGGTCTCCCAGGAGCCACTGAAAGCAAAAATCTTAGAGTATTCACTCTTCTTCTACTTAAGTCGGCATTGTCCCTTTTGTGTTCAATCCCTATGCAATTTCTGTGTTTCATGGTCAATGTAAAGGTCCAAATGATACAGTCAACATATACTGGTGCAGCGGAATCTAATACAGGTCTCGCAGGAGCCGCTCAAAGCACAAACTCTTAGTAGTTTCACTCTTCTTGTACTTAAGTTGTCATTGTGCCTTTTGTATTCAATTCCAATGCAATTTCTGTGTTTCATGGTCAATGTGAAGGTCCAAGGGAGAATGTATACCTTCACTCGTAAATCGGAATCTAATACTGCTCTCCCAGGAGCCGCTGAAAACGCAAACTCTTAGAAGATTCTTACTTCTTGTACTTAAGGTGGCATTGTCCCTTTTGTATTCAATCCCAATGCAATTTCTGTGTATCATGGTCAATGTGAAGGTCCAAATTATACAGTCAGCCTGCACTGGTGCATCAAAATCTAATGCTGGTTTCCCAGGAGCCGCTCAAATCACAAACTCTTAGAAGATTCACTCTACTTGTGCATAGGGCGTCATTGTGCCTTTTGTATTCAATCCCGATGCAATTTCTGTGTTTCATGGTCAATGTGAAGATCCAAGGGATACAGTAAACCTGCACTGGTGCAACGGAATCTAATACTGGTCTCCCATAAGTCGCTCAAACCACAAATTCTTAGAAGATTCACTGTTCTTTACTTGATTCGTCATTGTGCTTTTTGTATTCTATCACGATGCGATTCCTGTGTTTCGTGGTCAATGTGAATGTCCAAGGGACACAGTATATGTGCACTGGTGCATCGGAATCTAATACAGGTCTCCCAGGAGCCGCTCAAAGCACAAATTATTATAAGATTAAATCACCTTGTACTTAAGTCGGCATTGTGCATTTTGTATTCAATCCCGATGCAATTTCTGTGATCCATTGTCAATATGATGGTGCAAGGGATACTTTAAACTGGCACTGGTGCATCGGAATCTATAACTGGTCTCCCAGGAGCCGCCCAAACACAAACTCTTACACGATTCACTCTTCTTTTACTTAAGTGTGTATTGTCCCTTTTGATTTCAATCCCGATGCAACTTCTGTCTCTCATAGTCAATGCGAAAGTCCAGGGGATACAATAAACATGCACTGATGCATCGGAATCTAATACTGGTCTCCCAGGAGCCGCACAAAGCACAAACTCTTAGAAGATTCACTCATCTTGGTCTTATGTCGGCATTGTAACTTTTGTATTTAATCCCGATGCAATTTCTGTGATTCATGGTCAATGTGAAGGTCCAATGGATACAGTACACCAGCACTGGTGCATCGGAATCCAATACTGGCCTCCCAGGATCATTGTGCCTTTTGTATTTAATCCCAATGCAATTTCTGTGATTCATGGTCAATGTGAAGGTCCAATGGATACAGTACACCAGCACTGGTGCATCGGAATCCAATACTGGTCTCCCAGGAGCAGCTTAAAGCGCAAACTCTTAGAACATTCACTCTACTTGTACCGGAGTCGGCATTGTCCCTTTTGTAATCAATCCCGATGCAATTTCTGTGTTTCATGGTCAATGTGAAGGTCAAAGAGATACAGTAAACGTGCACTGGTGCATCGGAATGTAATACAGGTCTCCCAGGAGCCGCTCAAAGCACAAACTCTTAGAAAATTTTCTCCTCTTGTACTTAAATCGGCATTGTGCCTTTTATATTCTATCCCGATGCAATTTATGTGTATCATATGCACTGTAAAGGACCAAGGGATACAGTAGACCAGCACTGGTGCATCGAAATCTAATACTGGCTTTCCAGGCGCCGCTGAAATCACAAACTCTTAGAAGATTCACTCATCTTGTACTTACGTCGGCATTGTGCCTTTTGTATTCAATCCCGACGCAATTTATGTGTTTCATGGTCAACGTGAACGTCCAAGGGATACAGTAAAACTGCACTGGTGCATCGGAATCTAATACTGGTCTCCCAGGAGCCGCTCAAAGCACAAACTCTTAGTAGGTTCACTCTTCTTGTACTTAAGTCGGCATTGTGCCTTTTGTATTCAATCCCGATGCAATTTCTGTGTTTCATGGTCAAAGTGAAAGTCCAAGGGATACCTTAAACATGCGCTGGTGCATCGGAATCTAATACTGGTCTCCCTGGAGCAGCCGAAATCACAAACTCTTGGACGATTCACTCTTCTTCTACCTAAGTCGGCATTGCACCTCTTGTATTTAATCCCGATGCAATTTCTGTGTATCATTGTCAATATGATGGTCCAAGGGATACAGTAAACCGGCACTGGTGCAACGGAATCTAATACTTGTCTCCCAGGAGCCGCCCAAACACAAACTCTTAGAAGATTCACTCTTCTTGTACTTAAGTGTGTTTTTTCCCTTTTGATTTCAATCTCGGTGCAATTTCTGCCTTTCATAGACCATGTGAAGGTCCAAGGGATACAGTAAACATTCACTGATGCATAGGAATCTAATACTGGTGTCCCAGGAGCCGCCCAAAGCACAAACTCTTAGAAGAGTCACTGTTCTTGTACTTAAGTCGCAATTGTCCCTTTTAAATTCAATCCTGATGAAATTTCTGTGTTTCATGGTCAATGTAAAGGTCCAAATGATACAGTCAACATGCACTGGTGCAGCGGAATCTAATACAGGTCTCCCAGGAGCCGCTCAAAGCACAAACTCTTTGTAGTTTCACTCTTCTAGTACTTAAGTTGTCATTGTGCCTTTTGTATTGAATTCCAATGCAATTTCTGTGTTTCATGGTCAATGTGAAGGTCCAGGGGATACAGTAAACCTGCACTGGTGCTGCGGAATTTAATACTGGTCTCCCAGGAGCCGCTCAAAGCACAAACTCTTAGAAGATTCACTGTTCTTGTACTTAAGTCGGCATTGTCCCTGTTGATTTCAATCCCAATGCAATATCAGTCTGTCTTGGTCAATGGGAATGGCCAAGGGATACAGTAAACCTGCTCTGGTGCATCGGAATCTAATACTGGTCTCCCAGGACCCGCTCAAATCACAAACACTTGGAAGAATCAGTCACCTTGTACTTTCGTCGGCATTGTGCCTTTTGTATCCAATCCCGATGCAATTTCTGTGTTCCAAGGTCCACTTGAAGGTCCAAGGGATACAGTAAACCTGCACTGGTGCAACGGAATCTAATACTGGTCTCCCATGAGCCGCTCAAACCACAAATTCTTAGAAGATTCACTGTTCTTTACTTGATTCGGCATTGTGCTTATTGTATTCTATCACGATGTGATTCCTGTGTTTCGTGGTCAATGTGAAGGTCCAAGGGATACAGTAAACGTGCACTGGTGCATCGGAATGTAATACAGGTCTCCCAGGAGCCGCTCAAAGCACAAATTATTAGAAGAATAGCTCACCTTGTATATAAGTCGGCATTGTGCATTTTGTATTCAATCCCGATGCAATTTCTGTGTTTCAATGTCAATGTGAAGGTCCAAGGGATACAGTAAACCTGCACTGGTGCATCGGCATCTAATACTGTTCTCCCAGGAGCCGCTCAAACACAAACACTTAGAAGATTCACTCATCTTGGTCTTAAGTCGGCATTGTTTCTTTTATATTCTATTCCGATGCAATTTATGTGTTTCATTTCACTGTAAAGGACCAAGGGATACAGTATACCTTCACTGGTAAATCGGAATCTAATCCTGCTCTCCCAGGAGCCGCTGAAAGCGCAAATCTTAGAAGATTCACTCTTGTTGTACTTAAGTCGGCATTGTCCCATTTGTATTCAATCCCTATGCAATTTCTGTGTTTCATGGTCAATGTAAAGGTCCAAATGATACAGCCAACATGCACTGGTGCAGCGGAATCTAATACAGGTCTCCCAGGAGCCACTCAAAGCACAAACTGTTAGGAGTTTCGCTGTTCTTGTACTTAAGTTGTCATTGTGCCTTTTGTATTCAATTCCAATGCAATTTCTGTGTTTCATGGTCAATGTGAACGTCCAAGGGATACAGTATACTTGCACTGGTGCTTCGGAATCTAATACTAGTCTCCCAGGAGCCGCTCAAAGCACAAACTCTTAGAAGATTCACTGTTGTTGTACTTAAGTCGGCATTGTCCCTGTTGATTTCAATCCCAATGCAATATCTGTCTTTCTTGGTCAATGGGAATGGCCAAGGGATACAGTAAACCTGCTCTGGTGCATTGAATCTAATACTGGTCTCCCAGGACCCAATCAAATCACAAACACTTGGAAGAATCAGTCACCTTGTACTTACGTAGGCATTGTGCCTTTTGTATCCAATCCCGATGCAATTTCTGTGTTACAAGGTCAATTTGAAGGTCCAAGGGATACAGTAAACCTGCACTGGTGCAACGGAATCTAATACTGGTCTCCCATGAGCCGCTCAAATCACAAATTCTTAGAAGATTCACTGTTCTTTACTTGATTCGGCATTGTGCTTATTGTATTCTATCACGATGCGATTCCTTTGTTTCGTGGTCAATTTGAAGGTCCAAGGGATACAGTAAACGTGCCCTGGTGCATCGGAATGTAATACAGGTCTCCCAGGAGCCGCTCAAAGCACAAATTATTAGAAGATTAGCTCACCTTGTACTTAAGTCGGCATTGTCCATTTTGTATTCAATCCCGATTCAATTTCTGTGTTTCAATGTCAATGTGAAGGTCCAAGGGATACAGTAAACCTGCACTGGTGCATCGGCATCTAATACTAATCTCCCAGGAGCCGCTCAAAGCACAAACTCTTAGAAGATTCACTGTTCTTGTACTTAAGTTGGCATTGTTCGTTTAGAATTCAATCCCGATGCAATTTCAGTGTTTCATGGTCAAAGTGAAAGTCCAAGTGACACGGTAAACATGCTCTGGTGCATCGGAGTCTAATACTGGTCTCCCTGGGGGCGCTGAAAGCACAAACTCTTAAACGAATCACTCTTCTTGTACATAAGTGGGCATTGCACCTTTTGTATTTAAACCCGATGCAATTTCTGTGTTTCATTGCCAATATGATGGTCTAAGGGATACAGTAAACTGGTACTGGTGCATCGGAATCTATAACTGGTCTCCCAGGAGCCGCCAAAACACAAACTCTTAGACGATTCACTCTTCTTGTACTTAAGTGTGTATTGTCTCTTTTGATTTCTATCCCGATGCAATGTCTGTCTTTCATAGTCAATGCGAAAGTCCAAGGGATACAGTAAACATGCACTGATGCATCGGAATCTAATATTGGTCTCCCAGGAGCCGCTCAAAGCACAAATACTTAGAAAATTCACTCATCTTGGCCTTAAGTCGGCATTGTGCTTTTTGTATTCAATCCCGATGCAATTTCTGTGCTTCATGGTCAATGTGAAGCTCCAAGGGATACAGTACACCAGCACTGGTGCATCGGAATCCAATACTGGTCTCCCAGGAGCCGCTGAAACCGAAAACTCTTAGAACATTCACTCTTCTTGTACTGGAGTCGGCATTGTCCCTTTTGTAATCAATCCCGATGCAATTTCTGTGTTTCATGGTCAATGTGAAGGTCCAAGGGATAAAGTAAACCTGCACTGGTGCTTCGGAATCTAATTCTGGTCTCCCTGGAGCCGCTCAAAGCACAAACTCTTAGAAGGTTCACTGTTCTTGTACTTAAGTCGCAATTGTCCCTTTTGAATTCATTCCCGATGCAAATTCTGTGTTTCATGGTCAATGTGAAGGTCAAAGGGATACAATAAACGTGCACTGGTGCATCGGAATGTAATACAGGTCTAACGGCAGCCACTCAAACCTCAAATTCGTAGAAAATTCACTCTACATGTACATAAGTTGGCATTATCCCTTTTGTATTCAATGCCGATGAAAATCCTGTGTATCATGGTCAGAGTGAAGGAACAATTGATACAGTAAACCTGCACTGGTGCATCGGAATCTAATACTGGTCCCCAGGAGCCGCTCAAAGCACAAACTCATAGAAAATTTTGTCCTCTTGTACTTAAGTCGGCATTGTTTCTTTTATATACTATCCCAATGCATTTTATGTGTTTCATATTAACTGTAAAGCTCCAAGGGATACAGTAGACCTTCACTGGTGCATCGGAATCTAATACTGGTTTCCCAGGGCCGCTCAAATCACAAACTCTTAGAAGATTCACTTATCTTGTACTTACGTTGGCATTGTGCCTTTTGTATTCAATCCCGATGCAATTTCTGTGTTTCATGGTCAATGTGAAGATCCAAGGGATACAGTAAACCTGCACTGGTGCAACGGAATCTAATACTTGTCTCCCATGAGCCGCTCAAACCACAAATTCATAGAAGATTCACTGTTCTTTACTTGATTCGGCATTGTGCTTTTTGTATTCTATCACGATGCGATTCCTGTGTTTCGTGGTCAATGTGAATGTCCAAGGGATACAGTAAACGTGCAGTGGTGCATCGGAATCTAATACAGGTCTTCCAGGAGCCGCTCAAAGCACAAATTATTAGAAGATTGACTCACCTTGTACTTAAGTCGGCATTGTGCCTTTTGTATTCAATCCCGATGCAACTTCTGTGTTTCAATGTCAATGTGAAGATCCAAGGGATACAGTAAACCTGACCTGGTGCATCGGCATCTAATACTGGTCTCCCAGTAGCCGCTTAAAGCTCAAACTCTTAGAAATTTCACTGTTCTTGTACTTAAGTCGGCATTGTTCCTTTAGTATTCAATCCCGATGCAATTTCTGTGCTTCATGGTCAAAGTGAAAGTCCAAGTGATACGGTAAACATGCACTGGTGCATCGGAATCTAATACTGGTCTCTCTGGGGCCGCTGAAAGCACAAACTCTTAAACGAATCACTCTTCTTGTACTTAAGTCGGCATTGCACCTTTTGTATTTAATCCCGATGCAATTTCTGTGTTTCATTGTCAATATGATGGTCTAAGGGATACAGTAAACTGGTACTGGTGCATCGGAATCTATAACTGGTCTCCCAGGAGCCGCCCAAACACAAACTCTTAGACGATTCACTCTTCTTCTACTTATGTGTGTATTGTCCCTTTTGATTTCAATCCCGATGCAATTTCTGTCTTTCATAGTCAATGCGAATGTCCAAGAGATACAGAAAACATGCACTGACGCATCGGAATCTAATACTGGTCTCCCAGGAGCCGCTCCAAGCTAAAACTCTTAGAAGGTTCACTCATCTTGGTCTTAAGTCGGCATTGTGCGTTTTGTATTCAATCCCGAAGCAATTTCCGTGATTCATGATCAATGTGAAGTTCCAAGGGATACAGTACACCAGCACTGGAGCATCGGAATCCAATACTGGTCTCCCAGGAGCCGCTGAAAGCGCAAACGCTTAGAACGTTCACTCTTCTAGTACTGGAGTCGGCATTGGCCCATTTGTAATCAATCCTGATGCAATTTCTGTGTTTCATGGTCAATGTGAAGGTCCAAGGGATAAAGTAAACCTGCTCTGGTGCATCTAAATCTACTACTGGTCTCCCAGGAGCCGCTCAAAACACAAACTCTTAGAAGAATCAGTCAAAATGTACTTACGTCGGCATTGTGCTTTTGTATCCAATCCGGAAGCAATATCTGTGTTACATGGTCAATTTGAAGGTCCAAGGGATACAGTATACCTTCACTGGTAAATCGGAATCCAATACCGGTCTCCCTGGAGCCGCTGAAAGCACAAACGCTTAGAAGATCCTCTGTCCTTGTACTTCAATCGTCATTGTGCATTTTGTAGTCAATTCCAATGGAATTTCTGTGTTTCATGGTCAATGTGAAGATCCAAGGGATACAGTAAACCTGCACTGGTGCAACGGAATCTAATACTGGTCTCCCATGAGCCGCTCAAACCACGAATTCTTAGAAGATTCACTCTTCCTTACTTGATTCGGCATTGTGCCTTTTGTATTCAATCACGATGCGATTACTGTCTTTCATGGTCAATGAGAAGGCCCAAGGGATACAGTAAACCTGCACTGGTGCATCGGAAACTAATACTGGTCTCCAAGAAGCCACTCAAAAACAAACTCTTGGATGACTCACTCTTCTTGTACTTAAGTCGGCATTGTCCCTTTTGTATTCAATCCCGATGCAATTTCTGTGGTTCATGGCCAATTTGAAGTTCCAAGGGATACAGTATACCAGCACTGGGGCATCAGAATTTAATACTGGTCTCCCAGGAGCCGTTCAAAGTACAAATTCTTAGATGATTCACTCTTCTTGTACTTAAATCAGCATTGTGCCATTTGTATTCAATCCCGAACCAATTTCTGTGTTTCATGGTCAATGTGAAGGTCCAAGGGACACAGTATGCCTTCACTGGTAAAACGGAATTTAATACTGGTATCCCAGGAGCCGCTCAAACAACAAACTCTTAGAAGTTTCACTATTCTTTACTTGATTCGGTATTGTGCATTTATATTCACTCCCGTTGCAATATCTGTGTTTTATGGTCAATGTGAAGGTCCAAGGGATACAGTAAACCTGCACTGGTGCATCGGAATTTAATACTGGTCTCCCAGGAGCCGTTCAAAGCACAAACTCTTGGATAATTCACTCTTCTTGTACTTAAGTCGGCATTGTTCCTTTTGTATTCAATCCTGATGCAATTTCTGTGTTTCACGGTGACTGTGAAGGTCCAAGGGATACAGTAAATCTGCACTGGACCATCGGAATCCAATACTGGTTTCCCAGGGACCGTTCAAAGCACAAACTCTTAGAAGATTCACTCATCTTGTACTCAAGTCGGCATTGTGCCTTTTGTATGTCATCCTGATGCAGTTTATGTGTTTCATGGTCAATGTGAAAGTCCAAGGGATACATTAAACCTGCACTGGTGCATCGGAATCTGATAGTGGTCTCCCAGGAGCCGCGCAAAGCACAAACTCTTAGAAGATTCACTCTTCTTGTACTTAAGTAGGCATTGTGCCTTTTGTATTCAATCCCGATGCAATTTCTGTGATTCATGGTCTATGTGAAGGTCCTAGGGATACAGTAAACCTGCACTGGTGCATCGGAATCTAATACTGGTCTCCCAGGAGCCGCTCATAGCACAAACTCTTAGAAGATTCACTCATCTTGTACTTATTTCGGCATTGTGCCTCTTGCATTGAATCCCGATGCATTATCTGTGTTTCATGGTCAATGTGAATGTCAAAGGGATACAGTAAACCTGCACTGGTGCATTGGAATCTAATACTGGTCTCCCAGGAGCCGCTCTAACAGAAACTCGTAGAAGACTCACTCTTCTTGTACTGAAGTCGGCATTGTGCATTTTGTATTCAATCCCGTTGCAATTTCTGTGTTTCATGGTCAATGTGAATGTCCAAAGGATACAGTGACCTGCACTGGTGCATCGTAATCTAATACTGGTCTCCCAGGATCCGCTCAAAGCACAATTTCTTAAAAGATTCACTCTTCTTGTACTTAAGTTGGCATTGTGCTTTTTGTATCCAATCCCGATGCAATTTCTGTGTTTCATGGTCAATGTGAAGGTCCAAGGGATACAATAAACATGCACTGGTGCATCGGAATCTACTACGGGGTGTCCCAGGAGCCGCACAAAGCTTAAACTCTTAGAAGATTCAATCTTCTTCTACATAAGTCGGCATTGTCCTATTCAATCCCGATGCTATTTCTGTGTTTCATGGTCAATGTGAAGGTCCAAGGGATACTGTAAACCTGCACTGGTGGGTCAGTAGCTAATACTGGTCTCCCAGGAGCCGCTCAAAGCACAAACACTTAGAAGATTCACTCTCCTTGTACTTAAGTCGGCATTGTCTCTTTTGTATTCAATCCCGATGTAATTTCTGTGTTTCATGGTCAATGTGACGGTCCAATTGATACAGTAAACCTGCACTGGTGCATCGGAATTCAATATTGGTCTCCCAGGAGCCGCTCAAATTACAAACTCTTAGAAGATTCACTCTTCTTGTACTTAAGTCTTCATTGTCCCTTTAGTATTGAAACCCGATGCAATGTCTGTATTCCATGGTCAATGTAAAGGTCCAAGGGGTACAGTAAACCTGCACTGGTGCATCGGAATCTACTACCGGAGTCCCAGGAGCCGCACAAACACAAACTCTTAGAAAATTCACTCTTCTTTTACTTAAGTCGGCATTGTGCCTTTCGTATTCAATCCCGATGAAATTTCTGTGTTTCATGGTTAATGTGAAGGTCCAAGGGATACAGTAAACCTGCACTGGTGAATCGGAATCTAATACTGGTCTCCCAGGAGCCGCTCAAAGCACAAACTCTTAGAAAATTCACTCTTGTTGTACTTAAGTCGCCATTGTGCCTTTTGTATTCAATCCCGATGCAATTTCTGTGTTTCATGGTCAATGTGAAGGTCCAAGGGATACAGTAAACCTGCACTGGTGCATCGGAATCTAACACTAGTCTCCCAGGAGCCGGTCAAACACAAACTCCTAGAAGAATCACTCATCTTGTACTTAAGTCGGCATTGTGACTTTTGTATTGAATCCCGACGGAAAATCTGTGTTTCATGGTCAAAGTGAAGGTCCAAGGGATACAGTAAACCTGCACTGCTGCATCGGCATCTAATACTGGTCACCCATGAGCCGCTCAAAGCACATACTCTTAGGAGATTCTCTCTTCTTGTACTTAAGTAGGCATTGTGCCTTTTGAATTCAATCCCTATGCAATTTCTGTGTTTCATGGTCAATGTGAAGGTCCAAGGGATACAGTAAACCTTCACTGGTGCATCGGAATCTGATACTGGTCTCCCAGGAGCCGCTCAAAAGACAAACTCTTAGAAGATTCACTCTCCTTGTACTTAAGTCGGCATAGTATCTTTTGTATTCAATCCCGAAGCAAATTCTGTGATTCATGGTCAATGTGACGGTGCAATTGATACAGTAAACCTGCACTGTTGCATCGTAATCTAATTCTGGTCTCCCAGGAGCCGCTCATTGCACAAATTATTTGAAATTTCATTCTTCTTGTACTTAAGTCATCATTGTGCATTTTCTGTTCGATCCCGATGCAATTTCTGTGTTTCATGATCAAGTTGAAGGTCCAATGGATACAGTAAACCTGCACTGGTGCATCGGAATCTAATACTGGTCTCCCAGGAGACGCTCAAAACACAAACTCTTAGAAAATTCACTCTTCTTGTACTTACGTCGGCATTGTCCCTTTTGTATTCAATCCCGATGCAATATCTGTGTTTCATGGTCAATGTGAAGGTCAAAGAGATACAGTAAACGTGCAGTGGTGAATCGGAATCTAATACAGGTCTCCCAGGAGCCGCTCAAACCACAAATTCGTAGAAGATTCACTCTTCTTGTACTTAAGTTGGCATTGTGCCTTTTGTATTCAATCCCGATGCTATTTCTGTGTTTCATGGTCAATGTGAAGGTCCAAGGGATACAGTAAACCTGCACTGGTGCATCGGAATCTAATACTGGTTTCCAAGGAGCTGCTCAAAATACAAACTCTTAGAAGAATCACTCATCTTGTACTGAAGTCCGCATTATAAATTTTATATTCAATCCCGATGCAATTTCTGTGCTTCATGGTCAATGGGAAGGTCCATGGGATACAGTAAACCTGCACTGCTGCATCGGAATCTAATACTGGTCTCCCAAGGAGCCGCCAAAAGCAAAAACTCTTAGAAAACTCGCTCGTCCTGTACTTAAGACAGCATTGTGCCTTGTGATTTCGATCGCGATGCAATATCTGTCTTTCATGGTCAAGTTGAAGGTCCAAGGGATACAGTAAACATTCCCCGGGCCATCAGAATCTAATACTGGTCTCCCAGGAGCCGCTCAAAGCACAAACTCTTAGAAAATTCACTCTTCTTGTACTTAAGTCGGCATTGTAGATTTTGTATTCAATCCCGATGCAATTTCTGTGTTTCATTGTCAATGTGAATGTCCAAGGGATACAGTAAACCTGCACTGGTGCATCGGCATCTAACACTAGTCTCCCAGGAGCCGTTCAAAGCACAAACATCTAGAAGATTCACTCATCTTGTACTTAAGTCGGCATTGTGCCATTTGTATTCAATCCCGATGCAATTTCTGTATTTCATGGTCAATGTGAAGGTCCCAGGGATACAGTAAAGCTTCACTGGTGCATCGGAACCAAAAACTAGTCTCCCAGGAGCCGCTGTCTGTGCATTCTCTTAGAAGATTCACTCTTCTTGAACGTAAGTCGGCATTGTCCCTTTTGTATTCAACCCCCAAGGCAATTTCTGTGTTTCATAATCAATGTTATGTTCCAAATGATACAGTCAACCTGCACTGGTGCATGGGAATCTAATGCTGGTCTCCCAGGAGCCGCTCAATGGACAAACTCTTATTAGTTTTACCCTTCTTGTACTTAAGTCGTCATTGCGCCTTTTCTATTGAATCCCGATCCGATGCAATTCCTGTGTTTCATGGTCAATGTGAAGGTCCAAGGGATACAGTGAACCTGCACTGGTGCATCGGAATCTAATACTGGTCTCCCATTAGCCGCTCAAACCACAAACTCTTAGAAGATTTTCTCTTCATTACTTGATTCGGCATTGTGCCTTTTGTATTTAATCACAATGCGATTTCTGTGTTTCATAGTCAATGTGAAGGTCCAAGGGATACAGTAAACCTGCACTCGTGCATCGGAATCTAATACTGGTCTCCCAAGGAGCCGCCAAAAGCAAAAACTCTTAGAAGATTCGCTCGTCATGTACTTAAGACGGCATTGTGCCTTTTGAATTTGATCCCGGTGCAATTTCTGTCTTTCTTGGTCAAGTTGAAGGTCCATGAGATACAGTAATCCTGCACTCGTTCATCGGAATCTAATACTGGTCTCCCAGGAGCCGCTCAAAGCACAAACTCTTAGAAAATTCACTCTTCTTGTACTTAAGTCGGCATTGTCCCTTTTGTATTCAATCCCGATGCAATTTCTGTGTTTCATTGTCAAAGTGAATGTCCAAGGGTTACAGTAAACCTGCACTGGTGCATCGGAATCTAACACTAGTCTCCCAGGAGCCGGTCAAAGCACAAACTCCTAGAAGAATCACTCATCTTGTACTTAAGTGGGCATTGTGACTTTTGTATTCAATCCCGACTTAAAATCTGTGTTTCATGGTCAAAGTGAAGGTCCAGGGGATACAGTAAAACTGCACTGCTGCATCGGAATCTATTACTGGTCTCCCATGAGCCGCTCAAAGCACATACTCCTAGAAGATTCTCTCTTCTTGTACTTATGTAGGCATTGTGCCTTTTGAATTCAATCCCTATGCAATTTCTGTGATTCATGGTCAATGTGAAGGTCCAAGGGATACAGTAAACCTTCACTGGTGCATCGGAATCTGATACTGGTCTCCCAGGAGCCGCTCAAAGGACAAACTCTTAGAAGTTTCACTCTCCTTGTACTTAAGTCGGCATAGTCTCTTTTGTATTCAATCCCGAAGAAATTTCTGTGTTTCGTGGTCAATGCGACGGTCCAATTGATACAGTAAACCTGCACTGTTGCATCGGAATCTTATTCTGGTTTCCCAGGAGCCGCTCATTGCACAAACTATTTGAAGTTTCATTCTTCTTGTACTTAAGTCATCATTGTGCCTTTTCTGTTCGATCCCGATGCAATGTCTGTGTTTCATGGTCAAGTTGAAGGTCCAATGGATACAGTAAACCTGCACTGGTGCATCGGAATCTAATACTGGTCTCCCAGGAGACGCTCAAAGCACAAACTCTTAGAAAATTCACTCTTCTTGTACTTACGTCGGCATTGTCCCTTTTGTATTCAGTCCCGATGCAATTTCTGTCTTTCAAGGCGAATGTGAAGGTCCAAGGGATACAGTATACCTGCACTGGTGCATCGGAATCTAATACTGGTCTCCAAGGAGCCGCTCAGAATACAAACATTTAGAGAATTCACTCTTCTTGTACTTAAGTCGGCATTGTGATTTTTGTAATGAATCCCGATGCAATTTCTGTGCTTCATGGTCAATGTGAATGTCCAAGAAATACAGTAAACCTGCACTGGTGCATCTAAGTCTAATACTTGTCTCCCAGGAGCCGCACAAAGCACAAACTCTTAGAAGATTTACTCTTCTTGTACTTATGTCGGAATTGTCCCTTTTGGTTTCAATCCCGATGCAATTTCTGTCTTTCAAGGCGAATGTGAAGGTCCAAGGGATACAGTATACCTGCACTGGTGCATCGGAATCAAGTACTGGTCTCCCAGGAGCCTCTCAAAGCAGAATTTCTTAGAAGCTTCACTCATCTTGTACTTAAGTCGGCATTGTGCCTTTTGTATTCAATCCCGATGCAATTTCTGTGTTTCATGGTCAATGTGAAGGTCCAAGGGATACAGTAAACCTGCACTGGTGCATCTGAATCTTATACTGGGCTCCCAAGAGCCGCTCTAAGCACAAAATCTTAGAAGATTCACTTTTCTTGTACATAAGTTTGCAATGTCACTCCTGTATTCAATCCCGATGCAATTTCTGTGTTTCATGGTCAATGTGAAGATTCAAGGGAAACAGTAAACCTGCAGTGGTGCGTCGGAAACTAACACCGGTCTCCTAGGAGCTTCTCAAATCACAAATTCTTGGAAGATTCACTCTGCTTGTACTTAAGTAGGCAGTAACCCTTTTGTATTTAATCCCGATGCAATTTCTGTAATTCATGGACAATGTGACAGTCCAAGGGATACAGTAAACCTGCACTTGTAAATCGGAATCTAATACTGGTTTCCCAGGAGCCGCTCAAAACATAAACTCTTAGAAGATTCACACTTCTTGTACTTAAGAGGGCATTGTCCCTTTTGGTTTCAATCCCGATGCAATTTCTGTCTTTCATGGTCAATGTGAAGGTCCAAGGTATACAGTAATCCTGCACTGGTGCATCGAAATCTAATACTGGTCTCCAAGGAGCTGCTCAAACCACAATATCTTAGAAGATTCTTTCATCTTGTACTTAAGTCGTCATTGTGCCTTCTGTATTCAATCCCAATGCAATTTCTGTGTTTCATGGTCAATGTGAAGGCCCAAGGGATACAGTAAACCTGCACTGGTGCGTCGGAATCTAATACTGTTCCACCATGAGTCGCTCAAAGCACAAACTCTTAGAAGAATCACTCTTCTTGTACTTAAGTCTTCGTTGTGCCTTTTGTATTCAATCCCGATGCAGTTTCTGTGTTTCATTGTCAATGTGAAAGTCCAAGGGATACAGTTAACATGCACTGGTACGTCGGAATCTAATACAGGTATCCCGTGACCCGCTCAAAGCACAAACACTTAGAAGATTCACTCTTCTTGTACTTAAGTCAGCATTGTGCCTTTTGTATTCAATCCTGATGCAATATCTGTGTATCATTGTCAATGTGAACGTATAAGGGATACAGTAAACGTGCACTGGTGCGTCGGTATCTAAAACTGGGCTCCCAGGAGCCGCTCAAAACTCCAACTCTTAGAAGATTCACTCTTCTTGTACTTAAGTCGGCATTGTGCCATTTGTATTTAATCCCGATGCAGCTTCTGTGTTTCTTGGTCAATGTGAAGGTCCAAGGGATACAGTAAACCTGCACTGGTGCATCGGAATCTAATACTGGCCTACCATGAGGTGCTCAAAGCACAAACTCGTAGAAGATTCACTCTTCTTGTACTTAAGTCTTAATTCTGCCTTTTGTATTCAATCCCGATGCAATATCTGTGTTTCATGGTCTAGTTGAAGGTCCATGGGATACACTAAACCTGCACTGGTGCATCGGAATCTAATACTGGACTCCGAGGAGCCGCTCAAACCACAAACTGTTAGAAGATTCACTCTTCTTGTACTTAAGTCGGCAATGAGTCTTTTGTATTCAATCCCGATGCAGTTTCTGTGTTTCAAGGTCAATGTGAAAATCCAAGGGATACAGTAAAAGTGCACTTGTACATCGGAATCTAATACGGTCTCCCAGGAGCCGCTCAAAGCACAAACTCTTAGAAAATTCACTCTTCTTGTACTTAAGTCGGCTTTGTCCATTTTGTATTCAATCCCGATACAATTTCTGTGTTTCATGGTAAATGTGAAGGTCCAAGGGAAACAGTTGACGTGCGCTGGTGCATCGGAATCTAATACAGGCCTCCCAGGAGCCGCACAAACCACATACTCGTAGAAGAATCACTCTTCTTCTCCTTTAGTTGGCATTGTGCCTTTTGTATTCAATCCCGATGCAATTTCTGTGTTTCATGGTCAATGTGTAGGTCCAAGGGATACAGTAAGCCTGTACTGGTGCATCGGAATCTAATACTGGTCTCCCAGGAGCCGCTCAAAACACAAATTCTTAGAAGATTCACTCTTCTTGTACTTAGGTCGCCATTGTCCCTTTTGTTTTCAATCCCGATTCAATTTCTGTGTTTCACGGTCAATGTGTCGGTCCAAGGTATACAGTAAACCAGCACTGGTGCATCGGAATTTAATACTGGTCTCCCAGGGGCCGTTCAAATTACAATCTCTTAGAAGATTCACTCTTCTTGTACTTAAGTCGGCATTGTGCTTTTTGTATTCAATTCCCGTTGCAATTTCTGTGTCTCATGGTGAATGGGAAGGTACAAGGGATACAGTATATCTGCACTGGTGCATTGGAATCTGATCCTGGTCTCCCAGGAACAGCTGAAATCGCAAACTCTTAGAAGAAACACTCCTCTTGTACTTAAGTCTGCATTGTCATTTTGTATTCAATCCCGATGCAATATCAGTGTTTCATGGTCAATGCGATCTTCCAAACGATACAGTCAACCTGCACTGGTGCTTCGGAATCTAATACTTTACTCCCAGGAGCCGCTCAAGGCACAATCTCTTAGAAGATTCACTACTCTTGTACTTAAGTCGTCATTGTTCTCTTTGTATTCAATCACGATGCAATACATGTGATTCATGCTCAATGTGAAGGTCGACGTGATACAGAAAAGCTGCACTGTTGTATCGGAATCTAATAATGGTCTCCCATGAGCCTCTCAAACCAGAAACTCTTAGAAGATTCACTCTTCTTGTACTTCATTCCGCATTGTGCCTTTTCAATTTAATCACAATGCGATTTCTGTGTTTCATGGTCAATTTGAAGATCCAAGGGATACAGTAAATCTGCACTGGTGCATCGGAATCTAATACTGGTCTCCCAGGAGCCGCTCACAGCAAAAACTCTTGGAAGATTCACCCTTCTTGTACTTAAGTCGGCATTGTCACTTTTGAATATAATACCGATGCAATTTCTGTGCTTCATGGTCTATGTGAAGGTCCAAGGAATACAGTAAACCTGCACTGGTGCATCGGAATCTGATACTGGCATCCCATGAGCCGCTCAAAGCACAAATTTTTAGAAAATTCACTCTTCTTGTACTTAAGTCGGCTTTGTCTCTTTTGTATTCAATCCCGATGCAATTTCTGTGTTTCATGGTCAATGCGATCTTCCAAACGATACAGTCAACCTGCACTGGTGCTTCGCAATCTAATACTGGACTCCCAGGAGCCGCTCAAGGCACAAACTCTGAGAAGATTCACTCTTCTTGTACATAAGTCGGCATTGTCCCTCTTGGATTCAATCCCGATGCAATTTCTGTTTTTCATGGTAAATGTGAACGTCCAAGGGACGCAGTAAACTTTCACTGGTGCGTCGGATTCCAATACTGGTCTCACAGGAACCGCTGAAAGCACAAATTCTTGGAAGATTCACTCTTCTTGTACTTACGTCGGTATTGTACCTTTTTGTATTCAATCACGATGCATTTTACTGTGTTTTATGGTCAAGTTGAATGTCCATGGGATACAGTAAAATTGCACTGGTGCATCGGAATCTAATACTGGGCTCCCAGGAGCCGCTCAAAACACAAACCCTCCAGAGATTCACTTCACTTGTACTTAAGTCGGCATTGTGCCTTTTGTATTCAATCACGATGCAGTTTCTATGTTTCATGTTCAATGTGAAAGTCCAAGGGATACAGTAAACGTGCACTGGTACATCGGAATCTAATAATGGTCTCCCAGCAGCCGCTCAAATCACAAACTCTTAGAAAATTCACTCTTCTTGTACTTAAGTCAGCATTGTCCCTTTTGTATTCAATCCCGATGCAATTTCTGTGTTTCATGGTCAATGTGAACGTCCAAGAGATACAGTAAACCTGCCCGGATGAATCGGAATATAATACTGGCTTCCCAGGAGCCGCTCAAAGCATAAACTCTTAGAAGATTCACACTTCTTGTACTTAAGTGGGCATTGTCCCTTTTGGTTTGAATCCCGATGCAGTTTCTGCGTTTCATGGTGAATGTGAGCGTCCAAGGGATACAGTAAACGTGCACTGGTACATCGTAATCTGATACTGGTCTCCCAGGAGCCGCTCAAAGCACAAATTTTTAGAAAATTCACTCTTCATGTACTTAAGTCGGCATTGTCCCTTTTCTATTCAACCCCGATGCAATTTCTGTCTTTCATGGTCAATGTCAAGGACCAAGGGATACAGTAAACCTGCACTGGTGCATCGGAATCTAATACTGGTCTCCCAAAGATCCGCTCAAAACACAAACTCTTAGAAGATTCTCTCTTGTTGTACTTAAGTCGGCATTGTGCCTTTTGTATTCAATTCCGATGCGATTTCTGTGTTTCATGGTCACGGTGAAGGTCCATGGGACACAGTAAACCTGCAGTGGTGCATCGGAATCTAATACTGGTCTCCCAGAAGCCGCTCGAAGCACAAACTCTTAGAAGATTCACTGAGCTTGTACTTAAGTCGGCATTGTGCCTTTTGTATTCAATCCCGATGCAGTTTCTGTGTTTCATGGTCAATGTAAAGGTCCAAGTGACACAGTAAACGTGCACTGGTACATCGGAACCTAATACTGGTCTCCCAGGAAACGCTCAAATCACAAACTCTGAGAAGATTCACTATTCTTGTACTTAAGTCGCCATTGTGCCTTTTGTATTCAATCCCGATGCAATTTCTGTGTTTCATGGTCAATGTGAAGGTCCAAGGGATACAGTAAACCTGTACTGGTGCATCGGAATCTAATACTGGTCTACCATGAGATGCTCAAAGCACAAACTCGTAGAAGATTCACTCTTCTTGTACTTATGTAGGCATTGTGCCTGTTGTATTCAATCCCGTTGCAATTTCTGTGCATCATGGTCAATGGTAAGGTCCAAGGGATACAGTAAACCTGCACTGGTGCATCGGAATCTAATACTGGTCCCCCATGAACCGCTCAAAAGCACAAACTCTTAGAAGATTCACTCTTCTTGTACTTAATACGACATTGTGCCTTTTGTATTCAATCTCGATGCAATTTCTGTGTTTCATGGTCAATGTGAAGGTCCACGGGATACAGTATACCTGCACCGGTGCATCGGAATGTAATACTGGTCTCCCAGGAGAAGCTAAAAGCGCAAACTCATAGAAGATTCACTCTTCTTGTTTTTAAATCGGCATTGTCTCTTTTGTATTCAATCCGAATGCAATTTCTGGGTTTCATGGTCAATGTCAAGGTCCCAGGGATACAGTAAACCCTCACTGGTGCATGGGAATCTAATACTGGTCTCCCAGGAGCACCTCAAAGCACAAACTCTTAGAAGATTCACTCTTCTTGTACTGAAGTCTTAATTGTGCCTTTTGTATTCAATCCCGATGCAATTTCTGTCTTTCATGGTCTAGTTGAAGGTCCATGGGATACACTAAACCTGCATTGGTGCAACGGAATCTAATACTGGACTGCCCCTAGCCGCTCAATCCACAAACTCTTAGAAGATTCACTCTTCTTGTACTTAAGTCGGCGATGAGCCTTTTGTATTCAATCCCGATGCAGTTTGTGTTTGATGGTCAATGTGAAAGTCCAAGGGATACAGTAAAAGTGCACTTGTACATCGGAATCTAATACTGGTCCCCAGGAGCTGCTCAAAGCACAAACTCTTAGAAAATTCACTCTTCTTGTACTTAAGTCGGCATTGTCCCTTTTGTAATCAATCCCGATACAATTTCTGTGTTTCATGGTCAATGTGAAGGTCCAAGGGAAACAGTTAACGTGCGCTGGTGCATCGGAATCTAATACGGGTCTGCCAGGAGCCGCACAAACCACAAACTCGTAGAAGAATCACTCTTCTTCTCCTTTAGTTGGCATTGTGCTTTTTGTATTCAATCCCGATGCAATTTCTGTGTTTCATGGTCAATTCGTAGGTCCAAGGGATACAGTAAGCCGGTACTGGTGCATCGGAATCTAATACTGGTCTCCCAGGAGCCGCTCAAAACACAAATTCTTAGAAGATTCACTCTTCTTGTACTTAAGTCGCCATTGTCCCTTTTGTTTTCAATCCCGATTCAATGTCTGTGTGTCACGGTCAATGTGTCGGTCCAAGGTATACAGTAAACCTGCACTGGTGCATCGGAATCTAATACTGGTCTCCCAGGAGCTGTTCAAAGCACAAACTCTTAGAAGTTACACTCATCTTGTACCTATGTCGGCATTGTGCCTTTTGTATTCAATCCCGATGCAGATTCTGCGTTTCATGGTCAATGTGAACGTCCAAGGGATACAGTAAACGTGCACTGGTACATCGTAATCTAATAGTGGTCTCCCAGGAGCCGCTCAAAGCACAAATTCTTAGGAAATTCACTCATCTTGTACTTAAGTCGGCATTGTCCCTTTTGTATTCAATCCCGATGCAATTTCTGTGTTTCATGGTCAAGTTGAAGGTCCATGGGACACAGAAACTTGCGCAGGTGCATCGGATTCTAATACTGGTCTCCCAGGAGCCGCTCAAAACACAAACTCTTAGACGATTCACTCTTCTTGTACTTAAGTCGGCATTGTGCATTTTGTATTCAATCCCGATGCAGTTTCTTGGTTTCATTGTGAATTTGAAAGTCCAAGGGATACAGTAAACATGCACCGGTACATCTGAATCTAATACGGGTCTCCCGAGACCCGCTCAAAGCACAAACACTTAGAAGATTCACTCTTCCTGTACATAAGTCGGCATTGTGCTTTTGTATTCAATCCCGATGCAATATCTGTGTTTCATGGTCAATGTGAAGGTCCAAGGCATACAGAAAATGTGGACTGGTGCATCGGTATCTAATACTGGGCTCCCAGGAGCCGCTCAAAACTCCAACTCTTAGAAGATTAACTCTTCTTGTACATAAGTCGGCATTGTCCCTCTTGGATTCAATCCCGATGCAATTTCAGTGTTTCATGGTCAATGTGAATGTCCAAGGGATGCAGTAAACTTTCACTGGTGCGTCGGAATCTAATACTGGTCTCACAGGAGCCGCTCAAAGCACAAACTCTTGGAAGATTCGCTCTTCTTGTACTTACGTCGGTATTGTACCTTTTTGTATTCAATCACGATGGAATTTCTCTGTTTCATGGTCAAGTTGAAGGTCCATGGGATACAGTAAAATTGCACTGGTGCATCGGTATCTAATACTGGTCTCCCAGGAGCCGCTCAAATCACAAACTCTTAGAAAATTCACTCTTCTTGTACTTAAGTCAGCATTGTCCCTTTTGTATTCAATCCCGATGCAATTTCTGTGTTTCATGGTCTATGTGAATGTCCAAGAGATACAGTAAACCTGCCCGGGTGAATCGGAATATAATACTGGCTTCCCAGGAGCCGCTCAAAGCACAAACTCTTAGAAGATTCACACTTCTTGTACTTAAGTGGGCATTGTCCATTTTGGTTTCAATCCCGATGCAATTTCTGTTTTTCATGGTCAATGTGAAGGTCCAAGGGATTCAGTAAACCTGCACTGCAGCATCGGAATCTAATACTGGTCTCCCAAAGATACGCTCAAGACACAAACGCTTAGAAGATTCACTCTTACTGTACTTAAGTCGGCATTGTGCCTTTTGTATTCAATTCCGATGCGATTTATGTGTTTCATGGTCACGTTGATGGTCCATGTGACGCAGTAAACCTGCACTGGTGCATCGGAATCCAATACCGGTCTCCCAGAAGCCGCTCGAAACACAAACTCTTAGAAGATTCACTGAGCTTGTACTTAAGTCGGCATTGTGCCTTTTGTATTCAATCCCGATGCAATTTCTGTGTTTCATGGTCAATGTATAAGTCCAAGTGACACAGTAAACGTGCACTGGTATATCGGAATCTAATACTGGGCTCACAGGAGCTGCTCAAAGCACAAACTATGAGAAGATTCACTCATCTTGTACTTAAGTCGCCATTGTGCATTTTGTATTCAACCCCGATGCAATTTCTGTGTTACATGGTCAATGTGAAGATCGAAGGGATGCAGTAAACCTGCACTGGTGCATCGGAATCTAATACTGGTCTGCCAGGGGCCGCTCAAAGGACAAACCCTTAGAAAATTCTTTCATCTTGTACTTAAGTCAGCATTGTCCCTTTTGTATTCATTCCCGATGCAATTTCTGTGTTTCATGGTCAATTTGAATGTCCAAGAAATACAGTAAACTTGCACTGATGCATTGGAATCTAATACTGGTCATCCAGGAGCCGCTCAAAGCAGAAACTCTTAGAAGTCTCACAATGCTTGTACTTAAGTCGGCATTGTCCCTTTTGGTTTCTATCCCGATGCAATACCTGTCTTTCATCGTCAATGTAAAGGTCCAAGGGATACAGTAAACCTGCAAAGGTGCATTGGAATCTAATACTGGTCTCCCAGGAGCCGCTCAAAAAAAAAAAAGAAATCTTAGAAGATTCACTCTTCTTGTACTTAAGACGGCATTGTGATGTTTGTAATCAATCCCGATGCAATTTCTATGTTTCATGGTTAATGTGAAGATCCAAGGAATACAGTAAACTTGCACTGGTGCTTCGTAATCCCATACTGGTCTCCAAGGAGCCGCTCAAATTTCAAACTCTTACAAGATTCACTATTCTTGTACTTAAGTCGTCATTGTGCCTTTTGTATTCAATCACGATGCTATTTCTGTGTTTCATGGTCAATGTGAAGGTCCAAGGGATACAGTAAACCTGCACTGGTGCATCGGAGTCAAATACCGGTCTCCCAGGAGCCGCTCAAAGCACAAACTCTAAGAAAATACACTCTTGTTGTACTTAAGTCGGCATTGTACTCCTTGTATTCAATCCCGATGCAAATTCTGTGTTTCATTGTCAATGCGAACGTCCAAGGGATACAGTAAACCTGCACTGGTGCATTGGAATCTAATACTGGTCTCCCAGGAGCCGCTCAAACACAAACTCTTGGAAGATTTACTCTTCTTGTACCTATGTCGGCATTGTGCTTTTTGTATTCATTCCCGATGCAATTTCTGTGTTTCATGGTCGATGTGTAGGTCCAAGGGATACAGTAAGCCTGTACTGGGGCATCGGAATCTAATACTGGTCTCCCAGGAGCCGCTCAAATCACAAATTCTTAGAAGATTCACTCTTCTTGTACTTAAGTCGCAATTGTCCCTTTTGTTTTCAATCCCGATTCAATGTCTGTGTTTCACGGTTAATTTGTCGGTCCAAGGTATACAGTAAACTTGCACTGGTGCATCGGAATCTAATACTGGTCTCCCAGGAGCCGTTCAAATTACAATCTCTTATAAGATTCACTCTTCTTGTACTTAAGTCGGCATTGTGCCTTTTGTATTCAATTCCCGTTGGAATTTCTGTGTCTCATGGTGAATGGGAAGGTCTAAGGGATACAGTATATCTGCACTGCTGCATTGGAATCTAATCCTGGTCTCCCAGGAGCCGCTGAATTCGCAAACTCTTAGAAGATACACTCTTCTTGTACTTAAGTCTTCATTGTCATTTTGTATTCAATCCCAATGCAATATCTGTGTTTCATGGTCAATGCGATCTTCCAAACGATACAGTCAACCTGCACTGCTGCTTCGGAATCTACTACTGGACTCCCAGGAGCCGCTCAAGTCACAAACTCTTAGAAGACTCACTACTCTTGTACTTAAGTCGTCATTGTTTTCTTTGTATTCAATCCCGATGCAATTTCTGTGTTTCATGGTCACTTTGATGTTCCAAGGAATACAGTAAACCTGGACTGGTGCATCGGAATCTAATACTGGTCTCCCAGGAGCCGATCAAAGCACAAACTCTTAGAAGATTCACTCATCTTGTACCTATGTCGGCATTGTGGCTTTTGTATTCAATCCAGATGCAGTTTCTGCGTTTCATGGTCAATGTGAACGTCCAAGGGATATAGTAAACGTGCACTGGTACATAGTAATCTAATACTGGTCTCCCAGGAGCCGCTCAAAGCACAAACTCTTAAAAGAATCACTCTTCTTGTACTTAAGACGGCATTGTGCCTTTTGTATTCAATCCCGATGCAATTTCTATGTTTCATTGTCAATGTGAAGGTCCAAGCGGTACAGTGAACCTGCACTGGTGCATCGGAAACCAACACTGGTCTCCGAGGAGCCGCTAAATGCACAAACTCCTAGAAGATTCACTCTTCTTGTTCTTATGTCGGCATTGTACCTTTTGTATTGAATCCCGATGCAATTTCTGTGTTTCATGGTCAATGTGATGTTCCAAGTGATACAATTAACCTCCACTGGTGCATCGGAATCTAAAACCGGACTCCCAGGAGCCGCTCAAAGCACAAACTCTTAGAAGATACACTCTACTTGAACTTAACTCGGCATTGCCTTTTTGATTTCAATCCTGAGGCACTCTCTGTGATTCATGGTCAATGTGAAGGTACAAGGGATACAGTGAACTTGCACTGGTGCATCGGAATCTAATACTGGTCTCCCAGGAGCCGCTCAAAGCACAAACTCTTAGAAGATTCACTCATCTTGTTCTTAAGTCGACATTGTCGCAATTGTATTCAATCCCGATGCAATTTCTGTGTTTCATGGTCAATGTGGAGGTCCTAGGGATACAGTAAAACTGCACAGGTGCATTGGAATCTAATACTAATCTCCCAGGAGCCGCTCAAAGCACAAAATGTTAGAAGATTCACTTTTCTTGTACTTAAGTAGGCACTGTGCCTTTTATATTCAATCCCAATGCAATTTCTGTGTTTCATGGTCAATGTGAAGGTCCAAGGGATACAGTAAAACTGCACTGGTGCATCGGAATCAAATACTGGTCTCCCAGGAGCCGCTCAAATCACAAACTCATAGACGATTCACTCTTCTTGTACTTAAGTCGGCATTGTCCCTCTTGTATTCAATCCCGATGCAGTTTCTGTGTTTCATGATCAATGTGAAGGCCCAAGAGATACAGTAAACGTGCACTGGTGCAGTGGAATCTAATACTGGTCTCCCAGGAGCCGCTAAAATCACAAATTTTTAGAAGATTAACTCTTCTTGTACTTAAGACGGCATTGAGAAGCTTGAAATCAATCCCGATGCAATTTCTATGTTTCATGGTTAATGTGAAGACCTAAGGAGTACAGTAAACCTGCACTGGTGCATCGTAATCCCATACTGGTCTCCCAGGAGCCGGTCAAAGCACAAACTCGTAAAGGATTCACTCTCCTTCTAATTAAGTCGGCATTGTCTCCCAGGAATACAATGATCCTGCACTGGTGCTTCGGAATCTCTTACTGGTCTCCCAGGAGCCGCTCAAAGCACAAACTATTAGAGGATTCACTCTTCCTGTACTTAAGTCGGCATTGTGCCTTTTGGATTCATTCCCGATGAAATATCTGAGTTTCATGGACAATGAGAAAGTCCTAGGGATACACTAACCCTGCACTGGTGCATCGGAATCAAATACTGATCTCCCAGGAGCCGGTCAAATCACAAACTCATAGAAGATTCACTCTTCTTGTACTTAAGCCGGCATTGTGTCTTTTGTATACAATCCCGATGCAATTTCTGTGTATCATGGTCAATGCGAAGGTCCAAGGGATACGGTAAACCAGCGCTGGTGCCTCCGAATCTAATACTGGTCTCCCAGGAGCCGCCCACACCACAGACTCTTAGTAAACTCACTCTTCTTGTACTTGAGTTGGCACTGTCCCTTTTGTAATCAGTCCCGATGCAGTTTCTGTGTTCCATGGTCAATGTGAAGGTCCAAGGGATATAGTAAACCTGCTCTGGTGCATCGGAATCTAATACTTCTCTTCCAGGTGCCGCTCAGAGCACAAACTCTTAGAAGATTCACTCTTCTTGTACTTAAGTCGGTTTTGTCCCTTTCGCATTCAATGCTGATGCAATTTCTGTGCTTCATGGTCAATGTGAACGTCCAAGGGATACAGTAAACCTGCACTGGTGCATCGGATTCTAGTACTGGCCTCCCAAGGAGCCGCTCAAAACACAAACTCTTAGAAGATTCACTCTTCTTGTACTTAAGTCGGCATTGTGCATTTTGTATTCGATCTCCTGGTCTCCCAGGAGCCGCACAAAGCACAAACTCTTAGAAGATTCACTCTTCTTGTACTTAGGTCGGCATTGTGCTTTTTAATTCAATCCCGATGCAGGTTCTGCGTTTCAAGGTCAATGTGAAGGTCCAACGGATACTGAAAACGTGCACTGGTACATCGGAATCTAATACTGAACTCACAGGAGCCGCTCAAAGCACAAACTCTTAGAAGATTCACTCATCTTGTATTTATGAGGGCATTGTGATGTTTGTATTCAATCCCGTTGCAATTTCTATGTTTCATAGTTAATTTGATTATCCAAGGAATACAGTAAACCTGAACTGGTGCATCGGAATCTGACACTGGTCTGCGAGGAGCCGCTAAAAGCACAAACTCTCAGAAGATTCACTCTTCTTGAAATTAAGTCGGCATTTTCCATTTTGTACTCAATCCCGATGCAATCTCTGCGTTCATGTTCAATTTGAAGGTCCAGGTGATACAGTAATCCTGCACTGGTGCATCGGAATCTAATACTGGTCTCCCACGTGCCGCTCAAAGCACAAACTCTTAGAAGTTTCACTCTTCTTGTACTTAAGTCGGCATTGTGAGTTTTGTATTCAATCCCAATGCAATTTCTGTGTTTCATGGTCAATTTGAAGGTGCGAGGGATACAGTAAACTTCCACTGGTGCCTCGTAATCTAATACAGGTCTCCCAGGAGCCGCTCAAAGCACAAACCCGTAGAAGATACGCTCTAGTTGTACTTAAGTCGGCGTTGTGCCTTTTGTATACAAGCCCGAAGCAATTTCTGTCTTTCATGGTCAATGTGAAGGTCCAAGGGATACAGTAAACCTGCACTGGTGCATCGTAATCTCATACTTGTCTCCCAGGAGCCGCTCAAAGCACAAACTCGTTGAGAATTCACTCGTTTTGTACTTAAGGCGGCATTGTCCCGTTTGTATTCATTCCCGATGGAATTTCTGTGTTTCATGGTCACGTTGAATGTCCAAGGGATACATTAAAACTGCACTGTTGAATCGGCATCCAATACTGGTCTCCGAGGAGCCGCTCAAAGCACAAACTCTTCGAAGATTAATCTACATGGACTGAAGTCGGCATTTTCCATTTTGTACTCAATCCCGATGCAATCTCTGTGTTCATTAATCAATTTGAAGGTCCAGGTGATACAGTAATGCTGCACTGGTGCATCGGAATCTAGTACTGGTCCCCAGGTGCCGCTCAAAACACAAACTCTTAGAAGTTTCACTCTTCTTGCACTTAAGTCGGCATTGTGTGTTTTGTATTCATTCCCAATGCAATTTCTGTGTTTCAAGGTCAATGTGTAGGTGCGAGGGATACAGTAAACCTGCACTGGTGCCTCGTAATCTAATACAGGTCTCCCAGGAGCCGCGCGAAACACAAACTCGTAGAAGACTCACACTTCTTGTACTTAAGTTGGCATTGAGCTTTTTGCATTCAATCCCGATGAAATTTCTGTGTTTCATGATGAATGTGGAGTTCCTAGGGATTCAGTAAACTGCACCGGTGCTTCGGAGTCTATTACTGGTCTTCCAGGAACCGCTCAAAGCACAAACTCTTAGAAGATTCACTCTTCTTGTACTTAAGTCGGCATTGTGCTTTTTGTATTCATTCCCGATGCATTATCTGAGTTTCATGGTCAATGAGAAGTTCCAAGGAACACACTAAACCTGCACTGGTGCATCGGAAACTGATACAGATCTCCCAGGAGCCGCTCAAATCACAAACTCATAGAAGATTCACTCTTCTTGTACTTACGTCGGCAATGTGCCTTTTGTATTCAATCTATAAGCATTTTCTGTGTATCATGGTCAATGTGAGGGTATAAGGGATACGGCAAACCTGCACTGGTACATCGGTATCTAATACTGAACTCACAGGAGCCGCTCAAACCACAAACTCTTAGAAAATTCACTCTTCCTGTACTTAAGGCGGCAGTGTCCCTTTTGTATTCAATCACGATGCAATATCTGTGTTTCATGGTCAATGTGAGGGTCCACGGGATACACTAAACCTGCACTGGCGCATCGGAATCTAATACTGGCCTCCCAGGAGCCACTCTTCATGTACTTAGGTCGGCATTGTTCATTTTGCATTGAATCCCGATGCAATAACTGTGTTTCATGCAAGATGAGAAGGTCCTAGGGATACAGTACAACTGCACTGGCACATCGGAATCTAATACTGGTCTCCCAGGAGCCGCTCAAAGCACAAAATCTTAGAAGATTTACTCTTCATGTACTTAGGTCGGCATTGTGCATTTTGAATACAATCCCGGTGCAATTCCTGTGTTTCATGGTCAGTGTGAAGGTCCAAGGGATACGGTAAACCTGCACTGGTTCCTCGGAATCTAATACTGGTCTTCTAGGAGCCGCTCAAAGCACAATTTCTTAGAAGATTCACTCGTCTTGTACTTAAGTCGGCGTTGTCGCTTTTGTATTCAATGCCGATGCAATTTCTGTGCCTCATGGTCAATGTGATATTCCAAAGGATACAGTAAAGGTGCACTGGTGCATCGGAATCTAATACTGGTCTCCCAGGAGCCGCTCAAAGCACAAACTCGTAAAGGATTCACTTTTCTTTTACTTAAGTCGGCATTGTCCCGTTTGTATTCATTCCCGATGCAATGTCTGTGTTTCATGGTCTATGTGAAGGTCCAAAGAGATACAGTAAACCAGCACTGGTGCATCGGAATCTAACTCTGGTCTCCGAGGAGCCGCTAAAAGCACAAACTCTTAGATGATCCACTCTTCTTGTACTTATGTCGGCATTGTCCCTTTTGTAATAAATCCCGATGCAATTTCTGTGTTTCATAGTCAATTTGAAGGGCCAAGTGATACAGTAATCCGGCATTGGGTCAACGGAAACTAATACTGATCTCCCAGGAGCCGCACAATCCACAAACTCGTAGATGATTCACTGTACTTGTACTTCAGTTGGCATTGTGCCTTTTGCATTCAATCCCGATGCAATTTCTGTGTTATATGGTCAATGTGAAGGTCCAAGGGATACAGTAAACCTGCGCTGGTGCATCGGAATCTAATAATGGTTTCCCATGAGCCGCTCAAAGCACAAATTCTTAGAAGATTCACTCTTCATGTACTAAGGTCGGCATTGTGCATTTTGTATTCAATCCCGATGCAATTTCTGTGTTTCATGGTCAATGTGAAGGTCCAAGGGTTACAGTAAACCTGCAGTAGTGCATCAGAATCTAATACTGGTCTCCCAGGAGCCGCTCAAACACAAACTCTTAGGAGAGTCACTCTTCTTGTACTTAAGTCGGCATTGTCCCTTTTGTATACAATCCCGATGCAATATCTGTGTTTCATGGACAATGAGAAGGTCCTAGGGATACAGTAAAACTGCACTGGTGCATCGGAATCTAATACTGGTCTCCGAGGAGCCGCTCAAAACACAAAATCCTAGAAGATTCACTCTTCATGTACATTGGTCGGCATTGGGCCTTTTGAATTTAATCCCGATGCAATTTCTGTGTTTCATGGTCAATGTGAAGGTCCAAGGGATAAGGTAATCCTGCACTGGTTCCTCGGAATTTAATACTGGTCTTTTGAGAGCCGCTCAAAGCACAACCTCTTAGAAGATTCACTCTTCTTGTACTTAAGTCGGCTTTGTCGTTTTTGTATACAATGCCGATGCAATTTCTGTGCTTCATGGTCAATTTGAAATTCCAAGGGATACAGTAAACCTGCACTGGTGCATCGGAATCTAATACTGGTCTCCCAAGAAGCCGCTGAAAGCACAAACTCTTAGAAGATTCACTCATCTTGTACTTAAGTCGGCATTGTGCCTTTTGTATTCGATCTCGATGCAATTTCTGTGTTTGATGGTCACATCGGAGGTCCAAGGGATACAGTAAACTTGCGCTAGTGCATGGGAATCTAATACTGGTCTCCCAGGAACCGCTCAAAGCACAAATTCTTAGAAGATTCACTCTTCTTGTACTTAAGTCGGCATTGTGCCTTTTAATTCAATCCCGATGCAGTTTCTGCGTTTTATTGTCAATGTGAAAGTCCAAGGGATACAGAAAACGTGCACTGGTACATCGGAATCTAATACTCAACTCCCAGGAGCCGCTCAAAACCACAAACTCTTAGAAATTTCACTATTCTTGTACTTAAGTCGTCATTGTCCCTTTTGTATTCTATCCCGATGCAATATGTGTGTTTCATGGTCAATTCGAAGGTCCAAGGGATACAGTAAACC
The DNA here is from genome assembly GCF_021461385.2 of Schistocerca piceifrons. Lineage (NCBI taxonomy): Eukaryota > Metazoa > Arthropoda > Insecta > Orthoptera > Acrididae > Schistocerca > Schistocerca piceifrons. The sequence goes on from NC_060139.1 coordinate 1,125,267,272, forward strand.
TGCACTGGTGCCTCGTAATCTAATACAGGTCTCCCAGGAGCCGCTCAAACCACAAACTCATAGAAGATTCACTTTTCTTGTACTTAAGTAGGCATTGTGCCTTTTGTATTCAATCCCAATGCAATTTCTGTGTTTCATGGTCAATGTGATGTTCCAAGCGGTAGAGTAAACCTGCACTGGTGCCTCGTAATCTAATACAGGTCTCCCAGGAGCCCCGCAAACCACAAACTCATAGAATATTCATTTTTCTTGTACTTAAGTAGGCATTGTGCCTTTTGTATTCAATCCCAATGCAATTTCTGTGTTTCATGGTCAATGTGATGTTCCAAGCGATAGAGTAAACCTGCACTGGTGCATCGGAATCTAATACTGGCCTCCCAGGAGCCGCCAAAGCACAAACTCTTAGAGGATTCACTCTTCTTGCACTTGAGTCGGCATTGTCCCCTTTTTATTCAATACCGATGCAATTTTAGCGTTTCATTGTCAATGTCAAGGTCCAAGGGATACAGTAAACCTGCACTGGTGCATCGGAATCTAATACTGGTCTCCCAGGAGCCGCTCAAAGCACAAACTCTTAGAAGACTCACTCATCTTGTACATATGACGGCATTGTGATGTTTGTATTCAATCCCGATTGAATTTCTATGTTTCATAGTTAATTTGAATATCCAAGGAATACAGTAAACCTGCACTGGTGCATCGGAATCTAACACTGGTCTCCCAAGAAGCCGCTAAAAGCACAAACTCTCAGAAGATTCACTCTTCTTGTACTTAAGTCGGCATTGTGTGTTTTGTATTCATTCCCAATGCAATTTCAGTGTTTCATGGGCAATGTTAAGGTGCGAGGGATACAGTAAACCTGAACTGGTGCCTCGTAACCTAATACAGGTTTCCCAGGAGCCGCGCGAAGCACAAACTCGTAGAAGACTCACAGTTCTTGTACTTAAGTTGGCATTGTGCTTTTTGCATTCAATCCTGATGAAATTTCTGTGTTTCATGATCAATGTGGAGTTCCTAGGTATTCAGTAAACTGCACCGGTGCTTCGGAATCTATTACTGGTCTTCCAGGAGCCGCTCAAAACACAAACTCTTAGAAGATTCACTGTTCTTGTACATAAGTCGGCATTGTGCTTTTTGTATTCATTCCCGATGCATTATCTGAGTTTCATGGTCAATGAGACGTTCCAAGGAAGACACTAAACCTGCACTGGTGCATCGGAAACTGATATAAATCTCCCAGGATCCGCTCAAATCACAAACTCATAGAAGATTCACTCTTCTTGTACTTACGTCGGCATTGTGCCTTTTGTATTCAATCCATAAGCATTTTCTGTGTATCATGGTCATTGTGAAGGTCCGAGGGATACGGCAAACCTGCACTGGTACATCGGAATCTAATACTGAACTCACAGGAGCCGCTCAAACCACAAACTCTTAGAAAATTCACTCTTCCTGTACTTAAGGCGGCAGTATCCCTTTTGTATTCAATCACGATGCAATTTCTGTGTTTCATAGTCAATTTGAAGGGCCAAGTGATACAGTAATCCGGCATTGGGTCAACGGAAACTAATACTGATCTCCCAGGAGCCGCACCATCCACAAACTCGTAGATGATTCACTGTACTTGTACTTAAGTTGGCATCGTGCCTTTTGCATTCAATCCCGATGCAATTTCTGTGTTACATGGTCAATGTGAAGTTCGAAGGGATACAGAAAACGTGCACTGGTACATCGGAATCTAATACTGAACTCCCAGGAGCCGCTCAAACCACAAACTCTTAGAAAATTCACTCTTCCTGTACTTAAGGCGGCAGTGCCCTTTTGTATTCAATCACGATGCAATTTCTGTGTTTCATGGTGAATGTGAGGGTCCACGGGATACCCTAAACCTGCACTGGCGCATCGGAATCTAATACTGGCCTCCCAGGAGCCGCTCAAAGCACAAACTCTTAGAAGATTCACTCTTCATGTACTAAGGTCGGCATTGTGCATTTTGTATTCAATCCCGATGCAATTTCTGTGTTTCGTGGTCAATGTGAAGGTCCAAGGGTTACAGTAAATCTGCAGTAGTGCATCAGAATCTAATACTGGTCTCCCAGGAGCCGCTCAAAGCACAAAATCTTAGAAGATTCACTCTTCATGTACATAGGTCGGCATTGGGCCTCTTGAATTTAATCCCGATGCAGTTTCTGTGTTTCATGGTCAATGTGAAGGTCCAGGGGATACGGTAAACCTTCACTGGTTCCTCGGAATCTATTACTGGTCTCCCAAGAAGCCACTGAAAGCACAAACTCTTAGAAGATTCACTCTTCTTGTACTTAAGTCGGCATTGTGCCTTTTGTATTCGATCTCGATGCAATTTCTGTGTTTGATGGTCACATTGGAGGTCCAAGGGATACAGTAAACCTGCGCTAGTGCATCGGAATCTAATACTGGTCTCCAAGGAACCGCTCAAAGCACAATTCCTTAGAAAATTCACCCTTCTTGTACTTAAGTCGGCATTGTGCCTTTTAATTCAATCCCGATGCAGTTTCTGCGTTTCATTGTCAATGTGAAGGTCCAAGGGATACAGAAAACGTGCACTGGTACATCGGAATCTAATAGTGAACTCCCAGGAGCCGCTCAAACCACAATCTCTTAGAAAATTCACTATTCTTGTACTTAAGTCGGCATTGTCCCTTTTGTATTCTATCCCGATGCAAAATCTGTGTGTCATGGTAAATTTGAAGGTCCAAGGGATACAGTAAATCTGCACTGGTGCCTCGTAATCTAATACAGGTCTCCCAGGAGCCGCTCAAACCACGAACTCATAGAAGATTCACTTTCCTTGTACTTAAGTAGGCATTGTGCTTTTTGTATTCAATCCCAATGCAATTTCTGTGTTTCGTGGACAGTGTGATGTTCCAAGCGATAGAATAAACCTGCACTGGTGCATCGGAATCTAATACTGGTCTACCAGGAGCCGCCAAAGCACGAACTCTTAGAGGATTCACTCTTCTTGCACTTTAGTCGGCATTGTCCCCTTTTTATTCAATCCCGATGCAATTTTTGTGTTTCATTGTCAATGTCAAGGTCCAAGGGATACAGTAAACCTGCACTGGTGCATCGGAATCTAATACTGGTCTCCCAGGAGCCGCTCAAAGCACAAACTCTTAGAAGATTCACTCTTCTTGTACTTATGACGGCATTGTGAAGTTTGTATTCAATCCCGATGCAATTTCTATGTTTCATAGTTAATGTGAATATCTAAGGAATATAGTAAACCTGCACTGGTGCATCGGAATCTAACACTGGTCTAGGAGGAGCCGCTAAAAGCACAAACTCTCGGAAGATTCACTCTTCTTGTACTTAAGTCGGCATTTTCCATTTTGTACTCAATCCCGATGCAATCTCTGTGATCATGGTCGATTTGAAGGTCCAGGTGATACAGTAATCCTGCACTGGTGCATCGGAATCTAATACTGGTCTCCCAGGTGCCGCTCAAAGCACAAACTCTTAGAAGTTTCACTCTTCTTGTACTTAAGTCGGCATTGAGTGTTTTGTATTCAATCGCAATGCAATTTCTGTGTTTCATGGGCAATGTGAAGGTCCATGGGATGCAGTAAACGTGCACTTGTGCATTGGAATCTAATACTGGTCTCCCAGGAGCCGCTCAAACACAAACACTTCGAGGATTCCATCTTCTTGTACCTAAGTCGGCATTGTCCCCTTTGCATTCAATCCCAATGCAATTTCTGTGTTTCATTGTCAATGTGAAGGTCCAAGGGATACAGTAAACCAGCACTGGTGCAACGGAATCTAATACTGGTCTCCCAGGAGCCGCGAAAGCACAAACTCTTAGAAGATTCACTGTTCTTGTACTTAAGTCGGCATTGTCCCCTTTGTATTCAATCCCGATGCAATTTCTGTTTTTCATTGTCAATGTGAAGGTCCAAGGGATACAGTAAACCAGCACTGGTGCATCGGAATTTAAAACTGGTTTCCAAGGAGCTGCTCAAAGCACAAACTCTTAGAAGATTCACTCTACTGGTAATTAAGTCGGCATTGTCCCTTTTTATTCAATCCCAATGCAATTTCTGTGTTTCATGGTCAATGTGCAGGTCCAAGGGATACAGTAAACCTTCACTGGTGCGTCGGAATCTAATACTGGTCTCCCAGGAGCCGCCCAAAGCATAAACTCTTAGAAGATTCAGTCTTCTTGTACTTAAGCCGGCATTGTGATGTTTGTATTCAATCCCGATGCAATTTCTATGTTTCATGTTTAATGTGAAGATCCAAGGAATACAGTAAACCTGCACTGGTGCATCGTAATCTCATACTAGTCTCCCAGGAGCCGCTCAAAGCACAAACTCGTTGAGGATTCACTCGTTTTGTACTTAAGGCGGCATTGTCCCGTTTGTATTCATTCCCGATGCAATTTCTGTGTTTCATGGTCACGTTGAATGTCCAAGGGATACATTAAAACTGCACTGGTGTATCGGCATCCAATACTGGGCTCCGAGGAGCCGCTCAAAGCACAAACTCTTAGAAAAATAAGTCTTCTTGTACTTAAGTCGGCATTGTGCATTTTGTACCCAATCCCGTTGTAATTTCTGTGTTTCATGGTCAATGTGAAGGTCCAAGGGTTACAATAAACCTGCAGTAGTGCATCAGAATCTAATACTGGTCTCCCAGGAGCCGCCAAAGCACAAACTCTTAGGTGATTCACTCTTCTTGTACTTAAGGCGGCATTGTGCCTTTTGTATTCAATCCCGATGCAATTTCTATGTTTCATGGTCAATGTGAAGGTCAAAGGAATACAGTGAACCTGCACTGGTGCATCGGAATCTCATACTGGTCTCCCAGGAGCCGCTCAAAGCACAAACACGCAGAGGATTCACTCCTCCTGTACTTAAGTCGGCATTGTGCTTTTTGTATTCATTCCCGATGCATTATCTGAGTTTCATGGTCAATGAGAAGTTCAAAGGAATACACTAAACCTGCACTGGTGCATCGGAAGCTAATACAGATCTCCCAGGAGGCGCTCAAATCACAAACTCATAGAAGATTCACTCTTCTTGTACTTACGTCGGCATTGTGCCTTTTGTATTGAATCCCGAAGCATTTTCTGTGTAGCATGGTCAATGTGAAGGTCCAAAGGATACGGCAAACTTGCACTGGTGCCTCCGAATCTAATACTGGTCTCCCAGGAGCCGCCCAAACCACAAACTCGTAGTAGATTTACTCTTCTTGTACTTAAGTTGGCATTGCGCCTTTTGCATTCAATCCCGATGCAATTTCTGCGTTTCTTGGTCAATGTGAAGGACCAAGGGATACAGAAAACTTGCAATGGTACATCGGAATCTAATACTGAACCCACAGGAGCCGCTCAAACCACAAACTCTTAGAAAATTCACTCTTCTTGTACTTAAGTTGGCATTGTGCCTTTTGCATTCAATCCCGATGCAATTTCTGTGTTACATGGTCAATGTGACGGTCCTAGGGATACAGTAAACCTGCGCTGGTGCATCGGAACCTAATAATGGTTTCCCAGGAGCCGCTCAAAGCACAAATTCTTAGAAGATTCACTCTTTTTGTACTTAAGTCAGAATTGTGCCTTTTAATTCAATCCCGATGCGGTTTGTGCGTTTCATGGCCAATGTGAAGGTCCAAGGGATACAAAAAACGTATACTGGTACATCGGAATCTAATACTGAACTCCCATGAGCCGCTCAAACCACAAACTCGTAGAAAATTCACTCTTCTTGTACTTAAGGCGGCATTGTGCATTTTGTATTCAATCCCGATGCACTTTCTGTGTTTCATGGTCAATGTGAAGGTCCAAGGGATACAGTAAACCTGCACTGGTGCATCAGAGTCTAATACTGGTCTCCCAGGAGCCGCTCAAATCACAAACTCTTAGAAGTTTCACTCTTCTTGAACTTAGGTCGGCTTTGTCCCTTTTGTCTTCAATCCCGATGCAATTTCTGTGTTTCATGGTCAATTTGAAGTTCCAAGTGATACAGTAAACCTGGCCTGGTGCATCGGAATTTAATACTATTCTCCCAGGAGCTGCTCAAAGCACAAACTCTTAGATGTTTCACTCTTCTTGTACTTAAGTCGGCATTGTGTGTTTTGTATTCAAACCCGATGCAATTTCTGTGTTTCATGGCCAATATGAGGGTCCAAGGGATACAGTAAACCTGCACTGGACCATCGTAACCTAATACTGGTCTCCCAGGAGCCGCTCAATGCACAAACTCTTATAATATTCACTCTTCTTGTACTTAAGTCGACATTTTACATTTTGTATTCAATCCCGATGCAATATCTGCATTTCATGGTCAATGCGAAGGTCCATGCGATATGGTAAACCTGCACTGGTGCCTGGGTAACACTTATTGGTCTCCTAGGAGCTGCTCAAACCACAATCTCTTAATAGATTCACTCTTCTTGTACTTAAGTCCTCAATGAGTGTTTTGTATTCAATCTCGACGCAATTTCTGCGTTTCATGGTCAATGTGAAGGTCCAAGGGATACAGAAAACGTGCACTGGTACATCGGAATCTAATACTGAACTCCCAAGAGCCGCTCAAACCACAAACTCTTAGAAAATTCACTCTTCTTGTACTTAAGTCGGCATTGTCCCTTTTGTATTCAATCCCGATGCAATTTCTGTGTTTCATGGTTAATGTGAAGATCCAAAGGATACCCTGAACCTGCACTGGCGCATCGTAATCTAATAAAGGTCTCCCAGGAGCCGCTCAACGCACTAACTCTTAGAAGATTCACTCTTTTTGTACTTAAGTCGGCATTGTCACTTTTGTATCCAATCCTGATACAATTTCTGTGTTTCATGGTCAATGTGAATGTCAAAGGGATTCAGTAAACCTGCAATGGTCGATCGGAATCTAAAACTGATCTCATAGGAGCCGCTCAAAGCATAATCTCGTAGAGGATTCACTCTTCTTGTACTTAAGGCGGCATTGTCCCGTTTGTATTCATTCCCGATGCAATTTCCTTGTTTCATGGTCACGTTGAATGTCCAAGGGATACATTAAAACTGCACTGGTGTATCGGCATCCAATACTGGACTCCGAGGAGCCGCTCAAAGCACAAACTCTTAGAAAAATAAGTCTTCTTGTACTTAAGTCGGCATTGTGCATTTTTTACCCAATCCCGATGTAATTTCTGTGTTTCATGGTCAATGTGAAGGTCCAAGGGTTACAATAAACCTGCAGTAGTGCATCAGAATCTAATACTGGTCTCCCAGGAGCCGCCAAAGCACAAACTCTTAGGAGATTCACTCTTCTTGTATTTAAGGCGGCATTGTGCCTTTTGTATTCAATCCCGATGCAATTTCTATGTTTCATGGTCAATGTGAAGGTCAAAGGAATACAGTGAACCTGCACTGGTGCATCGGAATCTCATACTGGTCTCCCTGGAACCGCTCAAAGCACAAACTCGCAGAGGATTCACTCCTCCTGTACTTAAGTCGGCATTGTGCTTTTTGTATTCATTCCCGATGCATTATCTGAGTTTCATGGTCAATGAGAAGTTCAAAGGAATACACTAAACCTGCACTGGTGCATCGGAAGCTAATACAGATCTCCCAGGAGGCGCTCAAATCACAAACTCATAGAAGATTCACTCTTCTTGTACTTACGTCGGCATTGTGCCTTTTGTATTCAATCCCGAAGCATTTTCTGTGTAGCATGGTCAATGTGAAGGTCCAAAGGATACGGCAAACTTGCACTGGTGCCTCCGAATCTAATACTGGTCTCCCAGGAGCCGCCCAAACCACAAACTCGTAGTAGATTTACTCTTCTTGTACTTAAGTTGGCATTGCGCCTTTTGCATTCAATCCCGATGCAATTTCTGCGTTTCTTGGTCAATGTGAAGGACCAAGGGATACAGAAAACTTGCAATGGTACATCGGAATCTAATACTGAACCCACAGGAGCCGCTCAAACCACAAACTCTTAGAAAATTCACTCTTCTTGTACTTAAGTTGGCATTGTGCCTTTTGCATTCAATCCCGATGCAATTTCTGTGTTACATGGTCAATGTGACGGTCCTAGGGATACAGTAAACCTGCGCTGGTGCATCGGAACCTAATAATGGTTTCCCAGGAGCCGCTCAAAGCACAAATTCTTAGAAGATTCACTCTTTTTGTACTTAAGTGAGAATTGTGCCTTTTAATTCAATCCCGATGCGGTTTGTGCGTTTCATGGCCTATGTGAAGGTCCAAGGGATACAAAAAACGTATAGTGGTACATCGGAATCTAATACTGAACTCCCATGAGCCGCTCAAACCACAAACTCGTAGAAAATTCACTCTTCTTGTACTTAAGGCGGCATTGTGCATATTGTATTCAATCCCGATACACTTTCTGTGTTTCATGGTCAATGTTAAGATCCAAGGGATACAGTAAACCTGCACTGGTGCATCGGAATGTAATACTGGTCTGCCAGGAGCTACTCAAAACTCAAACTCTTAGAAGTTTCACTCTTCTTGTACTTAAGTCGGCATTGTGCATTTTGTATACAATCCCGATAGAATTTCTGTGTTTCATGGTCAATGTGAATGTCCAAGGGATACAGTACACCTGCACTGGTGCATCGGAATCTAATTTTGGTCTCCGAGGAGCCGCTCAAAGCACAAACTCGTAGAGGATTTACTCTTCTTGCACTTAAGTCGGCATTGACCCGTTTGTATTCATTCCTGATGCAATTTCTGTGTTTCATGGTCAATGAGAAGGTCCAGAGGGATACAGTAAACCTGCACTGGTGCATCGGAATCTAATACTGGTCTCAAAGGAGCCGCAAAAGAACAAACTCTTAGAAGATTCACTCTTTTTGTACTTAAGTCAGCATTGTCCCTCTTGTATTCAATCCCGATACAATTTCTGTGTTTCATGTTCTAATTGAAGGTCCAAGTGATACAGTAAACCAGCACTGGTGCATCGGAATCTAATACTGGTCTCCGAGGAGCCGCAAAAAGAACAAACTCTTAGAAGATTCACTCTTTTTGTACTTAAGTCGGCATTGTCACTTTTGTATCCAATCCTGATACAATTTCTGTGTTTCATGGTCAATGTGAATGTCAAAGGGATTCAGTAAACCTGCAATGGTGCATCGGAATCTAAAACTGATCTCCCAGGAGCCGCTCAAAGCATAAACTCGTAGAGGATTCACTCTTCTTGTTCTTAAGTCAGCATTGTCCCGTTTGTATTCATTCCCAATGCAATTTCTGTGTTTCATGGTCAATGTGAAGATCCAAGGAATACAGTAAACCTGCACTGGTGCATCGGAATCTAATACTGGTCTCCCAGGAGCCGTTCAAAGCACAAACTTTTGGAAGATTCCCTCTATTTGTATTCAATCCCGATGCAATATTAGTGTTTCATAGTCAATTTGAAGGACCAAGTGATACAGTAAACCTGCAATGGTGCATCGGAATCTAATACTGGTCTCCCAGGAGCGGCTCAAAGCACAAACTCTAAGAAATTTCACCCTTCTTGTACTTAAGTCCTCATTGTGTGTTTTGTATTCAATCCCCATGCAATTCCTGTGTTTCATGGCCAATGTGAGGGTCCAAGGGATACAGTAAACCTGCACTGGAGCATCGGAATCTAATACTGGTCTCCGAGGAGCCGCTCAAAGCACAAACTCTTAGAAGATTCACTCTTCTTGTACTTAAGTCGGCATTGTACCTTTTGTATTCAATCCTGACGCAATTTCTGTGCTTCATGGTCAATGTGAAGGTCTAAGGGATACAGTAAACGTGCACTGGTACCTCGTAATCTAATACAGGTCTCCCAGGAGCCGCTCAAACCACAAACTCGTAGAAGATTCACTCTTCTTCTACTTAAGTTGGCATTGTGCCTTTTGCATTCAATCCTGACGCAATTTCTGTGCTTCATGGTCAATGTGAAGGTCCAAGGCATACAGTAAACCTGCTCTGGTGCATCGGAATCTAATACTGGTCTTCCAGGAGCTTCGGAAAGCACAAACTTAGAAGGATCACTCTTCTTGGACTTAAGTCAGCCTTATCCCTTTTGTATTCAATGCCGGTGCAATTTCTGTGTTTCATGGTCAACGTGAAGGTCCAAGGGATACAGTAAACCAGCACTGGTGCATCGGAATCTAATACTGGTCTCCCAGAGCCTCTCAAAACTCAAACTCGTAGAAGATTCACTCTTCTCGTACTTTAGTCGGCATTGTGCATTTTGTATCCAATCCCGATACAATTTCTGTGTTTCATGGTCAATGTGAATGTCCAAGGGATACAGTATACCTGCACTGGTGCATCGCAATCTAATACTGGTCTCCCAGGAGCCGCTCAAAGCACAAGCTTTTAGAAGATTCACTCTTCTTGTACTTAAGTCGGCATTGTCCCTTTTGTATTCAATCCCGATGCAATTTCTGTGTTTCATGGTCAATTTGAAGGTCCAAGTGATACAGTAAACCTGCACTGGTGCATCGGAATCCAGTACTGGCCTCCCAGGAAACGCTCATAACACAAACTCTAAGAAGTTTCACTCAACTTTTACTTAAGTCGGCATTGCGTGTTTTGTATTCAATCCCGATGCAATATCTGTGTTTCATGGTCAATGTGAAGGTCCAAGGCATACAGTAAAAAATGCACTGGTGCATCGGAATCTAATACTGATCTCCCAGGAGCCGCTCAAAACACAAACTCTTAGAAGATTCACTCATCTTGTACTTAAGTCGGTTTTGTGCCTTTTGTATTCAATGCCGATGCATTTTCTGTGCTCCATGGTCAATGTGAAGGTCCAAGGGATACAGTAAACCTGCACTGGTGCATCGGAATCTAATACTGGTCTCTCAAGGAGTCGCTCAAACCACAAACTCTTAGAAGATTCACTCTTCTTGTACATAAGTGTGCATTGTGCCTTTTGTATTCGATCTCGATACAATTTCTGTGTTTCACGGTCAAGTTGAAGGTCCAAGGGATACAGTAAAAATGCGCTGGTACGTCGGAATCTAATACTGGTCTTCCAGGAACCACTCAAAGCACAAAGTCTTAGAAGATTCACTCTTCTTTTACTTAAGTCGGCATTATTCATTTTGTATTCAATCCCAATGCAATTTCTGAGTTTCATGGTCACTGTGAAGGTCCAAGGGATACAGTAACCCAGCACTGGTGCATCGCAATCTAATACTGGTCTCCGAGGAGCCTCTCAAAACTCAAACTCTTAGAAGATTCACTCTTCTTGTAGTCAAGTCGGCATTGTACATTTTGTATCCAATCCCTATACAATATCTGTGTTTCATGTTCAATGTGGATGTCCAAGGGATACAGTAAACCTGCACTGGTGCATCGGAATCTAAAACTGGTCTCCCAGGAGCCACTAAAACCACAAACTCTTAGAAGATTCACTTTTCATGTACTTAAGTCGGCATACCCCCACTTGTATTCAATCCCAAAGCAATTTCTGTGTTTCATGGTCAATGTGATGGTCTAAGGCATACGGTAAACCTGCACTATTTCATCGGAATCTAATACTGGTCTCCCAGACGCCGCTCAAAGCACAAACTCTTGGAAGATTCACTCATCTTGTTCTTAAGTCGGCATTGTCCCAATTGTATTCAATCTCGATGCAATTTCTGTGTTTCATGGTCAATGTGAAGGTCCTAGAGATACAGTAAAACTGCACTGGTGCATCGGAATCTAATACTGCTATCCCAGGAGCCGCACAAAGCACAAACACTTAGAAGATTCATTCTTCTTGTACTTAAGACGGCATTGTGATTTTTCTATTCAATCCCGATGCAATTTCTGTGTTTCATGGTCAATGTGAAGGTCTAAGGGATACGGTAAACCTGCGCTGGTGCATCGGAATCTAATACTGGTATCCCAGGTACTGCTCGAACCACAAACTCATAGTAGATTCACTCTTCTTGTACTTCAGCCGGGATTGTCACGTTTGTATTCAATCCCGATACAATTTCTGTGTTTCATGGTCAATGTGAAGGTCAAAGGGATACAGTAAACGTGCACTGGTACCTCGTAATCTAATACAGGTCTCCCAGGAGCCGCTCAAACCACAAACTCGTAGAAGATTCACCCTTCTTCTACTTAAGTTGGCATTGTGCCTTTTGCATTCAATCCTGATGCAATTTCTGTGCTTCATGGTCAATGTGAAGGTCCAAGGGATACAGTAAACCTGCTGTGGTACATCGGAATCTAATACTGGTCTTCCAGGAGCCGCTCAAACACAAACTCCTAGAAGAATCACTCTTCTTGGACTTAGGTCAGCTTTATCCCTTTTGTATTCAATGCCGGTGCAATTTCTGTGCTTTATTGTAAATGTGAAGGTCCGAGGGATACAGTAAACCTGCACTGGTGCCACGGAATCGAATACTGGTTTCCCAGGAGCCGCTCAAAGCACAAACTCCTAGAAGATTCACTCTTCTTTTACTTAAGGCGGCATTGTGCATTTTGTATTCAATCCCGATGCAATTTCTGTGTTTCATGGTCAATGTGAAGGTCCAAGGGATGCAGTAAACCTGCACTGGAGCATTCTGAATTTTATATTGGTCTCCCAGAGCCTCTCAAATCTCCAAACCTTAGAAGATTCACTCTTCTTGTACTTAAGCCGGCATTGCCCCTTTTGTATACAATCCCGATGCAATGTCTGTGTTTCATGGTCAATTTGAAGGTCCCAGTGATACAGTAAACCTGCACTGGTGCATCGGAATCTAATACTGGTCTTCCAGGAGCCGCTTAAGGCACAAACTCTTAGAAGATTCACTCATCTTGTACTTAAGTCGGTTTTGTCCCTTTTGTATTCAATTCCGATGCATTTTCTGTGCTCCATGGTCAATGTGAATGTCCAAGGGATACAGTAAACCTGCACTGGTGCATCGGAATCTAATAGTGGTCTCACAAGGAGTCGCTCAAACCACAAACTCTTGGAAGATTCAATCTTCTTGTGCTTAAGTGGGCATTGTGCCTTTTGTATTCGATCTCTATGCAATATCTGTGTTTCATGGTCAAGTTGAAGGTCCAAGGGATACAGTAAACCTGCGCTGGTAGGTCGGAATCTAATACAGGCCTCCCAGGAGCCGCTCAAATACACAAACTCTTGGAAGATTCACTCTTCTTGTACTTAAGTCGCCATTGTGCATTTCGTATCCAATCCCGATACAATTTCTGTGTTTCATGGTCAATGTGAATGTGAAAGGGATTCCGTAAACCTGCAATGGTGCATCGGAATCTAATACTGATCTCCCAGGACCCGCTCAAAGCATAAACTCGTAGAGGATTCACTGTTCTTTTACTTAAGTCGGCATTGCCCCGTTTGTATTCATTCCCGATGCAATTTCTGTGTTTCATGGTCTATATGAAGGTCCAGGGGGTACGGTAAACCTGCTTGGGTGCATCGGAATCTAATACTGGTCTCCCAGGAGCTGCTCAAAGCACAAACACTTAGTAGATTCACTCTTCTTGTACTTAAGTTGGCACTGTCCCTTTTGAATTCAATCCAGATGCAATTTCTGTGTTTCATGGTCAATGTGAAGGTCCAAGGGATACAGTAAACCTGCACTGGTGCATCGGAATCTATTACTGGTCTCCCAGGAGCCGCTCAATCCACAAACATTTGGAAGATTTCCTCTACTTGTATTCAATCCCGATGCAATATTTGTGTTTCATGGTCAATTTGAAGGTCCAAGCGATACGGTAAACCTGCACTGGTGCCTTGGAAACTCTTACTGGTCTCCCAGGAGCTGCTCAAACCACAAACTCTTAGTAAATTCACTCTTCTTGTACTTAAGTCGGCATTGTACCTTTTGTATTCAATCCCGATGCAATTTCTGTGTTTCATGGTCAATGCGAAGGTCCAAGGGATATGGTAAACCTGCACTAATGGTTCGTAATCTAATACTGGTCTCCCAGGAGCTGCTCAAACCACAAACTCTTAGTAGATTCACTCTTCTTGTACTTCAGCCGGCATTGTCACGTTTGTATTCAATCCCGATGCAATTTCTGTGTTTCATGGTCAATGTGAAGGTCAAAGGGATACAGTAAGAGTGCACTGGTACCTCGTAATCTAATACAGGTCTCCCAGGAGCCGCTCAAACCACAAACTCGTAGAAGATTCACTCTTCTTCTACTTAAGTTGGCATTGTGCCTTTTGCATTTAATCCTGATGCAATTTCTGTGATTCATGGTCAATGTGAAGGTCCAAGGGATACAGTAACCCTGCTCTGGTTCATCGGAATCTAATACTGGTCTTCCAGGAGCCGCTCAAAGCACAAACTCTTAGAAGAATCACTCTTCTTGGACTTAAGTCAGCTTTATCCCTTTTGTATTAAATGGTGCAATTTCTGTGTTTCATGGTCAACGTGAAGGTCGAAGGGATACAGTAAACCAGCACTGGTGCATCGGAATCTAATACTGGGCCCCCAGAGCCTCTCAAAACTCAAACTCGTAGAAGATTCACTGTTCTTGTACTTAAGTCGGCATTGTGCATTTTGTATCCAATTCCGATGCAATTTCTGTGTTTCATGGTTAATGTGAAGATCCAAAGGATACCCTGAACCTGCACTGGCGCATCGTAATCTAATAAAGGTCTCCCAGGAGCCGCTCAACGCACTAACTCTTAGAAGATTCATTCTTCTTGTACTTAAGGCGGCATTGTGCATATTGTATTCAATCCCGATGCACTTTCTTTCTGTGTTTCATGGTCAATGTTAAGGTCCAAGGGATACAGTAAACCTGCACTGGTGCATCGGAATCTAATACTGGTCTGCCAGGAGCTACTCAAAACTCAAACTCTTAGAAGTTTCACTCTTCTTGTACTTAAGTCGGCATTGTGCATTTTGTATACTATCCCGATAGAATTTCTGTGTTTCATGGTCAATGTGAATGTCCAAGGGATACAGTACACCTGCACTGGTGCATCGTAATCTAATTTTGGTCTCCGAGGAGCCGCTCAAAGCACAAACTCGTAGAGGATTTACTCTTCTTGCACTTAAGTCGGCATTGACCCGTTTGTATTCATTCCTGATGCAATTTCTGTGTTTCATGGTCAATGTGAAGGTCCAAAGGGATACAGTAAACCTGCACTGGTGCATCGGAATCTAATACTGGTCTATCAGGAGCCGCTCAAAGCACAAACACTTAGTAGATTCACTCTTCTTGTACTTAAGTTGGCACTGTCCCTTTTGAATTCAATCCAGATGCATTTTCTGTGTTTCATGGTCAATGTGAAGGTCCAAGGGATACAGTAAACCTGCACTGGTGCATCGGAATCTAATAGTGGTCTCACAAGGAGTAGCTCAAACCACAAACTCTTGGAAGATTCAATCTTCTTGTGCTTAAGTGGGCATTGTGCCTTTTGTATTCGATCTCTATGCAATATCTGTGTTTCATGGTCAAGTTGAAGGTCCAAGGGATACAGTAAACCTGCGCTGGTAGGTCGGAATCTAATACAGGCCTCCCAGGAGCCGCTCAAATACACAAACTCTTGGAAGATTCACTCTTCTTGTACTTAAGTCGCCATTGTGCATTTCGTATCCAATCCCGATACAATTTCTGTGTTTCATGGTCAATGTGAATGTGAAAGGGATTCCGTAAACCTGCAATGGTGCATCGGAATCTAATACTGATCTCCCAGGACCCGCTCAAAGCATAAACTCGTAGAGGATTCACTGTTCTTTTACTTAAGTCGGCATTGCCCCGTTTGTATTCATTCCCGATGCAATTTCTGTGTTTCATGGTCTATATGAAGGTCCAGGGGGTACGGTAAACCTGCTTGGGTGCATCGGAATCTAATACTGGTCTCCCAGGAGCCGCTCAAAGCACAAACACTTAGTAGATTCACTCTTCTTGTACTTAAGTTGGCACTGTCCCTTTTGAATTCAATCCAGATGCAATTTCTGTGTTTCATGGTCAATGTGAAGGTCCAAGGGATACAGTAAACCTGCACTGGTGCATCGGAATCTATTACTGGTCTCCCAGGAGCCGCTCAATCCACAAACATTTGGAAGTTTTCCTCTACTTGTATTCAATCCCGATGCAATATTTGTGTTTCATGGTCAATTTGAAGGTCCAAGCGACACGGTAAACCTGCACTGGTGCCTTGGAAACTCTTACTGGTCTCCCAGGAGCTGCTCAAACCACAAACTCTTAGTAAATTCACTCTTCTTGTACTTAAGTCGGCATTGTACCTTTTGTATTCAATCCCGATGCAATTTCCGTGTTTCATGGTCAATGCGAAGGTCCAAGGGATATGGTAAACCTGCACTAATGCCTCGTAATCTAATACTGGTCTCCCAGGAGCTGCTCAAACCACAAACTCTTAGTAGATTCACTCTTCTTGTACTTCAGCCGGCATTGTCACGTTTGTATTCAATCCCGATGCAATTTCTGTGTTTCATGGTCAATGTGAAGGTCAAAGGGATACAGTAAGAGTGCACTGGTACCTCGTAATCTAATACAGGTCTCCCAGGAGCCGCTCAAACCACAAACTCGTAGAAGATTCACTCTTCTTCTACTTAAGTTGGCATTGTGCCTTTTGCATTTAATCCTGATGCAATTTCTGTGATTCATGGTCAATGTGAAGGTCCAAGGGATACAGTAACCCTGCTCTGGTTCATCGGAATATAATACTGGTCTTCCAGGAGCCGCTCAAAGCACAAACTCTTAGAAGATTCACTCTTCTTGTACTTAAGCCGGCATTGCCCCTTTTGTATACAATCCCGATGCAATGTCTGTGTTTCATGGTCAATTTGAAGGTCCCAGTGATACAGTAAACCTGCACTGGTGCATCGGAATCTAATACTGGTCTTCCAGGAGCCGCTTAAGGCACAAACTCTTAGAAGATTCACTCATCTTGTACTTAAGTCGGTTTTGTCCCTTTTGTATTCAATTCCGATGCATTTTCTGTGCTCCATGGTCAATGTGAATGTCCAAGGGATACAGTAAACCTGCACTGGTGCATCGGAATCTAATAGTGGTCTCACAAGGAGTCGCTCAAACCACAAACTCTTGGAAGATTCAATCTTCTTGTGCTTAAGTGGGCATTGTGCCTTTTGTATTCGATCTCTATGCAATATCTGTGTTTCATGGTCAAGTTGAAGGTCCAAGGGGTACAGTAAACCTGCGCTGGTAGGTCGGAATCTAATACAGGCCTCCCAGGAGCCGCTCAAATACACAAACTCTTGGAAGATTCACTCTTCTTGTACTTAAGTCGCCATTGTGCATTTCGTATCCAATCCCGATACAATTTCTGTGTTTCATGGTCAATGTGAATGTGAAAGGGATTCCGTAAACCTGCAATGGTGCATCGGAATCTAATACTGATCTCCCAGGACCCGCTCAAAGCATAAACTCGTAGAGGATTCACTGTTCTTTTACTTAAGTCGGCATTGCCCCGTTTGTATTCATTCCCGATGCAATTTCTGTGTTTCATGGTCTATATGAAGGTCCAGGGGGTACGGTAAACCTGCTTGGGTGCATCGGAATCTAATACTGGTCTCCCAGGAGCCGCTCAAAGCACAAACACTTAGTAGATTCACTCTTCTTGTACTTAAGTTGGCACTGTCCCTTTTGAATTCAATCCAGATGCAATTTCTGTGTTTCATGGTCAATGTGAAGGTCCAAGGGATACAGTAAACCTGCACTGGTGCATCGGAATCTATTACTGGTCTCCCAGGAGCCGCTCAATCCACAAACATTTGGAAGATTTCCTCTACTTGTATTCAATCCCGATGCAATATTTGTGTTTCATGGTCAATTTGAAGGTCCAAGCGATACGGTAAACCTGCACTGGTGCCTTGGAAACTCTTACTGGTCTCCCAGGAGCTGCTCAAACCACAAACTCTTAGTAAATTCACTCTTCTTGTACTTAAGTCGGCATTGTACCTTTTGTATTCAATCCCGATGCAATTTCTGTGTTTCATGGTCAATGCGAAGGTCCAAGGGATATGGTAAACCTGCACTAATGCCTCGTAATCTAATACTGGTCTCGCAGGAGCTGCTCAAACCACAAACTCTTAGTAGATTCACTCTTCTTGTACTTCAGCCGGCATTGTCACGTTTGTATTCAATCCCGATGCAATTTCTGTGTTTCATGGTCAATGTGAAGGTCAAAGGGATACAGTAAGAGTGCACTGGTACCTCGTAATCTAATACAGGTCTCCCAGGAGCCGCTCAAACCACAAACTCGTAGAAGATTCACTCTTCTTCTACTTAAGTTGGCATTGTGCCTTTTGCATTTAATCCTGATGCAATTTCTGTGATTCATGGTCAATGTGAAGGTCCAAGGGATACAGTAACCCTGCTCTGGTTCATCGGAATCTAATACTGGTCTTCCAGGAGCCGCTCAAAGCACAAACTCTTAGAAGAATCACTCTTCTTGGACTTAAGTCAGCTTTATCCCTTTTGTATTTAATGCCGGTGCAATTTCTGTGTTTCATGGTCAACGTGAAGGTCGAAGGGATACAGTAAACCAGCACTGGTGCATCGGAATCTAATACTGGGCTCCCAGAGCCTCTCAAAACTCAAACTCGAAGAAGATTCACTGTTCTTGTACTTAAGTCGGCATTGTGCATTTTGTATCCAATTCCGATGCAATTTCTGTGTTTCATGGTTAATGTGAAGATCCAAAGGATACCCTGAACCTGCACTGGCGCATCGTAATCTAATAAAGGTCTCCCAGGAGCCGCTCAACGCACTAACTCTTAGAAGATTCATTCTTCTTGTACTTAAGGCGGCATTGTGCATATTGTATTCAATCCCGATGCACTTTCTTTCTGTGTTTCATGGTCAATGTTAAGGTCCAAGGGATACAGTAAACCTGCACTGGTGCATCGGAATCTAATACTGGTCTGCCAGGAGCTACTCAAAACTCAAACTCTTAGAAGTTTCACTCTTCTTGTACTTAAGTCGGCACTGTGCATTTTGTATACAATCCCGATAGAATTTCTGTGTTTCATGGTCAATGTGAATGTCCAAGGGATACAGTACACCTGCACTGGTGCATCGTAATCTAATTTTGGTCTCCGAGGAGCCGCTCAAAGCACAAACTCGTAGAGGATTTACTCTTCTTGCACTTAAGTCGGCATTGACCCGTTTGTATTCATTCCTGATGCAATTTCTGTGTTTCATGGTCAATGTGAAGGTCCAAAGGGATACAGTAAACCTGCACTGGTGCATCGGAATCTAATACTGGTCTCAGAGGAGCCGCAAAAGGAACAAACTCTTAGAAGATTCACTCTTTTTGTACTTAAGTCAATATTGTCCCTCTTGTATTCAATCCCGACACAATTTCTGTGTTTCATGTTCTATTTGAAGGTCCAAGTGATACAGTAAACCAGCACTGGTGCATCGGAATCTAATACTGGTCTCCGAGGAGCCGCAAAAAGAACAAACTCTTAGAAGATTCACTCTTTTTGTACTTAAGTCGGCATTGTCACTTTTGTATCCAATCCTGATACAATTTCTGTGTTTCATGGTCAATGTGAATGTCAAAGGGATTCAGTAAACCTGCAATGGTCGATCGGAATCTAAAACTGATCTCCCAGGAGCCGCTCAAAGCATAATCTCGTAGAGGATTCACTCTTCTTGTACTTAAGGCGGCATTGTCCCGTTTGTATTCATTCCCGATGCAATTTCTGTGTTTCATGGTCACGTTGAATGTCCAAGGGATACATTAAAACTGCACTGGTGTATCGGCATCCAATACTGGATTCCGAGGAGCCGCTCAAAGCACAAACTCTTAGAAAAATAAGTCTTCTTGTACTTAAGTCGGCATTGTGCATTTTGTACCCAATCCCGATGTAATTTCTGTGTTTCATGGTCAATGTGAAGGTCCAAGGGTTACAATAAACCTGCAGTAGTGCATCAGAATCTAATACTGGTCTCCCAGGAGCCGCCAAAGCACAAACTCTTAGGAGATTCACTCTTCTTGTAATTAAGGCGGCATTGCGCCTTTTGTATTCAATCCCGATGCAATTTCTATGTTTCATGGTCAATGTGAAGGTCAAAGGAATACAGTGAACCTGCACTGGTGCATCGGAATCTCATACTGGTCTCCCTGGAACCGCTCAAAGCACAAACTCGCAGAGGATTCACTCCTCCTGTACTTAAGTCGGCATTGTGCTTTTTGTATTCATTCCCGATGCATTATCTGAGTTTCATGGTCAATGAGAAGTTCAAAGGAATACACTAAACCTGCACTGGTGCATCGGAAGCTAATACAGATCTCCCAGGAGGCGCTCAAATCACAAACTCATAGAAGATTCACTCTTCTTGTACTTACGTCGGCATTGTGCCTTTTGTATTCAATCCCGAAGCATTTTCTATGTAGCATGGTCAATGTGAAGGTCCAAAGGATACGGCAAACTTGCACTGGTGCCTCCGAATCTGATACTGGTCTCCCAGGAGCCGCCCAAACCACAAACTCGTAGTAGATTTACTCTTCTTGTACTTAAGTTGGCATTGCGCCTTTTGCATTCAATCCCGATGCAATTTCTGCGTTTCTTGGTCAATGTGAAGGACCAATTGATACAGAAAACTTGCAATGGTACATCGGAATCTAATACTGAACCCACAGGAGCCGCTCAAACCACAAACTCTTAGAAAATTCACTCTTCTTGTACTTAAGTTGGCATTGTGCCCTTTGCATTCAATCCCGATGCAATTTCTGTGTTACATGGTCAATGTGACGGTCCTAGGGATACAGTAAACCTGCGCTGGTGCATCGGAACCTAATAATGGTTTCCCAGGAGCCGCTCAAAGCACAAATTCTTAGAAGATTCACTCTTTTTGTACTTAAGTCAGAATTGTGCCTTTTAATTCAATCCCGATGCGGTTTGTGCGTTTCATGGCCAATGTGAAGGTCCAAGGGATACAAAAAACGTATAGTGGTACATCGGAATCTAATACTGAACTCCCATGAGCCGCTCAAACCACAAACTCGTAGAAAATTCACTCTTCTTGTACTTAAGTCGGCATTGTGCATTTTGTATACAATCCCGATAGAATTTCTGTGTTTCATGGTCAATGTGAATGTCCAAGGGATACAGTACACCTGCACTGGTGCATCGGAATCTAATTTTGGTCTCCGAGGAGCCGCTCAAAGCACAAACTCGTAGAGGATTTACTCTTCTTGCACTTAAGTCGGCATTGACCCGTTTGTATTCATTCCTGATGCAATTTCTGTGTTTCATGGTCAATGTGAAGGTCCAAAGGGATACAGTAAACCTGCACTGGTGCATCGGAATCTAATACTGGTCTCAAAGGAGCCGCAAAAGAACAAACTCTTAGAAGATTCACTCTTTTTGTACTTAAGTCAGCATTGTCCCTCTTGTATTCAATCCCGATACAATTTCTGTGTTTCATGTTCTATTTGAAGGTCCAAGTGATACAGTAAACCTGCAATGGTGCATCGGAATCTAAAACTGATCTCCCAGGAGCCGCTCAAAGCATAAACTCGTAGAGGATTCACTCTTCTTGTTCTTAAGTCAGCATTGTCCCGTTTGTATTCATTCCCGATGCAATTTCTGTGTTTCATGGTCAATGTGAAGATCCAAGGAATACAGTAAACCTGCACTGGTGCATCGGAATCTAATACTGGTCTCCCAGGAGCCGTTCAAAGCACAAACTTTTTGAAGATTCCCTCTATTTGTATTCAATCCCGATGCAATATTTGTGTTTCATAGTCAATTTGAAGGACCAAGTGATACAGTAAACCTGCACTGGTGCATCGGAATCTAATACTGGTCTCCCAGGAGCCGCTCAAAGCACAAACTCTAAGAAATTTCACCCTTCTTGTACTTAAGTCGGCATTGTGTGTTTTGTATTCAATCCCCATGCAATTCCTGTGTTTCATGGCCAATGTGAGGGTCCAAGGGATACAGTAAACCTGCACTGGAGCATCGGAATCTAATACTGGTCTCCC
Organism: Schistocerca piceifrons; assembly: GCF_021461385.2. NCBI lineage: Eukaryota > Metazoa > Arthropoda > Insecta > Orthoptera > Acrididae > Schistocerca > Schistocerca piceifrons. Next base: position 1,125,289,189 of record NC_060139.1, read on the forward strand.
AGGAGCCGCTCAAAGCACAAACTCTTAGAAGATTCACTCTTCTTGTACTTAAGTCGGCATTGTACCTTTTGTATTCAATCCTGACGCAATTTCTGTGCTTCATGGTCAATGTGAAGGTCTAAGGGATACAGTAAACGTGCACTGGTACCTCGTAATCTAATACAGGTCTCCCAGGAGCCGCTCAAACCACAAACTCGTAGAAGATTCACTCTTCTTCTACTTAAGTTGGCATTGTGCCTTTTGCATTCAATCCTGACGCAATTTCTGTGCTTCATGGTCAATGTGAAGGTCCAAGGCATACAGTAAACCTGCTCTGGTGCATCGGAATCTAATACTGGTCTTCCAGGAGCTTCGGAAAGCACAAACTTAGAAGGATCACTCTTCTTGGACTTAAGTCAGCCTTATCCCTTTTGTATTCAATGCCGGTGCAATTTCTGTGTTTCATGGTCAACGTGAAGGTCCAAGGGATACAGTAAACCAGCACTGGTGCATCGGAATCTAATACTGGTCTCCCAGAGCCTCTCAAAACTCAAACTCGTAGAAGAATCACTCTTCTCGTACTTAAGTCGGCATTGTGCATTTTGTATCCAATCCCGATACAATTTCTGTGTTTCATGGTCAATGTGAATGTCCAAGGGATACAGTATACCTGCACTGGTGCATCGCAATCTAATACTGGTCTCCCAGGAGCCGCTCAAAGCACAAGCTTTTAGAAGATTCACTCATCTTGTACTTAAGTCGGTTTTGTGCCTTTTGTATTCAATGCCGATGCATTTTCTGTGCTCCATGGTCAATGTGAAGGTCCAAGGGATACAGTAAACCTGCACTGGTGCATCGGAATCTAATACTGGTGTCTCAAGGAGTCGCTCAAACCACAAACTCTTAGAAGATTCACTCTTCTTGTACTTAAGTGTGCATTGTGCCTTTTGTATTCGATCTCGATACACTTTCTGTGTTTCACGGTCAAGTTGAAGGTCCAAGGGATACAGTAAAAATGCGCTGGTACGTCGGAATCTAATACTGGTCTTCCAGGAACCACTCAAAGCACAAATTCTTAGAAGATTCACTCTTCTTGTACTTAAGTCGGCATTATTCATTTTGTATTCAATCCCAATGCAATTTCTGAGTTTCATGGTCACTGTGAAGGTCCAAGGGATACAGTAACCCAGCACTGGTGCATCGCAATCTAATACTGGTCTCCGAGGAGCCTCTCAAAACTCAAACTCTTAGAAGATTCACTCTTCTTGTAGTCAAGTCGGCATTGTACATTTTGTATCCAATCCCTATACAATATCTGTGTTTCATGTTCAATGTGGATGTAAAAGGGATACAGTAAACCTGCACTGGTGCATCGGAACCTAAAACTGGTCTCCCAGGAGCCACTAAAACCACAAACTCTTAGAAGATTCACTTTTCATGTACTTAAGTCGGCATACCCCCACTTGTATTCAATCCCAAAGCAATTTCTGTGTTTCATGGTCAATGTGATGGTCTAAGGCATACGGTAAACCTGCACTATTTCATCGGAATCTAATACTGGTCTCCCAGACGCCGCTCAAAGCACAAACTCTTGGAAGATTCACTCATCTTGTTCTTAAGTCGGCATTGTCCCAATTGTATTCAATCTCGATGCAATTTCTGTGTTTCATGGTCAATGTGAAGGTCCTAGAGATACAGTGAAACTGCACTGGTGCATCGGAATCTAATACTGGTATCCCAGGAGCCGCACAAAGCACAAACACTTAGAAGATTCATTCTTCTTGTACTTAAGACGGCATTGTGATTTTTCTATTCAATCCCGATGCAATTTCTGTGTTTCATGGTCAATGTGAAGGTCTAAGGGATACGGTAAACCTGCGCTGGTGCATCGGAATCTAATACTGGTATCCCAGGTACTGCTCGAACCACAAACTCATAGTAGATTCACTCTTCTTGTACTTCAGCCGGGATTGTCACGTTTGTATTCAATCCCGATACAATTTCTGTGCTTCATGGTCAATGTGAAGGTCAAAGGGATACAGTAAACGTGCACTGGTACCTCGTAATCTAATACAGGTCTCCCAGGAGCCGCTCAAACCACAAACTCGTAGAAGATTCACCCTTCTTCTACTTAGGTTGGCATTGTGCCTTTTGCATTCAATCCTGATGCAATTTCTGTGCTTCATGGTCAATGTGAAGGTCCAAGGGATACAGTAAACCTGCTGTGGTACATCGGAATCTAATACTGGTCTTCCAGGAGCCGCTCAAACACAAACTCCTAGAAGAATCACTCTTCTTGGACTTAGGTCAGCTTTATCCCTTTTGTATTCAATGCCGGTGCAATTTCTGTGCTTTATTGTAAATGTGAAGGTCCGAGGGATACAGTAAACCTGCACTGGTGCCACGGAATCGAATACTGGTTTCCCAGGAGCTGCTCAAAGCACAAACTCCTAGAAGATTCACTCTTCTTTTACTTAAGGCGGCATTGTGCATTTTGTATTCAATCCCGATGCAATTTCTGTGTTTCATGGTCAATGTGAAGGTCCAAGGGATGCAGTAAACCTGCACTGGAGCATTCTGAATCTTATATTGGTCTCCCAGAGCCTCTCAAATCTCCAAATCTTAGAAGATTCACTCTTCTTGTACTTAAGCCGGCATTGCCCCTTTTGTATACAATCCCGATGCAATGTCTGTGTTTCATGGTCAATTTGAAGGTCCCAGTGATACAGTAAACCTGCACTGGTGCATCGGAATCTAATACTGGTCTTCCAGGAGCCGCTTAAGGCACAAACTCTTAGAAGATTCACTCATCTTGTACTTAAGTCGGTTTTGTCCCTTTTGTATTCAATTCCGATGCATTTTCTGTGCTCCATGGTCAATGTGAATGTCCAAGGGATACAGTAAACCTGCACTGGTGCATCGGAATCTAATAGTGGTCTCACAAGGAGTCGCTCAAACCACAAACTCTTGGAAGATTCAATCTTCTTGTGCTTAAGTGGGCATTGTGCCTTTTGTATTCGATCTCTATGCAATATCTGTGTTTCATGGTCAAGTTGAAGGTCCAAGGGATACAGTAAACCTGCGCTGGTAGGTCGGAATCTAATACAGGCCTCCCAGGAGCCGCTCAAATACACAAACTCTTGGAAGATTCACTCTTCTTGTACTTAAGTCGCCATTGTGCATTTCGTATCCAATCCCGATACAATTTCTGTGTTTCATGGTCTATATGAAGGTCCAGGGGGTACGGTAAACCTGCTTTTGTGCATCGGAATCTAATACTGGTCTCCCAGGAGCCGCTCAAAGCACAAACACTTAGTAGATTCACTCTTCTTGTACTTAAGTTGGCACTGTCCCTTTTGAATTCAATCCAGATGCAATTTCTGTGTTTCATGGTCAATGTGAAGGTCCAAGGGATACAGTAAACCTGCACTGGTGCATCGGAATCTATTACTGGTCTCCCAGGAGCCGCTCAATCCACAAACATTTGGAAGATTTCCTCTACTTGTATTCAATCCCGATGCAATATTTGTGTTTCATGGTCAATTTGAAGGTCCAAGCGATACGGTAAACCTGCACTGGTGCCTTGGAAACTCTTACTGGTCTCCCAGGAGCTGCTCAAACCACAAACTCTTAGTAAATTCACTCTTCTTGTACTTAAGTCGGCATTGTACCTTTTGTATTCAATCCCGATGCAATTTCTGTGTTTCATGGTCAATGCGAAGGTCCAAGGGATATGGTAAACCTGCACTAATGCCTCGTAATCTAATACTGGTCTCCCAGGAGCTGCTCAAACCACAAACTCTTAGTAGATTCACTCTTCTTGTACTTCAGCCGGCATTGTCACGTTTGTATTCAATCCCGATGCAATTTCTGTGTTTCATGGTCAATGTGAAGGTCAAAGGGATACAGTAAGAGTGCACTGGTACCTCGTAATCTAATACAGGTCTCCCAGGAGCCGCTCAAACCACAAACTCGTAGAAGATTCACTCTTCTTCTACTTAAGTTGGCATTGTGCCTTTTGCATTTAATCCTGATGCAATTTCTGTGATTCATGGTCAATGTGAAGGTCCAAGGGATACAGTAAACCTGCTCTGGTTCATCGGAATCTAATACTGGTCTTCCAGGAGCCGCTCAAAGCACAAACTCTTAGAAGAATCACTCTTCTTGGACTTAAGTCAGCTTTATCCCTTTTGTATTTAATGCCGGTGCAATTTCTGTGTTTCATGGTCAACGTGAAGGTCGAAGGGATACAGTAAACCAGCACTGGTGCATCGGAATCTAATACTGGGCTCCCAGAGCCTCTCAAAACTCAAACTCGTAGAAGATTCACTGTTCTTGTACTTAAGTCGGCATTGTGCATTTTGTATCCAATTCCGATGCAATTTCTGTGTTTCATGGTCAATGTGAATGTCCAAGGGATATAGTAAACCTGCACTGGTGCATCGGAATCTAATACTGGTCTCCCAGGAGCCGCTCAAAGCACAAACTCTTAGAAGATTCACTGTTCTTGTACTTAAGTCGGCATTGTCCCTTTTGTATTCCATCCCGATGCAATTTCTGTGTTTCATGGTCAATTTGAAGGTCCAAGTGATACAGTAAACCTGCACTGGTGCATCGGAATCTAGTACTGGTCTCCCAGGAGCCGCTCATAGCACAAACTCTAAGATGTTTCACTCAACTTTTACTTAAGTCGGCATTGCGTGTTTTGTATTCAATCCCGATGCAATATCTGTGTTTCATGGTCAATGTGAAGGTCCAAGGGATACAGTAAAAAATGCACTGGTGCATCGGAATCTAATACTGATCTCCCAGGAGCCGCTCAAAGCACAAACTCTTAGAAGATTCACTCATCTTGTACTTAAGTCGGCATTGTCCCTTTTGTATTCAATCCCGATGAATATTTCTTTGTTTCATGGTCAATTTGAAGGTCCGAATGATACAGTAAACCTGCATTGGTGCATCGGAGTCTAATACTGGTCTTCCAGGAACCGCTCAAGGCACAGACACTTAGAAGATTCACTCATCTTGTACTTAAGTCGGTTTTGTCCCTTTTGTATTCAATGCCGATGCATTTTCTGTGCTCCATGGTCAATGTGAATGTCCAAGGGATACAGTAAACCTGCACTGGTGAATCGGAATCTAATACTGGTCTCACAAGGAGTCGCTCAAACCACAAACTCTTGGAAGATTCACTCTTCTTGTACTTAAGTGGGCATTGTGCCTTTTGTATTCGATCTCTATGCAATTTCTGTGTTTCATGGTCAAGTTGAAGGTCCAAGGGATACAGTAAACCTGCGCTGGTATGTCGGAATCTAATACAGGCCTCCCAGGAGCCGCTCAAAGACACAAACTCTTAGAAGATTCACTCTCCTTGTACTTAAGTCGCCATTGTGCATTTTGTATCCAATCCCGGTACAATTTCTGTGTTTCATGGTCAATGTGAATGTCAAAGGTATTCAGTAAACCTGCAATGGTGTATCGGAATCTAACACTAATCTCCCAGGAGCCGCTCAAAGCATAAACTCGTAGAGGAGTCACTCTTCTTGTACTTAAGTCGGCATTGTCCCGTTTGTATTCATTCCCGATGCAACTTCCGTGTTTCATGGTCAATATGAAGGTCCAGGGGGTTCAGTAAACCTGCATGGGTGCATCGGAATCTAATACTGGATTCCCAAGAGCCGCTCAAACCATAAACACTTAGCAGATTCACTCTTCTTGTATTGAAGTTGGCACTGTCCCTTTTGAATTCAATCCAGATGCAATTTCTGTGTTTGATGGTCAATGTGAAGGTCCAAGGGATACAGTAAACCTGCACTGCTGCATCGGAATGTAATACTGGTCTCCCAGGAGCCACTCAAAGCACAAACATTTGTAAGATTCCCTCTACTTGTATTCAATCCCGATGCAATATTTGTGTTTCATGGTCAATTTGAAGGTCCAAGTGATACAGTAAACCTGCACTGGTGCATCGGAAACTAATACTGGTCTCCCAGGAGCCGCTCAAAACACAAACTCTAAGAAATTTCACCCTTCTTGTACTTAAGTAGGCATTGTGTGTTTTGTATTCAATCCCGATGCAATTTCTGTGTTTCATGGCCAATGTGAGGGTCCAAGGGATACAGTAATCCTGCACTGGAGCATCGGAATCTAATACTGGTCTCCGAGGAGCCGCCCAAAGTACAAACTCTTAGAAGATTCACTCTTCTTGTACTTAAGTCGGCATTGTACCTTTTGTATTCAATCCCGATGCAATATCTGTGTTTCAAAGTCAATGCGAAAGTCCAAGCGATACGGTAAACCAGCACTGGTGCCTTGGAAACTCTTACTGGTCTCCCAGGAGCTGCTCAAACCAAAAACTCTTAGTAGACTCACTCTTCTTGTACTTAAGTCGGTATTGTACCTTTTGTATTCAATCCCGATGCAATTTCTGTGTTTCATGGTCAATGTGAAGGTCCAAGGAATACAGTAAACCTGTCTGGTGCATCGGAATCTAATACTGGTCTCTCAGGAGCCGCTCAAAGCACAAACACTTAGAAGATTCTCTTTTCTTGTACTTGAGACGGGATTGTGATTTTTCTATTCAATTCCGACGCAATTTCTGTGTTTCATGGTCAATGTGAAGGTCCAAGGGATATAGTAAACCTGCACTGGTGCATCGGAATCTAATACTGGTCTGCCAGGAGCTTCTCAAAACTCAAACTTTTAGTAGATTCACTGTCCTTGTACTTAATCCCCGCATTGTACATTTGGAATCCAATCCCGATACAATTTCTGAATTTCATGGTTAATGTGAATGTCCAAGGGATACAGTAAACCTCACTGGTGCATCGGAATCTAGTACTGGTCTCCCAGGAGCCGCTCATAGCACAAACTCTAAGAAGTTTCACTCAACTTTTACTTAAGTCGGCATTGCATGTTTTGTATTCAATCCCGATGCAATATCTGTGTTTCATGGTCAATGTGAAGGTCCAAGGGATACAGTAAAAAATGCACTGGTGCATCGGAATCTAATACTGATCTCCCAGGAGCCGCTCAAAACACAAACTCTTAGAAGATTCACTCATCTTGTAGTTAAGTCGGCATTGTCCCTTTTGTATTCAATCCCAATGCAATTTCTGTGTTTCATGGTCAATTTGAAGGTCCAAGTGATACAGTAAACCTGCAGTGGTGCATCGGAATCTAATACTGGTTTTCCAGGAGCCGCTCAAGACACAAACTCTTAGAAGATTCACTCATCTTGTACTTAAGTCGGTTTTGTCCCTTTTGTATTCAATGCCGATGCATTTTCTGTGCTCCATGGTCAATGTGAATGTCCAAGGGATACAGTAAACCTGCACTGGTGCATCGGAATCTAATACTGGTCTCACAAGGAGTCGCTCAAACCACAAACTCTTGGAAGGAACACTCTTCTTGTACTTAAGTGGGCATTGTGCCTTTTGTATTCGATCTCTATGCAATTTCTGTGTTTCATGGTTAAGTTGAAGGTCCAAGGGATACAGTAAACCTGCGCTGGTAGGTCGGAATCTAATACAGGCCTCCCAGGAGCCGCTCAAAGACACAAACTCTTAGAAGATTCACTCTTCTTGTACTTAAGTCGCCATTCTGCATTTTGTATCCAATCCCGGTACAATTTCTGTGTTTCATGGTCAATGTGAATGTCAAAGGTATTCAGTAAACCTGCAATGGTGCATCGGAATCTAACACTGATCTCCCAGGAGCCGCTCAAAGCATAAACTCGTAGAGGAGTCACTCTTCTTGTACTTAAGTCGGCATTGTCCCGTTTGTATTCATTCCCGATGCAACTTCTGTGTTTCATGGTCAACGTGAAGGTCCAAGGGATACCCTAAACCAGCACTGGTGCATCGGAATCAAATACTGGTCTCCCAGGAGCCGCTCAATGCACAAACTCTTAGAAGAATCATTCTTCTTGTACTTAAGGCGGAATTATGCATTTTGTATTCAATCCCTATGCAATTTCTTTGTATCATGGTCAATGTAAAGGTCCAAGGGATACAGTAAACCTGCACTGGTGCATCAGAATCTAATACTGGTGTGCCAGGAGCCTCTCAAATCACTAACTCTTAGAAGATTCACTGTTCTTGTACTTAAGTCGGCATTGTGCATTTTGCATTCAATCCCGCTGGAATTTCTGTGATTCATGGTCAATGTGAAGGTCCAAGGGTTACAGGAAACCTGCACTGGTGCATCAGAATGTAATACTGGTCTCCTAGGAGCCGCTCAAAATAAAAACTCTTACAAGATTCACCCGTCTAGTACTTAAGACGGCAATGTGCCTTTTGTATTCAATACCGATGCAATTTCTATGTATCACGGTCAACGTGAAGGTCCAAGGGATACAGTAAACCTGCACTGGTGCATCGGAATCTAATACTGGTCCCCAAGAGCCACTCAAAGCACAAACTCTTAGAAGATTCACTCTTCTTGTACTTAAGTCGGCATTGTGCATTTTGTATCCAATCCCGATCCAATTTCTATGTTTCATGGTCAATGAGAAGGTCCAAAGAATACAGTGAACTTGCACTGGTGCATCGGAATCTCATAGTGGTCTCCCAAGAGCAGCTCAAAGCACAAACTCGTAGAGGATTCACTCTTCATGTACTTAAGAAAGCATTGTACCTTTTGTATTCATTCCCGATGCAATTTCTGTGTTTCATGGTCAATGTGAGGGTCCAAGGGATACGGTAAACCTGCACTAGTTCATCGGAATCGAATACTGGTCTCCCAGGGGCCGCTCAAAGCACAAACTCTTAGAAGATTCACTCATCTTGTTCTTAAGTCGACATTGTCCCAAAGGTATTTAATCTCGATGCAATTTCTGTGTTTCATGATCAATGTGAAGGTCCAAGGGATACAGTAAACCTGCACTGTTGCATCGAAATCTAATACTGGTCTCCCAGGAGCCGCTCAAAGCACAAACTCTTACAAGAATCACTCTTCTTGTCCTTAAGTTGGCATTTTCCCTTTTGTATTCAATCCCGATGCAATTTCTGTGATTCATGGTCAATGTGAAGGTCCAAGGGTTACAGTAAACCTGCACTGGTGCATCGGAATCTAATACTGGTCTGCCAGGAGCCTCTCAAAGCTCAAACTCTTAGGAGATTCACTGTTCTTGTACTTAAGTTGGCATTGTGCATATTGTATCCAATCGCGATACAATTTCTATGTTTCATGGTCAATGTGAACGTCCAAGGGATATAGTAAACCTGCACTGGTGCATCGGAATCCAATACTTGTCTCCCAGGAGCCGCTCAAAGCACAAACTCTTAGACGATTCACTCTTCTTGTACTTAAGATGGCATTGTCCCTTTTGTATTCAATCCCGATGCAATTTCCGTTATTCATGGTCAATGTAATGGTCCAAGGGTTACTGTAAAACTGCACTGGTGCATCAGAATGTAATACTGGTCCCCCAGGAATCACTCAGAGCTTAAACACATAGAAGATTCACTCTTCCTTACTTAAGTAGTCGTTAACACTTTTGTAATCAATTCCGATGCAATTTCTGTGTTTCGTGGTCAATGTAAATGTCCAAGTGATACAGTAAACCTGCAGTGGTGCATCGGAATCTAATACTGGTCTTCCAGGAACCGCTCAAGGCACAAACTCTTAGAAGATTCACTCATCTTGTACTTAAGTCGGTTTTGTCCCTTTTGTATTCAATGCCGATGCATTTTCTGTGCTCCATGGTCAATGTGAATGTCCAAGGGATACAGTAAACCTGCACTGGTGCATCGGAATCTAATACTGGTCTCACAAGGAGTCGCTCAAACCACAAACTCTTGGAAGATTCACTCTTCTTGTACTTAAGTGGGAATTGTGCCTTTTGTATTTGATCTCTATGCAATTTCTGTGTTTCATGGTCAAGTTGAAGGTCCAAGGGATACAGTAAACCTGCGCTGGTAGGTCGGAATCTAATACAGGCCTCCCAGGAGCCGCTCAAAGACACAAACTCTTAGAAGATTCACTCTTCTTGTACTTAAGTCGCCATTGTGCATTTTGTATCCAATCCCGGTACAATTTCTGTGTTTCATGGTCAATGTGAATGTCAAAGGTATTCAGTAAACCTGCAATGGTGCATCGGAATCTAACGCTGATCTCCCAGGAGCCGCTCAAAGCATAAACTCGTAGAGGAGTCACTCTTCTTGTACTTAAGTCGGCATTGTCCGGTTTGTATTCATTCCCGATGCAACTTCTGTGTTTCATGGTCAATATGAAGGTCCAGGGGGTACAGTAAACCTGCATGGGTGCATCGGAATCTAATACTGGTCTCCCAGGAGCCGCTCAAACACAAACTCCTAGAAGAATCACTCTTCTTGGACTTAGGTCAGCTTTATCCCTTTTGTATTCAATGCCGGTGCAATTTCTGTGCTTTATTGTAAATGTGAAGGTCCGAGGGATACAGTAAACCTGCACTGGTGCCACGGAATCGAATACTGGTTTCCCAGGAGCCGCTCAAAGCACAAACTCCTAGAAGATTCACTCTTCTTTTACTTAAGGCGGCATTGTGCATTTTGTATTCAATCCCGATGCAATTTCTGTGTTTCATGGTCAATGTGAAGGTCCAAGGGATGCAGTAAACCTGCACTGGAGCATTCTGAATCTTATATTGGTCTCCCAGAGCCTCTCAAATCTCCAAATCTTAGAAGATTCACTCTTCTTGTACTTAAGTCGGCATTGCCCCTTTTGTATACAATCCCGATGCAATGTCTGTGTTTCATGGTCAATTTGAAGGTCCCAGTGATACAGTAAACCTGCACTGGTGCATCGGAATCTAATACTGGTCTCCCAGGAGCCGCTCAAAGCACAAACACTTAGTAGATTCACTCTTCTTGTACTTAAGTTGGCACTGTCCCTTTTGAATTCAATCCAGATGCAATTTCTGTGTTTCATGGTCAATGTGAAGGTCCAAGGGATACAGTAAACCTGCACTGGTGCATCGGAATCTATTACTGGTCTCCCAGGAGCCGCTCAATCCACAAACATTTGGAAGATTTCCTCTACTTGTATTCAATCCCGATGCAATATTTGTGTTTCATGGTCAATTTGAAGGTCCAAGCGATACGGTAAACCTGCACTGGTGCCTTGGAAACTCTTACTGGTCTCCCAGGAGCTGCTCAAACCATAAACTCTTAGTAAATTCACTCTTCTTGTACTTCAGCCGGCATTGTCACGTTTGTATTCAATCCCGATGCAATTTCTGTGTTTCATGGTCAATGTGAAGGTCAAAGGGATACAGTAAGAGTGCACTGGTACCTCGTAATCTAATACAGGTCTCCCAGGAGCCGCTCAAACCACAAACTCGTAGAAGATTCACTCTTCTTCTACTTAAGTTGGCATTGTGCCTTTTGCATTTAATCCTGATGCAATTTCTGTGATTCATGGTCAATGTGAAGGTCCAAAGGATACAGTAAACCTGCTCTGGTTCATCGGAATCTAATACTGGTCTTCCAGGAGGCGCTCAAAGCACAAACTCTTAGAAGAATCACTCTTCTTGGACTTAAGTCAGCTTTATCCCTTTTGTATTTAATGCCGGTGCAATTTCTGTGTTTCATGGTCAACGTGAAGGTCTAAGGGATACAGTAAACCAGCACTGGTGCATCGGAATCTAATACTGGGCTCCCAGAGCCTCTCAAAACTCAAACTCGTAGAAGATTCACTGTTCTTGTACTTAAGTCGGCATTGTGCATTTTGTATCCAATTCCGATACAATTTCTGTGTTTCATGGTCAATGTGAATGTCCAAGGGATATAGTAAACCTGCACTGGTGCATCGGAATCTAATACTGGTCTCCCAGGAGCCGCTCAAAGCACAAACTCTTAGAAGATTCACTGTTCTTGTACTTAAGTCGGCATTGTCCCTTTTGTATTCCATCCCGATGCAATTTCTGTGTTTCATGGTCAATTTGAAGGTCCAAGTGATACAGTAAACCTGCACTGGTGCATCGGAATCTAGTACTGGTCTCCCAGGAGCCGCTCATAGCACAAACTCTAAGATGTTTCACTCAACTTTTACTTAAGTCGGCATTGCGTGTTTTGTATTCAATCCCGATGCAATATCTGTGTTTCATGGTCAATGTGAAGGTCCAAGGGATACAGTAAAAAATGCACTGGTGCATCGGAATCTAATACTGATCTCCCAGGAGCCGCTCAAAGCACAAACTCTTAGAAGATTCACTCATCTTGTACTTAAGTCGGCATTGTCCCTTTTGTATTCAATCCCGATGCAATTTCTTTGTTTCATGGTCAATTTGAAGGTCCAAGTGATACAGTAAACCTGCACTGGTGCATCGGAAACTAATACTGGTCTCCCAGGAGCCGCTCAAAACACAAACTCTAAGAAATTTCACCCTTCTTGTACTTAAGTAGGCATTGTGTGTTTTGTATTCAATCCCGATGCAATTTCTGTGTTTCATGGCCAATGTGAGGGTCCAAGGGATACAGTAATCCTGCACTGGAGCATCGGAATCTAATACTGGTCTCCGAGGAGCCGCTCAAAGTACAAACTCTTAGAAGATTCACTCTTCTTGTACTTAAGTCGGCATTGTACCTTTTGTATTCAATCCCGATGCAATATCTGTGTTTCAAAGTCAATGCGAAAGTCCAAGCGGTACGGTAAACCAGCACTGGTGCCTTGGAAACTCTTACTGGTCTCCCAGGAGCTGCTCAAACCAAAAACTCTTAGTAGACTCACTCTTCTTGTACTTAAGTCGGTATTGTACCTTTTGTATTCAATCCCGATGCAATTTCTGTGTTTCATGGTCAATGTGAAGGTCCAAGGAATACAGTAAACCTGTCTGGTGCATCGGAATCTAATACTGGTCTCTCAGGAGCCGCTCAAAGCACAAACACTTAGAAGATTCACTTTTCTTGTACTTGAGACGGGATTGTGAATTTTCTATTCAATTCCGACGCAATTTCTGTGTTTCATGGTCAATGTGAAGGTCCAAGGGATATAGTAAACCTGCACTGGTGCATCGGAATCTAATACTGGTCTGCCAGGAGCTTCTCAAAACTCAAACTTTTAGTAGATTCACTGTCCTTGTACTTAATCCCCGCATTGTGCATTTGGAATCCAATCCCGATACAATTTCTGAGTTCATGGTTAATGTGAATGTCCAAGGGATACAGTAAACCTCACTGGTGCATCGGGAATCTAGTAGTGGTCTCCCAGGAGCCGCTCATAGCACAAACTCTAAGAAGTTTCACTCAACTTTTACTTAAGTCGGCATTGCATGTTTTGTATTCAATCCCGATGCAATATCTGTGTTTCATGGTCAATGTGAAGGTCCAAGGGATACAGTAAAAAATGCACTGGTGCATCGGAATCTAATACTGATCTCCCAGGAGCCGCTCAAAACACAAACTCTTAGAAGATTCACTCATCTTGTAGTTAAGTCGGCATTGTCCCTTTTGTATTCAATCCCGATGCAATTTCTGTGTTTCATGGTCAATTTGAAGGTCAAAGGTATTCAGTAAACCTGCAATGGTGCATCGGAATCTAACACTGATCTCCCAGGAGCCGCTCAAAGCATAAACTCGTAGAGGAGTCACTCTTCTTGTACTTACGTCGGCATTATCCCGTTTGTATTCATTCCCGATGCAACTTGTGTGTTTCATGGTCAATATGAAGGTCCAGGGGGTACAGTAAACCTACATGGGTGCATCGGAATCTAATACTGGTCTCCCAGGAGCCGCTCAAAGCACAAACTCTAAGAAATTTCACCCTTCTTGTACTTAAGTCGGCATTGTCCCTTTTCATTCAATGCCGATGCAGTTTCAGAGGTTCGTGGTCAATGTGATGGTCTAAGGGATACAGTAAACGAGAACTGGTACATCGGAATCTAATACTGGTCTCCCAGGAGCCGCTCAAACCACAAATTCTTAGAAAATTCACTCTTTTTGTACTTAAGTCGGCATTGTCCATTTTATATTCAATCCCAATGCAATTTCAGTTTTTCATGGTCACGTTGACGCTCCAACGGATACAGTAAACCTTGACTGGTCCATCGGAATCTATTACTGGTCTCCCAGGAGCCGCTCAAAGCACAAACTCTTAGAAAATTCACTCTTCCTCTACTTAAGTCTTCACTGTCCCTTTTGTATTCAACCCCGATGCAATTTCTGTGTTTCATGGTCAATGTGAAGGTCCAAGGGATACCCTAAACGAGCACTGGTGCATCGGAATCAAATACTGGTCTCCCAGGAGCCGCTCAATGCACAAACTCTTAGAAGAATCATTCTTCTTGTACTTAAGGCGGAATTATGCATTTTGTATTCAATCCCTATGCAATTTCTTTGTATCATGGTCAATGTAAAGGTCCAAGGGATACAGTAAACCTGCACTGGTGCATCGGAATCTAATACTGGTGTGCCAGGAGCCTCTCAAATCACTAACTCTTAGAAGATTCACTGTTCTTGTACTTAAGTCGGCATTGTGCATTTTGCATTCAATCCCGCTGGAATTTCTGTGATTCATGGTCAATGTGAAGGTCCAAGGGTTACAGGAAACCTGCACTGGTGCATCAGAATGTAATACTGGTCTCCTAGGAGCCGCTCAAAATAAAAACTCTTACAAGATTCACCCGTCTAGTACTTAAGACGGCAATGTGCCTTTTGTATTCAATCCCGATGCAATTTCTATGTATCACGGTCAATGTGAAGGTCCAAGGAATACAGTAAACCTGCACTGGTGCATCGGAATCTAATACTGGTCCCCAAGAGCCACTCAAAGCACAAACTCTTAGAAGATTCACTCTTCTTGTACTTAAGTCGGCATTGTGCATTTTGTATCCAATCCCGATCCAATTTCTATGTTTCATGGTCAATGAGAAGGTCCAAAGAATACAGTGAACTTGCACTGGTGCATCGGAATCTCATAGTGGTCTCCCAAGAGCAGCTCAAAGCACAAACTCGTAGAGGATTCACTCTTCATGTACTTAAGAAAGCATTGTACCTTTTGTATTCATTCCCGATGCAATTTCTGTGTTTCATGGTCAATGTGAGGGTCCAAGGGATACGGTAAACCTGCACTAGTTCATCGGAATCGAATACTGGTCTCCCAGGGGCCGCTCAAAGCACAAACTCTTAGAAGATTCACTCATCTTGTTCTTAAGTCGACATTGTCCTAAAGGTATTTAATCTCGATGCAATTTCTGTGTTTCATGATCAATGTGAAGGTCCAAGGGATACAGTAAACCTGCACTGTTGCATCGAAATCTAATACTGGTCTCCCAGGAGCCGCTCAAAGCACAAACTCTTACAAGAATCACTCTTCTTGTCCTTAAGTTGGCATTTTCCCTTTTGTATTCAATCCCGATGCAATTTCTGTGATTCATGGTCAATGTGAAGGTCCAAGGGTTACAGTAAACCTGCACTGGTGCATCGGAATCTAATACTGGTCTGCCAGGAGCCTCTCAAAGCTGAAACTCTTAGGAGATTCACTGTTCTTGTACTTAAGTTGGCATTGTGCATATTGTATCCAATCGCGATACAATTTCTATGTTTCATGGTCAATGTGAACGTCCAAGGGATATAGTAAACCTGCACTGGTGCATCGGAATCCAATACTTGTCTCCCAGGAGCCGCTCAAAGCACAAACTCTTAGACGATTCACTCTTCTTGTACTTAAGATGGCATTGTCCCTTTTGTATTCAATCCCGATGCAATTTCCGTTATTCATGGTCAATGTAATGGTCCAAGGGTTACTGTAAAACTGCACTGGTGCATCAGAATGTAATACTGGTCCCCCAGGAATCACTCAGAGCTTAAACACATAGAAGATTCACTCTTCCTTACTTAAGTAGTCGTTAACACTTTTGTAATCAATTCCGATGCAATTTCTGTGTTTCGTGGTCAATGTAAAGGTCCAAGTGATACAGTAAACCTGCAGTGGTGCATCGGAATCTAATACTGGTCTTCCAGGAACCGCTCAAGGCACAAACTCTTAGAAGATTCACTCATCTTGTACTTAAGTCGGTTTTGTCCCTTTTGTATTCAATGCCGATGCATTTTCTGTGCTCCATGGTCAATGTGAATGTCCAAGGGATACAGTAAACCTGCACTGGTGCATCGGAATCTAATACTGGTCTCACAAGGAGTCGCTCAAACCACAAACTCTTGGAAGATTCACTCTTCTTGTACTTAAGTGGGAATTGTGCCTTTTGTATTCGATCTCTATGCAATTTCTGTGTTTCATGGTCAAGTTGAAGGTCCAAGGGATACAGTAAACCTGCGCTGGTAGGTCGGAATCTAATACAGGCCTCCCAGGAGCCGCTCAAAGACACAAACTCTTAGAAGATTCACTCTTCTTGTACTTAAGTCGCCATTGTGCATTTCGTATCCAATCCCGATACAATTTCTGTGTTTCATGGTCAATGTGAATGTGAAAGGGATTCAGTAAACCTGCAATGGTGCATCGGAATCTAATACTGATCTCCCAGGAGCCGCTCAAAGCATAAACTCGTGGAGGATTCACTGTTCTTTTACTTAAGTCGGCATTGCCCCGTTTGTATTCTTTCCCGATGCAATTTCTGTGTTTCATGGTCTATATGAAGGTCCAGGGGGTACAGTAAACCTGCTTGGGTGCATCGGAATCTAATACTGGTCTCCCAGGAGCCGCTCATAGCACAAACACTTAGTAGATTCACTCTTCTTGTACTTAAGTTGGCGCTGTCCCTTTTGAATTCAATCCAGATGCAATTTCTGTGTTTGATGGTCAATGTGAAGGTCCAAGGGATACAGTAAACCTGCACTGGTGCATCGGAATCTATTACTGGTCTCCCAGGAGCCGCTCAATCCACAAACATTTGGAAGATTTCCTCTACTTGTATTCAATCCCTATGCAATATTTGTGTTTCATGGTCAATTTGAAGGTCCATGCGATATGGTAAACCTGCACTGGTGCCTTGAAAACTCTTACTGGTCTCCCAGGAGCTGCTCAAACCACAAACTCTTAGTAAATTCACTCTTCTTGTACTTAAGTCGGCATTGTACCTTTTGTATTCAATCCCGATGCAATTTCTGTGTTTCATGGTCAATGCGAAGGTCCAAGGGATATGGTAAACCTGCCTAATGCCTCGTAATCTAATACTGGTCTCCCAGGAGCTGCTCAAACCACAAACTCTTAGTAGATTCACTCTTCTTGTACTTCAGCCGGCATTGTCACGTTTGTATTCAATCCCGATGCAATTTCTGTGTTTCATGGTCAATGTGAAGGTCAAAGGGATACAGTAAGAGTGCACTGGTACCTCGTAATCTAATACAGGTCTCCCAGGAGCCGCTCAAACCACAAACTCGTAGAAGATTCACTCTTCTTCTACTTAAGTTGGCATTGTGCCTTTTGCATTTAATCCTGATGCAATTTCTGTGATTCATGGTCAATGTGAAGGTCCAAGGGATACAGTAATCCTGCTCTGGTTCATCGGAATCTAATACTGGTCTTCCAGCAGCCGCTCAAAGCACAAACTCTTAGAAGAATCACTCTTCTTGGACTTAAGTCAGCTTTATCCCTTTTGTATTTAATGCCGGTGCAATTTCTGTGTTTCATGGTCAACGTGAAGGTCGAAGGGATACAGTAAACCAGCACTGGTGCATCGGAATCTAATACTGGGCTCCCAGAGCCTCTCAAAACTCAAACTCGTAGAAGATTCACTGTTCTTGTACTTAAGTCGGCATTGTGCATTTTGTATCCAATTCCGATACAATTTCTGTGTTTCATGGTCAATGTGAATGTCCAAGGGATATAGTAAACCTGCACTGGTGCATCGGAATCTAATACTGGTCTCCCAGGAGCCGCTCAAAGCACAAACTCTTAGAAGATTCACTGTTCTTGTACTTAAGTCGGCATTGTCCCTTTTGTATTCCATCCCAATGCAATTTCTGTGTTTCATGGTCAATTTGAAGGTCCAAGTGATACAGTAAACCTGCACTGGTGCATCGGAATCTAGTACTGGTCTCCCAGGAGCCGCTCATAGCACAAACTCTAAGATGTTTCACTCAACTTTTACTTAAGTCGGCATTGCGTGTTTTGTATTCAATCCCGATGCAATATCTGTGTTTCATGGTCAATGTGAAGGTCCAAGGGATACAGTAAAAAATGCAGTGGTGCATCGGAATCTAATACTGATCTCCTAGGAGCCGCTCAAAGCACAAACTCTTAGAAGATTCACTCATCTTGTACTTAAGTCGGCATTGTCCCTTTTGTAATCAATCCCGATGCAATTTCTTTGTTTCATGGTCAATTTGAAGGTCCAAGTGATACAGTAAACCTGCATTGGTGCATCGGAGTCTAATACTGGTCTTCCAGGAGCCGCTCAAGGCACAGACTCTTAGAAGATTCACTCATCTTGTACTTAAGTCGGTTTTGTCCCTTTTGTATTCAATGCCGATGCATTGTCTGTGCTCCATGGTCAATGTGAATGTCCAAGGGATACAGTAAACCTGCACTGGTGAATCGGAATCTAATACTGGTCTCACAAGGAGTCGCTCAAACCACAAACTCTTGGAAGATTCACTCTTCTTGTACTTAAGTGGGCATTGTGCCTTTTGTATTCGATCTCTATGCAATTTCTGTGTTTCATGGTCAAGTTGAAGGTCCAAGGGATACAGTAAACCTGCGCTGGTATGTCGGAATCTAATACAGGCCTCCCAGGAGCCGCTCAAAGACACAAACTCTTAGAAGATTCATTCTCCTTGTACTTAAGTCGCCATTGTGCATTTTGTATCCAATCCCGGTACAATTTCTGTGTTTCATGGTCAATGTGAATGTCAAAGGTATTCAGTAAACCTGCAATGGTGTATCGGAATCTAACACTGATCTCCCAGGAGCCGCTCAAAGCATAAACTCGTAGAGGAGTCACTCATCTTGTACTTAAGTCGGCATTGTCCCGTTTGTATTCATTCCCGATGCAACTTCCGTGTTTCATGGTCAATATGAAGGTCCAGGGGGTACAGTAAACCTGCATGGGTGCATCGGAATCTAATACTGGATTCCCAGGAGCCGCTCAAACCACAAACACTTAGCAGATTCACTCTTCTTGTATTGAAGTTGGCACTGTCCCTTTTGAATTCAATCCAGATGCAATTTCTGTGTTTGATGGTCAATGTGAAGGTCCAAGGGATACAGTAAACCTGCACTGGTGCATCGGAATGTAATACTGGTCTCCCAGGAGCCACTCAAAGCACAAACATTTGTAAGATTCCCTCTACTTGTATTCAATCCCGATGCAATATTTGTGTTTCATGGTCAATTTGAAGGTCCAAGTGATACAGTAAACCTGCACTGGTGCATCGGAAACTAATACTGGTCTCCCAGGAGCCGCTCAAAAAACAAACTCTAAGAAATTTCACCCTTCTTGTACTTAAGTAGGCATTGTGTGTTTTGTATTCAATCCCGATGCAATTTCTGTGTTTCATGGCCAATGTGAGGGTCCAAGGGATACAGTAATCCTGCACTGGAGCATCGGAATCTAATACTGGTCTCCGAGGAGCCGCTCAAAGTACAAACTCTTAGAAGATTCACTCTTCTTGTACTTAAGTCGGCATTGTACCTTTTGTATTCAATCCCGATGCAATATCTGTGTTTCAAAGTCAATGCGAAAGTCCAAGCGATACGGTAAACCAGCACTGGTGGCTTGGAAACTCTTACTGGTCTCCCAGGAGCTGCTCAAACCAAAAACTCTTAGTAGACTCACTCTTCTTGTACTTAAGTCGGTATTGTACCTTTCGTATTCAATCCCGATGCAATTTCTGTGTTTCATGGTCAATGTGAAGGTCCAAGGAATACAGTAAACCTGTCTGGTGCATCGGAATCTAATACTGGTCTCTCAGGAGCCGCTCAAAGCACAAAGACTTAGAAGATTCACTTTTCTTGTACTTGAGACGGGATTGTGATTTTTCTATTCAATTCCGACGCAATTTCTGTGTTTCATGGTCAATGTGAAGGTCCAAGGGATATAGTAAACCTGCACTGGTGCATCGGAATCTAAACTGGTCTGCCAGGAGCTTCTCAAAACTCAAACTTTTAGTAGATTCACTGTCCTTGTACTTAATCCCCGCATTGTGCATTTGGAATCCAATCCCGATACAATTTCTGAGTTTCATGGTTAATGTGAATGTCCAAGGGATACAGTAAACCTCACTGGTGCATCGGAATCTAGTACTGGTCTCCCAGGAGCCGCTCATAGCACAAACTCTAAGAAGTTTCACTCAACTTTTACTTAAGTCGGCATTGCATGTTTTGTATTCAATCCCGATGCAATATCTGTGTTTCATGGTCAATGTGAAGGTCCAAGGGATACAGTAAAAAATGCACTGGTGCATCGGAATCTAATACTGATCTCCCAGGAGCCGCTCAAAACACAAACTCTTAGAAGATTCACTCATCTTGTAGTTAAGTCGGCATTGTCCCTTTTGTATTCAATCCTGATGCAATTTCTGTGTTTCATGGTCAATTTGAAGGTCCAAGTGATACAGTAAACCTGCAGTGGTGCATCGGAATCTAATACTCGTTTTCCAGGAGCCGCTCAAGACACAAACCCTTAGAAGATTCACTCATCTTGTACTTAAGTCGGTTTTGTCCCTTTTGTATTCAATGCCGATGCATTTTCTGTGCTCCATGGTCAATGTGAATGTCCAAGGGATACAGTAAACCTGCACTGGTGCATCGGAATCTAATACTGGTCTCACAAGGAGTCGCTCAAACCACAAACTCTTGGAAGGAACACTCTTCTTGTACTTAAGTGGGCATTGTGCCTTTTGTATTCGATCTCTATGCAATTTCTGTGTTTCATGGTTAAGTTGAAGGTCCAAGGGATACAGTAAACCTGCGCTGGTAGGTCGGAATCTAATACAGGCCTCCCAGGAGCCGCTCAAAGACACAAACTCTTAGAAGATTCACTCTTCTTGTACTTAAGTCGCCATTCTGCATTTTGTATCCAATCCCGGTACAATTTCTGTGTTTCATGGTCAATGTGAATGTCAAAGGTATTCAGTAAACCTGCAATGGTGCATCGGAATCTAACACTGATCTCCCAGGAGCCGCTCAAAGCATAAACTCGTAGAGGAGTCACTCTTCTTGTACTTAAGTCGGCATTGTCCCGTTTGTATTCATTCCCGATGCAACTTCTGTGTTTCATGGTCAATATGAAGGTCCAGGGGGTACAGTAAACCTACATGGGTGCATCGGAATCTAATACTGGTCTCCCAGGAGCCGCTCAAAGCACAAACTCTAAGAAATTTCACCCTTCTTGTACTTAAGTCGGCATTGTCCCTTTTCATTCAATGCCGATGCAGTTTCAGACGTTCATGGTCAATGTGATGGTCCAAGGGATACAGTAAACGAGAACTGGTACATCGGAATCTAATACTGGTCTCCCAGGAGCCGCTCAAACCACAAATTCTTAGAAAATTCACTCTTTTTTTACTTAAGTCGGCATTGTCCATTTTATATTCAATCCCAATGCAATTTCAGTGTTTCATGGTCACGTTGACGCTCCAACGGATACAGTAAACCTTGACTGGTCCATCGGAATCTATTACTGGTCTCCCAGGAGCCGCTCAAAGCACAAACTCTTAGAAAATTCACTCTTCTTCTACTTAAGTCTTCACTGTCCCTTTTGTATTCAACCCCGATGCAATTTCTGTGTTTCATGGTCAATGTGAAGGTCCAAGGGATACCCTAAACCAGCACTGGTGCATCGGAATCAAATACTGGTCTCCCAGGAGCCGCTCAATGCACAAACTCTTAGAAGAATCATTCTTCTTGTACTTAAGGCGGAATTATGCATTTTGTATTCAATCCCTATGCAATTTCTTTGTATCATGGTCAATGTAAAGGTATAAGGGATACAGTAAACCTGCACTGGTGCATCGGAATCTAATACTGGTGTGCCAGGAGCCTCTCAAATCACTAACTCTTAGAAGATTCACTGTTCTTGTACTTAAGTCGGCATTGTGCATTTTGCATTCAATCCCGCTGGAATTTCTGTGATTCATGGTCAATGTGAAGGTCCAAGGGTTACAGGAAACCTGCACTGGTGCATCAGAATGTAATACTGGTCTCCTAGGAGCCGCTCAAAATAAAAACTCTTACAAGATTCACCCGTCTAGTACTTAAGACGGCAATGTGCCTTTTGTATTCAATCCCGATGCAATTTCTATGTATCACGGTCAATGTGAAGGTCCAAGGGATACAGTAAACCTGCACTGGTGCATCGGAATCTAATACTGGTCCCCAAGAGCCACTCAAAGCACAAACTCTTAGAAGATTCACTCTTCTTGTACTTAAGCCGGCATTGTGCATTTTGTATCCAATCCCGATCCAATTTCTATGTTTCATGGTCAATGAGAAGGTCCAAAGAATACAGTGAACTTGCACTGGTGCATCGGAATCTCATAGTGGTCTCCCAAGAGCAGCTCAAAGCACAAACTCGTAGAGGATTCACTCTTCATGTACTTAAGAAAGCATTGTACATTTTGTATTCATTCCCGATGCAATTTCTGTGTTTCATTGTCAATGTGAGGGTCCAAGGGATACGGTAAACCTGCACTAGTTCATCGGAATCGAATACTGGTCTCCCAGGGGCCGCTCAAAGCACAAACTCTTAGAAGATTCACTCATCTTGTCCTTAAGTCGACATTGTCCCAAAGGTATTTAATCTCGATGCAATTTCTGTGTTTCATGATCAATGTGAAGGTCCAAGGGATACAGTAAACCTGCACTGTTGCATCGAAATCTAATACTGGTCTCCCAGGAGCCGCTCAAAGCACAAACTCTTACAAGAATCACTCTTCTTGTCCTTAAGTTGGCATTTTCCCTTTTGTATTCAATCCCGATGCAATTTCTGTGATTCATGGTCAATGTGAAGGTCCAAGGGTTACAGTAAACCTGCACTGGTGCATCGGAATCTAATACTGGTCTGCCAGGAGCCTCTCTAAGCTCAAACTCTTAGGAGATTCACTGTTCTTGTACTTAAGTTGGCATTGTGCATATTGTATCCAATCGCGATACAATTGCTATGTTTCATGGTCAATGTGAACGTCCAAGGGATATAGTAAACCTGCACTGGTGCATCGGAATCCAATACTTGTCTCCCAGCAGCCGCTCAAAGCACAAACTCTTAGACGATTCACTCTTCTTGTACTTAAGATGGCATTGTCCCTTTTGTATTCAATCCCGATGCAATTTCCGTTATTCATGGTCAATGTAATGGTCCAAGGGTTACTGTAAAACTGCACTGGTGCATCAGAATGTAATACTGGTCCCCCAGGAATCACTCAGAGCTTAAACACGTAGAAGATTCACTCTTCCTTACTTAAGTAGTCGTTAACACTTTTGTAATCAATTCCGATGCAATTTCTTTGTTTCGTGGTCAATGTAAAGGTCCAAGTGATACAGTAAACCTGCAGAGGTGCATCGGAATCTAATACTGGTCTTCCAGGAACCGCTCAAGGCACAAACTCTTAGAAGATTCACTCATCTTGTACTTAAGTCGGTTTTGTCCCTTTTGTATTCAATGCCGATGCATTTTCTGTGCTCCATGGTCAATGTGATTGTCCAAGGGATACAGTAAACCTGCACTGGTGCATCGGAATCTAATACTGGTCTCACAAGGAGTCGCTCAAACCACAAACTCTTGGAAGATTCACTCTTCTTGTACTTAAGTGGGAATTGTGCCTTTTGTATTCGATCTCTATGCAATTTCTGTGTTTCATGGTCAAGTTGAAGGTCCAAGGGATACAGTAAACCTGCGCTGGTATGTCGGAATCTAATACAGGCCTCCCAGGAGCCGCTCAAAGACACAAACTCTTAGAAGATTCACTCTTCTTGTACTTAAGTCGCCATTGTGCATTTTGTATCCAATCCCGGTACAATTTCTGTGTTTCATGGTCAATGTGAATGTCAAAGGTATTCAGTAAACCTGCAATGGTGCATCGGAATCTAACGCTGATCTCCCAGGAGCCGCTCAAAGCATAAACTCGTAGAGGAGTCACTCTTCTTGTACTTAAGTCGGCATTGTCCCGTTTGTATTCATTCCCGATGCAACTTCTGTGTTTCATGGTCAATATGAAGGTCCAGGGGGTACAGTAAACCTGCATGGGTGCATCGGAATCTAATACTGGTCTCCCAGGAGCCGCTCAAAGCACAAACTCCTAGAAGATTCACTCTTCTTTTACTTAAGGCGGCATTGTGCATTTTGTATTCAATCCCGATGCAATTTCTGTGTTTCATGGTCAATGTGAAGGTCCAAGGGATGCAGTAAACCTGCACTGGAGCATTCTGAATCTTATATTGGTCTCCCAGAGCCTCTCAAATCTCCAAATCTTAGAAGATTCACTCTTCTTGTACTTAAGTCGGCATTGCCCCTTTTGTATACAATCCCGATGCAATGTCTGTGTTTCATGGTCAATTTGAACGTCCCAGTGATACAGTAAACCTGCACTGGTGCATCGGAATCTAATACTGGTCTTCCAGGAGCCGCTTAAGGCACAAACTCTTAGAAGATTCACTCATCTTGTACTTAAGTCGGTTTTGTCCCTTTTGTATTCAATTCCGATGCATTTTCTGTGCTCCATGGTCAATGTGAATGTCCAAGGGATACAGTAAACCTGCACTGGTGCATCGGAATCTAATACTGGTCTCACAAGGAGTCGCTCAAACCACAAACTCTTGGAAGATTCAATCTTCTTGTGCTTAAGTGGGCATTGTGCCTTTTGTATTCGATCTCTATGCAATATCTGTGTTTCATGGTCAAGTTGAAGGTCCAAGGGATACAGTAAACCTGCGCTGGTAGGTCGGAATCTAATACAGGCCTCCCAGGAACCGCTCAAATACACAGACTCTTGGAAGATTCACTCGTCTTGTATTTAAGACGGCATTGAGCCTTCTGTATTAAATCCCTTTGCAATTTCTATGTTTCACGGTCAATGTGAAGGTCCAAGGGATACAGTAAACCTGCACTGGTGCATCGGAATCTAATACTGGGCTCCCAGGAGCCTCTCAAAACTCAAACTTGTAGAAGATTCACTGTTCTTGTACTTAAGTCGGCATTGTGCATTTTGTATCCAAACCCGATACAATTATTGTGTTTCATGGTCAATGTGAATGTCCAAGGGATACAGTAAACCTGCAGTGGCGCATCGGAATCCAATTTTGGTCTCTCAGAAGCCGCTCAAAGCACAAACTCTTAGAAGATTCACTCTTCTTGTACTTAAGTTGGCATTGTCCATTTTGTATTCAATCCCGATGCAATTTCTGTGATTCATGGTCAATGTTACGGTCCAAGGGTTAAAGTAAACCTGCACTGGTGCATCAGAATCTAATACTGGTCTCCCAGGAGCCGCTCAAAGCACAAACTCTTAGAAGATTCGTTCTTTTTATACTTAAGTTGGCATTGTCCTTTTGTTTCAATTCCGATGCAATTTCTGTGATTCATGGTCAATGTGAAGGTTCAAAGGATGCAGTAAACCTGCACTGGTGCATCGGAATCTAATACTGGTCTGCCATGAGCTTCTCAAAACTCAAATTCTTAGTAGATTCACTGTCCTTGTACTTAAGTCGGCATTGTGCACTTTGCATCCAATGCCGATACAATTTCTGAGTTTCATGGTCAATGTGAATGTCCAAGGGATACAGTAATCCTGCACTGGTGCATCAGAATCCAATACTGGTCTCCGAGGAGCCGCTCAAAGCACAAACTCTTAGAAGATTCGTTCTTTTTATACTTAAATTGGCATTGTCCTTTTGTATTCAGTTCCGATGCAATTTCTGCGATTCATGGTCAATGTGAAGGTCCAAGGGTTACAGTAAACCTGCACTGGTGCATCAGAATCTAATATTGGTCCCCCAGGAGCCCCTCAAAGCACAAACTCTTAGAAGATTCACTCTTCTTGTACTTAAGACGGCATTGTGCCTTTTGTATTCAATCCCATTGCAATTTCTGTGTTTCATGGTCTAGTTGAATGTCCAAGGAAGACAGTAAACCTTCACCGGTGCATCGTAATCTATGACTGGTCTCCCAGGAGCCGCTCAAAGCACAATCTCTTAGAAGATTCACTCTTCTTGTACTTAAGTCGGCATTCTCCCTTTTAATTCAATCGCGATGCAGTTTCTGTGGTACATGGTCAATGTGAAGGTCAAATGGATGCAGTAAACGAGCACCGGTACATCGGAATCTAATACTGGGCTCCCAGGAGCCGCTCAAACCACAAATTCTTAGAAAATTCACTCTTCTTGTACTTAAGTCGGCATTGTGCATTTTGTATTCAATCCCCATGCAATTTCTGTGTTTCATGGTCAATGTGAAGGTCTAAGGGATACAGTTAACCTGCTCTGGAGCATCGGAATCTAATACAGGTTTCCCAGGATCCGCTCAAAGCACAAACTCTTAGAAGATTCACTCATCTTGTACTTAAGTCGGCATTGTGCAATTTGTATTCAATCCTGATGCAATTTCTTTGTTTTATGGTCAACGTGAAGGTCCAAGGGATACAGTAAACCTGCACTGGTGCCCCGTAATGTAATACAGGTCTACCAGGAGCCGCTCACACCACAAACTCGTAGAAGTCTCACTCTTCTTGTACTTAAATTGGCATTGTGCTTTTGCATTCGATCCCGATGCAATTTCTTTGTTCAATGGTCAATGTGAAGGTCCAAGGGATACGGTAAACCTGCTCTGGTTCATCGGAATCTATTACTGGTCTCCCAGGAGCCGCTCAAAGCACAAACTCTTAGAAAATTCACTCTTCTAGTACCTAAGTCGGCATTGTGCATTTTGTATTCAATCCTGATGCAATTTCTTTGTTTCATGGTCAATGTGAAGGTCCAAGGGATACAGTAAATCTGCACTGGTGCATCGGAATCTAATGCTGGTCTGCCAGGAGCCTCTCAAAACTCAAAGTCTTAGAAGATTCACTGTTCTTGTACTTAAGTCAGCATTGTGCATTTTGGAGTCACTCCAGATGCAATTTCTTTGTTTCGTGGTCAATGTGAATGTCCAAGGGATACAGTAAACCTGCACTGGTGCATCGGAATCCAATATTGGTCTCCCTGGAGCCGCTCAAAGCACAAACCCTTAGAAGAATCACTCTTCTTGTACTTAAGTTGGCATAGTCCCTTTTGTATTCAATCCCGATGCAATTTCTGTGATTCATGGTCAATGTGAAGGTCCAAGGGTTACTGTAAACCTGCATTGGTGCATCGGAAACTAATACTGGTCTACCAGGAGCCGCTCGAAGCACAAACGCTTCGACGATTCACAGTTCTTGTACTTAAGTTGGCATTGTCCCTTTTGTATTCAATCCCGATGCAATATCTGTGATTCATGGTCAATGTGATTGTCCAAGTGTTACTGTAAACTTGCGCTGGTGCGTCAGAATCTAATACTGGTCCCCCAAGAGCCGATCAAAGCACAGACTCTTAGAAGATTCACTCTTCTTGTACTTAAGTCGACATTGTGCATTTTGTATCCAATCCCGATACAATTTCTATGTTTCATGGTCAATGAGAAAGTCCAAAGGATACAGTGAACTTGCACTGGTGCATCGGAATCTCGTAGTGGTCTCCCAAGAGCCGCTCAAAGCACAAACTCGTAGAGGATTCACTCTTTTTGTACATAGGTCGACATTGTACCTTTTGTATTCATTCCCGATGCAATTTCTGTGTTTCATGGTCAATGTGAAGGTCCCAGGGATCAGTAACCCTGCACTGGTGCAGCGGAATCTAA
Organism: Schistocerca piceifrons; assembly: GCF_021461385.2. Lineage (NCBI taxonomy): Eukaryota > Metazoa > Arthropoda > Insecta > Orthoptera > Acrididae > Schistocerca > Schistocerca piceifrons. The sequence goes on from NC_060139.1 coordinate 1,125,316,910, forward strand.
CACTGGTCTCCCAGGAGCCGCTCAAAGCACAAACTCTTAGAGGATACACTGTTCTTGTACTTAACTCCGCATTGCCCCTTTTGATTTCATTCCCGATGAATTTCTGTCTTTCATGGTCAATGTGAAGGTCCAAGGGATACGGTAAACCTGCACTAGTTCATCGGAATCTAATGCTGGTCACCCAGGGGCCGCTCAAAGTACGAACTCTTAGAAGATTCACTCATCTTGTTCTTAAGTCGGCATTGTCCCAATTGTATTCAATCTCCATGCAATATCTGTGTTTCATGGTCAATGTGAAGGTCCTAGAGATACAGTAAAACTGCACTGGTGCATTGGAATCTAATACTGGTCTCCCTGGAGCCGCTCGAAGCACAAAATCTTAGAAGATTCACTTTTATTGTACTTAAGTAATCGTTGTGCCTTTTGTGTGCAATCCCGATGCAATTTCTGTGTTTCATGGTCTATGTGAAGGTCCAACGGATACAGTAAACCTGCACAGTTTCATCGGAATCTAATTCTGGTCTCCTAGGAGCCGCTCAAATCACAAAATCATAGAAGATTCACTCTTCATTTACTTAAGTCGGCATTGTCCCTCTTGTATTCAATCTCGATGCAATTTCTGTGTTTCATGGTCAATGTGAAGGTCCAAGTGATACAGTAAACCTGCACAGTTGCATCGGAATCTAATACTGGTCTCCCAGGAGCCGCTCAAACACAAACTCTTAGAAGATTCACTCTTCTTGTACTTAAGACGGCATTGTCCCATTTGTATTCAATTCAGATACAATTTCTGTGTTTCATGGTCAATGTGAAGGACCAATGGATACAGTAAACCTGCACTGGTGCCGCGGAATCAATTACTGGTCTCCCAGGAGCCGCACAAACCACAAACTCTTAGAATATTTACTCTTCTTGTGCTTAAGTCGATATTGTGCCTTTTGTATTCAATCCCAATGCAATTTCTGTGTTTCATGGTCAATGTGAAGGTCAAAGGGATACAGTAAACGTGCACTGGTGCCTCGTAAACTAATACAGGTCTCCCAAGATCAGCGTAAATCACAAACTCGTAGAAGATTCACTCTTCTTGTACTTAAGTTGGGATTGTGCATTTTGCATTCAATCTCGATTCAATTTCTGTGTTTCATGGTCAATGTGAAGGTCCAAGGGATACAGTTAACCTGCTCTGGTGCATCGGAATCCAATACTGGTGTTCCAGGAGCCGCTGAAAGCACAAACTCTTAGAAGATTCACTCTTCTTGTATTTAAGTCGGCATTGTGTCTTTTGTATTCAATCCCGATGAAATAACTGTCCTTCATGGTCAATGCGAAGGTCCAAGGGATACAGTAAACTTGCACTGGTGCATTGGAATCTATTACTGGTCTCCCAGGAGCCACTCAAAGCTCAAACTCTTAGAAGATTCACTCTTCTTGTACTCAAGTCGGCCTTGAGCATTTTGTATCCAATCCGGATACAATTTCTGTGTTTCATGGTCAATGTGAATATCCAAGGGATACAGTAAACCTGCACTGGTGCATCGGAATCCAATACTGGTCTCCCAGGAGCCGCTCAAAGCACAAACTCTTAGAAGATTCAATCTTCTTGTACTTAAGTCGGCATTGTGCGTTTTTTATTCAATCCCGATGCAATTTCTGTGCTTCATGGTCAATGTGAAGGTCCAAGGGATACACTAAACCTGGACTGGTGCATCGGAATCTAATACTGGTGTCCCAAGGGGCCGCTCATAGTACAAACTCTTAGAAGATTCACTCTTCCTGTACTTAAGTCGGCATTGTGCCTTTTGTTATCGATCCCGATGCAATTTCTGTGTTTAATAGTCAATCTGAAGGTCCCAGGGATACAGTAAACCTGCACAGGTGTATCGGAATCAAATACTGGTCTCCAAGGAGCTGCTCAAAGCACAAACTCTTAGGAGATTAACTCATCCTGTTCTTATGTCGACATTGTCCCATATGTATTCAATCCCGATGCAATTTCTGTGTTTCATGGTCAATGTGATGTCCCAAGCGATAGAGTAAGCCCGCACTGGTGCAGCGGAATGTAATACTGGTCTCCCAGGGGTCGCTCAAAGCTCAAACTCTTAGAAGATTCACTCATCTTGTTTTTAAGTCGGCATTGTCAAGAAGGTATTCAATCTCGATGCAATTTCTGTGTTTCATGGTCAATGTGAAGGTCCAAGGGATACAGTAAACCTGCACTGTTGCATCGGAATCTAATACTGGTCTCCCAGGAGCCGCCCAAAGCACCAAGTCTTAGAAAAATCACTCTTCTTGTACTTAAGTTGGCATTGTCCCTTTTGTATTCAATCCCAATGCAATTTCTGTGATTCATGGTCAATGTGAAGGTCCAAGGGTTACAGTAAACCTGCACTGGTGCATCGGAATCTAATACTGGTGTGCCAGGAGCCTCTCAGAACTCAAACTCTTAGAACATTCACTGTTCTTGTACTTAAGTCGGCCTTGTATATTTCGTATCCAATCCGGATACAATTTCTGTGTTTCATGGTCAATGTGAATGTCCAAGGGATACAGTAAACCTGCACTCGTGCATCGGAATCCAATACTGGTCTCCCAGGAGCCGCTCAAAGCACAAACTCTTAGAAGATGTTCTCTTCTTGTACTTAAGTTGGCATTGTCCCTTTTGTGTTCAATCCCGATGCAATCTCTGTGATTCATGGTCAATGTGAAGAGCCAAGGGTTACATTAAACAGGCACTGGTGCATCAGAATCTAATACTGGTCCCCCAGGAATCACTCAGAGCACAAACCTATAGAAGATTCTCTCTTCCTTACTTAAGTAGGCGTTAACCCATTTGTAATCAATCCCGATGCAATTTCTGTGTTTCATGGTCAATGTAATGGTCCAAGTGATACAGTTAACCTATACTGGTGCATCGGAATCTACTACTGGTCTCCCAGGAGCCGCACATAGAACAAACTCTTAGAAGATTCACTCTTCTTGTACTTAAGTCGGCATAGTTCATTTTGTATTCAATCCCGATGCAATATCTGTGTTCCATGGTCAATGTGAAGGTCCAAGCGATACAGTACCCCTGCACTGGTGCATTGGAATCTAAAACTGGTCTCCAAGGAGCCGCTCAAAGTAGACTCTTAGAAGATTCACTCTTCTTGTACTTAAGTCGGCATTGTGCGTTTTGTATTCAATCCCGATGCAATATCAGTGCTTCATGGTCAATGTGATGGTCCAAGGGATACACCAAACCTGGACTGGTGCATCGGATTCTAATACTGGTGTCCCAAGGGGCCACTCAAAGCACAAACTCTTAGAAGATTCACTCTTCTTGTACTTAAGTCGGCATAGTTCATTTTGTATTCAATCCCGATGCAATATCTGTGTTCCATGGTCAATGTGAAGGTCCAAGCGATACAGCACCCCTGCACTGGTGCATCGGAATCTAAAACTGGTCTCCCTGGAGCCGCTCAAAGCGCAAAATCTTTGAAGATTCACTTTTATTGTACTTAAGTACTCATTGTGCCTTTTGCATTCAATCCCGATGAAATTTCTGTGTTTCATGGTCAATGTGAAAGTCCAAGGGATACAGTAAACCTGCTCTGGTGCATCGTAATGTAATACTGGTCTTCCAGGAGCCGCTGAAAGCACAAACTCTTAGAAGATTGACTCTTCTTGTATTTAAGGCGGCATTGTGCCTTTTGTATTCAATCCCGATGAAATTACTGTCCTTCATGGTCAATGTGAAGGTCCAAGGGATACAGTAAACCTGCACTGGTGCATCGGAAGCTATTACTGGTCTCCCAGGAGCCGCTCAAAGCTCAAACTCTTAGAAGATACACAGTTCCTGTACTTAAGTCGGCATTGTGCGCTTTGTATTGAATCGCGATGCAATTTCTTTGTTTCATGTTCAATGTGAAGGTCCAGGGGATATAGTAAACCTGCACTGGTGCATCGGAATCCAATACTGGCCTCCCAGGAGCCGCTCAAACACAAACTCTTGGAAGATTCACTCTTCTTGTACTTACGTCGGCATAGTGCATTTTGTATTCAATCCGGATGCAATTTCTTTGTTTCATGGTCAATGTAATGGTCCAAGGGATACAGTAAACATGCACTGGTGCATCGGAATCTAATACTGGGCTCCCGGGAGCCTCTCAAATCTCAAACTCTTAGAAGATTCACTGTTGTTGTACTTAAGTCCCCATTGTGCATTTTGGATCCAATCCCGATACAATTTCAGTGTTTCATGGTCACGTTGAAGCTCCAAGGGATACAGTAAACCTTCACTGGTCCATCGGAATCTATTACTGGTCCCCCAGGAGCCGCTCAAAGCACAATATCTTAGAAGATTCACTCTACTTGTACTCAAGTCGGCATTGTCCCTTTTAATGCAATCCTGATGCAGTTTCTGTGTTTCACGGTCAATGTGAAGGTCCAAGGCATACACTAAACTAGCACTGGTGCATCGGAATCAAATACTGGTCTCCCAGGAGCCGCTCAAAGCACAAACTCTTAGAAGATTCACTCTTCTTGTACTTAAGTCGGCATTGTGCATTTTGTATCCAATCCCGATACAATTTCTGTGTTTCATGGTCAATGTGAAGGTCGAAGGGGTACAGTAAACCTGCACTGGTGCATGAGAATCTAATACTGGTCTCCCAGGAGCCGCTCAAAGTTCAAACACTTAGAAGATTCACTGGTCTTGTACTTAAGACGGCATTGTGCCTTTTGTATTCAATCCCGATGCAATTTCTATGTTTCACGGTCATTGTGAAGGTCCAAGGGATACAGTAAACCTGCACTGGTGCATCGGAATCCAATACTGGCCTTCTAGAAGCCGCTCAAAGTAAAAACTCTTAGACGATTCACTCTTCTTGTACTTAAGTTGCATTGTCCCTTTTGTATTCAATCCCGATGCAATTTCTGTGATTCTTGTTCAATGTGATGGTCCAAGGGCTACTGTAAACCTGCACTGGTGCATCACAATATAATACTGGTCCCCCAGGAAACACTCAGAGCAAAAACACATAGAAGATGCACTCTTCTTTACTTAGGTAGGCGTTAACCCTTTTGTAATCAATCCCAATGCAATTTCTGTGTTTCATATTCAATGTAAAGGTCCAAGTGATACAGTAAAACTGCACTGGTGCATCGGAATCTACTACTGTTCTCCCGGGAGCCGCACATAGAACCAAATCTAAGAAGATTCACTCTTCTTGTACTTAAGTCGGCATTGTGCATTTTATATTCAATCCCGATGCAATATCTGTGTTCCATGATCAATGTGAAGGTCGAAGCGATACAGTAAACCTTCACTGGTCCATCGGAATCTATTACTGGTCCCAGGAGCCGCTCAAAGGACAAACTCTTAGAAGATTCACTCTTCTTGTACTTAAGTCGCCAGTGTGCCTTTTGTATTCAATCCCGATGCAATTTCTGTGTTTTATGGTCAATCTGAAGGTCCAAGGGATGCAGTAAACCTGCACTGGTGCATCGGATTTTACTACTGGTCTCCCAGGAGCCGGTCATAGAATAAACTCTTAGAAGATTCACTCTTCTTGTACTTAAGTCGGCATTGTGCATTTTGTAATCGATCCCAATGCAATATCTGTGTTTCATGGTCAAGCTGAATGTCCAAGGGATACAGTAAACCTGCAATGGTGCATCGGAAACTAATACTGGTCCCCCAGGAGCCGCTCAAAGTTCAAACTCTTTGAAGATTCACTTGTCTTGTACTTAAGACGACATTGTGCATTTTGTATTCAATCCCGATGCAATTTCCATGTTTCATGGTCAATGTGATGGTCCAAGGGATACAGTAAACCGGCACTGGTGCATCGGAATCTGATACTTGGCTCCCGGGAGCCTCTCAAATCTCAAACACTTAGAAGATTCACTGTTATTGTACTTATGTCGGCATAGTGCATTTTGTATCCAATCCCGATACAATTTCAGTGTTTCACGGTCAATGTGAAGGTCCAAGGGATACACCAAACCAGCACTGGTCCATCGGAATCAAATACTGGTCTCCCAGGAGCCGCTCAAAGCACAAACTCTCAGAAGATTCACTCTTCTTGTACTTAAGTCGGCATTGTACATTTTGTATTCCTTCCCGATGCAATTTCTTTGTTTCATGGACAATGTAATGGTCCAAGGGATACAGTAAACCTGCACTGGTGCATCGGAATCTAATACTGGTGTGGCAGGAGCCTCTCAAATCTCTATTTCTTAGAAAATTCACTGTTCTTTTACTTAAGTCGGCATTGTGCATTTTGTATCCAATCCCGATACAATTTCTGTGTTTCATGGTCGTTGTGAAGGTCGAAGGGATACAGTAAACCTGCACTGGTGCATCGGAATTCAATACTGGACTCCTAGGAGCCGCTCAAAGCACAAACTCTTTGAAGATTCACTCTTCTAGTACTTAAGTTGGCATTGTCCCTTTTGTATTCAATCCCGATGCAATTTATGTGATTCATGGTCAATGTGAAGGTCCAAGGGTTACAGTATACCTGCACTGGTGCATCAGAATCTAATACTGGTCTCCCAGGAGCCGCTCAAAATTCGAACTCTTAGAAGATTCACTCGTCTTGTACTTAAGACGGTATTGTGCCTTTTGTATTCAATCCCGATGCTATTTCTATGTTTCACGGTCAATGTGAAGGTCCAAGGGATACAGTAAACCTGCAATGGTCCATCGGAATCTAATACTGGGCCCCCAGGATCCTCTCAAATCCCAAACTTGTAGAAGATTCACTGTTCTTGTACTTAAGTCGAAATTGTGCATTTTGTATTTAATCCCGATACAAATATTGTGTTTCATGGGCAATGTGAGTGTCCAAGGGATACAGTAAACCTGCACTGGTGCATCAGAATCTGATACTGGTCCCCCAAGAGCCACTCAAAGCACAAACTCTTAGAAGATTCACTCTTCTTGTACTTAAGTCGGCATTGTGCATTTTGTATCCAATCCCAATCCAATTTCTATGTTTCATGGTCAATGAGAAGGTCCAAAGAATACAGTGAACTAGCACTGGTGCATCGGAATCTGATAGTGGTCTTCCAAGAGCAGCTCAAAGCACAAACTCGTAGAGGATTCACTCTTTATGTACTTAAGAAAGCATTGCATCTTTTGTATTCATTCCCGATGCAATTTCTGTGTTTCATGGTCAATGTAAAGGTCCAAGGGATACGGTAAACCTGCACTAGTTCATCGGAATCTAATACAGGTCTCCCAGAGGACGCTCAAAGCACAAACTCTTAGAAGATTCACTCATCTTGTTCTTAAGTCGACATTGTCCCAAAGGTATTCAATCTCGATGCAATTTCTGTGTTTCATGATCTATGTGAAGGTCCAAGGGATACAGTAAACCTGCACTGTTGCATCGAAATCTAATACTGGTCTCCAAGGAGCCGCTCAAAGCACAAACTCTTAGAAGAATCACTCTTCTTGTACTTAAGTTGGCATTGTCCCTTTTGTATTCAATCCCGATGCAATTTCTGTGATTCATGGTCAATGTGAAGGTCCAAGGGTTACAGTAAACCTGCACTGGTGCATCGGAATCTAATACTGGGCTGCCAGGAGCCTCTCAAAACTCAAACTCTTAGGAGATTCACTGTTCTTGTACTTAAGTTGGCATTGTGCATATTGTATCCAATCCCGATACAATTTCTATGTTTCATGGTCAATGTGAACGTCCAAGGGATATAGTAAACCTGCACTGGTGATCGGAATCCAATACTTGTCTCCCAGGAGCCGCTCAAAGCACAAACTCTTAGACGATTCACTCTTCTTGTACTTAAGTTGGCATTGTCCCTTTTGTATTCAATCCCGATGCAATTTCTGTTATTCATGGTCAATGTGATGGTCCGAGGGTTACTGTAAAACTGCACTGGTGCATCAGAATGTAATACTGGTCCCCCAGGAGCCGCACATAGAACAAACTCTAAGAAGATTCACTCTTCTTGTACTTAAGTCGGCATTGAGCATTTTGTACTCAATCCCGATGCAATATCTGTGTTCCATGGTCAATGTGAAGGTCGAAGCGATACAGTAAACCTGCACTGGTGCATCGCAATCTAATACTGGCCTCCAAGGAGCCGGTCAAAGTACAAACTCTTAGAAAATTCACTCTTCTTGTACTTAAGTCGCCATTGTGCCTTTTGTATTCAATCCCGATGGAATATCTAAGCTTCATGGTCAATGTGAGGGTCCAAGGGGTACAGTAAACCTGCACTGCTGCATCGGAATCTAATACTGGTGTCCCAAGGAGCCGCTCAAAGCACAAACTCTTAGAAGATTCACTCTTCTTGTACTTAAGTCGGCATTGTGCGTTTTGTATTCAATCGCGAAGCAATTTCTTTGTTTCATGTTCAATGTGAGGGTCCAAGGGATACAGTAAACCTGCACTGGTGCATCGGAAACTAATTCTGGTATCCCAGGAGCCTCTCAAAACTCAAATTCTTGGTAGATTCACTGTTCTTGTACTTAGGATGGCATTGTGCATTTTGTATCCAATCCCGATACAATTTCTCTGTTTCATGGTCAATTTGAATGTCCAAGGGATACAATAACACCGCACAGGTGCATCGGAATCCAATACTGGTCTCTCTGGAGCCGCTCAAAGCACAAACTCTTAGAAGACTCACTCTTCTTGTGCTTAAGTCGGCGTTGTCCCTTTTGTAATCAATCCCGACGCAATTTCTGTGTTTCATGGTCAATGCAAAGGTCCAAGTGATACAGAAAACCTGCAGTGGTGCATCGGATTCTATTACTGGTCTCCCAGGAGCCACTCACAGAATAAACACTTAGAAGATTCACTCTTCTTGTACTTAAGTCGGCATTGTTCATTTTGTAATCGATCCCGATGCAATATCTGTGTTTCATGGTGAAGCTGAACGTCGAAGGGATACAGTAAACCTGCACTGGTGTATCGGAATCTATGACTGGTCTCCCAGGAGCCACTCAAAGCACAAACTCTTAGAAGATTCACTCCTCTTGTACTTAAGTTGGCATTGTGCATTTTGTATTCAATCCCGATGCAATTTCTTTGTTTCATGGTCAATGTAAAGGTCCAAGTGATACAGTAAACCTGCAGTGGTGCATCGGAATCTAATACTGCTCCCCCAGGAACCTCTAAAAACTCAGACTTGTAGAAGATTCACTGTTCTTGTACTTAAGTCGGCATTGTGCATTTTGTGTCCAATCCCGATACAATTATTGTGTTTCATGGTCAATGTGAGTGTCCAAGGGATACAGTAAACCTGCCGTGGTGCATCGGAATCCAATACTGGTGTCTCAGGAGCCGCTCAAAGCACAAACTCTTAGAAGATTCACCCTTCTTGTACTTAAGTCGGCATTGTGCATTTTGCATTCAATCCCGATGCAATTTCTGTGTTTCATGGTCAATGTGAAGGTCCAAGGGATACAGTAAACCTGCACTGGTGCATCGGAATCTAATGCTGGTCTGCCAGGAGCCTCTCAAAGCTCAAGGTATTAGAAGATTCACTGTTCTTGTACTTAAGTCGACATTGTGCATTTTGCATCCAATCCAGATACAATCTGTGAGTTTCATGGTCAATGTGAATGTCCAAGGGATACAGTAAACCAGCACTGGTGCATCAGAATCCAATACTGGTCTCCCAGGAGCCGCTCCAAGCACAAACTCTTAGAAGATTCGTTCTTCTTGTACTTAAGTTGTCATTGTCCCTTTTGTATTCAATTCCGATGCAATTTCTGTGATTCATGGTCAATGTGAAGGTCCAAGGGATACAGTTAACCTGCTCCGGTGCATCAGAATCTAATACTGGTCTCCCAGGAGCCGCTCAATGCACAAACTCTTAGAAGATTCACTCAACTTGTACTTAATTCGGCATTGTGTATTTTGTATTCAATCCCGATGCAATTTCTTTGTTTCATGGTCAACGTGAAGGTCCAAGGGATACGGTAAACCTGCTCTGGTGCATCGGAATCAATTACTGGTCCCCCAGGAGCCGCTCAAAGCACAAACTCTTAGAAGATTCGTTCTTCTTGTACTTAAGTTGTCATTGTCCCTTTTGTATTCAATTCCGATGCAATTTCTGTGATTCATGGTCAATGTAAAGGTCCAAGGGATACAGCAAACCTGCACTGGTGCATCGGAATCTAATGCTGGTCTGCCAGGAGCCTCTCAAAACTCAAGGTCTTAGAAGATTCACTCTTCTTGTACTTAAGTCGGCATTGTGCATTTTGTATTCAATCCCGATGCAATTTCTTTGTTTCATGGTCAATGTGAGTGTCCAAGGGACACAGTAAACCTGCAGTGGTGCATCGGAATCCAACACTGGTCTCTCAGGAACCGCTCAAAGCACAAACTCTTAGAAGATTCACTCTTCTTGTACTTAAGCTGGCATTGTCCCTTTTGTATTCAATCCCGATGCAATTTCTGTGATTCATTGTCAATGTGACGGCCCAAGGGTTAAAGTAAACGTGCACTGGTGCATCAGAATCTAATACTGGTCTCCCCGGAGCCGCTCAAAGCACAAACTCTTTGAAGATTCACTCGTCTTGTACTTAAGACGGCATGGTGCCTTTTGTAATCTATCCCGATGCAATTTCTGTGTTTTATGATCAATCTGAAGGTCCAAGGGTTACTGTAAACCTGCACAGGTGCATCAGAATCTAATACTGGTCCCCCAAGAGCCACTCAAAGCACAAACTCTTAGAAGATTCACTCTTCTTGTACTTAAGTCGGCATTGTGCATTTTGTATCCAATCCCGATCCAATTTCTATGTTTCGTGGTCAATGAGAAGGTCCAAAGAATACAGTGAACTTGCACTGGTGCATCGGAATCTCATAGTGGTCTCCCAAGAGCAGCTCAAAGCACAAACTCGAAGAGGATTCACTCTTCATGTTCTTAAGAAAGCATTGTACCTTTTGTATTCCTCCCCGATGCAATTTCTGTGTTTCATGGTCAATGTGAAGGTCCAAGGGATACGGTAAACCTGCACTAGTTCATCGGAATCTATTACTGGTCTCCCAGGGGCCGCTCAAAGCACAAACTCTTAGAAGATTCACTCATCTTGTTCTTAAGTCGACATTGTCCCAAAGGTATTCAATCTCGATGCAATGTCTGTGTTTCATGATCAATGTGAAGGTCCAAGGGATACAGTAAACCTGCACTGTTGTATCGAAATCTAATACTGGTCTCCCAGGAGCCGCTCAAAGCACAAACTCTTAGAAGAATCACTCTTCTTGTACTTAAGTTGGCATTGTCCATTTTGTATTCAATCCCGATGCAATTTCTGTGATTCATGGTCAATGTGAAGGTCCAAGGGTTACAGTAAACCTGCACTGGTGCATCGGAATCTAATACTGGTCTGCCAGGAGCCTCTCAAAGCTCAAACTCTTAGGAGATTCACTGTTCTTGTACTTAAGTTGGCATTGTGCATATTGTATCCAATCCCGATACAATTTCTATGTTTCATGGTCAATGCGAACGTCCAAGGGATATAGTAAACCTGCACTGGTGCATCGGAATCCAATACTTGTCTCCCAGGAGCCTCTCAAAGCACAAACTCTTAGACGATTCACTCTTCTTGTACTTAAGTTGGCATTGTCCCTTTTGTATTCAATCCCGATGCAATTTCTGTTATTCATTGTCAATGTGATGGTCCAAGGGTTACTGTAAAACTGCACTGGTGCATCAGAATGTAATACTGGTCCCCCAGGAATCACTCAGAGCTTAAACACATAGAAGATTCACTCTTCTTTACTTAAGTGTTCGTTAACACTTTTGTAATCAATTCCGATGCAATTTCTGTGTTTCGTGGTCAATGTAAAGGTCCAAGTGATACAGTAAACCTGCACTGGTGCATCGGAATCTACTACTGGTCTCCCAGGAGCCGCACATAGAACAAACTCTAAGAAGATTCACTCTTCTTGTACTTAAGTCGGCATTGTGCATTTTGTATTCAATCCCGATGCAATATCTGTGTTCCATGGTCAATGTGAAGCTCGAAGCGATACAGTAAACCTGCACTGGTGCATCGGAATCTAATACCGGCCTCCAAGGAGCCGGTCAAAGTACAAACTCTTAGAAAATTCACTCTTCTTGTACTTAAGTCGCCATTGTGCCTTTCGTATTCAATCCCGATGCAATGTCTAAGCTTCATGGTCAATGTGAAGGTCCAAGGGGTACAGTAAACCTGCACTGCTGCATCGGAATCTAATACTGGTGTCCCAAGGAGCCGCTCAAAACACAAACTCTTAGAAGATACACTTTTCTTGTACTTAAGTCGGCATCGTTCATTTTGTAATCGATCCCGATGCAATATCTGTGTTTCATGGTCAAGCTGGACGTCCAAGGGATACAGTTAACCTGCTCTGGTGCATCGGAATCTAATACTGGTCTCCCAGGAGCCGCTCAATGCACAAACTCTTAGAAGATTCACTCAACTTGTACTTAAGTCGGCATTGTGTAATTTGTATTCAATCCCGATACAATTTCTGAGTTTCATGGTCAAAGTGAATGTCCAAGGGATATAGTAAACCTGCACTGGTGCATCAGAATCCAATACTGGTCTCCCAGGAGCGGCTCCAAGCACCAACTCTTAGAAGATTCGTTCTTCTTGTACTTAAGTTGTCATTGTCCCTTTTGTATTCAATTCCGATCCAATTTGTGTGATTCATGGTCAATGTGAAGGTCCAAGGGATACAGTTAACCTGCTCTGGTGCATCGGAATCTAATACTGGTCTCCCAGGAGCCGCTCAATGCACAAACTCTTAGAAGATTCACTCAACTTGTACTTAAGTCGGCATTGTGTATTTTGTATTCAATCCCGATGCAATTTCTTTGTTTCATGGTCAACGTGAAGGTCCAAGGGATACGTTAAACCTGCTCTGGTGCATCGGAATCAATTACTGGTCTCCCAGGAGCCGCTCAAAGCACAAACTCTTAGAAGATTCACTCTTCTAGTACTTAAGTCGGCATTGTGCATTTTGTATTCAATCCCGATGCAATTAACTTGTTTCTTGGTCAATGTAAAGATCCGAGGGATACAGTAAACCTGCACTGGTGCATCGGAATCTAATACTGGTGTCCCAAGGAGCCGCTCAAAGTACAAACTCTTAGAAGATCCACTCTTCTTGTACTTAAGTCGGCATTGTGCCTTTTGTAATCGATCCCGATGCAATTTCTGTGTTTCATGGTCAAGCTGAGGGTCCAAGGGATACAGTAAACCTGCACTGGTGCATCGGAATCTAATACTGGTGAGCCAGGAGCCTCTCAAATCTCTAACTCTTAGAAGATTCACTCTTCTTGCACTGAAGCCGGCATTGTGCATTTTGTATCCAATCCCGATACAATATCCGTGTTTCATGGTCAATGTGAATGTCCAAGGGATACAGTAAACCTGCACTGGTGCATCGGAATGTAATAGTGGTGTCTCAGGAGCCGCTCAAAGCACAAACTCTTTGAAGATTCACTCGTCTTGTCCTTAAGACGTCATTGTGCCTTTTGTATTCAATCCCGATGCAATTTCTATGTTTCATGGTCAATGTGAAGGTCCAAGGGATACAGTAAACCTGCGCTGGTGCATCGGAATCTAATACTGGACTGCCTGGAGCTTCTCAAGGCTCAAAGTCTTAGAAGATTCACTCTTCTTGTACTTAACTCGGCATTGTGCATTTTGTATCCAATCCCGATACAATTTCTGTATTTCACGGTCAATGTGAATGTCCAAGGGATACTGTAAACCTGCACTGGTGCATCAGAATCCAATACTGGTCTCCCAGGAGCCGCTCCAAGCACCAACTCTTAGAAGATTCGTTCTTCTTGTACTTAAGTTGTCATTGTCCCTTTTGTATTCAATTCCGATCCAATTTGTGTGATTCATGGTCATTGTGAATGTCCAAGGAATACAGTTAACCTGCTCTGGTGCATCGGAATCTAATACTGGTCTCCCAGGAGCCGCTCAAAGCACAAACTCTTAGAAGATTCACTCTTCTTGTACTTAAGCTGGCATTGTCCCTTTTGTATTCAATCCCGATGCAATTTCTGTGATTCATGGTCAATGTGACGGCCCAAGGGTTAAAGTAAACGTGCACTGGTGCATCAGAATCTAATACTGGTCTCCCCGGAGCCGCTCAAAGCACAAACTCTTTGAAGATTCACTCGTCTTGTACTTAAGACGGCATGGTGCCTTTTGTAATCGATCCCGATGCAATTTCTGTGTTTTATGGTCAATCTGAAGGTCCAAGGGTTACTGTAAACCTGCACAGGTGCATCAGAATCTAATACTGGTCCCCCAAGAGCCACTCAAAGCACAAACTCTTAGAAGATTCACTCTTCTTGTACTTAAGTCGGCATTGTGCATTTTGTATCCAATCCCGATCCAATTTTTATGTTTCGTGGTCAATGAGAAGGTCCAAAGAATACAGTGAACTTGCACTGGTGCATCGGAATCTCATAGTGGTCTCCCAAGAGCAGCTCAAACACAAACTCGAAGAGGATTTACTCTTCATGTTCTTAAGAAAGCATTGTACCTTTTGTATTCCTTCCCGATGCAATTTCTGTGTTTCATGGTCAATGTGAAGGTCCAAGGGATACGGTAAACCTGCACTAGTTCATCGGAATCTATTACTGGTCTCCCAGGGGCCGCTCAAAGCACAAACTCTTAGAAGATTCACTCATCTTGTTCTTAAGTCGACATTGTCCCAAAGGTATTCAATCTCGATGCAATGTCTGTGTTTCATGATCAATGTGAAGGTCCAAGGGATACAGTAAAGCTGCACTGTTGCATCGAAATCTAATACTGGTCTCCCAGGAGCCGCTCAAAGCACAAACTCTTAGAAGAATCACTCTTCTTGTACTTAAGTTGGCATTGTCCATTTTGTATTCAATCCCGATGCAATTTCTGTGATTCATGGTCAATGTGAAGGTCCAAGGGTTACAGTAAACCTGCACTGGTGCATCGGAATCTAATACTGGTCTGCCAGGAGCCTCTCAAAGCTCAAACTCTTAGGAGATTCACTGTTCTTGTACTTAAGTTGGCATTGTGCATATTGTATCCAATCCCGATACAATTTCTATGTTTCATGGTCAATGCGAACGTCCAAGGGATATAGTAAACCTGCATGGTGCATCGGAATCCAATACTTGTCTCCCAGGAGCCTCTCAAAGCACAAACTCTTAGACGATTCACTCTTCTTGTACTTAAGTTGGCATTGTCTTTTTTGTATTCAATCCCGATGCAATTTCTGTTATTCATTGTCAATGTGATGGTCCAAGGGTTACTGTAAAACTGCACTGGTGCATCAGAATGTAATACTGGTCCCCCAGGAATCACTCAGAGCTTAAACACATAGAAGATTCACTCTTCTTTACTTAAGTATTCGTTAACACTTTTGTAATCAATTCCGATGCAATTTCTGTGTTTCGTGGTCAATGTAAAGGTCCAAGTGATACAGTAAACCTGCACTGGTGCATCGGAATCTACTACTGGTCTCCCAGGAGCCGCACATAGAACAAACTCTAAGAAGATTCACTCTTCTTGTACTTAAGTCGGCATTGTGCATTTTCTATTCAATCCCGATGCAATATCTGTGTTCCATGGTCAATGTGAAGCTCGAAGCGATACAGTAAACCTGCACTGGTGCATCGGAATCTAATACCGGCCTCCAAGGAGCCGGTCAAAGTACAAACTCTTAGAAAATTCACTCTTCTTGTACGTAAGTCGCCATTGTGCCTTTCGTATTCAATCCCGATGCAATGTCTAAGCTTCATGGTCAATGTGAAGGTCCAAGGGGTACAGTAAACCTGCACTGCTGCATCGGAATCTAATACTGGTGTCCCAAGGAGCCGCTCAAAACACAAACTCTTAGAAGATACACTTTTCTTGTACTTAAGTCGGCATTGTTCATTTTGTAATCGATCCCGATGCAATATCTGTGTTTCATGGTCAAGCTGGACGTCCAAGGGATACAGTTAACCTGCTCTGGTGCATCGGAATCTAATACTGGTCTCCCAGGAGCCGATCAATGCACAAACTCTTAGAAGATTCACTCAACTTGTACTTAAGTCGGCATTGTGTAATTTGTATTCAATCCCGATACAATTTCTGAGTTTCATGGTCAATGTGAATGTCCAAGGGATACAGTAAACCTGCACTGGTGCATCAGAATCCAATACTGGTCTCCCAGGAGCGGCTCCAAGCACCAACTCTTAGAAGATTCGTTCTTCTTGTACTTAAGTTGTCATTGTCCCTTTTGTATTCAATTCCGATCCAATTTGTGTGATTCATGGTCAATGTGAAGGTCCAAGGGATACAGTTAACCTGCTCTGGTGCATCGGAATCTAATACTGGTCTCCCAGGAGCCGCTCAATGCACAAACTCTTAGAAGATTCACTCAACTTGTACTTAAGTCGGCATTGTGTATTTTGTATTCAATCCCGATGCAATTTCTTTGTTTCATGGTCAACGTGAAGGTCCAAGGGATACGTTAAACCTGCTCTGGTGCATCGGAATCAATTACTGGTCTCCCAGGAGCCGCTCAAAGCACAAACTCTTAGAAGATTCACTCTTCTAGTACTTAAGTCGGCATTGTGCATTTTGTATTCAATCCCGATGCAATTAACTTGTTTCTTGGTCAATGTAAAGATCCGAGGGATACAGTAAACCTGCACTGGTGCATCGGAATCTAATACTGGTGTCCCAAGGAGCCGCTCAAAGTACAAACTCTTAGAAGATCCACTCTTCTTGTACTTAAGTCGGCATTGTGCCTTTTGCAATCGATCCCGATGCAATTTCTGTGTTTCATGGTCAAGCTGAGGGTCCAAGGGATACAGTAAACCTTCACTGGTGCATCGGAATCTAATACTGGTGAGCCAGGAGCCTCTCAAATCTCTAACTCTTAGAAGATTCACTCTTCTTGCACTGAAGCCGGCATTGTGCATTTTGTATCCAATCCCGATACAATATCCGTGTTTCATGGTCAATGTGAATGTCCAAGGGATACAGTAAACCTGCACTGGTGCATCGGAATGTAATAGTGGTGTCTCAGGAGCCGCTCAAAGCACAAACTCTTTGAAGATTCACTCGTCTTGTCCTTAAGACGTCATTGTGCCTTTTGTATTCAATCCCGATGCAATTTCTATGTTTCATGGTCAATGTGAAGGTCCAAGGGATACAGTAAACCTGCACTGGTGCATCGGAATCTAATACTGGACTGCCTGGAGCTTCTCAAGGCTCAAAGTCTTAGAAGATTCACTCTTCTTGTACTTAACTCGGCATTGTGCATTTTGTATCCAATCCCGATACAATTTCTGTGTTTCACGGTCAATGTGAATGTCCAAGGGATACAGTAAACCTGCACTGGTGCATCAGAATCCAATACTGGTCTCCCAGGAGCCGCTCCAAGCACCAACTCTTAGAAGATTCGTTCTTCTTGTACTTAAGTTGTCATTGTCCCTTTTGTATTCAATTCCGATCCAATTTGTGTGATTCATGGTCAATGTGAAGGTCCAAGGGATACAGTTAACCTGCTCTGGTGCATCGGAATCTAATACTGGTCTCCCAGGAGCCGCTCAATGCACAAACTCTTAGAAGATTCACTCAACTTGTACTTAAGTCGGCATTGTGTATTTTGTATTCAATCCCGATGCAATTTCTTTGTTTCATGGTCAACGTGAAGGTCCAAGGGATACGTTAAACCTGCTCTGGTGCATCGGAATCAATTACTGGTCTCCCAGGAGCCGCTCAAAGCACAAACTCTTAGAAGATTCACTCTTCTAGTACTTAAGTCGGCATTGTGCATTTTGTATTCAATCCCGATGCAATTTCCTTGTTTCTTGGTCAATGTAAAGATCCGAGGGATACAGTAAACCTGCACTGGTGCATCGGAATATAATGCTGGTCTGCCAGGAGCCTCTCAAATCTCAAGGTCTTAGAAGATTCACTGTTCTTGTACTTAAGTCGGCATTGTGCATTTTGTATCCAATCCGGATGCAATTTCTTTGTTTCATGGTCAATGTGAATGTCCAAGGGATACAGTAAACCTTCACCGGTGCATCGGAATCCAATACTGGTCTCCCAGGAGCTGCTCAAACGCACAAACTCTTAGAAGAATCACTCTTCTTGTACTTAAGTTGGCATTGTCCTATTGATATTCAATCCCGATGCAATTTCTGTGAATCATGGTCAATGTGAAGGTCCAAGGGTTACAGTAAACTTGCACTGGTACATCGGAATCTAATCCTGGGCTACCAGGAGCCTCTCAAAACTCAATCTCCTAGAAGATTCACCGTTCTTGTACTTAAGTCGACATTGTGCGTTTTGTATCTAATACCGATACAATTTCTATGTTTCATGGTCAATGTGATGTCCCAAGAGATACAGTAAACCTGCACTGGTGCAGCGGAATCTAATACAGGTCTCCCATGAGCCGCTCAAAGAACAAACTCTTAGAAGATACACTGTTCTTGTACTAAACTCCGCATTGCACCTTTTGATTTCATTCCCGATGAATTTCTGTCTTTCATGGTCAATGTGAAGGTCCAAGGAATACGGTAAACCAGCATTAGTTCATCGGAATCTAATACTGGTCTCCCAGGGGCCGCTCAAATCACAAACTCTTAGAGGATCCACTCATCTTGTTCTTAAGTCGGCATTGTCCCAATTGTACTCAATCTCGATGCAATTTCTGTGTTTCATGGTCAATGTGAAGGTCCTAGAGATACAGTAAAATTGCACTGGTGCATCGGAATCTAATACTGGTCTCCCTGCAGCCGCTCAAAGCACAAACTCTTAGAAGATTCACATTTATTGTACTTAAGTACTATTGTGCCTTTTGTATTCAATCCCGATGCAATTTCTGTGTTTCATGGTCAATGTGAAGGTCCAAGGGATACAATAAACCTGCACTGTTGCATCGGAATCTAATACTGGTACCCAGGAGTCACTCAAATCACAAACTCATAGTAGATTCACTCTTCATGTACTTATGTTGGCATTGTGCATTTTGTATTCAATCCCGATGCAATTTCTGTGTTTCATGGTCAATGTGAAGGACCAATGGATACGGTAAACCTTCAAGGGTGCCTCGGAATCAAAAACTGGTCTCCCAGGAGCCAGACTAACCACACACTCTTAGAAGATTTACTCTTCTTGTGCTTAATTCGGCATTGTCGATTTTGTACTCCATCCCGATGCAATTTCTGTGTCTCATGGTCAATGTGAAGGTGAGAGGGATACAGGTAAGGTGCACTGGTGCCTCGTAAACTAATGCAGGTCTCCCAGGAGCAGCTTCAACCACAAACTCGTAGAAGATTCACTCTTCTTGTACTTAAGTTGGCATTGTGCCTTTTGCATTCAATCCCGATGCAATT
Source organism: Schistocerca piceifrons (assembly GCF_021461385.2). NCBI lineage: Eukaryota > Metazoa > Arthropoda > Insecta > Orthoptera > Acrididae > Schistocerca > Schistocerca piceifrons. The sequence continues at coordinate 1,125,336,266 of NC_060139.1, forward strand.
TCTGCGTTTCATGGTCAATATGAATGTCCAAGGGATACGGTAAACCTGCTCTTGTGCATCGGAATCTAATACTGGTCTTCCAGGATCTGCTGAAAGCACAAACCCTTAGAATATTCGCTCTTCTTGTATTTAAGTTGGCATTGTGCCTTTTGTATTCAATCCCTATGCAATTTCTGTGCTTCATGGTCAATGTGAAGGTCCAAGGGATAGAGTAAACCTGCACTGGTGCATCGGAATCTATTACTGGTCTCCCAGGAGCCGCTCAAAGCACAAAATCTTAGAAGATTCACTCTTCTTGCAGTTAAGTCGGCATTGTGCGTTTTGTATTCAATGGCGATGCAATTTCTTTGTTACATGTTCAATGTGAAGGTCCACGGGACACAGTAAACCTGAACTGGTGCATCGGAATCTAATACAGGACTGCCAGGAACCTCTCAAAACTCAAACTCTTAGACGATTCACTGTTCTTGTACTTAAGTCGGCATTGTCCCTTTTAATTCAATCCCGACGCAATTTCTATGTTTCATGGTCAATATGAAGGTCCAAGGGATACAGTAAACCTGCACTGGTGCGTCGGAATCTAATACTGGTGTCCCAAGGAGCCGCTCAAAGTACAAACTCTTAGAAGATCCACTCTTCTTGTACTTAAGTCGGCATTGTGCCTTTTGTAATCGATCCCGATGCAATTTCTGTGTTTCATGGTCAAGCTGAGGGTCCAAGGGATACAGTAAACCTGCACTGGTACGTCGGAATCAAATACTGGTCTCCCAGGGGCCGCTCAAACCACAAACTCTTAGAAAGATCACTCTTCTTGTACTTAAGTCGGCATTGTGCATTTTGTATCCAATCCCGATACAATATCCGTGTTTCATGGTCAATGTGAATGTCCAAGGGATACAGTAAACCTGCACTGGTGCATCGGAATCTAATACTGGTGTCCCAAGGAGCCGCTCAAAGTACAAACTCTTAGAAGATCCACTCTTCTTGTACTTAAGTCGGCATTGTGCCTTTTGTAATCGATCCCGATGCAATATCTGTGTTTCATGGTCAAGCTGAGGGTCCAAGGGATACAGTAAACCTGCACTGGTGCATCGGAATCTAATACTGGTGAGCCAGGAGCCTATCAAATCTCTAACTCTTGGAAGATTCACTCTTCTTGCACTGAAGCCGGCATTGTGCATTTTGTATCCAATCCCGATACAATATCCGTGTTTCATGGTCAATGTGAATGTCCAAGGGATACAGTAAACCTGCACTGGTGCATCGGAATGTAATAGTGGTGTCTCAGGAGCCGCTCAAAGCACAAACTCTTTGAAGATTCACTCGTCTTGTCCTTAAGACTTCATTGTGCCTTTTGTATTCAATCCCGATGCAATTTTTATGTTTCATGGTCAATGTGAAGGTCCAAGGGATACAGTAAACCTGCACTGGTGCATCGGAATGTAATACAGGACTGCCAGGAACCTCTCAAAACTCAAACTCTTAGACGATTCACTGTTCTTGTACTTAAGTCGGTATTGTCCCTTTTAATTCAATCCCGACGCAATTTCTATGTTTCATTGTCAATGTGAAGGTCCAAGGGTTACAGTAAACCTGCACTGGTGCATCAGAATCTAATCCTGGTCCCCCAGGTGCCGCTCAAAGCACAAACTCTTAGAAGATTCACTCTTCTTGTACTTAAGACGGCATTGTGCCTTTTGTATTCAATCCCGGTGCAATTTCTATGTTTCATGGTCAATGTGAAGGTCCAAGGAATACAGTAAACCTGCACTGGTGCTTCGGAATCTAATACTGGTGATCCAAGGAGCCGCTCAAAGCACAAACTCTTAGAACGATCACTCTTCTTGTACTTAAGTCGGCATTGTGCCTTTTGTATTCGATCCCGATGTAATTTCTGTGTTTCATGGTCAAGTTGAATGTCCAAGGGATACAGTAAAACTTCACTGCTGCATCGGAATCTATGACTGGTCTCCCAGGAACCGCTCAAAGCACAAATTCTTAGAAGATTTACTCTTCTTGCACTTAAGTCGGCATTGTCTCTTTCAATTCAATCCCGATGCAGTTTCTGTGGTATATGGTCAATGTGAAGATCCAATGGATACAGTAAACGAGCACTGGTACATCGGAATTTAATACTGTTCTCCCAGGAGCCGCTCAAACCACAAACTCTTAGAAAATTCACTCTTCTTGTACTAATGTCGGCATTGTGCATTTTGTAATCGATCCCGATGCAATTTCTGCGTTTCATGGTCACGCTGAAGGTCCAAGGGATTCAGTAAACCTGCACTGGTGTATCGGAATCTATGACTGGTCTCCCAGGAGCCGCTCAAAGCACAATTTCTTGGAAGATTCACTCTTCTTGTACTTAAGTCGGCATTGCACCTTTTGTGTTCAATCCCGATGCAATTTCTGTGTTTCACGGTCAATGTGAAGGTCCAAGGGATACACCAAACCAGCATTGGTGCATCGGAATCAAATACTGGTGTGCCAGGAGCCTCTAAAATCTCTAACTCTTAGAAGATTCACTGTTCTTGTACTTAAGTCGGCATTGTGCATTTTGTATCCAATCCCGATACAATTTCTGTGTTTCATGATCATTGTGAAGGTCTAAGGGATACAGTAAACCTGCACTGGTGCATCGGAATTCAATACTGGACTCCCAGGAGCCGCTCAAAGCACAAACTCTTAGAAGATTCACTCTTCTTGTACTTAAGTTGGCATTGTCCCTTTTGTATTCAATCCCGATGCAATTTCTGTAATTCATGGTCAATGTGAAGGTCCAAGGGTTACAGTAAACCTGCACTGGTGCATCAGAATCTAATACTGGTCTCCCAGGAGCCGCTCAAAATTCTAACTCTTAGAAGATTCACTCGTCTTGTACTTGAGACGGCATTGTGCCTTTTGTATTCAATCCTGATGCAATTTCTATGTTTCACGGTCAATGTGAAGGTCCAAGGGATACAGTAAACCTGCAGTGGTCCATCGGAAACTAATACTGGGCCCCCAGGATCCTCTCAAACCTCAAACTTGTAGAAGATTCACTGTTCTTGTACTTAAGTCGGCATAGTGCATTTTGTATTTAATCCCGATACAAATATTGGTGTTCATGGTCAATGTGAGTGTCCAGGGGATACAGTAAACCTGCAGAGGTGCATCGGAATCCAATACTGGTCTCTCAGAAGCCGCTCAAAGCATAAACTCTTAGAAGATTCACTCTTCTTGTACTTAAGTTGGCATTGTCCCTTTTGTATTCAATCCCAATCCAATTTCTATGTTTCATGGTCAATGAGAAGGTCCAAAGAATACAGTGAACTTACACTGGTGCATCGGAATCTCATAGTGGTCTCCCAAGAGCAGCTCAAAGCACAAACTCGTAGGGGATTCACTCTTCATGTACTTAAGAAAGCATTGTACATTTTGTATTCATTCCCGATGCAATTTCTGTGTTTCATGGTCAATGTGAAGGTCCAAGGGATACGGTAAACCTGCACTAGTTCATCGGAATCTAATACTGGTCTCCCAGTGGCCGCTCAAAGCACAAACTCTTAGAAGATTCACTCATCTTGTTCTTAAGTCGACATTGTCCCAAAGGTATTCAATCTCGATGCAATTTCTGTGTTTCATGATCAATGTGATGGTCCAAGTGATACTGTAAACCTGCACTGTTGCATCGAAATCTAATACTGGTCTCCCAGGAGCCGCTTAAAGCACAAACTCTTAGAAGAATCACTCTTCTTGTACTTAAGTTGGCATTGTCCCTTTTGTATTCAATCCCGATGCAATTTCTGTGATTCATGGTCAATGTGAAGGTCCATGGGTTACAGTAATCCTGCACTGGTGCATCGGAATCTAATACTGGTCTGCCAGGAGCCTTTCAAAACTCAAACTCTTAGGAGATTCACTGTTCTTGTACTTATGTTGGCATTGTCCCTTTTGTATTCAATCCCGATGCAATTTCTGTTTTTCATGGTCAATGTGATGGTCCAAGGGTTACTGAAAAACTGCACTGGTGCATCAGAATGTAATACTGGTCCCCCAGGAATCACTCAGAGCACAAACACATAGAAGATTCACTCTTCTTTACTTAAGTAGGCGTTAACACTTTTGTAATCAATCCCGATGCAATTTCTGTGTTTCGTGGTCAATGTAAAATTCCAAGTGATACAGTTAACCTGCACTGGTGCATCGGAATCTACTACTGGTCTCCCAGGAGCCGCAGATAGAACAAACTCTAAGAAGATTCACTCTTCTTGTCCTTAAGTCGGCATTGTGCATTTTGTATTCTATCCCGATGCAATATCTGTGTTCCATGGTCAATGTGAAGGTCGAAGCGATACAGTAAACCTGCACTGGTGCATCGGAATCTAATACTGGCTTCCAGGGAGCCGGTCAAAGTACAAATTCTTAGAAAATTCACTCTTCTTGTACTTAAGTCGCCATTGTGCCTTTTGTATTCAATCCCGATGCAATATCTAAGCTTCATGGTCAATGTGAAGGTCCAAGGGGTACAGTAAACCTGCACTGCTGCGTCGGAATCTAATACTGGTGTCCCAAGGAGCCGCTCAAAGCACAAACTCTTAGAAGATTCACTGTTCTTGTACTTAAGTCGGCATTGTGCGTTTTGTATTCAATCGCGATGCAATTTCTTTGTTTTATGTTCAATGTGAGGAACTAAGGGATACAGTAAACCTGCACTGGTGCATCGGAAACTAATGCTGGTATCCCAGGAGCTTCTCAAAACTCAAATTCTTAGTAGATCACTGTTCTTGTACTTAAGTCGGCATTGTGCATTTTGTTTCCAATCCCGATACAATTTCTGTGTTTCATGGTCAATTTGAATGTCCAAGGGATACAATAATACCGCACAGGTGCATCGGAATCCAATACTGGTCTCTCAGGAGCCGCTCAATACACAAACTCTTAGAAGATTCACTCTTCTTGTACTTAAGGTGGCATTGTCCCTTTGTGTTCAATCACGATGCAATTTCTGTGATTCATGGTCAATGTGAAGGCCCAAGGCTTACAGTAAACCTGCACTGGTGCATCAGAATCTAATACTGGTCCCCCAGGAATCGCTCAGAGCACAAACACTTAGAAGATTCACTCTTCTTGTACTGAAGTCGGCGTTGTCCATTTTGTAATCAATCCCGATGCAATTTCTGTGTTTCATGGTCAATGTAAAGGTCCAAGTGATACAGTAAACCTGCACTGGTGCATCGGATTCTACTACTGGTCTCCCAGGAGCCGCCCATAGAATAAACACTTAGAAGATTCACTCTTCTTGTACTTAAGTCGGCATTGTGCATTTTGTATTCAATCCCGATGCAATTTCTTTGTTTCATGGTCAATGTAAAGGTCCAAGGGATACAGTAAACCTGCACTGGTGCATCGGAATCTAATGCTGGTCTGCCAGGAGCCTCTCAAAGCTCAAGGTCTTAGAAGATTCACTGTTCTTGTACTTAAGTCGGCATTGTGCATTTTGCATCCAATCCCGATACAATTTCTGAGTTTCATGGTCAATGAGAATGTCCAAAGGATACAGTAAACCTGCACTGGTGCATCAGAATCCAATACTGGTCTCCCAGAGGCCGCTCCAAGCACAAACTCTTAGAAGATTCGTTCTACTTGTACTTAAGTTGGCATTGTCCCTTTTGTATTCAATTCCGATGCAATTTCTGTGATTCATGGTCAATGTGAAGGTCCAAGGGATACAGTTAACCTGCTCTGGTGCATCGGAATCTAATACTGGTCTCCCAGGAGCCGCTTAATGCACAAACTCTTAGAAGATTCTTCATCTTGTACTTAAGTCGGCATTGTGTATTTTGTAATCAATACCGATGCAATTTCTTTGTTTCATGGTCAACGTGAAGGTCGAACGGATACGGTAAACCTGCTCTGGTGCATCGGAATCAATTACTGGTCTCCCAGGAGCCGCTCAAAGCACAAAATCTTAGAAGATTCACTCTTCTAGTACTTAAGTCGGCATTGTGCATTTAGTATTCCATCCCGATGCAATTTCTTTGTTTCATGGTCAATGTAAAGGTCAAAGGTATACAGTAAACCTGCACTGGTGCATCGGAATCTAATGCTGGTCTGCCAGGAGCCTCTCAAAACTCAAGGTCTTAGAAGATTCACTGTTCTTGTACTTAAGTCGGCATTGTGCATTTTGTATTCAATCCCGATGCAATTTCTTTGTATCATGGTCAATGTGAATGTCCAAGGAATACAGTAAACCTTCACAGGTGCATCGGAATCGAATACTGGTCTCCCAGGAGCCGCTCAAACGCACAAACGTTTAGAGGAATCACTCTTCTTGTACTTCAGTTGGCATTGTCCCTTTGATATTCAGTCCTGATGCAATTTCTGTGAATCATGGTCAATGTGAAGGTCCAAGGGTTACAGTAAACTTGCACTGGTGCATCGGAATCTAATCCTGGGCTGCCAGGAGCCTCTCAAAACTCAATCTCCTAGAAGATTCAACGTTCTTGTACTTAAGTCGACATTGTGCGTTTTGTATCCAATACCGATAGAATTTCTATGTTTCATGGTCAATGTGATGTCCCAAGAGATACAGTAAACCTGCACTGGTGCAGCGGAATCTAATACAGCTCTCCCAGGAGCCGCTCAAAGCACAAACTCTTAGAAGATACACTGTTCTTGTACTTAACTCCGCATTGCACCTTTTGATTTCATTCCCGATGAATTTCTGTCTTTCACGGACAATGTGAAGGTCCAAGGGACACGGTAAACCTGCACTAGTTCATCGGAATCTAATACTGGTCTCCCAGGGGCCGCTCAAAGCACAAACTCCTAGAGGATTCTCATCTTGTTCTTAAGTCGGCATTGTCCCAATTGTACTCAATCTCGATGCAATTTCTGTGTTTCATGGGGAATGTGAAGGTCCTAGAGATACAGTAAAACTGCACTGGTGCATCGGAATCTAATACTGGTCTCCCTGCAGCCGCTCAAAGCACAAACTCTTAGAAGATTCACATTTATTGTACTTAAGTACTCATTGTGCCTTTTGTATTCAATCCCGATGCAATTGCTGTGTTTCATGGTCAATGTGAAGGTCCAAGGGATACAATAAACCTGCACTGTTGCATCGGAATCTAATACTGGTCTCCCAGGAGTCGCTCAAATCACAAACTCATAGAAGCTTCACTGTTCATGTAATTAAGTTGGCATTGTGCATGTTGTATTCAATCCTGATGCAATTTCTGTGTTTCATGGTCAATGTGAAGGACCAATGGATACGGTAAACCTGCACTGATGCCTCGGAATCAAAAACTGGTCTCCCAGGAGCCGCACAAACCACAAACTCTTAGAAGATTTACTCTTCTTGTGCTTAAGTCGGCGTTGTCGATTTTGTATTCAATCCCGATGCAATTTCTGTGTCTCATGGTCAATGTGAAGGTGAAAGGGATACAGTTAACGTGCACTGGTGCCTCGTAAAGTAATACAGGTCTCCCAGGAGCAGCTTCAACCACAAACTGGTTGAAGATTCACTCTTCTTGTACTTAAGTTGGCATTGTGCCTTTTGCATTCAATCCCGATGCAATTTCTGGGTTTCATGGTCAATGTGAATGTCCAAGGGATACAGTAAACCTGCTCTGGTGCATCGGAAACTAATACTGGTCTTCCAGGATCTGCTGAAAACACAAACTCTTTGAAGATTCAATCTTCTTGTATTTAAGTTGGCATTGTGCCTTTTGCATTCAATCCCGATTCAATTTCTGTGCTTCATGGTCAATGTGAAGGTCCAAGGGATAGAGTAAACCTGCACTGGTGCATCGGAATCTATTACTGGTCTCCCAGGAGCCGCTCAAAGCACATACTCTTAGAAGATTCACTCTCCTTGCATTTAAGTCGGCATTGTGCGTTTTGTATTCAATGGCGATGCAATTTCTTTGTTACATGTTCAATGTGAAGGTCCAAGGGACACAGTAAACCTGCACTGGTGCATCGGAATCTAATAATGGACTACCAAGAACCTCTCAAAACTCAAACTCTTAGACGATTCACTTTTCTTGTACTTAAGTCGGCATTGTGAATTTTGTATCCAATCCGGATACAATTTCTGTGTTTCATGGTCAATGTGAATCTCCAAGAGATACAGTAAACCTGCACTGATGCATCGGAATCCAATACTGGTCTCCCAGGAGCCGCTCAAAGCACAAACTCTTACAAGTTTCACTCTTCTTGTACTTTATTCGGCATTGTGCGTTATCTATTCAATCCCGATGCAATTTCTGTGCTTCATGGTCAATGTGAAGGTACAAGGGTTACAGTAAACCTGCACTGGTGCATCGGAATCTAATACTGGTCTCCCAGGAGCCGCTCAAAGCACAAACTCTTACAAGTTTCATTCTTCTTGTACTTTATTCGGCATTGTGCGTTATCTATTCAATCCCGATGCAATTTCTGTGCTTCATGGTCAATGTGAAGGTCCAAGGGTTACAGTAAACCTGCACTGGTGCATCGGAATCTAATACTGGTGTCCCAAGGAGCCGCTCAAAGCACAAACTCTTAGAAGATCCACTCTTCTTGTACTTAAGTCGGCGTTGTCCGTTTTGTAATCTATCCCGACGCAATTTCTGTGTTTCATGGTCAATGTAGAGGTCCAAGTGATACAGTATACCTGCACTGGTGCATCGGAATCTACTACTGGTCTCTCAGGTGCCGCTCATAGAATAAACTCTTAGAAGATTTACTCTTCTTGTACTTAAGTCGGCATTGTGCATTTTGTAATATATCCCGATGCAATTTCTGTGTTTCATGGTCTAGTTGAATGTCCAAGGGATACAGTAAAACTTCACTGCTGCATCGGAATCTATGACTGGTCTCCCAGGAACCGCTCAAAGCACAAATTCTTAGAAGACTTACTCTTCTTGCATTTAAGTCGGCATTGTCCCTTTCAATTTAATCGCGATGCAGTTTCTGTGGTAAATGGTCAATGTGAAGGTCCAATGGATACAGTAAACGAGCACTGGTACATTGGAATCTAATACTCGTCTCCCAGGAGCCGCTCAAACCACAAACTCTTAGAAAATTCACTCTTCTTGTACTTATGTCGGCGTTGTGCATTTTGTAATCGATCCCGATGCAATTTTTGTGTTTCATGGTCACGCTGAAGGTCCAAGGGATTCAGTAAACCTGCACTGGTGCATCGGAATCTATGACTGGTCACCCAGGAGCGGCTCAAAGCACAAATTCTTAGAAGATTCACTCTTCTTGTACTTAAGTCGGCATTGTGCCTTTTGTATTCAATCCCGATGCAATATCTGTTATTCATGGACAATGTGATGGTCCAAGGGTTACTGTAAAACTGCACTGGTGCATCAGAATGTAATACTGGTCCCCCAGGAATCACTCAGAGCACAACACATAGAAGATTCACTCTTCTTTACTTAAGTAGGCGTTTACACTTTTGTAATCAATCCCGATGCAATTTCTGTGTTTCGTGGTCAATGTAAAATTCCAAGTGATACAGATAACATGCACTGGTGCATCGGAATCTACTACTGGTCTCCCAGGAGTCGCACATAGAACAAACTCTAAGAAGATTCACTCTTCTTGTACTTAAGTCGGCATTGTGCATTTTGTATTCTATCCCGATGCAATATCTGTGTCCATGGTCAATGTGAAGGTCGAAGCGATACAGTAAACCTGCACTGGTGCATCGGAATCTAATACTGGCCTCCAAGGAGCCGGTCAAAGTACAAACTCTTAGAAAATTCACTCTTCTTGTACTTAAGTCGCCATTGTGCTTTTTGTATTCAATCCCGATGCAATATCTAAGCTTCATGGTCAATGTGAAGGTCCAAGGGGTACAGTAAACCAGCACTGCTGCATCGGAATCTAATACTGGTGTCCCAAGGAGCCGCTCAAAGCACAAACTCTTAGAAGATTCACTCTTCTTGTACTTAAGTCGGCATTGTGCGTTTTGTATTCAATCGCGATGCAATTTCTTTGTTTCATGTTCAATGTGAGGGTCCAAGGGATAGAGTAAACCTGCACTGGTGCATCGGAAACTAATGCTGGTATCCCAGGAGCCTCTCAAAACTCAAATTCTTAGTAGATTCACTGTTCTTGTACTTAAGTCGGCATTGTGCATTTTGTTTCCAATCCCGATACAATTTCTGTGTTTCATGGTCAATTTGAATGTCCAAGGGATACAATAATACCGCACAGGTGCATCGGAATCCAATACTGGTCTCTCAGGAGCCGCTCAAAGCACAAACTCTTAGAAGATTCACTCTTCTTGTACTTAAGGTGGCATTGTCCCTTTTGTGTTATATCACGATGCAGTTTCTGTGATTCATGGTCAATGTGAAGGCCCAAGGCTTACAGTAAATCTGCACTGGTGCATCAGAATCTAATACTGGTCCCCCAGGAATCGCTCAGAGCACAAACACTTAGAAGATTCACTCTTCTTGTACTTAAGTCGGCGTTGTCCATTTTGTAATCAATCCCGATGCAATTTCTTTGATTCATGGTCAACGTGAAGGTCCAAGGGATACGGTAAACCTGCTCTGGTGCATCGGAATCAATTACTGGTCTCCCAGGAGCCGCTCAAAGCACAAACTCTTAGAAGATTCACTCTTCTAGTACTTAAGTCGGCATTGTGCATTTAGTATTCAATCCCGATGCAATTTCTTTGTTTCATGGTCAATGTAGAGGTCCAAGGGATACAGTAAACCTGCACTGGTGCATCGGAATCTAATGCTGGTTTGCCAGGAGCCTCTCAAAACTCAAGGTCTTAGAAGTTTCACTGTTCTTGTACTTAAGTCGGCATTGTGCATTTTGTAATCAATCCCGATGCAATTTCTTTGTATCATGGTCAATGAGTATGTCCAAGGGATACAGTAAACCATCACAGGTGCATCGGAATCCAATACTGGTCTCCCAGGAGCCGCTCAAACGCACAAACTTTTAGAGGAATCACTCTTCTTGTACTTCAGTTGGCATTGTCCCTTTAATATTCAATCCCGATGCAAATTCTGTGAATCATGGTCAATGTGAAGGTCCAAGGGTTACAGTAAACTTGCACTGGTGCATCGGAATCTAATCCTGGGCTGCCAGGAGCCTCTCAAAACTCAATCACCTAGAAGATTCAACGTTCTTGTACTTAAGTCGACATTGTGCGTTGTGTATCCAATACCGATACAATTTCTATGTTTCATGGTCAATGTGATGTCCCAAGACATACAGTAAACCTGCACTGGTGCAGCGGAATCTAATACAGGTCTCCCAGGAGCCGCTCAAAGCACAAACTCTTAGAAGATACACTGTTCTTGTACTTAACTCCGCATTGCACCTTTTGATTTCATTCCCGATGAATTTCTGTCCTTCACGGTCAATGTGAAGGTCCAAGGGATACGGTAAACCTGCACTGGTTCATCGGAATCTAATACTGGTCTCCCAGGGGCCGCTCAAAGCACAAGTTCATAGAGGATTCACTCATCTTGTTCTTAAGTCGGCATTGTGCCAATTGTACTCAATCTCGATGCAATTTCTGTGTTTCATGGTCAATGTGAAGGTCCTAGAGATACAGTAAAACTGCACTGGTGCATCGGAATCTAATACTGGTCTCCCTGCAGCCGCTCAAAGCACAAACTCTTAGAAGATTCACATTTATTGTACTTAAGTACTCATTGTGCCTTTTGTATTCAATAGCGATGCAATTTCTGTGTTTCATGGTCAATGTGAAGGTCCAAGGGATACAATAAACCTGCCCTGTTGCATCGGAATCTAATACTGGTCTCCCAGGAGTGGCTCAAATCACAAACTCATAGAAGATTCACTCTTCATGTACTTAAGTTGGCATTGTGCATGTTGTATTCAATCCCGATGCAATTTCTGTGTTTCATGGTCAATGTGAAGGACCAATGGATACGGTAAACCTTCACTGATGCCTCGGAATCAAAGACTGGTCTCCCAGGAGCCGCACAAACCACAAACTCTTAGAAGATTTACTCTTCTTGTGCTTAAGTCGGCATTGTCAATTTTGTATTCAATCCCGATGCAATTTCTGTGTCTCATGGTCAATGTGAAGGTGAAAGGGATACAGTTAACGTGCACTGATGCCTCGTAAAGTAATACAGGTCTCCCAGGAGCAGCTTCAACCACAAACTGGTAGAAGATTCACTCTTCTTGTACTTAAGTTGGCATTGTGCCTTTTGCATTCAATCCCGATGCGATTTCTGCGTTTCATGGTCAATGTGAATGTCCAAGAGATACAGTAAACCTGCTCTGGTGCATCGGAAACTAATACTGGTCTTCCAGGCTCTGCTGAAAGCACAAACTCTTAGAAGATTCAATCTTCTTGTATTTAAGTTGGCATTGTGCCTTTTGCATTCAAACCCGATGCAATGTCTGTGCTTCATGGTCAATGTGATGGTCCAAGGGATACAGTAAACCTGCACTGGTGCATCGGAATCTATTACTGGTCACCCAGGAGCCGCTCAAAACACAAACCCTTAGAAGATTCACTCTTGTTGGACTTAAGTCGGCATTGTGCGTTTTGTATTGAATGGCGATGCAATTTCTTTGTTACATGTTCAATGTGAAGGTCCAAGGGACACAGTAAACCTGCACTGGTGCATCGGAATCTAATACAGGACTGCCAGGAACCTCTCAAAACTCAAACTCTTAGACGAGTCACTGTTCTTGTACTTAAGTCGGCATTGTGCATTTTGCATCCAATCCGGATACAATTTCTGTGTTTCTTTTTCAATGTGAATCTCCAAGGGATACAGTAAACCTGCACTGATGCATCGGAATCCAATACTGGTCTCCCAGGAGCCGCTCAAAACACAAACTCTTAGAAGTTTCACTCTTCTTGTACTTAAGTCCTCATTGTGCGTTATCTATTCAATCCCGATGCAATTTCTGTGCTTAATGGTCTATGTGAAGGTCCAAGGGTTACAGTAAACCTGCACTGGTGCATCGGAATCTAATACTGGTGTCCCAAGGAGCCGCTCAAAGCACAAACTCTTAGAAGAGCCACTCTTCTTGTACATAAGTCGGCGTTGTCCGTTTTGTAATCTATCCCAACGCAATTTCTGTGTTTCATGGTCAATGTAGAGGTCCAAGTGATACAGTATACCTGCACTGGTGCATCGGAATCTACTACTGGTCTCTCAGGAGCCGCTCATAGAACAAACTCTTAGAAGATTCACTCTTCTTGTACTTAAGTCGGCATTGTGCATTATGTAATATATCCCGATGCAATTTCTGTGTTTCATGGTCAAGCTGAAGGTCCAAGGAATACAGTAAACCTGCACTGGTGCATCGGAATCTATGACTGGTCTCCCAGGAGCCGCTCAAAGCACAAAGTCTTAGAAGATTCCCTCTTCTTGTACTTAAATCTTGATTGTCCCTTTTAATTCAATCCCGATGCAATTTCTATGTTTCACGGTCAATATGAAGGTCCAAGGGATACAGCACACCTGCAGTGGTGCATCGGAATCTAATACTGGTGTCCCAAGGAGCCGCTCAAAGCACAAACTCTTAGAAGATCCACTCTTCTTGTACTTAAGTCGGCATTGTGCTTTTTGTACTCAATCCCGATGCAATTTCTGTGATTCATGCTCAATGTGAAGGTCTAAGGGTTACAGTAAAGCTGCACTGGTGCATCAGAAGCTAATCCTGGTCCCCCAATTGCCGCTCAAAGCACAAACTCTTAGAAGATTCACTCTTCTTGTACTTATGACGGCATTGTGCCTTTTGTATTCAATCCTGATGCAATTTCTATGTTTCATGGTCAATGTGAAGGTCCAAGGAATACAGTAAACTTGCACTGGTGCTTCGGAATCTAATACTGGTGGCCCAAGGGGCCGCTCAAAACACAAACTCTTAGAAAGATCACTCTTCTAGTACTTAAGTCGGCATTGTGCCTTTTGTATTCGATCCCGATGTAATTTCTGTGTTTCATGGTCAAGTTGAATGTCCAAGGGATACAGTAAAACTTCACTGCTGCATCGGAATCTATGACTGGTCTCCCAGGAACCGCTCAAAGCACAAATTCTTAGAAGACTTACTCTTCTTGCACTTAAGTCGGCATTGTCTCTTTCAATTCAATCCCGTTGCAGTTTCAGTGGTAAATGGTCAATGTGAAGGTCCAATGGATACAGTAAACGAGCACTGGTACATTGGAATCTAATACTGGTCTCCCAGGAGACGCTCGAACCACAAACTCTTAGAAAATTCACTCTTCTTGTACTTAAGTCGGCATTGTGCCTTTTGTATTCAATCCCGATGCAATATCTGTGCTTCATGGTCGATGTGAAGGTCCAAGGGGTACAGTAAACCTGCACTGGTGCATCAGAATCTAATACTGGTGTCCCAAGGAGCCGCTCAAATCACAAGCACTTACAAGATTCACTGTTCTTGTACTTAAGTCGGCATTGTGCGTTTTCTATTCAATCCCGATTCAATTTCTGTGATTCATGGTCATTGTGAAGGTCCAAGGGTTACAGTAAACCTGCACTGGTGCATCGGAATCTAATACTTGTCTGCCAGGAGCTTCTCAAGGCTCAAACTCTTAGTAGATTCACTCTTTTTGTACTTAAGTCGCCATTGTGCATTTTGTATCCAATCCTGATACAATTTCTGTGTTTCATGGTCAATGTGAAGGTCCAAGGAATACAGTAAACCTGCACTGGTGCATCGGAATCTAGTACTGGTGTCCCAAGGAGCCGCTCAAAGCACAAACTCTTAGAATATTCACTCTTCTTGTACTTAAGTCTGCATTGTGCCTTTTGTATTCAATCCCGATGCAATATCTGTGCTTCAAGGTCGATGTGAAGGTCCAAGGCGTACAGTAAACTTGCACTGGTGCATCGGAATCTAATACTGGTGTCCCAAGGAGCCACTCAAATCACAAACTCTTAGATATTCACTGTTCTTGTACTTAAGTCGGCATTGTGCGTTTTCTATTCAATCCCGATTCAATTTCTGTGCTTCATGGTCAATGTAAAGATCCAAGTGATACAGTATACCTGCACTGGTGCATCGGAATCTACTACTGGTCTCCCACGAGCCGATCATAGAATAAACTTTAGGACATTCACTCTTCTTGTACTTAAGTCGGCATTGTGCATTTTGTAATCGATCCCGATGCAATTTCTGTGTTTCATGGTCACGCTGAAGGTCCAAGGGATACAGTAAACCTGCACTGGTGCATCGAAATCTATGACTGGTCTCCCAGGAGCCGCTCAAAACACAAATTCTTAGAAGATTCACCCTTCTTGTACTTTAGTCGGCATTGGCCCTTTTAATTCAATCCCGATACAATTTCTATGTTTGATGGTCAATATGAATGTCCAAGGGATACAGTAAACCGGCACTGGTGCATTGGAATCTAATACTGTTTCCCAAGGAGTCGCTCAATGCACAAACTCTTAGAAGATCCACTCTTCTTGTACTTAAGTCGGCATTGTGCATTTTGTAATCAATCCCGAAACAATTTCTGTGTTTCATGGTCAAGCTGAAGGTCCAAGGGATACAGTAAACCTGCATTGGTACATCGGAATCTAATACTGGTCTCCCAGGGGCCGCTCAAACCACAAACTCTTAGAAAATTCACTCTTCTTGTACTTAAGTCGGCACTGTCCCTTTGTATTCAATCCCGATGCAATTTCTGTTTTTCATGGTCAATGTGAAAGTCCAAGGGATACACTAAACCAGCACTGTGCATCGGAATCAAATACTGGTCTCCCAGGAGTCGCTCAAAGCACAAACTCTTAGAAGATTCACTGTTCTTGTACTTAAGTCGCCATTGTGCAATTTGTATTCAATCCCGATGCAATTTCTTTGTTTCATGATCAATGTAATGGTCCAAGGGATACAGTAAACCTGCACTGGTGCATCGGAATCTAATACCGGTGTGCCCGGAGCCTCTCAAATCTCTAACTCTTAGAAGATTCATTCTTCTTGCACTTAAGCCGGCTTTGTGCATTTTGCTTCCAATCCCGATACAATTTCTGTGTTTCATGGTCAAAGTGAATGTCCAAGGGATACAGTAAACCTGCACTGGTGCATCGGAATCCAATACTGGTCTCCCAGGAGCCGCTCAAAGCACAAACTCTTAGAAGACTCACTCTTCTTGTACTTAAGTTGGCATTGTCCCTTTTGTATTCAATCCCGATGCAATTTCTGTGTTTCATATTCAAGCTGAAGGTCCAAGGTTTACAGCGAAACCTGCACTGGTACATCGGAATCTAATACTGGTCTCCCAGGGGCCGCTCAAACCACAAACTCTAAAAAAATTCACTCTTCTTGTACTTAAGTCGGCATTGTGCTCTTTGTATTATATCCCGATGCAATATCGGTGTTTCATGGTCAATGTGAAGGTCCAAGGGATACACTAAACCTGCACTGGTGCATCGGAATCAAATACTGGTCTCCCAGGAGCCGCTCAAAGCAAAACCCTTAGAAAATTCACTTTTCTTGTACTTAAGTTGGCATTGTGCCTTTTGTATTATATCCCGATGCAATATCTGTGCTTCATGGTCAATGTGAAGGTCCGAGGGGTACAGTAAACCTGCACTGGTGCATCAGAATCTAACACTGGTGTCCCAAGGAGCCGCTCAAATCTCAAACTCTTAGAAGATTCACTGTTCTTGTACTTAATTCGGCATTGTTCGTTTTCTATTCAATCCCGATTGAATTTCTGTGCTTCATGGTCAATGTGAATGTCCAAGGGATACAGTAAACTTGCAGTGGTGCATCTGAATTTAATACTGGTGTCCCAAGGAGCCGCTCAAGGCACAAACTCTTAGATGATTCACTCTTCTTGTACTTAAGTTAGCATTGTCCCTTTTGTGTTTAATCCCGATGCAATTGCTGTGATTCATGGTCAATATGAAGGCCCGAGGGTTACACTAAACCTGCACTGGTGCATCAAAATCTAATACTGGTCCCCCAGGAATCGCTCAGAGCACAAACACTTAGGAGATTCACTCTTCTTGTACTTAGGTAAGCGTTAACCTTTTTGCAATCAATCCCGATGCAATTTCTGTGTTTCATGGTCAATATAAAGGTCCAAGTGATACAGTAAACCTGCACTGGTGCATCGGAATCTACTACTGGTCTCCCAGGAGCCGCTCTTAGAACAAACTCTTAGAAGATTCACTCTTCTTGTACTTAAGTCCGCATTTTGCATTTTGTATTTAATCCCGATGCAATATCTGTGTTCCATGGTCAATGTGAAGGTCTAAGCCATACAGTAAACCTGCACTGGTGCATCGGAATCTAATACCGGTCTCCAAGGAGCCGCTCAAAATACAAACTCTTAGAAGATTCACTCTTCCTGTACATAAGTCGCCATTGTGTCTTTTGTATTCTATCCCGATGCAATATCTGTGCTGCATGGTCAATGTGAAGGTCCAAGGGGTAGAGTAAACCTGCACTGGTGCATCGGAATCTAATACTGGTGTCCCAAGGAGCCGCTCAAAACACAATCTCTTAGAAGATCCACTCTTCTTGTACTTAAGTCGGCGTTGTCCTTTTGTAATTTATCCCGACGCAATTTCTGTGTTTCATGGTCAATGTAAAGGTCCAAGTGATACAGTATACCTGCACTGGTGCATCGGAATCTACTACTGGTCTCCCAGGAGCCGCTCATAGAATAAACTCTTAGAAGATTCACTCTTCTTGTACTTAAGTCGGCATTGTGCATTTCATAATGCATCCCGATGCAATTTCTGTGTTTCATGGTCAAGCTGAAGGTCCAAGGGATACAGTAAACCTGCACTGGTGCATCGGAATCCAATACTGGTCTGCCAGGAGCCGCTCAAAGTACAAACTCTTAGAAGACTCAGTCTTCTTGTACTTAAGTTGGCTTTGGCCCTTTTGTATTCAATCCCGATGCAATTTCTGTGATTCATGGTCAATGTGAAGGTCCAAGGGTTACAGTAAACCTGCACTGGTGCATCAGAATCTAATCCTGGTCCCCCAGGAGCCACTCAAAGCACAAACTCTTAGAAAATTCTCTTTTCTTGTACTTAAGACGGCATTGTGCTTTTTGTATTCAATCCCGATGCAATTTCTATGTTTCATGGTCAATGTGAAGGTCCAAGGAATACAGCAAACCTGCAGTGTTGCATCAGAAGCCAACACTGGTGTCCCAAGGTGCCGTTCAAAGTACAAACTCTTAGAAAAATCACTCTTCTTGTACTAAAGTCGGCAATGTGCCTTTCGTATTCGATCCCGATGTAATTTCTGTGTTTCATGGTCACGCTGAAGGTCCAAGGGATACAGTAAACCTGCACTGGTGCATCGGAATCTATGACTGGTCTCCCAGGAGCCGCTCAAAGCACAAAGAAGATTCACTCTTCTTGTACTTAAGTCGGCATTGTGCCTTTTGTATTCAATCCCGATGCAATATCTGTGCTTCATGGTCTATTTGAAGGTCCAAGGGGTACAGTAAACCTGCACTGGTGCATCGGAATCTAATACTGGTGTCCCAAGGAGCCGCCCAAATCACAAACTCTTAGAAGATTCACTGTTCTTGTACTTAAGTCGGCATTGTGCGTTTTCTATTCAATCCCGATTCAATTTCTGTGCTTCATGGTCAATGTGAAGGTCCAAGGGATTCAGTAAACCTGCAGTGGTGCATCGGAATCTAATACTGGTGTCCCAAGGAGCCGCTCAATGCACAAACTCTTAGAAGATCCACTCTTCTTGTACTTAAGTCGGCGTTGTCCCTTTTGTAATCAATCCCGGTGCAATTTCTGTGTTTCATGGTCAATGTAAAGGTCCACGTGATACAGTATACCTGCACTGGTGCATCGGAACATACTACTGGTCTCCCACGAGCCGATCATAGAATAAACTCTTAGAAGATTCACTCATCTTGTACTTAAGTCGGCATTGTGCATTTTGTATCCAATCCCGATACAATTTCCGTGTTTCATGGTCAATGTGAATGTCCAAGGGATACAGTAAACCTGCACTGGTGCATCGGAATCTAATACCGGTGTGCCAGGAGCCTCTCAAATCTCTAACTCTTAGAAGATTCACTCTTCTTGCACTTAAGCCAGCATTGTGCATTTTGTATCCAATCCCGATACAATTTCCGTGTTTCATGGTCAATGTGAATGTCCAAGGGATACAGTAAACCTGCACTGGTGCATCGGAATCCAATACTGGTCTCCCAGGAGCCCCTCATAGCACAAACTCTTAGAAGACTCACTCTTCTTGTACTTAAGTAGGCATTGTCGCTTTTGTATTCAATCCGATGCAATTTCTGTGATTCATGGTCAATGTGAAGGTCCAAGTGTTACAGTAAACCTGCACTGGCGCATCAGAATCTAATACTGGTCACCCAGTAGCTGCTCAAATTTCAAACTCTTAGAAGATTCACTCGTCTTGTACTTAAGAAAGCATTGTGCCTTTTGTATTCAATTCCGATGCAATTTCTATGTTTCATGGTCAATATGAAGGTCCAAGGGATACAGTAAACCTGCACTGGTGCATCGGAATCTAATACTGGGCTCCCAGGAACCTCTCAAAGCTCAAACTCTTAGAAGATTCACTGTTCTTGCACTTAATTCGGCATTGTGCATTTTGTATCCAATCCCGATACAATTTCCGTGTTTCATGGTCAATGTGAATGTCCAAGGGATACAGTAAACCTGCACTGGTGCATCGGAATGTAATACTGGTCTCTCTGGAGCCGCTCAGAGTACAAACTCTTAGAAGATTCACTCTTCTTGTTTTTAGGTTGGCATTGGCCCTTTTGTATTCAATCCCGATGCAATTTCTGTGATTCATGGTCATTGTGAAGGTCCAAGGGTTTCAGTAAACTAGCACTGGTGTATCAGAATCTAATACTGGTGTCCCAGGAGCCGCTCAAAACACAAACTCTTTGAAGATTCACTCGTCTTGTACTTAAGACGGCATTGTGCCTTTTGTATTCAATCCCGGTGCAATTTCTATGTTTCATGGTCAATGTGAGGGTCCAAGAATACAGTAAACCTGCACTGGTGCATCGGAATCTACTACTGGTCTGCCAGGTGCTTCTCAAGACTCAAACTATTAGAAGATTCACTCTTCTTGTACTTAAATCGGCATTGTGCATTTTGTATCCAATCCCGATACAATTTCTGTGTTTCATGGTCAATGTGAATGTCAAAGGGATACAGTAAACCTGCACTGGTGCATCGGAATCCAATACTGGTCTCCCAGGAGCCGCTCAAAGCACAAACTCTTAGAAGATTCACTCTTCTTGTAGTTAAGTTGGCATTGTCCCTTTTGTATTCAGTCCCGATGCAATTTCTGTTATTCATGGTCAATATGAAGGTCCAAGGGTTACAGCAAACCTGCACTGATGCATCAGAATCTAATCCTGGTCCCCCAGGAGCCGCTCAAAGCACAAACTCTTAGAAGAATAACTCTTCTTGTACTTAAGACGGCATTGTGCCTTTTGTATTCAATCCCGATGCAATTTCTATGTATCATGGTCAATGTGAAGGTCCAAGGAATACAGTAAACCTGCCCTGGTGCATCGGAATCTAATACTGGTGTCCCAAGGAGCCGCTCAAAGCACAAACTCTTAGAAAAATCACTCTTCTTGTACTTAAGTCGGCATTGTGCCTTTTGTATTCGATACCGATGTAATTTCTGTGTTTCATGGTCAAGTTGAATGTCCAAGGGATACAGTAAACCTTCACTGCTGCATCGGAATCTATGACTGGTCTCCCAGGAACCGCTCAAAGCAAAAATTCTTAGAAGATTTACTTTTCTTGCACTTAAGTCGACATTGTCCCTTTCAATTCAATCCCGATGCAGTTTCTGTGGTACATGGTGAATGTGAAGGTCCAATGGATACAGTAAACGAGCACAGGGACATCGGAATCTAATACTGGTCTCCCAGGAGCCGCTCAAACCACAATTTCTTAGAAAATTCACTCTTCTTGTACTTATGTCGGCATTGTGCATTTTGTAATCGATCCCGATGCAATTTCTGTGTTTCATGGTCACGCTGAAGGTCCAAGGGATACAGTAAACCTGCACTGGTGCATCGGAGTCTATGACTGGCTCTTAGGAGCCGCTCAAAGCACAAATTCTTAGAAGATTCACTCTTCTTGTACTTAAGTCGGCATTGTGCCTTTTGTATTCAATCCCGATGCAATATCTGTGCTTCATGGTCGATGTGAAGGTCCAAGGGGTACAGTAAACCTGCACTGGTGCATTGGAATCTAATACTGGTCTCCCAAGGAGCCGCTCAAATCACAAACTCTTAGAAGATTCACTGTTCTTGTACTTAAGTCGGCATTGTGCGTTTTCTATTCAATCCCGATTCGATTTCTGTGCTTCATGGACAATGTAAAGGTCCAAGGGATACAGTAAACTTGCAGTGGTGTATAATAGTCTAATACTGGTGTCCCAAGGGGCTCTCAAAGCACAAACTCTTAGAAGATCCACTCTTCTTGTACTAAGGTCGGCGTTGTCCCTTTTGTAATCAATCCCGATGCAATTTCTGTGTTTCATGGTCAATGTAAAGGTCCACGTGATACAGTATACCTGCACTGGTGCATCGGAATCTATTACTGGTGTCCCAGGAGCGGATCATAGAATAAACTCTTAGAAGATTCACTCTTCTTGTACTTAAGTCGGCATTGTGCATTTTGTAATCGATCCCGATGCAATTTCTGTGTTTCATGGTCTAGCTGAAGGTCCAAGGGATACAGTAAACCTGCACTGGTGCATCGGAATCTATGACTGGTCTCCCAGGAGCCGCTCAAAGCACAAATTCTTGGAAGATTCACTCTTCTTGTACTTAAGTCGGCATTGTCCCTTTTAATTCAATCCCGATGCAATTTCTATGATTCATGGTCAATATGAAGGTCCAAGGGATACAGTAAACCTGCACTTGTGCATCGGAATCTAATACTGGTTCCCAAGGAGCCGCTCAAAGCGCAAACTCTTAGAAGATCCACTCTTCTTGTACTTAGGTCGGCATTGTGCCTTTGTAATCGATCCCGATGCAATTTCTGTGTTTCATGGTCAAGCTGAAGGTCCAAGGGATACAGTAAACCTGCACTTTTCTATCGGAATCTAATACTGGTCTCTCAGGAGCCCCTCAAACCACAAACTCTTAGAAAATTCACACTTCTTGTACTTCAGTCAGAACTGTCCTTTTGTATTCAATCCCGATGCAATTTCTGTGTTTCATGGTCAATGTGAAGGTCCAAGGGATACACTAAAGCAGCACTGGTGCATCGGAATCAAATACTGGTCTCCCAGGAGCCTCTCAAAGCACAAACTCTTGGAAGATTCACTCTTCTTGTACTTAAGTCGGCATTGTGCATTCTGTATTCAATCCCGAAGCAATTTCTTTGTTTCATGGTCAATGCAAAGTTCCAAGGGATGAGGTTAACCTGCACTGGTGCATCGAAATCTAATACCGGTGTGCCAGGAGCCTCTCAAATCTCTAACTCTTAGAAGATTCACTCCTCTTGCACCTAAGCCGGCATTGTGCATATTGTATCCAATCCCGATACAATTTCAGTGTTTCATGGTCAATGTGAATGTCCAAGGGGTACAGTTAACCTGCACTGGTGCATCGGAATCCAATACTGGTCTCCCAGGAGCCCCTCATAGCACAAACTCTTAGAAGACTCACTCTTCTTGTACTTAAGTTGGCATTGTCCCTTTTGTATTCAATCCGATGCAATTTCTGTGATTCATGGTCAATGTGAAGTTCCAAGTGTTACAGTAAACCTGCACTGGTGCATCGGAATCTAATACTGGTCACCCAGTAGCCGCTCAAAATTCAAACTCTTAGAAGATTCACTCGTCTTGTACTTAAGAAAGCATTGTGACTTTTGTATTCGATTCCGATGCAATTTCTATGTTTCATGGTCAATATGAAGGTCCAAGCGGTCAGTAAACCTGCACTGGTGCATCGGAATCCAATACTGGTATCGCAAGGAGCCGCTCAAATCACAAACTCTTAGAAAAATCACTCTTCTTGTACTTAAGTCGGCATTGTGCCTTTTGTATTCGATCCCGATGTAATTCCTGTGTTTCATGGTCAAGTTGAATCTCCAAGGGATACAGTAAACCTTCACTGCTGCATCGGAATCTATGACTGGTGACCCAGGAACCGCTCAAAGGACAAATTCTTAGAAGATTTACACTTCTTGCACTTAAGTCGGCATTGTCCCTTTCAATTCAATCCCGATGCAGTTTCTGTGGTACATGGTCAATGTGAAGGTCCAATGGATACAGTAAACGAGCACAGGGACATCGGAATCTAATACTGGTCTCCCAGGAGCCGCTCAAACCACAAACTCTTAGAAAATTCACTCTTCTTGTACTTATGTCGGCATTGTGCATTTTGTAATCGATCCCGATGCAATTTCTGTTTCATGGTCACGCTGAAGATCCAAGGGATACAGTAAACCTACACTGGTGCATCGGAATCTATGACTGGTCTCCCAGGAGCCGCTCAAAGCACAAATTCTTAGAAGATTCACTCTTCTTGTACTTAAGTTGGCATTGTGCCTTTTGTATTGAATCCCGATGCAATATCTGTGCTTCATGGTCGATGTGAAGGTCCAAGGGGTACAGTAAACCTGCACTGGTGCATCGGAATCTAATACTGGTCTGCCAGGAGCTTCTCAAGAATCAAACTCTTAGAAGATTCACTGTTCTTGTACTTAAGTCGGCATTGTGCATTTTGTATCCAATCCCGATACAATTTCTGTGTTTCATGGTCAATGTGAATGTCAAAGGGATACAGTAAACCTGCACTGGTGCATCGGAATCCAATACTGGTCTCCCAGGAGCCGCTTAAAGCACAAACTCTTAGAAGATTCACTCTTCTTGTACTTAAGTTGGCATTGTCCCTTTTGTATTCAATCCCGATACAATTTCTGTGTTTCATGGTCAATGTGATGGTCCAAGGAATACAGTAAACTTGCACTGTTGCATCGGAATCCAATACTGGTGTCCCAAGGTGCCGCTCAAAGCACAAACTCTTAGAAAAGTCACACTTCTTGTAATTAAGTCGGCAATGTGCCTTTTGTATTCGATCCCGATGTAATTTCTGTGTTTCATGGTCAAGTTGAATGTCCAAGGGATACAGTAAACCTTCACTGCTGCATCGGAATCTATGACTGGTCTCCCAGCAACCGCTCAAAGCACAAATTCTTAGAAGATTTACTCTTC
This sequence comes from Schistocerca piceifrons, assembly GCF_021461385.2. Taxonomy (NCBI): domain Eukaryota; kingdom Metazoa; phylum Arthropoda; class Insecta; order Orthoptera; family Acrididae; genus Schistocerca; species Schistocerca piceifrons. The sequence goes on from NC_060139.1 coordinate 1,125,360,452, forward strand.
TTGCACTTAAGTCGGCATTGTTCCTTTCAGTTCAATCCCGGTTCAGTTTCTGTGGTACATGGTCAATGTGAAGGTGCAATTGATACAGTAAACGAGCACTGGTACATCGGAATCTAATACTGGTCTCCCAGGTGCCGCTCAAACCACAAACTCTTTGAAAAATCACTCTTCTTTTACTTATGTCGGCATTGTGCATTTTGTAATCGATCCCGATGCAATTTCTGTGTTTCGTGGTCACGCTGAAGGTCCAAGGGATACAGTAAACCTGCACTGGTGCATCGGAATCTATGACTGGTCTCCCAGGAGCCGCTCAAAGCACAAAGAAGATTCACTCTTCTTGTACTTATGTCGGCATTGTGCGTTTTCTATTCAATCCCGATTCAATTACTGTGCTTCATGGTCTATGTGAAGGTCCAAGGGGTACAGTAAACCTGGACTGGTGCATCGGAATCTAAAACTGGTGTCCCAAGGAGCCGCCCAAATCACAAACTCTTAGAAGATTCACTGTTCTTGTACTTAAGTCGGCATTGTGCGTTTTCTATTCAATCCCGATTCAATTTCTGTGCTTCATGGTCAATGTGAAGGTCCAAGGGATTCAGTAAACCTGCAGTGGTGCATCGGAATCTAATACTGGTGTCCCAAGGAGCCGCTCAAAGCACAAACTCTTAGAAGATCCACTCTTCTTGTACTTAAGTCGGCGTTGTCCCTTTTGTAATCAATCCCGGTGCAATTTCTGTGTTTCATGGTCAATGTAAAGGTCCACGTGATACAGTATACCTGCACTGGTGCATCGGAACATACTACTGGTCTCCCACGAGCCGATCATAGAATAAACTCTTAGAAGATTCACTCATCTTGTACTTAAGTCGGCATTGTGCATTTTGCATCCAATCCCGATACAATTTCCGTGTTTCATGGTCAATGTGAATGTCCAAGGGATACAGTAAACCTGCACTGGTGCATCGGAATCTAATACCGGTGTGCCAGGAGCCTCTCAAATCTCTAACTCTTAGAAGATTCACTCTTCTTGCACTTAAGCCGGCATTGTGCATTTTGTATCCAATCCCGATTCAATTTCCGTGTTTCATGGTCAATGTGAATGTCCAAGGGATACAGTAAACCTGCACTGGTGCATCGGAATCCAATACTGGTCTCCCAGGAGCCCCTCATAGCACAAACTCTTAGAAGACTCACTCTTCTTGTACTTAAGTAGGCATTGTCGCTTTTGTATTCAATCCGATGCAATTTCTGTGATTCATGGTCAATGTGAAGGTCCAAGTGTTACAGTAAACCTGCACTGGTGCATCAGAATCTAATACTGGTCACCCAGTAGCCGCTCAAATTTCAAACTCTTAGAAGATTCACTCGTCTTGTACTTAAGATAGCATTGTGCCTTTTGTATTCAATTCCGATGCAATTTCTATGTTTCATGGTCAATATGAAGGTCCAGGGCATACAGTAAACCTGCACTGGTGCATCGGAATCTAATACTGGGCTCCCAGGAACCTCTCAAAACTCAAACTCTTAGAAGATTCACTGTTCTTGCACTTAATTCGGCATTGTGCATTTTGTATCCAATCCCGATACAATTTCCGTGTTTCATGGTCAATGTGAATGTCCAAGGGATACAGTAAACCTGCACTGGTGCATCGGAATGTAATACTGGTCTCTCTGGAGCCGCTCAGAGTACAAACTCTTAGAAGATTCACTCTTCTTGTTTTTAGGTTGGCATTGGCCCTTTTGTATTCAATCCCGATGCAATTTCTGTGATTCATGGTCATTGTGAAGGTCCAAGGGTTAGAGTAAACTAGCACTGGTGTATCAGAATCTAATACTGGTGTCCCAGGAGCCGCTCAAAGCACAAACTCTTTGAAGATTCACTCGTCTTGTACTTAAGACGGCATTGTGCCTTTTGTATTCAATCCCGGTGCAATTTCTATGTTTCATGGTCAATGTGAGGGTCCAAGAATACAGTAAACCTGCACTGGTGCTTCGGAATCTACTACTGGTCTGCCAGGAGCTTCTCAAGACTCAAACTCTTAGAAGATTCACTCTTCTTGTACTGAAGTCGGCATTGTGCATTTTGTATCCAATCCCGATACAATTTCTGTGTTTCATGGTCAAAGTGAATGTCAAAGGGATACAGTAAACCTGCACTGGTGCATCGGAATCCAATACTGGTCTCCCAGGAGCCGCTCAAAGCACAAACTCTTAGAAGATTCACTCTTCTTGTAGTTAAGTTGGCATTGTCCCTTTTGTATTCAGTCCCGATGCAATTTCTGTTATTCATGGTCAATATGAAGGTCCAAGGGTTACAGCAAACCTGCACTGGTGCATCAGAATCTAATCCTGGTCCCCCAGGAGCCGCTCAAAGCACAAACTCTTAGAAGAATAACTCTTCTTGTACTTAAGACGGCATTGTGCCTTTTGTATTCAATCCCGATGCAATTTCTATGTATCATGGTCAATGTGAAGGTCCAAGGAATACAGTAAACCTGCACTGGTGCATCGGAACCTAATACTGATGTCCCAAGGAGCCGCTCAATGCACAAACTCTTAGAAAAATCACTCTTCTTGTACTTAAGTCGGCATTGTGCCTTTTGTATTCGATACCGATGTAATTTCTGTGTTTCATGGTCAAGTTGAATGTCCAAGGGATACAGTAAACCTTCACTGCTGCATCGGAATCTATGACTGGTCTCCCAGGAACCGCTCAAAGCACAAATTCTTAGAAGATTTACTTTTCTTGCACTTAAGTCGGCATTGTCCCTTTCAATTCAATCCCGATGCAGTTTCTGTGGTACATGGTGAATGTGAAGGTCCAATGGATACAGTAAACGAGCACAGGGACATCGGAATCTAATACTGGTCTCCCAGGAGCCGCTCAAACCACAATTTCTTAGAAAATTCACTCTTCTCGTACTTATGTCGGCATTGTGCATTTTGTAATCGATCCCGATGCAATTTCTGTGTTTCATGGTCACGCTGAAGGTCCAAGGGATACAGTAAACCTGCACTGGTGCATCGGAGTCTATGACTGGCTCCCAGGAGCCGCTCAAAGCACAAATTCTTAGAAGATTCACTCTTCTTGTACTTAAGTCGGCATTGTGCCTTTTGTATTCAATCCCGATGCAATATCTGTGCTTCATGGTCGATGTGAAGGTCCAAGGGGTTCAGTAAACCTGCACTGGTGCATTGGAATCTAATACTGGTCTCCCAAGGAGCCGCTCAAATCACAAACTCTTAGAAGATTCACTGTTCTTGTACGTAAGTGGGCATTGTGCGTTTTCTATTCAATCCCGATTCGATTTCTGTGCTTCATGGACAATGTAAAGGTCCAAGGGATACAGTAAACTTGCAGTGGTGCATAATAATCTAATACTGGTGTCCCAAGGGGCTCTCAAAGCACAAACTCTTAGAAGATCCACTCTTCTTGTACTTAAGTCGGCGTTGTCCCTTTTGTAATCAATCCCGATGCAATTTCTGTGTTTCATGGTCAATGTAAAGGTCCACGTGATACAGTATACCTGCACTGGTGCATCGGAATCTATTACTGGTGTCCCAGGAGCCGATCATAGAATAAACTCTTAGAAGATTCACTCTTCTTGTACTTAAGTCGGCATTGTGCATTTTGTAATCGATCCCGATGCAATTTCTGTGTTTCATGGTCTAGCTGAAGGTCCAAGGGATACAGTAAACCGGCACTGGTGCATCGGAATCTATGACTGGTCTCCCAGGAGCCGCTCAAAGCACAAATTCTTGGAAGATTCACTCTTCTTGTACTTAAGTCGGCATTGTCCCTTTTAATTCAATCCCGATGCAATTTCTATGTTTCATGGTCAATATGAAGGTCCAAGGGATACAGTAAACCTGCACTTGTGCATCGGAATCTAATACTGGTTCCCAAGGAGCCGCTCAAAACGCAAACTCTTAGAAGATCCACTCTTCTTGTTATTAGGTCGGCATTGTGCCCTTTGTAATCGATCCCGATGCAATTTCTGTGTTTCATGGTCAAGCTGAAGGTCCAAGGGATACAGTAAACCTGCACTTTTCTATCGGAATCTAATACTGGTCTCCCAGGAGCCGCTCAAACCACAAACTCTTAGAAAATTCACACTTCTTGTACTTCAGTCAGAACTGTCCTTTTGTATTCAATCCCGATGCAATTTCTGTGTTTCATGGTCAATGTGAAGGTCCAAGGGATACACTAAAGCAGCACTGGTGCATCGGAATCAAATACTGGTCTCCCAGGAGCCGCTCAAAGCACAAATTCTTAGAAGATTCACTCTTCTTGTACTTAAGTCGGCATTGTGCATTCTGTATTCAATCCCGAAACAATTTCTTTGTTTCATGGTCAATGCAAAGGTCCAAGGGATAAGGTTAACCTGCACTGGTGCATCGAAATCTAATACCGGTGTGCCAGGAGCCTCTCAAATCTCTAACTCTTAGAAGATTCACTCCTCTTGCACCTAAGCCGGCATTGTGCATTTTGTATCCAATCCCGATACAATTTCAGTGTTTCATGGTCAATGTGAGTGTCCAAGGGGTACAGTTAACCTGCTCTGGTGCATCGGAATCCAATACTGGTCTCCCAGGAGCCCCTCATAGCACAAACTCTTAGAAGACTCACTCTTCTTGTACTTAAGTTGGCATTGCCCCTTTTGTATTCAATCCGATGCAATTTCTGTGATTCATGGTCAATGTGAAGGTCCAAGTGTCACAGTAAACCTGCACTGGTGCATCGGAATCTAATACTGGTCACCCAGTAGCCGCTCAAAATTCAAACTCTTAGAAGATTCACTCGTCTTGTACTTAAGAAAGCATTGTGTCTTTTGTATTCGATTCCGATGCAATTTCTATGTTTCATGGTCAATATGAAGGTCCAAGAGGTACAGTAAACCTGCACTGGTGCATCGGAATCTAATACTGGGATCCCAGGAGCCTCTCAAAACTCAAACTCTTAGAAGATTCACTGTTCTTGTACTTAAGTCGGCATTGTGCATTTTGTATCCAATCCCGATACAATTTCCGTGTTTCATGGTCAATGTGAATTTCCAAGGGATACAGTAAACATGCACTGGTGCATCGGAATCCAATACTGGTCTCCCAGGAGCCGCTCAAAGCACAAACTGTTAGAAGATACACTCTTCTTGTACTTAAGTTGGCATTGTCCCTTTTGTATTCAATCCCGATACAATTTCTGTGATTCATGGTCAATGTGAAGGTCCAAGGGTTACAGTAAACCTGCACTGGTGCATCGGATTCTAATACTGGTATCGCAAGGAGCCGCTCAAATCACAAACTCTTAGAAAAATCACTCTTCTTGTACTTAAGTCGGCATTGTGCCTTTTGTATTCGATCCCGATGTAATTTCTGTGTTTCATGGTCAAGTTGAATCACCAAGGGATACAGTAAACCTTCACTGCTGCATCGGAATCTATGACTGGTCTCCCAGGAACCGCTCAAAAGACAAATTCTTAGAAGATTTACACTTCTTGCACTTAAGTCGGCATTGTCCCTTTCAATTCAATCCCGATGCAGTTTCTGTGGTACATGGTCAATGTGAAGGTCCAATGGATACAGTAAACGAGCACAGGGACATCGGAATCTAATACTGGTCTCCCAGGAGCCGCTCAAACCACAAACTCTTAGAAAATTCACTCTTCTTGTACTTATGTCGGCATTGTGCATTTTGTAATCGATCCCGATGCAATTTCTGTTTCATGGTCACGCTGAAGACCCAAGGGATACAGTAAACCTACACTGGTGCATCGGAATCTATGACTGGTCTCCCAGGAGCCGCTCAAAGCACAAATTCTTAGAAGATTCACTCTTCTTGTACTTAAGTGGGCATTGTGCCTTTTGTATTGAATCCCGATGCAATATCTGTGCTTCATGGTCGATGTGAAGGTCCAAGGGGTACAGTAAACCTGCACTGGTGCATCGGAATCTAATACTGGTCTGCCAGGAGCTTCTCAAGAATCAAACTCTTAGAAGATTCACTGTTCTTGTACTTAAGTCGGCATTGTGCATTTTGTATCCAATCCCGATACAATTTCTGTGTTTCATGGTCAATGTGAATGTCAAAGGGATACAGTAAACCTGCACTGGTGCATCGGAATCCAATACTGGTCTCCCAGGAGCCGCTCAAAGCACAAACTCTTAGAAGATTCACTCTTCTTGTACTTAAGTTGGCATTGTCCCTTTTGTATTCAATCCCGATACAATTTCTGTGTTTCATGGTCAATGTGATGGTCCAAGGAATACAGTAAACTTGCACTGTTGCATCGGAATCCAATACTGGTGTCCCAAGGTGCCGCTCAAAGCACAAACTCTTAGAAAAATCACACTTCTTGTAATTAAGTCGGCAATGTGCCTTTTGTATTCGATCCCGATGTAATTTCTGTGTTTCATGGTCAAGTTGAATGTCCAAGGGATGCAGTAAACCTTCACTGCTGCATCGGAATCTATGACTGGTCTCCCAGCAACCGCTCAAAGCACAAATTCTTAGAAGATATACTCTTCTTGCACTTAAGTCGGCATTGTACCTTTCAGTTCAATCCCGATCCTTTTTTTGTTTTACATGGTCAATGTGAAGGTGCAATTGATACAGTAAACGAGCACTGGTACATCGGAATCTAAAACTGGTCTCCCAGGTGCCGCTCAAACCACAAACTCTTTGAAAAATCACTCTTCTTGTACGTATGTCGGCATTGTCCATTTTGTAATCGATCCCGATGCAATTTCTGTGTTTCATGGTCACGCTGAAGGTCCAAGGGATACAGTAAACCTGCACTGGTGCATCGGAATCTATGACTGGTCTCCCAGGAGCCGCTCAAAGCACAAAGAAGATTCACTCTTCTTGTACTTAAGTCGGCATTGTGCGTTTTCTATTCAATCCCGATTCAATTTCTGTGCTTCATGGTCTATGTGAAGGTCCAAGGGATACAGTAAACCTGGACTGGTGCATCGGAATCTAAAACTGGTGTCCCAAGGAGCCGCCCAAATCACAAACTCTTAGAAGATTCACTGTTCTTGTACTTAAGTCGGCATTGTGCGTTTTCTATTCAATCCCGATTCAATTTCTGTGCTTCATGGTCAATGTGAAGGTCCAAGGGATTCAGTAAACGTGCAGTGGTTCATCGGATTCTAATACTGGTGTCCCAAGGAGCCGCTCAAAGCACAAACTCTTTGAAGATCCACTCTTCTTGTACTTAAGTCGGCGTTGTCCCTTTTGTAATCAATCCCGGTGCAATTTCTGTGTTTCATGGTCAATGTAAAGGTCCACGTGATACAGTATACCTGCACTGGTGCATCGGAACATACTACTGGTCTCCCACGAGCCGATCATAGAATAAACTCTTAGAAGATTCACTCATCTTGTACTTAAGTCGGCATTGTGCATTTTGTATCCAATCCCGATACAATTTCCGTGTTTCATGGTCAATGTGAATGTCCAAGGGATACAGTAAACCTGCACTGGTGCATCTGAATCTAATACCGGTGTGCCAGGAGCCTCTCAAATCTCTAACTCTTAGAAGATTCACTCTTCTTGCACTTAAGCCGGCATTGTGCATTTTGTATCCAATTCCGATACAATTTCCGTGTTTCATGGTCAATGTGAATGTCCAAGGGATACAGTAAACCTGCACTGGTGCATCCGAATCCAATACTGGTCTCCCAGGAGCCCCTCATAGCACAAACTCTTAGAAGACTCACTCTTCTTGTACTTAAGTAGGCATTGTCGTTTTTGTATTCAATCCGATGCAATTTCTGTGATTCATGGTCAATGTGAAGGTCCAAGTGTTACAGTAAACCTGCACTGGTGCATCAGAATCTAATACTGGTCACCCAGTAGCCGCTCAAATTTCAAACTCTTAGAAGATTCACTCGTCTTGTACTTAAGAAAGCATTGTGCCTTTTGTATTCAATTCCGATACAATTTCTATGTTTCATGGTCAATATGAAGGTCCAAGGGATACAGTAAACCTGCACTGGTGCATCGGAATCTAATACTGGGCTCCCAGGAACCTCTCAAAACTCAAACTCTTAGAAGATTCACTGTTCTTGCACTTAATTCGGCATTGTGCATTTTGTATCCAATCCCGATACAATTTCCGTGTTTCATGGTCAATGTGAATGTCCAAGGGATACAGTAAACCTGCACTGGTGCATCGGAATGTAATACTGGTCTCTCTGGAGCCGCTCAGAGTACAAACTCTTAGAAGATTCACTCTTCTTGTTTTTAGGTTGGCATTGGCCCTTTTGTATTCAATCCCGATGCAATTTCTGTGATTCATGGTCATTGTGAAGGTCCAAGGGTTACAGTAAACTAGCACTGGTGTATCAGAATCTAATACTGGTGTCCCAGGAGCCGCTCAAAGCACAAACTCTTTGAAGATTCACTCGTCTTGTACTTAAGACGGCATTGTGCCTTTTGTATTCAATCCCGGTGCAATTTCTATGTTTCATGGTCAATGTGAGGGTCCAAGAATACAGTAAACCTGCACTGGTGCATCGGAATCTACTACTGGTCTGCCAGGAGCTTCTCAAGTCTCAAACTCTTAGAAGATTCACTCTTCTTGTACTGAAGTCGGCATTGTGCATTTTGTATCCAATCCCGATACAATTTCTGTGTTTCATGGTCAATGTGAATGTCAAAGGGATACAGTAAACCTGCACTGGTGCATCGGAATCCAATACTGGTCTCCCAGGAGCCGCTCAAAGCACAAACTCTTAGAAGATTCACTCTTCTTGTAGTTAAGTTGGCATTGTCCCTTTTGTATTCAGTCCCGATGCAATTTCTGTTATTCATGGTCAATATGAAGGTCCATGGGTTACAGCAAACCTGCACTGGTGCATCAGAATCTAATCCTGGTCCCCCAGGAGCCGCTCAAAGCACAAACTCTTAGAAGAATAACTCTTCTTGTACTTAAGACGGAATTGTGCCTTTTGTATTCAATCCTGATGCAATTTCTATGTATCATGATCAATGTGAAGGTCCAAGGAATACAGTAAACCTGCACTGGTGCATCGGAATCTAATACTGGTGTCCCAAGGTGCCGCTCAAAGCACAAACTCTTAGAAAAATCACTCTTCTTGTACTTAAGTCGGCATTGTGCCTTTTGTATTCGATACCGATGTAATTTCTGTGTTTCATGGTCAAGCTGAATGTCCAAGGGATACAGTCAACCTTCACTGCTGCATCGGAATCTATGACTGGTCTCCCAGGAACCGCTCAAAGCACAAATTCTTAGGAGATTTACTTTTCTTGCACTTAAGTCGGCATTGCCCCTTTCAGTTCAATCCCGATGCAGTTTCTGTGGTACATGGTGAATGTGAAGGTCCAATGGATACAGTAAACGAGCACAGGGACATCGGAATCTAATACTGGTCTCCCAGGAGCCGCTCAAACCACAATTTCTTAGAAAATTCACTCTTCTTGTACTTATGTCGGCATTGTGCATTTTGTAATCGATCCCGATGCAATTTCTGTGTTTCATGGTCACGCTGAAGGTCCAAGGGATACAGTAAACCTGCACTGGTGCATCGGAGTCTATGACTGGCTCCCAGGAGCCGCTCAAAGCACAAATTCTTAGAAGATTCACTCTTCTTGTACTTAAGTCGGCATTGTGCCTTTTGCGCTCAATCCCGATGCAATATCTGTGCATCATGGTCGATGTGAAGGTCCAAGGGGTACAGTAAACCTGCACTGGTGCATTGGAATCTAATACTGGTCTCCCAAGGAGCCGCTCAAATCACAAACTCTTAGAAGATTCACTGTTCTTGTACTTAAGTCGGCATTGTGCGTTTTCTATTCAATCCCGATTCGATTTCTGTGCTTCATGGACAATGTAAAGGTCCAAGGGATACAGTAAACTTGCAGTGGTGCATAATAATCTAATACTGGTGTCCCAAGGGGCTCTCAAAGCACAAACTCTTAGAAGATCCACTCTTCTTGTACTTAAGTCGGCGTTGTCCCTTTTGTAATCAATCCCGATGCAATTTCTGTGTTTCATGGTCAATGTAAAGGTCCACGTGATAAAGTATACCTGCACTGGTGCATCGGAATCTATTACTGGTGTCCCAGGAGCCGATCATAGAATAAACTCTTAGAAGATTCACTCTTCTTGTACTTAAGTCGGCATTGTGCATTTTGTAATCGATCCCGATGCAATTTCTGTGTTTCATGGTCTAGCTGAAGGTCCAAGGGATACAGTAAACCTGCACTGGTGCATCGGAATCTATGACTGGTCTCCCAGGAGCCGCTCAAAGCACAAATTCTTGGAAGATTCACTCTTCTTGTACTTAAGTCGGCATTGTCCCTTTTAATTCAATCCTGATGCAATTTCTATGTTTCATGGTCAATATGAAGGTCCAAGGGATACAGTAAACCTGCACTTGTGCATCGGAATCTAATACTGGTTCCCAAGGAGCCGCTCAAAGCGCAAACTCTTAGAAGATCCACTCTTCTTGTACTTAGGTCGGCATAGTGCCCTTTGTAATCGATCCCAAAGCAATTTCTGTGTTTCATGGTCAAGCTGAAGGTCCAAGGGATACAGTAAACCTGCACTTTTCTATCGGAATATAATACTGGTCTCCCAGGAGCCGCTCAAACCACAAACTCTTAGAAAATTCACACTTCTTGTACTTCAGTCAGAACTGTCTTTTGTATTCAATCCCGATGCAATTTCTGTGTTTCATGGTCAATGTGAAGGTCCAAGGGATACACTAAAGCAGCACTGGTGCATCGGAATCAAATACTGGTCTCCCAGGAGCCTCTCAAAGCACAAACTCTTAGAAGATTCACTCTTCTTGTACTTAAGTCGGCATAGTGCATTCTGTATTCAATCCCGAAGGAATTTCTTTGTTTCATGGTCAATGCAAAGGTCCAAGGGATAAGGTTAACCTGCAATGGTGCATCGAAATCTAATACCGGTGTGCCAGGAGCCTCTCAAATCTCTAACTCTTAGAAGATTCACTCCTCTTGCACCTAAGCCGGCATTGTGCATTTTGTATCCAATCCCGATACAATTTCAGTGTTTCATGGTCAATGTGAATGTCCAAGGGGTACAGTTAACCTGCACTGGTGCATCGGAATCCAATACTGGTCTCCCAGGAGCCCCTCATAGCACAAACTCTTAGAAGACTCACTCTTCTTGTACTTAAGTTGGCATTGTCCCTTTTGTATTCAATCCGATGCAATTTCTGTGATTCATGGTCAATGTGAAGGTCCAAGTGTTACAGTAAACCTGCACTGGTGCATCAGAATCTAATACTGGTCACCCAGTAGCCGCTCAAAATTCAAACTCTTAGAAGATTCACTCGTCTTGTACTTAAGAAAGCATTGTGCCTTTTGTATTCGATTCCGATACAATTTCCGTGTTTCATGGTCAATGTGAATTTCCAAGGGATACAGTAAACCTGCACTGGTGCATCGGAATCCAATACTGGTCTCCCAGGAGCCGCTCAAAGCACAAACTCTTAGAAGATACACTCTTCTTGTACTTAAGTTGGCATAGTCCCTTTTGTATTCAATCCCGATACAATTTCTGTGATTCATGGTCAATGTGAAGGTCCAAGGGTTACAGTAAACCTGCACTGGTGCACCGGAATCTAATACTGGTATCGCAAGGAGCCGCTCAAATCACAAACTCTTAGAAAAATCACTCTTCTTGTACTTAAGTCGGCATTGTGCCTTTTGTATTCGATCCCGATGTAAATTCTGTGTTTCATGGTCAAGTTGAATCTCCAAGGGATACAGTAAACCTTCACTGCTGCATCGGAATCTATGACTGGTCTCCCAGGAACCGCTCAAAGGACAAATTCTTAGAAGATTTACACTTCTTGCACTTAAATCGGCATTGTCCCTTTCAATTCAATCCCGATGCAGTTTCTGTGGTACATGGTCAATGTGAAGGTCCAATGGATACAGTAAACGAGCACAGGGACATCGGAATCTAATACTGGTCTCCCAGGAGCCGCTCAAACCACAAACTCTTAGAAAATTCACTCTTCTTGTACTTATGTCGGCATTGTGCATTTTGTAATCGATCCCGATGCAATTTCTGTTTCATGGTCACGCTGAAGATCCCAGGGATACAGTAAACCTACACTGGTGCATCGGAATCTATGACTGGTCTCCCAGGAGCCGCTCAAAGCACAAATTCTTAGAAGATTCACTCTTCTTGTACTTAAGTGGGCATTGTGCCTTTTGTATTGAATCCCGATGCAATATCTGTGCTTCATGGTCGATGTGAAGGTCCAAGGGGTACAGTAAACCTGCACTGGTGCATCGGAATCTAATACTGGTCTGCCAGGAGCTTCTCAAGAATCAAACTCTTAGAAGATTCACTGTTCTTGTACTTAAGTCGGCATTGTGCATTTTGTATCCAATCCCGATACAATTTCTGTGTTTCATGGTCAATGTGAATGTCAAAGGGATACAGTAAACCTGCACTGGTGCATCGGAATCCAATACTGGTCTCCCAGGAGCCGCTCAAAGCACAAACTCTTAGAAGATTAACTCTTCTTGTACTTAAGTTGGCATTGTCCCTTTTGTATTCAATCCCGATACAATTTCTGTGATTCATGGTCAATGTGAAGGTCCAAGGGATACAGTAAACCTGCACTTGTGCATCGGAATCTAATACTGGTTCCCAAGGAGCCGCTCAAAGCACAAACTCTTAGAAGATCCACTATTCTTGTACTTAGGTCATCATTGTGCCCTTTGTAATCGATCCCGGTGCAATTTCTGTGTTTCATGGTCAAGCTGAAGGTCCAAGGGATACAGTAAACCTGCGCTGGTCTATCGGAATTTAATACTGGTCTCCCAGGAGCCGCTCAAACCACAAACTCTTAGAAAATTCACTCTTCTTGTACTTCAGTCGGTACTGTCCTTTTGTATTCAATGCCGATGCAATTTCTGTGTTTCATGGTCAATGCGAAGGTCCAAGGGATACACTAAAGCAGCACTGGTGCATCGGAATCAAATACTGGTCTCCCAGGAGCCGCTCAAAGCACAAACTCTTAGAAGATTCACTCTTCTTGTTTTTAGGTTGGCATTGGCACTTTTGTTTTCAATCCCGATGCAATTTCTGTGATTCATGGTCATTGTGAAGGTCCAAGGGTTACAGTAAACTAGCACTGGTGTATCAGAATCTAATACTGGTGTCCCAGGAGCCGCTCAAAGCACAAACTCTTTGAAGATTCACTCGTCTTGTACTTAAGACGGCATTGTGCCTTTTGTATTCAATCCCGGTGCAATTTCTATGTTTCATGGTCAATGTGAGGGTCCAAGAATACAGTAAACCTGCACTGGTGCATCGGAATCCAATACTGGTCTCCCAGGAGCCGCTCAAACCACAAACTCTTAGAAGATTCACTCTTCTTGTAGTTAAGTTGGCATTGTCCCTTTTGTATTCAGTCACGATGCAATTTCTGTTATTCATGGTCAATATGAAGGTCCAAGGGTTACAGCAAACCTGCACTGGTGCATCAGAATCTAATCCTGGTCCCCCAGGAGCCGCTCAAAGCACAAACTCTTAGAAGAATAACTCTTCTTGTACTTAAGACGGCATTGTGCCTTTTGTATTCAATCCCGATGCAATTTCTATGTATCATGGTCAATGTGAAGGTCCAAGGAATACAGTAAACCTGCACTGGTGCATCGGAATCTAAAACTGGTGTCCCAAGGAGCCGCTCAAAGCACAAACTCTTAGAAAAATCACTCTTCTTGTACTTAAGTCGGCATTGTGCCTTTTGTATTCGATACCGATGTAATTTCTGTGTTTCATGGTCAAGTTGAATGTCCAAGGGGTACAGTAAACCTTCACTGCTGCATCGGAATCAAATACTGGTCTCCCAGGAGCCTCTCAAAGCACAAACTCTTAGAAGATTCACTCTTCTTGTACTTAAGTCGGCATTGTGCATTCTGTATTCAATCCCGAAGGAATTTCTTTGTTTCATGGTCAATGCAAAGGTCCAAGGGATAAGGTTAACCTGCACTGGTGCATCGAAATCTAATACCGGTGTGCCAGGAGCCTCTCAAATCTCTAACTCTTAGAAGATTCACTCCTCTTGCACCTAAGCCGGCATTGTGCATTTTGTATCCAATCCCGATACAATTTCAGTGTTTCATGGTCAATGTGAATGTCCAAGGGGTACAGTTAACCTGCACTGGTGCATCGGAATCCAATACTGGTCTCCCAGGAGCCCCTCATAGCACAAACTCTTAGAAGACTCACTCTTCTTGTACTTAAGTTGGCATTGTCCCTTTTGTATTCAATCCGATGCAATTTCTGTGATTCATGGTCAATGTGAAGGTCCAAGTGTTACAGTAAACCTGCACTGGTGCATCAGAATCTAATACTGGTCACCCAGTAGCCGCTCAAAATTCAAACTCTTAGAAGATTCACTCGTCTTGTACTTAAGAAAGCATTGTGCCTTTTGTATTCGATTCCGATACAATTTCTATGTTTCATGGTCAATATGAAGGTCCAAGAGGTACAGTAAACCTGCACTGGTGCATCGGAATCTAATACTGGGATCCCAGGAACCTCTCAAAACTCAAACTCGTAGAAGATTCACTGTTCTTGTACTTAAGTCGGCATTGTGCATTTTGTATCCAATCCCGATACAATTTCCGTGTTTCATGGTCAATGTGAATTTCCAAGGGATACAGTAAACCTGCACTGGTGCATCGGAATCCAATACTGGTCTCCCAGGAGCCGCTCAAAGCACAAACTCTTAGAAGATACACTCTTCTTGTACTTAAGTTGGCATTGTCCCTTTTGTATTCAATCCCGATACAATTTCTGTGATTCATGGTCAATGTGAAGGTCCAAGGGTTACAGTAAACCTGCACTGGTGCACCGGAATCTAATACTGGTATCGCAAGGAGCCGCTCAAATCACAAACTCTTAGAAAAATCACTCTTCTTGTACTTAAGTCGGCATTGTGCCTTTTGTATTCGATCCCGATGTAAATTCTGTGTTTCATGGTCAAGTTGAATCTCCAAGGGATACAGTAAACCTTCACTGCTGCATCGGAATCTATGACTGGTCTCCCAGGAACCGCTCAAAGGACAAATTCTTAGAAGATTTACACTTCTTGCACTTAAGTCGGCATTGTCCCTTTCAATTCAATCCCGATGCAGTTTCTGTGGTACATGGTCAATGTGAAGGTCCAATGGATACAGTAAACGAGCACAGGGACATCGGAATCTAATACTGGTCTCCCAGGAGCCGCTCAAACCACAAACTCTTAGAAAATTCACTCTTCTTGTACTTATGTCGGCATTGTGCATTTTGTAATCGATCCCGATGCAATTTCTGTTTCATGGTCACGCTGAAGATCCAAGGGATACAGTAAACCTACACTGGTGCATCGGAATCTATGACTGGTCTCCCAGGAGCCGCTCAAAGCACAAATTCTTAGAAGATTCACTCTTCTTGTACTTAAGTGGGCATTGTGCCTTTTGTATTGAATCCTGATGCAATATCTGTGCTTCATGGTCGATGTGAAGGTCCAAGGGGTACAGTAAACCTGCACTGGTGCATCGGAATCTAATACTGGTCTGCCAGGAGCTTCTCAAGAATCAAACTCTTAGAAGATTCACTGTTCTTGTACTTAAGTCGGCATTGTGCATTTTGTATCCAATCCCGATACAATTTCTGTGTTTCATGGTCAATGTGAATGTCAAAGGGATACAGTAAACCTGCACTGGTGCATCGGAATCCAATACTGGTCTCCCAGGAGCCGCTCAAAGCACAAACTCTTAGAAGATTCACTCTTCTTGTACTTAAGTTGGCATTGTCCCTTTTGTATTCAATCCCGATACAATTTCTGTGATTCATGGTCAATGTGAAGGTCCAAGGGATACAGTAAACCTGCACTTGTGCATCGGAATCTAATACTGGTTCCCAAGGAGCCGCTCAAAGCACAAACTCTTAGAAGATCCACTATTCTTGTACTTAGGTCATCATTGTGCCCTTTGTAATCGATCCCGGTGCAATTTCTGTGTTTCATGGTCAAGCTGAAGGTCCAAGGGATACAGTAAACCTGCGCTGGTCTATCGGAATTTAATACTGGTCTCCCAGGAGCCGCTCAAACCACAAACTCTTAGAAAATTCACTCTTCTTGTACTTCAGTCGGTACTGTCCTTTTGTATTCAATGCCGATGCAATTTCTGTGTTTCATGGTCAATGCGAAGGTCCAAGGGATACACTAAAGCAGCACTGGTGCATCGGAATCAAATACTGGTCTCCCAGGAGCCGCTCAAAGCACAAACTCTTAGAAGATTCACTCTTCTTGTTTTTAGGTTGGCATTGGCACTTTTGTTTTCAATCCCGATGCAATTTCTGTGATTCATGGTCATTGTGAAGGTCCAAGGGTTACAGTAAACTAGCACTGGTGTATCAGAATCTAATACTGGTGTCCCAGGAGCCGCTCAAAGCACAAACTCTTTGAAGATTCACTCGTCTTGTACTTAAGACGGCATTGTGCCTTTTGTATTCAATCCCGGTGCAATTTCTATGTTTCATGGTCAATGTGAGGGTCCAAGAATACAGTAAACCTGCACTGGTGCATCGGAATCCAATACTGGTCTCCCAGGAGCCGCTCAAACCACAAACTCTTAGAAGATTCACTCTTCTTGTAGTTAAGTTGGCATTGTCCCTTTTGTATTCAGTCACGATGCAATTTCTGTTATTCATGGTCAATATGAAGGTCCAAGGGTTACAGCAAACCTGCACTGGTGCATCAGAATCTAATCCTGGTCCCCCAGGAGCCGCTCAAAGCACAAACTCTTAGAAGAATAACTCTTCTAGTACTTAAGACGGCATTGTGCCTTTTGTATTCAATCCCGATCCATTTTCTATGTATCATGGTCAATGTGAAGGTCCAAGGAATACAGTAAACCTGCACTGGTGCATCGGAATCTAAAACTGGTGTCCCAAGGAGCCGCTCAAAGCACAAACTCTTAGAAAAATCACTCTTCTTGTACTTATGTCGGCATTGTGCATTTTGTAATCGATCCCGATGCAATTTCTGTGTTTCATGGTCACGCTGAAGTTCCAAGGGATACAGTAAACCTGCACTGGTGCATCGGAGTCTATGACTGGCTCCCAGGAGCCGCTCAAAGCACAAATTCTTAGAAGATTCACTCTTCTTGTACTTAAATCGGCATTGTGCCTTTTGTATTCAATCCCGATGCAATATCTGTGCTTCATGGTCGATGTGAAGGTACAAGGGGTACAGTAAACCTGCACTGGTGCATTGGAATCTAATACTGGTCTCCCAAGGAGCCGCTCAAATCACAAACTCTTAGAAGATTCACTGTTCTTGTACTTAAGTCGGCATTGTGCGTTTTCTATTCAATCCCGATTCGATTTCTGTGCTTCATGGACAATGTAAAGGTCCAAGGGATACAGTAAACTTGCAGTGGTGCATAATAATCTAATACTGGTGTCCCAAGGGGCTCTCAAAGCACAAACTCTTAGAAGATCCACTCTTCTTGTACTTAAGTCGGCGTTGTCCCTTTTGTAATCAATCCCGATGCAATTTCTGTGTTTCATGGTCAATGTAAAGGTCCACGTGATACAGTATACCTGCACTGGTGCATCGGAATCTATTACTGGTGTCCCAGGAGCCGATCATAGAATAAACTCTTAGAAGATTCACTCTTCTTGTACTTAAGTCGGCATTGTGCATTTTGTAATCGATCCCGATGCAATTTCTGTGTTTCATGGTCTAGCTGAAGGTCCAAGGGATACAGTAAACCTGCACTGGTGCATCGGAATCAAATACTGGTCTCTCAGGAGCCGCTCAGAGCACAAACTCTTAGAAGATTCACTCTTCTTATTTTTAGGTTGGCATTGGCCCTTTTGTATTCAATCCCGATGCAATTTCTGTGATTCATGGTCAATGTGAAGGTCCAAGGGTTACAGTAAACTAGTACTGGTGTATCAGAATCTAATACTGGTGTCCCAGGAGCCGCTCAAAGCACAAACTCTTTGAAGATTCACTCGTCTTGTACTTAAGACTGCATTGTGCCTTTTGTATTCAATCCCGGTGCAATTTCTATGTTTCATGGTCAATGTGAAGTTCCAAGGGATACAGTAAACCTGCACTGGTGCATCGGAATCTAATACTGGTCTGCCAGGAGCTTCTCAATAATCAAACTCTTAGAAGATTCACTCTTCTTGTACTTAAGTCGGCATTGTGCATTTTGTATCCAATCCCGATACAATTTCTGTGTTTCATGGTCAATGTGAATGTCAAAGGGATACAGTAAACCTGCACTGGTGCATCGGAATCCAATACTGGTCTCCCAGGAGCCGCTCAAAGCACAAACTCTTAGAAGATTCACTCTTCTTGTACTTAAGTTGGCATTGTCCTTTTGTATTCAATCCCGATACAATTTCTGTGATTCATGGTCAATGTGAAGGTCCAAGGGTTACAGTAAACCTGCACTGGTGCATCGGAATCTAATACTGGTATCCCAAGGAGCCGCTCAAATCACAAACTCTTAGAAAAATCACTCTTCTTGTACTTAAGTCGGCATTGTGCCATTTGTATTCGATCCCGATGTAATTTCTGTGTTTCATGGTCAAATTGAATCTCCAAGGGATACAGTAAACCTTCACTGCTGCATCCGAATCTATGACTGGTCTCCCAGGAACCGCTCAAAGGACAAATTCTTAGAAGATTTACACTTCTTGCACCTAAGTCGGCATTGTCCCTTTCAGTTCAATCCCGATGCAGTTTCTGTGGTACATGGTCAATGTGAAGGTCCAATGGATACAGTAAACGAGCACAGGGACATCGGAATCTAATACTGGTCTCCCAGGAGCCGCTCAAACCACAAACTCTTAGAAAATTCACTCTTCTTGTACTTATGTCGGCATTGTGCATTTTGTAATCGATCCCGATGCAATTTCTGTTTCATGGTCACGCTGAAGGTCCAAGGGATACAGTGAACCTACACTGGTGCATCGGAATCTATGACTGGTCTCCCAGGAGCCGCTCAAAGCACAAATTCTTAGAAGATTCACTCTTCTTGTACTTAAGTGGGCATTGTGCCTTTTGTATTGAATCCCGATGCAATATCTGTGCTTCATGGTCGATGTGAAGGTCCAAGGGGTACAGTAAACATGCACTGGTGCATCGGAATCTAATACTGGTGTGCCAGGAGCTTCTCAAGAATCAAACTCTTAGAAGATTCACTGTTCTTGTACTTAAGTCGGCATTGTGCATTTTGTATCCAATCGCGATACAATTTCTGTGTTTCATGGTCAATGTGAATGTCAAAGGGATACAGTAAACCTGCACTGGTGCATCGGAATCCAATACTGGTCTCCCAGGAGCCGCTCAAAGCACAAACTCTTAGAAGATTTACTCTTCTTGTACTTAAGTTGGCATTGTCCCTTTTGTATTCAATCCCGATACAATTTCTGTGATTCATGGTCAATGTGAAGGTCCAAGGGATACAGTAAACCTGCACTGGTCTATCGGAATCTAATACTGGTCTCCCAGGAGCCGCTCAAAGCACAAACTCTTAGAAGATTCACTCTTCTTGTACTTAAGTCGGCATTGTGCATTCTGTATTCAATCCCGATGCAATTTCTTTGTTTCATGGTCAATGTAAAGGTCCAAGGGATAAGGTTAACCTGCACTGGTGCATCGAAATCTAATACCGGCGTGCCAGGGGACTCTCAAATCTCTAACTCTTAGAAGATTCACTCCTCTTGCACTTAAGCCGGCATTGTGCATTTTGTATCCAATCCCGATACAATTTCTGTGTTTCATGGTGAATGTGAATGTCCAAGGGATACAGTAAACTTGCACTGGTGCATCGGAATACAATACTGGTCTCCCAGGAGCCGCTCAAAGCACAAACTGTTAGAAGACTCACTCTTCTTGTACTTAAGTTGCCATTGTCACTTTTGTATTCAATCCCGATGCAATTTCTGTGATTCATGGTCAATGTGAAGGTCCAAGGGTTACAGTAAACCTGCACTGGTGCATCAGAATCTAATACTGGTCACCCAGGAGCCGCTCAAAGTTCAAACTCTTAGAAGATTCACTCGTCTTGTACTTAAGAATGCATTGTGCCTTTTGTATTCAATCCCGATGCGATTTCTATGTTTCATGGTCAATATGAAGGTCCAAGGGATACAGTAAAACTTCACTGCTGCATCGGAATCTATGACTGGTCTTCCAGGAACCGCTCAAAGCACAAATTCTTAGAAGATTTACTCTTCTCGCACTTATGTCGGCATTGTTCCTTTCAATTCAATCCCGATGCAGTTTCTGCGGTACATGGTCAATGTGAAGGCCCAATGGATACAGTAAATGAGCACAGGTACATCGAAATCTAATACTGGTCTCCCAGGAGCCGCTCAAACCACAAACTCCTAGAAAATTTACTCTTCTTGTACTTATGTCGGCATTGTGCATTTTGTAATCGATCCCGATGCAATTTCTGTGTTTCATGGTCACGCTGAAGGTCCAAGGGAAACAGTAAACATGCACTGGTGCATCGGAATCTATGACTGGTCTCCCAGGAGCCGCTCAAAGCACAAATTCTTAGAAGATTCACTCTTCTTGTACTTATGTCGGCATTGTGTCTTTTGTATTGGATCCCGATGCAATATCTGTGCTTCATGGTCGATGTGAAGGTCCAAGGGGTACAGTAAACCTGACTTGGTGAATCG
Organism: Schistocerca piceifrons; assembly: GCF_021461385.2. Classification (NCBI taxonomy): domain Eukaryota; kingdom Metazoa; phylum Arthropoda; class Insecta; order Orthoptera; family Acrididae; genus Schistocerca; species Schistocerca piceifrons. Next base: position 1,125,381,169 of record NC_060139.1, read on the forward strand.
AAATCTAATACTGGTGTCCCAAGGAGCCGCTCAAATCACAAACTCTTAGAAGATTCACTGTTCTTGTAATTAAGTCGGCATTGTGCGTTTTCTATTCAATCCCGATTCAATTTCTGTGCTTCATGGTCAATGTGAATGTCCAAGGGATACAGTAAACCTGCAGTGGTGCATCGGAATCTAATACTGGTTCCCAAGGAGCCGCTCAAAGCACAAACTCTTAGAAAATTCACTCTTTTTGTACTTCAGTCGGCACTGTCCCTTTTGTATTCAATCCCGATGCAATATCTGTGTTTCATGGTCAATGTGAAGGTCCAAGGGATAAACTAAACCAGCACTGGTGCATCGGAATCAAATACTGGTCTCCCAGGACCCGCTCAAAGCACAAACTCTTAGAAGATCCCCTCTTCTTGTACATAAGTCGGCATTGTGCATTTTGTGTTCAATCCCGATGCAATTTCTTTGTTTCATGGTCAATGTAAAGGTCCAAGGGATACCGTAAACCTGCACTGGTGCATCGGAATCAAATACCGGTGAGCCAGGAGCCTCTCAAATCTCTAACGCTTAGAAGATTCACTCTTCTTGCACTTAAGCAGGCATTGTGCATTTTGTATCCAATCCCGATACAATTTCTGTGTTTCATGGTCAATGTGAATGTCCAAGGGATACAGTAAACCTGCACTGGTGCATCGGAATCAAATACTGGTCTCCCAGGAGCCGCTCAAAGCACACACTCTTAGAAGACTCACTCTTCTTGTACTTAAGTTGGCATTGTCCTTTTTGTATTCAATCCCGATGCAATTTCTGTGATTCAAGGTCAATGTGAAGGTCCAAGGGTTACAGTAAACCTACACTGGTGCATCAGAATCTAATACTGGCCGATCATAGAATAAACTCTTTGAAGATTCACTCTTCTTGTACTTAAGTCGGCATTGTGCATTTTGTAATCGATCCCGATGCAATTTCTGTGTTTCATGGTCAAGCTGAAGGTCCAAGGGATACAGTAAACCTGCACTGGTGCATCGGAATCTATGACTAGTCTCCCAGGAGCCGCTCAAAGCACAAATTCTTAGAAGATTCACTCTTCTTGTACTTAAGACGGCATTGTCCCTTTAATTCAATCCCGATGCAATTTCTATGTTTCATGGTCAATATGAAGGTCCAAGGGATACAGTAAACCTGCACTTGTGCATCGGAATCTAATACTGGTTCCCAAAGAGCCGCTCAATGCACAAACTCTTAGAAGATCCACTCTTCTTGTACTTAAGTCGGCATTGTGCCCTTTGTAATCGATCCCGATTCAATTTCTGTGTTTCATGGTCAAGCTGAAGGTCCAAGGTATACAGTAAACCTGCACTGGTGTATCAGAATCTAATACTGGTATCCCAGGAGCCGCTCAAAGCACAAACTCTTAGAAGATTCACTCTTCTTGTACTTAAGTTGGCATTGTTCCTTTTGTATTCAATCCCGATGCAATTTCTGTGATTCATGGTCAATGCGAAGTTCCAAGGGTTACAGTAAACCTGCACTGGTGCATCAGAATCTAATCCTGGTCCCCCAGGAGCCGCTCATAGCACAAACTCTTAGAAGATTCACTCTTCTTGTACTTAAGACGGCATTGTGCCTTTTGCATTAAATCCCGATGCAATTTCAATGTTTCATGGTCAATGTGAAGGTCCAAGGAAGACAGTAAACCTGCACTGGTGCATCGGAATCTAATATTGGTGTCCCAAGGAGCCGCTCAAAGCACAAACTCTTAGAAAAATCACTCTTCTTGTACATAAGTCGGCATTGTGCATTTTGTATTAGATCCCGATGTAATTTCTGTATTTCACGGTCAAGTTGAATGTCCAAGGGATACAGTAAACCTTCACTGCTCCATCGGAATCTATGACTGGTCTCCCAGCATCCGCTCAAAGCACAAATTCTTAGAAGATTTACTCTTCTTGCACTTAAGTCGATATTGTCCCTTTCAATTCAATCCCGATGCAGTTTCTGTGGTACATGGTCAATGTGAAGCTCCAATGGATTCAGTAAACGAGCACTGGTACATCGGAATCTAATACTGGTCTCCCAGGAGCCGCTCAAACCACAAACTCTTAGAAGATTCACTCTTCTTGTACTTAGGATGTCATTGGACCTTTTGTATTCAATCCTGATGCAATTTCTGTGATTCATGGTCAGTGTGAAGGTCCAAGGGTTACAGTAAACCTGCACTGGTGTATCAGAATCTAATACTGGTATCCCAGGAGCCGCTCAAAACACAAACTCTTTGAAGATTAACTCGTCCTGTATTTACGATGGCATTGTGCCTTTTGTATTCAATCCCGATGCAATTTCTATGTTTCATGGTCAATGTGAAGGGCCAAGGGAAACAGTAAACCTGCACTGGTGCATCGGAATCTAATACTGCTCTGCCAGGAGTTTCTCAAGGCTCAAACTCAGAGAAAATTCACTCTTCTTGTACTTAAGTTGGCATTGTCCCTTTTGTATTCAATCCCGATGCAATTTCTGTGTGTCATGGTCACTGTGAATGTCCAAGGGATACAGTAAACCTGCACTGGTGCATCGGAGTCCAATACTGGTCTCCCAGGAGCCGCTCAAATGCCAAACTCTTAGAAGATTCACTCTTCTTGTACTTAAGACGGCATTGTGCCTTCTGTATTCAATCCCGATGCAATTTCTATGTTTCATGGTCGATGTGAAAGTCCAAGGAATACAGTCAACTTGCACTATTGCATCGGAATCGCATACTGGTCTCCCAGGAGCCGCTCAAAGCACAAACTCGTAGAGGGTTCACTCTTCTTGCACTTAAGTCGGCATTGTGCCTTTTGTATTCATTCCCGATGCAATTTCTGTGTTACATGGTCAATGTGAAGGTCCAATAGATACCTTAAACGTGCACTGGTGCTTCGGAACCTATTACTGACGTCCCAGGAGCTGCTCAAACCACAAACTCTTTGAAGATTCACTCTTCTTGGACTTAAGTCGGCATTGTGGATTTTGTATTCAATCCCTATCCAAATTCTTTGTTTCATGGTCAATGTGAAGGTCCAATGGATACAGTAAACTTGCACTGGTGCATCGGAATCTAATACTGGTCTGCCAGGAGCCTCTCAAAGCTCAAGCTCTTAGAAGATTCACTGTTCCTGTACTTAAGTCGGCATTGTGCATTTTTTATCACATCCCGATACAATTTCTGTGTTTCATGGGCAATATGAATGTCCAAGGGATACAGTAAACCTGCACTGGTGCATCGGAATTAAATACCGGTCTCCCAGGAGCCGCTCAAAGCACAAAATCTTAGAAGATTCACTCTTCTTGTACTTAAATTGGCATTGTCCCTTTTGAATTCAATCCCGATGCAATTTCTGTGATTCATGGTCAATGTGAAGGTCCAAGGGTTACAGTAAACCTGCACTGGTGCATCGGATCTAATACTGGTCTGCCAGGAACCTCTCAAAACTCATACACTTAGAAGATTCACTGTCCTTATGTCGCCATTGTGCATTTTGTATCCAATCCCGATACAATATCTGTGTTACATGGTCAATGTGAATGTCCAAGGGATACAGTAAACCTGCACTGGTGCATCGGAATACAATACTGGTCTCCCAGGAGTCGTTCAAAGCACAAACTCTTAGACGTTTCACTCTTCTTGTACTTAAGTTGGCATTGTCCCTTTTGTATTCAATTCCGATGCAATTTCAGTGATTCATGGTCAAGTTGAAGGTCCAAGGGATACATTAAACGTGCACTGGTACATCGGAATCTAATACTGTTCCCCAGGAGCCGCTCAAAGCACAAAATCTTACAAGATTCAATCTTCTTGTACTTAAGTCGGCATTGTCCCTTTTGTAATCAATCCCGAAGCAATTTCTGTGTTTCATGGTCAATGTAAAGGTCCAAGTGATACAGTAAACCTGCACTGGTACATTGGAATCTAATACTGGTCTCCCAGGAGCCGCTCAAAGAACAAACTAAAAGAAGATTCACTCTTCTTGTACTTAAGTTTCCATTGTCCCTTTTGTATTCAATCCCGATACAATATCTATGTTTCACGGTCAATGTGAAGGTCCAAGGGATACAGTAACCCTGCTCTGGTGCATCGGAATCTAATACTGGTCTTCCAGGAGCCACTCAATGCACAAACTCTTAGAAGATTCACTCTTCTTGTACTTAAGTCGGCTTTGACCCATTTGTATTCAATGCCGATGCAATTTCTGTGTTTCATGGTCAACGTGAAGGTCCAAGGGATACAGTACACCTGCACTGGTTCATCGGAATCTTAATACTGGTCTCCAAGGAGCCGCTCAAAGTACAAACCCTTAGAAGATTCACTCTTCTTGTACTTAAGTCGGCAATGTGCCTTTTGTATTCAATCCCGATCCAATTTCTGTGTATCATGGTCACTGTGAATGTCCAAGGGATACAGTAAACCTGCACTGGTGCAACGGAGTACAATACTGGTCTCACAGGAGCCGCTCAAAGGCCAAACTCTTGGAAGATTCACTCTTCTTGTACTTAAGACGGCATTGTGCCTTTTGTATTCAATCCCGATGCAATTTCTATGTTTAATGGTCAATTGTGAAAGTCCAACGAATACAGTGAACTTGCACTATTGAATCGGAATCTCATACTGGTCTCCCAGGAGCAGCTCAAAGCACAAACTCGTAGAGGGTTCACTCTTCTTGTACTTAAGTCGGCATTGTGCTTTTGTATTCATTCCCGATGCAATTTCTGTGTTACATGGCCAATGCGAAGGTCCAAAAGATACAGTAAACGTGCACTGGTGCTTCGGAATCTATTACTGGCCTCCCAGGAGCTGCTCAAAGCACAAACTCTTAGAAGATTCACTCTTCTTGTACTTAAGTCGGCATTGTGCATTTTGTATTCAATCCCTATGCAATTTCTTCTTTTCATGGTCAATCTGAAGGAACAATGGATACAGTAAACCTGCACTGGTGCATCGGAATCTAATACTGGTCTGCCAGGAGCCTCTCAAAGCTCAAGCTCTTAGAAGATTCACGGTTCCTGTACTTAAGTCGGCATTGTACATTTTTTATCACACCCCGATACAATTTCTGTGTTTCATGGGCAATATGAATGTCCAAGGGATACAGTAAACCTGCACTGGTGCATCGGAATTAAATACTGGTCTCCCAGGAGCCGCTCAAAGCACAAAATCTTAGAAGATTCAATCTTCTTGTACTTAAGTGGCATTGTCCCTTTTGAATTCAATCCCGATGCAATTTCTGTGATTCACGGTCACTGTGAAGGTCCAAGGGTTACAGTAAACCTGCACTGGTGCATCGGATCTAATACTGGTCTGCCAGGAACCTCTCAAACCTCAAACACTTAGAAGATTCGATGTTCTTATGTCGCCATTGTGCATTTTGTATCCAATCCCGATACAATATCTGTGTTACATGGTCAATGTGAAGGTCCAAGAGACACAGTAAACCTGCACTGGTACATCGGAATCTAATACTGGTCTCCCAGGAACCGCTCAAAGAACAAACTCTTAGAAGATTCACTCTTCTTGTACTTAAGTTGGCATCGTCCCTTTCGTATTCAATCCCGATACAATATCTATGTTTTCATGGTCAATGTGAACGGTCCAAGGGATACAGTAAACCTGCTCTGGTGCATCGGAATCTAATACTGGTCTTCCAGGAGCCACTCAAAGCACAAACTCTTAGAAGATTCACTCTTCTTGTACTTAAGCCGGCTTTGTCCCTTTTGTATTCAATGCCGATGCAATTTCGGTGTTTCATGGTCAACGTGAAGGTCCAAGGGATACAGTAAACCTGCACTGGTTCATCGGAATCTAATACTGGTCTCCAAGGAGCCGCTCAAAGTACAAACCCTTAGAAGTTCTCTCCTCTTGTACTTAAGTCGGCATTGTGCATTTTGTATTCAATCCCGATGCAATATCTGTGTTTCATGGTCAATGTGAAGGTCCAAGGTATACAGTAAACCAGCACCGGTGCATCGGAATCTAATTCTGGTGTCCGAAGGAGCCGCTCATAGCACAAACTCTTAGAAGATACATTCTTCTTGTACTTAAGTCAGCATTGTGCCTTTTGTATTCGATCACGATGCAATTTCTGTGTTTTCATGGTCAAGTTGAAGGTCCAAGGGATAGAGTAAACCTGCACTGGTGCATCGGAATCTATGACTGGTCTCCCAGGAGCCGCTCAAAGCCCAAATTCTTAGAAGATTCTCTCTTCTTGTACTTAAGTTGGCATTGTCTCTATTAATTCAATCCCGATGCAGTTTCTGTGGTATGAGGTCATTGTGAAGGTGCAAGGGATACAGTAAACCTGCTCTGGTTCAACGGAATCTAATGCTGGTCTTCCAGGAGCCTCTCAAATCTCAAATTCTTAGATGATTCACTGTTCATGTACTTAAGTCGGCATTGTGCATATTGTATCCAATCCCGATACAGTTTCTGTGTTTCATGGTAATGTGACTGTCCAAGGGATATAGTAAACTTGCACTGGTGCATCGGAATCCAATACTGGTCTCCCAGGAGCCGCTCAAAGCACAAACTCGTAGAGGATTCACTTTTCTTGTACTTACGTCGGCATTGTGCCTTTTGTATTGATTCCCGATGCAATGTCTGTGTTTCATCGTCAATGTGAAGGTCCAAGGGATAGAGTAAAGCTGCAGTAGTGCATCGGAAACTAATACTGATCTCCCAGGAAACGCTCAAAGCAAACCACAAAAAAAGAGAAGATTGACTCTTTTCGTACTTAAGTCGGCATTGTGTCTTTTGTATTAAATTCCAACGCAATTTCTGTGTTTCTTCGTCAAAGTGAAGGTCCAAGGGACAGAGTAATCTTGCGGTAGTGCATGGGAATCCAAAACTGGTCTACCACGAAACGCTCAAAGCAAACCACAAACAATGAGAAGATATACCCTTCTTGTACTTAGGTCGGCATTGTGCCTTTTGTTTTAAATCCTGACGCAATTTCTGTGTTTCGTCGTCAATGTGATGGTCCTAGTAATAGAGTAAAGTTGCAGTAGGATATCGGAATATTATACTGATCTCCCAGAAAACGCTCAAAGCAAACCACGAACAATGACATGATTTACTATTCTTGTACTTAAGTCGGCATTGTGCCTTTTATATAAAATACCGAACTAATTCTGTGTTTCATCGTCAATGTGAAGGTCCAAGGGATAGAGTAAAGCTGCAGTAGTGCATCGGAATCTAATACTGATCTACCAGGAAACGCTCAAAGCAAACCACAAACAATGAGAAGATATACCCTTCTTGTACTTAAGTCAGCATTATGCTTTTTGTTTTAAATCCCGACGCAATTACTGTGTTTCATCGTCAATCTGAAGGTCCAAGAGATAGAGTAAACCTGCAGTAGTGCATCGGAATCTAATACTGATCTTCCAAGAAACGCTCAAAGCAAACCACAAACATTGAGAAGATATACTCTTCTTGTCCTTAAGTCGGCACTGTGCCCTTTGTTTTCAATCCCGACACAATTTCTGTGTTTCATCGTCAATCTGAAGGTCCAATTGATAGAGTAAAGCCGCAGTAGTGCATCTGAATGTAATACAGTTCTCCCAGGAAACGCTCAAATTTAACCACAAACAGTGAGATGATTTACTCATATTGAACCTAAGTCGGCATTGTGCCTTTTGTGTTAAATCCCGACGCAATCCCTGTGTGTCATCGTCAATGTGAAGATCCAAGGGATAGAGTAAAATTGCAGTAGTGCATCGGAATCTGATACTGATCTCCCAGGAAACGCTCAAATCAAACCACAAACAAAAAGTATATTTACTCTTCTTGTACTTAAGTCGGCATTGTGCCTTTTGTATTAAATCCCGACGCAATTTCAGAGCATCATCGTGAATGTGAAGGTTCAAGAGATACAGAAAAGCTGCAGTTGTCCATCGGAATCTAATGCTGATCTCCCAGGAAACGCTCAAAACAAGCCACAAACAATGGGAAGATATACTCATCTTGTACTTAAGTTGGCATTGTGCATTTTGTATTAAATCTCGACGCAATATCTGTGTTTCATCGTCAATGTGAAGGTCCAAGCGATTGAGAATAGCTGCAGAAGTGCATCGGAATGCAATACTGATCTCCCAGGAAACGCTCAAAGCAAGACACAAACAATCAGACGATTTAACCTAATTATACTTATGTCGGCATTGTGCATTTTGTATTAAATCCCGATGCAATTTCTGTGTTTCATCGTCAATGTGGGGGTCCAAGGAATAGAGTAAACCTGCAGTAGTGCATCGGAATCAAGTACTGATATTCCAGATAGCGCTCAAATCAAACCACAGACAATGAGAAGATTTACTCTTCCAGTACTTCAGTCGGCATTGTGCCGTTAGGGCTAAATCCCGACGCAATTTCTGTGTTTCATCGTCAATATGAAGTTCCAAGGAATAGAGTAAAGCTGCAGTTGTCCATCGGAATCTAATGCTGATCTCCCAGGAAACGCTATAAGCAAACTACAAAAATGAGGAGATTGACACTATATGTAATTCTGTCGGCCTTGTGCTTTTTTCATTAAATCCCGACGCATATTGCTGTGTTTCATCGTCAATGTGAAGGTCCAAGGGATAGAGTAAGGCTGCAGTAGTGCAATGGAATCTCGTACTGATCTCCAAGCAAACGCTCAGAGCAAACCACAAACAATGAGAAGATTTATTCTTCTTGTACTTAAGTCGGCAATGTGCCTTTGTATTAAATCCCAACGCAATTTCTGAGTTTCATCTTCCATGTAAATGTTCAAGGGATAGAGTAAAGCTGCAGTAGAGCATCGGAATCTAATACTGATCCCCCAGGAAACGCTCAAAGCAAACCACAAAAAAAGATAAGATTGACTCCTTTTGTGCTTAAGTCGGCATTGTGCCTTTTGTATTAAATCCCGACGCAATCTCTGTGTCTCATCGTCAATGTGAAGATCCAAGGGATAGAGTAAAGTTGCAGTAGTGCATCGGAATCTAATACTGATCTTCCAGCAAACGTCAAAGCAAACCACAAATAAAAAGTATTTTTACTCTTCTTGTACTTAAGTCGGCATTGTGCCTTTTGTATTAAATCCCGACGCAATTTCAGAGCATCATCGTCAATGTGAAGGTTCAAGAGATAGAGAAAAGCTGCAGTTGTCCATCGGAATCTAATGCTGATCTCCCAGGAAACGCTCAAAACAAACCACAAACATCTTGTACTTAAGTCGGCACTGTGCCTTTTGTTATCAATCCCGACACAATTTCTGTGTTTCATCGTCAATCTGAAGGTCCAATTGATAGAGTAAAGCTGCAGTAGTGCATCGGAATCTAATACTGATCTCCCAGGAAACGCTCAAATTTAACCACAAACAATGAGATGATTTACTCATATTGAACCTAAGTCGGCATTGTGCCTTTTGTATTATATCCCGACGCAATCTCTGTGTCTCATCGTCAATGTGAAGATCCAAGGGATGGAGTAAAGATGCAGTAGTGCACCGGAATCTAATACTGATCTCCCAGGAAAAGCTCAAAGCAAACCACAAACCGAAAGAATATTTACTCTTCTTGTTCTTAAGTCGACATTGTGCCTTTTGTATTAAATTCCGACAGAATATCTGTGTTTCATCGTCAATGTGAAGGTCCAAGGGTTAGAGTAAAGCTGCAGTAGTGCATCGGAATCTAGTACTGATCTCCCAGGAAACGCTCATAGCAAACCACAAACAATTAGAAAATTTACTCTTCGTGTACTTAACTCGTCATTGTGCCTTTCGTGTTAAATCCCAACGCAATTTCTGTGTTTCATCGTCAATGTGAAGGTCCAAGGGATAGAGTAAAGCTTCAGTAGTGCAACAGAATCTAATACTAATCTCCCAGGAAACGCTCAAAGCAAACCACAAACAATCAGAAGATTTACTCTCCTTGTACTTAAGTCGGCATTGTGTCTTTTTTATTAAATTCCGACGCAATTTCTGTGTTACTTCGTCAATGTGAAGGTCCGAGGGATAGAGTAAACCTGCAGTGGTGCATGGGAATCTAATACTGATCTACCACGAAACGTCAAAGCAAACTACAAAAATGAGTAGGTATACCCTTCTTGTACTTAAGTCGGCATTGTGCTTCTTGCTTTAAATCCCGACGCAATTTTTGTGTTTCATCTTCAATCGGAAGGTCCAAGGGATAAAGTAAAGCTGCAGTAGTGCATCGGAATCTAATACTGATCTCCCAGGAAACGCTCGGAGCAAACCAGAAACAATGAGAAGATTTACTATTCTTGTACCCAAGTCTGCATTGTGCCTTTTGTTCTAAATTCCTACGCAATTTCTGTGTTTCATCGGCAATCTGAACGTCCAAGGGATTATGTAAAGCCGCAATAGAGCATCGGAATCCATTACTGATCTCCCAGGTAACGCACAAGGCAAACCACAAACAATGAGTAGATTTACTCTTCTTGTACTTAATTCGGCATTGTTCATTTTATATATAGTCGCGTCGCAATTTCTGTGTTTCATCGTCAATGTGATGGTCCAAGTGATAGAGTAAATCAGCGGTAGTGCATCAGAATCTAATACTGATCTCCCAGGAAACGCTCAGAGCAAACCACAAACAATGAGAAGATTTACTCTTCTTGTACTTAACTCGGCATTGTGCCATTTTGGGTTAAATCCCTACCCAAATTCTGTGTTTTATCATCAATGTGAAGGTCCAAGGGATAAAGTAAAGCTGCAGTAGTGCATCGGAATATAATACTGAACTCCCAGGAAACGCTCAAAGCAAACCAGAAACAATGAGAAGAACTACTGTTCTTGTACTTCAGTCGGCCTTGTGCATTTTTCATTAAATCCCGACTCATATTTCTGCGTATCATCGTCAATGTGAAGGTCCAAGGGATAGAGTAATGTTGCAGAAGTGCAATGGATTCTAGTACTGATCTCCCAGGAAACGCTCAGAACAAACCACAAAAAATGAGAAGATTTACTCTTCTTGTACTTAAGTCGGCATTGTGCCATTTTTATTAAATCCCGACGCAATATCTGTGTTTCATCGTCATTGTGAAAGTCCATGTGTTAGAGTAAAACTGCAGAAGTGCATCGGAATCTAATACTGATCTCCCAGGAAACGCCCAAAGGAAACCACAAACAATGAGAAGATTTAACCTGATTGTACTTAAGTCGGCATTGTCCCATTTGTATTAAATCCCGACGCAATTTCTATGTTTCATCGTCAATGTGAGGGAATAAGGGATGAAGTAAAGCTGCAGTAGTGCTTTGGAATCTAGTACTGATGTCTCAGGAAACGCTAAAACCAAAGCACAAACAATGGGAAGATTTACTCTTCTTGTACTTAAGTCGGCATTGTGCCCTTTGGGTTAAGTCTCGACGCAATTTATGTGTTTCATCTTCAATGTCAAGGTCCAATGGATAGAGTAAAGCTGCAGTAGTGCATCGGAATCTAACACTGATCTCCCAGGAAACGCCCAAAGCAAACCACAAACATTGAGAAGAGTTAATCTCCTTGTACTTAAGTCGGCATTTAACCTTATAGGTTACATCCCGACGCAATTTCTGCCTTTCATCGTCAATGTGAAGGTCCAAGGGATAGAGGAAAGCTGCAGTACTGCATCGGAATCTAATACTGATCTCCCAGGAAACGCTCAAACCAAACCACAAACAATGAGACGATTTACTCTTCTAGTACTTAAGTCGGCATTGTGCCCATTTTTCTAAATCCCGTCGCAATTTCTGTGTTTCATCGTCAATGTGAAGGTCCAAGGAATAGAGTAAAGCTGCAGTAGTGCATCGGAATCGAATACTGTTCTCCCAGGAAATGCTCGAAGCAAACCACAAACAAAGAGAACATTTACTCTTCTTGTACTTAAGTCGGCATTGTGCCTTTTGTATTATATCCCGACTCAGTTTCTGAGTTTCATCGTCGATGTGAAGGTCCAAGGATAGAGTAAAGCTGCAGTAGTGCATCGGAATCTAATACAGATCTACCAGGAAACGCTCAAAGCAAACCACAAACAATGGGCAGATATACTGTTCTTGTACTTAAGTCGGCATTGTGCCTTTTGTATTAAATACCGACGCATTTTCTGTGTTCATCGTCAATGTGATAGTCCAAGAGATAGACTATAGCTGCAGTAGTGCATCGGAATCTAATACTGAACTCCCAGGAAACGCTCAAAACATACTACAAATAATGAGAAGATTTACTGTTCTTGTACTTAAGTCGGCATACTGCCTTTTGTTTTAAATCCCGACGCAATATCTGTGTTTGATCGTCAATGTGAAGGTCCAAGGGATAGAGTAAAGCTGCAGTAGTGCATCGGAATATAATACTGATCTCCCAGGAAACGCTCAGAGCGAACCACAAACAATGCTAAGATTTACTCTCCTTGTACTGAAGTCGCCATTGCGCCTTTTGTTTTAAATCCCGACGCAATTTCTGTGTTTCATCGTCCATCTGATGGTCCAAGGGATAATGTAGAGCTGCAGTAGTGCATCGGAATCAAATATTGATCTCCTAGGAAACGCTCAAAGCAAGCCACAGACAATGATAAGACATACTCTTCTTGTACTTAAGTCGGCATTGTGCTTTTTGTATTAAAACCCGACGCAATTTCTGTGTTTCATCGTCAATTTGAGGGTCCAAGGGATAAAGTAAAGCTGCAGTAGTGTATCGCAATCTAATACTGATCTCCCAGGAAACGCTCAAAGCAAACAACAAACAATGAGAAGATTAACTCTTTTTGTACTTAAGGCGGCATTGTGCCTTTTGTATTAAATCCCGACGCAATTTCTGCGTTTCATCGTCAATGTGAAAAACCAAGGGATAGAGTAAAGCTGTAGTAGTGCAACGGAATCTAATACTGTTCTCCCAGGAAACGCTCAAAGCAAACCAGAAACAATGAAAAGATATGCTCTTCTTGTACTTAAGTCGGCATTGTGCCTTTTGTATTATCTCCCGACGCAATATCTGTGTTTCATCGTCAATGTGAAGGTCCAAGCGATAGAGAAAAGCTGCAGTAGTGCATCGGAATCTAATACTGATCTACCAGGAAACCCTCAAAGCAAACCCCAAACAATGAGATGATTAATGTTCTTGTACCTAAGTCGGCAGTGTGCCTTTTGTTTTAAATCCCGACGCAATTTCTGTGTTTCATCGTCAATCTGAAGGTCCAAGGGATAGAGTAAAGCCGCAGTAGTGCATCGGAAACGAACACTGATCTCCCATGAAGCCTCAAAGCATACCACAAAAAATGAGAAGATTTACTCTTCTTGTACTTAAGTAGGCATTGTGCCTTTTGTTTTAAATTCCGACGCAATTTCTGAGTTTCATCGTCAATGTGAAGGTTCTATGGATAGAGTATAGCTGCAGTAGTGCATCGGAATGTAAAGCTGATCTCCCGGGAAACGCTCAAAGCAAACAATGAACAATGAGAAGATTTACTCTTCTTGTACTTAAGTCGGCATTGTACCTTTTGTATTATATCCCGACGCAATTTCTGTGTTTCTTCGTCAATGTGAAGGTCCAAGGGGTAGAGTAAAGCTGCAGAAGTGCATCGGAATTTAATACTGATCTCCCAGGAAACTCCCAAAGCAAAACGCAAACAATGAGGAGATTTAACTTTATTGTACTTAAATCGGCAATGGAATCTAGTACTGATCTCCCAGGAAACGCTCAGAGCAAACCACAAAACAATGAGAAAATTTGCTCTTCATGTACTTAAGTAGGCATTGTGCCTTTTGTTTTAAATTCCGACGCAATTTCTGTGTTTCATCGTCAATGTGAAGGTCCAAGCGATAGAGTAAAGCTGCAGTAGTGCATCGGAATCTAATACTGATCTCCCAGGAAACGCTCAAAACACACTACAAATAATGAGAAGATTTACTCTTCCTGTACTTAAGTCGGCATTGTGGCTTATGTATTAAATCCCGTCGCAATTTCTGAGTTTCATCGTCGATGTGAAGGTCCAAGGATAGAGTAAAGCTGCAGTAGTGCATCGGAATCTAATACTGATTTCCCAGGATACGCTCAAATAAACCACTAACAGTGAGAAGATATACTCTTCATGGACTTAAGTCGGCATTGTGCCTTTTGTCTTAAAGCTCGCCATGATTTCTGTGTTTCATCGTCAATCAGAAGATCCAATTGATAGAGTAAAGCTGCAGTTGTGCATCGGAATCTAATACTGATCTCCCAGGAAGCGCTCAAACATACCACGAACAATGATAAGATTTGCTATTCTTGTACTTAATTCGGCATTGTTCATTTTATACTAAATCGCGACGCAATTTCTGTGTTTCTTCGTCAATGTGATGGTCCAAGTGATAGAGTAAATCAGCAGTAGTGCATCGGAATCTAATACCGATCTCCCAGGAAACGCTCAGAGCAAACCACAAACAATGAGAGGATTTACGCTTCTTCGACTTTAGTCAGATTTGAGCCTTCTGTATTAAATCCCGACGCAAGATCTGTGATTCATCGTCAATGCGAAGGTCACAGGGATAGAGTAATGCTGCAGTAGTGCATCGGAAACCAACACTGATCTCACATGAACCGCTTAAAGCAAACCACAAACAATGAGAAGAATTACTCTTCTTGTACTTAAGTCGGCATTGTGCCTTTTTATTAAATCCCGACGCAATTTCTGAGTTTCTTCGTCAATGTGAAGGTTGAAGGGATACAGTAAAGCTGCAGTAGTGCATCGGAATCTAATACTGATCTCTCAGGAAACTCTCAAAGCAAACCACAAAAATGAGAAGATTGACTCTTTTTGTACTTAAGGCGGCATTGTGCCTTTTGTATTAAATCCCAAGGCGATTTCGGTGTTTCATCGTCAATGTGAAGGTCCAAGGGATAGAGTAAAGCTGCAGTAGTGCATCGTAATTATAGTACTGATCTCTCATGGAACGCTCAAAGCAAACCACAAACAATGGGAAGATTTACTGTTCTTGTACTTAATTCGGCATTGTGCCTTTTGTATTAAATCCCGACGCAATCTCTGTGTTTCATCGTCAATGTGACGGTCCAAGGTATAGAGTAAAACTGCAGTCGTGCATCGGAATCTAATACTGATCTCCTAGGAAACGCTCAAATAAACCACGAACAATGAGAAGATTTACTATTCTTGTTCTTATGTCGGCATTGTGCCTTTTACATTAAATCCCGACGCAATTTCTGTGTTCCATCGTCAATGTGAAGTTCCAAGGGATAGAGTAAAGCTGCAGTAGTGCTTCGGAATCTAATACTGATCTCCCAGGAAACGCTCAAAGCAAACCACAAACAATAAGAAAATTTCACCTTATTGTACCTAAGGCGGCATTGTGCCTTTTGTTTTAAATCCCGACGCTATTTCTGTGTTTCATCGTCAATGTGAAGGTCCAAGGGATAGAGTAAAGCTGCAGTAGTGCAATGAAATCTAGTACTGAACTCCCAGGAAACGCTCAGAGCAAACCACAAACAATGAGAAGATATACTCTTCCTGTACTTAAGTCGGCATTGCGCCTTTTGTTTTTAATCCCGACGTAATTTCTGTGTTTCATCGTCCATCTGATGGTCCAAGGGATAATGTAGAGCTGCAGTAGTGCATCGGAATCAAATATTGATCTCCTAGGAAACGCTCAAAGCAAACCACAGACAATGATAAGACATACTCTTCTTGTAGCTAAGTCGGCATTGTGCTTTTTGTATTAAATCCCGACGGAATTTCTGCGTTTCATCGTCAATGTGAAAAACCATGGGATAGAGTAAAGCTGCTGAAGTGCATCGGAATCTAATACTGATCTCCCAGGAAACGCCCAAAGGAAACCACAAACTATGAGAAGATTTAACCTGATTGTACTTAAGTCGGCATTGTGCCATTTGCATTAAATCCCGACGCAATTTCTGTGTTTCATCTTCAATGTCAAGGTTAAATGGATAGAGTAAAGCTGCAGTAGTGCATCGGAATCTAATACTGATTTCCCAGGAAACGCTCAAATAAACCACTAACAGTGAGAAGATATACTCTTCATGGACTTAAGTCGGCATTGAGCCTTTTGTCTTAAAGCTCGCCATAATTTCTGTGTTTCATCATCAATCAGAAGATCCAATTGATAGAGTAAAGCTGCAGTTGTGCATCGGAATTAATACTGATCTCCCAGGAAACGCCCAAAGGAAACCACAAACAATGAGAAGATTTAACCTGATTGTACTTAAGTCGGCATTGTCCCATTTGTATTAAATCCCGACGCAATTTCTATGTTTCATCGTCAATGTGAGGGAATAAGGGATGAAGTAAAGCTGCAGTAGTGCTTTGGAATCTAGTACTGATGTCTCAGGAAACGCTAAAACCAAAGCACAAACAATGGGAAGATTTACTCTTCTTGTACTTAAGTCGGCATTGTGCCCTTTGGGTTAAGTCTCGACGCAATTTATGTGTTTCATCTTCAATGTCAAGGTCCAATGGATAGAGTAAAGCTGCAGTAGTGCATCGGAATCTAACACTGATCTCCCAGGAAACGCCCAAAGCAAACCACAAACATTGAGAAGAGTTAATCTTCTTGTACTTAAGTCGGCATTTAACCTTATAGGTTACATCCCGACGCAATTTCTGCCTTTCATCGTCAATGTGAAGGTCCAAGGGATAGAGGAAAGCTGCAGTACTGCATCGGAATCTAATACTGATCTCCCAGGAAACGCTCAAACCAAACCACAAACAATGAGACGATTTACTCTTCTAGTACTTAAGTCGGCATTGTGCCCATTTTTCTAAATCCCGTCGCAATTTCTGTGTTTCATCGTCAATGTGAAGGTCCAAGGGATAGAGTAAAGCTGCAGCAGTGCATCGGAATCGAATACTGTTAACCCAGGAAATGCTCGAAGCAAACCACAAACAAAGAGAACATTTACTCTTCTTGTACTTAAGTCGGTATTGTGCCTTTTGTATTACATCCCGACGCAATTTCTGTGTTTTTGATGCTCAATGTGAAGGTCCAAGGGATAGAGTAATGCTGCAGTAGTGCATCCGAATCAAATATTGATCTCCCAGGATACGCCGAAAGCAACCCTAAACAATAAGAAGATTTACTCTTCTTGTACTTAAGCCGGCATTGTGCCTTTTGTATTAAATCCCGACGCAATTTCTGAGTTTCATCGTCAATGTGAAGGTTCTAGGGATAGAGTATAGCTGCAGTAGTGCATCGGAATGTAAAGCTGATCTCCCGGGAAACGCTCAAAGCAAACAATGAACAATGAGAAGATTTACTCTTCTTGTACTTAAGTCGGCATTGTACCTTTTGTATTATATCCCGACGCAATTTCTGTGTTTCTTCGTCAATGTGAAGGTCCAAGGGGTAGAGTAAAGCTGCAGAAGTGCATCGGAATTTAATACTGATCTCCCAGGAAACTCCCAAAGCAAAACGCAAACAATGAGGAGATTTAACTTTATTGTACTTAAATCGGCAATGGAATCTAGTACTGATCTCCCAGGAAACGCTCAGAGCAAACCACAAAACAATGAGAAAATTTGCTCTTCATGTACTTAAGTAGGCATTGTGCCTTTTGTTTTAAATTCCGACGCAATTTCTGTGTTTCATCGTCAATGTGAAGGTCCAAGCGATAGAGTAAAGCTGCAGTAGTGCATCGGAATCTAATACTGATCTCCCAGGAAACGCTCAAAACACACTACAAATAATGAGAAGATTTACTCTTCCTGTACTTAAGTCGGCATTGTGGCTTATGTATTAAATCCCGTCGCAATTTCTGAGTTTCATCGTCGATGTGAAGGTCCAAGGATAGAGTAAAGCTGCAGTAGTGCATCGGAATCTATTACTGATCTCGCAGGAAACGCTCAGAGAAAACTACAAACAATGAGAAGATTTACTCTTCTTGTACTGAAGTCCAAATTGCGCCTTTTGTTTTAAATCCCGACGCAATTTCTGTGTTTCATCGTCCATCTGTTGGTCCAGGGGATAATGTAGAGCTGCAGTAGTGCATCGGAATCAAATATTGATCTCCTAGGAAACGCTCAAAGCAAACCACAGACAATGATAAGACATACTCTTCTTGTACTTAAGTCGGCATTGTGCTTTTTGTATTAAATCCCGACGCAATTTCTGCGTTTCATCTCAATGTGGAAAACCAAGGGATAGAGTGAAACTGCAGAAGTGCATCGGAATCTAAAACTGATCTCCCAGGAAACGCTCAAAGGGAACCACAAACAATGAGAAGATTTAACCTGATTGTACTTAAGTCGGCATTGTGCCATTTGTATTAAATTCCGACGCAATTTCTGTGTTTCATCGTCAATGTGAAGGTCCAAAGGATAGAGTAAAGCTGCAGTAGTGCATCGGAATCTAATACTGATTTCCTAGGATACGCTCAAATAAACCACTAACAGTGAGAAGATATACTCTTCATGGACTTAAGTCGGCATTGTGCCTTTTGTCTTAAAGCTCGCCATGATTTCTGTGTTTCATCGTCAATCAGAAGATCCAATTGATAGAGTAAAGCTGCAGTTGTGCATCGGAATCTAATACTGATCTCCCAGGAAGCGCTCAAACATACCACGAACAATGATAAGATTTGCTATTCTTGTACTTAATTCGGCATTGTTCATTTTATACCAAATCGCGACGCAATTTCTGTGTTTCTTCGTCAATGTGATGGTCCAAGTGATAGAGTAAATCAGCAGTAGTGCATCGGAATCTAATACCGATCTCCCAGGAAACGCTCAGAGCAAACCACAAACAATGAGAGGATTTACGCTTCTTCTACTTTAGTCAGATTTGAGCCTTCTGTATTAAATCCCGACGCAAGATCTGTGATTCATCGTCAATGCGAAGGTCACAGGGATAGAGTAAGGCTGCAATAGTGCATCGGAAACCAACACTGATCTCACATGAACCGCTTAAAGCAAACCACAAACAATGAGAAGAATTACTCTTCTTGTACTTAAGTCGGCATTGTGCCTTTTTATTAAATCCCGACGCAATTTCTGAGTTTCTTCGTCAATGTGAAGGTTGAAGGGATACAGTAAAGCTGCAGTAGTGCATCGGAATCTAATACTGATCTCTCAGGAAACTCTCAAAGCAAACCACAAAAATGAGAAGATTGACTCTTTTTGTACTTAAGGCGGCATTGTGCCTTTTGTATTAAATCCCAAGGCAATTTCGGTGTTTCATCGTCAATGTGAAGGTCCAAGGGATAGAGTAAAGCTGCAGTAGTGCATCGTAATTATAGTACTGATCTCTCATGGAACGCTCAAAGCAAACCACAAACAATGGGAAGATTTACTGTTCTTGTACTTAATTCGGCATTGTGCCTTTTGTATTAAATCCCGACGCAATCTCTGTGTTTCATCGTCAATGTGACGGTCCAAGGTATAGAGTAAAACTGCAGTCGTGCATCGGAATCTAATACTGATCTCCAAGGAAACGCTCAAATAAACCACGAACAATGAGAAGATTTACTATTCTTGTACTTATGTCGGCATTGTGCCTTTTACATTAAATCCCGACGCAATTTCTGTGTTCCATCGTCAATGTGTAGTTCCAAGGGATAGAGTAAAGCTGCAGTAGTGCTTCGGAATCTAATACTGATCTCCCAGGAAACGTTCAAAGCAAACCACAAACAATAAGAAAATTTCACCTTATTGTACTTAAGGCGGCATTGTGCCTTTTGTTTTAAATCCCGACGCTATTTCTGTGTTTCATCGTCAATGTGAAGGTCCAAGGGATAGAGTAAAGCTGCAGTAGTGCAATGAAATCTAGTACTGAACTCCCAGGAAACGCTCAGAGCAAACCACAAACAATGAGAAGATATACTCTTCCTGTACTTAAGTCGGCATTGCGCCTTTTGTTTTTAATCCCGACGCAATTTCTGTGTTTCATCGTCCATCTGATGGTCCAAGGGATAATGTAGAGCTGCAGTAGTGCATCGGAATCAAATATTGATCTCCTGGGAAACGCTCAAAGCAAACCACAGACAATGATAAGACATACTCTTCTTGTAGCTAAGTCGGCATTGTGCTTTTTGTATTAAATCCCGACGCAATTTCTGCGTTTCATCGTCAATGTGAAAAACCAAGGGATAGAGTAAAGCTGCTGAAGTGCATCGGAATCTAATACTGATCTCCCAGGAAACGCCCAAAGGAAACCACAAACTATGAGAAGATTTAACCTGATTGTACTTAAGTCGGCATTGTGCCATTTGCATTAAATCCCGACGCAATTTCTGTGTTTCATCTTCAATGTCAAGGTCCAATGGATAGAGTAAAGCTGCAGTAGTGCATCGGAATCTAATACTGATTTCCCAGGAAACGCTCAAATAAACCACTAACAGTGAGAAGATATACTCTTCATGGACTTAAGTCGGCATTGAGCCTTTTGTCTTAAAGCTCGCCATAATTTCTGTGTTTCATCATCAATCAGAAGATCCAATTGATAGAGTAAAGCTGCAGTTGTGCATCGGAATCTAATTCTGATCTCCCACGAAGCGCTCAAACATACCACGAACAATGATAATATTTGCTATTCTTGTACTTAAATCGGCATTGTTCATTTTATACTAAATCGCGACGCAATTTCTGTGTTTCTTCGTCAATGTGATGGTCCAAGTGATAGAGTAAATCAGCAGTAGTGCATCGGAATCTAATACCGATCTCCCAGGAAACGCTCAGAGAAAACCACAAACAATGAGAAGATTTACTCTCCTTGTACTTAAGTCGGCAGTGTGGCCTTTGTATTAAATCCCGACACAATTTCTGTGTTTCATCGACAATGTGAATGTCCAAGGGATATAGTAATGCTGCAGTAGTGCATCGGAATCTAATACCGATCTCCCAGGAAACGCCCAAAGCAAACCACAAACAATGAGAAGAGTTACTCTTCTTGTACTTAAGTCGGCATTTAACCTTTTAGGTTACATCTCGACGCAATTTCTGCGTTTCATCGTCAATGTGAAGGTCCAAGGGATAGAGGAAAGCTGCAGTAGTGCATCGGAATCTAATACTGATCTCCCAGGAAACGCTCAAACCAAGCCACAAACAATGAGACGATTTACTCTTCTAGTACTTAAGTCGGAATTGTGCCCATTTGGCTAAATCCCGTCGCAATTTCTGTGTTTCATCGTCAATGTGAAGGTCCAAGGGATAGAGTAAAGCTGCAGCAGTGCATCGGAATCGAATACTGTTAACCCAGGAAATGCTCGAAGCAAACCACAAACAAAGAGAACATTTACTCTTCTTGTACTTAAGTCGGTATTGTGCCTTTTGTATTACATCCCGACGCAATTTCTGTGTTTCATGCTCAATGTGAAGGTCCAAGGGATAGAGTAATGCTGCAGTAGTGCATCCGAATCAAATATTGATCTCCCAGGATACGCCGAAAGCAACCCTAAACAATAAGAAGATTTACTCTTCTTGTACTTAAGCCGGCATTGTGCCTTTTGTATTCAATCCCGACGCAATTTCTGAGTTTCATCGTCAATGTGAAGGTTCAAGGGATATAGTATAGCTGCAGTAGTGCATCGGAATTTAATGGTGATCTCCCAGGAAACGCTCAAAGCAAACCCCAGACACAGAGGAGATTGACTCTATTTGTACTTCAGTCGGCCTTGTGCCTTTTTAATTAAATCCCGACTCTAACTTATGTGTTTCATCGTCAATGTGAGTGTCCAAGGGATAGAGTAATGTTGCAGAAGTGCAATGGAATCTAGTACTGATCCCCCTGGAAACGCCCAGAGCAAACCACAAAAAATGGGAAGATTTACTCTTCTTGTACTTAAGTCGGCATTGTGCTATTTTTATTAAATCCCGACAAAATATCTGTGTTTCGTCGTCATTGTGAAAGTCCACGTGTTAGAGTAAAGCTGCAGAAGTGCATCGGAATCTTATTCTGATCTCCCAGGAAACGCCCAATGCAAACCACAAACAATGAGAAGATTTAACCTGATTGTACTTAAGTCGGCATTGTGCCTTTTGTATTAAATCCCGACGCAATTTCTGTGTTTCATCGTCAATGTGAGGGAATAAGGGGTACAGTAAAGCTGCAGTAGTGCTTTGGAATCTAGTACTGATGTCTCAGGTAACGCTCAAACCAAAGCACAAACAATGAGAAGATTTACTCTTCTTGTACTTAAGTCGGCATTGTGCCCTTTGGGTTAAATCCCGACGCAATTTCTGTGCTTCATCTTCAATGTCAAGGTCCTATGGATAGAGTAAAGCTGCAGTAGAGCATCGGAATCTAATACTGATCTCCCAGGAAACTCTCTGAGCAAACCAGAAAATATGAGAAGATTTACTCTTTTTGTACTTAAGTCGGCATTGTGCCTTTTGTATTAAATTCCGACGTAATTTCTGTGTCTCATTGCCATTGTGAAGGACCAAGGGATAGAGTAAAACTGCAGTAGTGCATCGGAATATAATACTGATCTATCAGGAAACGCTCAAAAACAAACCACAAACAATGAGAAGGTATACTCTCCTTGTACTTAAGTCGGCATTTTCCCTTTTGTATTAAATCCCGACGCAATTTCTGTGTTTCATCGTCAATGTGGGGGTCCAAGGGATAGAGTAAAGTTGCAGTAGTGCATCGGATTCTAACACAGAACTCCCAGGAAACGCTCAAAGCAAACCACAAATAATTAGAAGATTTACTCCTCTTGTACCTACGTCGGCATTGTGCCTTTTGTATTAAATCCCAACGCAATTTCTGGGTTTCATCGTCAATACGAAGGCCCAAGGAATAGAGTACAGCTGCAGTAGTGCATCGGAATCTAGTACTGATTTTCCAGAAAACGCACAAAGCAAACCTCAAACAATGAGAAGATTTACTCTTCTTGTACTTAAGTCGGCATTGTGCGTTTTGTATTAAATCCCGATGCAATTTCTGTGTTTCATCGCCAATCTGAAGGTCGAAGGGATAGAGTAAAGCTGCAGTAGTGCATCGGAATCTGATACTGATCTCCCAGGAAACTCTCTGAGCAAACCAGAAAATGTGAGAAGATTTACTCTTTTTGTACTTAAGTCGGCATTGTGCCTTTTGTATTTAATCCCGACACAAAATCTGCAACGGAACCTAATACTGATCTCCCAGGAAACGCTCAAAGCAAACCACAGAGAAAAAGAATATTTTCTTTTTATGTACTTAAGTTGGCATTGTGCTTTTTGTATTAAATCTTGACGCAATTTCTGAGTTTCATCGTCGATGTGAAGGTTCAAGGGATAGAGAAAAGCTGCTGTAGTCCATCGGAATCTAACGCTGATCTCCCAGGAAACGCTCAAAGCTAACCACAAACAATAAGAAGATTTACTCTTCTAGTACTTAAGTCGGCGTTGTGCCTTTTATATGAAATCGTGACGGAATATCTGAGTTTCATCGTCTATGTGAAGGTCCGAGGGATAGAGTGAAAATGCAGTAGTGCATCGGTATCTAATACTGATCTCCCAGGAAACGCTCAAAGCAAACGACAAACAAAAAGGATATTTACTCGACTTGTACTTAAGTCGACATTGTGCCTTTTGTATTAAATCCCGACGCAATTGCTGTGTTTCATCCTTAATGTGAAGGTCCAAGGGATAGAGTAAAGCTGCAGTAGTGCATCGGAATCTAATACTGACCTCCCAGGAAACGCTTAAAGCAAACCACAAACAATGAGAAGAATTACTCTTCTTCTACTTAAGTCGGCATTGTGCCTTTGGCAATAAACCCCGACGCAGTTTCTGAGTTTCACCGTCAATTTGAAGGTTCAAGGGATAGAGTAAAGCAGCAATACTTCATCTGAATCTAATACTGATCTCTCAGGAAACGCTCAAAGCAAGCAACTAACAATGAGAAGATTTACTCTTCTTGTACTTAAGTCGCCGTTGTGCGTTTTGTTTGAAATCCCGACGCAATTTCTGTGTTACATCGTCAATCTGAAGGTCCAAGGGATAGAGTAAAGCTGCAGTAGTGCATCGGAATCTAATACTGATCTCAGAGGAAACGCGCAAGGCAAACCACGAACAAGGAGAAGATTTACTCTTCTTGTACTTAAGTCGGCATTATGCCTTTTATATTAAATACCGACGCAATTTCTGTATTTCATCGTCAATGTGAAGGTCCATGGGATAGAGTAAAGGAGCAGTAGTGCATCGGAATATAATACTGATCTCCCAGGAAACGCACAAAGCAAACCACAAACAATGAGAGGATTTACGCTTCTTCTACTTTAGTCAGATTTGAGCCTTCTGTATTATATCCCGACGCAAGTTCTGTGATTCATCGTCAATGCGAATGTCACAGGGATAGAGTAATGCTGCAGTAGTGCATCGGAAACTAACACTGATCTCACAGGAAACGCTTAAAGCAAACCACAAACAATGAGAAGAATTCCTCTTCTTGTACTTAAGTCGGCATTGTGCCTTTTGTATTAAGTCCCAAGGCAGTTTCGGTGTTTCATCGTCAATGTGAAGGTCCAAGGGATAGAGTAAAGCTGCAGTAGTGCATCGTAATTATAGTACTGATCTCTCAAGGAACGCTCAAAGCATACCACAAACAATGGGAAGATTTACTGTTCTTGTACTTAAGTCGGCATTGTGCCTTTTGTATTAAATCCCGACGCAATTTCTAGGTTTCATCGTCGATGTGAAGGTCCAAGGATAGAGTAAAGCTGCAGTAGTGCATCGGAATCTAATACAGATCTCCCAGGAAACGCTCAAATAATCCACGAACAATGAGAAGATTTACTACTCTTGTACTTATGTCGGCATTGTGCCTTTTACAATAAATCCCGACGCAATTACTGTGTTCCATCGTCAATGTGAAGGTCCAAGGGATAGAGTAAAGCTGCAGTAGTGCAATGAAATCTAGTACTGAACTCCCAGGAAACGCTCAGAGCAAACCACAAACAATGAGAAGATATACTCTTCCTGTACTTAAGTCAGCATTGTGCCTTTTGTATTAAATCCCGACGCAATTTCTAGGTTTCATCGTCGATGTGAAGGTCCAAGGATAGAGTAAAGCTGCAGTAGTGCATCGGAATCTAATACAGATCTCCCAGGAAACGCTCAAAGCAAACCACAAACAATGGGCAGATACACTGTTCTTGTACTTAAGTCGGCATTGTGCCTTTTGTATTAAATCCCGACGCATTTTCTGTGTTCATCGTCAATGTGATAGTCCAAGAGATAGACTATAGCTGCAGTAGTGCATCGGAATTTAATACTGATCTCCCAGGAAACGCTCAAAACATACTACAAACAATGAGAAGATTTACTCTTCTTGTACTTAAGTCGGCATACTGCCTTTTGTTTTAAATCCTGACGCAATTTCTGTGTTTGATCGTCAATGTGAAGGTCCAAGGGATAGAGTAAAGCTGCAGTAGTGCACCGGAATCTTATACTGATCTCCCAGGAAACGCTCAGAGCAAACCACAAACAATGACAAGATTTACTCTTCTTGTACTGAAGCCGCCATTGCGCCTTTTGTTTTAAATCCCGACGCAATTTCTGTGTTTCATCGTCCATCTGATGGTCCAAGGGATAATGTAGAGCTGCAGTAGTGCATCGGAATCAAATATTGATCTCCTAGGAAACGCTCAAAGCAAACCACAGACAATGATAAGACATACTCTTCTTGTACTTAAGTCGGCATTGTGCTTTTTGTATTAATACCCGACGCAATTTCTGTGTTTCATCGTCAATTTGGGGGTCCAAGGGATAAAGTAAAGGTGCAGTAGTGTATCGCAATCTAATACTGATCTCCCAGGCAACGCTCAAAGCAAACAACAAACAATGAGAAGATTTACTCTTTTTGTACTTAAGGCGGCATTGTGCCTTTTGTATTAAATCCCGACGCAATTTCTGCGTTTCATCGTCAATGTGAAAAACCAAGGGATAGAGTAAAGCTGTAGTAGTGCATCGGAATCTATTACTGTTCTCCCAGGAAACGCTCAAAGCAAACCACAAACTATGAAAAGATATGCTCTTCTTGTACTTAAGTCGGCATTGCGCCTTTTTTATTATCTCCCGACGCAATATCTGTGTTTCATCGTCAATGTGAAGGTCCAAGCGATAGAGCAAAGCTGCAGTAGTGCATCGGAATCTAATACTGATCTACCAGGAAACCCTCAAAGCAAACCCCAAACAATGAGATGATTAATGTTCTTGTACCTAAGTCGGCATTGTGCCCTTTGTTTTAAATCCCGACGCAATTTCTGTGTTTCATCGTCAATCTGAAGGTCCAAGGGATAGAGTAAAGCCGCAGTAGTGCATCGGAAACGAACACTGATCTCCCAGGAAGCCTCAAAGCAAACCACAAAAAATGAGAAGATTTACTCTTCTTGTACTTAAGTCGGCATTGTACTTTTGTATTAAATCCCGACGCAATATCTGAAATTCATCGTCAATGTGAAACTTCACGGGATAGAGTAAAGATGCAGTAGTGCATCGGAATCTTGTACTGATCACCCAGGGAACGGCTGAAGACAAACCACAAATATTGAGAAGATTTACTCATCTTGTACTTAAGTCGGCATTGTGCCTTTTGTATTAAATCCCGACGCAATTTCTGAGTTTCATCATCAATGTGAAGGTTCTAGGGTTAGAGTAAGGCTGCAGTAGTGCATCGGATTCTAAAGCTGATCTCCCAGGAAACGCTCGAAGCAAACCATGAACAATGAGAAGATTTACTCTTCTTGTACTTAAGTCGTCATTGTACCTTTTGTATTATATCCCGACGCAATTTCTGTGTTTCTTCGTCAATGTGAAGGTCCAAGGGATAGAGTAAAGCTGCAGAAGTGCATCGGAATTTAATACTGATCTCCCAGGAAGCTCCTAAAGCAAACCGCGAACAATGAGGAGATTTAACCTTATTGTACTTAAATCGGCATTGTGCCTTTTGTATAAAATCCCGACGCAATTTCTGTGTTTCATCGTCAATGTGAGGGTCCAAGGGATAGAGTAAAGCTGCAGTAGTGCATCGGAGTCTAGTACTGATGTCCCAGGAAACGCTTAAAGCAAACCAACAACAATGAGAAGATTGACTTTTTTGTATTTCGGTTGTCCTTGTGCCTTTTGTATTAAATCCTGACGCATATTTCTGTGTTTCATCGTCAATGTGACGGTCCAAGGGATAGAGTAAAGCTGCAGTAGTGCAATGGAATATAGTACTGATCTCCCAGGAAACGGTCAGAGCAAACCACAAAACAATGAGAAAATTTGCTGTTCATGTACTTAAGTAGGCATTGTGCCTTTTGTTTTAAATTCCGACGCAATTTCTGTGTTTCATCGTCAATGTGAAGGTCCAAGCGATAGAGTAAAGCTGCAGTGGTGCATCGGAATCTAATATTGATCTCCTAGGAAACGCTCAAAGCAAACCACAAACAATGATAGCTAATACTCGTCTTGTACTTAAGTCGGTAATGGGCCTTTTGTATTAAATCCCGACGCAATATCTGTGTTTCATCGTCAATGTGAGGGTCCTAGGTATGGAGTAAATGTGCAGTAGTGTATGGCAATCTAATACTGATCTCCCAGGACACGCTCAAAGCAAACAACAAACAATGAGAAGATTTACTATTTTTGTACTTAAGGCGGCATTGTGCCTTTTGTATTAAATCCCGACTCAATTTCTGCGTTTCATCGTCAACGTAAAAGTCCAAGGGATAAAGTAAACCTGCAGTAGTGCATCGGAATCTAATACTGATCTCACATGAAACGCTCAAAGCAAACCACAAACAGTGAGAAGATTACTCCTCTTATACTTAAGTCGGCATTGTGTCTTTTGTATTAAATTCCGACGCAATTTCTGTGTATCATCGTCAATGTGAAGATTCTAGGGATAGAGTATAAGTGCAGTAGTGTATCGCAATCTAATACTGATGTCCCAGGAAACGCTCAAAGCAAACAACTAACAATGAGAAGATTTACTCTTTTTGTACTTAAGGCGGCAATGTGCCTTTTGTATAAAATCCCAAGGCAATTTCTGTGTTTCATCGTCAATGTGAAGGTCCAAGGGATAGAGTAGAGCTGCAGTAGTGCATCGGAATCTAATACTGATCTCCCAGGAAACGCTCAAAGCAAACCACAAACAATGAAAAGATATACGCTTCTTGTACTTAAGTCGGCATTGTGCCTTTTGTATTAAATCCCGACGCAATCTCTGTGTTTCATCGTCAATGTGAAGGCCCAAGGTATAGAGTAAAGCTGCAGTCGTGCATCGGAATCTAATACTGATCTCCCAGGAAACGCTCAAATAAACCACGAACAACGAGAAGATTTACTACTCTTGTACTTATGTCGGCATTGTGCCTTTTACATTAATTCCCGACGCAATTTCTGTGTTCCATCGTCAATGTGAAGGTCCAAGGGATAGAGTAAAGCTGCAGTAGTGCTTCGGAATCAAATACTGATCTCCCAGGAAACGCTGAAAGCAAACCACAAACAATGAGAAGATTTCACCTTATTGTACTTAAGGCGGCATTGTGCCTTTTGTTTTAAATCCCGACGCTATTTCTGTGTTTCATCGTCAATGTGAAGGTCCAAGGGATAGAATAAAGCTGCAGTAGTGCAATGAAATCTAGTACTGAACTCCCAGGAAACGCTCAGAGCAAACCACAAACAATGATAAGAAATACTCGTCTTGTACTTAAGGCGGCATTGTGCCTTTTGTTTTAAATCCCGACGCAATTTCTGTGTTTCATCGTCAATGTGAAGGTCCAAGGAATAGAGTAAAGCTGCAGTAGTGTATCGCAATCTAATTCTGATCTCCCAGGAAACGCTCAAAGCAAACCACAAACAAATAGAACATTTACTCATATTTTACTTAAGTCGGCATTGTGCCTTTTGTATTAAATCATGGCGCAATTTCTGTGTTTCATCGTCAATGTGAGGGTACAAGGGATAGAGTAAAGCTGCAGTAGTGCATCGGAATCTAGAACAGATGTCCCAGGAAACGCTCAAATCAACCCATAAACAACGAGAAGAGTTACTCTCCTTGTACTTAAATTTGCATTGTTCCTTTTGGGTTAAATCCCGACGCAACTTCTTTGTTTCATCGTCAATGTGAAGGTCCAAGTTATAGAGTAAAGCTGCAGTAGTGCATCGGAATCAAATACTGCTCTCTCAGGAAACGCTCAATGTAAATGACAAATAGTGAGATGATTTACTCTTATTGTACGTATGGCCTCATTGTGTCTTTTGTATTAAATCCCGACGCAATTTCTGTGTTTCATCGACTATGTGAAAGTCCAATTGATAGAGTAATGCTGCAGTAGTGCATCGGAATCTAATACTGATCTCTCTGGAAACGCCCAAAGCAAACCACTAACAATAAGAAGATTTACTCTTCTTGTACTTAATTCGGCACTGTACCCTTTGTATTAAATCCCGACGCAATTTCTGAGTTACATCTTCAATGTTAAGTTCCAAGTGATAGAGTAAAGCTGCAGCAGTGCATCGGAATCTAATACTGATCTCCCAGCAAACGCTCAAAGCAAACCACACACAATGAGAAGATTTAACCTGATTGTACTTAGGTCAGCATTGCGCCTTTTGTATTCAATCTCGACGCTATTTCTGTGTTTCGTTGCCAATGTGAGGGTCCGAGGGATAGAGTAATGCTGCAGTAGTGATTCGGAATCTAATACTGAACTCCCTGTAAACGCTCTAAGCGAACTACCAACAATGAGAAGATTTACTCCTCTTGTACTTACGTCGGCATTGTGCCTATTATATTAAATCCCGACGCAATTTCTGTGTTTCATCGTCAATGTGAATGTCCAAGGGATAGAGTAGAGCTGCAGTAGTGCATCCGATTCTAATACTGATCTCCCAGGAACCGCACAAAACGAACAACAAACAAAAAGCATATTTACTCATCCTGCAATTAGGTCGACATTATGCTTTCTGTATTAAAGCCCGACGCAATTTCTGTGTTTCATCGTCAATGTGAAGGTCCAAGGCATGGAGTAAAGATGCAGAAGTGCATCGGAATCTAATACTGATCTCCCAGCAAACGCTCAAAGCAAACCACACACAATGAGAAGATTTAACCTGATTGTACTTAGGTCAGCATTGCGCCTTTTGTATTCAATCTCGACGCTATTTCTGTGTTTCGTTGCCAATGTGAAGGTCCGAGGGATAGAGTAATGCTGCAGTAGTGCTTCGGAATCTAATACTGAACTCCCAGTAAACGCTGTAAGCGAACTACCAAGAATGAGAAGACTTACTCCTCTTGTACTTAATTCGGCATTGTGCCTATTATATTAAATCCCGACGCAATCTCTGTGTTTGATCGTCAGTGTGAAGGTCCTAGGGAAAGAGTAAAGCTGCAGTAGTGCGTCGGAATCTAATACTGATCTCCGAGGAAACGCTCAAATCAAACCACGAACAATGAGAGGATCTACTCTTCTTGTACTTAAGTCGGCATTGTGCCTTTTAAATTGAATCGCGACGCAATTTCTGTGTTTCATCGTCAATGTGAAGGTCCAAGGGATAGAGTAAAGCTGCAGTAGTGCAACGCAATCTAATACTGATCTCCCAGGAAAAGCTCAAAGCAAACCACAAACAATGTGAACATTTACTCTTACTGTACTTAAGTCGGCATTGTGCCTTTTAAATTGAATCGCGACGCAATTTCTGTGTTTCATCGTCAATGTGAAGGTCCAAGGGATAGAGTAAAGCTGCAGTAGTGCACCGGAATCATATACTGATCTCCCAGGAAAGGCTCAAAGCAAAACACAAACAGAAAGAATATTTACTCTATTTGTACTTAAGTCGGCATTGTGCCTTTTGCATTAAATCCCGACGCATTTTCTGAGTGTCATCGTCAATGTGAAACTCCTAGGGATAGAGTGAAGCTACAGTAATGCATCAAAATCTAGTAATGATCTCCCAGGAAACGCTAAAAGCAAACCACAAATAATGAGAAGATTAACTCTTCTTGTACTTAAGTCTGCATTGTGCCATTTGTATTAAATCCCAACGCAATATCTGTGTTTCATCGTCAATGTGAAGATCCAAGGGATACAGTAAAGCTGCAGTAGTGCAACGCAATCTAATACTGATCTCCCAGGAAACGCTCAAAGCAAACCACAAACAATGTGAACATTTACTCTTACTGTACTTAAGTCGGCATTGTGCCTTTTGTATTAAATCCCTACGCAATTTCTGTGTTTCATCGTCAATGTGAACGTCCAAGATATAGAGTAAAGCTACAGTAGTGCATAGGAATCTAGTACTGATGTCCCAGGAAACGCTCAAAGCAAACCACAAACAATGAGAAGATTTACTCTACTTGTACTTCAGTCTGCATTGTGCTTTTTGGGTTAAATCCCGACGCAATTTCTTTGGTTCATCGTCAATGTGAAGGTGCAAGGAATAGAGTAAAGCTGCAGTAGTGCATCGGAATCTAATACTGATCTCCCAGGACACGCTCAAAGAAAACCACAAGCAATGAGAAGATTTACTCTTCTTGTACTTAAGTCGGCATTGTGCATTTTGTATTAAATCCCGACGCAATTTCTCTGTTTCATCGTGAAGGAGAAGGCCCAACGGATAGAGTAAAGCTGTAGTAGTGCATCGGAATCTAATACTGATCTCCCAGGAAACGCTCAAAACATACTACAAACAATGAGAAGATTTACTCTTCTTGTACTTAAGTCGGCATACTGCCTTTTGTTTTAAATCCCGACGAAATTTCTGTGTTTGATCGTCAATGTGAAGGTCCAAGGGATAGAGTAAAGCTGCAGTAGTGCACCGGAATCTTATACTGATCTCCCAGGAAACGCTCAGAGCAAACCACAAACAATGACAAGATTTACTCTTCTTGTACTGAAGTCGCCATTGCGCCTTTTGTTTTAAATCCCGACGCAATTTCTGTGTTTCATCGTCCATCTGATGGTCCAAGGGATAATGTAGAGCTGCAGTAGTGCATCGGAATCAAATATTGATCTCCTAGGAAACGCTCAAAGCAAACCACAGACAATGATAAGACATACTCTTCTTGTACTTAAGTCGGCATTGTGCTTTTTGTATTAAATCCCGACGGAATTTCTGTGTTTAATCGTCAATTTGGGGGTCCAAGGGATAAAGTAAAGGTGCAGTAGTGTATCGCAATCTAATACTGATCTCCCAGGCAACGCTCAAAGCAAACAACAAACAATGAGAAGATTTACTCTTTTTGTACTTAAGGCGGCATTGTGCCTTTTGTATTAAATCCCGACGCAATTTCTGCGTTTCATCGTCAATGTAAAAAACCAAGGGATAGAGTAAAACTGTAGTAGTGCATCGGAATCTATTACTGTTCTCCCAGGAAACGCTCAAAGCAAACCACAAACAATGAAAAGATATGCTCTTCTTGTACTTAAGTCGGCATTGCGCCTTTTTTATTATCTCCCGACGCAATATCTGTGTTTCATCGTCAATGTGAAGGTCCAAGCGATAGAGCAAAGCTGCAGTAGTGCATCGGAATCTAATACTGATCTGCCAGGAAACCCTCAAAGCAAACCCTAAACAATGAGATGATTAATGTTCTTGTACCTAAGGCGGCATTGTGCCCTTTGTTTTAAATCCCGACGCAATTTCTGTGTTTCATCGTCAATCTGAAGGTCCAAGGGATAGAGTAAAGCCGCAGTAGTGCATCGGAAACGAACACTGATCTCCCAGGAAGCCTCAAAGCAAACCACAAAAAATGAGAAGATTTACTCTTCTTGTACTTAAGTCGGCATTGTACTTTTGTATTAAATCCCGACGCAATATCTGAAATTCATCGTCAATGTGAAACTTCACGGGATAGAGTAAAGATGCAGTAGTGCATCGGAATCTTGTACTGATCACCCAGGGAACGGCTGAAGACAAACCACAAATATTGAGAAGATTTACTCTTCTTGTACTTAAGTCGGCATTGTGCCTTTTGTATTAAATGCCGACGCAATTTCTGAGTTTCATCGTCAATGTGAAGGTTCTAGGGTTAGAGTAAAGCTGCAGTAGTGCATCGGATTCTAAAGCTGATCTCCCAGGAAACGCTCGAAGCAAACCATGAACAATGAGAAGATTTACTCTTCTTGTACTTAAGTCGTCATTGTCCCTTTTGTATTATATCCCGACGCAATTTCTGTGTTTCTTCGTCAATGTGAAGGTCCAAGGGATAGAGTAAAGCTGCAGAAGTGCATCGGAATTTAATACTGATCTCCCAGGAAGCTCCTAAAGCAAACCGCGAACAATGAGGAGATTTAACCTTATTGTACTTAAATCGGCATTGTGCCTTTTGTATAAAATCCCGACGCAATTTCTGTGTTTCATCGTCAATGTGAGGGTCCAACGGATAGAGTAAAGCTGCAGTAGTGCATCGGAGTCTAGTACTGATGTCCCAGGAAACGCTTAAAGCAAACCAACAACAATGAGAAGATTGACGTTTTTGTATTTCGGTTGTCCTTGGGCCTTTTGTATTAAATCCTGACGCATATTTCTGTGTTTCATCGTCAATGTGACGGTCCAAGGGATAGAGTAAAGCTGCAGTAGTGCGATGGAATATAGTACTGATCTCCCAGGAAACGGTCAGAGCAAACCACAAAACAATGAGAAAATTTGCTGATCATGTACTTAAGTAGGCATTGTGCCTTTTGTTTTAAATTCCGACGCAATTTCTGTGTTTCATCGTCAATGTGAAGGTCCAAGCGATAGAGTAAAGCTGCAGTGGTGCATCGAAATCTAATATTGATCTCCTAGGAAACGCTCAAAACAAACCACAAACAATGATAGGAAATACTCGTCTTGTACTTAAGTCGGTAATGTGCCTTTTGTATTATACCCGACGCAATATCTGTGTTTCATCGTCAATGTGAGGGTCCTAGGTATGGAGTAAATGTGCAGTAGTGTATGGCAATCTAATACTGATCTCCCAGTACACGCTCAAAGCAAACAACAAACAATGAGAAGATTTACTATTTTTGTACTTAAGGCGGCATTGTGCCTTTTGTATTAAATCCCGACTCAATTTCTGCGTTTCATCGTCAACGTAAAAGTCCAAGGGATAGAGTAAACCTGCAGTAGTGCATCGGAATCTAATACTGATCTCACATGAAACGCTCAAAGCCAACCACAAACAGTGAGAAGATTACTCCTCTTATACTTAAGTCGGCATTGTGTCTTTTGTATTAAATTCCGACGCAATTTCTGTGTTTCATCGTCAATGTGAAGATTCTAGGGATAGAGTATAAGTGCAGTAGTGTATCGCAATCTAATACTGATGTCCCAGGAAACGCTCAAAGCAAACAACAAACAATGAAAAGATTTACTCTTTTTGTACTTAAGGCGGCATTGTGCCTTTTGTATTAAATCCCGACGCAATTTCTTCGTTTCATCGGCAATGTGAAGGTCCAAGGGATAGAGTAAAGCTGCAGTAGTGCATCGGAATCTAATACTGATCTCTCAGGAAACTCTCAAAGCAAACCACAAAAATGAGAAGATTGACTCTTTTTGTACTTACGGCGGCATTGTGCCTTTTGTATTAAATCCCAAGGCAATTTCTGTGTTTCATCGTCAATGTGAAGGTCCAAGGGATAGAGTAAAGCTGCAGTAGTGCAATGAAATCTAGTACTGAACTCCCAGGAAACGCTCAGAGCAAACCACAAACAAATAGAACATTTACTCATCTTTTACTTAAGTCGGCATTGTGCCTTTTGTATTAAATCCCGACGCAATATCTGTGTTTCATCGTCAATGTGAGGGTCCTAGGTATGGAGTAAATGTGCAGTAGTGTATCGCAATCTAATTCTGATCTCCCAGGAAACGCTCAAAGCAAACCACAAACAAATAGAACATTTACTCATCTTTTACTTAAGTTGGCATTGTGCCTTTTGTATTAAATCATGGCGCAATTTCTGTGTTTCATCGTCAATGTGAGGGTACAAGGGATAGAGTAAAGCTGCAGTAGTGCATCGGAATCTAGAACAGATGTCCCAGGAAACGCTCAAATCAACCCATAACCAACGAGAAGATTTACTCTCCTTGTACTTAAATTTGCATTGTTCCTTTTGGGTTAAATCCCGACGCAACTTCTTTGTTTCATCGTCAATGTGAAGGTCCAAGTTATAGAGTAAAGCTGCAGTAGTGCATCGGAATCAAATACTGCTCTCTCAGGAAACGCTCATTGTAAATGACAAATAGTGAGATGATTTACTCTTATTGTACCTATGGCCTCATTGTGCCTTTTGTATTAAATCCCGACGCAATTTCTGTGCTTCATCGACTATGTGAAAGTCCAAGGGATAGAGTAATGCTGCAGTAGTGCATCGGAATCTAATACTGATCTCTCTGGAAACGCCCAAAGCAAACCACTAACAATAAGAAGATTTACTCTTCTTGTACTTAATTCGGCTCTGTACCCTTTGTATTAAATCCCGACGCAATTTCTGACTTACATCTTCAATGTTAAGTTCCAAGTGATAGAGTAAAGCTGCAGTAGTGCATCGGAATCTAATACTGATCTCCCAGCAAACGCTCAAAGCAAACCACACACAATGAGAAGATTTAACCTGATTGTACTTAGGTCAGCATTGCGCCTTTTGTATTCAATCTCGACGCTATTTCTGTGTTTCGTTGCCAATGTGAGGGTCCGAGGGATAGAGTAATGCTGCAGTAGTGCTTCGGAATCTAATACTGAACTCCCAGTAAACGCTCTAAGCGAACTACCAACAATGAGAAGACTTACTCCTCTTGCACTTAAGTCGGCATTGTGCCTATTATATTAAATCCCGACGCAATTTCTGTGTTTCATCGTCAATGTGAAGGTCCAAGGGATAGAGTAAAGCTGCAGTAGTGCATCCGATCCTAATACTGATCTCCCAGGAAACGCTCAAGACGAACAACAAACAAAAAGCATATTTACTCATCCTGCAATTAGGTCGACATTATGCTTTCTGTATTAAAGCCCGACGCAATTTCTGTGTTTCATCGTCAATGTGAAGGTCCAAGGGATGGAGTAAAGCTACAGTAGTGCATCTAAATGTAGTACCGATCTCCCAGAGAACGCTCAAATCAAACCACAAACAATGAGAAGATTTACTCTTCTTGTACCTAAGTCGGCATTGTGCATTTTGTGATAAATCCCGACGCAATTTCTGTGTTTCATCATCAATGTGAAGGTCCAAGGGATTGAGTAATTCTGCAGTAGTGCATCGGAATCTAATACTGATCTCCCAGAAAACGCTCAAAGCAAACCACAAACAATGAGAAGATATACTCTTCTTGTACTTAAGTCGGCATTGTGCCTTTTGTTTTAAGTCCCGACTTAATTTCTGTATTTCATCGTCAATCTGATGGTCCAAGGTATTGAGTAAAGCTGCTGTGGTGCATCGGAATCTAATACTGATCTCCCAGGAAACGCTCAAAGCAAACGACAAACATTGAGAAGATTTACTTTACTTGAACTTAAGTTGACATTGTGCCTTTTGTATTAAATCCCGACGCAATCTCTGTGTTTGATCGTCAATGTGAAGGTCCTAGGGAAAGAGTAAAGGTGCAGTAGTGCGTCGGAAACTAATACTGATCTCCGAGGAAACGCTCAAATCAAACCACGAACAATGAGAGGATCTACTCTTCTTGTACTTAAGTCGGCATTGTGCCTTTTAAATTGAATCGCGACGCAATTTCTGTGTTTCATCGTCAATGTGAAGGTCCAAGGGATAGAGTAAAGGTGCAGTAGTGCAACGCAATCTAAAACTGATCTCCAAGGAAACGCTCAAAGCAAACCACAAACAATGTGAACATTTACTCTTACTGTACTTAAGTCGGCATTGTGCCTTTTAAATTGAATCGCGACGCAATTTCTGTGTTTCATCGTCAATGTGAAGGTCCAAGGGATAGAGTAAAGGTGCAGTAGTGCATCGGAATCATATACTGATCTCCCAGGAAAGGCTCAAAGCAAAACACAAACAGAAAGAATATTTACTCTATTTGTACTTAAGTCGGCATTGTGCCTTTTGCATTAAATCCCGACGCATTTTCTGAGTGTCATCGTCAATGTGAAACTCCTAGGGATAGAGTGAAGCTACAGTAATGCATCAAAATCTAGTAATGATCTCCCAGGAAACGCTAAAAGCAAACCACGAATAATGAGAAGATTAACTCTTCTTGTACTTAAGTCTGCATTGTGCCATTTGTATTAAATCCCAACGCAATATCTGTGTTTCATCGTCAATGTGAAGATCAAAGGGATACAGTAAAGCTGCAGTAGTGCAACGCAATCTAATACTGATCTCCCAGGAAACGCTCAAAGCAAACCACAAACAATGTGAACATTTACTCTTACTGTACTTAAGTCGGCATTGTGCCTTTTGTATTAAATCCCTACGCAATTTCTGTGTTTCATCGTCAATGTGAACGTCCAAGATATAGAGTAAAGCTACAGTAGTGCATAGGAATCTAGTACTGATGTCCCAGGAAACGCTCAAAGCAAACCACAAACAATGAGAAGATTTACTCTACTTGTACTTCAGTCTGCATTGTGCTTTTTGGGTTAAATCCCGACGCAATTTCTTTGGTTCATCGTCAATGTGGAGGTGCAAGGAATAGAGTAAAGCTGCAGTAGTGCACCGGAATCTAATACTGATCTCCCAGGACACGCTCAAAGAAAACCACAAGCAATGAGAAGATTTACTCTTCTTGTACTTAAGTCGGCATTGTGCATTTTGTATTAAATCCCGACGCCATTTCTGTGTTTCATCGTCAATGTGAAGGTCTTAGTGATAGAGTAAAGCTGCAGTAGTGTTTCGGAATCTAGTACTGATCTCCCAGGAAACCTTCAAAGGAAACCACAAACAATGAGAAGATTTACTCTTCTTGTACTTAAGTCGGCATTGTGCATTTTGTATTAAATCCCGACGCAATTTCTCTGTTTCATCGTGAAGGAGAAGGCCCAACGGATAGAGCAAAGCTGCAGTAGTGCATCGGAATCTAAAACTGATATCCCAGGAAACACCCAAACCAAGCCAGAAACAATGAGAAGATTTAGTCTTCTTGTACTTAAGTCGTTATTGTGCCTTATGTATTAAATCCCGACGCCATTTCTGTGTTTCTTCGACAATGCGAAGGTCCTAGGAATAGAGTAAAGCTGCAGTAGTGCTTCGGAATCTAGTACTGATCTCCCACGAAGCGCTCAAAGGAAACCACAAACAATGAGAAGATTTACTCTTCTTGTACTTAAGTCAACAACGTGCATTTTGTATTAAATCCCGACGCAATTTCTCTGTTTCATCGTGAAGGAGAAGGCCCAAGGGTTAGAGTAAAGCTGCAGTAGTGCATCGGAATCTAAAACTGATGTCCCAGGAAACGCCCAGACCAAACCAGAAACAATGAGAAGATTTAGTCTTCTTGTACTTAAGTCGTTATTGTGCCTTTTGCATTAAATCCCGACGCCATTTCTGTGATTCTTCGACAATGTGAAGGTCCTAGGAATAGAGTAAAGCTGCAGTAGTCCTTCGGAATCTATTACTGATCTCCCACGAAGCGCTCAAAGGAAACCACAAACAATGAGAAGATTTACTCATCTTGTACTTAAGTCAACAATGTGCATTTTGTATTAAATCCCGACGCAATTTCTCTGTTTCATCGTGAAGGAGAAGGTCCAAGGGATAGAGTGAAGCTGCAGAAGTGCATCGGAATCTAATACTGATGTCCCAGCAAACACCCAAACCAAACCAAAAACAATGAGAAGATTTAGTCTGCTTGTACCTAAGTCGGTATTGTGCCTTTTGTGTTAATACCCGACGCAATTTCTGTGTTTCATCGTCAATGTGAAGGTCCAAGGGGTAGAGTAAAGCTGCAGTAGTGCATCGGAATCAAGTACTTATCTCCCAGGAAACGCTCAAAGCAAACCACAAACAATCAGAAGATTTACTCTTCTTGTACTTAAGTCGGCATTGTGCCTTTTGTATTACATCCCGACGCATTTTCTATGTTTCTTCGTCAATGTGAAGGTCCAAGGGATAGAGTAATGCTCCAGTAGAGCATCGGAATCTAATACTGATCTTCCAGGAAACTCTAAAATCAAACCACAAACTATTAGAAGATTTACTCTTCTTGTACTTAAGTTGGTATTGGGCCTTTTGAATTGAATCCCGAAGCAATTTCTGTGTTTCATCGTCACTGTGAAGGTCCAAGGGATGGAGTAAAGCTGCACTAGTGCATCTGAGTCTAACACTGATCTCCCAGGAAACGCTCAAAGTAAACCACAAACAAGATAATATTTACTCTTCTCGTACCTAAGTCGACATTGTGCCTTTTGTATAAAATCCCGACGCAATTTCTGTGTTTCACCGTCAATGTGAAGGTCCAAGGTAGTAGTGCAGTAGTGTACCCGAAACTAATTCTGATCTCCCTGGAAACGCTCAAAGCAAACCACAAACAATGAGAAAATTGATTCTTTTTGTACTTAAGTCGACATTGTGCCTTTTGTATTAAATCCCGAGTCAATTTCTGTGTTTCATCGTCAATGTGAGGGTCCAAGGGATAGAGTAAAGCTGCAGTAGTGCTTCGGATTCTAGTACTGATCTCCCAAGGATCGTTCAAAGCAAACCACAAACAATGAGAAGATTTACTCTTCTTGTACTTAAGTCGGCATTGTGCCTTTTGTATTAAATCGCGACGCAATTTCTGTGTTTCATCGTCAATGTGAAGGTCCAAGGGATAGAGTAACGCTGCAGTAGCGCATCGGAAACTAATACTGATCTCCCAGGAAACGCTCAATGCAAACCACAAACATTGAGAAGAATTACTCTTCTTGTACTTAAGTCGGCATTGTGCCTTTTGTATTTAATCGCGACGCGATTTCTGTGTTTCATCGTCAATGAGAAGGCCCACGGGATATAGTAACGCTGCAGTGGCGCATCGGAAACTAATACTGATCTCCCAGGAAACGCTCAAAACAAACCACAAACTATGAGAAGATTTACTCTTCTTGTACTTAAGTCGGCATTGTGCCTTTTGTATTACATCCTGACGCAATTTCTATGTTTCATCGTCAATGTGAAGGTCCAAGGGATAGAGTAAAGCTGCAGTAGTGCATCGGAATCTAATACCGATCTCCAAGGAAACGCTCAAAGCAAACCACAAACACTGAGATGATTGACACTTTTTGTACTTAAGTCGGCATTGTGCCTTTTTTATTAAATCCCGACGCAATTTCTAACTTTGATCGTCAATTTGAGGGTACAAGGGATAGAATAAAGCTGCAGTAGTGTATCGGAATCTAATACTGATCTCCCAGGAAACGCTAATAGCAAACCACTATCAATGAGAAGATTGATTCTTTTTGTACTTAAGTCGGCATTGTGCCTTGTGTATTAAATCCCGAATCACTTACTGTGTTTCAACGTGAATGTGAAGTTCCAAGGGATAGAGTAACGCTGCAGTAGTGCATCGGAATCTAGTACTGATCTCCCAAGGAACGTTCAAAGCAAACCACAAACAATGAGAGGATTTACTCTTCTTGTACTTAAGTCGGCATTTTGCCTTTTGTATTAAATCCCGACGCAGTTTCTGGGTTTCATCGTCAATGGGAAGGAACAAGGGATAGAGTAAAGCTGCAGTAGTGCATCGGAATATAATACTGATCTCCCAGGAAACGCCCAAAGCAAACCACAAACAATGAGATTTTCTCTTCTTGTACTTCAGTCGGCATTGTGTCTTTTGTATTACATTCCGACGCAAATTCTGTGTTTGATCGTCAATCTGAAGTCCAAGGAATTGAATAAAGCTGCAGTAGTGCGTCGGAATCTAATACTGATGTCCAAGGAATCGCTCAAATCAAACAACAAACAATAAGAAGATATACCCTTCTTGTATTTAAGTCGGCACTGTGGCTATTGTTTTAAATCCCGACCAAATTCTGTGTTTCGTCGTCAGTGTGAAGGTCCAGGGGGTAGAGAAAAGCTGCAGTAGTGTATCGGAATCTAATACTGATCTCCCAGGAAACGCTCAAAGCAAACCGGAAACAATGAGAGAGTTTACTCTTCTTAAACTGAAGTCGGCATTGTGCCTTTTGTATTATATCCCGACGCAATCTCTGTGTTTCATCGTCAATGTGAAGGTCCTAGGGATAGAGTAAAGCTGCAGTAGTGCATCGGAGTCTAATACTTATCTCCCAGGAAACGCTCAAAGCAAACCACAAAAAATGAGAAGATTTAGTCCTCTTGTACTTAAGTCGGCATTGTGCCCTTTGGGTTAATTCCCGACGCAATTTCTGTCTTTCATCGTCAATGAGAAGGTCCAAAGGATAGAGTAAAGCTGCAGTAGTGCACTGGAATCTAGTACTGATCTCCCAGGAAACGCTCAAAGCAAACCACAAACAATGAGAAGATTTACTCTTCTTGTACTTAAGTCGGCATTGTGCCTTTTGTATTAAATCCAGACTTAAGTTCTAGATTTCATCGTCAATGTGAAGGTCCAAGGGATAGAGTAAAGCTGCAGTAGTGCATCGGAACCAAATACTGATCTCCCAGGAAACGCTCAAATCAAATCACATTCAATGAAAATATTTACTCTTCTTGTACTTAAGTCGGCATTGTGCCTTTTGTATTAAATAGCGACGCAATTTCTGTGTTTCGTCGTCAATGTGAAGGTCCAAGGGATAGAGTAACGCTGCAGTAGTGCATCGGAAACTAATACTGATCACCCAAGAAACGCTCAATGCAAACCACAAACAATGAGAAGATTTACTCTTCTTTACTTAAGTCGGCATTGTGCCTTTTGCATTATATCCCGACCCAATTTCTGTGTTTCATAATCAATGTGAAGGTCCTTAGGATAGAGTAAAGCTGCAGTAGTGCATCGGAATCTAATGATGATCTCCCAGGAAACGCTCAAAGCAAACCACGATCAATGAGAAGAATTACTCTTCTAGTTCTTAATTCGGTATTTTGCGTTTTTTTATTAAATCCCGACTCAATCTCTGTGTTTCATCGTCAATGTGAATTCCAAGGGATGGAGTAAAGCTGCACTAGTGCATCCGAGTCAAATACTAAAATCCCAGGAAACGCTCAAAGTAAACCACAAACAAAAAGAATATTTACCCTTCGTGTACTTAAGTCGACATTGTGCCTTTTGTATTAAATCCCGACGCAATTTCTGTGTTTCATCGTCAATGTGAAGGTCCATGGGATAGAGTACAGCTGCAGTAGTGCATCGGAATCTAGTACTGATATCCCAGGAAACGTTTAAAACAAACCACGAACAATGAGAAGATTTACTCTTCTTGTACTTAGGTCGTCATTGTGCCTCTTGTATTAAATCCCGACACAATTTCTGTGTTTCATCGTCAATGAGAAGGTCCAAGGGATAGAGTAAAGCTGCAGTAGTGCATCGGAAACTAATACTGATCTCCCAGGAAACGCTCAACGCAAACCACAAACAGTGAGAAGATTTTCTCTTCTTGTACTTAAGTCGGCATTGTGCCTTTTGTGTTACATCCCGACGCAATTTCTGTGTATCTTCGTCAATGTGAAGGTCCAACGGATAGAGTAAAGCTGCAGTAGTGCATCGGAATCTAATACTGATCTCCCAGGAAACGCTCAAAGCAAACCACGAACAATGAGAAGAATTACTCTTCTAGTACTTAATTCGGCATTTTGCCTTTTGTA
The DNA here is from genome assembly GCF_021461385.2 of Schistocerca piceifrons. Classification (NCBI taxonomy): domain Eukaryota; kingdom Metazoa; phylum Arthropoda; class Insecta; order Orthoptera; family Acrididae; genus Schistocerca; species Schistocerca piceifrons. The sequence goes on from NC_060139.1 coordinate 1,125,423,766, forward strand.
TTAAGTCCCGAGGCAATTTCTGTGTTTCATCGTCAATGTGAATCTCCAAGGGATAGAGTAAAGCTGCAGTAGTGCACCGGAATCTAGTAATGATCTCCCCGGAAACGTTCAAAGCAAACCTCGAACTATGAGAAGATTTACTCTTCTTGTACTTAAGTCGTCATTGTGCCGTTTGTATTAAATCCCGACGCAATTTCTGTGTTTCAATGTCAATGTGAAGGTCCAAGGGATAGAGTAAAGCTGCAGTAGTGCATCGGAATCTAATACTGATCTCCCAGGAAACGCTCAACGCAAACCACAAACAATGAGAAGATTGACACTTTTTGTACTTATGTCGGCATTGTGCCTTTCGTATTAAATCCCGACGCAATTTCAGTGTTTCATCGTCAGTGTGAGCGTCCAAGGGATAGAATAAAGCTGCAGTAGTGCATCGTAATTTGATACTCATCTCCCGGGAAACGCTAAAAGCAAACCACAAACAGTGAGAAGATTTTCTCTTCTTGTACTTAAGTCGGCATTGTGCCTTTTGTGTTACATCCCGACGCAATTTCTGTGTTTCTTCGTCAATGTGAAGGTTGAACGGATAGAGTAAAGTTGCAGTAGTGCATCGGAATTTAATACTGATCCCACAGGAAACGCTCAAAGCAAACCACAAACAATGAGAGGGTTTACTCTTCTTCTACTTAAGTAGGCATTGTGCTTTCGGTATTAAATTCCGACGCAATATCTGTGTTTCATCGTCAATGTGAAGGTCCAAGGGATAGAGTAAGCCTTCAGTTGGGCAACGGAATGTAATTCTGATCTGCCAGGAAACGCTCAAAGGAAACCGCAAACAATGAGAAGATATACTCTTTTTGTACTTAAGTCGTCATTGTGCATTTTGTATTAAATCCCGACGCAAATTCTGCGTTTCATCGTCAATGTGAAGGTCCAAGGGATAGAGAAAAGCTGCAGTAGGGCATCGGAATCTAATACTGATCTCCCAGGAAACGCTCAAAGCAAGCCACGGACAATGTGAAGATTGACTATTCTTGTACTTGAGTCGGCATTGTGCCTTATATATATAATTGCGACGCCATTTCCGTGTTTCATCGTCTTTGTGAAGGTCCAAGGGATAGAGTAAAGCTGCAGTAGTGCATCAGAACCTAATACTGATCACCCAGGAAATGCCCAAAGCAAACCACTAACAAAAAGTTTATTTACTGTTCTTGAACTTAAGACGACATTGTGCCTTTTGTATTAAATCCCGATGCAATTTCTGTTTTCCATCGTCAATGTGAAAGTCCAAGGGTTAGAATAATCATGCAGTAGTGCATCGGAATCTATTACTGATCTCTCTGGAAACGCTCAAAGCACACCAGAAACAATGAGAAGATATACTCTTTTTGTACTTAAGTCGTCATTGTGCATTTTGTATTAAATCCCAACGCAAATTCTGCGTTTCATCGTCAATGTGAAGGTCCAAGGGATAGAGAAAAGCTGCAGTGGTGCATCGGAATCTAATACTGATCTCCCAGCAAACGCCCATAGCAAACCACAAACCCTGAGAAGATTTACTCTTCTTGTACTTAAGTCGGCATTGTGTCTTTTGAATTAAATTCCGACGCTATTTCTGTGTTTCATCGTCAATGTGAAGGTCGAAGGGATAGGGTAATGCATCAGTGCATCGGAATCTAATACAGATCTCCCAGGAAACGCTCAAAGCAAACCACAAGCAATGAGAAGATTTACTCTTCTTGTACTTAAGTCGGCATTGTGCATCCTTTATTAAATCCCGACGCAATTTCTCTGTTTCATCGCCAATGTGGAGGTCCAGGGGATAGAGTAAATCTGCAGTAGTGCATCTGAATCCAGTACTGATCTCCCAGAAAACGCTCAAAGCAAACCACAAACAATGAGAAGATTTACTCTTCTTGTACTGAGGTCGGTATTGTGCTTTTTGGATTAAATACCGATGCAATTTCTGTGTTTCTTCGTGAATGTGAACGTCCAGGTGATAGAGCAATGCTGCAGTAGTGCATCGGAATCTAATACTGATCGCCCTGGAAATGCTCACAGCAAACCACAAACAATGAGAAGTTTTCCTCTCCTTGTAGTTAAGTCGGCATTGTGCCTTCTGTATTAAATCCCGATGCAATTTCTGTGCTTCATTGTCAATCTGAAGGTCCAGGGGATAGAGCTACGCTGCAGTGGTGCATCAGAATCTAATACTGATCTCTCAGGAATCACTAATGAAAACCACAAACAAAAAAATGGAATATTTACTCCTCTTGTATTTCAGTCGGCATTGTGCCTTTTGTATTAAATCCCTACGCAATTTCTGTGTTCCATCGTCAATGTGAAGGTCCAAGAGATGGAGTAAAGCTGAAGTAGTGCATCGGGATCTAGTACTGATCTCCCAGGAAACGCTCAAAGCAAACCACAAACAATGAGGCGATTTACTCTTCTTGTACTTAAGTCGGCTTTGTGCCATTTGTATTAAATCCTGACGCAGTGTCTATGTTTCATCGTCAATGTGAAGGTCCAAGGGATAGAGTCATGCTGCAATAGTGCATCGGAAACTAATAATGATCTCCCTGGGAACGCTTATAGCAAACCAAACACAATGAGAAGATTTACTCTTCTTGTACTTGAGTCGTCATTGTGCTTTTTGTGTTAAATCCAGACGCAATTTCTGAGTTTCATCGTCAATGTGAAGGTTCAAGGGATAGAGTAAAACTGCAGTAGTGCATCGGAATCTAATAGTAATCTCCCAGGAAACTCTCAAAGCAAACAACTGACAATGAGGAAATTTACTTTTTTTGTACTTAAGTCGGCATTGTGCCTTTTGTGTTAAACCAGGACGTAATTTCTGTGTTTCACCGTCATTCTGAAGATCCAAGGGATAGAGTTAAGCTGCAGTAGTGCATCGAAATCTAATACTGATATCCCTGGAAACGCTCATCGTCAATGTAAGGTCCAAGGGATAGAGTAAAGCTGCAGTAGTGCATCGGAATCAAATACTGATCTCCCAGGATACGCTAAAAGCAAAACACAAACAATGAGAAGATTTACTCTTCTTTTACTTAAGTCAGCATTGTGCATTCTGTTTTAAATCCCGACGCAATTTCTGTGTTTCACCGTCAATGTGAAGGTCCATGGGATAGAGTAAAGCTGCAGTAGTGCATCGGAATCTAATACTGATCTCCCAGGAAACGCTCAAAGCAAACCACGAACAATGAGAAGATTTATTCTTCTTGTACTTTTGTCGGCATTGTGCCTTTTGAATTAAATCCCGACGCAATTTCTCTGTTTCATCGTCAATGTGAAGGTCCATGGGATAGAGTAAAGCTCCAGTAGTGCATCGGAATCTAATACTGATCTCCCAGGAAACGCTGAAAGCATACCACAAACAGTCAGAAGATTTACTTTTCTTCTACTTAAGTCGGCATTGTGCCTTTTGTATTAAATCCCGACGCAATTTCTATGTTTTTTCGTCAATGCGAAGGTCCAAGGAATAGAGTAAAGCTGCAGTAGTGCATCGGAATCTAATACTGATCTTCCAGAACACTCTCAAAGAAAACCACAAACAAAAAGAATATTTTCTCTTCGTGTACTTAGGGCGACATTGTGCCCTTTGTATTAAATCCCGACGCAATTTCTGCGTTTCATCGTCAATGTGAAGGCCCCAGGTGTTAGAGTAAAGCTGCAGTAGTTCATCGGATTCCAATACTGATCTGCCAGGAAACGCTCAAAGCAGACCACAAACAATGAGAAGGTATACTCTTCTTGTACTTATGTCGGCATTGTGCCTTTTGTTTTAAATCCCGACGCGATTTCTGTGTTTTATCGTCAATCAGAATGCCTACCGGATAGAGTAAAGCTGCAGTAGTTCATTTGAATCTAATACTTTTTTCCCAGGAAACGCTCCAAGCAAACCACAAACAATGAGAGGATTTACTCTTCTTGGCTTTAAGTCGGCATTGTGCCTTTTGTATTAAATCCCGACGCAATCTCTGTGTGTCATCCTCAATGTTAAGGTCCTAGGGATATAGTAAAGCTGCAGTAGGGCATCGGAATCTAATACTGATCTCCCAGGAAACGCTCAAAGATAAACCACAAACAATGAGAATATTTACTCTTTTTGTACTTAAGTTGGCATTGTGCCTATTATGTTAAATCCCAACGCAATTTCTGTGTTCATCGTCAATGTGAACGTCCAAGGAATAAAGTAAAGCTGCAGTAGTGCATCGGAATCTAATACTGATCTCCCAAGAAACGCTCAAAGCAAACCACAAACAAAAAGAATATTTACTTTTCTTGTACTTAAGTTGACATTGTGCCTTTTGTATTAAATCCCGACGCAAATTCTGTGCTTCATCGTCACTGTGAAGGTCCAAAGGATAGAGTAAAGCCGCAATAGAGCATCAAAATCTAATACTGATCCCAGAGGAACCGCTCAAAGCAAACCACAAACAATGAGAAGATATATTCTTCTTGTACTTAAGTCGGCATTGTGCCCTTTGTTATTAATCCCGACGCAATTTCTGTGTTTCATCGTCAATGTGAAGTTGCAAGGGATAGAGTAAAGCTGCAGTAGTGGATAGGAATCTAATACTGATCTCCCAGGAAACGATCAAAACAAACCTCAAACAATGAGAAGATTTACTCCTCTTGTACTTAAGTCAGCATTGTACCCTTTGTATTAAATCCCGACGCAATTTCTGTGTTTCATAGTCAATGTGAAGGTCCAAGGGATAGAGTAATGCAGCAATAGTGCATCCGAAACTAATACTGATCTCCTAGGAAACGCTTAAAACAAACCACAAACAATGAGAAGATTTACTCTTCTTGTACTTCAGTCGGCATTGTGCCATTTGTATTAAATCCCGACGCAATTTCTGAGTCTCATCGTCAGTGTAAAGTTCCAAGGGATATAGTGAAGCTGCAGTAGTGCATCGGATTCTAATACTGATGTACCAGGAACCGCTCAAAGCAAACCACAAACTATGAGAAGATTTACTCATCTAATACATAAGTCGGCATTTGGCCTTTTGTTTTAAATCCCGACGCAATTTCTCTCTTTCATCGGCAATGTGAAGGTCCAAGGGATAGAGTAAAGCTGCAGTGGTGCATCGGAATATAACACTTATCTACCAGGAAACGCTTAAAGCAAACCACAAACAATGAGAAGATTTAATCTTCTTGTACTTAACTCGGCATTGTGCACTTTGTATTAAATCCCGACACAATTTCTGAGGATCATCGTCAGTGTGAAGGTTCAAGGGATAGAGTAAAGCTCAGTAGTGCATTGGAATCTATTACTGATCTCCCAGGAAACGCTCAAAGCAAACCACAAACAATGAGAATATTTACTCCACTTGTTCTTAAGTCGGCATTGTGTCTTTTGTATTAAATCCCGACGCAATTTCTCTGTTTCATTGCCAATGTGGAGGTCCAGGGGATAGAGTAAATCTGCAGTAGTGCATCTGAATCCAGTACTGATCTCCCAGAAAACGCTCAAAGCAAACCACAAACAATGAGAAGATTTACTCTTCTTGTACTGAAGTCGGTATTGTGCTTTTTGGATTAAATACCGATGCAATTTCTGTGTTTCTTCGTGAATGTGAACGTCCAGGTGATAGAGCAATGCTGCAGTAGTGCATCGGAATCTAATACTGATCGCCCTGGAAATGCTCACAGCAAACCACAAACAATGAGAAGATTTCCTCTCCTTGTAGTTAAGTCGGCATTGTGCCTTCTGTATTAAATCCCGATGCAATTTCTGTGCTTCATTGTCAATCTGAAGGTCCAGGGGATAGAGCTACGCTGCAGTGGTGCATCAGAATCTAATACTGATCTCCCAGGAATCACTAATGAAAACCACAAACAAAAAAATGGAATATTTACTCCTCTTGTATTTCAGTCGGCATTGTGCCTTTTGTATTAAATCCCTACGCAATTTCTGTGTTCCATCGTCAATGTGAAGGTCCAAGAGATGGAGTAAAGCTGTAGTAGTGCATCGGGATCTAGTACTGATCTCCCAGGAAACGCTCAAAGCAAACCACAAACAATGAGGCGATTTACTCTTCTTGTACTTAAGTCGGCCTTGTGCCATTTGTATTAAATCCTGACGCAGTGTCTATGTTTCATCGTCAATGCGAAGGTCCAAGGGATAGAGTCATGCTGCAATAGTGCATCGGAAACTAATAATGATCTCCCTGGAAACGCTTATAGCAAACCAAACACAATGAGAAGATTTACTCTTCTTGTACTTGAGTCGTCATTGTGCTTTTTGTGTTAAATCCAGACGCAATTTCTGAGTTTCATCGTCAATGTGAAGGTTCAAGGGATAGAGTAAAACTGCAGTAGTGCATCGGAATCTAATAGTAATCTCCCAGGAAACTCTCAAAGCAAACAACTGACAATGAGGAAATTTACTTTTTTTGTACTTAAGTCGGCATTGTGCCTTTTGTGTTAAACCAGGACGTAATTTCTGTGTTTCACCGTCATTCTGAAGATCCAAGGGATAGAGTTAAGCTGCAGTAGTGCATCGAAATCTAATACTGATATCCCTGGAAACGCTCATCGTCAATGTAAGGTCCAAGGGATAGAGTAAAGCTGCAGTAGTGCATCGGAATCAAATACTGATCTCCCAGGATACGCTAAAAGCAAAACACAAACAATGAGAAGATTTACTCTTCTTTTACTTAAGTCAGCATTGTGCATTCTGTTTTAAATCCCGACGCAATTTCTGTGTTTCATCGTCAATGTGAAGGTCCATGGGATAGAGTAAAGCTGCAGTAGTGCATCGGAATCTAATACTGATCTCCCAGGAAACGCTCAAAGCAAACCACGAACAATGAGAAGATTTACTCTTCTTGTACTTTTGTCGGCATTGTGCCTTTTGAATTAAATCCCGACGCAATTTCTCTGTTTCATCGTCAATGTGAAGGTCCATGGGATAGAGTAAAGCTCCAGTAGTGCATCGGAATCTAATACTGATCTCCCAGGAAACGCTGAAAGCATACCACAAACAGTCAGAAGATTTACTTTTCTTCTACTTAAGTCGGCATTGTGCCTTTTGTATTAAATCCCGACGCAATTTCTATGTTTTTTCGTCAATGCGAAGGTCCAAGGAATAGAGTAAAGCTGCAGTAGTGCATCGGAATCTAATACTGATCTTCCAGAACACTCTCAAAGAAAACCACAAACAAAAAGAATATTTTCTCTTCGTGTACTTAGGGCGACATTGTGCCCTTTGTATTAAATCCCGACGCAATTTCTGCGTTTCATCGTCAATGTGAAGGCCCCAGGTGTTAGAGTAAAGCTGCAGTAGTTCATCGGATTCCAATACTGATCTGCCAGGAAACGCTCAAAGCAGACCACAAACAATGAGAAGGTATACTCTTCTTGTACTTATGTCGGCATTGTGTCTTTTGTTTTAAATCCCGACGCGATTTCTGTGTTTTATCGTCAATCAGAATGCCTACCGGATAGAGTAAAGCTGCAGTAGTTCATTTGAATCTAATACTTTTTTCCCAGGAAACGCTCCAAGCAAACCACAAACAATGAGAGGATTTACTCTTCTTGGCTTTAAGTCGGCATTGTGCCTTTTGTATTAAATCCCGACGCAATCTCTGTGTGTCATCCTCAATGTTAAGGTCCTAGGGATATAGTAAAGCTGCAGTAGGGCATCGGAATCTAATACTGATCTCCCAGGAAACGCTCAAAGATAAACCACAAACAATGAGAATATTTACTCTTTTTGTACTTAAGTTGGCATTGTGCCTATTATGTTAAATCCCAACGCAATTTCTGTGTTCATCGTCAATGTGAACGTCCAAGGAATAAAGTAAAGCTGCAGTAGTGCATCGGAATCTAATACTGATCTCCCAAGAAACGCTCAAAGCAAACCACAAACAAAAAGAATATTTACTTTTCTTGTACTTAAGTTGACATTGTGCCTTTTGTATTAAATCCCGACGCAAATTCTGTGCTTCATCGTCACTGTGAAGGTCCAAAGGATAGAGTAAAGCCGCAATAGAGCATCAAAATCTAATACTGATCCCAGAGGAACCGCTCAAAGCAAACCACAAACAATGAGAAGATATATTCTTCTTGTACTTAAGTCGGCATTGTGCCCTTTGTTATTAATCCCGACGCAATTTCTGTGTTTCATCGTCAATGTGAAGTTGCAAGGGATAGAGTAAAGCTGCAATAGTGGATAGGAATCTAATACTGATCTCCCAGGAAACGATCAAAACAAACCTCAAACAATGAGAAGATTTACTCCTCTTGTACTTAAGTCAGCATTGTACCCTTTGTATTAAATCCCGACGCAATTTCTGTGTTTCATAGTCAATGTGAAGGTCCAAGGGATAGAGTAATGCAGCAGTAGTGCATCCGAAACTAATACTGATCTCCTAGGAAACGCTTAAAACAAACCACAAACAATGAGAAGATTTACTCTTCTTGTACTTCAGTCGGCATTGTGCCATTTGTATTAAATCCCGACGCAATTTCTGAGTCTCATCGTCAGTGTAAAGTTCCAAGGGATATAGTGAAGCTGCAGTAGTGCATCCGATTCTAATACTGATGTACCAGGAACCGCTCAAAGCAAACCACAAACTATGAGAAGATTTACTCATCTAATACATAAGTCGGCATTTGGCCTTTTGTTTTAAATCCCGACGCAATTTCTCTCTTTCATCGGCAATGTGAAGGTCCAAGAGATAGAGTAAAGCTGCAGTGGTGCATCGGAATATAACACTTATCTACCAGGAAACGCTTAAAGCAAACCACAAACAATGAGAAGATTTAATCTTCTTGTACTTAACTCGGCATTGTGCACTTTGTATTAAATCCCGACACAATTTCTGAGGATCATCGTCAGTGTGAAGGTTCAAGGGATAGAGTAAAGCTCAGTAGTGCATTGGAATCTATTACTGATCTCCCAGGAAACGCTCAAAGCAAACCACAAACAATGAGAATATTTACTCCACTTGTTCTTAAGTCGGCATTGTGTCTTTTGTATTAAATTCCGACGCAATTTCTGTATTTCATCGTCAATGTGAAGGTCCAAGCCATAGAGAAAAGCTGCAGTAGTGCATCGGAATCGAATGCTGATCGCCCAGGAAACGCTCAAAGCAAACCACAAACAATGAGAAGATATACTCATCTAATACATAAGACGGCATTTTGAGTTTTGTTTTAAACCCCGGCGCAATTTCCATGTTTCATTGGCAATATGAAGGACCAAGGGATAGAGTAAAGCTGCAGTGGTGCATCGGAATCTGATGCTGATCTCCCAGGAAACGCTCAAAGCAAACCACAAACAATGAGAAGATTTACTCCTTTTGAACTTAATTCGGCATTCTGCCTTTTGTTATAAATACCGCGCAAACTCTGTGTTTTATCGTCAATGTGAGGGTCCTAGGGTTGGAGTAAAGATGCAGTAGTGCATAGGAATCTAATACTGAACTCCCAGGAAACGCTCAAAGCACACCTCGAACAATGAGAGGGTTTACTATTCTTGAACTGAAGTCGGCATTGTGCCTTTTACATTAAATCCCGACGCAATTTCTGTGTTTCATCGTCAATGTGAAGGTCCAAGGTATAGAGTAAAGCTGCAGTAGTGCATCGGAATCTAATACTGATCTCCCAGGAAACGCTTAAAGCAAACCTCAAACAATGAGAAGATTTAATCTTCTTGTACACAAGTCAGCATTGTGCCTTTTGTATTGAATCCCGACGCAATTACTGTCTTTCATTGGCAGTGTGAAAGTTCAAGGGATAGAGTAAAGCTGCAGTAGTGCATCGAAATCTAATACTGATCTCGCAGGAAATGCTCGTAGCAAACCACAAACAATGAGAAGATTAACTCTTCTGGTACTTATGTCGTTATTGTGCCTTATGTATTAAATCCCGACGCAATTTCTGTGCTTTATCGTCAATGTGAAGGTCCATGGGATAGAGTAATGCTGCAGTGGTGCTTCGGAATCTAATACTGATCTCCCAGGAAATGCTAAAAGCATACCACAAACAATGAGAAGATTTACTCTTCTTGTACTTAAGTCGGCATTGTGCCTTATGTATTAAATCCCGACGCAATTTCTGTGTTTCATCGTCAATGTGAAGGTCCATGGGATAGAGTAAAGCTGCAGTAGTGCATCGGAATCTAATACTGATCTCCCAGGAAACGCTCAAAGCAAACCACAAAGTATGAGAAGATTTACTCTTCTTGTACCTAAGTCGGCATTGTGCCCCTTGTATTAAATCCTGACGCAATTTCTGAGGATCATCGTCAGTGTGAAGGTTCAAGGGATAGAGTAAAGCTCAGTAGTGCATCGGAATCTATTACTGATCTCCCAGGAAATGCTCAAAGCAAACCACAAACAATGAGAATATTTACTCTACTTGTTCTTAAGTCGGCATTGTGTCCTTTGTATTAAATTACGACGCAATTTCTGTATTTCATCGTCAATGTAAAGGTCCAAGGCATAAAGTAAAGCTGCAGTAGTGCATCGGAATCGAATACTGATCGCCCAGGAAACGCTCAAAGCAAACCACAAACAATGAGAAGATATACTCATCTAATACATAAGATGGCATTTTGCCTTTTGTTTTAAACCCCGACGCAATTTCTCTGTTTCATCGGCAATATGAAGGACCAAGGGATAGAGTAAAGCAGCTGTAGTGCATCGAAATCTAATACTGATCTCGCAGGAAATGCTAGTAGCAAACCACAAACAATGAGAAGATTAACTCTTCTGGTACTTATGTCGTTATTGTGCCTTATGTATTAAATCCCGACGCAATTTCTGTGCTTTATCGTCAATGTGAAGGTCCATGGGATAGGGTAATGCTGCAGTGGTGCTTCGGAATCTAATACTGATCTCCCAGGAAATGCTAAAAGCATACCACAAACAATGAGAAGATTTACTCTTCTTGTACTTTTGTCGGCATTGTGCCTTTTGAATTAAATCCCGACGCAATTTCTCTGTTTCATCGTCAATGTGAAGGTCCATGGGATAGAGTAAAGCTCCAGTAGTGCATCGGAATCTAATACTGATCTCCCAGGAAACGCTGAAAGCATACCACAAACAGTCAGAAGATTTACTTTTCTTCTACTTAAGTCGGCATTGTGCCTTTTGTATTAAATCCCGACGCAATTTCTATGTTTTTTCGTCAATGCGAAGGTCCAAGGGATAGAGTAAAGCTGCAGTAGTGCATCGGAATCTAATACTGATCTTCCAGAACACTCTCAAAGAAAACCACAAACAAAAAGAATATTTTCTCTTCGTGTACTTAGGGCGACATTGTGCCCTTTGTATTAAATCCCGACGCAATTTCTGCGTTTCATCGTCAATGTGAAGGCCCCAGGTGTTAGAGTAAAGCTGCAGTAGTTCATCGGATTCCAATACTGATCTGCCAGGAAACGCTCAAAGCAGACCACAAACAATGAGAAGGTATACTCTTCTTGTACTTATGTCGGCATTGTACCTTTTGTTTTAAATCCCGACGCGATTTCTGTGTTTTATCGTCAATCAGAATGTCTACCGGATAGAGTAAAGCTGCAGTAGTTCATTTGAATCTAATACTTTTTTCCCAGGAAACGCTCCAAGCAAACCACAAACAATGAGAGGATTTACTCATCTTGGCTTTAAGTCGGCATTGTGCCTTTTGTATTAAATCCCGACGCAATCTCTGTGTGTCATCCTCAATGTTAAGGTCCTAGGGATATAGTAAAGCTGCAGTAGGGCATCGGAATCTAATACTGATCTCCCAGGAAACGCTCAAAGATAAACCACAAACAATGAGAATATTTACTCTTTTTGTACTTAAGTTGGCATTGTGCCTATTATGTTAAATCCCAACGCAATTTCTGTGTGCATCGTCAATGTGAACGTCCAAGGAATAAAGTAAAGCTGCAGTAGTGCATCGGAATCTTATACTGATCTCCCAAGAAATGCTCAAAGCAAACCACAAACAAAAAGAATATTTACTTTTCTTGTACTTAAGTTGATATTGTGCCTTTTGTATTAAATCCCGACGCAAATTCTGTGCTTCATCGTCACTGTGAAGGTCCAAAGGATAGAGTAAAGCCGCAATAGAGCATCAAAATCTAATACTGAACCCAGAGGAACCGCTCAAAGCAAACCACAAACAATGAGAAGATATATTCTTCTTGTACTTAAGTCGGCATTGTGCCCTTTGTTATTAATCCCGACGCAATTTCTGTGTTTCATCATCAATGTGAAGTTGCAAGGGATAGAGTAAAGATGCAGTAGTGCATAGGAATCTAATACTGAACTCCCAGGAAACGCTCAAAGCACACCTCGAACAATGAGAGGGTTTACTATTCTTGAACTGAAGTCGGCATTGTGCCTTTTACATTAAATCCCGACGCAATTTCTGTGTTTCATCGTCAATGTGAAGGTCCAAGGTATAGAGTAAAGCTGCAGTAGTGCATCGGAATCTAATACTGATCTCCCAGGAAACGCTTAAAGCAAACCTCAAACAATGAGAAGATTTAATCTTTTTGTACACAAGTCAGCATTGTGCCTTTTGTATTGAATCCCGATGCAATTACTGTCTTTCATCGGCAGTGTGAAAGTTCAAGGGATAGAGTAAAGCTGCAGCAGTTCATCGGAATGTAATACTGATCTCTCAGGAAACGCTCAAAGCAAACCACAAACAAGAAGGGATCGGTTGGTAGGTCATGTTCTGAGGCATCAAGTGATCACCAATTTCGTATTGGAGGGCAGCGTGGAGGGTAAAAATCGTAGAGGGAGACCAAGAGATAAATACACTAAGCAGATTCAGAAGGATGTAGGTTGCAGTAGGTACTGGGAGATGAAAAAGCATGGAGAGCTGCATCAAACCAGTCTCAGGACTGAAGACCACAACAACAACAACATCGTCAATGTGAACGTCCAAGGGATAGAGTATAGCTGCAGTAGTGCATCGGAATCTAATACTGATCTCCCAGGTAACGCTCAAAACAAACCTCAAACAATGAGAAGATTTACTCTTCTTTTACATGAGTCGGCATTGTGCCTTTTGTTTTGAATCCTTACGCTATATCTGTGTTTCATCGTCAATCTGAAGATCCAAGGGACAGAGTAAAGCTGCAGTAGTGCATCGAAATCTAATACTGATCTCGCAGGAAATGCTCGTACCAAACCACAAACAATGAGAAGATTAACTCTTCTGGTACTTATGTCGTTATTGTGCCTTATGTATTAAATCCCGACGCAATTTCTGTGCTTTATCGTCAATGTGAAGGTCCATGGGATAGAGTAATGCTGCAGTGGTGCTTCGGAATCTAATACTGATCTCCCAGGAAATGCTAAAAGCATACCACAAACAATGAGAAGATTTACTCTTCTTGTACTTAAGTCGGCATTGTGCCTTATGTATTAAATCCCGACGCAATTTCTGTGTTTCATCGTCAATGTGAAGGTCCATGGGATAGAGTAAAGCTGCAGTAGTGCATCGGAATCTAATACTGATCTCCCAGGAAACGCTCAAAGCAAACCACAAAGTATGAGAAGATTTACTCTTCTTGTACCTAAGGCGGCATTGTGCCCCTTGTGTTAAATCCCGACGCAATTTCTGAGGATCAACGTCAGTGTGAAGGTTCAAGGGATAGAGTAAAGCTCAGTAGTGCATCGGAATCTATTACTGATCTCCCAGGAAATGCTCAAAGCAAACCACAAACAATGAGAATATTTACTCTACTTGTTCTTAAGTCGGCATTGTGTCCTTTGTATTAAATTACGACGCAATTTCTGTATTTCATCGTCAATGTAAAGGTCCAAGGCATAACGTAAAGCTGCAGTAGTGCATCGCAATCGAATACTGATCGCCCAGGAAACGCTCAAAGCAAACCACAAACAATGAGAAGATATACTCATCTAATACATAAGATGGCATTTTGCCTTTTGTTTTAAACCCCGACGCAATTTCTCTGTTTCATCGGCAATATGAAGGACCAAGGGATAGAGTAAAGCTGCTGTAGTGCATCGGGATCAAATACTGATCTCCTAGAAAACGCTCAAACCAAACCAGAAAAGAAACAACATTTACTCTTCTTGTACTTAAATCGACTTTGTGCAATTTGTATTATATCCCGACTCAATTTCTGTGTTTCATCGTTAATGTGAAGGTAAAAGGGATTGAGTAAGGCAGCAGTAGTGCATCGGAATGTGTTACTGATCTCCCAGGAAACGCTCAAAGCAAACCTCAAACAATGAGAAGATTTACTCCTTTTGAACTTAATTCGGCAATCTGCCTTTTGTATTAACTGCCGCGCAAACTCTGTGTTTTATCGTCAATGTGAGGATCCTAGGGATAGAGTAAAGATGCAGTAGTGATTAGGAATCTATACTGAACTCCCAGGAAACGCTCAAAGCACACCTCGAACAATGAGAGGATTTACTATTCTTGAACTTAAGTCGGCATTGTGCCTTTTATATTATATCCCGACGCAATTTCTGTGTTTCATCGTCAATGTGAAGGTCCAAGGTACAGAGTAAAGCTGCAGTAGTGTATCAGAATCTAATAATTATCTCCCAGGATACGCTTAAAGCAAACCTCAAACAATGAGAAGATTTAATCTTTTTGCACACAAGTCAGCATTTTGCCTTTTGTATAAATCCCGTCGCAATTACTGTGTTTCATCGGCAGTGGGAAGGTTCAAGGGATAGAGAAAAGCTGCAGTAGTTCATCGGAATCTAATACTGATCTCCCAGGAAAGTCTCAAAGCAAACCACAAACAATGATAAGATTGACTCTTTTTGTACTTAAGTCGGCATTCTGCTCTTTGTATTAAATCCCGAGGCAATTTCTGTGTTTCATTGTCAATGTGAAGGTCCAAGGGATAGAGTAAAGCTGCAGTAGTTTATCGGAATCTAATTCTGATCTCCCAGGAAACGCTTAAAGCAAACCACAAACAATGAGAAGATATACTCTTCTTGTACTTACGTCGGCATTGTGCCTTTTGTATTAAATCCCGACGCAATTTCTGTATTTCATCGTCAATGTGAAGGCCCAAGGGATAGAGTAAAGCTGCAGTAGATTGTCGGAATCTAATCCTGATCTCCCAGGAAACGCTCAAAGCAAACCACAAACAATGAGAAGATATACTCTTCTTGTACTTAAGTCGGCATTGTGCCTTTTGTATTAAATTCCGACGCAATTTCTATGTTTCATCTTCAATGTGAAGGTCCAAGGTATACAGTAAGCTGCAGTATTGCATCGGAGTCTAATACTGATCTAACAGGAACCGCTCAAAGCAAATCTCAAACATTGAGAAGATTCACTCTTCCTCTACTTGAGTCGGCATTGTGCCCTTTGTTTTGAATCCCGATGCAATTTCTGTGTTTCATCGTCAATCTGACGATCCAAGGGATAGAGTAAAGCTGCAGTGGTGCATCGGAATCTAATACTGATCTCACAGAAAAAGCTCAAGGCCAATCACAAACAATGAGAAGATTTTCTATTCTTGTACTTAAGTCGGCATTGTGCCTTCTGTATTAAATCCCGACGCAATTTCTGTGTTTCATCGTCAATGTGAAGGTCCAAGGGATACAGTAAAGCTGCAGTAGTGCATCGCAATCTAATACTGATCTCCCAGGAAACTCTCAAAGCAAACCACAAACAATGAGAAGATTTACTCTTTTTGTACAAAAGTCGGCATTGTGCCTTTTGTATTGAAACCGACGAAATATCTGTGCTTCATCGTCAATGTGAAGGTCCAAGGGATACAGTAAAGCTGCAGTAGTGCATCGGAATATAATACTGATCTCCCAGGAAACGCTCAAAGCAAACCACAAACAATGAGAAGATATACTCATCTAATACATAAGACGGCATTTTGCCTTTTGTTTTAAACCCCGACGCAATTTCTCTGTTTCATCGGCAATATGAAGGACCAAGGGATAGAGTAAAGCTGCTGTAGTGCATCGGGATCTAATACTGATCTCCTAGGAAACGCTCAAACCAAATCACAAAAGAAACAACATTTACTCTTCTTGTACTTAAATCGACTTTGTGCATTTTGTATTATATCCTGACTCAATTTCTGTGTTTCATCGTCAATGTGAAGGTAAAAGGGATTGAGAAAAGCAGCAGTAGTGCATCGGAATGTGTTACTGATCTCCCAGGAAACGCTCAAAACAGACCACAAACAATGAGAAGATTTACTCTTTTTGTACTTAAGTAGGCATTGTGCCTTTTGCATTAAATCCCGTCGTAATTTCGACGTTTCATCGTCAATGTGAAGGGCCAAGGGATAGAGTAAAGCTGCAGTGGTGCATCGGAATCCAATCCTGATCTCCCAGGAAACGCTCAAAGCAAACCACAAACAATGAGAAGATTTACTCGTTTTGAACTTAATTCGGCATTCTGCCTTTTGTATTAAATGCCGCGCAAACTCTGTGTTTTATCGTCAATGTGGGGGTCCTAGGGATCGAGTAAAGATGCAGTAGTGCATAGGAATCTAATACTGAACTCCCAGGAAACGCTCAAAGTACACCTCGAACAATGAGAGGATTTACTATTCTTGAACTTAAGTCGGTATTGTGCCTTTCATATTAAATCCCGACGCAACTTCTGTGTTTCATCGTCAATGTGAAGGTCCAAGGTACAGAGTAAAGCTGCAGTAGTGCATCGGAATCTAATAATTCTGTCCCAGGAAACGCATAAACAAACCTCAAACAATGAGAAGATTTAATATTCTTGTACACAAATCAGCATTGTGCCTTTTGTATAAATTCCGACGCAATTTCTGTGTTTCATCGGCAGTGGGAAGGTTCAAGGCATAGAGAAAAGCTGCAGTAGTTCATCGGAATCTAATACTGATCTCCCAGGAAACGCTCAAAGCAAACCACAAACAATGATAAGAATGACTCTTTTTGTACTTAAGTCGCCATTCTGCTCTTTGTATTAAATCCCGATGCAATTTCTGTGCTTCATCGTCAATGTGATGGTCCAAGGGATAGAGTAAAGCTGCAGTGGGATATCGGAATCTAATTCTGATCTCCCAGGAAACGCTCAAAGCAAACCACAAACAATGAGAAGATATCCTCTTCTGGTACTTAAGTCGGCATTGTGCCTTTTGTATTAAATCCCGACGCAATTTCTGTGTTCCATCGTCAATGTGAAGGCCCAAGGGATAGAGTAAAGCTGCAGTATTGCATCGGAGTCTAATACTGATCTAACAGAAAACGCTCAAAGCAAATCTCAAACATTGAGAAGATTCACTCTTCTACTACTTGAGTTGGCATTGTGCCCTTTGTTTTGAATCCCGACGCAATTTCTGTGTTTCATCGTCAATCTGACGATCCAAGGGATAGAGTAAAGCTGCAGTGGTGCATCGGAATCTAATACTGATCTCACAGAAAACGCTCAAGGCCAATCACAAACAATGAGAAGATTTTCTCTTCTTGTACTTAAGTCGGCATTGTGCCTTCTGTATTAAATCCCGACGCAATTTCTGTGTTTCATCGTCAATGTGAAGGTCCAAGGGATACAGTAAAGCTGCAGTAGTGCATCGCAATCTGATACTGATCTCCCAGGAGACGATCAAAACAAACCTCAAACAATGAGAAGATTTACTCCTCTTGTACTTAAGTCAGCATTGTACCCTTTGTATTAAATCCCGACGCAATTTCTGTGTTTCATAGTCAATGTGAAGGTCCAAGGGATAGAGTAATGCAGCAGTAGTGCATCCGAAACTAATACTGATCTCCTAGGAAACGCTTAAAGCAAACCACAAACAATGAGAAGATTTACTCTTCTTGTACTTCAGTCGGTATTGTGCCATTTGTATTAAATCCCGACGCAATTTCTGAGTCTCATCGTCAGTGTAAAGTTCCAAGGGATATAGTGAAGCTGCAGTAGTGCATCGGATTCTAATACTGATGTACCAGGAACCGCTCAAAGCAAACCACAAACTATGAGAAGATTTACTCATCTAATACATAAGACGGCATTTTGAGTTTTGTTTTAAACCCCGGCGCAATTTCTCTGTTTCATTGGCAATATGAAGGACCAAGGGATAGAGTAAAGCTGCAGTGCTGCATCGGAATATAACACTTATCTACCAGGAAACGCTTAAAGCAAACCTCAAACAATGAGAAGATTTAATCTTCTTGTACTTAACTCGGCATTGTGCACTTTGTATTAAATCCCGACACAATTTCTGAGGATCATCGTCAGTGTGAAGGTTCAAGGGATAGAGTAAAGCTCAGTAGTGCATTGGAATCTATTACTGATCTCCCAGGAAACGCTCAAAGCAAACCACAAACAATGAGAATATTTACTCCACTTGTTCTTAAGTCGGCATTGTGTCTTTTGAATTAAATTCCGACGCAATTTCTGTATATCATCGTCAATGTGAAGGTCCAAGCCATAGAGAAAAGCTGCAGTAGTGCATCGGAATCGAATACTGATCGCCCAGGAAACGCTCAAAGCAAACCACAAACAATGAGAAGATATACTCATCTAATACATAAGACGGCATTTTGAGTTTTGTTTTAAACCCCGGCGCAATTTCTCTGTTTCATTGGCAATATGAAGGACCGAGGGATAGAGTAAAGCTGCAGTGGTGCATCGGAATCTAATGCTGATCTCCCAGGAAACGCTCAAAGCAAACCACAAACAATGAGAAGATTTACTCCTTTTGAACTTAATTCGGCATTCTGCCTTTTGTATTAAATACCGCGCAAACTCTGTGTTTTATCGTCAATGTGAGGGTCCTAGGGTTGGAGTAAAGATGCAGTAGTGCATAGGAATCTAATACTGAACTCCCAGGAAACGCTCAAAGCACACCTCGAACAATGAGAGGGTTTACTATTCCTGAACTGAAGTCGGCATTGTGCCTTTTACATTAAATCCCGACGCAATTTCTGTGTTTCATCGTCAATGTGAAGGTCCAAGGTATAGAGTAAAGCTGCAGTAGTGCATCGGAATCTAATACTGATCTCCCAGGACACGCTTAAAGCAAACCTGAAACAATGAGAAGATTTAATCTTCTTGTACTCAAGTCAGCATTGTGCCTTTTGTATTGAATCCCGACGCAATTACTGTGTGTCATCGGCAGTGTGAAAGTTCAAGGGATAGAGTAAAGCTGCAGCAGTACATCGGAATGTAATACTGATCTCTCAGGAAACGCTCAAAGCAAACCACAAACAAGAAGGGATCGGTTGGTAGGTCATGTTCTGAGGCATCAAGTGATCACCAATTTCGTATTGGAGGGCAGCGTGGAGGGTAAAAATCGTAGAGGGAGACCAAGAGATGAATACACTAAGCAGATTCAGAAGGATGTAGGTTGCAGTAGGTACTGGGAGATGAAAAAGCATGGAGAGCTGCATCAAACCAGTCTCAGGACTGAAGACCACAACAACAACAACATCGTCAATGTGAACGTCCAAGGGATAGAGTATAGCTGCAGTAGTGCATCGGAATCTAATACTGATCTCCCAGGAAACGCTCAAAACAAACCTCAAACAATGAGAAGATTTACTCTTCTTTTACTTGAGTCGGCATTGTGCCTTTTGTTTTGAATCCTTACGCAATATCTGTGTTTCATCGTCAATCTGAAGATCCAAGGGATAGAGTAAAGCTGCAGTAGTGCATCGAAATCTAATACTGATCTCGCAGGAAATGCTCGTAGCAAACCACAAACAATGAGAAGATTAACTCTTCTGGTACTTATGTCGTTATTGTGCCTTATGTATTAAATCCCGACGCAATTTCTGTGCTTTATCGTCAATGTGAAGGTCCATGGGATAGAGTAATGCTGCAGTGGTGCTTCGGAATCTAATACTGATCTCCCAGGAAATGCTAAAAGCATACCACAAACAATGAGAAGATTTACTCTTCTTGTACTTAAGTCGGCATTGTGCCTTATGTATTAAATCCCGACGAAATTTCTGTGTTTCATCGTCAATGTGAAGGTCCATGGGATAGAGTAAAGCTGCAGTAGTGCATCGGAATCTAATACTGATCTCAAAGGAAACGCTCAAAGCAAACCACAAAGTATGAGAAGATTTACTCTTCTTGTACCTAAGTCGGCATTGTGCCCTTTGTATTAAATCCCGACGCAATTTCTGAGGATCATCGTCAGTGTGAAGGTTCAAGGGATAGAGTAAAGCTCAGTAGTGCATCGGAATCTATTACTGATCTCCCAGGAAATGCTCAAAGCAAACCACAAACTATGAGAATATTTACTCTACTTGTTCTTAAGTCGGCATTGTGGCCTTTGTATTAAATTACGACGCAATTTCTGTTTTTGATCGTCAATGTGAAGGTCCAAGGCATAAAGTAAAGCTGCAGTAGTGCATCGGAATCGAATACTGATCGCCCAGGAAACGCTCAAAGCAAACCACAAACAATGGGAAGATATACTCATCTAATACATAAGACGGCATTTTGCCTTTTGTTTTAAACCCCGACGCAATTTCTCTGTTTCATCGGCAATATGAAGGACCAAGGGATAGAGTAAAGCTGCTGTAGTGCATCGGGATCTAATACTGATCTCCTAGAAAACGCTCAAACCAAACCACAAAAGAAACAACATTTACTCTTCTTGTACTTAAATCGACTTTGTGCATTTTGTATTATATCCCGACTCAATTTCTGTGTTTCATCGTCAATGTGAAGGTAAAAGGGATTGAGTAAAGCAGCAGTAGTGCATCGGAATGTGTTACTGATCTCCCAGGAAACGCTCAAAGCAAACCTCAAACAATGAGAAGATTTACTCCTTTTGTACTTAAGTAGGCATTGTGCCTTTTGTATTAAATCCCGTCGTAATTTCGACGTTTCATCGTCAATGCGAAGGGCCAAGGGATAGAGTAAAGCTGTAGTGGTGCATCGGAATCTAATGCTAATCTCCCAGGAAACGCTCAAAGCAAACCACAAACAATGAGAAGATTTACTCCGTTTGAACTTAATTCGGCATTCTGCCTTTTGTATTAACTGCCGCACAAACTCTGTGTTTTATCGTCAATGTGAGGATCCTAGGGATAGAGTAAAGATGCAGTAGTGCATAGGAATCTAATACTGAACTCCCAGGAAACGCTCAAAGCACACCTCGAACAATGAGAGGATTTACTATTCTTGAACTTAAGTCGGCATTGTGCCTTTTATATTATATCCCGACGCAATTTCTGTGTTTCATCGTCAATGTGAAGGTCCAAGGTACAGAGTAAAGCTGCAGTAGTGCATCAGAATCTAATAATTATCTCCCAGGAAACGCTTAAAGCAAACCTCAAACAACGAGAAGATTTAATCTTTTTGCACACAAGTCAGCATTTTGCCTTTTGTATAAATCCCGTCGCAATTACTGTGTTTCATCGGCAGTGGGAAGGTTCAAGGGATAGAGAAAAGCTGCAGTAGTTCATCGGAATCTAATTCTGATCTCCCAGGAAAGTCTCAAAGCAAACCACAAACAATGATAAGATTGACTCTTTTTGTACTTAAGTCGGCATTCCGTTTTCTGTATTAAATCCCGAGGCAATTTCTGTGTTTCATTGTCAATGTGAAGGTCCAAGGGATAGAGTAAAGCTGCAGTAGTTTATCGGATTCCAATTCTGATCTCCCAGGAAACGCTTAAAGCAAACCACAAACAATGAGAAGATATACTCTTCTTGTACTTAAGTCGGCATTGTGCCTTTTGTATTAAATCCCGACGCAATTTCTGTGTTTCATCGTCAATGTGAAGGCCCAAGGGATAGAGTTAAGCTGCAGTAGTTTGTCGGAATTGATCTCACAGGAAACGCTCAAAGCAAACCACAAACAATGAGAAGATATACTCTTCTTGTACTTAAGTCGGCATTGTGCCTTTTGTATTAAATTCCGACGCAATTTCTGTGTTTCATCTTCAATGTGAAGGTCCAAGGTATACAGTAAGCTGCAGTATTGCATCGGAGTCTAATACTGATCTAACAGGAAACGCTCAAAGCAAATCTCAAACATTGAGAAGATTCACTTTTCCTCTACTTCAGTCGGCATTGTGCCCTTTGTTTTGAATCCCGACGCAATTTCTGTGTTTCATCGTCAATCTGACGAACCAAGGGATAGAGTAAAGCTGCAGTGGTGCATCGGAATCTAATACTGATCTCACAGAAAAAGCTCAAGGCCAATCACAAACAATGAGAAGATTTTCTCTTCTTGTACTTAAGTCGGGATTGTGCCTTCTGTATTAAATCCCGACGCAATTTCTGTGTTTCATCGTCAATGTGAAGGTCCAAGGGATACAGTAAAGCTGCAGTAGTGCATCGCAATCTAATACTGATCTCCCAGGAAACGCTCAAAGCAAACCACAAACAATGAGAAGATTTACTCTTTTTGTACAAAAGTCGGCATTGTGCCTTTTGTATTGAAACCGACGAAATATCTGTGCTTCATCGTCAATGTGAAGGTCCAAGGGATAGGGTAAAGCTGCAGTAGTGCATCGGAATATAATACTGATCTCCCAGGAAACGCAAGTAGCAAACACCAAACAATGAGAAGATTTACTATTCTTGGACTTAAGTCGGCATTGTGCCTTTTATGTTAAATCCCGACGCAATTTCTGTGTTTCATCGTCAATGTGAACGTCCAAGGGATAAAGCTGCAGTAGTGCATCGGAATCTAATACTGATCTCCCAGGAAACGCTCAAAACAAACCTCAAACAATGAGATGATTTACTATTCTTTTACTTGAGTCGGCATTGTGCCTTTTGTTTTGAATCCTTACGCTATTTCTGTGTTTCATCGTCAATCTGAAGATCCAAGGAATAGAGTAAAGCTGCAGTAGTGCATCGAAATCTAATACTGATCTCCCAGGAATGCTCGTAGCAAACCACAAACAATGAGAAGATTTACTCTTCTTGTACTTAAGTCGGCTTTGTGCCTTATGTATTAAATCCCGACGCAATTTCTGTGTTTCATCGTCAATGTGAAGGTCCATGGGATAGAGTAAAGCTGCAGTAGTGCATCGGAATCTAATACTGATCTCCCAGGAAACGCTCAAAGCAAACCACAAAGTATGAGAAGATTTACTCTTCTTGTACTTAAGTCGGCATTGTGCCCTTTGTATTGAATCCCGACGCAATTTCTGAGGATCATCGTCAATGTGAAGGTCCAAGGCATAGAGTAAAGCTGCAGTAGTGCATCGGAATCGAATACTGATCGCCCAGGAAACGCTCAAAGCAAACCACAAACAATGAGAAGATATACTCATCTAATACATAAGACGGCATTTTGCCTTTTGTTTTAAACCCCGACGCAATTTCTCTGTTTCATCGGCAATATGAAGGACCAAGGGATTGAGTAAAGCTGCTGTAGTGCATCGGGATCTAATACTGATCTCCTAGGAAACGCTCAAACCAAACCACAAAAGAAACAACATTTACTCTTCTTGTACTTAAATCGACTTTATGCATTTTGTATTATATCCTGACTCAATTTCTGTGTTTCATCGTCAATGTGAAGGTAAAAGGGATTGAGAAAAGCAGCAGTAGTGCATCGGAATGTGTTACTGATCTCCCAGGAAACGCTCAAAACAGACCACAAACAATGAGAAGATTTACTCCTTTTGAACTTAATTCGGCATTCTGCCTTTTGTAATAAATGCCGCGAAAACTCTGTGTTTTATCGTCAATGTGAGGGTCCTAGGGATGGAGTAAAGCTGCAGTGGTGCATAGGAATCTAATACTGAACTCCCAGGAAACACTCAAAGTACACCTCGAACAATGAGAGGATTTACTATTCTTGAACTTAAGTCAGCATTGTGCCTTTCATATTAAATCCCGACGCAATTTCTGTGTTTCATCGTCAATGTGAAGGTCCAAGGTACAGAGTAAAGCTGCTGTAGTGCATCGGAATCTAATAATTATGTCCCAGGAAACGCATAAACAAACCTCAAACAATGAGAAGATTTAATCTTCTTGTACACAAGTCAGCATTGTGCCTTTTGTATAAATTCCGACGCAATTTCTGTGTTTCATCGGCAGTGGGAAGGTTCAAGGGATAGAGAAAAGCTGCTGTAGTTCATCGGAATCTAATACTGATCTCCCAGGAAACGCTCAAAGCAAACCACAAACAATGTGATGGTTTACTCTTTTCGTACTAAAGTCGGCATTGTGCCTTTTGTATTGAAACCGACGAAATATCTGTGCTTCATCGTCAATGTGAAGGTCCAAGGGATAGGGTAAAGCTGCAGTACTGCATCGGAATATAATACTGATTGCGCAGGAAACGCTCAAAGTACACCACGAACAATGAGAAGATTTACTATTCTTGTACTTAAGTCGGCATTGTGCCTTTTATGTTAAATCCCGACGCAATTTCTGTGTTTCATCGGCCATGTGAACGTCCAAGGGATAGAGTAAAGCTGCAGTAGTGCACCGGAATCTAATACTGTTCTCCAATGAAACGCTCAAAGCAAACCACAAACAAAAAGAATATTTACCTTTCTTGTACTTAAGTCGACATTGCGCCTTTTGTATTAAATCCCGATGCAATTTCTGTGTTTCATCGTCACTGTGAAGGTCCAAGGGTTAGAGTAAAGGCGCAATAGTGCATCGGAATCTAATACTGATCCCAGAGGAAACGTTCAAAGCAAACCACAAACAATGAGACGATTTACTCTTCTTGTACTTAGGTTGACACAGTGCTTTTGTAATTAATCCCGACGCAATATCTGTGTTTCATCTTCAATGTGAAGGTCCAAATGATAAAGTAAACCTGCAGTAGTGTATCGGAATCTAATACTGATCTCCCAGGAAGCGCTCAAAGCAAACCACAAACAATGAGAAGATTAACTCTTCTGGTACTTATGTCGTTATTGTGCCTTATGTATTAATTCCCGACGCAATTCCTGTGTATCATCGTCAATGTAAAGTTCCAAGGGTTAGAGAAAAGCTGCAGTAGTTCATCGGAATCTAATACTGATCTCCCAGGAAACGCTCAAAGCAAACCACAAAAAATGCGAAGATATACTCTTCTTGTACTTAAGTCGGTATTGTGCCGTTTGTATTAAATTCCGACGCAATTTCTGTTTTTCATCGTCAATGTGAAGCTCCAAGAGATGGAGTAAAGCTGCAGTATTGCATCGGAGTCTAATACTGATCTACCAGGAAACGCTCAAAACAAACCTCAAACAACGAGAAGATTTACTCTTCTTTTACTTGAGTCGGCATTGTGCCTTTTGTTTTGAATCCATAGGCTATTTCTGTGTTTCATCGTCAATCTGAAGATCCAAGGGATAGAGTAAAGCTGCAGTAGTGCATCGAAATCTAATACTGATATCCCAGGAAACGCTCATAGCAAAGCACAAACAATGAGAAAATTAACTCTTCTGGTACTTATGTCGTTATTGTGCCTTATGTATAAAATCCCGACGCAATTTCTGTGCTTTATCGTCAATGTGAAGGCCCATCGGACAGAGTAATGCTGCAGTGGTGCTTCGGAATCTAATACTGATCTCCCAGGAAATGCTAAAAGCAAACCACAAACCATGAGAAGAGTTACTCTTCTTGTACTTAAGGCGGCATTGTGCCTTATGTATTAAATCCCGACGCAATTTCTGTGTTTCATCGTCAATCTGAAGGTCCATGGGATAGAGTAAAGCAGCAGTAGTGCATCGGAATCTAATACTGATCTCCCAGGAAACGCTCAAAGCAAACCACAAAGTATGAGAAGATTATCTCTTCTTGTACTTAAGTCGGCATTCTGCCTTTTGTATTAAATCCCGACGCAATTTCGTCGTTTCATCGTCAATGGGAACGTGCAAGGGATAGGGTAAAGCTGTAATAGTGCATCGGAATCTATTACTGATCTCCCAGGAAACGCTCAAAGCAAACTACAAACAATGGGAGTATATACTCTCCTTGTACTTAAGTCGGCATTGTGTCTTTTGTATTAAATTCCGACGCAATTTCTGTGTTTCATCGTCAATGTGAAGTTCCAATGGATAGAGTAAAGCTGCAGTAGTGCATCGGAATCAAATACTGATCTCCCAGGAAACGCTCAAAGCAAACCACAAACAATGAGAAGATATATTCATCTAATACATAAGTCGGTATTTTGCCTTTTGTTTTAAATCCCGACTCAATTTCTGTGTTTCATCGGTAATGTGAAGGTCCAAGGGATATAGTAAAGCTGCAGTATTGCATCGGAGTCTAATACTGATCTAACAGGAAACGCTCAAAGCAAACCTCAAACAATGAGAAGATTTACTCTTCTTGTACTTGTGTCAACATTGTGACTTTTGTTTTGAATGCCGACGCTATTTCTGTGTTTCATCGTCAATCTGAAGATCCAAAGGATAGAGTAAAGCTGCACTGGTGCATCGGAATCTAATACTGATCTCCCAGAAAACGCTCAAATCAAACCACAAACAATGAGAAGATTTTCTCTTCTTGTACTTAAGTCGGCACTCTGCCTTTTATTTTAAATCCCGACGCAATTTCTGTGTTTCATCGTCAATGTGAAGTTCCAAGGGATAGAGTAAAGCTGCAGTTGTGCAACGGAATCTAATACTCATCTCCCAGGAAACGCTCGAAGCAAACCACAGACAATGAGAAGATTTATTCTTCTTGTACTTACGTCGGCATTATGCCTTTTGCATTATATCCCGACGCAATTTCTGTGTTTCATCGTCAATGTGAATGTCCAAGGGATTGAGTAAAGCTGCAGTGGTGCATCGGAATCTAATACTGATCTCCCAGGAAACGCTCCTAGCAAACCACAAACAATGAGAAAATTAACTCTTCTGGTACTTAAGTCGGCATTGTGCCTTATGCATTAAATCCCGACGCAATTTCAGTGTTTCATCTTCAATCTGAAGGTCCAAGGGATATAGTAACACTGCAGTAGTGCATCGGAATCTAATACTGATCTCCCAGGAAACGCTCAAAGCAAACCACAAACAATGAGAAGATTTTCTCTTCTTCTACTTAAGTCGGCATTCTGCCTTATGTATTAAATCCCGACGCAATTTCTTTGTTTCATCGTCAATCTGAAGGTCCAAGGGATAGAGTAATCCTACAGTAGTGCATCGGAAACTAATTGTCATCTCCCAGGAAACGCTTAAAACAGATTACAAACGATGAGAAGATTTACGCTTCTTGTACTTGAGTCGGTATTGTGCCTTTTGTATTAAATCCCGACGCAATTTCTGAGTTTCATCGTCAGTGTGAGGGTACAAGGGATAGAGTAAAGCTGCAGTAGTGCATCGGAATCTAATACTGTTCCCGCAGGAAACGCTCAAAGCAAGCCACAAACAATGAGAAGATTTATTCTTCTTGTACTTACGTCGGCATTGTGCCTTTTGCTTTATATCCTGACGCAATTTCTGTGTTTCATCGTCAATGTGAACGTCCAGGGGATAGAGTAAGGCTGCAGTTGTGCATCGGAATCTAATACTGATCTCCCAGGGAATGCTCAAAGCAAACCACAAAGAATAAGGAGATTTACTCTTCTTGTACTTAAGTCGGCATTGTTCCTTATGTATTAATTCCCGACGCAATTTCTGTGTTTCATCGTCAATCTGAAGGTCCAAGCGAAAGAGTAATGCTGCAGTAGTGCATCGGAATCTAATAATGATCTCCCAGGTAACACTCTAAGCAAACCACAAAGACTGGCAAGATTTACTCTTCTTGTACTTAAGTAAGCATTGTGCCTTTTGTATTAAATACCGACGAAATTTCTGTGCTTCATCGTCAATGAGAGGGTCCAAGGGATAGAGTGACGTGGCAGTAGTGCATCGGAATGTAATACTGATCTCCCAGGGAACGCTCAAAGCACACCACGAACAATGAGAGGATATAATATTCTTGTACATAAGTCGACATTGTGTCTTTTGTATTAAATCCAGACGCAATGTCTGTGTTTCATATCAATGTGGAGGTCCAAGGGATCGAGTAAGGCTGCAGTAGTGCATCGGAATCTAATACTGATCCCACAGGAAACGCTCAAAGCAAACCACAACAATGAGAAGATTTACTCTTCTTGAACTGAAGTCGGCATTGTGCCTTTTGTAATTATTACCGAAGCAATTTCTGTGTTTCATCGTCAATGTGAAGGTCCAAATGATAGAGTAAAGCTGCAGTAGTGTATCGGAATCAAATACTGATCGCCCAGGAAACGCTCAAAGAAAACCACATACAATGAGAAGATTTACTCTTCTTGTACTTATGTCGGCATTGTGCTTTTGTATAAAATCCCGACGCAATTTCTGTGTTTCATCGACAATGTGAAGGTGCAAGGGATAGAGTAAAGCCGCAGTAGTGCATCGGAATCTAATACTGATCTCCCTGGAAACGCTGAAAGCAAACCACAAACAATGAGAAGATTTACTCTTCTTGTACATAAGTCAGCATTGTGCCTTTTGTATTAAATCCCGTAGCAATTTCTGTGTTTCATAGTCAATGTGAAGGTCCAAGGGATAGAGTAATGCTACAATAGAGCATCGGAAACTATAACTGATCTCCCAGGAAACGCTCAAAGCAAACCACAAACAATGAGATGATTTACTCTTCTTGTACTTAGGTCGGCATTGTTCTTTCTCTATTAATTCCCGACGCTATTTCTGTGTTTCAACGTAAATGTGAAGGTCCAAGGGATAGAGTAATGCTGCAGTAGTACATCGCAATCTAATACTGATCACCCAGGAAACGCACAGAACAAACCACAAGCAATGAGAAGATTTACTCTTTTCGTACTTAAGTGGGCATTGTGAGTTTTGCATTAAATCCCAACGAAATTTCGTCGTTTCATCGTCAATGTGAAGGTCCAAGGGATAGAGTAAAGCTGTAGTAGTGCATCCGAATCTATTACTGATCTCCCAGGAAACGCTCAAACTACAAACAATGAGAATATTTACTCTACCTGTACTTAAGTCGGCATTGTGTCTTTTGTATTAAATTCCGACGCAATTTCTGTTTTTCATCGTCAATGTGAAGTTCCAAGGGATAGAGTAAAGCTGCAGTAGTGCACCTGAATCTAATACTGATCTCCCAGGAAACGCTCCAAGCAAACCACAAACAATGAGAAGATATACATATGTAATACATAAGTCGGCAATTTGCCATTTGTTTTAAATCCAGACGCAATTTCTGTGTTTCATCGGCAATGTGAAGGTCCAAGGGATAGAGTAAAGCTGCAGTATTGCATCGGAGTCTAATACTGATCTAACAGGAAACGCTCAAAGCTAACCTCATACAATGAGAAGATTTACTCCTCTTGTACTTGAGTCGGCATTGTGCCTGTTGTTTTGAAAACCGACGCAATTTCTTTGTTTCATCGTCAATCTGAAGATGAAAGGGATAAAGCTGCAGTGGTGAATCGGAATCAAATACTGTTCTCCCAGAAAACGCTCAAAGCAAACCACAAACAATGAGAAGATTTTCTCTTCTTGTACTTAATTCGGCATTGTGCCTTTTGTATTAAATCCCGACGCAATTTCTGTGTTTCATCGTCATTGTGAAGTTCCAAGGGATAGAGTACAGCTGCAGTAGTGCATCGGAATCTAATACTGATCTCCCAAGAAACACTCAAAAGCAAACCACAGACAAACAGAAGATTTACTCTTCTTGTACTTAAGTTGGCATTGTGCCTTTTGTATTAAATCCCGACGCAATTTCTGAGATTCATCGTCAATGTGAAGGTTCTAGAGATTGAGTATAGCTGCGGTAGTGCATCGGAATCTAATGCTGATCTCCGAGGAAACGCTCAACGCAAACCTCAAACAATGAGAAGGTTGACTCTATTTGTACACCAGTCCAGCTTGTGCCTTTTGCGTTAAATCCCGACGCATTTTTCTGTGTTTCATCGTCAATGTGAAGGTCCAAGGGATAGATTAAAGCTGCAGTAGTGCACTGGAATCTAGTACTGATCACCCAGGAAACGCTCAAAGCAAACCAGAAACAGTGACAAAGTTTACTCTTCCTGAACTTAAGTCGGCATTGTGCCTTTTCTATTATATCCTGACCAATCTCTGTGTTTCATCGTCAATGTGATGGTCCTAGGGATAGAGTAAAGCTGCAGTAGTGCATCGGAATCTAATCCAGATCTCCCAGGAAACGCTCAAAGCAAACCACAAGCAGTGAGAAGATTTTCTCTTCTTGTACTTAAGTCGGCATTGTGCCTTTTGTGTTACATCCCGACGCGATTTCTGTTTATCTTCGTCAATGTGAAGGTCCAACGGATAGAGTAAAGTTGCAGTAGTGCATCGGAATGTAATACTGATCTCCCATGAAACGCTCAAAGCAAACGACGAACAATGAGAAGAATTACTCTTCTAGTACTTAATTCAGCATTTTGCCTTTTTTATTAAATTCCGACTCAATCTCTGTGTTTCATCGTCAATGTGAAAGTCCAAGGGATGCAGTAAAGCTGCACTAGTGCATCCGAGTCTAATACTAAACTCCCAGGAAACGCTCAAAGTAAACCACAAACAAAAAATTATTTACTCTTCTTGTACTTAAGTCGACATTGTGGCTTTTGTATAAAATCCCGACGCAATTTCTGTGTTTCATCGTCATTGTGAAGGTCCAAGGTATAGAGTAAAGAAGCAGTAGTGGATCGGAATCTAGTACTAATCTCGCAGGAAACCCTCGAAGGGTACCACGAACAATGAGGAGATTTACTCTTCATGTACTTAAGTCTGCATTGTGCCTTTCGTATTAAATCCCGACGCAATTTCTGAGTTTCATCGTCAATGTGAGGGTCCATGGGACAGAGTAACGCTGCAGTATTGCATTTAAAACTAATATAGATCTCCCAGGAACCACTCAAAGCAAACCACAAACAATGAGAAGATTGACTATTTTCGTACTTAAGTCGTAATTGTGCCTTTTGTATTAAGTCGCGAGGCAATTTCTGTGTTTCATCGTCAATGTGAATGTCCAAGGGATAGACTAAAGCTGCAGTAGTGCATCGGAATCTAACACTGATCTCCCAGAAAACGCTCTAAGCAAACCACAAACAAAAAGAGTATTTACTCTTCGTGTACTTAAGTCGACATTGTGCCTTTTGTATTAAATCCCGACGCAATTTCTGTCTTTCATCGTCAATGTGAAGGTCCATGGGATAGAGTAAAGCTGCAGTAGTGCATCGGAATCTAGTAATGATCTCCCCGGAAACGTTCAAAGCAAACTTCGAACAATGAGAAGATTAACTCTTCTTGTACTTAAGTCGTCATTGCGCCGTTTGTATTAAATCCCGACGCAATTTCTGTGTTTCAATGTCAATGTGAAGGTCCAAGGGATAGAGTAAAGCTGCAGTAGTGCATCGGAATCTAATACTGATCTCCGAGGAAACGCTCAACGCAAACCACAAACAATGAAACGATTGACACTTTTTGTACTTATGTCGGCATTGTGCCTTCCGTATTAAATCCCGACGCAATTTCAGTGTTTCATCGTCAGTGTGAGCGTCCAAGGGATAGAATAATGCTGCAGTAGTGCATCGTAATCTAATACTCATCTCCCGGGAAACACTAAAAGCAAACCACAAACAGTGAGAAGATTTTCTCTTCTTGTACTTAAGTCGGCATTGTGCCTTTTGTGTTACATCCCGACGCAATTTCTGTGTTTCTTCGTCAATGTGAAGGTCCAACGGATAGAGTGAAGTTGCAGTAGTGCATCGGAATTTAATACTGATCCCACAGGAAACGCTCAAAGCAAACCACAAACAATGAGAGGGTTTACTCTTCTTGTACTTAAGTAGGCATTGTGCCTTCGGTATTAAATTCCGACGCAATATCTGTGTTTCATCGTCAATGTGGAGGTCCAAGGGATCGAGTAAAACTGCAGTAGTGCATCGGAATCTAACATTGATGTCCCAGGAAACGCTCAAACAAACCACAATCAATGAGATCATTTCTCCTCTTGTACTTAAGTCGGCATTATGCCTTTTGTATTAAATCAAGACGCAATTTCTGTGTTTCATCGTCAATGTGAAGGTCCAAGGGATAGAGTAAGCCTTCAGTTGGGCATCGGAATGTAATTCTGATCTCCCAGGAAACGCTCAAAGGAAACCGCAAACAATGAGAAGATATACTCTTTTTGTTCTTAAGTCGTCATTGTGCATTTTGTATTAAATCCCGACGCAAATTCTGCGTTTCATCGTCAATGTGAAGGTCCAAGGGATAGAGTAAAGCTGCAGTAGTGCATCGGAATCTAATACTGATCTCCCAGGAAACGCTCAAAGCAAACCAGAAAGAATGAGAACATTTACTTTTCTTGAACCTGGGGCGGCATTGTGCCTTTTGTGTTAAATCCCGACACAAACTCTGTGTTTCATCCTCAATGTGAAAGTCCTAGGAATAGAGTAAAGCTGCAGTAGGGCATCTGAATCTAATACTGATCTCCCAGGAAACGCTCAAAGCAAACCACGAACAATGTGAAGATTGACTATTCTTGTACTTGAGTCGGCATTGTGCCTTATATATAAAACCGCGACGCCATTTCCGTGTTTCATCGTCAATGTAAAGGTCCAAGGGATAGAGTAAAGCTGCAGTAGTGCATCAGAACCTAATACTGATCACCCAGGAAATGCCCAAAGCAAACCACTAACAAAAAGTTTATTTACTGTTCTTGTACATAAGACGACATTGTGCCTTTTGTATTAAATCCCGGTGCAACTTCTGTGTTTCATCGTCAATGTGAAGGTCCAAGGGATAGAGTAATGCTGCAGTAGTGCACCGCAAATGAATACTGATCCCACAGGAAACGCTCAAAGCAAACCACAAACAATGGGAAGATTTACTGTTCTTGTACTTAAGTCGGCATTGTGCCATTTGTATTAAATCCCGACGCAATATCTGTGTTTCATCGTCAATGTGGAAGTCCAAGGGATAGAGTAAATCTGCAGTACTGCATCGGAATCTTACTGATCTCCCAGGAAACACTCAAACAAACCACAAACAATGAGAACATGTACTCCTCTTGTACTTAAGTCGGCATTATGCCTTTTGTTTTGAATCCCGAAGCTATTTCTGTGTTCCATCGTCAATGTAAATGTCCAAGGGTTAGAGTAATCATGCAGTAGTGCATCGGAATCTAATACTGATCCCTCTGGAAACGCTCTAAGCACACCCGAAACAATGAGTAGATTTACTCTTCTTGTACTTAAGTCGGATTGTGCCTTTTGTATTAAATCCCGACGCAATTTCTGTGTTTCATCGTCAATGTGAAGGTCATAGGGATAGGGTAATGCTGCAGTGGTGCATCGGAATCTAATACTGATCTCCCAGCAAACGCCCATAGCAAACCACAAACCCTGAGAAGATTTACTCTTCTTGTACTTAAGTCGGCATTGTGCCCTTTGTATTAAATCCCGACGCAATTTCTGTGTTTCGTCGTGAATGTGAACGTCCAGGTGATAGAGTAATGCTGCAGTAGTGCATCGTAATCTAATACTGATCGCCCTGGAAATGCTCACAGCAAACCACAAACAATGAGAAGATTTCCTCTCCTTGTATTTCAGTCGGCATTGTGCCTTTTGTATTAAATCCCTACGCTATTTCTGTGTTCCATCGTCAATGTGAAGGTCCAAGAGATGGAGTAAAGCTGCAGTAGTGCATCGGGATCTAGTACTGATCTCCCAGGAAACGCTCAAAGCAAACCACAAACAATGAGGCGATTTACTCTTCTTGTACTTAAGTCGGCTTTGTGCCATTTGTATTAAATCCCAACGCAGTTTCTATGTTTCATCGGCAATGTGAAGGTCCAAGGGATAGAGTCATGCTGCAATAGTGCATCGGAAGCTAATACTGATCTCCCTGGAAACGCTTATAGCAAACCCCAAACAATGAGAAGATTTACTCTTCTTGTACTTGAGTCGTCATTGTGCCTTTTGTGTTAAATCCAGACGCAATTTCTGAGTTTCATCGTCAATGTGAAGGTTCAAGGGATAGAGTAAAACTGCAGTAGTGCATCGGAATCTAATAGTGATCTCCCAGGAAACTCTCAAAGCAAACAACTGACAATGAGGAAATTTACTCTTTTTGTACTTAAGTCGGCATTGTGCCTTTTGTGTTAAACCATGACGCAATTTCTGTGTTTCACCGTCATTCTGAAGATCCAAGGGATAGAGTTAAGCTGCAGTAGTGCATCGAAATCTAATACTGATATCCCAGGAAACGCTCAAAGCAAACCACGAACAATGAGAAGATTTACTCATCTTGTACCTAAGTCGGCATTGTGCATTTAATGTTAAATCCCGACGAAATTTCTGTGTTTCATCGTCAATGTAAGGTCCAAGGGATAGAGTAAACCTGCAGTAGTGCATCGGAATCAAATACTGATCTCCCAGGAAACGCTAAAAGCAAAACACAAGCAATGAGAAGATTTATTCTTCTTTTACTTAAGTCAGCATTGTGCATTCTGTTTTAAATCCCGACGCAATTTCTGTGTTTCATCGTCAATGTGAAGGTCCATGGGATACAGTAAAGCTGCAGTAGTGCATCGGAATCTAATACTGATCTCCCAGGAAACGCTCAAAGCAAACCACGAACAATGAGAAGATTTACTCTTCTTGTACTTTTGTCGGCATTGTGCCTTTTGAATTAAACCCCGACGCAATTTCTCTGTTTCATCGTCAATGTGAAGGTCCAAGGGATAGGGTAAAGCTTCAGTAGTGCATCGGAATCTAATACTGATCTCCCAGGAAACGCTGAAAGCAAACCACAAACAGTCAGAAGATTTACTCTTCTTCTACTTAAGTCGGCATTGTGCCTTTTGTATTAAATCCCGACACAATTTCTATGTTTTTTCGTCAATGTGAAGGTCCAAGGGATAGAGTAAAGCTGCAGTAGTGCATCGGAATCTAATACTGATCTTCCAGAAAACTCTCAAAGCAAACCACAAACAAAAAGAATATTTACTTTTCTTGTACTTAAGTTGACATTGTTCCTTTTGTATTAAATCCCGACGCAAATTCTGTGCTTCATCGCCACTGTGAAGGTCCAAAGGATAGAGTAAAGCCGCAATAGAGCATCAAAATCTAATACTGATCCCAGAGGAAACGCTCAAAGCAAACCACAAACAATGAGAAGATATATTCTTCTTGTACTTAAGTCGGCATTGTGCCCTTTGTTATTAATCCCGACTTAATTTCTGTGTTTCATCGTCAATGTGAAGTTGCAAGGTATAGAGTAAAGCTGCAGTAGTGGATAGGAATCTAATCTGATCTCCCAGGAAACGATCAAAACAAACCTCAAACAATGAGAAGATTTACTCCTCTTGTACTTAAGTCTGCATTGTACCCTTTGTATTAAATCCCGACGCAATTTCTGTGTTTCATAGTCAATGTGAAGGTCCAAGGGGTAGAGTAATGCAGCAGTAGTGCATCCGAAACTAATACTGATCTCCTAGGAAACGCTTAAAACAAACCACAAACAATGAGAAGATTTATTCTTCTTGTACTTCAGTCGGCATTGTGCCTTTTGTATTAAATCCCGACGCAATTTCTGAGTCTCATCGTCAGTGTAAAGTTCCAAGGGATATAGTGAAGCTGCAGTAGTTATAAAGGCACATTTGCATGCCGTGCGTGAGTTTCCTCGGAAACGCGAAATCTTAATTAAATAATTAATCTGTGAGAAATAAATAAAGCCTATGGCACAGAACTGTAGCGCTGTGTCGCTGATAAAACAAAAACACAATTACGATACTCTTATGTTTGATTAAGGAGAGAGAGGTCTTGGATAAGAGGTGCGGGAAGCACGTATATTTCATTGACTGGCACACCGCCATATTTAATGTTATATAAGATCACTGCGAGTTGCAATCTTACTAGGCACTCGAATCTGTAAAGAATTTATATTTATGAAAGTAAGTAGAATTATTTAACTGTAGGCTTATTCGTTGAATATATCTGATTTAACTAACTGTGTAAACTTTTTATGTTTAGTAGACAGTCACCTCTGTACGACGTATTGACATGGCTGGCAAATTATTCTAATATTGAGATTTAGATTAGAGTCGGCACCTACCGCAGCAGTCTTTGGAAACGATTTAAATACGAAGTCCGATTATTTGAGTCTTATTTCACGGTCAACTACGAATAACATTACATTTACAAAAAAGCCATTGTCAAGCGTCTGATACCGAATAATTAAACGTCACGCAAATATTAATTACAACCAATCACTATCATACCATAATACATAATTAATATTTCATTTTATTTTATTTTATTTATTTTATATTGGCGACTGCGTGTCGGACTTGTTATTTTGTCATTTGTTACATTGTTCTCTTTGTTTCATGTGAAAAATCAAGTTTCTGGACCTGGACGTGAATGTATGAGAAATAACAAAGATCTGAAGATATTTTCCAATTCTAAAATTTTGCGGGAAGACGCAATGAAGCTTCCAGCAAAATAAGGTAAGACGCAGCATCTTTGCATTGGCAGGCTTGACCAGACGCATAATTCAGTGTATTAGCTCTTCAGTAGATTCTGTAGTATTTCTTTCGCGCGTAGCAGTTTTCAGTGATAAATTTCATTCTCAGTACTTTTCCTTAAACAATAACTTCTGCAACAATACCAATACACGAGTGTACAATATGGCCAACTTCTGTACGATACGTTGTAACATGGACAGCAGCCATTAACAATAATCCCATATTCAGTTTACATTTTTAAATTAACAAACAGCCATTGTTGCTACGAGCGATTCATGCTCAACTGCATTTTATTTTAGAACCAGTGTCAAACATTAATTTCTTGAAATATATATCACGTGTGGCATGGTCATAACTAGAAAACAATACGCAAAGATGGAACAGCAAAGACATACTATTCAGACGCAATCCGACTCGGACGAGAGACAAGTGTTAGAAAATGACTTTATGACAGCAACCGGTAGTGACGATTCATCAAATATTGACGCAAGTGTTAACGGAAGTTTTGACAATAGGCCGTCCACCACAAAAATTTCAAAGTCTCAGTCAGAGCCCATGTTAATACATGACGTCACGTCTAATGACGCGGCGGGGGCAGAGACCTTGCAAACAGTAAACATTGCCAACCTGTTACAAGTGCTAATGAAACAGAACGCGGAAAACATGGCAACCTTAAAGACACAAAATGACGAAATTAAATCTGACCTCATAGCAATCAAGGCATGTAATGACACTTTGTGTAAACGTGTGGAACTTATAGACGCCACACTGACCAAACAGATGACTGAACTCAGTACGAAATTTTCCAAGCTTAATACGAGACAAGAAAAGACTACAAATGACGTAGCACTTTTACAGACACAATTAAAAAACCTTAATGTCACGTGTGAAGCTCTTACTGAACAAATTCAAACATATCCTTCAGTACACGACAACCTTGAAAAACGAATTACTGACGTGCAGAATAAATTTGACGATGTTGAACAACACCTGACTGACATCTTACAATCTGATGCCACAGCTCATTTTCAAAATATTAATAAAGAATTTCATGATTGGGTAGAGAACAAAGACAAACATTTTGATAGATGCATACGTGAAAATTTACCAACAATTGTGCACGACTCCGTAGCGGAATACATCACTAATAACAAACAGCTGATTAGTGATGCAGTACAATCCGTCACTGCACCCATGAGACAATTCACCGATCAACCAGTCTGAATGTAACGAAAATATCAGTCAAAATGTACAGTTCAGAAACCAATATACATACGAGTGTGACGCACACATACCGCACACAACAT
Organism: Schistocerca piceifrons; assembly: GCF_021461385.2. NCBI lineage: Eukaryota > Metazoa > Arthropoda > Insecta > Orthoptera > Acrididae > Schistocerca > Schistocerca piceifrons. Next base: position 1,125,461,459 of record NC_060139.1, read on the forward strand.
ACACACAAGAACAAAACACACCACGACAACAACACATGCCACAACGTGCAAACACAAACACAATCAATTATCATGGTAAACTACAGCAACATTATCGTAATTACTCGCCAGCTGAGCATTGCAGTAATTACAGTGGAACAAATCCATATCATAATGCAAAGGAAGAAGAAAGCTTAATAAAACACAGGCAATTTCAGGCTTTTATCCCAGAAAAACGAACCATTCATCCGGTGATTTTTCTTAAATCTTTTAGTAACGCATTTCCACGCACTTGGAGTGACCGGAAAAAGATTTCATATATTGTCGGTTACATCCAAGGCGATGCAGCTGTCTGGGCATACAGTCAAGCTGACGTATGTACCACGTACAGTGAGTTTGAGCGTGCTTTTCTAAACAAATTCTGGTCGCAATCCGTCCAGGAGCGACTCAGAAGACAAATTTTAGAACCTGAAACTTTTAACAGTAAAAATGGTAACTTACGCAGATATTTTGAAAAATACTTGAACATGGGACATTTTTTAGACGAACCAGTCGCAACGCGTGATATACTCCGAGCGTTGAAGGCCAAATTGCCTTTCAACATTAAGGAAAAACTTCTACATATCCCGGATGACGATTCAGATTATTTTTTAACAGCTTTAGATTCGGTTGACATGTTACTTGAAGATCAGCGCTTCGCGCGGCAAAACAGCAGCCACAATGTTTACACTAGTGGTATGCAAAACATGCAGGCTTGCCAACAGAATTCTGGCGCGCCCACAGTTGGATACGCGGTACAGAAAAACAGCAAACTCACATGCCGTCTCAATACGGAAATCAAAATCAACACGCGTATTCCAATACAAACAACAATTACAACAGTAATAACACTTCATGCGGCAATCCATACAAAAGGCACCGCGGTAATAACAACAACGGTAACAACGGATACAAATGTAACAACAAAAACACAAACAGAAATAGAAATAATAATAACTACGAGCCAAGACAGCATCAAGGCTGGACTCGTAGCGATCAATACTATCATTCAAATACTGCTTTACCACAGCAGCCACCAGGACAAAATTGGAGCATACCTTACGACCGACAGGTAAGTTATAATGTGCAACAGCAACAACAACCGCAAAAGTTTGGAGATCATAATAGGCAATCTCCGAATGTGAATATAATAGAAATGACACCTGATGCACAACCCCAATCTGTGTCAGTACCTAGTACAAATGATAATCCCACAAACTAGAAACAGTCACTACTTTGCCCCAGGTCGTGGCTGAAGAATTCTTGGGGGGCGACTTCAATGTTAATCAGTTATTTGACACCACAATTGAACAACAAAATATTGATGTGCCTAATAATTCTAAACAAAAGCTACCTGTTTTATTTATGAGATACAACCATAATGACAATACATCAGATAAACTTTTACAAGACAGTACACAATGTCGTTTAAACACAAATGAAATTGTTTTAGCATCTACTACTGGTGTAGTAGGTGGGATTCCAACTACTATTATCTTAGATACAGGTGCAGCTGTGAGCGTTTTGTCTTTTAATTTCTATAAAAAGATGTGTGAATTGGAGCCTGTGCCTGAGTTTCCTGCCCAAAACTGTAAAATAACTACCGCTCTAGGTAATAAGTCATGTAGGGTTACAAAGCAAGTTTTTGTAAACGTTAAAATAGGTAATGGAACCGTACAATGGCCATTCCTGGTTGTACAAAACCTTGTGACAAATTGCATATTAGGAATAGATATTATGAGCGAGAAGGACTGCATTATAGACTTCTCCAAAGGTATATGTATTTTAAATGATAAAGGCAGTGTAATTATTATTGATTTGGACAGGAGAACTCTAAAGCACGACAAACACTGTACAGGGTACAAGGTTCAGTTAGTACTTGACAAAGACATTCAAGACATGCAAACACACTCATCTGACACAGAGCTAATGGACTTGAAAACATTGCTTGATCATAAGATAAGTGAAGCTTCAGCTCTCAGTGTACATGAACATATAAAACTACAGGAAGTGTTATCCAAATATTTACAAGTTTTTACCAAACGATTAGGTGTTATCAACACGTATGTGTACAAGATTGAAGTTAAGCCTCACAAGATCTTCTACCATAAGACATATAACGTACCGTTATCTCAACGACCTGCTGTGTGGCAAGAATTAAAACAAATGTTAGACTGGAAGGTCATTGAACCATCCACCTCACCTTATTGTAGTCCTCTACTTGTTGTCAAAAAATCAAATGGAAGCATTAGGTTAGTGTTAGACGCACGAGCTATTAATGAAATAATTTTACCGGTTCACACAAAACCTGAAAATTTAGAAGAGCAATTACAGAAATTTCTAGATGCAAAATATTTATCCACAATAGATCTCGCTAATTCGTTTTGGCAGGTGGGTATCACTCTTGATTCTCGGAAATATACTGCATTTATGTTCGGGGGGCGAACCTATCAGTTTTGTGTTCTACCCTTCGGACTGAATGTCAGCTCTGGGGTATTCATTACAGCCCTGGATACCGTGCTTGGCGACGATTTAGTTGAGACAGTCACACACTATGTAGATGATATACTGATAGCTACACAATCTTGGAATGAACACGTTGACACTCTTCAAAGAATTTTAAAAAAATTTGCACAAGCTGGAGTCACAGCCAACCTAAGAAAATCAAAATTTGGTTGCAGTGAGATAAAGTATTTAGGACATATCATTAATTCACAGGGCATACGTCCGGATCCCAGTAAATTAGATGCTATCAGAAACTTTCCTAGCCCTCGAACTAAAAAGCAGTTAAAATCATTCCTTGGGCTATGTTCATTTTTCAGACGTTTTCGCCACAACCACTTTTGAACAGTAAACATCTGCTAAATCTACTCAGAAAGAATCAAGTTTGGATCTGGTCGGAACAGTGCCAGAATGACTTTAATACAATTAAACATGCTTTAGTGAATGCTAACATATTGAGCCATCCAGATTTCAATTTAGATTTTTGTATGACTTGTGACGCTTCACGTACTGGCTTGGGCTGTTGCTTATTTCAAGTTGTAAAGAATAAAGAGGAGGAACAGATAAGAATTATTGGGTTTGCGAGTCGCACTCTAACTGAATGTGAGCGTACATACTCCACTACTGAGTTAGAAACACTTTCCATAGTATGGGCATTCAAGAAATTCAATTATTATTTATTTGGAAAACATACGGTAATTCACACCGATCACCAGGCCCTGACATTTTTGTTAAATTGTAAACTTGTACATCCTAGACTATCACGATAGGCAGTTACACTTCAGAACTACTGTTTTGAAATTAAGTACATAAGAGGTAAGGACAACACCATTGCAGACACTTTGTCTAGACTTCCACAAGGTATGAATGACACCAACAGTGACTTAGAAAATATAAATGACTACAGGATTCTCTTAATGCAAGACAAGCAGTATCACCAATATTATATTGATATGTGCAGAAACATGGCTGAATTACAAAAATCTGATCCTCACTGGTATAAGATAATAACATTACTGGTAGAAAAACACAACCATCCTTTGACTAAGTATTACAAGTTACACAATGATGTGTTATTTTACCGCCGACTTCCAAATGCTACTAACTGGTGTGTATGCATTCCCAAAGAGTCTGAACGTAATCTAATTTGGCACACACACTTAGTTTGGGGTCATTATGGGACGAAAAAGTGTTTGGCAAAGCTCAGTACATACTGTTATTTTAGCAATATGAGAAGAAAAATTTATAGGGAACTAAAAACATGTGTCATATGTCAAAAATCAAAACCTCAGAATTTATCCACAAAAACAGATTTACATTCTATTTTACCTAGTAAACCCCTGGAAATTCTGTGTACTGACATCAGTGGACCACATCCAGCAAGCTCTGGAGGCGTCAAATATATCTTAGCTTTTTACGATATATTTTCTAAACATGTAAAACTTTATGCTTTAAAATCCGCCTCTGCAAATGCTATAATACGAAGATTCTCAAGTGATTACCTGACGCACGTGGGAAAACCTAAAGCAATTCTGTCAGATAATGCAGCATACTACTCTGGGTACAAATGGAGAAATTTCTTGAAGGACAATAACATTAAAAGTATATTTATTTCAAAGTTTAGTCCACAATGTAACGCGACTGAGAGACTTTTCCGAGAACTAAATCGATTCATGAGGACCTATATTTCATCAAAACATACTAATTGGGTGTCCTACCTAAGTCTTTTCGAAGACGTACACAATAACTTAAATATTTACGATACGAATTACACACCTAACGAGATCATGTTCAATTGCAAACAGAACGATCAGTGGATAGAACCATTACCTAAGTTGTCAGACAAGGAAATCACACCTGAACAGAAAATAAAAGAAGTATTGCCTACATTGACACATCACGCACAGATACGAAACAAACATCACACAAACATAATAAAAAGAAAACAAAAATTCAAGGTAGGAATGCTTGTACTACTTCGTACTCATCATAAATCTGTAGCACTCAAACGACGCAACGCTAAGTGGCGTCTGCTATATGAAGGACCTTATATAATTGTTAACATACCGCATCCTGGTGCGTATCTGTTACAACATCCTAGAACTAACAAAATTATTGGGCTATACGCACACCGAGATCTTAGAGCATTTCATGCCAAATAATGTCAAAGTCATACCCATGAAAACATTGCTAAGCAACTCGCAAAACTCTGTTTGCTACAACACAGATAATAAGCAGTATAGAAATTTTCATTTCAGCGGTTCCAGTGACGTAGTTGAAGACAGAAGAACTTTTCTTTCAACGCCGCGGCACCACCGAGAAGACTGAATATTAAAGTAAAATTTATGATTACGTAGCAGTGAATGATATATACATTTTTCACGGAACATTTGTGACTGTAGGTACCACTGACTTGGTATGACACCTGACGAACCGACAGACGTCATCTGTGAAGCGATCTTTTACTTCGAGAAATAGATTAGACGCACATCTCTCAGCAAGAAAAGCATCTACCAGTAGCCAAGGCCACACAGACACTATACACACACGCACAAAACGCGAGGAATCTAACAGCTTTCCGTCTCTTATTATTTTGAATATTTATTGAGTAGTGGAAACGCCTGGTCTTGCCTACTGATGTAATGAATGTTGTGTCTAACCTATCTTAATTTCAGATGACATCACAAAAAACATCGATAAAATCCCAGCAAAACCGTTAAAGAGGACGTAAATATCTGCAATCCATGTAATCAAATGTGACACAATGTAATAATTTATAGCTATGTAATAATGATGAAAACATGTTTATGTGTAACTGTATTATGTTTATGCTAAGAAAATATGTGACGTGTATATGTATGATTACTTATGTTTTTTTTTTAACTGATGTATAATGTAACTGTTACTGTGTGAAAATTTGAACGATCACGAGTGCCAAAATGTGGAAAACTTTTTTAAAAAAAAAAAATGCGTAGTGAACCACTGTTCACGGACATTAACGTACATTACTAAGTCTGCAACTACGCAGAAACCTATGTGAAAGAAAGTGTTAATGACATTCATGATGCATCGTACCTTTGTAAACGCGATGAACGATTTCTTCGATGAGTAACTACGAACATTTAGGTGAGCTATATTTAAAAAAAAAAAAAAAAAAACTGAATATGTGAAGTGCATAATTCGTGCATCGTCTAGTGACATTACTACAGTACCCAACTTCAAGATGTTAACTGGATTAAATGGACACAAAGTGCCTGTCCAGAAAACAACACGACGGGTGGAAGAATTCTGGTTGGAACTTCAGGGAATGAAATGTTCTCGAAATGTGACGGACACTCTTACCTGGACTGTCCAAGGATCGACGCCAGCTATGTGCCGTCTGAGGTTCTCCAACCAAGCTTCCACGGAATATCGAAAACGAACTGCATATGGACTAATTACTCGACGGGTCACGTCTGATCTGTAATAAACAATGCTTTTTGTCACAACGAACTGCATCACAACGACTATAATGGAAATAGGAAATGGACATGCTTATGTATCAATCACGTTGTTATACAGCGATGTTACTGTGATCAAAAAACTTTACCACGACGACACTAACCTATGAAACAGTACTGTGCAGTAGATGAATATAAACTGTAATAACGACACGATGTGTATAGGTCAACGCACCTGAAACAACAGAACATTTTTCGTTGAAGCATTTCATTGCAATGCTATGTAACTAAGAACATTCAACAATCTAAAGTTGTATTGTATTATAACAAATATTGTAATTTTAAAACTAAGTTACCTGTCATAGAATGTAGTCTTCATATGTAATCTTGGTGGAATATTTTCTTCGTGCAACGACTAAGAAATGCGCGCGCACACGAACAATATGAACAGCAATACTGTGCCGCGTGATCTAAATTTACGAAATAACGGCAGTGCCGTAGTTACACAGACGCTTCTACGCATGCGCGCACTCTGTTTTGACAACATAAGAACTTTTTCGGCGCACGCGCGTCATTCAAATTTTGTATATAATATACAGTATAATGTAAGTCATGTAAATAGTTGTAGATAACTTAGATTTTCTTGTGCCTTTAGGTGAATTGCTCGCCTGCAGGTGTGTCCTTTCGCCTCGCAATTCAGGGGGCAATATAAAGGCACATTTGCATGCCGTGCGTGAGTTTCCTCGGAAACGCGAAATCTTAATTAAATAATTAATCTGTGAGAAATAAATAAAGCCTATGGCACAGAACTGTAGCGCTGTGTCGCTGATAAAACAAAAACACAATTACGATACTCTTATGTTTGATTAAGGAGAGAGAGGTCTTGGATAAGAGGTGCGGGAAGCACGTATATTTCATTGACTGGCACACCGCCATATTTAATGTTATATAAGATCACTGCGAGTTGCAATCTTACTAGGCACTCGAATCTGTAAAGAATTTATATTTATGAAAGTAAGTAGAATTATTTAACTGTAGGCTTATTCGTTGAATATATCTGATTTAACTAACTGTGTAAACTTTTTATGTTTAGTAGACAGTCACCTCTGTACGACGAATTGACATGGCTGGCAAATTATTCTAATATTGAGATTTAGATTTGAGTCCGCACCTACCGCAGCAGTCTTTGGAAACGATTTAAATACGAAGTCCGATTATTTGAGTCTTATTTCACGGTCAACTACGAATAACATTACATTTACGAAAAAGCCATTGTCAAGCGTCTGATACCGAATAATTAAACGTCACCCAAATATTAATTACAACCAATCACTATCATACCATAATACATAATTAATATATTATTTTATTTTATTTTATTTATTTTATATAGTGCATCGGATTCTAATACTGATGTACCAGGAACCGCTCAAAGCAAACCACAAACTATGAGAAGATTTACTCATCTAATACATAAGTCGGCATTTGGCTTTTGTTTTAAATCCCGACGCAATTTCTCTCTTTCATCGGCAATGTGAAGGTCCAAGGGATAGGGTAAAGCTGCTGTAGTTCATCGGAATCTAATACTGATTTCCCAGGAAACGCTCAAAGCAAACCACAAAAGAAACAACATTTAATCTTCTTGTACTTAAGTCGACATTGTGCATTTTGTATTAAATCCCGACGCAATTTCTGTGTTTCGTCGTCAATGTGAAGGTCCAAGGGATAGAGTAAAGCTGCATTAGTGCATCGGAATCTAATACTGATCCCACAGGAAACGCTCAAAGCAAACCACAAACAATGAGGAGATGTACTCTTCTTGTACTGAAGTCGGCATTGTGCCTTTTGTAATTAATACCGACGCAATATCTGTGTTTCATCGTCAATGTGAAGGTCCAAATGATAGAGTAAGGCTGCAGTAGTGTATCGGAATCTAATACTGATCTCCCAGGATACGCTCAAAGCATACCACAAGCAATGAGATGATTTACTCTTCTTGTACTTAAGTTGGCAATGTGCCTTTTGTATTAAGCCCCGACGCAATTTCTGTGTTTCATCGTCAATGTGAAGTTGCAAGGGATAGAGTAAAGCTGCAGTAGTGGATAGGAATCTAATACTGATCTCCCAGGAAACGATCAAAACAAACCACAAACAATGAGAAGATTTACTCCTCTTGTACTTAAGTCTGCATTGTGTCTTTTGTATTTAATTAAGTCAGCATTGTACCCTTTGTATTAAATCCCGTTGCAATTTCTGTGTTTCATAGTCAATGTGAAGTTCCAAGGGATAGAGTAATGCAGCAGTAGTGTATCCGAAACTAATACTGATCTCCTAGGAAACGCTTAAAACAAACCACAATCAATGAGAAGATTTACTCTTTTTGTACTTCAGTCGGGATTGTGCCTTTTGTATTAAATCCCGAAGCTATTTCTGAGTCTCATCGTCAGTGGTAAGGTTCAAGGGATAGAGTAAAGCTGCAGTATTGCATCGGAATCTATTACTGATCTCCCAGGAAACGTTCAAAGCAAACCCCAAACTATTAGAAGATATACTCTTCTTGTACTTAAGTCGGCATTGTGCCTTTGGTAATAAATCCCGACTCAATTTCTGTGTTTCATCGTCAATGTGAAGGTCCAAGGCATAGAGTAAAGCTGCAGTAGTGCATTGGAATCTAATACTTATCTACCAGGAAACGCTTAAAGCAAACCTCAAACAATGAGAAGATTTACTCCTTTTGAACTTAATTCGGCATTCTGCCTTTTGTAGTAAATACCGCGCAAACTCTGTGTTTTATCGTCAATGTGAGGGTCCTAGGGATAGAGTAAAGATGCAGTAGTGCATAGGAATCTAATACTGAACTCCCAGGAAACGCTCAAAGCACACCTCGAACAATGAGAGGAGTTACTATTCTTGAACTGAAGTCGGCATTGTGCCTTTTATATTAAATCCCGACGCAATTTCTGTGTTTCATCGTCAATGTGATGGTCCAAGGTATAGAGTAAAGCTGCAGTAGTGCATCGGAATCTAATACTTATCTCCCAGGAAACGCTTAAAGCAAACCTCAAACAATGAGAAGATTTAATCTTCTTGTACACAAGTCAGCATTGTGCCTTTTGTATTGAGTCCCGACGCAATTACTGTGTTTCATCGGCAGTGTGAAGGTTCAAGGGATAGGGTAAAGCTGCAGTAGTTCATCGGAATCTAATACTGATCTCTCAGGAAACGCTCAAAGCAAACCACAAACAATGATAATAATGACTCTTTTTGTACTTAAGTCGGCATTCTGCTTTTTGTATTAAATCCCGAAGCAATTTCTCTGTTTCATCATCAATCTGAAGATCCAAGGGATAGAGTAAAGCTGCAGTTGTTTATCGGAATCTAATTCAGGTCTCCCAGGAAACGCTCAAAGCAAACCACAAACAATGAGAAGATATACTCTTCTTGTACTTAAGTCGGCATTGTGCCTTTTGTATTAAATCCCGACGCAATTTCTATGTTTCATCGTCAATGTGAAGGTCCAAGGGATAGAGTAAAGCTGCAGTAGTGCATCGGAATCTAATACTGATCTCCCAGGAAGCGCTCAAAGCAAACCACAAAGTATGAGAAGATTTACTCTTCTTGTACTTAAAGTCGGCATTGTGCCCTTTGTATTAAATCCCGACGCAATTTCTGAGGATCATCGTCCGTGTGAAGGTTCAAGGGATAGAGTAAAGCTCAGTAGTGCATCGGAATCTATTACTGATCTCCCAGGAAACGCTCAAAGCAAACCACAAACAATGAGAATATTTACTCTACTTGTTCTTAAGTCGGCATTGTGTCCTTTGTATTAAATTCCGACGCAATTTCTGTATTTCATCGTCAATGTGAAGGTCCAAGGCATAGAGTAAAGCTGCAGTACTGCATCGGAATCGAATACTGATCGCCCAGGAAACGCTCAAAGCAAACCACAAACAATGAGAAGATATTCTCATCTAATACATAAGACGGCATTTTGAGTTTTGTTTTAAACCCCGACGCAATTTCTCTGTTTCATCGGCAAAATGAAGGACCAAGGGATAGAGTAAAGCTGCTGTAGTGCATCGGGATCTAATACTGATCTCCTAGGAAACGCTCAAACCAAACCACAAAAGAAACAACATTTACTCTTCTTGTACTTAAATCGACTTCGTGCATTTTGTATTATATCCCGACTCAATTTCTGTGTTTCATCGTCAATGTGAAGGTAAAAGGGATTCAGTAAACCAGCAGTAGTGCATCGGAATGTGTTACTGATCTCCCAGGAAACGCTCAAAGCAAACCTCAAACAATGAGAAGATTTAATCCTTTTGTACTTAAGTAGGCATTGTGCCTTTTGCATTAAATCCCGTCGTAATTTCGACGTTTCATCGTCAATGCGAAGGGCCAAGGGATAGAGTGAAGCTGCAGTGGTGCATCGGAATCTAATGCTGATGTCCCAGGAAACGCTCGAAGCAAACCACAAACAATGAGAAGATTTACTCCTTTAGAACTTAATTCGGCATTCTGCCTTTTGTATTAAATGCCGCGCAAACTCTGTGTTTTATTGTCAATGTGAGGGACCTAGGGATAGAGTAAAGATGCAGTAGTGCATAGGAATCTAATACTGAACTCCCAGGAAACGCTCAAAGCACACCTCGAACAATGAGAGGATTTACTATTCTTGAACTTAAGTCGGCATTGTGCCTTTTGTATTATATCCCGACGCAATTTCTGTGTTTCATCGTCAATGTGAAGGTCCAAGGTACAGAGTAAAGCTGCAGTAGTGCATCAGAATTTAATAATTATCTCCCAGGAAACGCTTAAAGCAAACCTCAAACAATGAGAAGATTTAATCTTCTTGTACACAAGTCAGCATTTTGCCTTTTGTATAAATCCCCACGCAATTACTGTGTTTCATCGGCAGTGGGAAGGTTCAAGGGATAGAGAAAAGCTGCAGTAGTTCATCGGAATCTAATACTGATCTCCCAGGAAACGCTCAAAGCAACCCACAAATAATGATAAGAATGACTCTCTTTGTACTTAAGTCGGCATTCTGCACTTTGTATTAAATCCCGAGGCAATTTCTGTGTTTCATTGTCAATGTGAAGGTCCAAGGGATAGAGTAAAGCTGCAGTAGTTTATCGGAATCTAATTCTGATCTCCCAGGAAACGCTTAAAGCAAACCACAAACAATGAGATGATATACTCTTCTTGTTCTTAAGTCGGCATTGTGCCTTTTGTATTAAATCCCGACGCATTTTCTGAGTTTCATCGTCAATGTGAAGGACCAAGAGATAGAGTAAAGCTGCAGTAGTTTGTCGGAATCTAATCCTGATCTCCCAGCAAACGCTCAAAGCAAACCACAAACAATGAGAAGATATACTCTTCTTGTACTTAAGTCGGCATTGTGCCTTTTGTATTATATTCCGACGCAATTTCTGTGATTCAACTTCAATGTGAAGGTCCAAAGTATAGAGTAAGCTGCAGTATTGCATCGGAGTCTAATACTGATCTAACAGGAAACGCTCAAAGCAAATCTCAAACATTGAGAAGATTCACTCTTCCTCTACTTGAGTCGGCATTGTGCCCTTTGTTTTGAATCCCTACGCAATTTCTGTGTTTCATCGTCAATCTGACGATCCAAGGGATAGAGTAAAGTTGCAGTGGTGCATCGGAATCTAATACTGATCTCACAGAAAACGCTCAAGGCCAATCACAAACAATGAGAAGATTTTCTCTTCTTGTACTTAAGTCGGCATTGTGCCTTCTGTATTAAATCCCGACGCAATTTCTGTGTTTCATCGTCAATGTGAAGGTCCAAGGGATACAGTAAAGCTGCAGTAGTGCATCGCAATCTAATACTGATATCCCAGGAAACGCTCAAAGCAAACCACAAACAATGAGAAGATTCACTCTTTTTGTACTAAAGTCGGCATTGTGAATTTTGTATTGAAACCGACGAAATATCTGTGCTTCATCGTCAATGTGAAGGTCCAAGGGATAGGGTAAAGCTGCAGTAGTGCATCGAAATCTAATACTGATCTCCCAGGAATGCTCGTAGCAAACCACAAACAATGAGAAAATTAACTCTTCTGGTACTTATGTCGTTATTGTGCCTTATGTATTAAATCCCGACGCAATTTCTGTGCTTTATCGTCAATGTGAAGGTCCATGGGATAGAGTAATGCTGCAGTGGTGCATCGGAAACTAATTGTCATCTCCCAGGAAACGCTCAAAGTAAAGCACAAAAAATGAGAAGATTTACTCTTCTTGTACTTAAGTCGGCATTGTGCCTTATGTATTAAATCCCGACGCAATTTCTGTGTTTCATCGTCAATCTGAAGGTCCATGGGATAGAGTAAAGCTGCAGTAGTGCATCGAAATCTAATTCAGATCTCCCAGGAAACGCTCAAAGCAAACCACAAAGTATGAGAAGATTTACTCTTCTTGTACTTAAGTCGGCATTGTGCCCTTTGTATTAAATCCCGACGCAATTTCTGAGGATCATCGTCAATCTGAAGGTCCATGGGATAGAGTAAAGCTGCAGTAGTGCATTGGAATCTAATTCTGATCTCCCAGGAAACGCTCAAAGCAAACCACAAAGTATGAGAAGATTTACTCTTCTTGTACTTAAGTCGGCATTGTGTTTTTTGAATTAAATTCCGACGCAATTTCTGAGGATCATCGTCAGTGTGAAGGTTCAAGGGATAGAGTAAAGCTCAATAGTGCACCGGAATCTATTACTGATATCCCAGGAAATGCTCAAAGCAAACCACAAACAATGAGAATATTTACTCTACTTGTTCTTAAGTCGGCATTGTGTTTTTTGAATTAAATTCCGACGCAATTTCTGTATTTCATCGTCAATGTGAAGGTCCAAGGCATAGAGTAAAGCTGCAGTAGTGCATCGGAATCGAATACTGATCGCCCAGGAAACGCTCAAAGCAAACCACAAACAATGAGAAGATAAACTCATCTAATACATAAGACGGCATTTTGCCTTTCGTTTTAAACCCCGACGCAATTTATCTGTTTCATCGGCTATATGAAGGACTAATGGATTGAGTAAAGCTGCTGTAGTGCATCGGGATCTAATACTGATCTCCTAGGAAACGCTCAAACCAAACCACAAAAGAAACAACATTTACTCTTCTTGTACTTAAATCGACTTTGTGCATTTTGTATTATATCCTGACTCAATTTCTGTGTTTCATCGTCAATTTGAAGGTAAAAGGGATTGAGTAAAGCAGCAGTTGTGCATCGGAATGTGTTACTGATCTCCCAGGAAACGCTCAAAGCAGACCACAAACAATGAGAAGATTTACTCTTTTTGTACTTAAGTAGGCATTGTGCCTTTTGCATTAAATTCCGACGCAATTTCTGTGTTTCATCGTCAATGTGAAGGTCCAAGGGATAGAGTAAAGCTGCAGTATTGCATCGGAGTCTAATACTGATCTAACAGGAATGCTCGTAGCAAACCACAAACAATGAGAAAATTAACTCTTCTGGTACTTATGTCGTTATTGTGCCTTATGTATTAAATCCCGACGCAATTTCTGTGCTTTATCGTCAATGTGAAGGTCCATGGGATAGAGTAATGCTGCAGTGGTGCATCGGAAACTAATTGTCATCTCCCAGGAAACGCTCAAAGTAAACCACAAAAAATGAGAAGATTTACTCTTCTTGTACTTAAGTCGGCATTGTGCCTTATGTATTAAATCCCGACGCAATTTCTGTGTTTCATCGTCAATCTGAAGGTCCATGGGATAGAGTAAAGCTGCAGTAGTGCATCGAAATCTAATTCAGATCTCCCAGGAAACGCTCAAAGCAAACCACAAAGTATGAGAAGATTTACTCTTCTTGTACTTAAGTCGGCATTGTGCCCTTTGTATTAAATCCCGACGCAATTTCTGAGGATCATCGTCAATCTGAAGGTCCATGGGATAGAGTAAAGCTGCAGTAGTGCATCGGAATCTAATTCTGATCTCCCAGGAAACGCTCAAAGCAAACCACAAACTTAATTCGGCATTCTGCCTTTTGTATTAAATGCCGCGCAAACTCTGTGTTTTATCGTCAATGTGAGGGTCCTAAGGATAGAGTAAAGATGCAGTAGTGCATAGGAATCTAATACTGAACTCCCAGGAAACGCTCAAAGCACACCTCGAACAATGAGAGGATTTACTATTCTTGAACTTAAGTCGGCATTGTGCCTTTTATATTAAATCCCGACGCAATTTCTATGTTTCATCGTCAATGTGAAGGTCCAAGGTACAGAGTAAAGCTGCAGTAGTGCATCGGAATCTAACAATTATGTCCCAGGAAACGCTTAAACAAACCTCAAACGATGAGAAAATTTAATCTTCTTGTACACAAGTCAGCATTGTGCCTTTTGTATAAATCCCGACGCAATTACTGTGTTTCATCGGCAGTGGGAAGGTTCAAAGGATAGAGAAAAGCTGCAGTAGTTCATCGGAATCTAATACTGATCTCCCAGGAAACGCTCAAAGCAAACCACAAACAATGATAAGAATGACTCTTTTTGTACTTAAGTCGGCATTCTGCTCTTTGTATTAAATTCCGAGGCAATTTCTGTGTTTCATCGTCAATGTGATGGTCCAAGGGATAGAGTAAAGCTGCAGTAGTTTATCGGAATCTAATTCTGATCTCCCAGGAAACGCTCAAAGCAAACCACAATCAATGAGAAGATATCCTCTTCTTGTACTTAAGTCGGCATTGTGCCTTTTGTATTAAATCCCGACGCAATTTCTGTGTTTCATCGTCAATGTGAAGGCCCAAGGGATAGAGTAAAGCTGCAGTAGTTTGTCGGAATCTAATTCTAATCTCCCAGGAAACGCTCAAAGGAAACCATAAACAATGAGAAGATATACTCTTCTTGTACTTAAGTCGGCATTGTGCCTTTTGCATTAAATTCCGACGCAATTTCTGTGTTTCATCGTCAATGTGAAGGTCCAAGGGATAGAGTAAAGCTGCAGTATTGCATCGGAGTCTAATACTGATCTAACAGGAAATGCTCAAAGCAAATCTCAAAACATTGAGAAGATTCACTCTTCTACTACTTGAGTCGGCATTGTGCCCTTTGTTTTGAATCCCGACGCAATTTCTGTGTTTCATCGTCAATCTGACGATCCAAGGGATAGAGTAAAGCTGCAGTGGTGCATCGGAAACTAATACTGATCTCACAGAAAACGCACAAGGCCAATCACAACAATGAGAAGATTTTCTCTTCTTGTACTTAAGTCGGCATTTTGCCTTCTGTATTAAATCCCGACTCAATTTCTGTGTTTCATCGTCAATGTGAAGGTCCAAGGGATACAGTAAAGCTGCAGTAGTGCATCGCAATCTAATACTAATCTCCCAGGAAACGCTCAAAGCAAACCACAAACAATGAGAAGATTAACTCTTCTGGTACTTATGTCGTTATTGTGCCTTATGTATTAATTCCCGACGCAATTCCTGTGTATCATCGTCAATGTGAAGTTCCAAGGAATAGAGTAAAGCTGCAGTAGTTCATCGGAATCTAATACTGATCTCCAAGGAAACGCTCAAAGCAAACCACAAACAAAAAGAATATTTACCTTTCTTGTACTTAAGTCTACATTGTGCCTTTTGTATTAAATCCCGATGCAATATCTGTGTTTCATCGTCACTGTGAAGGTCCAAGGGTTAGAGTAAAGGCGCAATAGTGCATCGGAATCTAATACTGATCCCAGAGGAAACGTTCAAAGCAAACCACAAACAATGAGACGATTTACTCTTCTTGTACTTAGGTTGACATTGTGCTTTTGTAATTAATCCCGACGCAATATCTGCGTTTCATCTTCAATGTGAAGGTCCAAATGATAAAGTAAATCTGCTGTAGTGTATCGGAATCTAATACTGATCTCCCAGGAAACGCTCAAAGCAAGCCACAAACAATGAGAAGATTAACTCTTCTGCTACTTATGTCGTTATTGTGCCTTATGTATTAATTCCCGACGCAATTCCTGTGTTTCATCGGCATTGTGAAGGTCCAAGGGATATAGTAAAGTTGCAGTATTGCATCGGAGTCTAATACTGATCTAACAGGAAACGCTCAAAGCAAACCTCAAACAATGAGAAGATTTACTCTTCTTGTACTTGTGTCGGCATTGTGACTTTTGTTTTGAATGCCGACGCTATTTCTGTGTTTCATCGTCAATCTGAAGATCCAAGGGATAGATTAAAGCTGCAGTAGTGCATCGGAATCCAATACTGATCTCCCAGGAAACGCTCCTAGCAAACCACAAACAATGAGAGAATTAACTCTTCTGGTAGTTAAGTCGGCATTGTGCCTTATGGATTAAATCCCGACGCAATTTCAGTGTTTCATCTTCCATCTGAAGGTCCAAGGGATATAGTAAGGCTGCAGTAGTGCATCGGAATCTAATACTGATCTCCCAGGAAACGCTCAAAGCAAACCACAAACAATGAGAAGATTTTCTCTTCTTCTACTTAAGTCGGCGTTCTGCCTTATGTATTAAATCCCGACGCAATTTCTGTGTTTCATCGTCAATCTGAGGGTCCAAGGGATAGAGTAATGCTACAGTAGTGCATCGGAAACTAAATCTCATCTCCCAGGAAACGCTTAAAACAGACCACAAACGATGAGAAGATTTACGCATCTTGTACATGAGTCGGTATTGTGCCTTTTGTATTAAATCCCGACGCAATTTGTGAATTTCATCGTCAGTGTGAGGGTACAAGGGATAGAGTAAAGCTGCAGTAGTGCATCGGAATCTAATACCGATCTCCCAGGAAACGCTCAAAGGAAATCACAAACAATGAGAAGATTTACTCTTCTTGTACTTAAGTCGGCATTGTTCCTTATGTATTAATACCCGACGCAATTTCTATGTTTCATCGTCAATATGAAGGTCCAAGCGATAGAGTAATGCTGCAGTAGTGCATCGGAATCTAATAATGATCTCCCAGGTAACACTCTAAGCAAACCACAAAGACTGGCAAGATTTACTCTTCTTGTACTTAAGTAAGCATTGTGCCTTTTGTATTAAATACCGACGAAATTTCTGTGCTTCATCGTCAATGAGAGGGTCCAAGGGATAGAGTGACGCTGCAGTAGTGCATCGGAATCTAATACTGATCTCCCAGGGAACGCTCAAAGCACACCACGAACGATGAGAGGATATACTATTCTTGTACATAAGTCGGCATTGTGCCTTTTATATTAAATACCGACGCAATATCTGTGTTTCATCGTCAATGTGATGGCCCAAGGAATAGGGTAAAGCTGCAGTAGTGCATCGGAATCTAATACTGATCTCCCAGGAAACGCTCAAAGCAAACCACAAACAATGAGAAGATTTACCCTTCTTGTACTTATGTCGGCATTGTCCTTTTGTATTAAATCCCGACGCAATTTCTGTGTTTCATCGTCAATGTGAAGGTGCAAGGTATAGAGTAAAGCTGCAGTAGTGCATCGGAATCTAATACTGATCTCCCTGGAAACGCTGAAAGCATACCACAAACAATGAGAAGATTTACTCTTCTTGTACATAAGACAGCATTGTGCCTTTTGTATTAAATCCCGTAGCAATTTCTGTGTTTCATCGTCAATGTGAAGGTCCAAGGGATAGAGTAATGCTACAATAGAGCATCGAAAACTATAACTGATCTCCCAGGAAACGCTCAAATAAAACCACAAACAATGAGAAGATTTACTCTTCTTGTACTTGAGTCGGCATTGTGACTTTTGTTTTGAATCCCGACGCAATTTCTGTGTTTCATCGTCAATCTGAAGATCCAAGGGATAAATTAAAGCTGCAGTGGTGCATCGGAATCTAATACTGATCTCCCAGGAAACGCTCAAAGTAACCACAAACAATGAGAAGATTTACTCTTTTTGTACATAAGTCGGCATTGTGCCTTTTGTATTAAGACCGACGAATTATTTGTGCTTCAGCGTCAGTGTGAAGGTCCAAGGGATAGAGTAAAGCTGCCGTAGTGCATCGGAATATAATACTGATCTCCCAGGAAGCGTTCAAATCAAACCACAAACAAAAAGAATATTTACCTTTCCTGTACTTAAGTCGACATTGTGCTTTTCGTATTAAATCCCGACGCAATTTCTGTGCTTCATCGTCACTGTGAAGGTCCAAAGGATAGAGTAAAGGTGCAATAGTGCATCGGAATATAATACTGATCTCCCAGGTAACACTCTAAGCAAACCACAAAGAATGAGAAGATTTACTCATCTTGTACTTAAGTCGGCGTTATCCCTATTGTATTAAATACCGACGAAATTTCTGTGCTTCCTCGTCAATGAGAGGGTCCAAGGGATAGAGTGACGCTGCAGTAGTGCATCGGAACCTAATACTGATCTCCCAGGAAACGCTCAAAGCACACCACGAACAATGAGACGATTTACTCTTCTTGTACTTAAGTCGGTATTGTGCCCTTTGTATTAAATCCCGACGCAATTTCTGAGTTTCATCATCAGTGTGAAGGTTCAAGGGATAGAGTAAAGCTGCAGTAGTGCTTCGGAATCTAATACCGATTTCCCAGGAAACGCTCAACGCAAACCACTAACAGTGAGAAGATTTACTCTTCTTGTACTTAAGTCAGCATTCTACCTTTTTGTATTAAATCCCGACGCAATATCTGTGTTTCATCGTCAATGTGAAGGTACAAGGGAAGGAGTAAAGCTACAGTACTGCATCGGAATCTAATACTGATCTCGCCAGAAACGCTCAAAGCAAGCCACAAACAATGAGAAGATTAATTCTTCTTGTTCTTACGTCGGCATTGTGCCTTTTGCATTATATCCCGACGCAATTTCTGTGTTTCATCGTCAATGCGAAGGTCCACGGGATAGAGAAAAGCTACAGTGGTGCATCGGAATCTAATACTGATCTCCCAGGAAACGATCAATGCACACCACGAACAATGAGAGGATTTACTATTCTTGTTCATAAGTCGGCATTGTGCGTTTTGTATTAAATCCCAATGCAATTTCTGTGTTTCATCGTCAATGTGAAGGTCCAAGGGATAGAGTAATGCTACAGTAGTGCATCGGAAACTAATACTCATCTCCCAGGAAACGCTCAAAACAAACCACAAACAATGAGAAGATATACTCATCTAATACATACGTCGGCATTTTGCCTTCTGTTTTAAATCCCGACGCAATTTCTGTGTTTCATCGGCAATGTGAAAGTCCAAGGGATGGAGTAAAGCTGCAGTAGTGCATCGGGATCTAATACTGATCTCCCAGGATACGCTCAAAGCTAACCACAAAAGAAACAACATTTACTCTTCTTGTACTTAAGTCGACATTGTGTACTTTGTATTAAATCCCGACGCAATTTCCGTGTTTCATCGTCAATTTGTAGGTCCAAGGGATAGAGTAAATCTGCAGTAGTGCATCTAAATCTAATACTGATCCCACAGGAAACGCTCAAAGCAAACCACAAACATTGTGAAGATGTACTCTTCATGTACTTAAGTCGGCATTGCGCTTTTGTAATTAATCACGACGCAATATCTGTGTTTTAACGTCAATGTGAAGGTCCAAGGGACAGAGTAACACTGCAGTAGTGTATCGGAATCGAATGCTGATCTCCCAGGAAACGCACAAAGCATACCACAAACAATGAAAAGATTTACTCTACTTGTACTTAAGTCGGCATTGTGCCTCTTGTATAAAATCCCGACGCAATTTCTGTGGTTCATCTTCAATGAGAAGGTCCAAGGGTTAGAGTAAAGCTGCGGTAGTGCATTGGAATCTAATACTGATCTCCCAGGAAACGCTCAAAGCTAACCACAAAAGATACAACATTTACTGTTCTTGTACTTAAGTCGACATTGTGTACTTTGTATTAAATCCCGACGCAATATCTGTGTTTCATCTTCTATGTGAAGGTCCAAGCGATTGAGTAAAGCTGCAGTAGTGCATCGGAATCTGATAATGATCTCTCAGGAAACGCTCAAAGCAAATCACAAAAATTGAAAGGATTTACTCTGCTTGTACTCAAGTTACCATTCTGCCTTTTGTATTAAATCGCGACGCAATTTCTGTGTTCCATCGACAATGTGATAGTCCAAGTGATAGAGTAAAGCTGCTGTAGTGCATCGGAATCTTATTCTGATCTCCCAGGTAACACTCTAAGTAAACCACAAAGAATGAGAAGATTTACTCTTCTTGTACTTAAGTCGGCATTGTCCCTTTTGTATTAAATACCGACGATATTTCTGTGCTTCCTCGTCAATGAGAGGGTCCAAGGGATAGAGTGACGCTGCAGTAGTGCATCGGAATCTAATACTGATCTCCGAGGAAACGCTCAAAGCAAACCACAAACTATGAGAAGATTTACTCTTCTTGTACTTAAGTAGGCATTGTGCCTTTTGCATTAAATCCCGACGCAATTTCGTCGTTTCATCGTCAATATGAAGGGCCAAGGGACAGAGTAAAGCTGTAGTAGTGCATAGGAATCTATTACTGATCTCCCAGGAAACGCTCAAAGCAAACTACAAACAATGAGAATATTTACTCTACTTGTACATAAGTCCACATTGTGTCTTTTGTAATAAATTCGGACGCAATTTCTGTGTTTCATCGTCAATGTTAAGTCCCAAGGGATAGAGTAAAGCTGCCGTATTGCATCGGAATGTAATCCTGATCTAACAGGAAACGCTCAAAGCAAACCTCAAACTATGAGAAGATTTACTCTTCTTGAACTTGAGACGGCATTGTGCCTTTTGTTTTGAATCCCGACGCAATTTCTGTGTTTCATCGTCAATCTGAAGATCCAAGGGATAAATTAAAGCTGCAGTGGTGCATCGGAATCTAATACTGATCTCCCAGAAAACGCTCGAAGTAAACCACAAACAATGAGAAGATTTACTCTTTTTGTACTTAAGTCGGCATTGTGGCTTTTGTATTAAGACCGACGAATTATTTGTGTTTCATCGTCAGTGTGAAGGTCCAAGGGATAGAGTAAAGCTGCCGTAGTGCATCGGAACATAATACCGATCTCCCACGAAGCGCTCAAATCACTTGTACTTATGTCGACATTGTGCTTTTCGTATTAAATCCCGACGCATTTTCTGTGTTTCATCGTCACTGTGAAGGTCCAAGGGATAGAGTAAAGGTGCAATAGTGCATCGGAATCTAATACTGATCCCAGAGGAAACGCTCAAAGCCAACCACAAACAATGAGACGATTTACTCTACTGGTAGTTAAGTCGGCATTGTGTCTTTTGTATTAAATTCCGAAGCAATTTCTGTGTTTCATCGTCAATGTGAAGTTCCAAGGCAGAGAGTAAAGCTGCAGTAGTGCATCGGAATCTAACACTCATCTCCCAGGAAACGCTCGAAGCAAACCACTAACAATGAGAATATATACTCATCTAATACATAAGTCGTCATTTTGCCTTTTGTTTTAAATCCCGGCGCAATTTCTGTGTTTCATCGGCAATGTGAAGGTCCAAGGGATGGAGTAAAGCTGCTGTAGTGCATCGGAATCTAATACTGATCCCACAGTAAACGCTCAAAGCAAACCACAAACATTGAGAAGGTGTACTCTTCTTGTACTTATGTCGGCATTGTGCCTTTTGTATTAAATACCGACGATATTTCTGTGTTTCATCGTCAATGTGAAGGTCCAAGCGATAGAGTAAAGCTGCAGTAGTGCATCGGAATCTGATAATGATCTCTCAGGAAACGCTCAAAGCAAATCACAAAAATTGAGAGGATTTACTCTGCTTGTACTCAAGTTACCATTCTGCCTTTTGTATTAAATCGCGACGCAATTTCTGTGTTTCATCGACAATGTGATAGTCCAAGTGATAGAGTAAAGCTGCTGTAGTGCATCGGAATCTTATTCTGATCTCCCAGGTAACACTCTAAGCAAACCACAAAGAATGAGAAGATTTACTCTTCTTGTACTTAAGTCGGCATTGTCCCTTTTGTATTAAATACCGACGATATTTCTGTGCTTCCTCGTCAATGAGAGGGTCCAAGGGATAGAGTGACGCTGCAGTAGTGCATCGGAATCTAATACTGATCTTCGAGGAAACGCTCAAAGCAAACCACAAACTATGAGAAGATTTACTCTTCTTGTACTTATGTTGGCATTGTGCTTTTGTAATTAATCCCGACGCAATATCTGTGTTTCATCGTCAGTATGAAGGTCCAAATGATAGAGTAAAGCTGCAATAGTGTATCGGAATCTAATACTGATCTCCCAGGAAACGCTCAAAGCAAACCACAAAAAATGAGAAGATATACTTTTTTTGTATTTAGGTCAGTATTGTGCCTTTTATATTAAATCCCAAGGCAATTTCTGTGTATCATCGTCATTGTGATGTTCCAAGGGATAGAGTAAAGCTGCAGTAGGTCATTGGAATCTAATACTGATCTCCCAGGAAACGCTCAAAGCAAACCACAAAGAATGAGAAGATATACTCTTCTTGTACTTAAGTCGGTATTGTGCCTTTTGTATTAAATCCCGACGCAATTTCTGTGTTTCATCGTCAATGTGAAGGTCCAAGGGATAGCGTAAAGCTGCAGTATTGCATCGGAGTCTAATACTGATCTATTAGGAAACGCTCAAAGCAAACCTCAAACAATGAGAAGATTAACTCTTCTTTTACTTGAGGCGGCATTGTGCCTTTTTGGTTTTGAATCCCGACGCAAATTCTGTGTTTCATCGTCAATCTGAAGATCCAAGGGTTAGAGTAAAGCTGCAGTAATGCATCGGAATCTAATACTGATCTCCCAGGAAACGCTCAAAGCAAACCACAGTCAATGAGAAAATTAACTCTTCAGGTACTTAAGTTGGCATTGTGCCTTATGTATTAACTCCCGACGCAATTTCAGTGTTTCATCGTGAATCTGAAGGTCCAAGGGACAGAGTAAGGCTGCAGTAGTGCATCGGTATCTAATACTGATCTTCCAGCAAACGCTCAAAGCAAACCACAAACAATGAGAAGATTTACTCCTCTTCTACTTAAGTCGGCATTCTGCCTTCTGTATTAAATCCCGACGCAATTTCTGTGTCTCATCGTCAATGTGAAGGTACAAGGGATGGAGTAAAGCTACAGTAGTGCATCGGAATCTAATACTGTTCTCGCAGGAAACGCTCAAAGCATACCACAAACAATGAGAAGATTTACTTTTCTTGTACTTAAGTAGGCATTGTGCCTTTTGCATTAAATCCCGACGCAAATTCATCGTTTCATCGTCAATGTGAAGGTCCAAGGGATAGAGTAAAGCTGTAGTAGTGCATCGGAATCTATGACTGATCACCCAGGAAACGCTCAAAGCGAACCACAAACAATGAGAATATGTAATCCACTTGTACGTAAGTCGGCATTGTGTCTTTTATATTAAATTCCGACGCAATTTCTGTGTTTCATCGTCAATGTGAAGTTCCAAGGGATGGAGCGAAGCTGCAGTAGTGCATCGGAATCTAACACTCATCTCCCAGGAAACGCTCAAAGCAAACCACAAACAATGAGAACATATACACACATAATACATAAGTCGGCATTTTGCATTTTGCTTTAAGTGCCGACGCAATTTCTGTGTTTCATCGGCGTTGTGAAGGTCCAAGGGATGGACTAAAGCTGCTGTAGTGCATCGGAATCTAATACTGATCTCCCATGAAACGCTCAAAGCTAACCACAAAAGAAACAACATTTACTCTTCTTGTACTTAAATCGATATTGTGTACTTTGTATTAAATCCCGACGCAATTTCTGTGTTTCATCGTCAATGTGTAGGTCCAAGGGATAGAGTAAAGCTGCATTAGTGCATCGGAATATAATACTGATCCCACAGGAAACGCTCAAAGCAAACCACAAACATTGAGAAGATGTACTCTTCTTGTACTTAAGTGTGCATTGTGCCTTTTGTATTAAATCCCCACGCAATTTCTGTGTTTCATCGTCACTGTGAAGGTCCAAGGGATAGAGTAAAGCCGCAATAGTGCATCGGAATCTAATACTGATCCCAGAGGAAACGCTCAAAGCAAACCACAAACAATGAGAAGATTTACTCTTCTTGTACTTCAGTTGGCTTTGTGCTTTTGAAATTAATCCCGATGCAATATCTGTGTTTCATCGTCAATGTGAAAGTCCAAATGATAGAGTAAAGCTGCAGTAGTGTATCGGAATCCAATACTGATCTCCCAGGAAACGCTCAAAGCAAACCACAAACAATGAGCAGATTGACTCTTTTTGTACTTAAGTCGGCATTCTGCCTTTTGTATTGAATCCTGTGCCAATTTCTGTGTATCATCGTCATTGTGAAGTTCCAAGGGATAGAGTAATGTTGCAGTAGTTCATCGGAATCTAATACTGATCTCCCATGCAACGATCAAAGCAAACCACAAACAATGAGAAGATGTACTCTTCTTGTACTTAAGTCGGTATTGTGCCTTTTGTATTTAATCCCGACGCAATTTCTTTGTTTCATAGTCAATATGAAGGTCCAAGGGAAAGAGTAAAGTTGCAGTATTGCATCGGAGTCTAATACTGATCAACCATTAAACGCTCAAAGGAAACCTCAAACAATGAGAAGATTTACTCTTCTTTTACTTGGGTCGGCATTGTGCCTTTTGTATTAAATCCCCACGCAATTTCTGTGTTTCTTCGTCAATTTAAAGGTCCAAGGAAGTGAGTAATGCGGCAGTAGTGCAACGTAATCTAATATTGGTCTCCCACTAAACGCTCAAAGCAAACAAAAGCAATGAGAAGATTGACAATTATTGTACTTATGTTGGCATTGTGCCTTTTGTATTAAATCCCGACGCAATTTCAAAGTTTCATCGTCAATGTGAAAGTCCAAGGAATATAGTAAATCTGCAGTAGTGCATCGGAATATAATACTGATCTCCCAGGAAACGCTCAAAGCAAACGACGAGCAATGAGAAGATTTACTCTTCTTGTACTTAAGTAGATATTTTGCCTTATGAATTAAATCCCGACGCAATTTATGTGCTTCATCGTCAATGTGAAGATCCAAGGGATAGACTAATGCTGCAGTGGTGCTTCGGAATCTAATACTGATCTCCCAGGAAATGCTAAAAGCAAACCTCAAACTATGAGAAGAGTTACTCTTCTTGTACTTATGTCAGCATTGTGCCTTATGTATTAACTCCCGACGCAATTTCTGTGTTTCATCGTCAATCTGATAGTCCAAGGAATTGAGTAAAGCTGCACTAGTGCATCGGAATCTAATACTGATCTCCCAGGAAACGCTCAAAGCAAATCACAAACAATGTGAAGATATACTCTTCTCGTACTGAAGTCGGCATTGTGCCTTTTGTATAAAATCCCGACGCAATTTCTGAGTGTCATCGTCAATTTAAAGGTCCAAGGGATAGAGTAAAGAGGCAGTAGTGCATCGTAATCTAATACTGATCTCCCAGGAAACGCTCCAAGCAAACTACAAACAGTGAGAAGATTTACTCTTCTTGTACTTAAGTCGATATTGTGCTTTTGGATTATATCGCGGCGAAATATCTGTGTTTCATCGTGAATGTGAAGGTCCAAGGGAAAGAGTAAAGCTTCAGTAGTGCATCGGACTCTAATACTGATCTCCCAGGTATCGCTCAAAGCAAACCACAAACAAAAAGAATATTTATTTTTCTTGTACTTAAGTCGACATTGTGCCTTTTGTATTAAATCCCGACGATATTTCTGTGTTTCATCGTCACTGTGAAGGTCCAAGGGATAGAGTAAAGCCGCAATAGTGCATCGGAATCTAATACTGATCCCAGAGGAAACGCTCAAAGCAAACCACAAACAATGAGAAGATTTGCTCTTCTTGTACTTCAGCTGGCTTTGTGCTTTTGAAATTAATCCCGACGTAATATCTGTGTTTCATCGTCAATGTGGAAGTCCAAATGATAGAGTAAAGCTGCAGTATTGTATCGGAATCCAATACTGATCTCGCAGGAAACGCTCAAAGCAAATCACAAACAATGAGTAGATTGACTCTTTTTGTACTTAAGTCGGCATTCTGCCTTTTGTATTGAATCCCGAGTCAATTTCTGTGTATCATCGTCATTGTGAAGTTCCAAGGGATAGAGTAAAGTTGCAGTAGTTCATCGGAATCTAATACTGATCTCCCACGCAACGATCAAAGCAAACCACAAACAATGAGAAGATATACTCTTCCCTTACTTAAGTCGGCATTCTGCCTTCTGTATTAAATCCCGACGCAATTTCTGTGTTCCATCGACTATCTGAAGGTCCAAGGGATAGACTAAAGCTGCAGTAGGGCATCCGAATCTAATACTGTTTTCCCAGGAAACGCTCATCGGAAACCACAAAAAATTAGAAGATTTACTCTTCTTCTACTTAAGTCGCCATTGTGCCTTTTGCATTACATTCCGACGCAATTTCTGTGTTTCATCGTCAATGTGAAGGTCCATGGGATAGAGTAAAGCTGCAGTAGTGCATCGGAATCTAATACTGGTCTCCCAGGAAACGCGCTAAGCAAACCTCGAGCAATGAGAAGATTTACTCTTCTTCTACTTAAGTTGGCGTTGTACCTTTTGTATTAAATCCCGACGTAATTTCTATGTTTCATCGTCAATGTGAAGGTCCAAGGGATAGAGTATTGCTGCAGTATTACATCGGAAACTAATACTGATCTCGCAGGAAACGCACAAAGCAAACCACAAACAATGAGAAGATTTGCTCTTCTTTTACTTAAGTTGTTATAGAGCATTTTGTACTTAATCCCGACGCAATTTCTGTGTTTCTTCGTCAATGTGAAGGTCCAAGGAATTGATTAATGCTGCAGTAGTGCTTTGGAATCTAATACTGAACTTCCAGGAAACGCTCGAAGCAAACCTCAAACAATAAGAAGCTTAGCTCTTCATGTACTTAATACAGCATTCTGCCTTTTGCTTTAATTCCCGACGCAATTGCTGTATTTCAACGTCAATGTGAAGGTACAAGGGATGGAGTAAAGCTGCAGTAGTGCATCGGCATCTAATACTGAATTCTCAGGAAACGCTCAAAGAAAACCAGAAACAATGAGAAGATTAACTCTTCTTGTACTTAAGTCGGCATAGTGCCTATTGTAATAAATCCCGACGCAATTTCTGTGTTTCATCGTCAATCTGAACGTCCAAGGGATAGAGTAAGCCTGCAGTAGTGCATCGGAATCTAATACTGATCTCCCAGGAAACGCTCAAAGCAAACCACAAAAAATTAGAAAAGGTTTACTCTTCTCGTACTTAAGTCGGCATTCTGCCTTTTATATTATATCCTGACCAAATTTCTGTGTTCCATCGCCAATGTGAAGGTCCAAGGGATAGAGTAAAGCTGCAGTAGGGTTTCAGACTCTAATACTGATCTCCCAGGAAGCGTTCGAAGCAAATCTCGAACAATGAGAAGTTTTACTCTTCTTCTACTTAAGTTGGCGTTGTACCTTTTGTATTAAATCCCGACGTAATTTCCGTGTTTCATTCTCAATTTGAAGGTCCAAGGGATAGAGTAATGCTGCAGTAGTGGATCGGAATCTAATACTGATCTCCCAGGAAATGCTCGTAGCAAACCTCAAACACTGAGAAGAGTTACTCTTCTTGTACTTATGTCGGCATTCTGCCTTTTGTAGTAAGTCCCGACGCAATTGCTGTGTATCAACGTCAAAGTGAAGGTCCAAGGGATGGAGTAAAGCTGCAGTAGTGCATCGGAATCTAATACTGAACTCTCAGGAAACGCCCAAAGAAAATCAGAAACAATGAGGAGATTTACTCTTCTTGTACTTGAGTCGGCATAGTGCCTATTGTAATAAATCGCGACGCAATTTCTGTGTTTCATCATCAATGTGAAGATCTAAGGGATAGAGTAAAGCTGTAGCAGTGGATCGGAATCTAATACAGATCTCCCAAGAAACGCTCAAAGCAAACCATAAACTATGAGAAGATTTACTCATCTTGTACCTAAGTCGGCATTGTGCCTTTTGTATTAAATCCCGACGCAATTTCCGTGTTTCATCGTCAATGTGAAGGTCCACGGAATAGGGTAAAGCTGCAGGTGTGAATCGGAAATCTAATACTGATCTTCAAGGTAACGCTCAAAGCAAACCACAAACAATGAGAAGATTTTCTCTGCTTGTACGTATGTCGGCATTGTGCCTTTTGTATTAAATCCCGATGCAATTTCTGTGTTTCATCGCCAATGTGGAAGTCCAAGGGATAAAGAAAAGCTGCAGTAGTGCATCGGAATCTAATGCTGATCTCCCAGGAGACGCTCAAAGCAAACCTCATACAACGAGAAGATCTACTCTTCTTGTACTTAAGACGGCATTGTGCCTTTTGTATTAAATCCCGACGCAATTTCTGTTTTTCATCGTTAACGGCAAGGTCCAAGGGATGCAGTAAACCTGATGTGGTGCATCGAAAACTAAAACGGGTCTCCCATGAAACGCTGAAATCGAACCACAAACAATAAGAAGATTTACTCTTCATGTTCTTAAGTCATCATTGTGCCTTTTGTATTAAATCCTGAGGCAATTTCTACGTTTCATCGTCAATGTGAAGGTCAAAGGGATAGAGTAAAGATGCAGTAGTGCATCGGAATCTAACACTGATCTACCAGGAAACGCTCGAAGCAAACCACAAACAATGAGAAGATACACTCTTCTTGTACTTAAGTCGGCATTGTGCCTTTTGTATTAAATTCCGACGCAATTTCTGTGTTTCATCGTCAATGTGAAGGTCCAAGGGATAGAGTAAAGCTGCAGTATTGCATCGGAGTCTAATACTGATCTAACAGGAAACGCTCAAAGCAAATCTCAAACATTGAGAAGATTCACTCTTCTACTACTTGAGTTGGCATTGTGCCCTTTGTTTTGAATCCCGACGCAATTTCTGTGTTTCATCGTCAATCTGACGATCCAAGGGATAGAGTAAAGCTGCAGTGGTGCATCGGAATCTAATACTGATCTCACAGAAAACGCTCAAGGCCAATCACAAACAATGAGAAGATTTTCTCTTCTTGTACTTAAGTCGGCATTGTGCCTTCTGTATTAAATCCCGACGCAATTTCTGTGTTTCATCGTCAATGTGAAGGTCCAAGGGATACAGTAAAGCTGCAGTAGTGCATCGCAATCTAATACTGATCTCCCAGGAAACGATCAAAACAAACCTCAAACAATGAGAATATTTACTCCTCTTGTACATAAGTCAGCATTGTACCCTTTGTATTAAATCCCGACACAATTTCTGTGTGTCATAGACAATGTGAAGGTCCAAGGGATAGAGTAATGCAGCAGTAGTGCATCCGAAACTAATACTGATCTCCTAGGAAACGCTTAAAACAAACCACAAACAATGAGAAGATTTACTCTTCTTGTACTTCAGTCGGTATTGTGCCATTTGTATTAAATCCCGACGTAATTTCTGAGTCTCATCGTCAGTGTAAAGTTCCAAGGGATATAGTGAAGCTGCAGTACTGCATCGGATTCTAATACTGATGTACCAGGAACCGCTCAAAGCAAACCACAAACTATGAGAAGATTTACTCATCTAATACATAAGACGGCATTTTGAGTTTTGTTTTAAACCCCGGCGCAATTTCTCTGTTTCATTGGCAATATGAAGGACCAAGGGATAGAGTAAAGCTGCAGTGGTGCATCGGAATATAACACTTATCTACCAGGAAACGCTTAAAGCAAACCTCAAACAATGAGAAGATTTAATCTTCTTGTACTTAACTCGGCATTGTGCACTTTGTATTAAATCCCGACACAATTTCTGAGGATCATCGTCAGTGTGAAGGTTCAAGGGATAGAGTAAAGCTCAGTAGTGCATTGGAATCTATTACTGATCTCCCAGGAAACGCTCAAAGCAAACCACAAACAATGAGAATATTTACTCCACTTGTTCTTAAGTCGGCATTGTGTCTTTTGTATTAAATTCCGACGCAATTTCTGTATTTCATCGTCAATGTGAAGGTCCAAGCCATAGAGAAAAGCTGCAGTAGTGCATCGGAATCGAATACTGATCGCCCAGGAAACGCTCAAAGCAAACCACAAACAATGAGAAGATATACTCATCTAATACATAAGACGGTATTTTGAGTTTTGTTTTAAACCCCGGCGCAATTTCTCTGTTTCATTGGCAATATGAAGGACCAAGGGATAGAGTAAAGCTGCAGTGGTGCATCGGAATCTAATGCTGATCTCCCAGGAAACGCTCAAAGCAAACCACAAACAATGAGAAGATTGACTCCTTTTGAACTTAATTCGGCATTCTGCCTTTTGTATTAAATACCGCGCAAACTCTGTGTTTTATCGTCAATGTGAGGGTCCTAGGGTTGGAGTAAATATGCAGTAGTGCATAGGAATCTAATACTGAACTCCCAGGAAACGCTCAAAGCACACCTCGAAGAATGAGAGGGTTTACTATTCCTGAACTGAAGTCGGCATTGTGCCTTTTACATTAAATCCCGACGCAATATCTGTGTTTCATCGTCAATGTGAAAGTCCAAGGTATAGAGTAAAGCTGCAGTAGTGCATCGGAATCTAATACTGATCTCCCAGGAAACGCTTAAAGCAAACCTCAAACAATGAGAAGATTTAATCTTCTTGCACACAAGTCAGCATTGTGCCTTTTGTGTTGAATCCCGACGCAATTACTGTGTTTCATCGGCAGTGTGAAAGTTCAAGGGATAGAGTAAAGCTGCAGCAGTTCATCGGAATCTAATACTGATCTCTCAGGAAACGCTCAAAGCAAACCACAAACAAGAAGGGATCGGTTGGTAGGTCATGTTCTGAGGCATCAAGTGATCACCAATTTCGTATTGGAGGGCAGCGTGGAGGGTAAAAATCGTAGAGGGAGACCAAGAGATGAATACACTAAGCAGATTCAGAAGGATGTAGGTTGCAGTAGGTACTGGGAGATGAAAAAGCATGGAGAGCTACATCAAACCAGTCTCAGGACAGAAGACCACAACAACAACAACATCGTCAATGTGAACGTCCAAGGGATAGAGTATAGCTGCAGTAGTGCATCGGAATCTAATACTGATCTCCCAGGAAACGCTCAAAACAAACCTCAAACAATGAGAAGATTTACTCTTCTTTTACTTGAGTCGGCATTGTGCCTTTTGTTTTGAATCCTTATGCTATTTCTGTGTTTCATCGTCAATCTGAAGATCCAGGGAAGGAGTAAAGCTGCAGTAGTGCATCGAAATCTAATACTGATCTCGCAGGAAATGCTCGTAGCAAACCACAAACAATGACAAGATTAACTCTTCTGGTACTTATGTCGTTATTGTGCCTTATGTATTAAATCCCGACGCAATTTCTGTGCTTTATCGTCAATGTGAAGGTCCATGGGATAGAGTAATGCTGCAGTGGTGCTTCGGAATCTAATACTGATCTCCCAGGAAATGCTAAAAGCATACCACAAACAATGAGAAGATTTACTCTTCTTGTACTTAAGTCGGCATTGTGCCTTATGTATTAAATCCCGACGCAATTTCTGTGTTTCATCGTCAATGTGAAGGTCCATGGGATAGAGTAAAGCTGAGGTAGTGCATCGGAATCTAATACTGATCTCCCAGGAAACGCTCAAAGCAAACCACAAAGTATGAGAAGATTTACTCTTCTTGTACCTAAGTCGGCATTGTGCCCTTTGTATTAAATCCCGACGCAATTTCTGAGGATCTTCGTCAGTGTGAAGGTCCAAGGGATAGAGTAAAGCTCAGTAGTGCATCGGAATCTATTACTGATCTTCCAGGAAATGCTCAAAGCAAACCACAAACAATGAGAATATTTACTCTACTTGTTCTTAAGTCGGCATTGTGTCCTTTGTATTAAATTACGACGCAATTTCTGTATTTCATCGTCAATGTGAAGGTCCAAGGCATAAAGTAAAGCTGCAGTAGTGCATCGGAATCGAATACTGATCGCCCAGGAAACGCTCAAAACAAACCACAAACAATGAGAAGATATACTCATCTAATACATAAGACGGCATTGTGCCTTTTGTTTTAAACCCCGACGCAATTTCTCTGTTTCATCGGCAATATGAAGGACCAAGGGATAGAGTAAAGCTGCTGTAGTGCATCGGGATCTAATACTGATCTCCTAGAAAACGCTCAAACCAAACCACAAAAGAAACAACATTTACTCTTCTTGTACTTAAATCGACTTTGTGTATTTTGTATTATATCCCGACTCAATTTCTGTGTTTCATCGTCAATGTGAAGGTAAAAGGGATTGAGTAAAGCAGCAGTAGTGCATTGGAATGTGTTACTGATCTCGCAGGAAACGCTCAAAGCAAACCTCAAACAATGAGAAGATTTACTCCTTTTGTACTTAAGTAGGCATTGTGCCTTTTGCATTAAATCCCGTCGTAATTTCGACGTTTCATCGTCAATGCGAAGGGCCAAGGGATAGAGTAAAGCTGCAGTAGTGCATCAGAATCTAATAATTATCTCCCAGGAAACGCTTAAAGCAAACCTCAAACAATGAGAAGATTTAATCTTTTTGCACACAAGACAGCATTTTGCCTTTTGTATAAATCCCGTCGCAATTACTGTGTTTCATCGGCAGTGGGAAGGTTCAAGGGATAGAGAAAAGCTGCAGTAGTTCACCGGAATCTAATTCTGATCTCCCAGAAAAGACTCAAAGCAAACCACAAACAATGATAAGATTGGCTCTTTTTGTACTTAAGTCGGCATTCTGCTCTTTGTATTAAATCCCGAGGCAATTTCTGTGTTTCATCGTCAATGTGAAGGTCCAAGGGATAGAGTAAAGCTGCAGTAGTTTATCGGAATCTAATTCTGATCTCCCAGGAAACGCTTAAAGCAAACCACAAACAATGAGAAGATGTACTCTTCTTGTACTTAAGTCGGCATTGTGCTTTTTGTATTAAATCCCGACGCAATTTCTGTGTTTCATCGTCAATGTGAAGGCCCAAGGGATAGAGTAAAGCTGCAGTAGTTTGTCGGAATCTAATCCTGATCTCACAGGAAACGCTCAAAGCAAACCACAAGCAATGAGAAGATATACTCTTCTTGTACTTAAGTCGGCATTGTGAGTTTTGTATTAAATTCCGACGCAATTTCTGTGTTTCATCCTCAATGTGAAGGTCCAAGGTATACAGTAAGCTGCAGTATTGCATCGGAGTCTAATACTGATCTAACAGGAAACGCTCAAAGCAAATCTCAAACATTGAGAAGATTCACTCTTCCTCTACTTGAGTCGGCAATGTGCCCTTTGTTTTGAATCCCGACGCAATTTCTGTGTTTCATCGTCAATCTGACGATCCAAGGGATAGAGTAAAGCTGCAGTGGTGCATCGGAATCTAATACTGATCTCACAGAAAAAGCTCAAGGCCAATCACAAACAATGAGAAGATTTTCTCTTCTTGTACTTAAGTCGGCATTGTGCCTTCTGTATTAAATACCGACGCAATTTCTGTGTTTCATCGTCAATGTGAAGGTCCAAGGGATACAGTAAAGCTGCAGTAGTGCATCGCAATCTAATACTGATCTCCCAGGAAACGCTCAAAGCAAACCACAAACAATGAGAAGATTTACTCTTTTTGTACAAAAGTCGGCATTGTGCCTTTTGTATTGAAACCGACGAAATATCTGTGCTTCATCGTCAATGTGAAGGTCCAAGGGATAGGGTAAAGCTGCAGTAGTGCATCGGAATGTAATACTGATCTCCCAGGAAACGCAAGTAGCAAACACCAAACAATGAGAAGATTTACTATTCTTGGACTTAAGTCGGCATTGTGCCTTTTATGTTAAATCCCGACGCAATTTCTGTGTTTCATCGTCAATGTGAACGTCCAAGGGATAAAGCTGCAGTAGTGCATCGGAATCTAATACAGATCTCCCAGGAAACGCTCAAAACAAACCTCAAACAATGGGAAGATTTACTATTCTTTTACTTGAGTCGGCATTGTGCCTTTTGTTTTGAATCCTTACGCTATTTCTGTGTTTCATCGTCAATCTGAAGATCCAAGGAATAGAGTAAAGCTGCAGTAGTGCATCGAAATCTAATACTGATCTCCCAGGAATGCTCGTAGCAAACCACAAACAATGAGAAAATTAACTCTTCTGGTACTTATGTCGTTATTGTGCCTTATGTATTAAATCCCAACGCAATTTCTGTGCTTTATCGTCAATGTGAAGGTCCATGGGATATAGTAATGCTGCAGTGGTGCTTCGGAATCTAATACTGATCTCCCAGGAAATGCTAAAAGCAAACCACAAACAATGAGAAGAGTTACTCTTCTTGTACTTAAGTCGGCATTGTGCCTTATGTATTAAATTCCGACGCAATTTCTGTGTTTCATCGTCAATCTGAAGGTCCACGGGATAGAGTAAAGCTGCAGTAGTGCATCGGAATATAATTCTGATCTCCCAGGAAACGCTCAAAGCAAACCACAAAGTATGAGAAGATTTACTCTTCTTGTACTTAAGTCGGCATTGTGCCCTTTGTATTGAATCCCGACGCAATTTCTGAGGATCATCGTCAATGTGAAGGTCCAAGGCATAGAGTAAAGCTGCAGTGGTGCATAGGAATCTAATACTGAACTCCCAGGAAACACTCAAAGTACACCTCGAACAATGAGAGGATTTACTATTCTTGAACTTAAGTCGGCATTGTGCCTTTCATATTAAATCCCGACGCAATTTCTGTGTTTCATCGTCAATGTGAAGGTCCAAGGTACAGAGTAAAGCTGCAGTAGTTCATCGGAATCTAATAATTATGTCCCAGGAAACGCATAAACAAACCTCAAACAATGAGAAGATTTAATCTTCTTGTACACAAGTCAGCATTGTGCCTTTTGTATAAATTCCGACGCAATTTCTGTGTTTCATCGGCAGTGGGAAGTTTCAAGGGATAGAGAAAAGCTGCAGTAGTTCATCGGAATCTAATACTGATCTCCCAGGAAACGCTCAAAGCAAACCACAAACAATGATAACAATGACTCTTTTTGTACTTAAGTCGCCATTCTGCTCTTTGTATTAAATCCCGATGCAATTTCTGTGTTTCATCGCCAATGTGATGGTCCAAGGGATAGAGTAAAGCTGCAGTAGTTTATCGGAATCTAATTCTGATCTCCCAGGAAACGCTCAAAGCAAACCACAAACAATGAGAAGATATCCTCTTCTGGTACTTAAGTCGGCATTGTGCCTTTTGTATTAAATCCCGACGCAATTTCTGTGTTTCATCGTCAATGTGAAGGCCCAAGGGATAGAGTAAAGCTGCAGTAGTTTGTCGGAATCTAATTCTGATCTCCCAGGAAACGCTCAAAGCAAACCACAAACAATGAGAAGATATACTCTTCTTGTACTTAAGTCGGCATTGTGCCTTTTGTATTAAATTCCGACGCAATTTCTGTGTTTCATCGTCAATGTGAAGGTCCAAGGGATAGAGTAAAGCTGCAGTATTGCATCGGAGTCTAATACTGATCTAACAGGAAACGCTCAAAGCAAATCTCAAACATTGAGAAGATTCACTCTTCTACTACTTGAGTCGGCATTGTGCCCTTTGTTTTGAATCCCGACGCAATTTCTGTGTTTCATCGTCAATCTGACGATCCAAGGGATAGAGTAAAGCTGCAGTGGTGCATCGGAATCTAATACTGATCTCACAGAAAACGCTCAAGGCCAATCACAA
Source organism: Schistocerca piceifrons (assembly GCF_021461385.2). Classification (NCBI taxonomy): domain Eukaryota; kingdom Metazoa; phylum Arthropoda; class Insecta; order Orthoptera; family Acrididae; genus Schistocerca; species Schistocerca piceifrons. The sequence goes on from NC_060139.1 coordinate 1,125,497,084, forward strand.
ACAATGAGAAGATTTTCTCTTCTTGTACTTAAGTCGGCATTGTGCCTTCTGTATTAAATCCCGACGCAATTTCTGTGTTTCATCGTCAATGTGAAGGTCCAAGGGATACAGTAAAGCTGCAGTAGTGCATCGCAATCTAATACTGATCTCCCAGGAAACGCTCAAAGCAAACCACAAACAATGAGATGATTTACTCTTTTTGTACTAAAGTCGGCATTGTGCCTTTTGTATTGAAACCGACGAAATATCTGTGCTTCATCGTCAATGTGAAGGTCCAAGGGATTGGGTAAAGCTGCAGTACTGCATCGGAGTATAATACTGATTTCGCAGGAAACGCTCAAAGTACACCACGAACAATGAGAAGATTTACTATTCTTGTACTTAAGTCGGCATTGTGCCTTCTGTATTAAATCCCGACGCAATTTCTGTGTTTCATCGTCAATGTGAAGGTCCAAGGGATACAGTAAAGCTGCAGTAGTGCATCGCAATCTAATACTGATCTCCCAGGAAACGCTCAAAGCAAACCACAAACAATGAGATGATTTACTCTTTTTGTACTAAAGTCGGCATTGTGCCTTTTGTATTGTAACCGACGAAATATCTGTGCTTCATCGTCAATGTGAAGGTCCAAGGGATAGGGTAAAGCTGCAGTACTGCATCGGAATATAATACTGATTTCGCAGGAAACGCTCAAAGTACACCACGAACAATGAGAAGATTTACTATTCTTGTACTTAAGTCGGTATTGTGCCATTTGTATTAAATTCCGACGCAATTTCTGTTTTTCATCGTCAATGTGAAGCTCCAAGAGATAGAGTAAAGCTGCAGTATTGCATCGGAGTCTAATACTGATCTACCAGGAAACGCTCAAAACAAACCTCAAACAATGAGAAGATTTACTCTTCTTTTACTTGAGTCGGCATTGTGCCTTTTGTTTTGAATCCTTAGGCTATTTCTGTGTTTCATCGTCAATCTGAATATCCAAGGGATAGAGTAAAGCTGCAGTAGTGCATCGAAATCTAATACTGATCTCCCAGGAAACGCTCATAGCAAAGCACAAACAATGAGAAAATTAACTCTTCTGGTACTTATGTCGTTATTGTGCCTTATGTATAAAATCCCGACGCAATTTCTGTGCTTTATCGTCAATGTGAAGGTCCATGGGACAGAGTAATGCTGCAGTGGTGCTTCGGAATCTAATACTGATCTCCCAGGAAATGCTAAAAGAAAACCACAAACCATGAGAAGAGTTACTCTTCTTGTACTTAAGGCGGCATTGTGCCTTATGTATTAAATCCCGACGCAATTTCTGTGTTTCATCGTCAATCTGAAGGTCCATGGGATAGAGTAAAGCAGCAGTAGTGCATCGGAATCTAATACTGATCTCCCAGGAAACGCTCAAAGCAAACCACAAAGTATGAGAAGATTATCTCTTCTTGTACTTAAGTCGGCATTCTGCCTTTTGTATTAAATCCCGACGCAATTTCGTCGTTTCATCGTCAATGGTAACGTCCAAGGGATGGGGTAAAGCTGTAATAGTGCATCGGAATCTATTACTGATCTCCCAGGAAACGCTCAAAGCAAACTACAAACTATGGGAGTATATACTCTCCTTGTACTTAAGTCGGCATTGTGTCTTTTGTATTAAATTCCGACGCAATTTCTGTGTTTCATCGTCAATGTGAAGTTCCAATGGATAGAGTAAAGCCGCAGTAGTGCATCGGAATCAAATACTGATCTCCCAGGAAACGCTCAAAGCAAACCACAAACAATGAGAATATATACTCATCTAATACATAAGTCGGCATTTTGCCTTTTGTTTTAAATCCCGACTCAATTTCTGTGTTTCATCGGTAATGTGAAGGTCCAAGGGATATAGTAAAGCTGCAGTATTGCATCGGAGTCTAATACTGATCTAACAGGAAACGCTCAAAGCAAACCTCAAACAATGAGAAGATTTACTCTTCTTGTACTTGTGTTGACATTGTGACTTTTGTTTTGAATGCCGACGCTATTTCTGCGTTTCATCGTCAATCTGAAGATCCAAAGGATAGAGTAAAGCTGCACTGGTGCATCGGAATCTAATACTGATCTCCCAGAAAACGCTCAAATCAAACCACAAACAATGAGAAGATTTTCTCTTCTTGTACTTAAGTCGGCACTGAGCCTTTTATATTAAATCCCGACGCAATTTCTGTGTTTCATCGTCAGTGTGAACGTCCAAGAGATAGAGTAAAGCTGCAGTAGTGCATCGGAATCTAATACTGATCTCCCAGGAAACGCTCCTAGCAAACCACAAACAATGAGAAAATTAACTCTTCTGGTACTTAAGTCGGCATTGTGCCTTATGTATTAAATCCCGACGCAATTTCAGTGTTTCATCGTCAATCTGAAGGTCGTAGGGATAGAGTAAGGCTGCAGTAGTGCATCGGAATCTAATACTGATCTCGCAGGAAACGCTCAAAGCAAACCACAAACAATGAGAAGATTTTCTATTCTTCTACTTATGTCGACATTCTGCCATTTGTATTAAATCCCGACGCAATTTCTGTGTCTCATCGTCAATGTGAAGGTACAGGGGATGGAGTAAAGCTACAGTAGTGCATCGGAATCTAATACTGTTCTCACAGGAAACGCTCAAAGCAAGCCACAAACAATGAGAAGATTTACTTTTCTTGTACTTAAGTAGGCATTGTGCCTTTTGCATTAAATCCCGACGCAATTTCGTCGTTTCATCAATGTTAAGGTCCAAGGAATAGAGTAAAGCTGTAGTAGTGCATCGGAATCTATTACTGATCACCAAGGAAACGCTCAAAGCAAACGACAAACAATGAGAATATTTACTCTACTTGTACTTAAGTAGGCATTGTGTCTTTTGCATTAAAATCCGACGCAATTTCTGTGTTTCATCGTCAATGTGAAGTTCCAAGGGATAGAGTAAAGCTGCAGTTGTGCAACGGAATCTAATACTCATCTCCCAGGAAACGCTCGAAGCAAACCACAAACAATGAGAAGATTTATTCTTCTTGTACTTACGTCGGCATTATGCCTTTTGCATTATATCCCGACGCAATTTCTGTGTTTCATCGTCAATGTGAATGTCCAAGGGATAGAGTAAAGCTGCAGTGGTGCATTGGAATCTAATACTGATCTCCCAGGAAACGCTCCTAGCAAACCACAAACAATGAGAAAATTAACTCTTCTGGTACTTAAGTCGGCATTGTGCCTTATGGATTAAATCCCGACGCAATTTCAGTGTTTCATCTTCAATCTGAAGGTCCAAGGGATATAGTAAGGCTGCAGTAGTGCATCGGAATCTAATACTGATCTCCCAGGAAACGCTCAAAGCAAACCACAAACAATGAGAAGATTTTCTCTTCTTGTACTTAAGTCGGCATTCTGCCTTATGTATTAAATCCCGACGCAATTTCTGTGTTTCATCGTCAATCTGAAGGTCCAAGGGATAGAGTAATCCGACAGTAGTGCATCGGAAACTAATTGTCATCTCCCAGGAGACGCTTAAAACAGATTACAAACGATGAGAAGATTTACGCTTCTTGTACTTGAGTCGGTATTGTGCCTTTTGTATTAAATCCCGACGCAATTTCAGAGTTTCATCGTCAGTGTGAGGGTACAAGGGATGGAGTAAAGCTGCAGTAGTGCATCGGAATCTAATACTGTTCCCGCAGGAAACGCTCAAAGCAAGCCACAAACAATGAGAAGATTTATTCTTCTTGTACTTACGTCGGCATTGTGCCTTTTGCTTTATATCCCGACGCAATTTCTGTGTTTCATCGTCAATGTGAACGTCCAGGGGATAGAGTAAGGCTGCAGTTGTGCATCGGAATCTAATACTGATCTCCCAGGGAATGCTCAAAGCAAACCACAAAGAATAAGAAGATTTACTCTTCTTGTACTTAAGTCGGCATTGTTCCTTATGTATTAATTCCCGACGCAATTTCTGTGTTTCATCGTCAATGTGAAGGTCCAAGCGAAAGAGTAATGCTGCAGTAGTGCATCGGAATCTAATAATGATCTCCCACAAAGACTGGCAAGATTTACTCCTCTTGTACTTAAGTAAGCATTGTGCCTTTTGTATTAAATACCGACGAAATTTCTGTGCTTCATCGTCAATGAGAGGGTCCAAGGGATAGAGTGACGCGGCAGTAGTGCATCGGAATGTAATACTGATCTCCCAGGGAACGCTCAAAGCACATCACGAACAATGAGAGGATATAAATTCTTGTACATAAGTCGACATTGTGCCTTTTGTATTAAATCCAGACGCAATGTCTGTGTTTCATATCAATGTGGAGGTCCAAGGCATCGAGTAAGGCTGCAGTAGTGCATCGGAATCTAATACTGATCCCACAGGAAACGCTCAAAGCAAACCACAGCAATGAGAAGATTTACTCTTCTTGAACTGAAGTCGGCATTGTGCCTTTTGTAATTATTACCGAAGCAATTTCTGTGTTTCATCGTCAATGTGAAGGTCCAGGGGATAGAGTAAAGCTGCAGTGGTGCATCGGAATCTAATACTGATCTCCCAGGGAATGCTCAAAGCGAACCACAAACAATGAGATGATTTACTCTTCTTGTACTTAAGTCGGCATTGCTCTTTCTCTATTAATTCCCGACGCTATTTCTGTGTTTCAACGTAAATGTGAAGGTCCAAGGGATAGAGTAAAGCTGCAGTAGTGCATCGCAATCTAATACTGATCACCCAGGAAACGCACAAAACAAACCACAAGCAATGAGAAGATTTACTCTTTTCGTACTTAAGTGGGCATTGTGAGTTTTGCATTAAATCCCGACGAAATTTCGTCGTTTCATCGTCAATGTGAAGGTCCAAGGGATAGAGTAAAGCTGTAGTAGTGCATCCGAATCTATTACTGATCTCCCAGGAAACGCTCAAACTACAAACAATGAGAATATTTACTCTACCTGTACTTAAGTCGGCATTGGGTCTTTTGTATTAAATTCCGACGCAATTTCTGTCTTTCATCGGCAATGTGAAGGTCCAAGGGATAGAGTAAAGCTGCAGTATTGCATCGGAGTCTAATACTGATCTAACAGGAAACGCTCAAAGCTAACCTCATACAATGAGAAGATTTACTCCTCTTGTACTTGAGTCGGCATTGTGCCTGTTGTTTTGAATCCCGACGCAATTTCTTTGTTTCATCGTCATTGTGAAGGTTCTAGAGATTGAGTATAGCTGCGGTAGTGCATCGGAATCTAATGCTGATCTCCGAGGAAACGCTCAACGCAAACCTCAAACAATGAGAAGGTTGACTCTATTTGTACACCAGTCCTGCTTGTGCCTTTTGCGTTAAATCCCGACGCATTTTTCTGTGTTTCATCGTCAATGTGAAGGTCCAAGGGATAGATTAAAGCTGCAGTAGTGCACTGGAATGTAGTACTGATCACCCAGGAAACGCTCAAAGCAAACCAGAAACAGTGACAAAGTTTACTGTTCCTGAACTTAAGTCGGCATTGTGCCTTTTCTATTATATCCTGACCAATTTCTGTGTTTCATCCTCAATGTGATGGTCCTAGGGATAGAGTAAAGCTGCAGTAGTGCATCGGAATCTAATCCAGATCTCCCAGGAAACTCTCAAAGCAATCCACCAACTATGAGAAGATTTACTCTTCTAGTACTTAATTCGGCATTTTGCCTTTTATATCAAATCCTGACTCAATCTCTGTGTTTCATTGTCAATGTGAAGGTCCAAGGGATAGAGTAAAGCCGCACTAGTGCATCCGAGTCTAATACTGATCTCCCAGGAAACGCTCAAAGTAAACCGCAAAGAAAATAATATTTACTCTTTTTGTACGTAAGTCGACATTGTGCCTTTTCTATAAAATCCCTACGCAATTTCTGTATTTCATCGTAATGAGAACGTCCAAGGTATAGAGTAAAGCTGCAGTAGTGCATCGGAAACTAATACTGATCTCCCAGGAAACGTTCAATGCAAACCACAAACAATGAGAAGAATTACCCTTCTTGTACTTAAGTCGGCATTGAGTCTTTTCTATTAAATCCCGACGCAATTTCTGTCTTTCATCGTCAGTGGGAAGGTGCAAGGGATAGAGTAAAGCTGCAGTAGTACATCGGAATCTAATATTGATCTCCCAGGAAACGCTCAAAGCAAACCACAAACAATGAGGAAATTTACTCTTCTTGTACTTCAGTCGGCATTGTGTCTTATGTATTACATTATGACGCAAATTCTGTGTTTGATCGTCAATGTGAAAGTCCAAAAGATAAAGTAAAGCTGCAGTAGTGCATCGGAATCTAATACTGATCTCCCTGGAAACGCTCAAAGCAAACCACAAGCAGTGAGAAGATTTTCTCTTCTTGTACTTAAGTCGGCATTGTGCCTTTTGTGTTACATCCCGACGCGATTTCTGTGTATCTTCGTCAATGTGAAGGTCCAACGGATAGAGTAAAGCTGCAGTAGTGCATCGGAATGTAATACTGATCTCCCATGAAACGCTCAAAGCAAACGATGAACAATGAGAAGAATTACTCTTCTAGTACTTAATTCGGCATTTTGCCTTTTTTATTAAATCCCGACTCAATCTCTGTGTTTCATCGTCAATGTGAAAGCCCAAGGGATGCAGTAAAGCTGCACTAGTGCATCCGAGTCTAATACTAAACTACCAGGAAACGCTCAAAGTAAACCACAAACAAAAAATTATTTACTCTTCTTGTACTTAAGTCGACATTGTGGCTTTTGTATAAAATCCCGACGCAATTTCTGTGTTTCATCGTCATTGTGAAGGTCCAAGGTATAGAGTAAAGAAGCAGTAGTGCATCGGAATCTAGTACTAATCTCGCAGGAAACCCTCGAAGCGTACCACGAACAATGAGGAGATTTACTCTTCATGTACTTAAGTCTGCATTGTGCCTTTCGTATTAAATCCCGACGCAATTTCTGAGTTTCATCGTCAATGTGAGGGTCCATGGGACAGAGTAACGCTGCAGTATTGCATTTAAAACTAATATAGATCTCCCAGGAAACGCTCAAAGCAAACCACAAACAATGAGAGGGTTTACTCTTCTTGTACTTAAGTAGGCATTGTGCCTTCGGTATTAAATTCCGACGCAATATCTGTGTTTCATCGTCAATGTGGAGGTCCAAGGGATCGAGTAAAACTGCAGTAGTGGATCGGAATCTAATATTGATGTCCCAGGAAACGCTCAAACAAACCACAATCAATGAGATCATTTCTCCTCTTGTACTTAAGTCGGCATTATGCCTATTGTATTAAATCAAGACGCAATTTCTGTGTTTCATCGTCAATGTGAAGGTCCAAGGGATAGAGTAAAGCTACAGTAGTGCATCGGAATCCAATACTGATCTCCCTGGAGACGCTCAAAGCAACCCACAAACTATGAGAGGATTTACTCTACATGTACTTGAGTCGGCATTGTGCCTTTTGTTTTAAATCCCGACGCAATTTCTGTGTTTCATCGTCAATGTGAAGGTCCGAGGGATACAGTAAGCCTTCAGTTGGGCATCAGAATGTAATTCTGATCTCCCAGGAAACGCTCAAAGGAAACCGCAAACAATGAGAAGATATACTCTTTTTGTTCTTAAGTCGTCGTTGTGCATTTTGTATTAAATCCCGACGCAAATTCTGCGTTTCATCGTCAATGTGAAGGTCCAAGGGATAGAGTAAAGCTGCAGTAGTGCATCGGAATCTAATACTGATCTCCCAGGAAACGCTCAAAGCAAACCAGAAAAAATGAGAACATTTACTTTTCTTGAACCAGGGGCGGCATTGTGCCTTTTGTGTTAAATCCCGACACAAACTCTGTGTTTCAACCTCAATGTGAAAGTCCTAGGAATAGAGTAAAGCTGCAGTAGGGCATCTGAATCTAATACTGATCTCCCAGGAAACGCTCAAAGCAAACCACGAACAATGTGAAGATTGACTATTCTTGTATTTGAGTCGGCATTGTGCCTTATATATAAAACCGCGACGCCATTTCCGTGTTTCATCGTCAATGTAAAGGTCCAAGGGATAGAGTAAAGCTGCAGCAGTGCATCAGAACCTAATACTGATCACCCAGGAAATGCCCAAAGCAAACCACTAACAAAAAGTTTATTTACTGTTCTTGTACATAAGACGACATTGTGCCTTTTGTATTAAATCCCGGTGCAACTTCTGTGTTTCATCGTCAATGTGAAGGTCCAAGGGATAGAGTAATGCTGCAGTAGTGCACCGCAAATGAATACTGATCCCACAGGAAACGCTCAAAGCAAACCACAAACAATGGGAAGATTTACTGTTCTTGTACTTAAGTCGGCATTGTGCATTTTGTATTAAATCCCGACGCAATATCTGTGTTTCATCGTCAATGTGGAAGTCCAAGGGATAGAGTAAATCTGCAGTAGTGCATCGGAATCTTACTGATCTCCCAGGAAACACTCAAACAAAGCACAAACAATGAGAACATGTACTCCTCTTGTACTTAAGTCGGCATTATGCCTTTTGTTTTGAATCCCGAAGCTATTTCTGTGTTCCATCGTCAATGTGAATGTCCAAGGGGTAGAGTAATCATGCAGTAGTGCATCGGAATCTAATACTGATCCCTCTGGAAACGCTCAAAGCACACCAGAAACAATGAGTAGATTTACTCTTCTTGTACTTAAGTCGGATTGTGCCTTTTGTATTAAATCCCGACGCAATTTCTGTGTTTCATCGTCAATGTGAAGGTCCTAGGGATAGGGTAATGCTGCAGTGGTGCATCGGAATCTAATACTGATCTCCCAGCAAACGCCCATAGCAAACCACAAACCCTGAGAAGATTTACTCTTCTTGTACTTAAGTTGGCATTGTGCCTTTTGTGTTAAATCCAGACGCAATTTCTGTGTTTCGTCGTGAATGTGAACGTCCAGGTGATAATACTGATCGCCCTGGAAATGCTCACAGCAAACCACAAACAATGAGAAGATTTCCTCTCCTTGTATTTCAGTCGGCATTGTGCCTTTTGTATTAAATCCCTACGCAATTTTTGTGTTCCATCGTCAATGTGAAGGTCCAAGAGATGGAGTAAAGCTGCAGTAGTGCATCGGGATCTAGTACTGATCTACCAGGAAACGCCCAAAGCAAACCACAAACAATGAGGCGATTTACTCTTCTTGTACTTAAGTCGGCTTTGTGCCATTTGTATTAAATCCCAACGCAGTTTCTATGTTTCATCGTCAATGTGAAGGTCCAAGGGATAGAGACATGCTGCAATAGTGCATCGGAAGCTAATACTGATCTCCCTGGAAACGCTTATAGCAAACCACAAACAATGAGAAGATTTACTCTTCTTGTACTTGAGTCGTCATTGTGCCTTTTGTGTTAAATCCAGACGCAATTTCTGAGTTTCATCGTCAATGTGAAGGTTCAAGGGATAGAGTAAAACTGCAGTAGTGCATCGGAATCTAATAGTGATCTCCCAGGAAACTCTCAAAGCAAACAACTGACAATGAGGAAATTTACTCTTTTTGTACTTAAGTCGGCATTGTGCCTTTTGTGTTAAACCATGACGCAATTTCTGTGTTTCACCGTCATTCTGAAGATCCAAGGGATAGAGTTAAGCTGCAGTAGTGCATCGAAATCTAATACTGATATCCCAGGAAACGCTCAAAGCAAACCACGAACAATGAGAAGATTTACTCATCTTGTACCTAAGTCGGCATTGTGCATTTAATGTTAAATCACGACGAAATTTCTGTGTTTCATCGTCAATGTAAGGTCCAAGGGATAGAGTAAAGCTGCAGTTGTGCATCGGAATCAAATACTGATCTCCCAGGAAACGCTAAAAGCAAAACACAAACAATGAGAAGATTTACTCTTCTTTCACTTAAGTCAGCATTGTGCACTCTGTTTTAAATCCCGACGCAATTTCTGTGTTTCATCGTCAATGTGAAGGTCCATGGGATACAGTAAAGCTGCAGTAGTGCATCGGAATCTAATACTGATCTCCCAGGAAACGCTCAAAGCAAACCTCGAACAATGAGAAGATTTACTCTTCTTGTACTTTTGTCGGCATTGTGCTTTTTGAATTAAACCCCGACGCAATTTCTCTGTTTCATCGTCAATGTGAAGGTCCAAGGGATAGAGTAAAGCCTCAGTAGTGCATCGGAATCTAATACTGATCTCCCAGGAAACGCTGAAAGCAAACCACAAACAATCAGAAGATTTACTCTTCTTCTACTTAAGTCGGCATTGTGCCTTTTGTATTAAATCTCGACAAAATTTCTATGTTTTTTCGTCAATGTGAAGGTCCAAGGGATAGAGTAAAGCTGCAGTAGTGCATCGGAATCTAATACTGATCTTCCAGAAAACTCTCAAAGCAAACCACAAACAAAAAGAGTATTTACTTTTCTTGTACTTAAGTTGACATTGTGCCTTTTGTATTAAATCCCGACGCAAATTCTGTGCTTCATCGTCACTGTGAAGGTCCAAAGGATAGAGTAAAGCCGCAATAGAGCATCAAAATCTAATACTGATCCCAGAGGAAACGCTCAAAGCAAACCACAAACAATGAGAAGATATATTCTTCTTGTACTTAAGTCGGCATTGTGCCCTTTGTTATTAATCCCGACTTAATTTCTGTGTTTCATCGTCAATGTGAAGTTGCAAGGGATAGAGTAAAGCTGCAGTAGTGGATAGGAATCTAATCTGATCTCCCAGGAAACGATCAAAACAAACCTCAAACAATGAGAAGATTTACTCCTCTTGTACTTAAGTCAGCATTGTACCCTTTGTATTAAATCCCGACGCAATTTCTGTGTTTCATAGTCAATGTGAAGGTCCAAGGGGTAGAGTAATGCAGCAGTAGTGCATCCGAAACTAATACTGATCTCCTAGGAAACGCTTAAAACAAACCACAAACAATGAGAAGATTTAGTCTTCTTGTACTTCAGTCGGCATTGTGCCTTTTGTATTAAATCCCGACGCAATTTCTGAGTCTCATCGTCAGTGTAAAGTTCCAAGGGATATAGTGAAGCTGCAGTAGTTATAAAGGCACATTTGCATGCCGTGCGTGAGTTTCCTCGGAAACGCGAAATCTTAATTAAATAATTAATCTGTGAGAAATAAATAAAGCCTATGGCACAGAACTGTAGCGCTGTGTCGCTGATAAAACAAAAACACTATTACGATACTCTTATGTTTGATTAAGGAGAGAGAGGTCTTGGATAAGAGGTGCGGGTAGCACGTATATTTCATTGACTGGCACACCGCCATATTTAATGTTATATAAGATCACTGCGAGTTGCAATCTTACTAGGCACTCGAATCTGTAAAGAATTTATATTTATGAAAGTAAGTAGAATTATTTAACTGTAGGCTTATTCGTTGAATATATCTGATTTAACTAACTGTGTAAACTTTTTATGTTTAGTAGACAGTCACCTCTGTACGACGTATTGACATGGCTGGCAAATTATTCTAATATTGAGATTTAGATTTGAGTCCGCACCTACCGCAGCAGTCTTTGGAAACGATTTAAATACGAAGTCCTATTATTTGAGTCTTATTTCACGGTCAACTACGAATAACATTACATTTACGAAAAAGCCATTGTCAAGCGTCTGATACCGAATAATTAAACGTCACGCAAATATTAATAACAACCAATCACTATCATATCATAATACATAATTAATATTTCATTTTATTTTATTTTATTTATTTTATATTGGCGACTGCGTGTCGGACTTGTTATTTTGTCATTTGTTACATTGTTCTCTTTGTTTCATGTGAAAAATCAACTTTCTGGACCTGGACGTGAATGTATGAGAAATAACAAAGATCTGAAGATATTTTCCAATTCTAAAATTTTGCGGGAAGACGCAATGAAGCTTCCAGCAAAATAAAGTAAGACGCAGCATCTTTGCATTGGCAGGCTTGACCAGACGCATAATTCAGTGTATTAGCTCTTCAGTAGATTCTGTAGTATTTCTTTCGCGCGTAGCAGTTTTCAGTGATAAATTTCATTCTCAGTACTTTTCCTTAAACAATAACTTCTGCAACAATACCAATACACGAGTGTACAATATGGCCAACTTCTGTACGATACGTTGTAACATGGACAGCAGCCATTAACAATAATCCCATATTCAGTTTACATTTTTAAATTAACAAACAGCCATTGTTGCTACGAGCGATTCATGCTCAACTTTATTTTATTTTAGAACCAGTGTCAAACATTAATTTCTTGAAATATATATCACGTGTGGCATGGTCATAACTAGAAAACAATACGCAAAGATGGAACAGCAAAGACATACTATTCAGACGCAATCCGACTCGGACGAGAGACAAGTGTTAGAAAATGACTTTATGACAGCAACCGGTAGTGACGATTCATCAAATATTGACGCAAGTGTTAACGGAAGTTTTGACAATAGGCCGTCCACCACAAAAATTTCAAAGTCTCAGTCAGAGCCCATGTTAATACATGACGTCACGTCTAATGACGCGGCGGGGGCAGAGACCTTGCAAACAGTAAACATTGCCAACCTGTTACAAGTGCTAATGAAACAGAACGCGGAAAACATGGCAACCTTAAAGACACAAAATGACGAAATTAAATCTGACCTCATAGCAATCAAGGCATGTAATGACACTTTGTGTAAACGTGTGGAACTTATAGACGCCACACTGACCAAACAGATGACTGAATTCAGTACGAAATTTTCCAAGCTTAATACGAGACAAGAAAAGACTACAAATGACGTAGCACTTTTACAGACACAATTAAAAAACCTTAATGTCACGTGTGAAGCTCTTACTGAACAAATTCAAACATATCCTTCAGTACACGACAACCTTGAAAAACGAATTACTGATGTGCAGAATAAATTTGACGATGTTGAACAACACCTGACTGACATCTTACAATCTGATGCCACAGCTCATTTTCAAAATATTAATAAAGAATTTCATGATTGGGTAGAGAACAAAGACAAACATTTTGATAGATGCATACGTGAAAATTTACCAACAATTGTGCACGACTCCGTAGCGGAATACATCACTAATAACAAACAGCTGATTAGTGATGCAGTACAATCCGTCACTGCACCCATGAGACAATTCACCGATCAATCACAGTCTGAATGTAACGAAAATATCAGTCAAAATGTACAGTTCAGAAACCAATATACATACGAATGTGACGCACACATACCGCACACAACATACACACAAGAACAAAACACACCACGACAACAACACATACCACAACGTGCAAACACAAACACAAGCAATTATCATGGTAAACTACAGCAACATTATCGTAATTACTCGCCAGCTGAGCATTGCAGTAATTACAGTGGAACAAATTCATATCATAATGCAAAGGAAGAAGAAAGCTTAATAAAACACAGGCAATTTCAGGCTTTTATCCCAGAAAAACGAACCATTCATCCGGTGATTTTTCTTAAATCTTTTAGTAACGAATTTCCACGCACTTGGAGTGACCGGAAAAAGATTTCATATATTGTCGGTTACATCCAAGGCGATGCAGCTGTCTGGGCATACAGTCAAGCTGACGTATGTACCACGTACAGTGAGTTTGAGCGTGCTTTTCTAAACAAATTCTGGTCGCAATCCGTCCAGGAGCGACTCAGAAGACAAATTTTAGAACCTGAAACTTTTAACAGTAAAAATGGTAACTTACGCAGATATTTTGAAAAATACTTGAACATGGGACATTTTTTAGACGAACCAGTCGCAACGCGTGATATACTCCGAGCGTTGAAGGCCAAATTGCCTTTCAACATTAAGGAAAAACTTCTACATATCCCGGATGACGATTCAGATTATTTTTTAACAGCTTTAGATTCGGTTGACATGTTACTTGAAGATCAGCGCTTCGCGCGGCAAAACAGCAGCCACAATGTTTACACTAGTGGTATGCAAAACATGCAGGCTTGCCAACACAATTCTGGCGCGCCCACAGTTGGATACGCGGTACAGAAAAACAGCAAACTCACATGCCGTCTCAATACGGAAATCAAAATCAACACGCGTATTCCAATACAAACAACAATTACAACAGTAATAACACTTCATGCGGCAATCCATACAAAAGGCACCGCGGTAATAACAACAACGGTAACAACGGATACAAATGCAACAACAAAAACACAAACAGAAATAGAAATAATAATAACTACGAGCCAAGACAGCATCAAGGCTGGACTCGTAGCGATCAATACTATCATTCAAATACTGCTTTACCACAGCAGCCACCAGGACAAAATTGGAGCATACCTTACGACCGACAGGTAAGTTATAATGTGCAACAGCAACAACAACCGCAAAAGTTTGGAGATCATAATAGGCAATCTCCGAATGTGAATATAATAGAAATGACACCTGATGCACAACCCCAATCTGTGTCAGTACCTAGTACAAATGATAATCCAACAAACTAGAAACAGTCACTACTTTGCCCCAGGTCGTGGCTGAAGAATTCTTGGGGGGCGACTTCAATGTTAATCAGTTATTTGACACCACAATTGAACAACAAAATATTGATGTGCCTAATAATTCTAAACAAAAGCTACCTGTTTTATTTATGAGATACAACCATAATGACAATACATCAGATAAACTTTTACAAGACAGCACACAATGTCGTTTAAACACAAATGAAATTGTTTTAGCATCTACTACTGGTGTAGTAGGTGGGATTCCAACTACTATTATCTTAGATACAGGTGCAGCTGTGAGCGTTTTGTCTTTTAATTTCTATAAAAAGATGTGTGAATTGGAGCCTGTGAATGAGTTTCCTGCCCAAAACTGTAAAATAACTACCGCTCTAGGTAATAAGTCATGTAGGGTTACAAAGCAAGTTTTTGTAAACGTTAAAATAGGTAATGGAACCGTACAATGGCCATTCCTGGTTGTACAAAACCTTGTGACAAATTGCATATTAGGAATAGATATTATGAGCGAGAAGGACTGCATTATAGACTTCTCCAAAGGTATATGTATTTTAAATGATAAAGGCAGTGTAATTATTATTGATTTGGACAGGAGAACTCTAAAGCACGACAAACACTGTACAGGGTACAAGGTTCAGTTAGTACTTGACAAAGACATTCAAGACATGCAAACACACTCATCTGACACAGAGCTAATGGACTTGAAAACATTGCTTGATCATAAGATAAGTGAAGCTACAGCTCTCAGTGTACATGAACATATAAAACTACAGGAAGTGTTATCCAAATATTTACAAGTTTTTACCAAACGATTAGGTGTTATCAACACGTATGTGTACAAGATTGAAGTTAAGCCTCACAAGATCTTCTACCATAAGACATATAACGTACCGTTATCTCAACGACCTGCTGTGTGGCAAGAATTAAAACAAATGTTAGACTGGAAGGTCATTGAACCATCCACCTCACCTTATTGTAGTCCTCTACTTGTTGTCAAAAAATCAAATGGAAGCATTAGGTTAGTGTTAGACGCACGAGCTATTAATGAAATAATTTTACCGGTTCACACAAAACCTGAAAATTTAGAAGAGCAATTACAGAAATTTCTAGATGCAAAATATTTTTCCACAATAGATCTCGCTAATTCGTTTTGGCAGGTGGGTATCACTCCTGATTCTCGGAAATATACTGCATTTATGTTCGGGGGGCGAACCTATCAGTTTTGTGTTCTACCCTTCGGACTGAATGTCAGCTCTGGGGTATTCATTACAGCCCTGGATACCGTGCTTGGCGACGATTTAGTTGAGACAGTCACACACTATGTAGATGATATACTGATAGCTACACAATCTTGGAATGAACACGTTGACACACTTCAAAGAATTTTAAAAAAATTTGCACAAGCTGGAGTCACAGCCAACCTAAGAAAATCAAAATTTGGTTGCAGTGAGATAAAGTATTTAGGACATATCATTAATTCACAGGGCATACGTCCGGATCCCAGTAAATTAGATGCTATCAGAAACTTTCCTAGCCCTCGAACTAAAAAGCAGTTAAAATCATTCCTTGGGCTATGTTCATTTTTCAGACGTTTTCGCCACAACCACTTTTGAACAGTAAACATCTGCTAAATCTACTCAGAAAGAATCAAGTTTGGATCTGGTCGGAACAGTGCCAGAATGACTTTAATACAATTAAACATGCTTTAGTGAATGCTAACATATTGAGCCATCCAGATTTCAATTTAGATTTTTGTATGACTTGTGACGCTTCACGTACTGGCTTGGGCTGTTGCTTATTTCAAGTTGTAAAGAATAAAGAGGAGGAACAGATAAGAATTATTGGGTTTGCGAGTCGCACTCTAACTGAATGTGAGCGTACATACTCCACTACTGAGTTAGAAACACTTTCCATAGTATGGGCATTCAAGAAATTCAATTATTATTTATTTGGAAAACATACGGTAATTCACACCGATCACCAGGCCCTGACATTTTTGTTAAATTGTAAACTTGTACATCCTAGACTATCACGATAGGCAGTTACACTTCAGAACTACTGTTTTGAAATTAAGTACATAAGAGGTAAGGACAACACCATTGCAGACACTTTGTCTAGACTTCCACAAGGTATGAATGACACCAACAGTGACTTAGAAAATATAAATGACTACAGGATTCTCTTAATGCAAGACAAGCAGTATCACCAATATTATATTGATATGTGCAGAAACATGGCTGAATTACAAAAATCTGATCCTCACTGGTATAAGATAATAACATTACTGGTAGAAAAACACAACCATCCTTTGACTAAGTATTACAAGTTACACAATGATGTGTTATTTTACCGCCGACATCCAAATGCTACTAACTGGTGTGTATGCATTCCCAAAGAGTCTGAACGTAATCTAATTTGGCACACACACTTAGTTTGGGGTCATTATGGGACGAAAAAGTGTTTGGCAAAGCTCAGTACATACTGTTATTTTAGCAATATGAGAAGAAAAATTTATAGGAAACTAAAAACATGTGTCATATGTCAAAAATCAAAACCTCAGAATTTATCCACAAAAACAGATTTACATTCTATTTTACCTAGTAAACCCCTGGAAATTCTGTGTACTGACATCAGTGGACCACATCCAGCAAGCTCTGGAGGCGTCAAATATATCTTAGCTTTTTACGATATATTTTCTAAACATGTAAAACTTTATGCTTTAAAATCCGCCTCTGCAAATGCTATAATACGAAGATTCTCAAGTGATTACCTGACGCACGTGGGAAAACCTAAAGCAATTCTGTCAGATAATGCAGCATACTACTCTGGGTACAAATGGAGAAATTTCTTGAAGGACAATAACATTAAAAGTATATTTATTTCAAAGTTTAGTCC
The DNA here is from genome assembly GCF_021461385.2 of Schistocerca piceifrons. Lineage (NCBI taxonomy): Eukaryota > Metazoa > Arthropoda > Insecta > Orthoptera > Acrididae > Schistocerca > Schistocerca piceifrons. Next base: position 1,125,514,444 of record NC_060139.1, read on the forward strand.
ACAATGTAACGCGACTGAGAGACTTTTCCGAGAACTAAATCGATTCATGAGGACCTATATTTCATCAAAACATACTAATTGGGTGTCCTACCTAAGTCTTTTCGAAGACGTACACAATAACTTAAATATTTACGATACGAATTACACACCTAACGAGATCATGTTCAATTGCAAACAGAACGATCAGTGGATAGAACCATTACCTAAGTTGTCAGACAAGGAAATCACACCTGAACAGAAAATAAAAGAAGTATTGCCTACATTGACACATCACGCACAGATACGAAACAAACATCACACAAACATAATAAAAAGAAAACAAAAATTCAAGGTAGGAATGCTTGTACTACTTCGTACTCATCATAAATCTGTAGCACTCAAACGACGCAACGCTAAGTGGCGTCTGCTATATGAAGGACCTTATATAATTGTTAACATACCGCATCCTGGTGCGTATCTGTTACAACATCCTAGAACTAACAAAATTATTGGGCTATACGCACACCGAGATCTTAGAGCATTTCATGCCAAATAATGTCAAAGTCATACCCATGAAAACATTGCTAAGCAACTCGCAAAACTCTGTTTGCTACAACACAGATAATAAGCAGTATAGAAATTTTCATTTCAGCGGTTCCAGTGACGCAGTTGAAGACAAAAGAACTTTTCTTTCAACGCCGCGGCACCACCGAGAAGACTGAATATTAAAGTAAAATTTATGATTACGTAGCAGTGAATGATATATACATTTTTCACGGAACATTTGTGACTGTAGGTACCACTGACTTGGTATGACACCTGACGAACCGACAGACGTCATCTGTGAAGCGATCTTTTACTTCGAGAAATAGATTAGACGCACATCTCTCAGCTAGAAAAGCATCTACCAGTAGCCAAGGCCACACAGACACTATACACACACGCACAAAACGCGAGGAATCTAACAGCTTTACGTCTCTTATTATTTTGAATATTTATTGAGTAGTGGAAACGCCTGGTCTTGCCTACTGATGTAATGAATGTTGTGTCTAACCTATCTTAATTTCAGATGACATCACAAAAAACATCGATAAAATCCCAGCAAAACCGTTAAAGAGGACGTAAGTATCTGCAATCCATGTAATCAAATGTGACACAATGTAATAATTTATAGCTATGTAATAATGATGAAAACATGTTTATGTGTAACTGTATTATGTTTATGCTAAGAAAATATGTGACGTGTATATGTATGATTACTTATGTTTTTTTTTAACTGATGTATAATGTAACTGTTACTGTGTGAAAATTTGAACGATAACGAGTGCCAAAATGTGGAAAACTTTAAAAAAAAAAAAAATGCGTAGTGAACCACTGTTCACGGACATTAACGTACATTACTAAGTCTGCAAATACGCAGAAACCTATGTGAAAGAAACTGTTAATGACATTCATGATGCATTGTACCTTTGTAAACGCGATGAACGATTTCTTCGATGAGTAACTACGAACATTTAGGTGAGCTATATTTAAAAAAAAAAAAAAAACTGAATATGTGAAGTGCATAATTCGTGCATCGTCTAGTGACATTACTACAGTACCCAACTTCAAGATGTTAACTGGATTAAATGGACACAAAGTGCCTGTCCAGAAAACAACACGACGGGTGGAAGAATTCTGGTTGGAACTTCAGGGAATGAAATGTTCTCGAAATGTGACGGACACTCTTACCTGGACTGTCCAAGGATCGACGCCAGCTATGTGCCGTCTGAGGTTCTGCAACCAAGCTTCCACGGAATATCGAAAACGAACTGCATATGGACTAATTACTCGACGGGTCACGTCTGATCTGTAATAAACAATGCTTTTTGTCACAACGAACTGCATCACAACGACTATAATGGAAATAGGAAATGGACATGCTTATGTATCAATCACGTTGTTATACAGCGATGTTACTGTGATCAAAAAACTTTACCACGACGACACTAACCTGTGAAACAGTACTGTGCAGTAGATGAATATAAACTGTAATAACGACACGATGTGTATAGGTCAACGCACCTGAAACAACAGAACATTTTTCGTTGAAGCATTTCATTGCAATGCTATGTAACTAAGAACATTCAAGAATCTAAAGTTGTATTGTATTATAACAAATATTGTAATTTTAAAACTAAGTTACCTGTCATAGAATGTAGTCTTCATATGTAATCTTGGTGGAATATTTTCTTCGTGCAACGACTAAGAAATGCGCTCGCACACGAACAATATGAACAGCAATACTGTGCCGCGTGATCTAAATTTACGAAATAACGGCAGTGCCGTAGTTACACAGACGCTTCTACGCATGCGCGCACTCTGTTTTGCCAACATAAGAACTTTTTCGGCGCACGCGCGTCATTCAAATTTTGTATGTAATATACAGTATAATGTAAGTCATGTAAATAGTTGTAGATAACTTAGATTTTCTTGTGCCTTTAGGTGAATTGCTCGCCTGCAGGTGTGTCCTTTCGCCTCGCAATTCAGGGGGCAATATAAAGGCACATTTGCATGCCGTGCGTGAGTTTCCTCGGAAACGCGAAATCTTAATTAAATAATTAATCTGTGAGAAATAAATAAAGCCTATGGCACAGAACTGCAACGCTGTGTCGCTGATAAAACAAAAACACAATTACGATACTCTTATGTTTGATTAAGGAGAGAGAGGTCTTGGATAAGAGGTGCGGGAAGCACGTATATTTCATTGACTGGCACACCGCCATATTTAATGTTATATAAGATCACTGCGAGTTGCAATCTTACTAGGCACTCGAATCTGTAAAGAATTTATATTTATGAAAGTAAGTAGAATTATTTAACTGTAGGCTTATTCGTTGAATATATCTGATTTAACTAACTGTGTAAACTTTTTATGTTTAGTAGACAGTCACCTCTGTACGACGAATTGACATGGCTGGCAAATTATTCTAATATTGAGATTTAGATTTGAGTCCGCACCTACCGCAGCAGACTTTGGAAACGATTTAAATACGAAGTCCGATTATTTGAGTCTTATTTCACGGTCAACTACGAATAACATTACATTTACGAAAAAGCCATTGTCAAGCGTCTGATACCGAATAATTAAACGTCACCCAAATATTAATTACAACCAATCACTATCATACCATAATACATAATTAATATTTTATTTTATTTTATTTTATTTATTTTATATAGTGCATCGGATTCAAATACTGATGTACCAGGAACCGCTCAAAGCAAACCACAAACTATGAGAAGATTTACTCATCTAATACATAAGTCGGCATTTGGCCTTTTGTTTTAAATCCCGACGCAATTTCTCTCTTTCATCGGCAATGTGAAGGTCCAAGGGATAGGGTAAAGCTGCTGTAGTTCATCGGAATCTAATACTGATCTCCCAGGAAACGCTCAAAGCAAACCACAAAAGAAACAACATTTAATCTTCTTGTACTTAAGTCGACATTGTGCATTTTGTATTAAATCCCGACGCAATTTCTGTGTTTCATCGTAAATGTGAAGGTAAAAGGGATTGAGTAAAGCAGCAGTAGTGCATCGGAATGTGTTACTGATCTCCCAGGAAACGCTCAAAGCAAACCTCAAACAATAGAAGATTTAATCCTTTTGTACTTAAGTAGGCATTGTGCCTTTTGCATTAAATCCCGTCGTAATTTCGACGTTTCATCGTCAATGCGAAGGGCCAAGGGATAGAGTGAAGCTGCAGTGGTGCATCGGAATCTAATGCTGATCTCCCAGGAAACGCTCGAAGCAAACCACAAACAATGAGAAGATTTACTCCTTTTGAACTTAATTCGGCATTCTGCCTTTTGTATTAAATGCCGCGCAAACTCTGTGTTTTATTGTCAATGTGAGGGTCCTAGGGATAGAGTAAAGATGCAGTAGTGCATAGGAATCTAATACTGAACTCCCAGGAAACGCTCAAAGCACACCTCGAACAATGAGAGGATTTACTATTCTTGAACTTAAGTCGGCATTGTGCCTTTTGTATTATATCCCGACGCAATTTCTGTGTTTCATCGTCAATGTGAAGGTCCAAGGTACAGAGTAAAGCTGCAGTAGTGCATCAGAATCTAATAATTATCTCCCAGGAAACGCTTAAAGCAAACCTCAAACAATGAGAAGATTTAATCTTCTTGTACACAAGTCAGAATTTTGCCTTTTGTGTAAATCCCCACGCAATTACTGTGTTTCATCGGCAGTGGGAAGCTTCAAGGGATAGAGAAAAGCTGCAGTAGTTCATCGGAATATAATACTGATCTCCCAGGAAACGTTCAAAGCAAACCACAAATAATGATAAGAAAGACTCTCTTTGTACTTAAGTCGGCATTCTGCTCTTTGTATTAAATCCCGAGGCAATTTCTGTGTTTCATTGTCAATGTGAAGGTCCAAGGGATAGAGTAAAGCTGCAGTAGTTTATCGGAATCTAATTCTGATCTCCCAGGAAACGCTTAAAGTAAACCACAAACAATGAGAAGATATACTCTTCTTGTACTTAAGTCGGCATTGTGCCTTTTGTATTAAATCCCGACGCAATTTCTGAGTTTCATCGTCAATGTGAAGGCCCAAGAGATAGAGTAAAGCTGCAGTAGTTTGTCGGAATCTAATCCTGATCTCCCAGCAAACGCTCAAAGCAAACCACAAACAATGAGAAGATATACTCTTCTTGTACTTAAGGCGGCATTGTGCCTTTTGTATTAAATTCCGACGCAATTTCTGTGATTCAACTTCAATGTGAAGGTCCAAGGTATAGAGTAAGCTGCAGTATTGCATCGGAGTCTAATACTGATCTAACAGGAAACGCTCAAAGCAAATCTCAAACATTGAGAAGATTCACTCTTCCTCTACTTGAGTCGGCATTGTGCCCTTTGTTTTGAATCCCGACGCAATTTCTGTGTTTCATCGTCAACCTGACGATCCAAGGGATAGAGTAAAGTTGCAGTGGTGCATCGGAATCTAATACTGATCTCACAGAAAACGCTCAAGGCCAATCAAAAACAATGAGAAGATTTTCTCTTCTTGTACTTAAGTCGGCATTGTGCCTTCTGTATTAAATCCCGACGCAATTTCTGTGTTTCATCGTCAATGTGAAGGTCCAAGGGATACAGTAAAGCTGCAGTAGTGCATCGCAATCTAGTACTGAAATCCCAGGAAACGCTCAAAGCAAACAACAAACAATGAGAAGATTTACTCTTTTTGTACTAAAGTCGGCATTGTGCCTTTTGTATTGAAACCGACGAAATATCTGTGCTTCATCGTCAATGTGAAGGCCCAAGGGATAGGGTAAAGCTGCAGTAGTGCATCGAAATCTAATACTGATCTCCCAGGAATGCTCGTAGCAAACCACAAACAATGAGAAAATTAACTCTTCTGGTACTTATGTCGTTATGGTGCCTTATGTATTAAATCCCGACGCAATTTCTGTGCTTTATCGTCAATGTGAAGGTCCATGGGATAGAGTAATGCTGCAGTGGTGCATCGGAAACTAATTGTCATCTCCCAGGAAACGCTCAAAGGAAACCACAAACAATGAGAAGATTTACTCTTCTTGTACTTAAGTCGGCATTGTGCCTTATGTATTAAATCCCGACGCAATTTCTGTGTTTCATCGTCAATCTGAAGGTCCATGGGATAGAGTAAAGCTGCAGTAGTGCATCGGAATCTAATTCTGATCTCCCAGGAAACGCTCAAAGCAAACCACAAAGTATGAGAAGATTTACTCTTCTTGTACTTAAGTCGGCATTGTGCCCTTTGTATTAAATCCCGACGTAATTTCTGAGGATCATCGTCAATCTGAAGGTCCATGGGATAGAGTAAAGCTGCAGTAGTGCATCGGAATCTAATTCTGATCTCCCAGGAAACGCTCAAAGCAAACCACAAAGTATGAGAAGATTTACTCTTCTTGTACTTAAGTAGGCATTGTGCCCTTTGTATTGAATCCCGACGCAATTTCTGAGGATCATCGTCAGTCTGAAGGTTCAAGGGATAGAGTAAAGCTCAATAGTGCACCGGAATCTATTACTGATCTCCCAGGAAACGCTCAAAGCAAACCACAAACAATGAGAATATTTACTCTACTTGTTCTTAAGTCGGCATTGTGTCTTTTGTATTAAATTCCGACGCAATTTCTGTATTTCATCGTCAATGTGAAGGTCCAAGGCATAGAGTAAAGCTGCAGTAGTGCATCGGAATCGAATACTGATCGCCCAGGAAACGCTCAAAGCAAACCACAAACAATGAGAAGATATAGTCATCTAATACGTAAGACGGCATTTTGCCTTTTGTTTTAAACCCCGACGCAATTTATCTGTTTCATCGGCTATATGAAGGACTAATGGATTGAGTAAAGCTGCTGTAGTGCATCGGGATCTAATACTGATCTCCTAGGAAACGCTCAAACCAAACCACAAAAGAAACAACATTTACTCTTCTTGTACTTAAATCGACTTTGTGCATTTTGTATTATATCCTGACTCAATTTCTGTGTTTCATCGTCAATTTGAAGGTAAAAGGGATTGAGTAAAGCAGCAGTTGTGCATCGGAATGTGTTACTGATCTCCCAGGAAACGCTCAAAGCAGACCACAAACAATGGGAAGATTTACTCTTTTTGTACTTAAGTAGGCATTGTGCCTTTTGCATTAAATCCCGTCGTAATTTCGACGTTTCATCGTCAATGTGAAGGGCCAAGGGATAGAGTAAAGCTGCAGTGGTGCATCGGAATCCAATGCTGATCTCCCAGGAAACGCTCAAAGCAAACCACAAACTTCATTCGGCATTCTGCCTTTTGTATTAAATGCCGCGCAAACTCTGTGTTTTATCGTCAATGTGAGGGTCCTAAGGATAGAGTAAAGATGCAGTAGTGCATAGGAATCTAATACTGAACTCCCAGGAAACGCTCAAAGCACACCTCGAACAATGAGAGGATTTACTATTCTTGAACTTAAGTCGGCATTGTGCCTTTTATATTAAATCCCGACGCAATTTCTATGTTTCATCGTCAATGTGAAGGCCCAAGGGATAGAGTAAAGCTGCAGTAGTTTGTCGGAATCTAATTCTGATCTCCCAGGAAACGCTCAAAGGAAACCATAAACAATGAGAAGATATACTCTTCTTGTACTTAAGTCGGCATTGTGCCTTTTGCATTAAATTCCGACGCAAGTTCTGTGTTTCATCGTCAATGTGATGGTCCAAGGGATAGAGTAAAGCTGCAGTAGTTTATCGGAATCTAATTCTGATCTCCCAGGAAACGCTCAAAGCAAACCACAAACAATGAGAAGATATCCTCTTCTTGTACTTAAGTCGGCATTGTGCCTTTTGTATTAAATCCCGACGCAATTTCTGTGTTTCATCGTCAATGTGAAGGCCCAAGGGATAGAGTAAAGCTGCAGTAGTTTGTCGGAATCTAATTCTGATCTCCCAGGAAACGCTCAAAGGAAACCATAAACAATGAGAAGATATACTCTTCTTGTACTTAAGTCGGCATTGTGCCTTTTGCATTAAATTCCGACGCAAGTTCTGTGTTTCATCGTCAATGTGAAGGTCCAAGGGATAGAGTAAAGCTGCAGTATTGCATCGGAGTGTAATACTGATCTAACAGGAAACGCTCAAAGCAAATCTTAAACATTGAGAAGATTCACTCTTCTACTACTTGAGTCGGCATTGTGCCCTTTGTTTTGAATCCCGACGCAATTTCTGTGTTTCATCGTCAATCTGACGATCCAAGGGATAGAGTAAAGCTGCAGTGGTGCATCGGAATCTAATACTGATCTCACAGAAAACGCACGAGGCCAATCACAAACAATGAGAAGATTTTCTCTTCTTGTACTTAAGTCGTCATTTTGCCTTCTGTATTAAATCCCGACTCAATTTCTGTGTTTCATCGTCAATGTGAAGGTCCAAGGGATACAGTAAAGCTGCAGTAGTGCATCGCAATCTAATACTAATCTCCCAGGAAACGCTCAAAGCAAACCACAAACAATGAGAAGATTAACTCTTCTGGTACTTATGTCGTTATTGTGCCTTATGTATTAATTCCCGACGCAATTCCTGTGTATCATCGTCAATGTGAAGTTCCAAGGAATAGAGTAAAGCTGCAGTAGTTCATCGGAATCTAATACTGATCTCCAAGGAAACGCTCAAAGCAAACCACAAACAAAAAGAATATTTACCTTTCTTGTACTTAAGTCTACATTGTGCCTTTTGTATTAAATCCCGATGCAATATCTGTGTTTCATCGTCACTGTGAAGGTCCAAGGGTTAGAGTAAAGGCGCAATAGTGCATCGGAATCTAATACTGATCCCAGAGGAAACGTTCAAAGCAAACCACAAACAATGAGACGATTTACTCTTCTTGTACTTAGGTTGACATTGTGCTTTTGTAATTAATCCCGACGCAATATCTGTGTTTCATCTTCAATGTGAAGGTCCAAATAATAAAGTAAATCTGCTGTAGTGTATCGGAATCTAATACTGATCTCCCAGGAAACGCTCAAAGCAAACCACAAACAATGAGAAGATTAACTCTTCTGTTACTTATGTCGTTATTGTGCCTTATGTATTAATTCCCGACGCAATTCCTGTGTATCATCGTCAATGTGTAGTTCCAAGGGATAGAGTAAAGCTGCAGTAGTTCATCGGAATCTAATACTGATCTCCCAGGAAACGCTCAAAGCAAACCACAAACAATGAGAAGATATACTCTTCTTGTACTTAAGGCGGCATTGTGCCTTATGTATTAAATCCCGACGCAATTTCTGTGTTTCATCGTCAATCTGAAGGTCCATGGGATGGAGTAAAGCTGCAGTAGTGCATCGGAATCTAATACTGATCTCCCAGGAAACGCTCAAAGCAAACCACAAAGTATGAGAAGATTATCTCTTCTTGTACTTAAGTCGGCATTCTGCCTTTTGTATTAAATCCCGACGCAATTTCGTCGTTTCATCGTCAATGGGGACGTCCAAGGGATAGGGTAAAGCTGTAATAGTGCATCGAAATCTATTACTGATCTCCCAGGAAACGCTCAATGCAAACTACAAACAATGAGAGTATATACTCTCCTTGTACTTAAGTCGGCATTGTGTCTTTTGTATTAAATTCCGACGCAATTTCTGTGTTTCATCGTCAATGTGAAGTTCCAATGGATAGAGTAAAGCTGCAGTAGTGCATCGGAATCAAATACTGATCTCCCAGGAAACGCTCAAAGCGAACCGCAAACAATGAGAAGATTTACTCATGTAATACATAAGTCGGCATTTTGCCTTTTGTTTTAAATCCCGACGCAATTTCTGTGTTTCATCGGCATTGTGAAGGTCCAAGGGATATAGTAAAGTTGCAGTATTGCATCGGAGTCTAATACTGATCTAACAGGAAACGCTCAAAGCAAACCTCAAACAATGAGAATATTTACTCTTCTCGTACTTGTGTCGGCATTGTGACTTTTGTTTTGAATGCCGACGCTATTTCTGTGTTTCATCGTCAATCTGAAGATCCAAAGGATAGAGTAGAGCTGCACTGGAGCATCGGAATCTAATACTGATCTCCCAGAAAACGCTCAAAGCAAACCACAAACAATGAGAAGCTTTTCTCTTCTTGTACTTAAGTCGGCACTGTGCCTTTTGTATTAAATCCCGACGCAATTTCTGTGTTTCATCGTCAATGTGAAGGTCCATGGGATAGAGTAAAGCTGCATTAGTGCATCGCAATCTAATACTGATCTCCAAGGAAACGCTCAAAGCAAACTACAATCAATGAGAAGATTTTCTCTTCTTCTACTTAAGTCGACATTCTGCCATTTTTATTAAATCCCGACGCAATTTCTGTGTCTCATCGTCAATGTGAAGGTACAAGGGATGGAGTAAAGCTACAGTAGTGCATCGGAATCTAATACTGTTCTCGCAGGAAACGCTCAAAGCAAGCCACAAACAATGAGAAGATTTACTTTTCTTGTACTTAAGTAGGCATTGTGCCTTTTGCATTAAATCCCGACGCAATTTCGGCGTTTCATCGTCGATGTGTAGGTCCAAGGAATAGAGTAAAGCTGTAGTAGTGCACCGGAATCTATTACTGATCACCAAGGAAACGCTCAAAGCAAACGACAAACAATGAGAATATTTACTCTACTTGTACTTAAGTCGGCATTGTGTCTTTTGTATTAAAATCCGACGCAATTTCTGTGTTTCATCGTCAATGTGAAGTTCCAAGGGATAGAGTAAAGCTGCAGTTGTGCAACGGAATCTAATACCCATCTCCCAGGAAACGCTCGAAGCAAACCACAAACAATGAGAAGATTTTATCTTCTTGTACTTACGTCGGCATTATGCTTTTTGCATTATATCCCGACGCAATTTCTGTGTTTCATCGACTATGTGAAGGTCCAAGGGATAGAGTAAAGCTGCAGTGGTGCATCGGAATCTAATACTGATCTCCCAGAAAACACTCAAAGCAAACCTCCTAACAATGAGAAGATTTTCTCTTCTTTCACTAAAGTCGGCATTTTGCCTTTTGTATTAAATCCCGACGCAATTTCCGTGTTTCATCGTCAATGTGAAGGTCCAAAGGATAGCGTAAAGCTGCAGTATTGCATCGGAGAATAATACTGATCTACCAGGAAAAGCTCAAAGCAAACCTAAAACAATGAGAAGATTTACTCTTCTTTTACTTGGGTCGGCATTGTACCTTTTAATTATGAATCCCGACGCAAATTCTGTGTTTCATCGTCAATCTGAAGATCCAAGGGATAGATTAAAGCTGCAGTAGTGCATCGGAATCCAATACTGATCTCCCAGGAAACGCTCCTAGCAAACCACAAACAATGAGAGAATTAACTCTTCTGGTAGTTAAGTCGGCATTGTGCCTTATGGATTAAATCCCGACGCAATTTCAGTGTTTCATCTTCCATCTGAAGGTCCAAGGGATATAGTAAGGCTGCAGTAGTGCATCGGAATCTAATACTGATCTCCCAGGAAACGCTCAAAGCAAACCACAAACAATGAGAAGATTTTCTCTTCTTCTACTTAAGTCGGCGTTCTGCCTTATGTATTAAATCCCGACGCAATTTCTGTGCTTCATCGTCAATCTGAAGGTCCAAGGGATAGAGTAATGCTACAGTAGTGCATCGGAAACTAATTGTCATCTCCCAGGAAACGCTTAAAACAGACCACAAACGATGAGAAGATTTACGCATCTTGTACTTGAGTCGGTATTGTGCCTTTTGTATTAAATCCCGACGCAATTTCTGAGTTTCATCGTCAGTGTGAGGGTACAAGGGATAGAGTAAAGCTGCAGTAGTGCATCGCAATCTAATACCGATCTCCCAGGAAACGCTCAAAGGAAATCACAAACAATGAGAAGATTTACTCTTCTTGTACTTAAGTCGGCATTGTTCCTTATGTATTAATACCCGACGCAATTTCTATGTTTCATCGTCAATGTGAAGGTCCAAGCGATAGAGTAATACTGCAGTAGTGCATCGGAATCTAATAATGATCTCCCAGGTAACACTCTAAGCAAACCACAAAGACTGGCAAAATTTACTCTTCTTGTACTTAAGTAAGCATTGTGCCTTTTGTATTAAATACCGACGAAATTTCTGTGCTTCATCGTCAATGAGAGGGTCCAAGGGATAGAGTGACGCTGCAGTAGTGCATCGGAATCTAATACTGATCTCCCAGGGAACGCTCAAAGCACACCACGAACGATGAGAGGATATACTATTCTTGTACATAAGTCGGCATTGTGCCTTTTATATTAAATACCGACGCAATATCTGTGTTTCATCGTCAATGTGATGGCCCAAGGAATAGGGTAAAGCTGCAGTAGTGCATCGGAATCTAATACTGATCTCCCAGGAAACGCTCAAAGCAAACCACAACAATGAGAAGATTTACTTTTCTTGAACTGAAGTTGGCATTGAGCCTTTTGTAATTATTACCGAAGCAATTTTTGTGTTTCATCGTCAATGTGAAGGTCCAAATGATAGAGTAAAGCTGCAGTAGTGTATCGGAATCAAATACTGATCTCCCAGGAAACGATCAAAGAAAACCACAAACAATGAGAAGATTTACTCTTCTTGTACTTATGTCGGCATTGTGCTTTTGCATTAAATCCCGACGCAATTTCTGTGTTTCATCGTCAATGTGAAGGTGCAAGGTATAGAGTAAAGCTGCAGTAGTGCATCGGAATCTAATACTGATCTCCTTGGAAACGCTGAAAGCATACCACAAACAATGAGAAGATTTACTCTTCTTGTACATAAGTCAGCATTGTGCCTTTTGTATTAAATCCCGTAGCAATTTCTGTGTTACATCGTCAATGTGAAGGTCCAAGGGATAGAGTAATGCTACAATAGAGCATCGGAAACTATTACTGATCTCCCAGGAATCGCTCAAATAAAACCACAAACAATGAGAAGATTTACTCTTCGTGTACTTGAGTCGGCAATGTGCCTTTTGTTTTGAATCCCGACGCAATTTCTGTGTTTCATCGTCAATCTGAAGATCCAAGGGATAAAATAAAGCTGCAGTGGTGCATCGGAATCTAATACTGATCTCCCAGGAAACGCTCAAAGTAACCACAAACAATGAGAAGATTTACTCTTTTTGTACATAAGTCGGCATTGTGCCTTTTGTATTAAGACCGACGAATTATTTGTGCTTCATCGTCAGTGTGAAGGTCCAAGGGATAGAGTAAAGCTGCCGTAGTGCATCGGAATATAATACTGATCTCCCAGGAAGCGCTCAAATCAAACCACAAACAAAAAGAATATTTACCTTTCCTGTACTTAAGTCGACATTGTGCTTTTCGTATTAAATCCCGACGCAATTTCTATGCTTCATCGTCACTGTGAAGGTCCAAAGGATAGAGTAAAGGTCCAATAGTGCATCGGAATCTAATACTGATCTCCCAGGTAACACTCTAAGCAAACCACAAAGAATGAGAAGATTTACTCATCTTGTACTTAAGTCGGCGTTATCCCTATTGTATTAAATACCGACGAAATTTCTGTGCTTCCTCGTCAATGAGAGGGTCCAAGGGATAGAGTGACGCTGCAGTAGTGCATCGGAACCTAATACTGATCTCCCAGGAAACGCTCAAAGCACACCACGAACAATGAGACGATTTACTCTTCTTGTACTTAAGTCGGTATTGTGCCCTTTGTATTAAATCCCGACGCAATTTCTGAGTTTCATCATCAGTGTGAAGGTTCAAGGGATAGAGTAAAGCTGCAGTAGTGCTTCGGAATCTAATACCGATCTCCCAGGAAACGCTCAAAGCAAACCACTAACAGTGAGAAGATTTACTCTTCTTGTACTTAAGTCAGCATTCTACCTTTTTGTATTAAATCCCGACGAAATTTCTGTGTTTCATCGTCAATGTGAAGGTACAAGGGAAGGAGTAAAGCTACAGTACTGCATCGGAATCTAATACTGATCTCGCCAGAAACGCTCAAAGCAAGCCACAAACAATGAGAAGATTAATTCTTCTTGTTCTTACGTCGGCATTGTGCCTTTTGCATTATATCCCGATGCAATTTCTGTGTTTCATCGTCAATGCGAAGGTCCACGGGATAGAGAAAAGCTACAGTGGTGCATCGGAATCAAATACTGATCTCCCAGGAAACGATCAATGCACACCACGAACAATGAGAGGATGTACTATTCTTGTACATAAGTCGGCATTGTGCTTTTTGTATTAAATCCCAATGCAATATCTGTGTTTCATCGTCAATGTGAAGGTCCAAGGGATAGAGTAATGCTACAGTAGTGCATCGGAAACTAATACTCATCTCCCAGGAAACGCTCAAAACAAACCACAAACAATGAGAAGATATACTCATCTAATACATAAGTCGGCATTTTGCCTTCTGTTTTAAATCCCGACGCAATTTCTGTGTTTCATCTGCAATGTGAAAGTCCAAGGGATGGAGTAAAGCTGCAGTAGTGCATCGGGATCTAATACTGATCTCCCAGGAAACGCTCAAAGCTAACCACAAAAGAAACAACATTTACTCTTCTTGTACATAAGTCGACATTGTGTACTTTGTATTAAATCCCGACGCAATTTCCGTGCTTCATCGTCCATTTGTAGGTCCAAGGGATAGAGTAAATCTGCATTAGTGCATCTAAATCTAATACTGATCCCACAGGAAACGCTCAAAGCAAACCACAAACATTGTGAAGATGTACTCTTCATGTACTTAAGTCGGCATTGCGCTTTTGTAATTAATCACGACGCAATATCTGTGTTTTAACGTCAATGTGAAGGTCCAAGGGACAGAGTAACACTGCAGTAGTGTATCGGAATCGAATGCTGATCTCCCAGGAAACGCACAAAGCATAACACAAACAATGAAAAGATTTACTCTACTTGTACTTAAGTCGGCTTTGTGAGTCTTGTATAAAATCCCGACGCAATTTCTGTGGTTCATCTTCAATGAGAAGGTCCAAGGGTTAGAGTAAAGCTGCGGTAGTGCATTGGAATCTAATACTGATCTCCCAGGAAACGCTCAAAGCTAACCACAAAAGATACAACATTTACTGTTCTTGTACTTAAGTCGACATTGTGTACTTTGTATTAAATCCCGACGCAATTTCTGTGTTTCATCTTCAATGTGAAGGTCCAAGCGACAGAGTAAAGCTGAAGTTGTGCATCGGAATCTGATAATGATCTCCCAGAAAACGATCAAAGCAATCACAAAAATTGAGAGGATTTACTCTGCTTGCACTCAAGCTGCCATTCTGCGTTTTGTATTAAATCCCGACTCAATTTCTGCGTTTCATCGTCAATGTGAAGGTGCAAGGGATGGAGTAAAGCTACAGTAGTGCTTCGGAATCTAATACTGATCTCGCAGGAAACGCTCAAAGCAAGCCACAAACAATGAGAAGATTTATTCTTCTTGTACTTACGTCGGCATTGTGCCTTTTGCATTATATCCCGACGCAATTTCTGTGTTTCATCGTCAATGTGAAGGTCCAGGGGATAGAGTAAAGCTGCAGTGGTGCATCGGAATCTAATACTGATCTCCCAGGGAATGCTCAAACCAAACCACAAACAATGAGAAGATTTACTCTTCTTGTACTTAAATCGGCATTGTTCCTTCTGTATTATTTCGCGACGCAATTTTTGTGTTTCATCGTCAATGTGAAGGTCCAAGGGATAGAGTTAAGCTGCAGTAGTGCTTCGCAATCTAATACTGATCTCCCAGTAATCGCTCAAAACAAACCAGAAACAATGAGAAGATTTACTCTTTTTGTACTTATGTGGGCATTGTGCCTTTTGCATTAAATCCAGACGAAATTTCGTCGTTTCATCGTCAATGTGAAGGGCCAAGGGATAGAGTAAAGCTGTAGTAGTGCATAGGAATCTATTACTGATCTCCCAGGAAACGCTCAAAGCAAACTACTAACAATGAGAATATTTACTCTACCTGTACTTAAGTCGGCATTGTGTCTTTTGTATAAAATTCCGACGCAATTTCTGTGTTTCATCGTCAATGTGAGATTCCAAGGGATAGAGTAAAGCTGTGGTAGTGCATCGGAATCTAACTCCGATCTCCCAGTAAACGCTCAAAACAAACCACGAACAATGAGAACATATACTCTTTTTGTACGTAAGTGGGCATTGTGCCTTTTGCATTAAATCCTGACGCAATTTCGTCGTTTCATCGTCAATATGAAGGGCCAAGGGATAGAGTAAAGTTGTAGTAGTGCATAGGAATCTATTACTGATCTCCCAGGAAACGCTCAAAGCAAACCTCAAACAATGAGAAGATTTACTCTTCTTGTACTTGAGACGGCATTGTGCCTTTTGTTTTGAATCCCGACGCAATTTCTGTGTTTCATCGTCAATCTGAAGATCCAAGGGATAAATTAAAGCTGCAGTGGTGCATCGGAATCTAATACTGATCTCCCAGAAAACGCTCAAAGTAAACCACAAACAATGAGAAGATTTACTCTTTTTGTGCTTATGTCGGCATTGTGCCTTATGTATTAAATACCGACGATATTTCTGTGTTTCATCGTCAATGTGAAGGTCCATGCGATAGAGTAAAGCTGCAGTAGTGCATCGGAATCTGATAATGATCTCTCAGGAAACGCTCAAAGCAAATCACAAAAATTGAAAGGATTTACTCTGCTTGTACTCAAGTTACCATTCTGCCTTTTGTATTAAATCGCGACGCAATTTCTGTGTTCCATCGACAATGTGATAGTCCAAGTGATAGAGTAAAGCTGCTGTAGTGCATCGGAATCTTATTCTGATCTCCCAGGCAACACTCTAAGTAAACCACAAAGAATGAGAAAATTTACTCTTCTTGTACTTAAGTCGGCATTGTCCCTTTTGTATTAAATACCGACGATATTTCTGTGCTTCCTCGTCAATGAGAGGGTCCAAGGGATAGAGTGACGCTGCAGTAGTTCATCGGAATCTAATACTGATCTCCGAGGAAACGCTCAAAGCAAACCACAAACTATGAGAAGATTTACTCTTCTTGTACTTAAGTTGGCATTGTGCCTTTTGTATTAATCTAGACGCAATTTCTGTTTTCCATAGTCAATGTGAAGGTCCAAGGGGTAGAGTAACACTGCAGTAGTGTATCGGAATCGAATGCTATTCTCCCAGGAAACCCACAAAGCAAACCACAAACAATGAGACGATTTACTCTACTTGTACGTAAGTCCTCATTGTGCAACTTGTATAAAATCCCGACCTAATTTCTGTTTCTCATCGTCAATGTGAAGGTCCAAGGGATAGCGTAAAGCTGCAGTATTGCATCGGAGTCTAATACTGATCTATTAGGAAACGCTCAAAACAAACCTCAAACAATGAGACGATTTACTCTTCTTGTACTTATGTTGGCATTGTGCCTTTGTAATTAATCCCGACGCAATATCTGTGCTTCATCGTCAGTGTGAAGGTCCAAATGATAGAGTAAAGCTGCAGTAGTGTATCGGAATCTAATACTGATCTCCCAGGAAACGCTCAAAGCAAACCACAAACAATGAGAAGATATACTTTTCTTGTATTTAGGTCGGTATTGTGCCTTTTATATTAAATCCCAAGGCAATTTCTGTGTATCATCGTCATTGTGATGTTCCAAGGGATAGAGTAAAGCTGCAGTAGGTCATTGGAATCTAATACTGATCTCCCAGGAAACGCTCAAAGTAAACCACAAAGAATGAGAAGATATACTCTTCTTGTACTTAAGTCGGTATTGTGCCTTTTGTATTAAATCCCGACGCAATTTCTGTGTTTCATCGTCAATGTGAAGGTCCAAGGGAAAGCGTAAAGCTGCAGTATTGCATCGGAGTCTAATACTGATCTATTAGGAACGGCTCGAAGCAAACCTCAAACAATGAGAAGATTAACTCTTCAGGTACTTAAGTTGGTATTGTGCCTGATGTATTAACTCCCGACGCAATTTCAGTGTTTCATCGTGAATCTGAAGGTCCAAGGGACAGAGTAAGGCTGCAGTAGTGCATCGGTATCTAATACTCATCTTCCAGCAAACGCTCAAAGCAAACCACAAACAATGAGAAGATTTACTCCTCTTCTACTTAAGTCGGCATTCTGCCTTATGTATTAAATCCCGACGCAATTTCTGTGTCTCATCGTCAATGTGAAGGTACAAGGGATGGAGTAAAGCTACAGTAGTGCATCGGAATCTAATACTGTTCTCGCAGGAAACGCTCAAAGCATACCACAAACAATGAGAAGATTTACTTTTCTTGTACTTAAGTAGGCATTGTGCCTTTTGCATTAAATCCCGACGCAAATTCGTCGTTTCATCGTCAATGTGAAGGTCCAAGGGATAGAGTAAAGCTGTAGTAGTGCATCGAAATCTATGACTGATCACCCAGGAAACGCTCAAAGCGAACCACAAACAATGAGAATACGTAATCTACTTGTACGTAAGTCGGCATTGTGTCTTTTATATTAAATTCCGACGCAATTTCTGTGTTTCATCGTCAATGTGAAGTTCCAAGGGATGGAGCGAAGCTGCAGAAGTGCATCGGAATCTAACACTCATCTCCCAGGAAACGCTCAAAGCAAACCACAAACAATGAGAACATATACTCATCTAATACATAAGTCGGCATTTTGCATTTTGCTTTAAGTCCCGACGAAATTTCTGTGTTTCATCGGCATTGTGAAGGTCCAAGGGATGGAGTAAAGCTGCTGTAGTGCATCGCAATCTAATACTGATCTCCCAGGAAACGCTCAAAGCTAACCACAAAAGAAACAACATTTACTCTTCTTGTACTTAAATCGATATTGTGTACTTTGTATTAAATCCCGACGCAATTTCTGTGTTTCATCGTCAATGTGTAGGTCCAAGGGATAGAGTAAAGCTGCATTAGTGCATCGGAATATAATACTGATCCCACAGGAAACGTTCAAAGCAAACCACAAACATTGAGAAGACGTACTCTTCTTGTACTTAAGTCGGCATTGTGCCTTTTGTATTAAATCCCGACGCAATTTCTGTGTTTCATCGTCACTGTGAAGGTCCAAGGGATAGAGTAAAGCCGCAATAGTGCATCGGAATCTAATACTGATCCCAGAGGAAACGCTCAAAGCAAACCACAAACAATGAGAAGATTTACTCTTCTTGTACTTCAGTTGGCTTTGTGCTTTTGAAATTAATCCCGATGCAATATCTGTGTTTCATCGTCAATGTGAAAGTCCAGATGATAGAGTAAAGCTGCAGTAGTGTATCGGAATCCAATAATGATCTCCCAGGAAACGCTCAAAGCAAACCACAAACAATGAGCTGATTGACTCTTTTTGTACTTAAGTCGGCATTCTGCCTTTTGTATTGAATCCTGTGTCAATTTCTGGGTATCATCGTCATTGTGAAGTTCCAAGGGATAGAGTAATGTTGCAGTAGTTCATCGGAATCTAATACTGATCTCCCATGCAACGATCAAAGCAAACCACAAACAATGAGAAGATGTACTCTTCTTGTACTGAAGTTGGTATTGCGCCTTTTGTATTTAATCCCGACGCAATTTCTGTGTTTCATAGTCAATATGAAGGTCCAAGGGAAAGAGTAAAGTTGCAGTATTGCATCGGAGTCTAATACTGATCTACCAGGAAACGCCCAAAGGAAACCTCAAACAATGAGAAGATTTACTCTTCTTTTACTTGGGTCGGCATTGTGCCTTTTGTTTTGAATCCCGACACAATTTCTGTGTTTCATCGTCAAACTGAAGATCCAAGGTATACAGTAAAGCTGCAGTAGTGCATCGGAATCTAATACTGATCCCCCAGGGAAAGCTCAAAGCAAACCACAAACAATGAAATGATTTACTCTTCTTGCACTTAAGTCGGCATTGTTCCTTCTGTATTAATTCCCGACGCAATTTCTGTGTTTCATTGGAACACATGAATGTATAAGTGATACGGTACACCTGATATGGTAAATCGGAATCTAATAGTGAACTCTCAGGAAACGCTCAAAGCAAACCACAAACAATGAGAAGATTTACTCTTCTTGTACTGAAGTCGGCATTGTGCCTTTTGTGTTAAATCCCCACGCAATTTCTGTGTTTCATCGTCAATTTGAAGGTCCAAGGAAGTGAGTAATGCGGCAGTAGTGCAACGTAATCTAATATTGGTCTCCCACTAAACGCTCAAAGCAAACAAAAGCAATGAGAAGATTGACAATTATTGTACTTATGTTGGCATTTGCATTTTGTATTAAATCCCGACGCAATTTCAAAGTTTCATCGTCAATGTGAAAGTCCAAGGAATATAGTAAATCTGCAGTAGTGCATCGGAATATAATACTGATCTCCCAGGAAACGCTCGAAGCAAACGACGAGCAATGAGAAGATTTACTCTTCTTGTACTTAAGTCGATATTGTGCTTTTGGATTATATCGCGGCGAAATATCTGTGTTTCATCGTCAATGTGAAGGTCCAAGGGAATGAGTAAAGCTTCAGTAGTGCATCGGACTCTAATACTGATCTCCCAGGAATCGCTCAAAGCAAACCGCAAACAAAAAGAATATTTATTTTTCTTGTACTTAAGTCGACATTGTGCCTTTTGTATTAAATCCCGACGCTATTTCTGTGTTTCATCGTCAATGTGAAAGTCCAAATGATAGAGTAAAGCTGCAGTATTGTATCGGAATCCAATACTGGTCTCGCAGGAAACGCTCAAAGCAAACCACAGACAATGAGTAGATTGACTCTTTTTGTACTTAAGTCGGCATTCTGCCTTTTGTATTGAATCCCGAGTCAATTTCTGTGTATCATCGTCATTGTGAAGTTCCAAGGGATAGAGTAAAGTTGCAGTAGTTCATCGGAATCTAATACTGATCTCCCACGCAACGATCAAAGCAAACCACAAACAATGACAATAATTAATCTTCTTGTACTTAAGTTGGCGTTGTGCCTTTTGTATTAAATCCCGACGTAATTTCCGTGTTTCATTCTCAATTTGAAGGTCCAAGGGATAGAGTAATGCTGCAGTAGTGGATCGGAATCTAATACTGATCTCCCAGGAAATGCTCGTAGCAAACCTCAAACACTGAGAAGAGTTACTCTTCTTGTACTTATGTCGGCATTCTGCCTTTTGTAGTAAGTCCCGACGCAATTGCTGTGTATCAACGTCAAAGTGAAGGTCCAAGGGATGGAGTAAAGCTGCAGTAGTGCATCGGAATCTAATACTGAACTCTCAGGAAACGCCCAAAGAAAATCAGAAACAATGAGGAGATTTACTCTTCTTGTACTTGAGTCGGCATAGTGCTTATTGTAATAAATCGCGACGCAATTTCTGTGTTTCATCATCAATGTGAAGATCTAAGGGATAGAGTAAAGCTGTAGCAGTGCATCGGAATCTAATACAGATCTCCCAAGAAACGCTCAAAGCAAACCATAAACTATGAGAAGATTTACTCATCTTGTACCTAAGTCGGCATTGTGCCTTTTGTATTAAATCCCGACGCAATTTCCGTGTTTCATCGTCAATGTGAAGGTCCACGGAATAGGGTAAAGCTGCAGTTGTGAATCGGAAATCTGATACTGATCTTCAAGGTAACGCTCAAAGCAAACCACAAACAATGAGAAGATTTTCTCTGCTTGTACGTATGTCGGCATTGTGCCTTTTGTATTAAATCCCGATGCAATTTCTGTGTTTCATCGCCAATGTGAAAGTCCAAGGGATAAAGAAAAGCTGCAGTAGTGCATCGGAATCTAATGCTGATCTCCCAGGAGACGCTCAAAGCAAACCTCATGCAACGAGAAGATCTACTCTTCTTGTACTTAAGACGGCATTGTGCCTTTTGTATTAAATCCCGACGCAATTTCTGTTTTTCATCGTTAACGGCAAGGTCCAAGGGATGCAGTAAACCTGATGTGGTGCATCGAAAACTAAAACGGGTCTCCCATGAAACGCTGAAATCAAACCACAAACAATAAGAAGATTTACTCTTCATGTTCTTAAGTCGTCATTGTGCCTTTTGTATCAAATCCTGAGGCAATTTCTACGTTTCATCGTCAATGCTAAGGTCAAAGGGATAGAGTAAAGATGCAGTAGTGCATCGGAATCTAACACTGATCTACCAGGACACGCTCAAAGCAAACCACAAACAATGGGATGTTATACTCTTCTTGTACTTAAGTCGGCATTGTGCCTTTTGTATTATATCCCGGCATAATTTCTGTGTTTCTTCGACAATGTGAAGGTCCAAGGGATAGACTAAAGCTGCAGTAGTGTATCGGAATCTAATACTGATCTCCCAGGAAACGCTCAAAGCAAACCACAAACAATGACAATAATTAATCTTCTTCTACTTAAGTCGGCATTGTGCCTTTTGTATTAAATCCAGACGCAATTTCTGTGATTCATCGTCAATGTGGAGGTCCAAGAGATAGAGTAAAGCTGCAGTTGTGCTTCGGAATCTAATTCTGATTTCCCAGAAAACGCTCAAACCAAACCACAAACAATGAAAAGACTTACTCTTCTTGTACTTAACTTAGCATTGTCCCTTTTGTATTAAATCCCGACGCAATTTCTGTGTTTCATCGTCAATGTGAATTTCCAAGGGATAGAGTAAAGCTGCAGTTGTGCAACTCAGATCTAATACTGATCTCCAAGCAAACGCTCAAAGCAAACCACAAACAATGAGAAGATTTACTCTTCCTGTACGTAAGTCGGCATTGTGACTTTTGTATTAAATCCCGACGCAATTTCTGTGTTTCATCGTCAATGTGAAGGTCCAAGGGATAGAGTAAAGCTGCAGTAGTGCATCGGAATGTAATACCGATCTTCTAGGAAGCGCTCAAAGCAAACAACAAACAATGAGATGATTTACTGTTCTTGGACTTAAGTCGGCACTGTCCCTTTTGTATTAAATCCCGACGCAATTTCTGTATTTCATCATCAATGAGAAAGTCCAAGGGATAGAGTAAAGCTGCAGTAGGGCATTGGAATCTCAAACTGATCTCCCAGGAAACGCTTAAAACAAACCACAAACAATGAAACGATTTACTCTTCTTGTACTTAAGTCGGCATTGTGGCTTTTGGATTAAATCCCGACGCAATTTCTGAGTTTCATCGTCAATGAGGAAGTCCAAGGGATAGAGTAAAGCTGCAGTAGGGCATTAGAATCTAAAACTGATCTCCCAGGGAACTCTCAAATCAAAACACAAACAATGAAAAGACTTACTTTTCTTGTACTTAAGTCGCCATTGTGCATTTTGAATTAAATCCCAATGCAATTTCTGTGTTTCATCGTCAATTTGAAGGTGCAAGGGATAGAGTAAAGCTGCAGTAGTGCATCGGAATCTAATACTGATCTCCCAGGACACGATCAATTCAAACAACAAACAGTGAGAAGATTTACTCTTCTTGTACGTAAGTCGGCATTGTGCCTTTTGTATTATATCCCTACGCAATTTCTGTAATTCATCGTCAATGTGAGGGTCCAACGGATAGAGTAAAACTGCAGTTGTGCATCGGAAATTTAATACTGATCTCCAAGGAAACGCTCAAAGCAAACCACAAACAATGAGAAAATTTACTATTCTTGTATGTAAACCAGCATTGTGGGTTTTGTATTAAATCCCGACGCTATTTCTGTGTTTCATCGTCAATGTGAAGGTCCAAGGGATAGAGTAAAGCCGCAGTAGTGCTTCGGAATCTAATACTGATCTCCCAGGAAAAGCTCAAAGCAAACCACAAACAATGAAAAGACTTACTCTTCTTGTACTTAAGTTATCATTGTGCCTTTTGTATTAAATCCCGACGCAATTTTTGTGTTTCATCGTCAATGTGAAGGTCTAAGTTATAGAGTATAGCTGCAGTTGTGCATCGGAAACCTAATACTGATCACCAAGGAAACGCTCAAAGCAAACCACAAACAATGCGAAGATTTACTCTTCTTGTAAGTAAGTCAGCATTGTGCCTTTTGTATTAAATCCCGACGCAATTTCTGTGTTTCATCGTCAATGTGAAGTTCCAAGGGATAGAGTAAAGCTGCAGTAGTGCATCGGAATCTAATACTGATCTCCCAGGAGACACTCAAAGCAAATCTCATGCAATGGGAAGTTCTACTCTTCTTGTACTTAAGCCGGCATTGTGCCTTTTGTATTAAATCCCGGCGCAATTTCTGTGTTTCATCGTCAATGTGAAGGTCCAATGTATAGAGTAAATTTGCAGTAGTGCATCGGAATCTAATTCTGATCTCCCAGGAAACGCTCAAAGCAAACCACAAACAATGAGAGGATTTACTCTTCTTTTACTTAAGTCGGCATTGTGCCTATTGCATTAAACCCCGAAGCAATTTCTGTGTTTCATCATCAACGTGAAGTTCCAAGGAATAGAGTAACGCTGTAGTAGTGCATCGGAATGTAATACTGATCTCCCAGGAAACGTTCAAAGAAAACCACAAACAATGAGAAGATTAACTCCTCTTGTGCTTAAGTGGGCATTGTGCCTTTTGTATTAAATCCCGGCGCAATTTCTGTGATTCATCGTCAATGTGAAGGTCCAACGGATAGAGTAAAGCCGCAGTTGTGCATCGGAAATCTAATAGTGATCTCCAAGGAAACTCTCAAAGCAAACCACAAACAATGAGAAGTTTTACTCTTCTTGTATGTAAGTCAGCATTGTGCCTTTTGTGTTAAATCTCGACGCAATTTCTGTGTTTCATCGTCAAGGTGAAGGTCCAAGGGATAGAGTAAAGCCGCAGTAGTGCTTCGGAAACTAATACTGATCTCCCAGGAAACGCTCAAACCAAATCTAATGCAATGAGAAGAACTACTCTTCTTGTACTTAAGTCGGCATTGTGCCTTTTGTATTAAATCCCGACGCAATTTCTGTATATCATCGTTAACGGCAATGTCCAGGGGATATAGTGAACCTAATGTGGTGCATCTAAAACTAATACTGGTATCCCATGAAAAGCTGAAAGCAAACCACAAACAATAAGAAGATTTACTCTTCATGTTCTTAAGTCGTCATTGTGCCTTTCGTATTAAATCCTGAGGCAATTTCTGTGTTTCATCGTCAATGTGAAGGTCAAAGGGATAGAGTAAAGCTGTAGTAGTGCATCGGAATCTAATACTGATCTCCCTGGTAACGTTCAAAGCAAACCACAAACAATGAGAAGATTTACTGTTCTTGTGCTTAAGTCGGCATTGTCCTTTTTGTATAAAATCCCAGCGCAATTTCTGTGTTTCATCGTCAATGTGAAGGTCCAAGTGATAGAGTAAAGTTGCAGTAGTGCATCGGAATGTAATACTGATCTCCCAGGAAGCGCTCAAAGCAAACCACAAACAATGAGATGATTTACTGTTCTTGTACTTAAGTCCGCATTGTGCCTTTTGTATTAAATCCGGACGCAATTTCTGTGTTTCATCGTCAATCTGAAGGTCCAAGGGATAGAGTAAAGCTGTGGCAGTGCATCGGAATCTAATACTGATCTCCCAGGAAACGTTCAGAGCAAAACACAAACTATTAGAAGATTAACTCTTCTTGCGCTTAATTTGGCATTGTGCCTTTTGTGTTAAATCCCGACACAATTTCTGTGTTTCATCGTCAATGTGGAGGTCCATGGGATAGAGTAAAGCCGCCGTAGTGCAACGGAATCTAATACTGATCTCCCAGGAAACGCTCAAAGCAAACCACAAACAATGAGAATATTTAATCTTCTTGTACTTAAGTCGGCATTGTGCCTTTTGTATTAAATCCAGACGCAATTTCTGTGATTCACCGTCAATGTGAACGGCCATGAGATAGAGTAAATCTGCAGTAGTGCTTCGGAATCTAACACTGACCTCCCAGGAAACGCCCAAAGCAATTCACAAACTATGCGAAGATTTACTCATCTTGTTCTTAAGTAAGCATTGTGCCTTTTGTATTATATCCCTACGCAATTTCTGTGATTCATCGTCAATGTGAAGGTCCAACGGATAGAGTAAAGCCGCAGTTGTGCATCGGAAATCTAATAGTGATCTCCTAGGAAACTCTCAAAGCAAACCACAAACAATGAGAAGATTTACTCTTCTTGTATGTAAGTCAGCATTGTGCCTTTTGTATGAAATCCCGACGCAATTTCTGTGTTTCATCGTCAATGTGAAGGTCCAAGGGATAGAGTAAAGCCGCAGTAGTGCTTCGGAATCTAATACTGATATCCCAGGAAACGCTCAAAGCAAATCTAATGCAATGAGAAGAACTACTCTTCTTGTACTTAAGTCGGCATTGTGCCTTTTGTATTAAATCCCGACGCAATTTCTGTATTTCATCGTTAACGGCAATGTCCAGGGGATGTAGTAAACCTAATGTGGTGCATCTAAAACTAATACTGGTATCCCATGAAACGCTGAAAGCAAACCACAAACAATAAGAAGATTTACTCTTCATGTTCTTAAGTCGTCATTGTGCCTTTTGTATTAAATCCTGAGGCAATTTCTGAGTTTCATCGTCAATGTGAAGGTCAAAGGGATAGAGTAAAGCTGTAGTAGTGCATCGGAATCTAATACTGATCTCCCTGGTAACGTTCAAAGCAAACCACAAACAATGAGAAGATTTACTGGTCTTGTGCTTAAGTCGGCATTGTGCTTTTTGTATAAAATCCCAGCGCAATTTCTCTGTTTCATCGTCAATGTGAAGGTCCAAGTGATAGAGTAAAGTTGCAGTACTGCATCAGAATGTAATACTGATCTCCCAGGAAGCGCTCAAAGCAAACCACAAACAATGAGATGATTTACTGTTCTTGTACTTAAGTCCGCATTGTGCCTTTTGTATTAAATCCCGACGCAATTTCTGTATTTCATCGTCAATGAGAAAGACCAGGGGATAGAGTAAAGCTACAGTAGTGCAATGGAATCTAATACTGATCTCCCGGGAAACGCTCAAAGCAAACCACAATCAAAGAGAAGATTTACTCTTCTTGTACTTAAGTCGGCATTGTGCCTTTTGTATTAAATCCCAACGCAATTTCTGTGTTTCATCGTCAATTTGAAGGTGCAAGGAATACAGTAAAGCTGCAGTAGTGCATCGGAATCTAATACTGATCTACAAGGAAACGTTCAATTCAAACCACAAACAATGAGGAGATTTACGCTTCTTGTACGTATTTTGGCATTGTGCCTTTTGTATTATATCCCGACGCAATTTCTGTGTTACATCGTCAATGTGAAGGTCCAAAGGATAAAGTAAAGCTGCAGTAGCGCTTCGGAATCTAATACTGATCACCCAGGAAAGGCTCCACGCAAACCAGAAACAATGAGAAGATTTACTCTTCTTGTACTTAAGCCTGCATTGTGACTTTTGTATAAAGTCCCGACGCAATTTCTGTGTTTCATCGTCAATGTGAAGATCCAAGGGATACAGTAGAGCTGCAGTAGTGCATCGGAATCTATTTCTGATCTCCAGGAAGCTCTCAATTCAACTCACAAACAAAGGTCCAAGGGATACAGTAAAGCTGCGGTAGTGCATCGGAATCTAATACTGATCTCCCAGGAAACGCCCAAAGCAAACCTCAAAAAATCAGAAGATCTTCTCTTCTTGTGCTCTAGTCGTCATTGTGCCTTTTGTATGAAATCCTGAGGAAATTTCTGTGTTTCATCGTCAATGTCAAGGTCCAAGGGATAGTGTAAACATACAGTAGTGCATCGGAATTTAATACTGATCTCCGAAGCAACGCCCAAAGCAAACCACAAACACTGAGAAGATTTACTCTTCTTGTACTTAAGTCGGCATTGTGCCTTTTGCATTACATTCCAACGCAATTTCTGTGTTTCATCGTCAATGTGAAGGTCCAATGGATAGAGTAAGGCTGCAGTAGTGCATCAGAATCTAATACTGATCTCCTAGGAAACGCTCAAAGCAAACCACAAAAAATTCTTTTACGTAAATCGGTATTGTGCATTTTGTATTTAATCCCGAATCAATTTCTGTGTTTCATTGTCAATGTGAAGGTCCAAGGATAGATTAAAGATGCAGTAGTGCTTCGGAATCTAATACTGATCTCCCAGGAAACGCTCGGAGCACACCTCATACAATGAGAAGATTTACTCTTCTTGTACTTAAGTCGGCATTTTGCCTTTTGTATTAAGTCCCGACGCAATTGCTGTGTTTCAACGTCAATGTGAAGGTCCAAGGGATGGAGTAAAGCTACAGTAGTGGATCGGAATCTAATACTGAACTCTCAGGAAACGCTCAAAGAAAACCAGAAACAATGAGAAGATTTGCACTTCTTCTACTTAAGTTGGCATTGTGCCTTTTGTATTAAATCCCACGCAATTTCTGTATTTCATCGTCAATGAGAAAGTCCATGGTATTGAGTAAAGCTGCAGTAGGGCATTGGGATCTAAATCTGATCTCCCAGGAAACGCTCAAGACGAACCACAAACAATGAGAAGATTTTCAGTTCTTGTACGTAAGTCGGCATTGTGCCTTTTGAATTAAGTCCCGACGCAATTTCTGTGTTTCATCGTCAATGTGAAGGTCCAAGGGATAGAGTAAAGATGCAGTAGTGCATCGGAATCTAATACTGATCTCCCAGGCAACGGCCAAAGCAACCCACAAACACTGAGAAGATTTACTCTTCTTGTACTTAAGTCGGCATTGTGCTTTTTATATTATATCCTTACGCAATTTCTGTGTTTCATCGTCAATGCGAAGGCCCAAGGTATAGGGTAAAGCTGCAGTAGTGCATCGGAATTTAATACTGATCTCCCAGGAAACGCTCAAAGTAAACCACAAAAAATGAGAAGATTTACTCTTCTTGTGCTTAAGTCGTCATTGTGACTTTTGTACGAAATCCTGAGGAAATTTCTGTGTTGCCTCGCCAATCTCAAGGTCCAAGGGACAGAGTAAAGATACAGTAGTGCATCGAACTCTAATACTGATCTCCCAGGCAACGCCCAAAGCAAACCATAAACACTGAGAAGATTTACTCTTCTTGTACTTAAGTCGGCATTGTGCCTTTTGTATTATATCCCGAAGCAATTTCTGTGATTGATCGTCAATGTGAAGGTCAAAGGGATATAGTAAAGCAGCAGTAGTGCATCGGAATCTAATACTGATATCCCAGGAGACGCTCAATGCAAACCACTAACAATGAGAAGATTTATTCTTCTTGTACTTAAGTTGGCATTGTGATTTTTGTATTAAATCCGGACGCTATTTCTGTGTTTCATCGTCATTGTGAAGGTGCAAGAGATGGAGTAAATCTGTAGTAGTGCATTGGAATCTAATACTGGTCTCCCAGAAACGCTCAGAGCAAATCACAAACAAGAAGAAGATTTACTCCTCTTGTACACGAGTCGGCTTTGGGCCTTTTGTATTAAATCCCGACGCAATTTCCGTGTTTCGTCGTCAATGTGAAGGTCTAAGGAATAGAGTAAAGCTGCAGTAGTACATCGGAATCTATTACTGATCTACCAGCAAACGCACAAAGCAAACCACAAACAATGAGAAGACTTACTCTTCTTGTACTTAAGTCGGCATTGTGCCCTTTGTATTAAAGCCCGACGCAATATCTGTGTTTCATCGCCAATGTGAAGGTCCAAGGTATAGAGTGAAGCTGCGGTGGTGCAACGGAATCTAATACTGATCCTCCAGGAATCGCACAAAGCAAACCCCAAACAATGAGAAGATCTACTCTTCTTGTACTTAAATCGCCATTGTGCCTTTTGAATTGAATCCCGACGTAACTTCTGCGTTTCATCGTCAATGTGAATTTCCAAGGGATAGAGTTAAGCTGCAGTAGTGCATCGGAATGTAACACTCATGTCCCAGGAACCGATCAATGCAAACCACAAACAATGAGAGGATTCACTCTTCTTGTACTTAAGTCGTCATTCTGCCTTCTGTATGAAATCCCGACGCAATAACTGTGTTTCATCGTCAATGTGAAAGTCCAAGGGATAGAGAAAAGATGCAGTAGTGCATCGGAGCCTAATGCTGATCTCATTGGATACGCTCAAAGCAAACCACAACCAATGAGAAGATTTATTCTTCTTGTACTTAAGTCGGCATTGTGCCTTTTGTATTAAGTCCCAACGCAATTTCTGTATTTCATCGTGAATGTGAAATTCCAAGGGATAGAGTAAAGCTGCAGTTGCGCTTTGGAATCTAATACTGATCTCCCAGTAAACACTCAAAGCAAACCACAAACAGTGAGAAGATTTACTGTTCTTGTACTTAAGTCGGCATTGTGCCTTTTGTATTAAATCCCGACGCAATTTCTGTATTTCATCGTCAATGTAAAGGTCCAAGGGATAGAGTAAAGCTGCAGCAGTGCATCGCAATCTAATACTGATCTCCCAGGAAACGCTCAAACCAAACCACAATCAATGAGATGATTTACTCTTCTATTATTGAAGTCGGCATTGAGCTTTTTATATTATATCCTTATGCAATTTCTGTGTTTCATCGTCAATGTGAAGGTCCAAGGGATAGAGTAAAGCTGCAGTAGTGTTTCGGAATCTAATACTGATCTCTCAGGAATCGCTCGAAGCAAACCACAAACAATGAAAGGTTTACTCCTCTTGCACTTAAGAAGGCATTGTGACTTTTGTATTAAGTCCCAAACCAATTTCTGCGGTTCATCGCCAATGTGAAGGTCCAAGGGATAGAGTAAATCTGTAGATGTACTTCGGAACCTAATACAGATCTCTCAAGAAACGCTCTAAGCAAACAACAAACAATGAGAAGATTTACTCTTCTTGTACTTATGTCGGCATTGTGCCTTTTGTATTAAATCACGACGCAATTTCTGTGTTTCATCGTCAATGTGAGGGTCCAAGGTATAGAGTAAAGCTGCATTAGTGCATCGGAATGTAATACTGAAATCCCAGGAAACGTTCAAAGCAAACCACAAAAAATGAGGTTGACTCTTCTTGTGCTTAAGTCGTCATTGTGCCTTTTGTATGAAATCATGAGGAAATTTCCGTGTTTCATCGTCAATGTCAAGGTCCAAGGGATAGAGTAAAGATACAGTAGTGTATCGGAATCTAATACAGATCTCCCAGGCAACGCCCAAAGCAAACCACAAATACTGAGAAGATTTTCTCTTCTTGTACCTAAGTCGGAATTGTGCCTTTTGTATTAAATCCCGACGCAATATCTGTGTTTCATCGTCAATGTGAAGGTCCATGGGATGGAGCTAAGCAGCAGTAGTGCTTCGGAATCTAATACCGATCTCCCACGAAACGGGCGCAGCAAACCAGACACAATGATAAGATTTTCTCTTCTTGTACTTAAATCGGCATTGTGCCTATTGTATTAAATCCCGACGCAATTTCTGTGTTTCATCGTCAATGTGAAGGTCCAAGGGATGGAGTAAAGCTGCATTAGTGCTTCGGAATCTGGTACTGATCTCTCAGGAATCGCTCAAAGCAAAGCACAAACAATGAGAGAATTTAATCTACTTGTACTTAAGAAGGCATTGTGACTTTAGTATTCAGTCCCGACCCAATTTCTGCGTTTCTTCGTCAATGTGAAGGTTCAAGGGATAGAGTAAATCTGTAGATGTCCTTCGGAATCTAATACAGAACTCCCATGAAAGGCTCAAAGCAAACAACAAATAATGAGAAGATTTACTCTTTTTGTACTTAAGTCGGCATTGTGCGTTTTGTATTAAATCTCGACGCAATTTCTGTGTTTCATCGTCAATGTGAAAGTCCAAGGGATAGAGTAAAGCTGCATTTGTGCTTCGGGATCTAATACTAATCTCCCAGGAAACGCTCAAAGCAAACCACAAACAACTAGAAGATTTACTCTCCTGGTACTTAAGTCTGCATTGTGCCTTTTGTATTAAGTCACGACGCAATTTCTGTGTTTCATCGTCAATGTGAAGGTCCAAGGGATAGAGTACAACTGCAGTAGTGCATCGGAATCTAATATTGATTTCCCAGGAAACGCTCAAAGCCAACCACAAAAAATTAGAAGATTTACTCTTCTTGTGCTTAGGTCGTCATTGCGACTTTTGTATGAAATCCTGAGGATATTTCTGTGTTTCATCGACAATGTCAAGGTCCAAGGGATCGAGTAAAGCTGCAGTAGTGCTTCGGAATCTAATACTGATATCCCAGGAAACGCTCAAAGCAAACCACTAACAATGAGAAGATTTACTCTTCTTGTACTTAAGTTGGCATTGTGAATTTTGTATTAAATCCGGACGCTATTTCAGTGTTTCATCGTCAATGTGAAGGTGCAAGAGATGGAGTAAATCTGCAGTAGAGCATCGGAATCTAATTCTGATCTCCCAGAAACACTCAGAGCAAAGCACAAACAACGAGAAGATTTCCTCTTTTAGTACTTAAGTCGGCTTTGTGCCTTTTGTATTAAATCCCGACGTAACTTCTGTGTTTCATCGTCAATGTGAAGGTCCAAGGGATAGAGTAAAGCTGCAGCAGTGCATCGGAATGTAATACTGATCTCCCAGAAACCGATCAATGCAAACCACAAACAATGAGAGGAGTCACTCTTCTTCTACTTAAGTCGGCATTGTGCAATTGGTATTAAATCCCGGCGCAATATCTGTAATTCATCGTAAACGTGAAGGACCTAGGGATACAGTAAACCTGATGTGGTGCATCGAAATCTATTACTGGTCTCCCAGGAAACGCTTAAAGCAAACCACAAACAATGAGAAGATTTACTCTTATTGTTTTTATGTCGGCATTGAGCCTTCTCTATTAAAACCCGACGCAATATCTGTGTTTCATCATCAATGTGAAGGTCCAACAGATAGAGTAAAGATGCAGTACTGCATCGGAATCTAAACTGATAACCCAGGAAACGCCCAAAGCAAACCACAATCAATGAGAGGATTTCCTCCTCTTGTACTGAAGTCGGCATTGTGCGTTTTGTATTAAATCCCGACGCAGTTTCTGAGTTTCATCGTCAATGTGAAGGTCCAAGGGATGGAGGAGAGCTGCAGTTGTGCATGGGAATCTAATACTGATCTTTCAGGAAATGCTCAAAGCAAACCACAAACATTGAGAAGCTTTACTCTTCTTGTACTTAAGTCGGTATTGTGCATTTTGTATTAAATCCCGACACAATTTCTGTGTTTCATCGTCAATGTGAAGGTGCAAGGTATAGAGTAAAGCTGCAGTAGTGCATCGGAATCAAATACTGATCTCACAGAAACGCTCAAAGCAAAACACAAACAACGAGAAGATTTACTCTTCTTGTACTGAAGTCGGCATTGTGCCTTTTGTATTAAATCCCGATGCAATTTCTGTGTTTCATCGTCAATGTGAAGGTCTAAGGGATGGAGTAAACCAGCAGTAGTGCATCGTAATCTAATACTGATCTTCCAGCAAACGCACAAAGCAAACCACAAACAATGAGATGACTTACTCTTCTTGTACTTAAGTCGTCATTGTGCCTTCTGTATTAAATCCCGACGCAATATCTCTGTTTCATCGTCAATGTGAAAGTCCAAGGATAGAGTAAAGATGCAGTAGTGCATCGGAACCTAATGCTGATCTCCCAGAAAACGCCCAAAGCAAACCACAAACAATGAGAAGATTTATTCTTCTTGTACTTAAGTCGGCATTGTGCCTTTTGTATGAAGTCCCAACGCAATTTCTGTATTTCATCGTGAATGTGAAATTCCAAGGGATAGAGTACAGCTGAAGTTGTGCTTCGGAATCTAATACTAATCTCCCAGTAAACGCTCAAAGCAAACCACAATAAATGAGAAGATTTACTGTTCTTGTACTTAAGGCGGCATTGTGCCTTTTGTATTAAATCCCGACTCAATTTCTGTGTTTCATCGTCATTGTGAAGGTCCAAGGGATAGAGTAAAGCTGCAGTAGTGCATCGGAATCTAATACTGATCCCTCAGGAACGCTCAAAGCAAACCACAAACGTTGAGAAGATTTACACTTCTTGTACTTAAGTCGGCATTGTGCGTTTTCTATTAAATCAAGACGCAATTTCTGTGTTTCATCGTCAATGTGAAGGTCCAAGGGATAGAGTAAAGCTGCAATGGTGCATTGGAAGCTAATACTGATCTCTCAGGAAACGTTCAAAGCGAACCACTAACAATGAGAAGTTTAACTCTTCTTGTGCTTAATTCGACATTGTGCCTTTTGAATTAAATCCCGACGCATTTTCAGTGTTTCATCGTCAATGTGATGGTCAAAGGGATAGAGTAAGGCTGAAGTAGTGCATCGGAATGAAATACTGATCTCTCAGGAACCGATCAATGCAAACCACAAACAATGAGAGGATTTACTCTTCTTCTACTTAAGTCGGCATTGTGCATTTGGTATTAAATCCCGAAGCTATATCTGTATTTCATCGTAAACATGAAGGTCCTAGGGATACAGTAAACCTGATGTGGTGTATCGAAATGTAATACTGGTCTCCCAGGAAAAGCTGAAAGCAACCCACAAACACTGAGAAGATTTACTCTTCTTGTACTTAAGTCGTCATTGTTCCTTTTGTATTAAATCGTGAGGCAATTTCTGTGTTTCATCGCCAATGTGAGGGTCTGAGGTAGAGTAAAGCTGCAGTAGGGCTTCGGAATCTAATACTGATCTCTCAGGAAACGCTCAAAGCAAACCACAAACGTTGAGAAGATTTACACTTCTTGTACTTAAGTCGGCATTGTGCGTTTTCTATTAAATCAAGACGCAATTTCTGTGTTTCATTGTCAATGTGAAGGTCCAAGGGATAGAGTAAATCTGGAGTTGTGCTTCGGAATCTAATACTGATCTCCCAGGAAACGCTCAAGGCAAACAACAAACAATAAGAAGATTTACTCTTCTTGTACTTAGGTCGGCATTGTGCCTTTCGTACTAAATCCCGACGCTATTTCTGTGTTTCATCGTCAATGTGAAGGTCCATGGGATAGAGTAAAGCAGCAGTTGTCCTTCGGAATCTAATACTGATCACCCAGGAAACGCTCAAAGCTAACCACAAACAAAGAGAAAATTTACTCTTCTTGCACTGAAGTCGGCGTTGTGCCTTTTGTATTAAATCCCGACGCGATTTGTGGGATTCATCGTCAATGTGAAGGGTCAAGGGATAGAGTAAAGCTGCAGTAGTGAATCGGAATCTAATACTGATCTCCCAGGAAACGCTCAAAGCAAGCCACAAAACAATGAGATGATTTACTCTTCTTGAACATAAGTCGGCATTGTGCCTTTTGTATTAAATCCCGACGCAATTTCTGTGTTTCATCATCAATGTGAAGGTCCAAGAGATAGAGTAAAGCTGCAGTAGTGCATCGAAATCTAATACTGATCTCCCAGGAAACGCGCAAGGCAAACCACAAACAATGAGAAGTATTTTTCCTCTTGTACTGAAGTCGGTATTGTGCCTTTTGTATTAAATACCGTCGCAATTTCTGTGTTTCATCGTCAATGTGAAGGTCCAAGGGATAGAGTAGAGCTGCCGTAGAGCATCGGAATCCGATACTGATATCCCAGGAATCACTGAAAGCAAACCACAAACAGTGAGAAGATTTACTCTACTTGTACTTAAGTCGGCATTGTGCCTTTTGTACTAAATCACGACGCAATTTCTGTGTCTCATCGTCAATGTGAAGGTCCAAGGGATAGAGTGAATCTGCAGTATTGCATCGTATTCTAATACTGGTATCCCAGGAAAGGCTCAATTCAAACCACAAACAATGAGAAAATTTACACTTCTTGTGCTTATGTCGGCATTGTGCCTTTTGTATTATCCCCACGCAATTTCTGTGTTTCATCGTCAATGTGAAAGTCCAAGGGATACAGTAAAGCTGCAGTATTGCATCGGAATCTAATACTGATCTCCCTGGTAACGTTCAAAGCAAACCACAAACAATGAGAAGATTTACTGTTCTTGTGCTTAAGTCGGCATTGTGCTTTTGAATAAAATCCCGGCGCAATTTCTGTGTTTCATCGTCAATGTGAAGGTCCAAGTGATATAGTAAAGTTGCAGTAGTGCATCGGAATGTAATACTGATCTCCCAGGAAGCGCTCAAAGCAAACCACAAACAATGAGATGATTTACTGATCTTGTACTTAAGTCCGCATTGTGCTTTTTCTATTAAATCCCGACGCAATTTTTGTATTTCATCGTCAATGAGAAAGACCAGGGGATAGAGTAAAGCTACAGTAGTGCAATGGAATCTAATACTGATCTCCCGGGAAACGCTCAAAGCAAACCACAATCAAAGAGAAGATTTACTCTTCTTGTACTTAAGTCGGCATTGTGCCTTTTGTATTAAATCCCGACGCAATTTCTGAGTTTCATCGTCAATGAGAAAGTCCAAGGGATAGAGTAAAGCTGCAGTAGGGCATTGGAATCCAAAACTGATCTTCCAGGAGAGGCTCAAAACAAACCACAAACAATGAGAAGATTTACTCTTCTTGTACTTAAGTCGGCATTGTTCCTTTTGTATTAAATCCCAACGCAATTTCTGTGTTTCATCGTCAATTTGAAGGTGCAAGGGATAGAGTAAAGCTGCAGTAGTGCGTCGGAATCTAATACTTATCTACAAGGAAATGCTCAATTCAAACCACAAACAATGAGAAGATTTACTCTTCTTGTACGTATTTTGGCATTGTGCCTTTTGTATTATATCCCGACGCAATTTCTGTGTTACATCGTCAATGTGAAGGTCCAAAGGATAAAGTAAAGCTGCAGTAGTGCTTCAGAATCTAATACTGATCACCCAGGAAAGGCTCCACGCAAACCAGAAGCAATGAGAAGATTTACTCTTGTTGTACTTAAGTCTGCATTGTGACTTTTGTATAAAGTCCCGACGCAATTTCTGTGTTTCATCGTCAATGTGAAGATCCAATGGATACAGTAGGGCTGCAGTAGTGCATCGGAATCTATTTCTGATCTCCAGGAAGCTCTCAATTCAACTCACAAACAATGGGAAGATTTACTCTTCTTGTGCTTAAGTCGGAATTGTGCCTTTTGTATTAAATCCCCACGCAATTTCTGTGTTTCATCGTCAATGTGAAGGTCCAAGGGATACAGTAAAGCTGTGGTAGTGCATCGGAATCTAATACTGATCTCCCAGGAAACGCTCAAATCAAACCTCAAAAAATTAGAAGATCTTCTCTTCTTGTGCTCTAGTCGTCATTGTGCCGTTTGTATGAAATCCTGAGGAAATTTATGTGTTTCATCATCAATGTCAAGGTCCAAGGGATAGAGTAAACATACAGTAGTGCATCGGAATCTAATACTGATCTCCGAAGCAACGCCCAAAGCAACCCACAAACACTGAGAAGATTTACTCTTCTTGAACTTAAGTCGGCATTGTGCCTTTTGCATTACATTCCGACGCAATTTCTGTGTTTCATCGTCAATGTGAAGGTCCAATGGATAGAGTAAGGCTGCAGTAGTGCATCGGAATCTAATACTGGTCTCCTAGGAAACGCTCAAAGCAAACCACAAAAAATTTTTTTACGTAAATCGGCATTGTGCATTTTGTATTTAATCCCGAATCAATTTCTGTGTTTCATTGACAATGTCAAGGTCCAAGGATAGATTAAAGCTGCAGTAGTGCTTCGGAATCTAATACTGATCTCCCAGGAAACGCTCGGAGCACACCTCATACAATGAGAAGATTTACTCTTCTTGTACTTAAGTCGGCATTTTGCCTTTTGTATTAAGTCCCGACGCAATTGCTGTGTTTCAACGTCAATGTGAAGGTCCAAGGGATGGAGTAAAGCTGCAGTAGTGCATCGGAATCTAATACTGAACTCTCAGGAAACGCTCAAAGAAAACCAGAAACAATGAGAAGATATACACTTCTCCTACTTAAGTCGGCATTGTGCCTTTTGTATTAAATCCCGACGCAATTTCTGTATTTCATCGTCAATGAGAAAGTCCATGGTATTGAGTAAAGCTGCAGTAGGGCATTGGGATCTAAATCTGATCTCCCAGGAAAAGCTCAATACGAACCACAGACAATGAGAAGATTTTCAGTTCCTGTACTTAAGTCGGCATTGTGCCTTTTGTATTAAGTCCCGACTCAATTTCTGTGTTTCATCGTCAATGTGAAGGTCCAAGGGATAAGGTAAAGCTGCAGTTGTGTTTCGGAATCTAATACTGATCTCACAGGAAACGCTCAATGCAAACCACAAACAATGAGAAGATTTACTATTCTTGTACCTAAGTCGGCATTGTGCCTTTTTTCTTACAAACCGACGCAATTTCTGTGTTTCATCGTCAATGTGAAGGTCCAAGGGATAGAGTAAAGATGCAGTAGTGCATCGGAATCTAATACTGATCTCCCAGGCAACGGCCAAAGCAACCCACAAACACTGAGAAGATTTACTCTTCTTGTACTTACGTCGGCATTGTGCTTTTTATATTATATCCTTACGCAATTTCTGTGTTTCATCGTCAATGTGCAGGTCCAAGGGATAGAGTAAAGCTGCAGTAGTGTTTCGGAATCTAATACTGATCTCTCAGGAATCGCTCGAAGCAAACCACAAACAATGAAAGGTTTACTCCTCTTATACTTAAGAAGGCATAGTGATTTTTGTATTAAGTCCCGACGCAATTTCTGAGTTTCATCGGCAATGTGAAGGTCCAGGGGTGGAATAAAGCTGCAGTAGTGCTTCGGAATCTAATACTAATCTCTCGGGAAACGCTCAAAGCAAACAACAAACAATGAGAAAATCTACTCTTCTTGTACTTAAGAAGGCATTGTGACTTTTGTATTAAGTCCCGACCCAATTTCTGCGGTTCATCGTCAATGTGAAGGTCCAAGGGATAGAGTAAATCTGTGGATGTACTTCGGAACCTAATACAGATCTCTCAAGAAACGCTCTAAGCAAACAACAAACAATGAGAAGATTTACTCTTCTTGTACTTAAGTCGGCATTGTGCCTTTTGTATTATTTTCCGACGCAATTTCTGTGTTTCATCGTCAATTTGAAGGTCTAAGTGATAGAATAATGCTGCAGTAGTGCTTCTGTATCTAATACTGATCTCCCAGGAGACGCTCAAAGCAAACCACAAACCATGAGGATATTTACACTTCTTCTACTTAAGTCGGCATTGTGCCTTTTGTATTAAGTCCCGACACAATTTCTGTGTTTCATCGTCAATGTGAAGGTCCAAGGGATAAGGTAAAGCTGCAGTTGTGCTTCGGAATCTATTACTGATCACACAGGAAAAGCTCTATGCATACCACAAACAAAGAGAAGATATACTATTCATGTACCTAAGTCGGCATTGTGCCTTTTTTCTTACAAACCGACGCAATTTCTGTGTTTCATCGTCAATGTGAAGGTCCAAGGGATAGAGTAAAGATGCAGTACTGCATCGGAACCTAATTCTGATCTCCCAGACAACGGCCAAAGCAAACCACAAACAATGAGAAGATTTACTCTTCTTGTACCTAAGTCGGAATTGTGCCTTTTGTATTAAATCCCGACGCAATATCTGTGTTTCATCGTCAATGTGAAGGTCCAAGGGATGGAGCTAAGCGGCAGTAGTGCTTCGGAATCTAATACCAATCTCCCACGAAGCGGGCGCAGCAAACCAGACACAATGATAAGATTTTCTCTTCTTGTACTTAAATCGACATTGTGCCTATTGTATTAAATCCCGACGCAATTTCTGTGTTTCATCGTCAATGTGAAGGTGCAAGAGATGGAGTAAATCTGCAGTAGAGCATCGGAATCTAATTCTGATCTCCCAGAAACGCTCAGAGCAAAGCACAAACAACGAGAAGATTTCCTCTTTTAGTACTTAAGTCGGCTTTGTGCCTTTTGTATTAAATCCCGACGCAACTTCTGTGTTTCATCGTCAACGTGAAGGTCCAAGGGATAGAGTAAAGCTAGAGCAGTGCATCGGAATGTAATACTGATCTCCCAGGAACCGATCAGTGCAAACCACAAACAATGAGAGGAGTCACTCTTCTTCTACTTATGTCGCCATTGTGCAATTGGTATTAAATCCCGACGCAATATCTGTATTTCATCGTAAACGTGAAGGACCTAGGGATACAGTAAACCTGATTTTGTGCATCGAAATCTATTACTGGTCTCCCAGGAAACGCTGAAAGGAAACCACAAACAATGAGAAGATTTACTCTTATTGTATTTATGTCGGCATTGAGCCTTCTCTATTAAAACCCGACGCAATATCTGTGTTTCATCACCAATGTGAAGGTCCAAGAGATAGAGTAAAGATGCAGTACTGCATCGGAATCTAAACTGATAACCCAGGAATCGCCCAAAGCAAACCACAATCAATGAGAGGATTTACTCCTCTTGTACTGAAGTCGGCATTGTGCGTTTTCTATTAAATCCCGACGCAGTTTCTGAGTTTCATCGTCAATGTGATGGCCCAAGGGATGGAGGAGAGCTGCAGTTGTGCATGGGAATCTAATACTGATCTTTCAGGAAATGCTCAAAGCAAACCACAAACATTGAGAAGCTTTACTCTTCTTGTACTTAAGTCGGTATTGTGCATTTTGTATTAAATCCCGACACAATTTCTGTGTTTCATCGTCAATGTGAAGGTGCAAGGTATAGAGTAAAACTGCAGTAGTGCATCGGAATCAAATACTGATCTCACAGAAACGCTCAAAGCAAAACACAAACAACGAGAAGATTTACTCTTCTTGTACTGAAGTCGGCATTGTACCTTTTCTATTAAATCCCGATGCAATTTCTGTGTTTCATCGTCAATGTGAAGGTCTAAGAGATGGAGTAAACCTGCAGTAGTGCATCGTAATCTAATACTGATCTTCCAGCAAACGCACAAAGCAAACCACAAACAATGAGATGACTTACTCTTCTTGTACTTAAGTCGTCATTGTGCCTTCTGTAATAAATCCCGACGCCATATCTCTGTTTCATCGGCAATGTGAAAGTCCAAGGATAGAGTAAAGATGCAGTAGTGCATCGGAACCTAATGCTGATCTCCCAGGAAACGCCCAAAGCAAACCACAAACAATGAGAAGATTTATTCTTCTTGTACTTAAGTCGGCATAGTGCCTTTTGCATTAAGTCCCAACGCAATTTCTGTATTTCATCGTGAATGTGAAATTCCAAGAAATAGAGTAAAGCTGAAGTTGTGCTTCGGAATCTAATACTAATCTCCCAGTAAACGCTCAAAGCAAACCACAAACAATGAGAAGATTTACTGTTCTTGTACTTAAGTCGGCATTGTGCCTTTTTTATTAAATCCCGACGCAATTTCTGTATTTCATCGTCAATGTGAAGGTCCAACGGATAGAGTAAAGCTGCAGCAGTGCATCGCAATCTAATACTGATCTCCCAGGAAACGCCAAACCAAACCACAAACAATGGGAAGATTTACTCTTCTTGTACTGAAGTCGACATTGAGCCATTTGTATTAAATCCCGACGCTATTTCTGTGCTTCATCGTCAATGTGAAGGTCCAAGGGATAGAGTAGAACTGCAGTAGTGCATCGGAATATAATACTGATCTAACAGGAAACGCTCAAAGCAAACCACAAACAATGAGAAGATTTACTCTTCTTGTACTTAAGTTAGCATTGTGAATTTTGTGTTAAATCTGGACGCAATTTCTGTATTTCATCGTCATTGTAAAAGTGCAAGGGATGGAGTAAAGCTGCAGTAGTGCATCGGAATCTAATACTGATCTCTCAGCAAACGCACAAAGCAAACCACAAACAATGAAGATTTTTACTCTTCTTGTACTTTTGTCGGCATTGTGCTTTTTGTATTACAGCCCGACGCAAAATCTGTGTTTCATCGCCAATGTAAAGGTCCAAGGGATAGAGTTAAGCTACAGTAGTGCATCGGAATCTAATTTTGATCATTAAGGAAACGCTCTAAGCAAACCACAAAAATAAGAACTTTTGCTCTTCTTGTGCTTAAGTCGTCATTGTAACTTTTTTGTTAAATCCTGAGGAAATTTCTATGTTTCATTGTCAATGTAAAGGTCCAAGGGATGGAGTAAAAATGCAGTAGTGCAATGGTATCTAGTACTGATCCTCTAGGGATCGCTCAAAGCAAACCACGAATAATGAGAAGATCTACTGTTCTTGTACTTAAGGCGGCATTGTGCCTTTTGTATTAAATCCCGACTCAATTTCTGTGTTTCATCGTCATTGTGAAGGTCCAAGGGATAGAGTAAAGCTGCAGTAGTGCATCGGATACTAATACTGACCTCCCAGGAAACGCTCAAAGAAAACCACAAACGTTGAGAAGATTTACACTTCTTGTACTTAGGTCGGCATTGTGCCTTTCGTACTAAATCCCGACGCTATTTCTGTGTTTCATCGTCAATGTGAAGGTCCATGGGACAGAGTAAAGCAGCAGTTGTCCTTCGGAATCTAATACTGATCACCCAGGAAACGCTCAAAGCTAACCACAAACAAAGAGAAAATTTACTCTTTTTGCACTGAAGGCGGCGTTGTGCCTTTTGTATTAAATTCCGACGCGATTTCTGGGATTCATCGTCAATGTGAAGGGTCAAGGGATAGAGTAAAGCTGCAGTAGTGCATCGGAATCTGATACTGATCATCCAGGAAACGCTCAAACCAAAGCAGAAACAATGAGTAGATTTACTCTTCATGTACTTAAGTCGGCATTGTGCCTTTTCATTTAAATTCAGACGCAATTTCTGTGTTTCATCGTCAATGTGAAGGTCCAAGGTATAGACTAAAGCTGCAGTAGTGCATCGGAATCTAATACGGATCACTCCAGAAACGCTCAAAGCAAACCACAAAAAATTAGAATATTTACTCTTCTTGTGCTTAAGTCGTCATTGTGCCTCTTGTGACAAATCCTGAGGAAATTTCTGTGTTTCATCGTCAATGTGAACGTCCAAGGGATAAAGTAAAGCTGCAGTAGTGCATCGGAATCTAATACTGATCTCCCAGGAAACGCTCAAAGCAAGCCACAAAACAATGAGTCGATTTACTCTTCTTGAACATAAGTCGGCATTGTGC
Organism: Schistocerca piceifrons; assembly: GCF_021461385.2. NCBI lineage: Eukaryota > Metazoa > Arthropoda > Insecta > Orthoptera > Acrididae > Schistocerca > Schistocerca piceifrons. The sequence continues at coordinate 1,125,556,848 of NC_060139.1, forward strand.
CTTTTGTATTAAAACCCGACGCTATTTCTGTGTTTCATCATCAATGTGAAGGTCCAAGGGATAGAGTAAAGCTGCTGTAGTGCATCGAAATCTAATACTGATCTCCCAGGAAACGCGCAAGGCAAACCACAAACAATGAGAAGTTTTTTTCCTCTTGTACTGAAGTCGGTATTGTGCCTTTTGTATTAAATACCGACGCAATTTCTGTGTTTCATCGTCAATGTGAACGTCCAAGGGATAGAGTAGAGCTGCCGTAGAGCATCTGAATCCAATACTGATATCCCAGGAAACACTGAAAGCAAACCACAAACAATGAGAAGATTTACTCTACTTGTACTTGAGTCGGCATTGTGCCTTTTGTAGTAAATCACGACGCAATTTCTGTGTCTCATCGTCAATGTGAAGGTCCAAGTGATAGAGTGAAGCTGCAGTATTACATCGTATTCTAATACTGGTATCCCAGGAAAGGCTCAATTCAAACCACAAACAATGAGAAAATTTACACTTCTTGTGCTTATGTCGGCATTGTGCCTTTTGTATTATCCCCACGCAATTTCTGTGTTTCATCGTCAATGTGAAAGTCCAAGGGATACAGTAAAGCTGCAGTATTGCATCGGAATCTAATACTGATCTAACAGGAAACGCTCAAAAAAAAAAATACAAACAATGAGAAGATTTACTCTTCTTGCACTTAAGTCGGCATTGTGCCTTTTGTATTAAATCCCCGCGCAATTTCTGTGTTTCATCGTCAATGTGAAGGTCCAAGGGATAGAGTAAGACTGCAGTAGTGCATCGGAATCTAACACTGATTTCCCAGGAAATGCTCAAAGCAAACCACATACAAAGAGAAGATTTACTCTCCTTAAACTTAAGTCGTCATTGTGCCTATTATATTAAATCCCGACGCAGTATCTGCATTTCATCGTAAACGTGAAGGTCCAAGGGATACAGTAAACCTGATGTGGTACATCGAAATCTAATAGTGGTCTCTCAGGAAACCCTCAAAGCAAACCACAATCAATGTGAAGATTTACTCTTCTTGTACGTAAGTCGGCATTGTGCCTTTTGTATTATATCCCGACGCAATTTCTGTATTTCATGGTATACGTGAAAGTCCAAGGGATACAGTAAACCTTATGTGGTGAATTGAAATCTAATGCTGGTCTCCCAAGAGACGTTGAAAGCAAACCACAAACAATGAGAATAATTACTCTTCTTGTACTTAAGTCGGCAATGTGCCTTTTGTATTAATTCCCGATGCAATTTCTGTGTTTCATCGTCAATGTGAAGGTCCAAATGATAGAGTAGAGCTTCAGTACTGCATCGGAATCTAATACTGACATTCCAGGAAACGCTCAAAGCAAACCACAAACTATGAGAAGGTTTATTCCTCTTGTACTTAAGTCGGTATTGTGCCTTTTGTATTAAATCCAAACGCAATTTCTGTGTTTCATCGACCATGAGAAGGTCCAAGGGATAGAGTAGAGCAGCAGTAGAGCATCGGAATCCAATACTGCTCTCCCAGGAAATTCTCAAATCAAACCAGAAACAATAAGAAGATTTACTCTTCTTGTACTTTAGTAGGCAATGTGCCTTTTGTATTGAATCCAGTCGCAATTTCTGCGTCTCGTCGTCAATGTGAAGGTGCAAGGGATGGAGTAAAGCTGCAGTAGTGATACGGAATCTAATACTGATCTCCCTGCAAACGCACAAAGCAAACCACACACAATGAGAAGATTTACTCTTCTTGTACTTAAGTTTGCATTGCGCCTTTTGTATTAATCCCGACGCAATATCTGTGTTTCATCAACAATGTGAAGGTCCAAGGGATAGAGTAAAGCTGCGTTTGTGCATCGGAATCTAATACTGATCTCCCAGCAAACGCACAAAGCAAACTTCTTGTACTTATGTCGGCATTGTGCCTTTTGCATTAAATCCCCACGCAATATCTGTGATTCATCGTAAATGTGAAGGTCCAAGGGATAGAGTCTAGCTGCAGTATTGCATCGGATTCTAATACTGATATCCCATTAAAGGCTCAATTCAAACCACAAACACTGAGAAAATTTACACTTCTTGTGCTTAAGTCGGCAGTGAGCCTTTTGTATTAAATCCCGACACAATTTCTGTGTTTCGTCGTCAATGTGAAGGTCCAAGGGATAGAGTAAAGCTGCCGTAGTGCATCGGAATCTAATACTGATCTCCCAGGAAACGCTCAAAGCAAAACACAAACGTTGAGAAGATTTACACTTCTTGTACTTCAGTCGACATTGTGCGTTTTCTATTAAATCAAGACGCAATTTCTGTGTTCCGTCGTCAATGTGAAGGTCCAACGCATAGAGTAAAGCTGCAATGGTGCATTGGAAGCTAATACTGATCTCTCAGGAAACGTTGAAAGCGAACCACAAGCAATGAGAAGATTAACTCTTCTTGTGCGTAATTCGACATTGTGCCTTTTGTATTAAATCCCGACGCATTTTCAGTGTTTCATCGTCAATGTGATGGTCCAAGGGACAGAGTAAAGCTGAAGTAGTGCATCGGAATGAAATACTGATCTCTCAGGAACCGATCAATGCAAACCACAAACAATGAGTGGATTTACTCTTCTTCTACTTAAGTCGGCAGTGTGCCTTTTGTATTAAATCCCGACGCAATTTCTGTGTTTCATCGTCAATGTGATGTCCAAGGGATGGGGTAAGCTGCAGTAGTGCAAAGGAATCAAATACTGATCTCCCAGGAAACGCTTAAAGCAAACCAGAAACAATGTGAAGATATACTCTTCTAGTACATAAGTCGGCATTGTGCCTTTTGTATTAAATCCCGACGCAATTTCTGTGTTTTATCGTCAATGTGATGGTGAAAGGGATAGAGTAAAGCTGCAGCAGTGCATCGGAATCTAGTAGTGATCCCCCAGGAAACGCTCAAAGCAAACCACAAACAATGACAAGATTTACTCTTCTTGTACTTATGTCGGTATTGTGTCTTTTGTATTAAATCCGCATGCAATTTCTGTGTTTCATCGTCCATGTGAAGGTCCAAGGAATAGAGTCATGCTGCAGTAGTGCATCGGTATTTAATACTGATTTCCCACGAAACGCTCTAAGCAAACCACAAGCAATATCAAGATTTACTCTTCTTGTACTCAAGACGGCATTGTGCCTTTTGTATTAAATCCCGACGCAATTTCTGTGTTTCATCGACAATGTGAAAGTCCAAGGGTAGAATAAAGCTGAAATATTTCATCGAAATCTAATTCAGATCTCCCAGGAAACGCTCAAAGCAAACCTCAAACAATGAGAAGTTTTAACCCTCTTGTACTTAAGTTGGCATTGTGCCTTTAGTATTAAATCCCGACCCCATTCTGCGTTCCATCGCCAATGTGAAGGTCCATGGGATAGAGTAAATTTGCAGCAGTGCTTCGGAATGTAATACTGATAACCCAGGAACGCACAAAGCAAACAACAAACAATGAGTAGATTTACTCTTCTTGTACTTAAGTAGGCATTGACCTTTTGTATTAAATCCCGACGCAATTTCTGTGTTTCATCGTCTTTGTGAAGGTCCAAGAAATAAAGTAAAGCTGCAGTAGTGCGCTGGAATCTAATACTGATCTCCCAGTAAACGCTTAAAGCAAACCACAAACAATGAGAAGATTTACTCTTCTTGTACTTAAGTCGGCATTGTGCCTTTTGTATTAAATCCCGACGCAATTTCTGTGTTACATCGTCAATATGAAGGTCCAAAGGATAGAGTACAGCTGCCGTGGTGACTCGGAATCTAATACTGATCCCCCAGGAAACGGTCAAAGTAAACCACAAACAATGGGAAGATTTACAAAATTTGTACTTAAGTTGGCATTGTGCCTTTTGCTTTAAATCCCGACGCAATTTCTGTGTTTCATCGATTATGTGAAAGTCCAAATAATAGAGTGGAGCTGCAGTAGTGCATCGGAATTTAAGTGATCTCCCAGGAAACGCTCAAAGCAAACCACAAACAATGTGAAGATTTACTCTTCATGTACTTCAGTCGGCATTGTGCCTTTTGTAATACATCTCGAAGAAATTTCTGTGTTTTATCGTCAATGTGAAGGTGAAAGGGATAGAGTAAAGAGGCAGTAGTGCATTGGAATCTAATACTGATCTCCCAGGAAACGCTTAAAGCAAACCCCATACAATGAGGAGATTTACTCTTCTTGTACTTTAGTCGGCATCGTCAATTTTGTACTAAATCCCGACGCAATGTCTGTGATTCATCGTCGATGTGAAGGTCCAAGGGATAAAGTTGCAGTAGTGCATCGGAATCTAATACTAATCTCCCAGGAAACGCTCAAAGCAAACAACATACAATGAGAAGATTTACTCTTCTTGTACTTAAGTCGGCATTGTGCTTTTTGTATTGAATCACAGCGCAATTTCTGTGTTACGTCGTCAATATGAAGGTCCAAAGGATAGAGTACAGCTGCCGTGGTGACCCGGAATCTAATACTGATCCCCCAGGAAACGGTCAAAGTAAACCACAAACAATGTTAAGATTTACAAAATTTGTACTTAAGTTGGCATTGTGCCTTTTGCTTTAAATCCCGACGCAATGTCTGTGTTTCATCGTCAATGTGAAGGTCCAAGGGTTAGAGTAAAGCTGCAGTCGTGCATCGAAATCTAATACGGATCTTCCAGGAAACGCTCAAACAAACCACAAACAATGAGAAGATTTAACCCTCTCGTGATTAGGTCGGCATTGCGCCTTTCGTCTTAGATCCCGATGCCACTTCGGTGTTTCATCGCCAATGTGAAGGTCCAAGGGATAGAGTAAAGCTGCAGTAGTGCATCGGAATGTAATACTGATTTCCGAGGAAACGCACAAAGCAAACCACAATCAATGTGAAGATTTACTCTTCTTGTACTTAAGTCAGCATTGTGCCCTTTGTCTTAAAACCCGACGCCATTTCGGTGTTTCATCGACAATGTGAAAGTCCAAGGGATAGAGTAAACTTGGAGTAGTGCATCGGAATCGAACACTGATCTCCAAGGAAACGCTCAAAGCAAACCACAGACAATAAGAAGATTTAGTCTTCTTGTACTCAAGTCGGCATTGTGCCATTAGTATTAAATCCTGACGCAATTTCTGTGTCTCATCGTCAATGTGAAGGTCCAAGGGATAGAGTAATGCTGCAGTAGTGCATCGGAATCTGATACTGATCCCAAAGGATACGTTCATGACAAACCACAAACAAAGAGAAGATTTACTCTCCATGTCCTTATGTCAGCATTGTGCCTTTTGTAATAAATCCAGTTGCAATTTGTGTGTTTCATCGTCAATGTGAAGTCCAACGAAGGGGTAAAGCTGCAGTAGTGCATCGAAATCTAATACTGATCTCACAGGAAACGCTCAAATCAAACCACAAAGAAAGAGATTTTTTTCTCCTCGTGTCCTCAAGTCGGCATTGTGCCTTCTGTATTAAATCCCGACGCATTCTCTGTGTTTCATCGTCAATGTGAAGGTCCAGGGGATAGAGTAAACCTGCAGTTGTACATCGCAATCTAATACTGATCTCCCAGGAAACGGTCAAAGCAAACCACAAACGATGAGAAGATTTACTCTTCTTGTACTGAAACTGGCATTGTGCCTTTTGTATTAAATCCCGACGCTTTTTCTGTGTCTCATCGTCAATGTGAAGGTCCAAGGGATAGAGTAAAGCTGCAGTAGTGCATCGGAATCTGATACTGATCTCCCAGGAAACGCTCACAGCAACCACATACAAAGAGAATATTTACTCTTCTTGTACTTATGTCGGTATTGTACCTTTTCTATTAAATCCTGACGCATTCTCTGTGTTTCATCGTCAATGTAAAGGTCCAAGGGATAGACTAAAGCAGCAGTAGTGCATCGGAATCTAATACTGATCTCCTAGGACACGCTCAAAGCAAACCACAAACAATGAGAAGATTTAACCTTCTTGTACTTAAGTTGGCATTGTGCATTTCGTATTAAACCCCGATGCAATTTCTGTGGTTCATCGTTAATGTGAAGTTCCAAGGGATAGAGTAAAGCTGCAGTAGTGCATCGGTATCAAATACTGATCTCCCAGGAAACGCTCAAAGCAAACAACAAACAATGAGAAGATTTCCCCTTCTTGTACTTAAGTAGGCATCGTGCCTTTTGTTTTAAATCCCGAGGCAATTTCTGTGATCTATCGTCAATGTGAAGTTCCAAGGGATAGAGTGAAGCTGCAGTGGTGCATCGGAATCTAATACTGATCTCCCAAGAAACGCTCAAACAAATCACAAACAGTGAGAAGATTTAACTTTGTTGTACTTAAGTCGTTATTGGGCCTTTTGAATTAAATCCCGACGCCATTTCTGCGTTCCATCGTCAATGAGACGGTCCAAGGGATAGATTAAAGCAGCAGTAGTGCATCCAAATCTAGTACTGATTCCCCACGAAACGCTCAAAGCAAACCACAAACAATGAGAAGATTTACTCTTCTTGTACTTAAGTTATCATTGTGTCTTTTGCTTGAAATCCCGTCGCAACTTCTGTGTTTCATCGTCAATGTGAAGGTCCAAGGGATAGAGTAAAGCTGCAGTAGTGGATTGAAATCTAATACTGATATCCCAGGAAACGCTCAAAGGAAACCACAAACATTGAGAAGATTTACTGTGCTTGTACTTAAGTAGGCATTGTGCCTTTTGTTTTAAATCCCGACGCAATTTCTGTGTTCCATCGTCAATGTGGAGTTCCAAGGGATAGAGTGAGGCTGCCGTAGTGCATCGGAATCTAATACTAACCTCCCATTAAATGCTCAAACAAACCGCAAACAATGAGAAGTTTTAACCCTCTTGTACTTAAGTTGGCATTGTGCCTTTAGTATTAAATCCCGACGCTATTCTGCGTTCCATCGCCAATGTATAGGTCCATGTGATAGAGTAAAGCTGCAGTAGTGCATCGGAATCTAATACTGATCTCCCAGGAAACGCTTAAAGCAACCACAAACAATGAGAAGATTTACTCTTCTTGTACTTAAGTCGTCATTGTGCCTTGTGTAATAAATACCGACGCAATTTCTGTGTTTCATCGACTATGTGAAAGTCCAAATGATAGAGTGGAGCTGCTGTAGCGCATCGGAATCTAATAGTGATGTCCCAGGAAACGCTCAAGCAAACCACAAACAATAAGAAGGTTTACTCTTCTTGAACGTAAGTCGGCATTGTGCCTTTGTAATACATCTCGGAGAAATATCTGTGTTTTATCGTCAATGTGAAGGTGAAAGGGATAGAGTAAATCTGCAGTAGTGCATTGGAATCTAATACTGATCTCCCAGGAAACGCTTAAAGCAACCACAAACAATGAGAAGATTTACTCTTCTTGTACTTTAGTCTGCATTGTCCCTTTTGTATTAAATCCCGACGCAATGTCTGTGATTCATCGGCAATGTGAAGGTCCAAGGGATAGAGTAAAGCAGCAGTAGTGCATCGGAATCTAATACTGATCTCCCAGGAAACGCTCAAAGCAAACAACATACAATGAGAAGATTTAAACTTGTAGTACTTAAGTCGGTATTGTGCTTTTTGTATTAAATCCCGGCGCAATTTCTGTGTTACATCGTCAATGTGACGGTCCAAAGGATAGAGTAAAGCTGCCGTGGTGACTCGGAATCTAATACTGATCCCCCAGGAGAGGCTCAAAGCAAACCACAAACAACATGAAGATTTACTCTCCTTGTACTTAAGTCAGCATTGTGCCTTTTGTATTAAATCCCGGCGCAATTTCTGACTTTCATCGTCGATGTGAAGTTCCAAGGGATAGAGTGAAGCTGCAGTAGTGCATCGGAACCTAATACTGATACACAGGAAACGCTCAATGCAAACCACAAATGATGAGAAGATTCACTCTTCTTGTACTTATTTCGGTTGTGCCTTTTGGATTACATCCCGACACTATGTCTTTGTTTCAACGTCAATGTGAAAGTCCAAGGGATAGAGTAAAGCTGCAGTAGTGCATTATAATCTAAGACTGATCTCCCAGGAAACGCTCAAAGCAAACCACAAACAGTGAGAAGATTTATTCCTCATGTACTTAAGATGCCATTGTGACTTTTGTATTAAATCCCGACGCAATGTCTTTGTTTCATCGTCAATGAGAAGAACCAAGGGATAGAGTAAAGCTGCAGTAGTGCATCGGAATCTAATAGTGATCTCCCAGGAAACGCTCAAAGCAAACCACAAACGTTGAGAACAAATTAACCTTCTTGTACTTAAGTCGGCATTGTGCCTTTCGTATTAAATCCCGACGCAATTTCTGTGTTTCATCGTCAGTGTGAAGGTCCAAGGGATACAGTAAAGCTGCAGTAGTGCATCTGAGTCTAATACTGAACTCCCAGGATACGCTCAAAGCAAACCACAAACAATGAGAAGATTTACACTTCTTGTACACAAGTCGGCATTGTGCCTTTTGTATTCAATCGCGACGCAATTTCTGTGATTCATCAACAGTGTGTAATTCCAAAGGATAGAGTAAAGCTGCAGTAGTGCATCGGAATCTAATACTGATCTCCCAGGAAACGCTCGGAGCAATCCACAAACAAAGAGATTATTTTCTCCTCTTGTACTTAAGTCGGCATTGTGCCCTCTGTATTAAACTCGACGCTTATTCTGTGTTTCATCGTCAATGTGAAGGTCCAAGGGATAGAGTAAAGCTGCAGTAGTGCATCGGAATCTAATACTGATCTCCCAGGAAACGCTCACAGCAACCACATACAAAGAGAATATTTACTCTTCTTGTACTTATGTCGGTATTGTACCTTTCCTATTAAATCCTGACGCATTTTCTGTGTTTCATCGTCAATGAAAAGGTCCAAGGGATAGATTAAAGCAGCAGTAGTGCATCGGAATCTAATACTGATCTCCTAGGACACGCTCAAAGGAAACCACAAACAATGAGAAGATTTACTCTTCTTGTACTTAAGTCGGCATTGTGCCCTTTGTCTTAAGACCCGACGCCATTTCGGTGTTTCATCGACAATGTGAAAGTCCAAGGGATAGAGTAAACTTGGAGTAGTGCATCGGAATCGAACACTGATCTCCAAGGAAACGCTCAAAGCAAACCACAGACAATGAGAAGATTTAGTCTTCTTGTACTTAAGTCGGCATTGTGCCATTAGTATTAAATCCAGACGCAATTTCTGTGTGTCATCGTCAATGAGAAGGTCCAAGGGATAGATTAAAGCAGCAGCAGTGCACCCGAATCTAGTACTGTTCTCTCACAAAACGCTCAAAGCAAACCACAAACAATGAGAAGATATACTCTCCTTGTCCTTAAGACGGCATTGGGCCTTTTGTATGAAATCCCGACGCAATTTCTGTGTCTCATCGTCAATGTGAAGGTCCAAGGGATAGAGTAATGCTGCAGTAGTGCATCGGAATCTGATACTGATCCCAAAGGATACGTTCATGACAAACCACAAACAATGAGAAGATTTACTCTCCATGTCCTTATGTCAGCATTGTGCCTTTTGTAGTAAATCCAGACGCAATTTGTGTGTTTCATCGTCAATGTGAAGGTCCAACGAAGGGGTAAAGCTGCAGTAGTGCATCGAAATCTAATACTGATCTCCCAGGAAACGCTCAAATCAAACCACAAAGAAAGAGATTTTTTTCTCCTCGTGTCCTTAAGTCGGCATTGTGCCTTCTGTATTAAATCCCGACTCATTCTCTGTGTTTCATCATCAATGTGAAGGTCCTTGTGATAGAGTAAACCTGCAGTTGTACATCGGAATCTAATACTGATCTCCCAGGAAACGGTCAAAGCAAACCACAAACGATGAGAAGATTTACTCTTCCTGTACTTAAGTCGGCATTGTGCCTTTTGTATTAAATCCCGACGCAATTTCTGTGTTTCATCGTCAATGTGAATGTCCTTGTGATAGAGTAAACCTGCAGTTGTACATCGGAATCTAATACTGATCTCCCAGGAAACGGTCAAAGCAAACCACAAACGATGAGAAGATTTATTCTTCCTGTACTTAAGTCGGCATTGTGCCTTTTGTATTAAATCCCGACGCAATTTCTGTGTTTCATCGTCAATGTGAAGGTCCAAGGGATGGGGTAAGCTGCAGTAGTGCAATGGAATCAAATACTGATCACCCAGGAAACGCTTAAGGCAAACCAGAAACAATGTGAAGATATACTCTTCTAGCACATAAGTCGGCATTGTGCCTTTTGTATTAAATCCCGACGCAATTTCTGGTTTTATCGTCAATGTGATAGTGAAAGGGATAGAGTAAAGCTGCAGTAGTGCATCGGAATCTTGTAGTGATCCCCCAGGAATCTCTCAAAGCAAACCACAAACAATTTCAAGATTTACTCTTCTTGTACTTAGGTCGGCATTGTGTCTTTTGTATTAAATCCCGATGCCATTTCTGTGTTTCATCGTCTATGTGTAGGTCCAAGGAATAGAGTAAAGCTGCAGTAGTGCATCGTTATTTAATACTGATCTCCCAGGAAACGCTCTAAGCAAACCACAAACAATATCAAGATTTACTCTTCTTGTACTCAAGACGGCATTGAACCTTTTGTATTAAATCCCGACGCATTTTCTGTGTTTCATCGACTATGTGAAAGTCCAAATGATAGAGTGGAGCTGCTGTAGTGCATCGGAATCTAATAGTGATCTCCCAGGAAACGCTCAAGCAAACCACAAACAATGAGAAGGTTTACTCTTCTTGGACTTAAGTCGGCATTGTGCCTTTTGTAATACATCTCGAAGGAATATCTGTGTCTTATCGTCAATGTGAAGGTGAAAGGGATAGAGTAAACCTGCAGTAGTGCATTGGAATCTAATACTGATCTCCCAGGAAACGCTTAAAGCAACCACAAACAATGAGAAGATTTAACCTTCTTGTACTTAAGTTGGCATTGTGCATTTCGTATTAAACCCCGATGCAATTTCTGTGGTTCATCGTTAATGTGAAGTTCCAAGGGATAGAGTAAAGCTGCAGTAGTGCATCGGTATCAAATACTGATCTCCCAGGAAACGCTCAAAGCAAACCACAAACAATGAGAAGATTTCCCCTTCTTGTACTTAAGTAGGCATCGTGCATTTTGTTTTAAATCCCGACGTAATTATTGTGATCTATCGTCAATGTGAAGTTCCAAGGGATAGAGTGAAGCTGCAGTAGTGCATCGGAATCTAATACTGATCTCCCAAGAACCGCTCAAACAAACCACAAACAATGATAAGCTTTAACCTTCTTGTACTTAAGTCGGCATTGGGCCTTTTGTATTACATCCCGACGCCATTTCTGCTTTCCATCGTCAATGAGACGGTCCAAGGGATAGATTAAAGCAGCAGTAATGCATCCGAATGTAGTACTGATCTCCCACGAGACGCTCAAATCGAACCACAAACAATGAGAAGATTTACTCTTCTTGTACTTAAGTTATCATTGTGTCTTTTGCTTGAAATCCCGACACAATTTCTGTGTTCCATCGTCAATATGAAGTTCCAAGGGATAGAGTGAGGCTGCCGTAGAGCATCGGAATCTAATACTAATCTCCCATTAAACGCTCAAACAAACCACAAACAATGAGAAGTTTTAACCCTCTTGTACTTAAGTTGGCATTGTGCCTTTAGTATTAAATCCCGACGCCATTCTGCGTTCCATCACCAATGTATAGGTCCATGTGATAGAGTAAAGCTGCAGTTGTGCTTCGGAATGTAATACTGATGTCCCAGGAACGTACAAAGCAAACAACAAACAATGAGTAGATTTACTCTTCTTGTACTTAAGTCGGCATTGACCCTTTTGTATTAAATCCCGACGCAATTTCTGTGTTTCTACGTCTTTGTGAAGGTCCAAGGGATAGAGTAAAGCTGCAGTAGTGCATCGGAATCTAATACTGATCTCCCAAGACACGCTTAAAGCTAACCACAAACAATGTCTTCTTGTACTTCAGTCGGCATTGTGCCTTTTGTAATAAATCCCGACGCAATTTCTGTGTTTCATCGACTATGTGAAAATCCAAATGATAGAGTGGAGCTGCAGTAGTGCATCGGAATCTAATAGTGATCCCCCAGGAAACGCTCAAAAAAAACCACAAACAATGAGAACATTCACTCTTCTTGTACTTAAGTTGGCATTGTGCCTTTTGTATTAAATCCCGACGCAATTTCTGTGTATCTTCGTCAATGTGAAGGTCCAAGGGATAGAGTAAAGCTGCAGTATTGGATTGGAATCTAATACTGATATCCCAGGAATCGCTCAAAGAAAACCACAAACATTGAGAAGATTTACTATTCATGTACATAAGTACGCATTGTGCCTTTTGTTTCAAATCCCGACGCAATTTCCTTGTTCCATGGTCAATGTGTAGTTTAAAGGGATGGAGTAAAGCTGCAGTAGTGCATCGGAATCTAATACGGATCTCCCAGGAAACGCTCAAACAAATCACAAACAATGCGAGGATTTAACCTTCTTGTACTTAAGTCGGCATTGTGCCCTTTGTCTTAAATCCCGACGCCATTTCGGTGTTTCATCGACAATGTGAAAGTCCAAGGGACAGAGTAAACTTGCAGTAGTGCATCGGAATCGAACACTGATCTCCAAGGAAACGCTCAAAGCAAACCACAGACAATGAGAAGATTTAGTCTTCTTGTACTTAAGTCGGCATTGTGCCATTAGTATTAAATCGCGACGCAATTTCTGTGTGTCATCGTCAATGAGAAGGTCCAAGGGATAGATTAAAGCAGCAGTAGTGCAACCGAATCTAGTACTGTTCTCTCACGAAACGCTCAAAGCAAACCACAAACAATGAGAAGATATACTCTCCTTGTCCTTAAGACGGCATTGGGCCTTTTGTATGAAATCCCGACGCAATTTCTATGTCTCATCGTCAATGTGAAGGTCCAAGGGATAGAGTAATGCTGCAGTAGTGCATCGTAATCTAATTCTGATCTCAAAGGATTCGTTCATGACAAACCACAAACAATGAGAAGATTTACTCTCCTTGCCCTTAAGTCGGCATTGTGCCTTTTGTATTAAATCCAGACGCAATTTCTGTGTTTCATCGTCAATGTGAACGTACAAGGAAAGGGTAAAGCTGCACGAGTGCATCGAAATCTAATACTGATCTCCCAGGAAACGCTCAAATCAAACCACACAGACAGAGATTTTTTTCTCCTCGTGTCCTGAAGTCGGCATTGTGCCTTCTGTATTAAATCCCGACGCATTTTCTGTGTTTCATCGTGAATGTGAAGGTCCACGGGATATAGTAAACCTGCAGTTGTACATCGGAATCTAGTACTGAGCCCCCTGGAAACGGTCAAAGCAAACCACAAACAAAAAAACATTTACTCTTCTTGTACTTAAGTCTGCATTGTGCCTCTTGTATTAAATCCCGATGCAATTTCTGTGTTTCATCGTCAATCTGAAGTTCCACGGGATAGAGTAAGGCTGCAGTAGTGCATCGGAATCTATTACTGATCTCCCAGGAACGCTCAAAGCAAACCACAAACAATGAGCAGATTTACTCTTCTTGTACTTAAGTCGGCGTTGTGCCTTTCGTATTATATCCCGGCAATATTTCTATGTTTCATCGTCAATGTGAAGCTCCAAGGGATAGAGTAAAGCTGCAGTAGTGCATCGGAATCTAATACTGATCTCCCAGGAAACGCTCAAAGCAAAACACAAACAATGTGACAATGTGCTCTTCTTGTACTTAAGTCGGTATTGTGCTTATTGTATAAAATACCGACTCAATTACTCTGTTTCATCGTCAATGTGAAGGCCCGAGGGATGGAGTAAAGCTGCAGTAGTGAATCGGAATGTAATACTGATCTCCCAGGAAACGTTCAAAGCAAACTACAAACAATGAGAAAATCTATTCCTCTTGTACTTAAGTCGGCAATGTGCATTTTGTATTAAATCCCGACGCAATTTCTGTGTTTTATCGTCAATGTGAATGTGAAAGGGATAGAGTAAAGCTGCAGTAGTTCATTGGAATCTAGTACTGATACCCAGGAACGCTCAAAGCAAACCAATAACAATGAGAAGATTTACTCTACTTGTACTTAAGTCGGCATTGTGCCTTTCGTATTAAATGCCAACGCAATTTCTGTGTTTCTTCGTCAATGTGAAGGTCCAAGGGATATAGTAAAGCTGCAGTACTGCACCGGAATCTAATAATTATCTCCCAGGAAACGCTCAAACAAACCACAAACAATGAGAACATTTATCCATCTTGTACTTAAGTCGGCATTGTGCCTTTTGATTTAAATCCCGACGCAATGTCTGTGTTTAATCGTTAATGTGAAGGTCCAAGGGATGGAGTAAAGCTGCAGTAGTGCATCGGAATCTGGTACTGATCCCCCACGAAACGCTCAAAGCAAACCACAAACAAAAAGAACATTTACTCTTCTTGTACTTAAGTCTGCAATGTGCCTTTTGTATTAAATCCCTACGCAATTTCTTTGTTTCATCGTCAATGTGAAGGTCCACGGAATAGAGTAAGCTGCAGTAGTGCATCGGAATCTAATACTGATCTCCCAGGAACGCTCAAAGCAAACCACAAACAAAGAGAGTATTTACTCCTCTTGTACTTATGTCGGCATTGTGCCTTTTGTATTAAATCCTGACGCATTTTCTGTGTTTAATCATCAATGTAAAGGTCCAAGGGATAGAGCAAAGCTGCAGTAGTGCATCGGAATCTAGTTCTGATCCCCCATAAAGGGTTCAAAGCAAACCTGAAACAATGAGAAGATTTACTCTACTTGTACTTAAGTCGGCATTGTGCCTTTTGTATTAAATCCTGACGCCATTTCTGTGTTTCATCGTCAATGTGGAGGTCCAAGTGATGGAGTAGAGCAGCGGTAGTGCATCTGAATCTAAGACTGATCTCCCAGGAAAAGCTCAAAGCAAACCACACACGGTGAGAAGATTTACTCTTCTTGTACTTAAGTTGGCATTGCGCCATTTGTATCAAATCCCGACGCAATTTCAGTGTTTCATCGTCAATGTGAAGGTCCAAGGGATAGAGTAAAGCTGCAGTAGTGCATCGCAATCTAATACTGATCTCCCAGGAAACGCTCAAAGCAAAGCACAAACATTGAGACAATTTACTCTTCTTCTACTTAAGTCGATATTGTGCTTATTGTATTAAATACCGACTCGATTACTCTGTTTCATCGTCAATGTGAAGACCCGAGGGATAGAGTAAAGCTGCAGTAGTGCATCGCAATGTAATACTGATCTCCCAGGAAACGCTCCAAGCAAACCACAAACCAAGAGAATATTTACTCTTCTTGTACATAAGTCGGCGTACTGCCTTTTGTATTGTATCCCGACACAAGTTCTGTGTTTCATCGTCAATGTGAAGGTCCAAAGGATAGGGCAAACCTGCAGTAATGCAACGGAATCAAATACTGATCTCCCAGGAAACGCTCAAAGCTAACCAAAAACAATGAGAAGATTTACTCTTCTTGTACTTAAGTCGGCGTTGTGCCTTTCGTATTATATCCCGGCGATATTTCTGTGTTTCATCGTCAATGTAAAGGTCCAAGGTATTGAGTAAAGCTGCAGTAGTGCATCGGAATCTAATACTGATCTCCCAGGAAACACTAAAGTAAGCCACAAACAATGAGAAATTTACTCTTCTTGTGCTTAAGTCAGCATTGTACCCTTTGTCTTAAATCCCGACGCCATTTCGGTGTTTCATCGCCAATGTGAAGGTCCAAGGGATAGAGTAAAGCTGCAGTAGTGCATCGGAATGTAATACTGATATCCCAGGAAACTCACAAAGCAAACCACAAACAATGAGAACATTTACTCTTCTTGGACTCAAGTTGGCTATGTGCCTTTTGTATTAAATCCCGACGCAATATCTATGTTTCATCGACAATGTGAAAGTCCAAGGGATAGAGTAAACTAGCAGTGGTGCATCGGAATCTGATACAGATCTATCAGGAAACGCTCAAAGCAAACCACAAACAATGAGAAAATTTTATCTTCTATGTACTTAAGTCGGCATTGTGTCTTTTGTAATCAATCCCGACGCAAATTCTGTGTTTCATCGTCAATGTGAAGGTCCAAGGGATAGAGTAAAGCAGCGGCAGTGCAACGGAGTCTAATGCTGAACTCTTAGGAAGCGCTCAAAGCAAACCACAAACAATGAGAAGATTTATTCTTCATGTATTTAAGTCGGCATTGTGCCTTTTTTATTACATACCGACGCAATTTCTGTGTTTCATCATCAAAAATAGGGTCCAAGGTATAGAGTAAAGCTGCAGTGGTGCATCGGAATCTAATACTTATCTCCCAGGAAACGCTCAAACACACCTGAAACAATGTGAAGATATAGTCTGCTTGTACTTATGTCGGTTATGTGCCATTTGTATAACATTCCGACGCCATTTCTGTGTTTCATCTTCAATGTGAAGGTCAGAGGGATAGAGTAAAGCTGCAGTAGTGCATCGGAATCTAATACTGATCTCCCAGGAAACGCTCAAATGTAACGAGAAACAATGAGTAGATTTACATTTCTTACACATATGTCGGCATTGTGCCTTTTAAATAAAATCCCGACGCAACTTCTCTGTTTCATCGTCAATGTGAAGGTCCAAGGGATAGAGTAATGCTGCAGTAGTACATCGGAATCTAATACTGACGTCCCAGGAAACGCTCAAAGCAAACCAGAAACAATGAGAAGATTTACTGTTCTTGTACTTAAGTCGGCATTGTGATTTTTATATTAAATCCCGACGCAATTTCTGTGTTTCATTGTGAATGTGAAGGTCCAAGGGATAGAGTAAAGCTGCAGTAGTGCACCGGATTCTAATTCTGATTTTTCAGGAAACGCTCAAAGCAAACCACAACCAATGGGAAGATTTACTCTTCTTGTACTTAAGTCAGCATTGTGCCTTTTGTATTAAATCCGGACGCTATATCTGTGTTTCATCATAAAAGTGAAGCTCCAAGGGATGGATTAATGCTGCAGGAGTGCATCGGAATCTAATACTGATCTCCCAGAAAACGCTCAAAGCAAACCACAGACAATGTGAATATTCACTCTTCTTGTACTTAAGTCGGAATTGTCCCTTTTTTAATAAATTCCGGCGCAATTTCTGTGTTTCCTCGTCAATGTGACGGTCCAAGGAATAGAGTAAAGCTGCAGTAGTGCATCGGAATTTAATACTGATCTCATTTGAAACGCTCAAACAAATCACAAACGATTAGAAGATTTAATTTCTTCTACTTAAGTCGGCATTGTGCCTTTTGTATTTAATCCCGACGCAATTTCTGTGTTTCATCGTCAATGTGAAGGTCCAAGGGATAGAGTAAAGCTGCGGTAGCGCTACGGAATCTAATACTGATCGCCCAGGAAACGCTCAAAGCAAGCAACAAACAATGAGAAGATTTACTCATCTTGTACTTAAGTCGGCATTGTGCCTTTTTTACTAAATACCGAAGCAATTTCTGTGTTTCATAGTCAATGTGAAGGTCCAAGGGATAGAGTAAAGCTGCAGTAGGTCATCGGAATCTAATACATATCTCGCACTGAACGCTCAAAGCAAACCAGAAACAATATGAAGATTTACTCTTCTTCTACTTAAGTCTTCAATGTGCCTTTTGTTTTAAATCCCGACGCGATTTCTGTGTTTCATCGTCAATGTGAAGGTCCAAGGTATAGAGTAAAACTGCAGTAGGGCTTTGGAAACTGTTACTGATCTCCCAGGAAACGCTGAAAGGAAACCAGAAACAATGAGGTGACTTACTGTTGTTGTACTTAAGTCGGCATTGTGATTTTTGTATTAAATGCCGACGCAATATCTTTGTTTGATCGTCAATGTGAAGGTCCTACAGATAGAGTAATGCTGCAGTAGTGCATCGGAATCTAATACTAAACTCACAGGAAACGCTCAAAGCAAACCGCAAACTATGGGAAGATTTACTCTTCTTGTACTTAAATTGGCATTGTGCATTTTGTTTTAAATCCCGACGCAATTTCTGTGTTTCATCGTCAATCCGAAGGTCCAAGGGATAGAGTAAAACTGCAGTGGTGCATCGGAATGTAATTCTGATCTCCCAGGAAACGCTCAAAGCAAACCACAAACAATGAGAAGATTTACTCTTCATGTACTTCAGTCGGCTTTGTGCCTTTTGGTTTAAATCCCGACGTAATTTCTGTGTTTCATCGTCAATGTGAAGGTCCAAGGAATAAAGTAAAGCTGCAGTAGTGCAACGGAGTCTAATACTGATCTTTCAGGAAGCGCTAAAAGTAAACCACAAACAATGAGAGGATTTACTCTTCATGTATTTAAGTCGACATTGTGCCTTTTTTATTAAAGACCGACGCTATTTCTGTGTTTCATTGTCAAAATGAGGGTCCAAAGGATAGAGTAAAGCTGCAGTAGTGCATCGGAATCTAGTACTGATCTCCCAGGAAACGATCAAATGAAACCACAAACTATGAGAAGATTAACTGTTGTTGTACTTTAGTCGGCTTTGAGCTTTTGTTTTAAATCCCGACGCAATTTCTATATATCATCCTCAATGTGAAGGTCCGAGGCATAGAGTAAAGCTGCAGTAGTGCATCGGAATCTAATAGTGATCTCCCAGCAAACGCTCAAAGCAAAATACAAACAAAGAGAAAATTTACTCTTCTTGTACTTAAGTCGGTGTTGTGCCTTTTGTTTTAAATCCCGACGTAATCTCTGTGCTTCATCGTCAATGTGAAGGTCCAAGGGATAGAGTAAAGCTGCAGAAGTGCATCGGAATTAAATACCGATCTCCCAGGAAACGCTCAAAGCAAACCACAAACAATGAGAACAATTACTCTTCTTTTACGTAACTGGGCATTTTGCCCTTTGTATTAAATCCCGACGCTATATCCGTGTTTCATCATCAAAGTGAAGGTCCAAGGGATGGAGTAAAGCTCCAGTAGTGCATCGGAATCTAATACTAATCTCCCAGGAAACGCCTAAAGCAAACCACAAGCAATGAGAAGATTTAATCTTCAAGTACTTAAGTCTGCATTGTGCCTTTTGTATTAAATCCCGACGCTATTTCTGTGTTTCATCGTCAATGTGAATGTCCAAGGGATTGAGTAAAGCTGCAGTAGAGCATGGGAATCTAATACTGATCTCCCAGGAAACGCTCAAAGCAAACCACAAACAATGAGAAGATTTACTCTACTTGTACATCACCCGGCATTGTGCCATTTGTATTAAATCAAGACCCAATTTCTGTGTATCATCGTCAATGAGAAGGTCCGAGGCATAGAGTTAAGCTGCAGTAGTGCATCGGAATATAATACTGATAGCAAAGCAAACGCTCGAAGCAAAATACAAACAAAGAGATTAATTACTCTTCTTGTACTTACGTCGGCATTGTGCCTTTTGTATTTAATCCCGACGCATTCTCTCTGTTTCATCGTCAATGTGAAGGTCCAAGGGATAGAGTAATGCCGCAGTAGTACATCGGACTCTAATACTGGTCTCCCAAGAAACGCTCAAAGCAAACCAGAAACAATGAGAAGATTTACTGTTCTTGTACTTAAGTCGCCATTGCGATTTTTGTATTAAATCTCGACGCAATTAATGTGTTTCATCATCAATGTGAAGGTCCAAGGGATAAAGTAAAGCTGCAGTATTGCATCGGAATCTTATACTGATCTCACAGGAAACGCCCATAGGAAAACCACAAACAATGAGAAGATTTACGCTTCTTGTACTTTAGTCGACATTGTGCCTTTTGTATTAAATCCCGACGCAACTTCTGTGTTTCATCGTCAATGTGAAGTACCAAGGGATAGAGTAAAGCTGCAGTATTGCATCGGAGTCTTATACCGATCTCACAGGAAACGCCCAAAGCAAACCACAAACAATGGGTAGATTTACTCTTCTTGTACTTAAATTGGCATTGTGCCTTTTGTTTTAAGTCCCGACGCTATTTCTGTGTTTCATCGTCAATCTGAAGGTCCAAGGGATAGTGTAATACTGCAGTAGTGCATCGGAATCTAATACTGATCTCCCAGGAAAAGCTCAAAGCAAACCACAGACAATGAGAAAATTTACTCTACTTGTACGTAAGCCGGCATTGTGCGATTTGTATTTCATCAAGACGCGATATTTGTGTTCCCACGTCAATGTGAAGTTCCAGCGGATAGAGTAATGCTGCAGTAGTGCATCGGAATCTAATACGATTCTATCAGGAAGCGCACAAAGCAATCCAGAAACTAAGGGACGATGTACTCATCTCGTACTTAGGTCGGTATTGTGCATTTTGTATTAAATCCCGACGCAAATTCTATGTTTCATCGCCAATTTGAAAGTCCATGGGATAGAGTAAAGCTGCAGTAGTGCATCGGAATCTAATACGGATCTATCAGGAAACGCCGAAAGCAATCCAGAATCAATGAGAAGATTTACTCGTCTTGTACTTAAGTCGTCATTGTGCCTTCTGTATTATATCCCGACACAATATTTGTGTTTCATCGTTAATGTGCTGTTAAAAGGGGTAGAGTAAAGCAGCAGTAGTCCATCGGAATTTCATACTGATCTCCCAGGAAACGCTCAAAGCAAACCACAAACGATGAGAAGATTTACTCTTCTTGTACTTAAGTTGGTACTGTGCCTTTTGGTCTTAATCGCGACGGAATTTCTGTGTTTCGTCATCAATCCGAAGGTCCAAGGGATAGAGTAAAGCTGTAGTAGTGTATCGAAATCTAATACTGATCTCCCAGGAAACGCTCAAAGCAAGCCACAAACAAGTAGAAGATTTACTCTTCTTGTCCATAAGTTGGCATTGTGCCCTTTGTATTAAATACCGACGAAATTAATGTGTTACATCGTCAATGTGAAGGTCCAAGGGATAGAGTGAAGCTGCAGTAGTGCATCGGAATCTAATACTGATCTCCCAGGAAACGCTCAAAGCAAACCACAAACAATGAGAAGATTTATTGTTCTTGTACTTAAGTCGCGCATTGTGCCTTTTGGATAAAATCCCGACGCAATTTCAATGTTTCATCGTCAATTGGAAGGTCCAAGGGATAAAGTAAGGCTGCAGTAGTGCATCTGGATATAATACTGATCTCACAATAAATGCTCAAAGCAAACCACAAACAATGAGAAAATTTACATTTCTTGTACTTAAGTCGACATTGTGGCTTTTGTATTAAATCCCGACGCAATTTCTGTGTTTCACCGTCAATGTGAAGTTCCAAGGGATAGGATAAAGCTGCAGTAGTGCATCGGAATCTGATACTAATCTCCCAGGAAACGCTCAAAGCAAACCACGAACAATGAGAAGATTTACTCTTCTTGTACTTAAGTCGGCATTGTGCCTTTTGTTTTAAATCCCGACGTAATTTCTGTGTTTCATCGACAATGTGAAGGTCCAAGGGATACAGTGGAGCTGCAGAAGGGCATCGGAATTAAGTACTTATCTCCCAGGATACGTTCAAAGCATTCCACAAGCAATGAGATCATTTACTCTTCTTGTACCTAAGTCGGCATTGCGATTTTTGTACTTAATCCCGACGCAATTTCTGTGTTTCATTATCAATGTCAAGGCCCAAGGGAAAGATGTATAGCTGCAGTAGTGCTTCGGAATCTAATACCAATCTCACAGGAAACGCCCATAGCAAACCACAAACAATGAGTAGTTTACTCTTCATGTACTTAAATTCGCATTGTGCCTTTTGTTCTAAATCCCGACGCTATGTTTGTGTTTCATCGTCAATCTGAAGGTCCAAGGGTTAGTGTAATACTGCAGTAGTGTATCGGAATCTAATACTGATCTCCCAGGAAACGCTCAGAGCAAACCACAAACAAGAGAAGCTTTACTCTTCTTGTACTTAAGTCGGCATTGTGCCTTTTCTATTACATCCCGACGCAATTTCTGTGTTTCCACATCAATGTAAAGTTCCAGTGGATGGAGGAATGCTACAGTAGTGCATCCGAATCTAATACTTATCTCCCAGGAAACGCTCAAAACAAACCAGAAACAATGTGAAGATTTACTCTCCTTGTACTTAAGCTGGCAATGTGCCTTATGTATTAAATCCCGACGCGATATCTGTGTTTCATCGTCAATGTGATGGTCCAAGGGATAGGGTAAAGCTGCAGTAGTGCATCGGAATCTAATACTGATCTCCCAGGAAACGGAGAAAGCAAACGAGAAACAATGAGTAGATTTACTCGTATTCTACATAAGTCGACATTGTGCCTTTTGTATAAAATCCCGACGCTATTTCTGTGTTTCATCCTCAATGTGATGGACCAAGGGATGGAGTAATGCTGCAGTAGTTTATCATAATCTAATACCGATGTCCCAGGAAACGCTCAAAGCAAACCACAAACAATGAGAAGTTTTACTCTTCTTGTACTTAAGTTGGCATTGTGTTTATTGATTTAAATCCCGACGCAATTTCTGTGCTTCATCGTCAATCTGAAGGTCCAAGGGATACAGTAAAGCTGCAGTAGTGCATCGGAATCTAATACTGATCTCCCAGGAAACGCTCAGAGCAAACCACAAACAAGAGAAGCTTTACTCTTCTTGTACTTAAGTCGGCATTGTGCCTTTTGTATTAAATCCCGACGCTATTTCTGTGTTTCATCCTCAATGTGAAGGTCCAAGGGATTGAGTAAAGCTGCAGTAAGTCATCGGAATCTACTACTGATCTCCCAGGATACGCTCAAAGCAAACCACAAACAATGAGAAGATTTACTCAACTTGTACTTAAGCCGGCATTGTGCCTTTTGTATTAAATCCAGACGCAATTTCTGTCTATCATCGTCAATGTGAAGGTCCGAGGCATAGAGTTAAGCTGCAGTAGTGCATCGGAATATAATACTGATAGCCCAGCAAACGCTCAAAGCTAAATACAAACAAAGAGAATATTTACTCTTCTTGTACTTAAGTCGGCATAGTGAGTTTTGTATTAAAATCCGGCGCAATTTCTGTGTTTCCACGTCAATGTGAACGCCCAAGGGATAGAGTAAACCTGCAGTAGTGCTTCGGAATCTATAACTGATCTCACAGGAAACGCTCAAAGCGAACCACAAACAATGAGAAGATTTACTCTTCTTGTACTTAAGTCGACACTGTGCCTTTTGTATTAAATCCCGACGCAATTTCTGTGTTTCACCGTCAATTTGAAGTTCCAAGGGATAGGGTAAACCTGCAGTAGTGCATCGGAATCTAATCCTGATCTCCTAGGAGACGCTCAAAGCAAACCACGAAAATGAGAAGATTTACTCTTCTTGTACTTAAGTCGGCATTGTGCCTTTTGTTCAAATCCCGACGTAATTTCTGTGTTTCATCGTCAATGTGAAGGTCCAAGGGATACATTTAAGCTGCAGAAGTGCATCGGAATGAAATACTTTACTGCCAGGAGACGCTCAATGCAAACCACATATAATGAGAAGATTTACTCTTCTTCTACTTAAGTCGGCATTGCGATTTTTGTATTAAATCCCAGACGCAATTTCTGTGTTTCATCATCAATGTGAAGGTCCAAGGGATAGAGTAAATCTGCAGTAGTGCATCGCAATCTTGTACTGATCTCACAGGAGACGCCCAAAGCAAACCACAAACAATGAGATGATTTACTCTCCTTGTACTTAAATTGGCATTGTGCCTTTTGTTTTAAACCCGACGCAATATCTGTGTTTCATCGTCAATCTGAAGGTCCAAGGCATAGAGTAAAGCTGCAGTAGTGCATCGGAATCTAATACTGATCTCCCAGAAAACGGTCAAAGCGAAATACAAACAAAGAGAATATTTACTCTTCATGTACTTAAGTCGGCATTGTGCCTTTTATATTAAATCCCACCGCAATATCCGTGTTTCCACGTCAATGTGAAGATCCAAGGGATAGAGTAAAGCTGCAGTAATGCATCGGAATCTAATACTGATCTCCCTGGAAACGCTCAAAGCTAACCACGAACAATGAGATGATTTACTCTTCTTGTACTTAAGTCGGAATTGTGCCTTTTGTATTAAATCCCGACGTAATTTCTGTGTTTCATCGTCAATGTGAAGGTCCAAGGGATAGTGCAAAGCTGCAGAAGTGCATCGGAATTAATTACTGATCTCCAAGGAAACACTCAAAGCAAACCACACAAAATAAGCGCATTTACTCTTCTTGTACTTAGGTCGACATTGTGCCTTTTGTATTAAATCCCGACGCTAAATCTGTGTTTCATCATAAAAGTGAAGGTCCAAGGGATGGAGTAAAGCTGCAGTAGTGCATCGGATTCTAATACTGATCTCCAAGGAAACGATCAAGCATACCACAAACAATGAGAAAATTAACTCTTCTTGTACTTAATTCGGCATTGTGCCTTTCTATTAAATCCAGACGCAATTTTTATGTTTTATCGTCAATTTGAAGTTCCAAGGGATATAGTAAAGCTGCAGTAGTGCATCGAATTCTGATACTGAACTCCCAGGAAGCGCTCAAAGCAAACCACAAACAATGAGAAGATTTACTCTTCTTGTACTTAAGACAGCATTGTGCCTTTTGTATTTAATCCCGCTGCAATTTGTGTTTCATCCTCAATATGAAGGTCCAAGGGATAGAGTAAAGCTGCAGTAGTGCATCGGAATCTAATACTGATCTCCCAGGAAACGCTCAAAGCAAGCCACAAACAAGTAGAAGATTTACTCTTCTTGTACTTAAGTTGGCATTGTGACCTTTGTATTAAATACCGACGTAATTTCTGTGTTTCATCGTCAATGTAAAAGTCCAAGGGATAGCGTAAGGCTCCAGTAGTGCATCGGAATCTGATAGTTATCTATCAGGAATCGCTCAAACCAGACCACAAACAATTAGAACATTTACTGTTCTTGTACTTAAGTCGCGCATTGTGCTTTTTGTATAAAATCCCGACGCAATTTTAATGTTTCATCGTCAATTGGAAGGTCCAAGGGATAGAGTAACGCAACAATAGTGCATCGGAATCTAATATGGATCTATCAGGAAACGCACAAAGCAATCCAGAAACAGTGAGAAGATTTACTATTCTTGTACTTAAGTGGGCATTGTGCCTTTTGTATTAAATCCCGACGTAATTTCTGTGTTTCATCTTCAATGTGAAGGTCCAAGGGATAGAGTAAAGCTGCAGTAGTGCATCGGAATCTAATACGGATCTATCAGGAAACGCACAAAGCAATCCAGAAACAATGAGAAGAAGTACTCATCTCGTATCTAAGTCGGCACTGTGCATTTTGTATTAAATCCCGACGCAATTTCTATGTTTCATCGTCAATTTGAAGGTCCAAGGGATAGAGTAAAGTTGCAGTAGTGCATCGGAATCTAACACGGATCTATCAGGAAACGCACAAAGCAATCCAGAATCAATGAGGAGATTTACTCTTCTAGCTCTTAAGTGGGCATTGTGCCTTTTGTATTAAATCCCGACGAATTTCTGTCTTTCATCTTCAATGTGAAGGTCCAAGGGTTGAGTAAAGCTGCAGTAGTGCATCGGAATCTAATACTGATCTCCCAGGAAACGCTCAAATAAACCACAAACAATGAGAAGATTAACTCTTGTTGTACTTCAGTCGGCATTGTGCCTTTCGTATTAAATCCCCACGCAATTTCTGTTTCTCATCTTCAATGTGAAGGTCCAAGGGATTGAGTAAAGCTGCAGTAGTGCATCGGAATCTGGTAGTGATCCCCCAGGAAACGCTTAAGGCAAACCAGAAACAATGAGAAGATTTACTCTTCTTACAATTAAGTCGGCATTGTGCGTTTTGTATTAAATCCCGACGCTATATCTGTGTTTCATCGTCAATATCCAGGTCCAAGGGATAAAATAAAGCTGCAGTAGTGCATCGGAATCTAATACTGATCTTCCAGGAAACGCTCAAAGGAAACCACAACCACTGAGAAGATTTACTCTTCTTGTACTTAAGTCGGCAATGTGCCTTTGGTATTAAATACCGACTTAATTAATGTGTTTCATCGCCAATGTGAAGGTCCAAGTGATAGAGTAAAGCTGCAGTAGTGCATCGGAATCTAATACTGATCTCCAAGGAAACGCTCAAAGCAAACCACAAACAATAAGAAGATTTACTCTTCTTGTACTTAAGTCGGGATTGTGCCTTTTGTATTAATTCCCGACGCAATTTTTGTGTTCATCGTCAATGTGAAGCTCCAAGGGATAGAGTAGAGCTGCAGTAGTGCATCGGAATCGAATACAGAACTCCCACGAAATGCTCAATGCAAACCACAAACAATGAGAAGATTTACTGTTCTTGTACTTAAGTCGGCATTGTGCCTTTTGTATTAAGTCCCGACGCAATATCTGTATTTCAACGTCAATGTGAAGGTCCAAGGGATTGAGTAAAGCTGTAGTAGTGCATCGGAATCTAATACAGATCTCCCAGGAAACGCTCAAACAAACCACAAACAATGAGAAGATTAACTCTTGTTTTACTTCAGTCGTCATTGTGCCTTTCGTATTAAATCCCGACGCTATTTCTGTGTTTCATCGTCAATGTGAGGGTCCAAGGGATAGAGTAATGCTCCAGTAGTGCATCGGAATCGAATACTTATCTACCAGGAGACGCTCAAACCAAACCACAAACAATGAGAAGATTTACTGTTCTTGTACTTAAGTCGCGCATTGTGCCTTTTGTATAAAATCCCGACGCAATTTCAATGTTTCATCGTCAATTGGAAGGTCCAAGGGATAGAGTAACGCAACAGTAGTGCATCGGAATCTAATACGGATCTATCAGGAAACGCACAAAGCAATCCAGAAACAATGAGAAGATTTACTATTCTTGTACTTAAGTGGGCATTGTGCCTTTTGTATTAAATCCCGACGTAATTTCTGTGTTTCATCTTCAATGTGAAGGTCCAAGGGATAGAGTAAAGCTGCAGTAGTGCATCGGAGTCTAATACGGATCTATCAGGAAACGCACAAAGCAATCCAGAAACAGTGAGAAGAAGTACTCATCTCGTACCTAAGTCGGCACTGTGCATTTTGTATTAAATCCCGACGCAATTTCTATGTTTCATCGTCAATTTGAAGGTCCAAGGGATGGAGTAAAGTTGCAGTAGTGCATCGGAATCTAACACGGATCTATCAGAAAACGCACAAAACAATCCAGAATCAATGAGGAGATTTACTCTTCTAGCTCTTAAGTGGGCATTGTGCCTTTTGTACTAAATCCCGACGAATTTCTGTGTTTCATCTTCAATGTGAAGGTCCAAGGGTTGAGTAAAGCTGCAGTAGTGCATCGGAATCTGATAATGATCTCCCAGGAAACGCTCAAACAAACCACAAACAATGAGAAGATTAACTCTTGTTGTACTTCATTCGGCATTGTGCCTTTCGTATTAAATCCCCACGCAATTTCTGTTTCTCATCTTCAATGTGAAGGTCCAAGGGATTGAGTAAAGCTGCAGTAGTGCATCGGAATCTGGTAGTGATCCCCCAGGAAACGCTTAAGGCAAACCAGAAACAATGAGAAGATTTACTCTTCTTATAATTAAGTCGGCATTGTGAGTTTTGTATTAAATCCCGACGCTATATCTGTGTTTCATCGTCAATATCCAGGTTTAAGGGATAAAATAAAGCTGCAGTAGTGCATCGGAATCTAATACTGATCTTCCAGGAAACGCTCAAAGGAAACCACAAACACTGAGAAGATTTACTCTTCTTGTACTTAAGTCGGCATCGTGCCTTTTGTAATAAATCCCGACGCAATATCTGTGTTCATCGTCATTGTGAATCTCCAAGGGATAGGGTAAAGCCGCAGTAGTGCATCGGAATCTAATACTGATCTTCCAGGAAACAGTCAAAGCAAACCATAAACAATGAGAAGATTAACTCCTCTTGTACCTAAGTTGGGATTGTGCCTTTTGTATTAAATACCGACTCAATTTCAGTGTTTCATCGTCATTGTGAAGGGCCAAGGAATAGAGTAAAGCTGCAGTATTTCATCGAAATCTAATACTGATCTCAAAGGTAAAACTAAAAAAAAACCCACAAACAATGAGAAGATTTTATCTTCTTGTACCTAAGTCGGCATTGTCCTTTTTGAATTAAAACCCGACGCATTGCTTGTGTTTCATCGTCAATGTGAACGACCAAGGGATAGAGTAAAGCTGCAGTAGTGCATCGGAATGTAATATTGATCTTCCAGGAAACGCTCAAAGGAAAACACAAACACTGAGAAGATTTACTCTTCTTGTACTTAAGTCGGCATCGTGCCTTTTGTAATAAATCCCGACGCAATATCTGTGTTCATCGTCAATGTGAATTTCCAAGGGATAGAGTAATGCTCCAGTAGTGCATCGGAATCTAATACTTATCTCCTAGGGAACGACCAAACCAAATCACAAACAACGACAAGATTTACTGATCTTGAACTTAAGTCGGCATTGTGCCTTTTGTATTAAATCCCGACGCAATTTCTGTGTTTCATCGTCAATGTGAAGGTCCAAGTGATATGGAAGGCTGCAGTAGTGCATCGGAATCTAATACTGATCTCCCAGGAAACGCTCAAAGCGAACCACAAACAATGAAAAGATGTACTCCTTTTGTACTTGAGTCTCCATTGTGCCTTTTGTATTAAATCCTGAAGCAATTTCTGTGTTTCATCTTCAATGTGAAGGTCCAAGGGATAGAGTAAAGCTGCAGTAGTGCATCGGAGTCTTATACTGATCCCCCAGGAAACGCTGAAATGAACCGCAAACAATGGGAAGATTTACTCTCCTTGTACTTAAGTGGCATTGTGCCAATTGTATTAAACACCGACGCAATTTCTGTGTTTCATCGTCAATGTAAAGGTCTCAGGAATGAAATAATGCTGCAGTAGTGCATCGGAATCTAATACTGATCTCCCAATAACCGCAAAAAGCAAACCACAAACAAAGAGAAGATATACTCTTCTTGTACTTAAGTCGGCAGTGTGCCTTTTGTATTAAACCCCGACGCAATATTTGTGTTTCATCGTCTATGTGAAGGTCCAAGGGATAGAGTAAAGCTGCAGTAGTGCATCGGAATCTAATACTGATCTCCAAGGAAACGCTCAAAGCAAACCACAAACAATAAGAAGATTTACTCTTCTTGTACTTAAGTCGGGATTGTGCCTTTTGTATTAATTCCCGACGCAATTTTTGTGTTCATCGTCAATGTGAAGCTCCAAGGGATAGAGTAGAGCTGCAGTAGTGCATCGGAATCGAATACAGAACTCCCACGAAATGCTCAATGCAAACCACAAACAATGAGAAGATTTACTGTTCTTGTACTTAAGTCGGCATTGTGCCTTTTGTATTAAGTCCCGACGCAATATCTGTATTTCAACGTCAATGTGAAGGTCCAAGGGATTGAGTAAAGCTGTAGTAGTGCATCGGAATCTAATACAGATCTCCCAGGAAACGCTCAAACAAACCACAAACAATGAGAAGATTAACTCTTGTTTTACTTCAGTCGTCATTGTGCCTTTCGTATTAAATCCCGACGCTATTTCTGTGTTTCATCGTCAATGTGAGGGTCCAAGGGATAGAGTAATGCTCCAGTAGTGCATCGGAATCGAATACTTATCTCCCAGGAGACGCTCAAACCAAACCACAAACAATGAGAAGATTTACTGTTCTTGTACTTAAGTCGCGCATTGTGCCTTTTGTATAAAATCCCCACGCAATTTCAATGTTTCATCGTCAATTGGAAGGTCCAAGGGATAGAGTAACGCAACAGTAGTGCATCGGAATCTAATACGGATCTATCAGGAAACGCACAAAGCAATCCAGAAACGATGAGAAGATTTACTATTCTTGTACTTAAGTGGGCATTGTGCCTTTTGTATTAAATCCCGACGTAATTTCTGTGTTTCATCTTCAATGTGAAGGTCCAAGGGATAGAGTAAAGCTGCAGTAGTGCATCGGAGTCTAATACGGATCTATCAGGAAACGCACAAAGCAATCCAGAAACAGTGAGAAGAAGTACTCATCTCGTACCTAAGTCGGCACTGTGCATTTTGTATTAAATCCCGACGCAATTTCTATGTTTCATCGTCAATTTGAAGGTCCAAGGGATGGAGTAAAGTTGCAGTAGTGCATCGGAATCTAACACGGATCTATCAGAAAACGCACAAAACAATCCAGAATCAATGAGGAGATTTACTCTTCTGGCTCTTAAGTGGGCATTGTGCCTTTTGTACTAAATCCCGACGAATTTCTGTGTTTCATCTTCAATGTGAAGGTCCAAGGGTTGAGTAAAGCTGCAGTAGTGCATCGGAATCTAATACTGATCTCCCAGGAAACGCTCAAACAAACCACAAACAATGAGAAGATTAACTCTTGTTGTACTTCAGTCGGCATTGTGCCTTTCGTATTAAATCCCCACGCAATTTCTGTTTCTCATCTTCAATGTGAAGGTCCAAGGGATTGAGTAAAGCTGCAGTAGTGCATCGGAATCTGGTAGTGATCCCCCAGGAAACGCTTAAGGCAAACCAGAAACAATGAGAAGATTTACTCTTCTTATAATTAAGTCGGCATTGTGAGTTTTGTATTAAATCCCGACGCTATATCTGTGTTTCATCGTCAATATCCAGGTT
This sequence comes from Schistocerca piceifrons, assembly GCF_021461385.2. Taxonomy (NCBI): domain Eukaryota; kingdom Metazoa; phylum Arthropoda; class Insecta; order Orthoptera; family Acrididae; genus Schistocerca; species Schistocerca piceifrons. Next base: position 1,125,587,416 of record NC_060139.1, read on the forward strand.
TAAGGGATAAAATAAAGCTGCAGTAGTGCATCGGAATCTAATACTGATCTTCCAGGAAACGCTCAAAGGAAACCACAAACACTGAGAAGATTTACTCTTCTTGTACTTAAGTCGGCATCGTGCCTTTTGTAATAAATCCCGACGCAATATCTGTGTTCATCGTCATTGTGAATCTCCAAGGGATAGGGTAAAGCCGCAGTAGTGCATCGGAATCTAATACTGATCTTCCAGGAAACAGTCAAAGCAAACCATAAACAATGAGAAGATTAACTCCTCTTGTACCTAAGTTGGGATTGTGCCTTTTGTATTAAATACCGACTCAATTTCAGTGTTTCATCGTCATTGTGAAGGGCCAAGGAATAGAGTAAAGCTGCAGTATTTCATCGAAATCTAATACTGATCTCAAAGGTAAAACTAAAAAAAAACCCACAAACAATGAGAAGATTTTATCTTCTTGTACCTAAGTCGGCATTGTCCTTTTTGAATTAAACCCGACGCATTGTTTGTGTTTCATCGTCAATGTGAACGACCAAGGGATAGAGTAAAGCTGCAGTAGTGCATCGGAATGTAATATTGATCTTCCAGGAAACGCTCAAAGGAAAACACAAACACTGAGAAGATTTACTCTTCTTGTACTTAAGTCGGCATCGTGCCTTTTGTAATAAATCCCGACGCAATATCTGTGTTCATCGACAATGTGAATTTCCAAGGGATAGAGTAATGCTCCAGTAGTGCATCGGAATCTAATACTTATCTCCTAGGGAACGACCAAACCAAATCACAAACAACGACAAGATTTACTGATCTTGAACTTAAGTCGGCATTGTGCCTTTTGTATTAAATCCCGACGCAATTTCTGTGTTTCATCGTCAATGTGAAGGTCCAAGTGATATGGAAGGCTGCAGTAGTGCATCGGAATCTAATACTGATCTCCCAGGAAACGCTCAAAGCGAACCACAAACAATGAAAAGATGTACTCCTTTTGTACTTGAGTCTCCATTGTGCCTTTTGTATTAAATCCTGAAGCAATTTCTGTGTTTCATCTTCAATGTGAAGGTCCAAGGGATAGAGTAAAGCTGCAGTAGTGCATCGGAGTCTTATACTGATCCCCCAGGAAACGCTGAAATGAACCGCAAACAATGGGAAGATTTACTCTCCTTGTACTTAAGTGGCATTGTGCCAATTGTATTAAACACCGACGCAATTTCTGTGTTTCATCGTCAATGTAAAGGTCTCAGGAATGAAATAATGCTGCAGTAGTGCATCGGAATCTAATACTGATCTCCCAATAACCGCAAAAAGCAAACCACAAACAAAGAGAAGATATACTCTTCTTGTACTTAAGTCGGCAGTGTGCCTTTTGTATTAAACCCCGACGCAATATTTGTGTTTCATCGTCTATGTAAAGGTCCAAGGGATAGAGTAAAGCTGCAGTAGTGCATCGGAATTTAATATTGATGTCCCAGGAAACGATCAATGCAAACCCCAGACAATGAGATGATTTTCTCTTCTTGTACCTAAGTTGGCATTGTGCCTTTTGTATTAATTCCCGACGCGATTTCTGTGCTTCATCGCCAATGTGAAGGTCCTAGGGATTGAGTCATGCTGCGGTAGTGCATCGGAATCTAAAGTGACCTCCTAGGAAACACTCAAAGCACACCTTAAACTATGAGATCTTTTACTCTTCTTGTACTTAAGTCAACATTGTGCGACGGAATTTCTGTGTTTCATCGCTAATGTTAAGGTCCAAGGGATTGAGTGAAGCTTCAGTAGTGCATCGGAATCTATTACTGATCTCCCAGGAAACGCCCAAAGCAAACCACAAACAATGAGGAGATTTACTCTTCTTGTACTTAAGTCGGCATTGTGCTTTTTGTATTAAGTCCCGGCGCAATTTCTGTGTTTCATCGTCAATCTGAACGTCCGAGTGATAAAGTAAAGGTGCAGTAGTGCATCGGAATCAAATACTGATCTTCCAGGAAACGCTGAAAGGAAACCACAAACAATGAGACGATTTGATCTTCTTGTACTTATGTCGGCATTGTGCCATTTGTATTAATTCCCGACGCAATCTCTGTGTTTCATCGTCAATGTGAAGGCCCAAGGGATAGAGTAAAGCCGCAGTAGTACAACGGAGTCCAATACTGATCTACCAGGAAACGCTCAAAGCAAACCACAAACAATGAGGAGATTTGCTCCTCTTGAACTTCAGGTGCCATTGAGCCTTATGTATTAAATACCGACGCGATATCTATGTTTCATCGTCAATGTGAAGGTCCAAGGTATAGAGTAAAGCTCCAGTAGTGCATCGGAATCTAATACTGATCTCCCAGGAAACGCTCAAACCAAACCACAAACAATGGGAAGATTTACTGTTCTTGTCCTACAGTCGGCATTGTGCCTTTTGTATTAAATCCCGACGCAATTACTGTGTTTCATCGTCAATGTGAAGGTCCAAGGAATAGAGTAAAGCTGCAGTAGTGCATCGGAATCTAATACTGATCTCCCAGGAAACGCTCAAAGCAAACCACAAACAATGAGAAGATGTACTCTTCTTGTACGAAAGTCGGTATTGTGCCTTTTGTATTAAATCCCGACGCAATGTCTATGTTTCATCGCCAATTTGAAGGTCCAGGGGACAGATTAAAGCTGCAGTAGTGCAACGGAGTCTAATACTGATACCCCAGGAAACGCTCAAAAAAACCACAAACAATGAGAAGATCGTGTCTGTTGTATTAAATCCCGACGCAATATCTGTGTTTAATCGTGAATGTGAAGGTCCAACGGATAGAGCAAAGCTCCAGTAGTGCATCGGAATCTAATACTTATCTCCCAGGAAACGCTCAAACCATACCATAATCACTGAGAAGATTTACTGTTCTTGTACTTAAATCGGCTTTGTGCCTTTTGTATTAAATCCCGACGCAATTTCTGTGTTTCATCGTCATTGTGAAGGTCCAAGGGCTAGAGTAAAGCTGCAGTAGTGCTTCGGAATCTAATACTGATCTCCCAGGAGACGCTCATAGCTAACCACAAACAATGAGTGAAGTATTCTTCTTGTACTTAAGTCGGCATTGTGCCTTTTGTATTATATCCCGGCGAAATTTCTGATTTTCATCATCAATGTAAAGCCTCAAAGGATTGAGTAAAACTGCAGTAGTGCATCGAAATCAATTACTTATCTCCCAGGAATCGCTCAAAGCAAACCTCAAATAATGAGAAGAATTACTATCATTGTACTTAAGTAGGCAATGTGCCTTTTGTATTAATTCCGGACGCAATTTCTGTCTTTCATCGTAAATGCGAAGGTCCAAGTGATAGGGTAAAGCTGTAGTAGAGCATCGGATTCTAATACTGACCTCCCAGGAAACGCCAAAAGCAAACCACAATCAATGAAAGGATTTACTCTTCTTGAACTTAAGTCGTCATTGTGCCTTTTGTATCATATCCCGGCGATATTTCTGTGTCTCATCGTCAATGTAAAGTTCCAAGGCATAGAGTAAATCTGCAGTAGTGCGTCGGAATACAATACTGAGCTTCCAGGGAACGCTCAAAATAAACTACAATCAATGAGAAGTTTTACCCTTCTTGTACTTAAGTCGGCATTGTGCCTTTTGTATTAAATCCTGACGCAATATCTGTGTTTCATCGTCAATGTGAAGGTCCAACGGATAGGGTAAAATTGCAATTGTGCATAGGAATCTAATATTGAAATCCCAGGAAACGTTCAAAGCAAACCAAAAACCATGACGAGATTTACTCTTCATGTACATACGTCGGCATTGTGCCTTTTGTATTAAATCCCGAAGGAATTTCTGTGTTTCAACGTCAATGTGAAGGTCCAAGGGATAGAGTAAAGCTGCAGCAGTGCATTGGAAAGTAATACTGAACTCCCAGGAAACGCTCAAAGCAAACCACAAATAATGAGAAGATTTACTCTTCTTGTACTTATGTCGGCATTGTGCCTTTTGTATTAAATCCCGACGCAATTTCGGTGTTTCATCGTCAGTGTGAAGGTCCAAGGGATAGAGTAAAGCTCCAGTAGTGGATCGGAATCTAACACTGATCTCCCAGGAAACGCTCAAAGCAAACCATAAACAATGAGAAGATTTACTCTTCTTGCACTTAAGTCGGCATTGTGCCTTTTGTATCATATCCCGGCGATATTTCTGTGTTTCATTGTCAATGTGACGGTCCAGGGGAAAGAGTAAAACTGCAGTAGTGCATCGGAATATAATACTGAACTCCCAGGAAACGCTCAAAGCAAACCACAAACAACGAGAAGATTTACCCTTCTTGTACTTAAGTCGGCATTGTGCTTTTTGTTATTTATCACGACGTAATTTCTGTGTTTCATCGTCAACGTGAAGGTCCATGGCATAGAGTAAAGCTGCAGTAGTGCATCGGAATCTAATACTGATTTCCCAAGGAACGCTCAAAGCAAACCACAATCAATGAAAAGATTTACTCTTCTTGAACTTACGACGTCATTGTGCCTTTTGTATTAAATCCCGACGATATTTCTGTGTTACATCGTCATTGTCAAGATCCAAGGGATAGAGTAAGGCGGCAGTATTGCAACGGAATCTAATACTGATCTCCCAGAAAACGCTCAAGCAAACGACGAACAATGAGAAGATCTACTCTTCTTGTACATAAGTCGGCATTGTTCCTTTTGTATTAAATCCAGACGAAATTTCTGTGTTACATCGTCAATACGAAAGTCCAAGGGATAGAGTAAAGCTGCAGAAGTGCATCGGAATCTAATACTGATCTCCCAGGAAACGCTCAATGCAAACCACAAGCAGTGGGTAGATTTACTCATCTCGTACTTAAGTTGGCATTGTGCCTTTTGAATTAAGTCACGACGAAATTTCTGTGTTCATCGTCAATGTGAAAGTCCAAAGGATACAGTAAAGCTGCAGAAGTGCATCGGAATCGAACACTGATCTCCTAGGAAACGCTCAAAGCAAACCACAAACAATGAGAAGATTTACTGTTCTTGCACATAAGTCGGCATTGTGCCTTTTGTATTAAATCACGACGATATTACTGTGTATGATCGTCAATGTGAAGTTCCAAGGGATAGTGTAAAGCTACAGTAGTGCATCGGAATCAAACACTGATCTCCCAGGAAACGTTCAAACAAACAATAAACAATGGGAAGATATACTCTTCTTGCACTGAAGTCCTCGTTGTGCCCTTTGAATTATATCCCAGCGAAATTTCTGTGTCTCATCATCAATGTGACGGTCCAAGGGAAAGAGTAAAACTGCAGTAGTGCATCGGAATCTAATACTGATCTCCCAGGAAACGCACAAAGCAAATCACGACCAATGAGAACATTTACTCTTCTTGTAAATAAGTCGGCATTGTGCCTTTTGTATTAAATCCAGATGCAATTTCTATGTATCATCGTCAATGTGAAGGTCCAAGGGAGAGAGAAAAGCTGCAGTAGTGCGTCGGATTCTAATACTGATTTCCCAGGAAACGCTCAAATCAAACCAGAATCAATGAAAAGATTTACTCTTCTTGTACCTAAGTCGACATTGTGCCTTTTGTATTAAATCAAGACGATATTTCAGTGTTTCATCGTCAATGTGAAGTCCAGGGGAGAGAGTAAAGCTCCAGTTGTGCATCGGAATCTAATACTGATCGCCCAGGAAACGGTCAAAGCAAACCACAAATAATGTGAAGATTTACTGTTCTTGTACGTAAGTCGGCTCTGTGCCATTTGTATTAAATCCCGACGCAACTTCTGTGTTACACCGTCAATGTGAAGGTCCAAGGGATAGAGTAATGCTCCAGTAGTGCATCGGAATCTAACACGGTCTGCCGGGAAACGCTCAAAGCGAACCACCACCAATGAGGTGATTAACTCTTCTTGCACTTAAGTCGGCATTGTGCCATTTATATTAAATTCTGACGAAATTTCTGTGTTTCATTGTCAATGTGAAAGTCGAAGGGATAGACTAACGTTGCAGTAGTGCATGGAATGTAATGCTGATCTGCCAGGGAACGCTCAAAACGAACCACAAACAATGAGAAGATTTACTTTTCTTCTATTTTAGTCGGCCTTGAGCCTTTTGTATTAAATTCGGCCGCAATGTCTTTATTTAATCGTCAATGTGAAGGATCAAGAGATAGATTAATGCTGCAGTAGTGCATGGGAATCTAATACTGATCCCCCAGGTAACGCTCAAAGCAAACCACGAACAATGAGAAGATTTACTCTTATTGTACTGAAGTCGGCATTGTGACTTTTGTATTAAATCCCGAAGCAATTTCTGTGATTCATCGTCAATATGAAGGTCCACGGAATAGAGTTAAGCTGCAGAAGTGCATCGGAATCTAATACTGACCTCCCAGGAAACGCTCAAAGCAAACCACACTACTGTGAAGATTTACTCTTCTTCTACTTAAGTCCGCTCTGTGCCTTTTGGATTAACTCCCGACGCAACCTCTGTGTTTCATCGTCAATGTGAAGGTCCAAGGGATAGAGTAAATCTCCAGTAGTGCATCGGAATCTAACACTGATCATGCCGGAAACGCTCAAAGAAAACCACAAACAGTGATAAGATTTACTCGTCTTGTACTTAAGTCGGCATTGTGCCTTTTGTACTTAATCCCGACGTAATTTCTGTGTTTCATCGTCAATGTGGAGGTCCATGGCATAGAGTAAAGCTGCAGTAGTGCATCGGAATCTAATACTGATTTCCCAAGAAACGCTCAAAGCAAACCACAATCAATGAAAAGATTTACTCTTCTTGAACTTACGACGTCATTGTGCCTTTTGTATTAAATCCCGACGATATTTCTGTGTTACATCGTCATTGTCAAGATCCAAGGGATAGAGTAAAGCGGCAGTATTGCATCGGAATCTAATACTGATCTCCCAGAAAACGCTCAAACAAACGACGAACAATGAGAAGATCTACTCTTCTTGTACATAAGTCGGCATTGTTCCTTTTGTATTAAATCCAGACGAAATCTCTGTGTTACATCGTCAATACGAAAGTCCAAGGGATAGAGTAAAGCTGCAGAAGTGCATCGGAATCTAATACTGATCTCCCAGGAAACGCTCAATGCAAACCACAAACAGTGGGTAGATTTACTCATCTCGTACTTAAGTTGGCATTGTGCCTTTTGAATTAAGTCACGACGCAATTTCTGTGTTCATCGTCAATGTGAAAGTCCAAAGGATACAGTAAAGCTGCAGAAGTGCATCGGAATCGAACACTGATCTCCCAGGAAACGCTCAAAGCAAACCACAAACAATGAGAAGATTTACTGTTCTTGCACATAAGTCGGCATTGTGGCTTTTATATTAAATCCCGACGCAACTTCTGTGTTTCATCGTCAATGTGACGGTCCAAGGGTTAGAGAAAAGCTGCAGTAGTGCATCGGAATCTAAAACTTATCTCCCAGGAAACGATGAAACTAATTCACAAACAAAAAGAAGATTTACTGTTCTTGTACTTAAGTCGGCATTGTGCCTTTTGTATTAAATCACGACGATATTACTGTGTTTGATCGTCAATGTGAAGTTCCAAGGGATAGTGTAAAGCTACAGTAGTGCATCGGAATCAAACACTGATCTCCCAGGAAACGCTCAAACAAACAATAAACAATGGGAAGATATACTCTTCTTGCACTGAAGTCCTCGTTGTGCCTTTTGAATTATATCCCAGCGAAATATCTGTGTCTCATCGTCAATGTGACGGTCCAAGGGAAAGAGTAAAACTGCAGTAGTGCATCGGAATCTAATACTGATCTCCCAGGAAACGCACAAAGCAAATCACGACAAATGAGAACATTTACTCTTCTTGTAAATAAGTCGGCATTGTGCCTTTTGTATTAAATCCAGATGCAATTTCTATGTATCATCGTCAATGTGAAGGTCCAAGGGAGAGAGAAAAGCTGCAGTAGTGCATCGGATTCTAATACTGATTTCCCAGGAAACGCTCAAATCAAACCAGAATCAATGAAAAGATTTCCTCTTCTTGTACCTAAGTCGACATTGTGCCTTTTGTATTAAATCCCGACGATATATCAGTGTTTCATCGTCAATGCGAAGTCCAGGGGAGAGAGTAAAGCTTCAGTTGTGCATCGGAATCTAATACTGATCGCCCAGGGAACGGTCAAAGCAAACCACAAATAATGTGAAGATTTACTGTTCTTGTACGTAAGTCGGCTCTGTGCCATTTGCATTAAACCCCGACGCAACTTCTGTGTTACACCGTCAATGTGAAGGTCCAAGGGATAGAGTAATGCTCCAGTAGTGCTTCGGAATCTAACACGGTCTGCCGGGAAACGCTCAAAGGAAACCACCACCAATGAGGTGATTAACTCTTCTTGCACTTAAGTCGGCATTGTGCCATTTATATTAAATCCTGACGAAATTTCTGTGTTTCATTGTCAGTGTGAAAGTCGAAGGGATAGACTAACGTTGCAGTAGTGCATTGGAATGTAATGCTGATCTGCCAGGGAACGCTCAAAACAAACCACAAACAATGAGAAGATTTACTTTTCTTCTACTTTTGGCCGCCTTGAGCCTCTTGTATTAAATTCGGCCGCAATGTCTTTACTTAAACGTCAATGTGAAGGATCAAGAGATAGATTAATGCTGCAGTAGTGCATGGGAATCTAATACTGATCCCCCAGGTAACGCTCAAAGCAAACCACGAACAATGAGAAGATTTACTCTTATTGTACTGAAGTCGGCATTGTGACTTTTGTATTAAATCCCGAAGCAATTTCTGTGATTCATCGTCAATATGAAGGTCCACGGAATAGAGTTAAGCTGCAGAAGTGCATCGGAATCTAATACTGACCTCCCAGGAAACGCTCAAAGCAAACCACACTACTGTGAAGATTTACTCTTCTTCTACTTAAGTCGGCTCTGTGCCTTTTGGATTAACTCCCGACGCAACCTCTGTGTTTCATCGTCAATGTGAAGGTCCAAGGGATAGAGTAAATCTCCAGTAGTGCATCGGAATCTAGCACTGATCATGCCGGAAACGCTCAAAGAAAACCACAAACAGTGATAAGATTTACTCGTCTTGTACTTAAGTCGGCATTGTGCCTTTTGTACTTAATCCCGACGCAATTTCTGTGTTTCATTGTCAATGTGAAGGTCGAAGGGATAGAGTAAGGTTGCAGTAGTGCATCGGAATCTAATACTGATCTGCCAGGGAACGCTCAAAGCAATCCACAAACAATGAGAAGATTTACTTTAGATGTACTTTAGTGGGCCTTGTGCCTTTTGATTTTAATAACGACGCAATTACTATGTTTCATCGTCAATGTGAAGGTCCAAGGATTGGAGTAAATCTGCAGTAGTGCACCGGAATCTAATACTTATCTCCCAGGTAACGCTCAAAGCAAACCACAAACAATGAGGAGATTTACTGTTCATGCACTTAAGACGGCATTGTGCCTTTTGTATAAAATTCCGACCCAATTTCTGTGTTTCATCTTAAATGTGGAGATCCAAGGGATAGAGGAAAGCTGCAGTACTGGACCGGAATCTATTACTGGTCTCCCATTAAACGCTCAAAGCTAATCAAAACAACGAGAAGATTTACTCTTCTTGTACTTAAGACGGCATTGTGACTTTTGCATTAACTCCGACTCAATTTCTATGTTTCATCGTCCATGTGAAGGTCCAAGGGATAGAGGAAAGCTGCAGTAGTGCACCGGAATCTATTACTGATCTCCCAGGAAACGCACAAAGCAATCCAGAAACAATGAGAAGATTTACACTTCTTGTACTTAAGTCGGCATTGTGCCTTTTGTGTTAAATCCCTGCGCAACTTCTGTGATTCATCGTCAATTTGAAGGTCCAAGAGATAGAGTAAACCTCCAGTAGTGCATCGGAATCTAATACTTATCTTCCAGGTAACGCTTAAACCAAACCACAAACAATGAGATGATTTACTCTTCTTGTACTTAAGTCATCATTGTGCCTTTTGTATTATATCCCGAAGGAATTTCTGTGCTTCATCGTCAATTTGATGGTCCAAGGGATAGAGTATGGCTGCAGTAGTGCATGGGAATCTAATACTGATCTCCCAAGAAACGCTCAGAGCAAACCACAGACAATGAGGAGATTTATTCTTCTTGAACTTAAGTCGGCATTGCGACTTTTCCATTAAGTACCCACGCAATTTCTATATTTCATCATCCATGAGAAGGTCCAAGGGATAGAGTAAAGCTGCAGTAGTGCATCGGAATCTAATACTGATCTCCCAGGAAGCGCACAGAGCAAACCAGAAACAATGAGAAATGTTACTCATCTTGTACTTAAGGCGGCATTGTGCCTTTTGCATTAAATCCCTACGCAATTTCGGTGCTTCATTGTCAATGTGAAGGTCCAAGGGATAGAGTAAAGCTGCAGTAGTGCATCGGAATCTAATACTGGTTTCAAAGGCAACGCTCAAAGCTAACCACAAACAATGAGAAGATTTACTCTTCTTGTACTTAAGTCGGCATTGTGCCTTTTGTATTAAATCATAACGCAATTTCTGTGTTTCATCGTCAATGTGAAGATCGAAGGGATAGAGTGAAGCTGCATTGTTGCTTCGGAATCTAATTCTGATCTCCGAGGAAATGCTCAAGGCAAACCAAAAACAATGAGAACATTTACCCTACTTGTACTTAAGTCGGCATTGTGCCTTTTGTATTAAATTCCGACGCAATTTCTGTGATTCATTGTGAATGTGAATGACCATGGGATAGAGTAAAGCTTCTGTAGTGCATCGGAATAAAATACAGATATCCCAGGAATCACTCAAAGCAAACCACAAACAATGAGAAGATTTACTCTTCTTGTACTTAAGTCGGCATTGTGCCTTTCGCATCAAATACCAACACTAATTCTATGTTTCATCGTCGATATGAAGGTCCAAGGGATATAGTAAAGCTGCAGTATAGCATCGAAATGTAAAACTGATCTCCCAGGAAACGGTCAAAGCAAACCACAGACAATGGGAAGATTTATTCTTCTTGAATTTAAGTCTGCTTGTGTCGTTTGTATTAAATCCCGACGCAATTTCTATGTTTCATCGTCAATGTGAAGGTTCAGGGTATAGAGTGAAGTTGCAGTAGTGCATCGGAATCTAATACTGATCTCTCAGGAGACCCTCAAAGCAAACCACAGACAATGAGAAGATTTACTCTTACTGTACTTAAGTCGGCATTGTGCCTTTTACAATAAATACCGACGCAATTTCTATGTTTCATCGTCCATCAGAAGGTCGAAGGGATAGAGTAATGCTCCAGTAGTGCATCGGAATCTAATACTGATCTCCCAGGAAACGCACACTGCAATCCAGAAACAACGAGAAGATTTACTCTATGTGTACATAAGTCGGCATTGTGAATTTTGCATTATATTCCGACGCAATTTCTATGTTACTTCATCGATGTGTAGGTCCAGGGGATAGAGTAAAGCTGCAGTAGTGCATCAGAATTTATTACCGGTCTCCAGGAAACGCTTAAAGCAAACTACAAACTATGAGAAGATTTAGTACACTTGTACTTAAGTCGGCATTATGCTTTTGTATTAAATCCCGACGCAATTTCTGTGTTTCATCGTCAATGTGAAGGTCCAATGGATAGAGTAAAGCTGCAGTAGTGCATCGGAATCGAATACTGGTCTCCCAGGAAACGCTCAAAGCAAACCACAAACAATAAGAACATTTACTCATCTCGAACTTAAGTCGGAGTTGTGCCTTTTGTATTAAATCCCACCGCAATTTCTGTAATTCATCGTGAATGTGAAGGTGCAAGGGATAGAGTAAAGCTGCACTAGTGTATCGGAATCTAATATTGATCTCCCAGGAAACGCTCAAAGCAAACCACAAGCAATGAGAAGATTTAGTCCACTTGTACTTAAGTCGGCATTGTGCTTTTGTATTAAATCCCGACGCAATTTCTGTGTTTCAACGTCAATGTGAAGGTCCAAGGGATAGAGTAAAGCTGCAGTAGTGCAACGGATTCCAATACTGGTCTCCCAGGAAACGCTCAAAGCTAACCATATACAATGAGAAGATTTAATCTTCTCGTACTTAAGCCGGCATTGCGCCTTTTGTATTAAACCCCGACGCAATATCTGTGTTTCTTCGTCAATGTGAAATTCCAAGGGATTGAGCAAAACTGCAGTAGTGCATCGGAGTCTAATACTGATCTCCCAGGAAACGCTCAAAACAAATCACAAACAATGAGAATATTTACTCTTCTTGTACTTCAGTCGGCATCGTGACTGTTGTATTAAATCCCGACGATATATCTGTGTTTCATCGTCAATGCGAAGGTCCAAGTTATAGAGTAAAGCTGCAGTAGTGCATAGGAATCTAGTACTGAGCCCCGTGAAACGTACAAAGCAATCCAGAAACAATGATAAGAGATACTTTTCTTGTACTTAAGTCGGCATTGTGCCCTTTATATTAAATCCCTACGCAATTTCTGTGTTTGATCGTGAATATGAAGGTCCAAGGGATAGGGTAAAGCTGCAGTAGTGCATCGGAATCTAATACTGATCTCCCAGGAAACGCTCAAAGCAAACCACAAACAATGAGAAGATTTACTCCTCTTGTGCTTAAGTCGGCATTGTGCTTTTGTATTAAATCCCGACGCAATTTCTGTGGTTCATCGTCAATCTGAAGGCCCAATGGATAGAGTAAAGCTGCAGCAGTGCATCGGAACCAAATACTGATCTTCCAGGAAACCCTCAAAGCAAACCACGAACAATGAGAAGATTAATGTTCTTGTACTTAATTCGGCATTGTGCATTTCGTATGAAATCCCGACGCAATTTCTGTGCTTTTTCGTCAATGTGAGGTCCAAGGGATAGAGTATAGCGGCAGTAGTGCATCGGAATCTAATACTGATCTCCCAGGAAACGCTCAAAGCAAACCACAAACAATAAGAACATTTACTCATCTCGAATTTACGTCGGACTTGTGCATTTTGTATTAAATCCCGACGCAATTTCTGCAATTCACCGTGAATGTGAAGGTGCAAGGGATAGAGTAAAGCTGCACTAGTGCATCGGAATCTACTACTGATCTCCCATTTAACGCACAAAGCTATCCGGAAACAATGAGAAGATTTACTCTTCTTGTACTGAAGTCGGCATTGTGCCATTTGTATTATATCCAAACGCTATTTCGGTATTTCATCGAAAATGTGAAGGTACAAGGGATAGAGTAAAGCAGGAGTAGTGCATCGGAATCTAATACTGATATCGCAATAAACGCTCAGTGCAAACCACAAACATTGAGAGGATTTAGTCCTCTTGTACTTAAGTCGGCCTTGTGCTATTGTATTAAATCCCGACGCAATTTCTGTGTTTCATCGTCAATGTGAAGGTCCAATGGATAGAGTAAAGCTGCAGTAGTGCATCGGAACCTAATACTGATCTTCCAGGATACTCTCAAAGCAAACCACAAACAATGAGAAGATTTACTCCTCTTATACTTAAGTCGACATTGTGCCTTTTTTATTAAATCCCGACGCTAATTTTGTGTTTCATCGTCAATGTGGAGGTCCAAGGGACGGAGTAAAGCTGCAGTAGTGCATCGGAATCTAATACTGTTCTCCCAGGAAACACACAAAGCAATCCAGAAACAATGAGAAGAGATACTTTTCTTGTACTTAAGTCGGCATTGTGCCCTTTATATTAAATCCCTACGCAATTTCTGTGTTTGATCGTGAATATGAAGGTCCAAGGGATAGGGTAAAGCTGCAGTAGTGCATCGGAATCTAATACTGATCTCCCAGGAAACGCTCAAAGCAAACCACAAACAATGAGGAGATTTACTCCTCTTATACTTAAGTCGGCATTGTGCCTTTTCTATTAAAGCCCGACGATGTTACTGTGTTTCATCGTCAATGTGAAGGTCCAAGGGATAGAGTAAAGCTGCAGTAGTGCATCGGAATCTAGTACTGATCTCCCAGGAAACGCACAAAGTAATCCAGATACAATGAGGAGATTTACTCTTCTTGTACTTAAGTCGGCATTGTGCATTTGTATTAAATCCCAACGCAATTTCTGTGTTTCATCCTCTATGTGATGGTCCAAGGAATAGAGTAAAGCAGCAGTAGTGCATCGGAATCGAATACTGGTCTCCCAGGAAACGCTCAAAGCAAACCACAAACAATGAGAACATTTATTCATCTCGAACATAAGTCGGAGTTGTGCCTTTTTTATTAAATCCCGGCGCAATTTCTGTAATTCGTCGTGAATGTGAAGGTGCAAGGGATAGAGTAAAGCTGCAATAGTGCATCGGAATCTAATACTGATCTCTCAGGAAACGTTCAAAGCAAACCACAAACAAAGAGAAGATTTACTCTTCTTGTTCTTCGGTTGGCATTGTGCCTTTTGCATAAAATTCCGACTCAATTTCTATGATTCATCGTTCATCTGAAGGTCGAAGGGATACAGTGAAACTTCAGTGGTGCATCGGAATCTAATACTGATCTCCCAGGAAAGGCACAAAGTAATCCAGAAACAATGAGAAGATTTACTCTTCTTGTACTTAAGTCGGCATTGTACATTTTGCATTAAATACAGATGCAATATCTATGTTTCATCGTCCATGTGAAGGTCCAAGGGATAGAGTAAAGCTGCAGTAGTGCATCGGAATCTAGTACTGATCTCCCAGGAAACGCACAAAGTAATCCAGAAACAATGAGAAGATTTACTCTTCTTGTACTTATGTCGGCATTGTGCCTTTTGTATTAAATCGCGAACCAATTTCGGTGTTTCATCGTCAATGTGAACGTCCGAGGGATAGAGTAAAGCTGCAGTAGTTCATCGGAATCTTATACTGATGTCCCAGGAAACGCTCAAAGCAAACCACAAACAATGAGAAGATTTACTCTTCTTGTACTTCAGTCGGCATTGTGCATTTTGTATTAAACCCCGACGCTATTTTTGTGTTTCATCGTGAATATGAAGGACCAAGGGATAGAGTAAAGCTGCAGTAGTGCATCGGAATGTAATACTGATCTCCCAGGAAACGCTCAAAGTAAACCACAAACAATGAGAAGATTTACTCATCTTGAACTTATGTCGGCCTTGTGCCTTTTGTATTAAATCCCGACGCAATTTCTGTATTTCATCGTCAATGTGAAGGTAAAAGGGATAGAGTAAAGTTGCACTAGTGCATCGGAAACTAATGCTGATCTCCCAGGAAACGCTCAAGCAAACCACAAACAATGAGAAGATTTACTGTTCTTGTACTTAAGTCGGAATTGTGCCATTTGCATTAAATACCGACTCAATTTCTATGTTTCATCGTCCATCTGATGGTCCAAGGGATAGAGTAAAGCTGCAGTAGTGCATCGGAATCTAATACTGATCTCCCAGGAAACGCTCAAAGCAAACCACAAACAAAGAGAAGATTTACTCTTCTTGTTCTTCAGATGGCATTGCGCCTTTTGCATAAAATACCGACTCAATTTCTATGATTCATCGTCCATGTGAAGGTCCAAGGGATACAGTGAAGCTTCAGTAGTGCATCGGAATCTAATACTGATCCCCCAGGAAACGCTCAAAGCAAACCACAAACAATGAGAAGATATGCTCTTCTTCTACTTAAGTCGTCATTGTGCCTTTTGCATTAAATACCGACGCAATTTCTATGTTTCATTGTCCATGTGAAAATCGAAGGGATAGAGTAAAGCTGCAGTAGTGCATCGGAATCTAATACTGATCTCCCAGGAAAGGCACAAATCAATCTAGAAACAATGAGAAGATTTACTCTTCTTGTACTTAAGCCGGTATTGCGCCTTTTGTATTAAATCCCGACGCAATATCTGTGTTTCATCGTCAATGTGAAGGTCGAAGGGATAGAGCAAAGCTGCAGTAGTGCATCGGAATCTAATACTGATCTCCCAGGAAACGCACAAAGCAATCCAGAAACAATGAGTAGATTTTCTCTTCTTGTACTGAAGTCGTCATTGTGCCATTTGTATTATATCCCTACGCAATTTCTGTTTTTCATCGTCAATGTGAAGGTCCAAGGGATTTCGTAAAGCTGAAGTAGTGCATCGGAATCTAAAACTGATCTCCCATTTAACGCACAAAGCAATCCGGAAACAATGAGAAGATTTACTCTTCTTGTACTGAAGTCGGCATTGTGCCATTTGTATTATATCGCTACGCTATTTCTGTATTTCATCGTCAATGTGAAGGTCCAAGGGATAGATTAAAGCAGGAGTAGAGCATCGGAATCTAATACTGATCTCCCAGGAAACGCTCAAAGCAAACCACAAACAAAGAGAAGATTTACTCTTCTTGTTCTTCGGATGGCATTGTGCCTTTTGCATAAAATACCGACTCAATTTCTATGATTCATCGTCCATGTGAAGGTCCAAGGGATACAGTGAAGCTTCAGTAGTGCATCGGAATCGAATACTGATCTCCCAGGAAACGCTCAAAGCAAACCACAAACAATGAGAAGATATACTCTTCTTCTACTTAAGTCGTCATTGTGCCTTTTGCATTAAATACCGACGCAATTTCTATGTTTCATCGTCCATGTGAAAATCGAAGGGATAGAGTAAAGCTGCAGTAGTGCATCGGAATCTAATACTGATCTCCCAGGAAAGGCACAAAGCAATCCAGAAACAATGAGAAGATTTACTCTTCTTGTACTTAAGCCGGTATTGCGCCTTTTGTATTAAATCCCGACGCAATATCTGTGTTTCATCGTCAATGTGAAGGTCCAAGGGATAGAGCAAAGCTGCAGTAGTGCATCGGAATCTAATACTGATCTCCCAGGAAACGCACAAAGCAATCCAGAAACAATGAGTAGATTTTCTCTTCCTTTACTGAAGTCGGCATTGTGCCATTTGTATTATATCCCTACGCAATTTCTGTTTTTCATCGTCAATGTGAAGGTCCAAGGGATTTCGTAAAGCTGAAGTAGTGCATCGGAATCTAAAACTGATCTCCCAGGAAACGCTCAAAGCAAACCACAAACAATCAGAAGATATACTGTTCTTGTACTTAAGTCGGCATTGTGCCTTTTGCATTAAATACAGATGCAATCTCTATGTTTCATCGTCCATGTGAAGGTCCAAGGGATAGAGTAAAGCTGCAGTAGTGCATCGGAATCTAGTACTGATCTCCCAGGAATCGCACAAAGTAATCCAGAAACGATGAGAAGATTTACTCTTCTTGTTCTTAAGTCGGCATTGTGCCTTTTGTATTAAATCGCGACGCAATTTCGGTGTTTCATCGTCAATGTGAACGTCCGAGGGATAGAGTAAAGCTGCAGTAGTTCATCGGAATCTAATACCGATATCGCAGGAAACGCTCAGTGCGAACCACAAACAATGAGAAGATTTGGTCCTCTTGTACTCAAGTCGGCCTTGTGCTATTGTATTAAATCCCGACGCAATTTCTGTGTTTCATCGTCAATGTGAAGGTCCAATGGATACAGTAAAGCTGCAGCATTGCATCGGAACCTAAAACTGATCTTCCAGGAAACACTCAAAGCAAACCACAAGCAATGAGAAGATTTAGTCCTCTTGTACTGAAGTCGGCAATGTGCTATTGTATTAAATCCCGACGCAATTTCTGTGTTTCATCCTCAATGTGAAGGTCCAAGAAATAGAGTAAAGCAGCAGTAGTGCAGCGGAATCTAATACTGAACTCCCAGGAAAAGCACAAGGCAATCCAGAAACAATGAGAAGAGATACTTTTCTCGTACTTAAGTCGGCATTGTGCCCTTTATATTAAATCCCTACGCAATCTCTGTGTTTGATCGTCAATGTGAAGGTCCAAGGGATAGGGTAAAGCTGCAGTAGTGCTTCGGAATCTAATACTGATCTCCCAGGAAACGCTCAAAGCAAACCACAAACAATGAGAAGATTTAGTCCTCTTGTACTGAAGTCGGCATTGTGCTATTGTATTAAATCCCGACGCAATTTCTATGTTACATCGTCAATGTGAAGGTCCAATAAATAGAGTAAAGCTGCAGCAGTGCATCGGAACCTAATACTGATCTCCCAGGAAACGCTCATAGCAAACCACAAACAATGAGAAATTTAATGTTCTTATACTTAAGTCGACATTGTGCCTTTCGTATTAAATCCCGACGCAATATCTGTGTTTTTTCGTCAATGTTAGGTTCAAGGGATAGAGTAAAGCTGTAGTAGTGCATCGGAATCTACTACTGTTCTCCCAGGAAACGCTCAAAGCAAACCACAAAAAATTAGAGGATTTACTCTTCCTGTACTTGAGTCGGCCTTGTGCATTTTGTATTAAATACCGACGCAATTTCTGTGTACCATCGTCAATGTGAAAGTCCAAGGGATAGAGTAAAGGTGCAGTAGTTCATCGGAACGTAGTACTGATCTCCCAGGAAACTCTCAAAGCAAACCACAAACAATGAGAAGATTTACTGTTCCTTTACTTAAATCGGCTTTGTGCCTTTTTGCAATAAATACCGATGTAATTTCTATGTTTCATTGTCCATGTTATGGACCCAGGGATTGAGAAAAGCTGCAGTAGAAGCATCGGAATCAAGTACTGAACTCCCAGGAAACGCAAAAAGTAATCCAGATACAATGAGGAGATTTACTGTTCTTGTACTTAAGTCGGCATTGTGCCTTTTGTATTAAATCCCGACGCAATTGTTGTGTTTCATCCTCAATGTGAAGGTCTAAGGGATAGAGTAAAGCAGCAGTAGTGCATCGGAATCGAATACTGGTCTGCCAGGAGACGCTCAAAGCAAACCACAAACAATGAAAACATTTACTCATCTCGAACTTAAGTCGGACTTGTGCCTTTTGTATTAAATCCCGACGCAATCTCTGTAATTCATCGTGAATGTGAAGGTGCAAGGGATAGAGTAAAGCTGCAGGAGTTCATCGGAATCTAATACCGATATCGCAGGAAACGCTCAGTGCAAACCACAAACAATGAGAAGATTTGGTCCTCTTGTACTCAAGTCGGCCTTGTGCTATTGTATTAAATCCCGACGCAATTTCTGTGTTTCATCGTCAATGTGAAGGTCCAATGGATACAGTAAAGCTGCAGCATTGCATCGGAACCTAAAACTGATCTTCCAGGAAACACTCAAAGCAAACCACAAACAATGAGAAGATTTAGTCCTCTTGTACTGAAGTCGGCAATGTGCTATTGCATTAAATACCGACGCAATTTCTGTGTTTCGTCGTAAATGTGAAGTTTCAAGGGATGGAGTAAAGCTGCAGTAGTGCATCGGAATCAAATACTGATCTCCGAGGAAACGCTCAAAGCAAACCTACAACAATTGGGAGATTTACTCATCTTGTACTTAAGTCGGCATTGTGCCTTTTGTATTAAACCCCTACGCATTTTCTGTGTTTCATCATCAATGTGAAGGTCCAAGGGATAGAGTGAAGCTGCAGTATTGCATCGGAGTCTAATACTGATCTCCCAGGAAACGAGCAAAGCAAACCATAAACAATGAGAAGATTTACTCTTCTTGTACTTAAGTCGGCATTGTGCCTTTAGTATTAAATACCGACGCCATTTCTGTGTTTCATTGTCAATCTGAAGGTCCAGGGGATAGAGTATTGCTGCAGTAGTGCTTCGGAATCTAATACTGATCTCTTAGGAAACACTCAAATCAGACTACAAACAATGAGAATATTTACTCTTCTAGTACTTAATCAGCATTGTGCCTTTTGCATTAAATGCAGACGCAATTTCTAAATTTCATCTTCCATGTGAAGGTCCAAGGGATAGAAGAGAGCTGCAGTAGTGCATTGGAATCGAATACTGGTCTCCCAGGAAACGCTCAAAGCAAACCACAAACATGAGAACATTTACTCTCCTTGTACTTAAGTCTGGATTGTTCCTTTTGGACGAAATACCGACGAAATTTCAGTGTTTCATCGTCAATGTGATGGTCCAAGGGATAGAGTAAAGCTGCAGTAGTACATCGGAATCTAATACTGATCTCCCAGGAAACGTACAAAGCAAACTAACAACAATTGGAAGATTTACTCATCTAGTACTTAAGTCGGGATTGTGCCTGTTGTATTAAATCCCGACGCATTTTCTGTGTTTCATCGTCAATGTAAAGGTCCAAGGGATAGAGTAAAGCAGGAGTAGTGCATCGGAATCTAATACTGATCTCCCAGGAAACGCTCAAAGCAAACCACAAACAATGCGAAAATTTACTCTACTTGTACTTAAGTCTGGATTGTTCCTTTTGTACGAAATACCGACGAAATTTCAGTGTTTCATCGTAAATGTGGGGGTCGAAGGGATAGAGTAAAACTGCAGTAGTGCGTCGGAATGTAATACTGATCTCCCAGGAAACGCTCAAAGCAAACCACAAACAATGAGTAGATTTACTCTTCTTCTACTTTAGTCGGCCTTGTGCCTTTTGTATTATTTACCAACGCCATTTCTGTGTTTCATCGTCAATGTGAAGGTCCAAGGGATAGAAGAGAGCTGCAGTAGTGCATTGGAATCGAATACTGGTCTCCCAGGAAACGCTCAAAGCAAACCACAAACAATGAGAACATTTACTCATCTCGAACTGAAGTCGGACTTTTCCCTTTTGTATTAAATCCCGACGCAATTTCTGTAATTCATCGTGAATGTGAAGGACCAAGGGATAGAGTGAAGCTGCAGTAGTGCATCGGAATCTAATACTGATCTCCCAGGAAACGCTCAAAGCAAACCACAAACAATGAGAAGATTTACTCTTCTTGAACTTAAGTCGGCCTTGTGCCTTTGTAATACATCCCGACGCAATTTCTGTGTATCATTGGCAATGTGAAGGTCCAAGGGACAGAGTAAAGCTGCAGTAGTGCATCGGAATCTAATACTGATCTCCCAGGAAACGCTCAAAGCAAATAATAAACAATGAGAAGATTTACTCTTCTTGTACTTAAGTCGGCATTGTGCGTTTTGAATTAAATGCCGACGCAATTTCTGTCTTTCATCGTCAATGTGAAGGTCCAAGGGATAGAGTAAAGCTCAAGTAGTGCATCTGGAACTGATACTAATCTCCCAGGAAACGAACAAATCAAATCACAAACAAAGAGACGATCATCTGTTCTTGTACTTAAGTCGGCATTGTGCCTTTAGTATTAAATCCCGACGCTAATTCTGTGTTTCACAGTCAATGTGAAGGTCCAAGGGATAGAGTATAGCCGCAGTAGTGCACCGAAAACTAATACTGATCTCCCAGGAAACGCTCAAAGCAAACCACAAACAATGAGAAGTATTACTCTTCTTGTACTTAAGTCGGCCTTATGCCTTTTGTATGAAATACCGACGCAATTTCTGTGTTTCTTTCTCAATGAGAAGGCCGAAGGGATAGAGTAAAACTGCAGTAGTGCATAGGATTGTAATACTGATCTCCCAGGAAACGCTCTAGGCAAACCACAAACAATGAGTAGATTTACTCTTCTTGTACATCAGTCTTCCTTGTAACTTTTGTATTAAATCCCGAAGTATTTTCTGTGATTCATCGTCAATATGAAGGTCCACGGAATAGAGTTAAGCTGCAGAAGTGCATCGGAATGTAATACTGATCTTCCAGGAAACGCTCAAACCAAACTACAGACAATGAGAATATTTACTCTTCTAGTACTTAAATCGGCATTGTGCCTTTAGCATTAAATACTGACGCAATTTCTAAGTTTTATCTTCCATTTGAAGGTCCAAGGGCTAGAGTACAGCTGCAGTAGTGCATCCGAATCTAATACTGATCTCCCAGGAAACGCTCGAAGATACCGAAACAATGAGAAGATTTACTCTTCTTGTACTTAATGCGGCTTTGTGCCTTTTGCAATAAATAACGATGTAATTTCTATATTTCATAGTCCATGGTAAGGTCCCAGGGATGGAGTAAAGCTGCAGTATTGCACCGGAATCTAGTACTGATCTCCCAGGAAACGCACAAAGTAATCCAGATTCAATGAGGAGATTTACTCTTCTTGTACTTAAATCGGCATTGTGCCTTTTGTATTAAATCGCGACGCAATTTCTGCGTTTCATCGTCAATGTGAAAGTCCAAGGTATAGAGTAAAGGTGCAGTAGTGCATCGGAATCTAATACTGATCTCCCAGGAAACGCACAAAGCAATCCAGAAACAATGAGAAGATTTACTCTTCTTGAAGTGAGTCGGCATTGTGCCATTTGTAGTAAATCCCTACGCAATTTCTGTGTTTCATCTTCAATGTCAAGGTCCAAAGGATAGAAAAAAGCTGCAGTAGTGCAACGGAATCTAATACTGGTATCTCAGAAAACGCTCAAATCTAACCATAAACAATGAGAAAATTTACTCTTCTTGTCCTGAGGTTGGCATTGCGCCTTTTGCATTAAATCATAACGCAATTTCTGTGTATCATCCTCAATGTGAAGGTCCAAGAGATAGAGTAAAGCTGCAGTAGTGCATCGGAATCTAATACTGATCTCCCAGGAATCGCTCAAAGCAAAACACAAACAATGAGAAGATTTACTCTTCTTGTACTTAAGTCGGCATTGTGCTTTTTGTATTGAATATCGACGCAATTTCTGTGTTTCACCGTTTATGTGAAGGCCAAGGGATGGAGTAAAGCTGCAGTAGTTCATCGTAATCTAGTACTGATGCCCCAGAAAACGCTCAAAGCAAACCACAAACAATGAGAAGATTTACACTTCTTGCACCTAAGTCGGCATTGTGCCTTTTGTATTAAATCCCGACGCATTTTCTGTGTTTCATCTTCAATGTGAAGGTCCAATGGATAGAGTATAGCTTCAGAAGTGCATCGAAATCTAATACTGATCCCCCAGAAAACGCTCAAAGCAAAACACAAAGAAAGAGAAGATTAACTCTTCTTGTACTTAAGTGGGCATTTTGCCTTTTGTATTAAATATCGACGCAATTTCTGTGTTTCATCGTCAATGTGAGGGTCCAAGGGCTAGAGTAAAGCTGCAGTAGTGCATCGGAGTCTAATACTGATCTCCCTGGAAACGCTCAAAGCAAACTACAAACAATGACAAGATTTACTCTTCTTCTACTTAAGTCGGCTTTGGGACTTTTGTATTAAATCCCGACGCAATTCCTGTGTTTCATCGTCAATGTGAAGGTCCAACGGATAGAGTAAAGCTGCAGTATTGCACCGGAATCTAATACTGATCTCCCAGGAAACGCTCAAAGCAAACCACAAACAAAGAGGATGTTTACTGTTCTTGTACTGAAGTCGGCATTGTGCCTTGTTTATTAAATCCCGACGCATTTTCAGTGTTTCATCGTCAATGTAAAGGTCCAAGGGATAGAGTTAAGCAGCAGTAGTGCATCGGAATCTAGTACTGATCCCCCAGGAAACACTCTAAGCAAACCACAAACTATATGAAGATTTACACTTCTTGTACTTAAGTCGGCATTGTGCCTTTTGCTTTAAAACCCGACGCAATTTCTGTGTTTCATCCTCAATGTGAAGGTCCAAGGGATAGAGTAAGGCTGCAGTAGTGCATTGGAATCTAATACTGATCTCCCAGGAAACGCTCAAAGCAAACCACAAACAAAGTATGTTTACTCTTCTTGTACTTAGGTCGTCATTGTGCCTTGTGTATTAAATCCCGACGCATTTTCTGTGTTTCATCGTCAATGTGAAGGTCCAAGGGATAGAGTTAAGCAGCAGTAGTGCATGGGAACCTATAATTGAGCCCCAGGAAACGCTCAAAGCAAACCGCAAACCATGAGAAGATTATACTTCTTGTACTTAAGTCGGCATTGTGCCTTTTGCATTAAATCCCGACGCAATTTATGTGTTTCATACTCAATGTAAAGGTCCAAGGGATAGAGTAAAGCTGCAGTAGTGCATCGGAATCTAATACAGATCTCCCAGGAAACGCTCAAAACAAACCACAAACAAAGAGAAGATATACTCTTCTTGTACTTAAGTCGGCATTGTGCTTTTGTATTACATCCCGACGCAATATCTGTGTTACATCGTCAATGTGAAGTCCTAGGGATTTTGTAAAGCTGCAGTAGTGCATCGGAATTTAATACTGAACTCCCAGGAAACGCTCAAAGCAAACCACAAACAATAAGAAGATTTACCCTTCTTGTACTTAAGTCTGCATTGTGCCATTTGCGTCATATCCCGAGGCACTTTCTGCGTTTCATCGTCAACGTGAAGGTGCAGGGGATACAGTAAAGCTGCAGTAGTTCATCGTATACTAATACTGATCTATCAGGAAACGCTCAAAGCAATCCACAAACAAAGAGAAGATTTACTCTTCTTGTACTTTAGTCGGCACTGTGCCTTGTGTATTACATCCCGACTCATATTCTGTGTTTCATCGTCAATGTGAAGGTCCAAGGGATAGAGTGAAGCAGCAGTTGTGCATCGGAGTCTAATTCTGATCTCCCAGGAAACGCTCAAAGCAAACCACAAACATTTAGAAGTTTTACTCTTCTTCTACTTATGTCGGCCTTTGGCCTTTTGTATTAAATCCCGACGCAATTTCTGTGTTTCATCGTCAATGTGAAGGTCCAAGGGATAGAGTTAAGTTGCAGTAGTGCATCGGAATCTAATACTGATCTCCCAGGACACGCTCAAAGCAAACAACAAACAAAGGATGTTTACTCTTCTCGTACTTAGGTCGGAATTGTGCCTTGTGTACTAAATCCCGACGCATTTTCTGTGTTTCATCGTCAATGTGAAGGTCCAAGGGAAAGAGTTAAGCAGCAGTAGTGCATCGGAATCTATTATTGAGCCCCCAAGAAACGCTCAAAGCAAACCACAAACTATGAGAAGATTTTACTTCTTGTACTTAAGTCGGCATTGTGCCTTTTGCATTAAATCCCGTCGCAATTTCTGTGTTTCATACTCAATATGAAGGTCTAAGGGATAGAGTAAAGCTACAGTAGTGCATCGGAATCTAATACTGATCTCCCAGGAAACGCTCAAAGCAAACCACAAAGAATGAGAAGATTTACACTTATTGCACTTAATTCGGCATTGTGCACTTGGCATTACATCCCGACGCAATTTCTGTGTTTCATCCTCAATGTGAAGGTCCAAGGGATAGAGTAAAGCTGCAGTAGTGCATCGGAATCTAATACTGAACTCCCAGTAACCGCTCAAAGCAAAGCACAAACAATGAGAAGATTTACTCTTCTTGTACTTAAGTCGGCATTGTGCCTTTTGTATTAAATCCCGGCGCAATTTCTGTGTTTAATCGTCAATGTGAAGGTCCAAGGGATAGAGTTAAGCTGCAGTAGTGCATCGGAATGTAATACGGATCTCCCAGGAATCGCTCATAGCAAAACACAAACAAAGAGAAGATTTACTCCTCCTGTACTTACGTCGGCAATGTGCCTTTTGTATAAAATATCAACTCAATTTCTGTGTTTCATCGTCAATGTGAAGGCCAAGGGATGGAGTAAAGCTGCAGTAGTGCATCGGAATCTAATACTGAACTCCCAGAAAACGCTCAGAGCAAACCACAAACAATGAGACGATTTACTCTTCTTGTACTTGAAACTGCATTGTGCCTTTTGTGTTAAATCCCGAGGCACTTTCTGCGTTTCATCGTCAATGTGAAGGCGCAAGGGATAGAGTAAAGCTGCAGTAGTTCATCGTAATCTAGTACTGATCCTCCAGGAAAAGCTCAAAGCAAACCACAAACAATTAGAAGATTTATACTTTTTGCACTTAGGTCGGCATTGTGCCTCTTGCATTAAATCCCGACGCAATCTCTGTGTTCCATCGTCAATGTGAAGATCCAAGGTATAGAGTAAAGCTGCAGTTGTGCATGGGAATCTAATACTGATCTCCCAGGAAAAGCTCAAAGCAAACCACAAACAAAGAGAAGATTTACTCTTCTTGTACTTAAGTCGCCATTGGGCCTTGTGTATTAAATCCTGACGCATTTTCTGTGTTTCTTCGTCAATGTGAAGGTCCAGGGGATAGAGTTAAGCAGCAGTAGTGCATCGGAATCTATTATTGAGCCCCCAGGAAACGCTCAAAGCAAACCACAAACAATGAGAAGATTTACTCTTCTTGTACTTAAGTCGGCATTGTGCCTTTTGTATTAAATCCCGACGCAATTTCTGTGTTTCATCGTCAATGTGAAGGTCCAAGGGATAGAGTAAAGCTGCAGTAGTCCATCGGAGTCTAATACTGATCTCCCAGGAAACGCTTAATGCAAACCACAAACAATGACAAGATTTACTCTTCATCTACTTAAGTCGGCTTTGTGCCTTTTGTATTAAATCCCGACGCAATTTCTGTGTTTCATCGTCAATGTGAAGCTCCAAGCGAGAGAGTAAAGCTGCAGTGGTGCATCGGAGTCTAATACTGATCTCCCAGGAAACGCTCAAAGCAAACCACAAACAATGACAAGATTTATACTTCTTCTACTTAAGTCGGCTTTGGGCATTTTATATTAAATCGCGACGCAATTTCTGTGTTTCATCGTCAATGTGAAGATCCAACGGATAGAGTAAAGCTGCAGTATTGCATCGGAATCTAATACTGATGTCGCAGGAAACGCTCAAAGCAAACCACAAACAAAGAATGTTTACTCTTCTTGTACTTAGGTCGTCATTGTGCCTTGTGTAGTAAATCCCGACGCATTTTCTGTGTTTCATCGTCAATGTGAAGGTCCAAGGGATAGAGTTAAGCAGCAGTAGTGCATGGGAACCTATAATTGAGCCCCCAGGAAACGCTCAAAGTAAACCGCAAACAATGAGAAGATTATACTCCTTGTACTTAAGTCGGCATTGTGCCTTTTGCATTAAATCCCGACGCAATTTCTGTGTTTCATACTCAATGTAAAGGTCCAAGGGATAGAGTAAAGCTGCAGTAGTGCATCGGAATTTAATACTGAACTCCCAGGAAACGCTCAAAGCAAACCACAAACAATAAGAAGATTTACCCTTCTTGTACTTAAGTCTGCATTGTGCCATTTGCGTCAAATCCCGAGGCACTTTCTGCCTTTCATCGTCAACGTGAAGGTGCAGGGGATACAGTAAAGCTGCAGTAGTTCATCGTATACTAATACTGATCTCCCAGGAAACGCTCAAAGCAATCCACAAACAAAGAGAAGATTTACTCTTCTTGTACTTTAGTCGGCACTGTGCCTTGTGTATTACATCCCGACTCATTTTCTGTGTTTCATCGTCAATGTGAAGGTCCAAGGTATAGAGTTAAGCAGCAGTTGTGCATCGGAGTCTAATTCTGATCTCCCAGGAAACGCTCAAAGCAAACCACAAACAATTAGAAGTTTTAATCTTCTTCTACTTATGTCGGCCTTTGGCCTTTTGTATTAATTCCCGACGCAATTTCTGTGTTTCATCGTCAATGTGAAGGTCCAAGGGATAGAGTTAAGTTGCAGTAGTGCATCGGAATCTAATACTGATCTCCCAGGAAACGCTCAAAGCAAACCACGAACAATGAGAAGATTTACTCTTCTTGTACTTAAGTCGGCATTGTGCCTTTTGTTTTAATCCCGACGCAATTTCTGAGTTTCATCCTCAATTTGAAGGTCCAAGAGATAGAGTAAAGCTGCAGTAGTGCATCGGAATATAATACAGATCTCCCAGGAATCGCTCAAAGCAAAACACAAACAAAGGGAAGAGTTACTCTTCCTGTACTTATGTCGGCAATGTGCCTTTTGTATAAAATATCAACGCAATTTCTGTGTTTCATCGTCAATGTGAAGGCGCAAGGAATAGAGTAAAGCTGCAGTAGTTCATCGTAATCTAGTACTGATCCCCCAGGAAAAGCTCAAAACAAACCACAAACAATGAGAAGATTTATACTTCTTGCACTTAGGTCGGCATTGTGCCTTTTGCATTAAATCCCGACGCAATCTCTGTGTTCCATCGTCAATGTGAAGATCCAAGGTATAGAGTAAAGCTGCAGTAGTGAATCGGAAACTAATACTAATCTCCCAGGAAAAGCTCAAAGCAAAGCACAAACAATGAGAAGATTTACTCTTCTTGTACTTAAGTCGCCATTGGGCCTTGTGTATTAAATCCCTACGCATTTTCTGTGTTTCATCGTCAATGTGAAGGTCCAAGGGTTAGTGTTAAGCAGCAGTAGTGCATCGGAATCTATTACTGAGCCCCCAGGAAACGCTCAAAGCAAAAGCACAAACAATGACAAGATTTACTCTTCTTCTACCTGAGTCGGCTTTGGGCTTTTTATATTAAATCGCGACGCAATTTCTGTGTTTCATCGTCAATGTGAAGCTCCAACGGATAGAGTAAAGCTGCAGTATTGCATCGGAATCTAATACTGATGTCGCAGGAAACGCTCAAAGCAAACCACAAACAAAGAGAATGTTTACTGTTCTTGTACTGAAGTCGGCATTGTGCCTTGTGTATTAAATCCCGACGCATTTTCTGTGTTTCATCGTCAATGTAAAGGTCCAAGGGATAGAGTTAAGCAGCGGAAGTGCAACGGAATCTAGTACTGAGCCCCCATAAAACGCTCTATGCAAACCACAAACAATGTGAAGATTTACACTTCTTGTACTTAAGTCGGCATTGTGCCTTTTGTATTAAATCCCGACGCAATTTCTGTGTTTCATCGTCAATGTGATGGTCCAAGGGATAGAGTAAAGCTGCAGTAGTGCATCGGAATCTAATACTGATCTCCCAGGACACGCTCAAAGCAAACAACAAACAAAGGATGTTTACTCTTCTCGTACTTAGGTCGGCATTGTGCCTTGTGTATTAAATCCCGACGCATTTTCTGTGTTTCATCGTCAATGTAAAGGTCCAAGGGAAAGAGTTAAGCAGCAGTAGTGCATCGGAATCTATTATTGAGCCCCCAGGAAACGCTCAAAGCAAACCACAAACTATGAGAAGATTTTACTTCTTGTACTTAAGTCGGCATTGTGCCTTTTGCATTAAATCCCGTCGCAATTTCTGTGTTTCATACTCAAAATGAAGGTCTAAGGGATAGAGTAAAGCTACAGTAGTGCATCGGAATCTAATACTGATCTCCCAGGAAACGCTCAAAGCAAACCACAAACAATGAGAAGATTTACACTTATTGCACTTAATTCGGCATTGTGCACTTGGCATTACATCCCGACGCAATTTCTGTGTTTCATCCTCAATGTGAAGGTCCAAGGGATAGAGTAAAGCTGCAGTAGTGCATCGGAATCTAATACTGATCTCCCAGGAAAAGCTCAAAGCAAAGCACAAACAATGGGAAGATTTACTCTTCCTGTACTTACGTCGGCAATGTGCCTTTGGTATAAAATATCAACTCAATTTCTGTGTTTCATCGTCAATGTAAAGGCCAAGGGATGGAGTAAAGCTGCAGTAGTGCATCGGAATCTAATACTGAACTCCCAGAAAACGCTCAGAGCAAACCACAAACAATGAGACGATTTACTCTTCTTGTACTTGAAACTGCATTGTGCCTTTTGTGTTAAATCCCGAGGCACTTTCTGCGTTTCATCGTCAATGTGAAGGCGCAAGGGATACAGTAAAGCTGCAGTAGTTCATCGTAATCTAGTACTGATCCTCCAGGAAAAGCTCAAAGCAAACCACAAACAATGAGAAGATTTATACTTCTTGCACTTAAGTCGGCATTGTGCCTCTTGCATTAAATCCCGACGCAATCTCTGTGTTCCATCGTCAATGTGAAGATCCAAGGTATAGAGTGAAGCTGCAGTAGTGCATCGGAATCTAATACTGATCTCCCAGGAAAAGCTCAAAGCAAACCACAAACAAAGAGAAGATTTACTCTTCTTGTACATAAGTCGCCATTGGGCCTTGTGTATTAAATCCTGACGCATTTTCTGTGTTTCATCGTCAATGTGAAGGTCCAGGGGATAGAATTAAGCAGCAGTAGTGCATCGGAATCTATTATTGAGCCCCCAGGAAACGCTCAAAGCAAACCACAAACAATGAGAAGATTTACTCTTCTTATACTTAAGTCGGCATTGTGCCTTTTGTATTAAATCCCGACGCAATTTCTGTGTTTCATCGTCAATGTGAAGGTCCAAGGGATAGAGTAAAGCTGCAGTAGACCATCGGAGTCTAATACTGATCTCCCAGGAAACGCTCAATGCAAACCACAAACAATGACAAGATTTACTCTTCATCTACTTAAGTCGGCTTTGTGCCTTTTGTATTAAATCCCGACGCAATTTCTGTGTTTCATCGTCAATGTGAAGGTCCAAGGGAGAGAGTAAAGCTGCAGTGGTGCATCGGAGTCTAATACTGATCTCCCAGGAAACGCTCAAAGCAAACCCACAAACAATGACAAGATTTATTCTTCTTCAACTTCAGTCGGCTTTGGGCTTTTTATATTAAATCGCGACGCAATTTCTGTGTTCCATCGTCAATGTGAAGATCCAACGGATAGAGTAAAGCTGCAGTATTGCATCGGAATCTAATACTGATGTCGCAGGAAACGCTCAAAGCAAACCACAAACAAAGAGAATGTTTACTGTTCTTGTACTGAAGTCGGCATTGTGCCTTGTGTATTAAATCCCGACGCATTTTCTGTGTTTCATCGTCAATGTAAAGGTCCAAGGGATAGAGTTAAGCAGCAGTAGTGCAACGGAAACTAGTACTGAGCCCCCATGAAACGCTCTATGCAAACCACAAACAATGTGAAGATTTACACTTCTTGTTCTTAAGTCGGCATTGTGCCTTTTGCTTTAAAACCCGACGCAATTTCTGTGTTTCATCGTCTATGTGATGGTCCAAGGGAGAGAGTAAAGCTGCAGTGGTGCATCGGAGTCTAATACTGATCTCCCAGGAAACGCTCAAAGCAAACCACAAACAATGAGAAGATTTACTCTTCTTGTTCTTAAGTCGGCATTGTACCTTTTGTATTAAATCCCGACGCAATTTCTGTGATTCATAATCAATGTGAAGGTCCAAGGGATAGAGGAAAGCTGCAGTAGTTC
Source organism: Schistocerca piceifrons (assembly GCF_021461385.2). Lineage (NCBI taxonomy): Eukaryota > Metazoa > Arthropoda > Insecta > Orthoptera > Acrididae > Schistocerca > Schistocerca piceifrons. Next base: position 1,125,618,314 of record NC_060139.1, read on the forward strand.
ATCGTCATCTAGTACTGATCCCCCAGGAAACGCTCAAAGCAAACCACAAACAATGAGAAGATTTACACTTCCTGCACTTAAGTCGGCATTGTGCCTTTTGTATTAAATCCCGACGCAATTTCTGTGTTTCATCGTCAGTGTGAAGGTCCACCGAATTGAGTAAAGCTGCAGTAGCGCAACGGTGTCTAATACTGATCTCCCAGGAACCGCTCAGAGCAAAGCACAAACAATGAGAATGTTTAATCTACTTGTACTTAAGTCGGCATTGTGCCTTTTGTATTAAATCCCGACGCAATTTCTGTGTATCAACGTCAATGTGAAGGTCCAAGGGATAGAGTTAAGCTGCAGTAGTTCATCGGAGTCTAATACTGATCTCCGAGGAAACGCTCAAAGCAAACCACAAACAATGAGAAGCTTTACTCTTCTTCTACTTATGTCGGCTTTGGGCCATTCGTATTAAAACCAGACGCAATTTCTGTGTTTCATCGTCAACGTGAAGGTCCAAGGGATAGAGTTAAGCTGCAGTAGAGCATCGGAATCTAATACTGATCTCCCAGGAAACGCTCAAAGCAAACCACAAACAATGAGAACGTTTACTCTTCTTGTACTTAAGACGGCATTGTAGCTTGTGTATTATATCCCGACGCATTTTCTGTGTTTCATCGTCAGTTTGATGGTCCAAGGGATAGAGTTAAGCTGCAGTAGTACATCGGAATCTAGTACTGAGCCCCCAGGAAACGCTCAAAGCAAACCACAAATAATGACAAAATCTACACTTCTTGTACGTAAGTCGGCATTGTGCCTTTTGCATTAAATCCCGACGCAATATCCGTGTTTCATCGACGATGTGAAGGCCAAGGGATGGAGTAAAGCTGCAGTAGTGTATCGGAATCTAATACTGAACTCTCAGGAAACGCTCAAAGCAAACCACAAACAATGAGAAGATTTACTCTTCTTGTACTTAAAACTGCATTGTGCCTTTTGTGTTAAATCCAGAGTCACTTTCTGCGTTTCATCGTCAATGTGATGGCGCAAGGGATAGAGTAAAGCTGCAGTAGTCCATCGTAATCTAGTACTGCTCCCCCAGGAAAAGCTCAAAGCAAACCACAAAGAATGAGAAGATTTACTCTTCTTGTACTTAAGTCGGCATTGTGCCTTTTGCATTAAATCCCGACGCAATTTCTGTGTTTCATCGTCAATGTGAAGGTCCAAGGGATAGAGTAAAGCTGCAGTGGTCCATCGGAGTCTAATACTGATCTCCCAGGAAACGCTCAAAGCAAACCACAAACAATGACAAGATTTACTCTTCTTCTACTTAAGTCGGCTTTGGGCCATTTATATTAAATCCCGAAGCAATTTCTGTGTTTCATCGTCAATGTGAAGTCCAAGGGATAGAGTAAAGCTGCAGTGGTGCATCGGAGTCTAATACTGATCTCCCAGGAAAAGTTCAAAGCAAACCACAAACAATGACAAGATTTACTCTTCTTCTACTTATGTGGGCTTCGGGCTTTTTATATTAAATCGCGACGCAATATCTGTGTTTCATCGTCAATGTGAAGCTCCAACGGATAGAGTAAAGCTGCAGTATTGCATCGGAATCAAATACTGATGTCGCAGGAAACGCTCAAAGCTGACCACAAACAAAGAGAATGTTTACTGTTCTTGTACTGAAGTCGGCATTGTGCTTGTGTATTAAATCCCGACGCATTTTCTGTGTTTTATCGTCAATGTGAAGGTCCAAGGGATAGAGTTAAGCAGCAGTAGTGCATCGGAATCTATTATTGTGCACCCAGGAAACGCTCAAAGCAAACCACAAACAATGAGAAGATTTTACTTTTTGTTCTTAAGTCGGCATTGTGCCTTTTGCATTAAATCCCGTCGCAATTTCTGTGTTTCATACTCAATGTGAAGGTCCATGGGATAGAGTAAAGCTGCAGTAGTTTATCGTCATCTAGTACTGATCCCCCAGGAAACGCTCAAAGCAAACCACAAACAATGAGAAGATTTACACTTTCTGCACTTAAGTCGGCATTGTGCCTTTTGTATTAAATCCCGACGCAATTTCTGTGTTTCAACGTCATTGTGAAGGTCCAACGGATAGAGAGAAGCTACAGTAGTGCATCGGAATCTAATATTGATCTCCTAGGAAACGCTCAAAGCAAACCACAAACAAAGAGAATGTTTACTCTTCTTGTACTTAAGTCGGCATTGTGCCTTGTGTATTAAATCCCGACACATTTTCTGTGTTTCATCGTCAATCTGAAGGTCCAAGGGATAGAGTTAAGCTGCAGTAGTTTATCGGAGTCTAATACTGATCTCCCAGGAAACGCTCAAAGCAAACCACAAACAATGGGAAGCTTTACTCTTCTTCTACTTATGTCGGCTTTGGGCCTGATGTATTAAAACCCGACGCAATTTCTGTGTTTCATCGTCAACGTGAAGGTCCAAGGGATAGAGTTAAGCTGCTGTAGAGCAACGGAATCTAATACTGATCTCCCAGGAAACGCTCAAAGCAAACCACAAACAATGAGAACGTTTACTCTTCTTGTACTTAAGACGGCATTGTACCTTGTGTATTATATTCCGACGCATTTTCTGTGTTTCATCGTCAGTTTGAAGGTCCAAGGGATAGAGTTAAGCTGCAGTAGTACATCGGAATCTAGTACTGAGCCCCCAGGAAACGCTCAAAGCAAACCACAAACAATGAGAACATTTACTCTTCTTGTACTTAAAACTGCATTGTGCCTTTTGTGTTAAATCCAGAGTCACTTTCTGCGTTTCATCGTCAATGTGAAGGCGCAAGGGATAGAGTTAAGCTGCAGTAGTCCATCGTAATCTAGTACTGATCCCCCAGGAAACGCTCAAAGCAAACCACAAACAATGAGAAGGTTTACACTTCTTGCACTTAAGTCGGCATTGTGCACTTTGCATTACATCCCGACGCAATTTCTGTGTTTCATCCTCAATGAGAAGGTCCAAGGGATAGAGTAAAGCTGCAGTAGTACATCGGAATCTAATACTGATCTCCCAGTAACCGCTCAAAGCAAAGCACAAACAATGAGAAGATTTACTCTTCTTGTACTTAAGTCGGCATTGTGCCTTTTGTATTAAATCCCGACGCAATTTCTGTGTTTCATCTAACCAACGGATAGAGTGAAGCTGCAGTAGTGCATCGAAATCCAATATTGATCTCCCTAGAAACGCTCAAAGCAAACCACAAACAAAGAGAATGTTTACTCTTCTTGTACTTAAGTCGGCATTGTGCCTTGTGTATTTTATCCCGACGCATTTTCTGTGTTTCATCGTCAATGTGAAGGTCCAAGGGATAGAGTTAAGCTGCAGTAGGTCATCGGAGTCTAATACTGATCTCACAGGAAACGCTCAAAGCAAAGCACAAACAATGAGAAGCTTTACTCTTCTTCTACTTATGTCGGCTTTGGGCCTTTTGTATTAAAACCCGACGCAATTTCTGTGTTTCATCGTCAACGTGAAGTTCCAAGGGATAGAGTTAAGCTGCAGTAGAGCGTCGGAATCTAATACTGATCTCCCAGGAAACGCTCAAAGCAAAGCACAAACAATGAGAAGATTTACTCTTCTTGTACTTTAGTCGGCATTGTGCCCTTTGTATTAAATCCCGACACATTTTCTGTGTTTCTTCGTCAATGAGAAGGTCCAAGGGATACAGTAAAGCTACAGTAGTGCAACGGAATCTAGTACTGATCCCCCAGGAAACGCTCAAAGCAAACCACAAACAATGAGAAGATTAACTCTTCTTGTACTTAAGTCGGCATTGTGCCTTTTTATTTAATCCCGACGCAATCTCTGTGTTTCAACGTCAATGTGAAGATCTAAGGGATAGAGTAAAGCTGCAGTAGTGCATCGGAATCTAATGCTGATTTCCCAGGAGATGGTCAAAGCAAGCCACAAACAAAGAGAATGTTTACTGTTCTTGTACTGAAGTCTGCACTGTGCCTTGTGTATTAAATCCCGACGCATTGTCTGTGTTTCATTGTCAATGTAAAGGTCCAAGGATAGAGTTAAGCAGCAGTAGTGCATTGGAATCTAGTACTGAGCCCCCATGAAACTCTTTAAGCAAACCTCAAACAATGCGAAGAATTACACTTCTTGTACCTAAGTCGGCATTATGCCTTTTGCTTTAAAACCCGACCTAATTTCCGTGTAACATCCTCAATATGAAGGTCCAAGGGACAGAGTAAAGCTGCAGTAGTGCATCGGAATCTAACACTGATCTCCCAAGAAACGCTCAAAGCAAACCACAAACAACGAATGTTTACACTTCTTGTACTTAGATCGGCACTGTGCCTTGTGTATTAAATCCCGACGCAATTTCTGTGTTTCATCGTCAGTGTGAAGGTCCAAGGGATAGAGTAAAGCTGCAGTAGACCATCGGAGTCTAATACTGATCTCCCAGGAAACGCTCAATGCAAACCACAAACAATGACAAGATTTACTCTTCATCTACTTAAGTCGGCTTTGTGCCTTTTGTATTAAATCCCGACGCAATTTCTGTGTTTCATCGTCAATGTGAAGGTCCAAGGGAGAGAGTAAAGCTGCAGTGGTGCATCGGAGTCTAATACTGATCTCCCAGGAAACGCTCAAAGCAAACCCACAAACAATGACAAGATTTATTCTTCTTCAACTTCAGTCGGCTTTGGGCTTTTTATATTAAATCGCGACGCAATTTCTGTGTTCCATCGTCAATGTGAAGATCCAACGGATAGAGTAAAGCTGCAGTATTGCATCGGAATCTAATACTGATGTCGCAGGAAACGCTCAAAGCAAACCACAAACAAAGAGAATGTTTACTGTTCTTGTACTGAAGTCGGCATTGTGCCTTGTGTATTAAATCCCGACGCATTTTCTGTGTTTCATCGTCAATGTAAAGGTCCAAGGGATAGAGTTAAGCAGCAGTAGTGCAACGGAAACTAGTACTGAGCCCCCATGAAACGCTCTATGCAAACCACAAACAATGTGAAGATTTACACTTCTTGTTCTTAAGTCGGCATTGTGCCTTTTGCTTTAAAACCCGACGCAATTTCTGTGTTTCATCGTCTATGTGATGGTCCAAGGGAGAGAGTAAAGCTGCAGTGGTGCATCGGAGTCTAATACTGATCTCCCAGGAAACGCTCAAAGCAAACCACAAACAATGAGAAGATTTACTCTTCTTGTTCTTAAGTCGGCATTGTGCCTTTTGTATTAAATCCCGACGCAATTTCTGTGATTCATAATCAATGTGAAGGTCCAAGGTATAGAGGAAAGCTGCAGTAGTTCATCGTCATCTAGTACTGATCCCCCAGGAAACGCTCAAAGCAAACCACAAACAATGAGAAGATTTACACTTCCTGCACTTAAGTCGGCATTGTGCCTTTTGTATTAAATCCCGACGCAATTTCTGTGTTTCATCGTCCATGTGAAAGTCCAAGGGATAGAGTAAAGCTGCAGTAGTTCATCGTCATCTAGTACTGATCCCCCAGGAAACGCTCAAAGCAAACCACCAACAATGAGAAGATTTACACTTCCTGCACTTAAGTCGGCATTGTGCCTTTTGTATTAAATCCCGACGCAATTTCTGTGTTTCATCGTCAGTGTGAAGGTCCACCGAATTGAGTAAAGCTGCAGTAGCGCAACGGTGTCTAATACTGATCTCCCAGGAACCGCTCAGAGCAAAGCACAAACAATGAGAATGTTTAATCTACTTGTACTTAAGTCGGCATTGTGCCTTTTGTATTAAATCCCGACGCAATTTCTGTGTATCAACGTCAATGTGAAGGTCCAAGGGATAGAGTTAAGCTGCAGTAGTTCATCGGAGTCTAATACTGATCTCCGAGGAAACGCTCAAAGCAAACCACAAACAATGAGAAGCTTTACTCTTCTTCTACTTATGTCGGCTTTGGGCCATTCGTATTAAAACCAGACGCAATTTCTGTGTTTCATCGTCAACGTGAAGGTCCAAGGGATAGAGTTAAGCTGCAGTAGAGCATCGGAATCTAATACTGATCTCCCAGGAAACGCTCAAAGCAAACCACAAACAATGAGAACGTTTACTCTTCTTGTACTTAAGACGGCATTGTAGCTTGTGTATTATATCCCGACGCATTTTCTGTGTTTCATCGTCAGTTTGATGGTCCAAGGGATAGAGTTAAGCTGCAGTAGTACATCGGAATCTAGTACTGAGCCCCCAGGAAACGCTCAAAGCAAACCACAAATAATGACAAAATCTACACTTCTTGTACGTAAGTCGGCATTGTGCCTTTTGCATTAAATCCCGACGCAATATCCGTGTTTCATCGACGATGTGAAGGCCAAGGGATGGAGTAAAGCTGCAGTAGTGTATCGGAATCTAATACTGAACTCTCAGGAAACGCTCAAAGCAAACCACAAACAATGAGAAGATTTACTCTTCTTGTACTTAAAACTGCATTGTGCCTTTTGTGTTAAATCCAGAGTCACTTTCTGCGTTTCATCGTCAATGTGATGGCGCAAGGGATAGAGTAAAGCTGCAGTAGTCCATCGTAATCTAGTACTGCTCCCCCAGGAAAAGCTCAAAGCAAACCACAAAGAATGAGAAGATTTACTCTTCTTGTACTTAAGTCGGCATTGTGCCTTTTGCATTAAATCCCGACGCAATTTCTGTGTTTCATCGTCAATGTGAAGGTCCAAGGGATAGAGTAAAGCTGCAGTGGTCCATCGGAGTCTAATACTGATCTCCCAGGAAACGCTCAAAGCAAACCACAAACAATGACAAGATTTACTCTTCTTCTACTTAAGTCGGCTTTGGGCCATTTATATTAAATCCCGAAGCAATTTCTGTGTTTCATCGTCAATGTGAAGTCCAAGGGATAGAGTAAAGCTGCAGTGGTGCATCGGAGTCTAATACTGATCTCCCAGGAAAAGTTCAAAGCAAACCACAAACAATGACAAGATTTACTCTTCTTCTACTTATGTGGGCTTCGGGCTTTTTATATTAAATCGCGACGCAATATCTGTGTTTCATCGTCAATGTGAAGCTCCAACGGATAGAGTAAAGCTGCAGTATTGCATCGGAATCAAATACTGATGTCGCAGGAAACGCTCAAAGCTGACCACAAACAAAGAGAATGTTTACTGTTCTTGTACTGAAGTCGGCATTGTGCTTGTGTATTAAATCCCGACGCATTTTCTGTGTTTTATCGTCAATGTGAAGGTCCAAGGGATAGAGTTAAGCAGCAGTAGTGCATCGGAATCTATTATTGTGCACCCAGGAAACGCTCAAAGCAAACCACAAACAATGAGAAGATTTTACTTTTTGTTCTTAAGTCGGCATTGTGCCTTTTGCATTAAATCCCGTCGCAATTTCTGTGTTTCATACTCAATGTGAAGGGCCATGGGATAGAGTAAAGCTGCAGTAGTTTATCGTCATCTAGTACTGATCCCCCAGGAAACGCTCAAAGCAAACCACAAACAATGAGAAGATTTACACTTTCTGCACTTAAGTCGGCATTGTGCCTTTTGTATTAAATCCCGACGCAATTTCTGTGTTTCAACGTCATTGTGAAGGTCCAACGGATAGAGAGAAGCTACAGTAGTGCATCGGAATCTAATATTGATCTCCTAGGAAACGCTCAAAGCAAACCACAAACAAAGAGAATGTTTACTCTTCTTGTACTTAAGTCGGCATTGTGCCTTGTGTATTAAATCCCGACACATTTTCTGTGTTTCATCGTCAATCTGAAGGTCCAAGGGATAGAGTTAAGCTGCAGTAGTTTATCGGAGTCTAATACTGATCTCCCAGGAAACGCTCAAAGCAAACCACAAACAATGGGAAGCTTTACTCTTCTTCTACTTATGTCGGCTTTGGGCCTGATGTATTAAAACCCGACGCAATTTCTGTGTTTCATCGTCAACGTGAAGGTCCAAGGGATAGAGTTAAGCTGCTGTAGAGCAACGGAATCTAATACTGATCTCCCAGGAAACGCTCAAAGCAAACCACAAACAATGAGAACGTTTACTCTTCTTGTACTTAAGACGGCATTGTACCTTGTGTATTGTATTCCGACGCATTTTCTGTGTTTCATCGTCAGTTTGAAGGTCCAAGGGATAGAGTTAAGCTGCAGTAGTACATCGGAATCTAGTACTGAGCCCCCAGGAAACGCTCAAAGCAAACCACAAACAATGAGAACATTTACTCTTCTTGTACTTAAAACTGCATTGTGCCTTTTGTGTTAAATCCAGAGTCACTTTCTGCGTTTCATCGTCAATGTGAAGGCGCAAGGGATAGAGTTAAGCTGCAGTAGTCCATCGTAATCTAGTACTGATCCCCCAGGAAACGCTCAAAGCAAACCACAAACAATGAGAAGGTTTACACTTCTTGCACTTAAGTCGGCATTGTGCACTTTGCATTACATCCCGACGCAATTTCTGTGTTTCATCCTCAATGAGAAGGTCCAAGGGATAGAGTAAAGCTGCAGTAGTACATCGGAATCTAATACTGATCTCCCAGTAACCGCTCAAAGCAAAGCACAAACAACGAGAAGATTTACTCTTCTTGTACTTAAGTCGGCATTGTGCCTTTTGTATTAAATCCCGACGCAATTTCTGTGTTTCATCTATCCAACGGATAGAGTGAAGCTGCAGTAGTGCATCGAAATCCAATATTGATCTCCCAAGAAACGCTCAAAGCAAACCACAAACAAAGAGAATGTTTACTCTTCTTGTACTTAAGTCGGCATTGTGCCTTGTGTATTTTATCCCGACGCATTTTCTGTGTTTCATCGTCAATGTGAAGGTCCAAGGGATAGAGTTAAGCTGCAGTAGGTCATCGGAGTCTAATACTGATCTCACAGGAAACGCTCAAAGCAAAGCACAAACAATGAGAAGCTTTACTCTTCTTCTACTTATGTCGGCTTTGGGCCTTTTGTATTAAAACCCGACGCAATTTCTGTGTTTCATCGTCAACGTGAAGTTCCAAGGGATAGAGTTAAGCTGCAGTAGAGCGTCGGAATCTAATACTGATCTCCCAGGAAACGCTCAAAGCAAAGCACAAACAATGAGAAGATTTACTCTTCTTGTACTTTAGTCGGCATTGTGCCCTTTGTATTAAATCCCGACACATTTTCTGTGTTTCTTCGTCAATGAGAAGGTCCAAGGGATACAGTAAAGCTACAGTAGTGCAACGGAATCTAGTACTGATCCCCCAGGAAACGCTCAAAGCAAACCACAAACAATGAGAAGATTAACTCTTCTTGTACTTAAGTCGGCATTGTGCCTTTTTATTTAATCCCGACGCAATCTCTGTGTTTCAACGTCAATGTGAAGATCTAAGGGATAGAGTAAAGCTGCAGTAGTGCATCGGAATCTAATGCTGATTTCCCAGGAGATGGTCAAAGCAAGCCACAAACAAAGAGAATGTTTACTGTTCTTGTACTGAAGTCTGCACTGTGCCTTGTGTATTAAATCCCGACGCATTGTCTGTGTTTCATTGTCAATGTAAAGGTCCAAGGATAGAGTTAAGCAGCAGTAGTGCATTGGAATCTAGTACTGAGCCCCCATGAAACTCTTTAAGCAAACCTCAAACAATGCGAAGAATTACACTTCTTGTACCTAAGTCGGCATTATGCCTTTTGCTTTAAAACCCGACCTAATTTCCGTGTAACATCCTCAATATGAAGGTCCAAGGGACAGAGTAAAGCTGCAGTAGTGCATCGGAATCTAACACTGATCTCCCAAGAAACGCTCAAAGCAAACCACAAACAACGAATGTTTACACTTCTTGTACTTAGATCGGCACTGTGCCTTGTGTATTAAATCCCGACGCATTTTATGTGTTTCATCGTCAATGTGAAGGTCCAAGGGATAGAGTTAAGCAGCACTAGTGCTTCGGAATCTATTATTGGGCCCCCAGGAAACCCTCAAAGCAAACCACAAACAATAAGAAGATTATACTTCTTGTACTTAAGTCGGCATTGTGTCTTTTGCATCAAATCCCGACGCAATTTCTGTGTTTCATACTCAATGTGAAGGTCCAAGGGATAGAGTAAAGCTGCAGTGGTGCATCGGAATCTCATACTGATCTCCCAGGAAACTCTCAAAGCAAACCACAAACAAAGAGAAGAGTAACTCTTGTTGTAATTAAGTTGGCATTGTGCATATTGTATTAAATCCCGACGCAGTTTCTGTGTTTCATCGTCATTGTGAAGGTCCAAGGGATAGAAAAAAGCTGCAGTGGTGCATCGGAAACTAATACTGATCTCCCAGGAAACGCTAAAAGCAAACCACAAATAATGAGAAGATTTACTCTTCTTGTACTTTAGTCGGCATTGTGCCTTTTGTATTAAATATCGACGCAATTTCTGTGTTTAATCGTCAATGTGAAGGCCAAGGGATGGAGAAAAGCTGCAGTAGTGCATCAGAGTCTAATACTGATCTCCCAGGAACCGCTCAAACCAAAGCACAACCAATGAGAAGATTTACTCTTCTTGTACTTTAGTCGGCATTGTGCCCTTTGTATTAAATCCCGACAAATTTTCTGTGTTTCTTCGTCAATGAGAAAGTCCAAGGGATACAGTAAAGCTACAGTAGTGCAACGGAATCTAGTACTGATCCCCCAGGAAATGCTCAAAGCAAACCACAAACAATGAGAAGATTAACTCTTCTTGTACTTAAGTCGGCATTGTGCATTTTGTATTAAATCCCGACGCAATTTCTGTGTTTCATCGTCAATGTGAAGGTAGAACAGATAGAGTGAAGCTGCAGTAGTGCATCGGAATCTAATACCGATCTCCCAGGAAACGCCCAAGGCAAACCACAAACAAAGAAAGGATTTACTCCTCTTGTACTTAGGTCGGCATTGTGCCTTTAGTATTAAATCAAGAAGCAATTTCTGTGTTTCATAATCAATGTTAAGGCCAAGAAACTTTGTAAAGCTGCAGTAGTGCATCGGAAACTAATACTGAACTCCAAGGAAACGCTCAAAGCACCCACAAACAATGATATGTTAACTCTGCTTGTACTTAAAACTGCATTGTGCCTTTTGTGTTAAATCCAGAGGCACTTCCTGCGTTTCATCGTCAATGTGAAGGCGCAAGGGATAGAGTAAAGCTGCAGTAGTTAATCGTAATCTAGTACTGATCCCCCAGGAAACGCTCAAAGCAAACCACAAACAATGAGAAGATTTACACTTCTTGCACTTAAGTCGGGTTTGTGCCTTTTGCATTAAACCCCGTCGCAATTTCTGTGTTTCATCCTCAATGTGAAGGTCCAAGAGATAGAGTAAAGCTGCAGTAGTGCATCGGAATCTGATACTGATCTCCCAGGAAACGCTCAAAGCAAAACACAAACAAAGAGAAGATTTACTCTTTTTGTACTTAAGTCGGCATTGTGCCTTTTGTATTAAATATCGATGCAATTTCTGTGTTTAATCGTCAATGTGAAGGCCAAGGGATGGAGAAAAGCTGCAGTAGTGCATCGGAGTCTAATACTGATCTCCCAGGAACCGCTCAAAGCAAAGCTCAACCAATGAGAAGATTTACTCTTCTTGTACTTTAGTCGGCATTGTGCCCTTTGTATTAAATCCCGACAAATTTTCTGTGTTTCTTCGTCAATGAGAAAGTCCAAGGGATACAGTTAAGCTACAGTACTGCAACGGAATCTAGTAGTGATCCCCCAGGAAATGCTCAAAGCAAACCACAAAAAATGAGAAGATTTACTCTTCTTGTACTTTAGTCGGCATTGTGCACTTTTGTATTAAATCCCGACACATTTTCTGTGTTTCTACGTCAATGAGAAGGTCCAAGGGGTACAGTAAAGCTACAGTAGTGCAACGGAATCTAGTACTGATCCCACAGGAAACGCTCAAAGCAAACCATAAACAATGAGAAGATTAACTCTTCTTGTACTTATGTCGGCATTGTGCATTTTGTATTAAATCCCGACGCAATCTCTGTGTTTCATCGTCAATGTGAAGGTCCAAGGGATAGTGCATCGGAATCTAATACTGATCTCCCAGGAAACGCTCAAAGCAAACCACAAACAATGAGAAGATTTACTCTTCTTGTACTTAAGTCGGCATTGTGCCTTTTGTAATAAATCCCAACGCAAATTCTGTGTTTCATCGTCAATGTGAAGGTCCAAGTGGTATTTACTCTTCTTCTACTTAAGTCGGCTTTGGGCCTTTTGTATTAAATCCGGACGCGATTTGTGTGTTTCATCGTCAATGTGTAGGTCCAACGGACAGAGTAAAGCTACAGTATTGCATCGGAATTTAATACTGGTCTCCCAGGAAACGCCCAAAGCAAACCACAAACACAGAGAATGTTTACTGTTCTTGAACTGAAGTCGGCACTGTGCCTTGTGTATTAAATCCCGACGCATTTTCTGTGTTTCATCGTCAATGTAAAGGTCCAAGGGATAGAGTTAAGCAGCAGTAGTGCATCGGAATCTAGTACTGAGCCCCCATGAAACGCTCTAAGCAAACCACAAACAATGTAAAGATTTACACTTCTTGTTCTTATATCGGCATTGTGCCTTTTGCTTTAAAACCCGACGCAATTTCTGTGTTACATCCTCAATGTGAAGGTCCAAGAGATACAGTAAAGCTGCAGTAGTGCATCGGAATCTAATACTAATCTCCCAGGAAACGTTCAAAGCAAACCACAAACAAAGAGAAGATTTACTCTTCTTGTACCTAAGTCGGCATTGTGCCTTTTGTATTAAATCCCGAAGCAATTTCTGTGTTTTATCGTCAATGTGAAGGTGAAAGGAATAGAGTAAAGCTGCAGTAGTGCATCGGAATCTAATACTGATCTCCCAGGTAACGCTCAAAGCAAACTACAAAGAATGAGAAGATATAACCTTCTTGTACTTAAGTCGGCATTTTGCCTTTCGTATTAAATCCCCACTCAATTTCTGTGGTTCATCGTTAATGCGAAGGTCCAAGGGATAGAGTAAAGCTGCTGTAGTGCATCGGAATTTAATACTGATCTCCCAGGAGACGCTCAAAGCAAACCACAAACAATGGAAGATATACTCTTCTTGTACTTTAGTCAACTTTGGGCGTTTTGTATTAAATCCCGACGCAACATCTGTGTTTCATCGTCAATTTGAAGGTCCAACGGATTGAGTAAAGCTGCAGTATTGCATCGGAATCTAATACTGATCTCCCAGGAAACGCTCAAAGCAAACTACAAACAAAGAGAATGTTTACTGCTCTTGTACTGAAGTCGGCATTGTGCCTTTTGTATTAAATCCCGACGCATTTTCTGTCTTTCTCCGTCAATGTTAAGGTCCAAGGGATACAGTAAAGCTACGGTAGTGCATCGGAATCTAGTACAGATCCCTCAGGAAACACTCAAAACAGACCACAAACAATGTGAGGATTAACTCTTCTTGTACTTATGTCGGCATTGTACATTTTGTATTAAATACAGACGCAATTTCTGTGTTTCATCGTCAATGTGAAGGTCAAGGGATAGAGTAAAGCTGCTGTGGTGCAACGGAAACTAATACTGATCTCCCAGAAACCGCTCAAAGCGGACCACAAAAAATGAGAAGATTTTCTCTTCTTGTACTTACTTCGGCATTGTGCCTTTTGTATTAAATCCCGACGCAATTACTGTGTTTCATTCTCAATGTGAAGGTCCAAGGGATAGAGTAAAGCTGCAGTAGTGCATCGGAATCTAATACTGATCTCCCAGGAAACGCTCAAAGCAAACCACAAACAAAGAGAAGATTTACTCATCTTGTACTTAAGTCGGCATTGTACCTTTTGTATTAAATCCCGACGCAAATATCTGTGTTTCATCGTCAATGTGAAGGTCCAACGGATAGATTAATGCTGCAGTAGTGAATCGGAATCTAATACTGATCTCCCAGGAAACGCTCAAAACAAACCACAGACAAAGAGAAAATTTACTCCACTTGTCCTTAAGTCGGCATTGTGCATTTTGTATTAAATCCCGACGCATTTTCTGCGTTTCTTCGTCAATGTAAAGGTCCAAGGGATACTGTAAAGCCACAGTAGCGCATCGGAATCTAGTGCAGACCCCCAGGAAACACTCAAACAATCCACAAACAATGAGAAGATTAATTCTTCTTGTACTTAAGTCGGCATTTTATATTTTGTATTAAATCTCGACGCAATATCTGTGTTTCATCGTCAATGTGAAGTTCCAAGGGATGGAGCAAAGCTGCAGTGGTGCATCGGAAACTAATACTGATCTCCCAGGAAACGCTCAAAACAAAGCACAAACAATGAGATGATTTACTCTTCTTGTACTTAAGTCGGAATTGTGCCTTTTGTATTAAATCCCGACGCAATTTCTGTGATTCATCGTCAGTGTGAAGGTCCAAGGGCTAGAGTAAAGCTGCGGTAGTGCATCGGAATATAATACTGATCTCCCAGGAAACGCTCAAAACAAACCACAAACAATGAGAAGATTAACTCTTCTTGTACTTAAGTTGGCATTGTGCATTTTGTATTAAATCCCGACGCAATTTCTGTGTTTCATCGTCAATGTGAAGGTCCAAGGGATAGAGTAAAGCTGCTGTAGTGCATCGGAATCTAATACTGATCTCCCTTGGAGACGATTAAAGCAAACCACAAACAATGAGATGATTTACTCTTCTTGTACTTAAGTCGGAATTGTGCCTTTTGTATTAAATCCTGACGCAATTTCTGTGTTTCATCGTCAATGTGAAGGTCCAAGGGCTAGAGTAAAGCTGCAGTAGTGCATCGGAGTCTAATACTAATCTCCCAGGAAACGCTCAAAGCAAACCACAAACAATGACAAGATTTACTCATCTTCTACTTTAGTCGGCTTTGGGCTTTTTGTATTAAATCCCGACGTAATATCTGTGTTTCATCATCAATGTGAAGGTAGAACGGATAGAGTAAGGCTGCAGTATTGCATCGCAATGTAATACTGATCTTCCAAGAAACGCTCAAAGCAAACCACAAACAAATAGAATGTTTATTGTTCTTGTACTGATGTCGGCATTGTGCCTTTTGTGTTAAATCCCGAGGCACTTTCTGCGTCTCATCGTCAATGTGAAGGTGCAAGGGATAGAGTAAAGCCGCAGTAGTTCATCGTAATCTAGTACTGATCCCCCAGGAAACGCTCAAAGCAAACCACAAACAATGAGAAGATTAACTCTTCTTGTACTTAAGTCGGCATTGTGCATTTTGTATTAAATCCCGACGCAATCTCTGTGTTTCATCGTCAATGTGAAGATCCAAGGGATAGAGTAAAGCTGCAGTAGTGCATCGGAATCTAATACTGATCTCGCTGGAAACGCTCAAAGCAAACCACAAACAATGAGAAGATTTACTCTTCTTGTACTTAAGTCGGCATTGTGCCTTTTGTATTAAATCCCAACGCAATTTCTGTGTTTCATCGTCAATGTGAAGGTCCAAGTGGTATTTACTCTTCTTCTACTTTAGTCGGCTTTGGGCCTTTTGTATTAAATCCCGACGCGATTTGTGTGTTTCATCGTCAATGTGTAGGTCCAACTGATAGAGTAAAGCTCCAGTATTAGATCGGAATCTAATACTGATCTCCCAGGAAACGCCCAAAGCAAACCACAAACATAGAGAATGTTTACTGTTCTTGTACTGAAGTCGGCACTGTGCCTTTCGTATTAAATACGGACTCAATTTCTGTGGTTCATCGTTAATGCGAAGGTCCAAGGGATAGAGTAAAGCTGCAGTAGTGAATCGGAATCTAATACTGAAATCCCACAAAACGCTCAAAGCAAACCACAAACAATAAGAAGATTTACTCTTCTTGTACTTAAGTCTGCATTGTGCCATTTGTGTTAAATCCCGAGGCACTTTCTGCGTTTCATCGTCAATGTAAAGGTGCAAGGGATAGAGTTAAGCTGCAGTAGTTCATCGGAGTCTAATACTGGTCCCCCAGGAAACGCTCAAAGCAAACCACGAACAATGAGAAGCTTTACTCTTCTTCTACTTATTACGGCTTTGGGCCTTTTGTATTAAACCCCGACGCAATTTCTCTGTTTCATCGTCAACGTGAAGGTCCAAGGGATAGAGTTAAGCTGCAGTAGTGCATCGGAATCTAATACTGAACTCCCAGGAAACGCTCAAAGCAAACCGCAAACAATGAGAAGATTTACTCTTCTTGTACTTAAAACTGCATTGTGCTTTTTGTGTTAAATCCAGAGGCCTTTTCTGGTTTCATCGTCAATGTGAAGGCGCAAGGGATAGAGTAAAACTGCAGTAGTGAATCGGATTCCAATACTGATCTCCCAGGAACCGCTCAAAGCAAAGCACAAACAATGAGAAGATTTACTCTTCTTGTACTGAAGTCGGCATTGTGCCTTTTGTATTAAATCCCGGCGCAATTTCTGTGTATCATCGTCAATGTGAAGGACCATGGGCTATTTACTCTTCTCCTACTTAAGTCGGCTTTGGATATTTTGCTTTAAAACCCGACGCAATTTCTGTGTTACCTCCTCAATGTGAAGGTACAAGGGATAGAGTAAAGCTGCAGTAGTGCATTGGAATCTAATACTGATCTCCCAGGAAAAGCTCAAAGCAAACCACAAACAAAGAATGTTTACTCCTCTTATACTTAGATCGACATTGTGTCTTGTGTATTAAATCCCGACGCATTCTCTGTGTTTCATCGTCAATGTGAAGGTCCAAGGGATAGAGTTAAGCAGCAGTAGTGCATCGGAATCTATTATTGAGCCCCCAGGACACCCTCAAAGCAAACCACAAATAATGAGAAGATTTACTCTTTATGTACTTACGTCGGCATTGTGCCTTTTGTATTAAATCCCGACGCAATTCCTGTGTATCATCGTCAATGAGAAGGTCCAAGGGAAAGAGTAAAGCTGCAGTAGTGCATCGGAATCTAATACTGATCTCCCAGGAAGCGCTCTAAGTAAACCACAAAGAATGAGAAAATTTACTCTTCTTGTACTTTTGTCGGCATTGTGCCTTTTGTATTAAATCCCGAAGCAATTTATGTGTTTTATCGTCAATGTGAAGGTGAAAGGAATAGAGTAAAGCTGCAGTAGTGCATCAGAATCTAATTCTGATCTCCCAGGAAACGCTCAGAGCAAACTACAAACAATGAGAAGATTTAACCTTCTTGTACTTAAGTCGGCATTGTGCCTTTCGTATAAAATCCCGACTCAATTTCTGTGGTGCATCGTTAATGCGAAGGTCCAAGGGATAGAGTAAAACTGCTGTAGTGCATCGGAATCTAATACTGATCTCCCAGGAGATGCTCAAAGCAAACCACAAACAATGAGAAGATATACTCTTCTTGTACTTAAGTCGGCATTATGCCTTTCGTATTAAATCCCGACGCAATTTCTGTGTTTCATCGTCAATGTGAAGGTCCAAGTGCTAGTGTAAAGCTGCAGTAGTGCATCGAGGTCGAATACTGATCTCCCAGGAAACGTTCAAAGCGAACCACAAACAATGACAAGATTTACTCTTCTTCTACTTTAGTCGGCTTTGGGCCTTTTGTATTAAATCCCGACGCAATTTCTGTGTTCCATCGTCAATGTGAAGGTCCAACGGATAGAGTACAGCTGCAGTAGTGCATCGGAATTTAATACTGATCTCCCAGGAAACGCTCAAAGCAAACCACAAACAAAGAATGTTTACTCCTCTTGTACTTACATCGACATTGTGTCTTGTGTATTAAATCCCGACGCACTCTCTGTGTTTCATCGTCAATGTGAAAGTCCAAGGAATACAGTTAAGCAGCAGTAAAGCATCGGAATCTATTATTGAGCTCCCAGGAAACGCTCAAAGCAAACCACAAACAATGAGAATATTATACTTCTTGTACTTAAGTTGGCATTGTGCCTTTTGCAATCAATCCCGACGCAATTTCTGTGTTTCATACTCAATGTGAAGGTCCAAGGGATAGAGTAAAGCTGCAGTAGTGCATCGGAATCTAATACTGATCTCCCAGGAAACGCTCAAAGCAAACCACAAACAAAGAGAAGATTTACTCTTCCTGTACTTAAGTCGGCATTGTGCCTTTTATATTAAATACCGACGCAATTTCTGTGTTTCATCGTCAATGTGAAGTCCAAAGGATTTTGTAAAGCTGCAGTAGTGCATCGGAATCTAATACTGAACTCCCAGGAAACGCTCAAAGCTAACCACAAACAATAAGAAAAACTACTCTTCTTGTACTTAAGTCTGCATTGTGCCTTCTGGGTTAAATCCCGAGGCACTTTCTGCGTTTCATCGTCAATGTGAAGGTGCAAGGGATAGAGTAAAGCTGCAGTAGTGCATCGGAATCTAATACTGATCTCCCAGGAGATGCTCAAAGCAAACCACAAACAAAGAGAAGATTTACTCATCTTGTACTTAAGTCGGCATTGTACCTTTTGTATTAAATCCCGACGCAAATATCTGTGTTTCATCGTCAATGTGAAGTTCCAAGGGATAGATTAATGCTGCAGTAGTGAATCGGAATTTAATACTGATCTCCTAGGAAACACTCAAACAATCCACAAACAATGAGAAGATTAATTCTTCTTGTACTTAAGTCGCCATTTTACATTTTGTATTAAATCTCGACGCAATATCTGTGTTTCATCGTCAATGTGAAGGTCCAAGGGATGGAGCAAAGCTGCAGTAGTGCATCGGAAACTAATACTGATCTCCCAGGAAACGCTCAAAACAAAGCACAAACAATGAAATGATTTACTCTTCTTGTACTTAAGTCGGAATTGTGCCTTTTGTATTAAATCCCGACGCAATTTCTGTGATTCATCGTCAGTGTGAAGGTCCAAGGGCTAGAGTAAAGCTGCGGTAGTGCATCGGAATATAATACTGATCTCCCAGGATACGCTCAAAACAAACCACAAACAATGAGAAGATTAACTCTTCTTGTACTTAAGTTGGCATTGTGCATTTTGTGTTAAATCCCGACGCAATTTCTGTGTTTCATCGTCAATGTGAAAGTCCAAGGGATAGAGTAAAGCTGCTGTAGTGCATCGGAATCTTATACTGATCTCCCTTGGAGACGATTAAAGCAAACCACATACAATGAGATGATTTACTCTTCTTGTACTTAAGTCGGAATTGTGCCTTTTGTATTAAATCCCGACGCAATTTCTGTGTTTCATCGTCAATGTGAAGGTCCAAGGGCTAGAGTAAAGCTGCAGTAGTGCATCGGAGTCTAATACTAATCTCCCAGGAAACGCTCAAAGCAAACCACAATCAATGACAAGATTTACTCATCTTCTACTGTAGTCGGCTTTGGGCTTTTTGTATTAAATCCCGCCGTAATATCTGTGTCATCATCAATGTGAAGGTATAACGGATAGAGTAAGGCTGCAGTATTGCATCGCAATCTAATACTGATCTTCCAAGAAACGCTCAAAGCAAACCACAAACAAATAGAATGTTCATTGTTCTTGTACTGATGTCGTCATTGTGCCTTTTGTGTTAAATCCCGAGGCACTTTCTGCGTCTCATCGTCAATGTGAAGGTGCAAGGGATAGAGTAAAGCCGCAGTAGTTCATCGTAATCTAGTACTGATCCCCCAGGAAACGCTCAAAGCAAACCACAAACAATGAGAACATTAACTCTTCTTGTACTTAAGTCGGCATTGTGCATTTTGTATTAAATCCCGACGCAATCTCTGTGTTTCATCGTCATTGTGAAGATCCAAGGGATAGAGTAAAGCTGCAGTAGTGCATCGGAATCTAATACTGATCTCCCAGGAAACGCTCAAAGCAAACCACAAACAATGAGAAGATTTACTCTTCTTGTACTTAAGTCGGCATTGTGCCTTTTGTATTAAATCCCAACGCAATTTCTGTGTTTCATCGTCAATGTGAAGGTCCAAGTGGTATTTACTCTTCTTCTACTTTAGTCGGCTTTGGGCCTTTTGTATTAAATCCCGACGCGATTTGTGTGTTTCATCGTCAATGTGTAGGTCCAACGGATAGAGTAAAGCTCCAGTATTGCATCGGAATCTAATACTGATCTCCCAGGAAACGCCCAAAGCAAACCACAAACATAGAGAATGTTTACTGTTCTTGTACTGAAGTCGGCACTGTGCCTTTCGTATTAAATCCCGACTCAATTTCTGTGGTTCATCGTTAATGCGAAGGTCCAAGGGATAGAGTAAAGCTGCAGTAGTGAATCGGAATCTAATACTGAACTCCCACAAAACGCTCAAAGCAAACCACAAACAATAAGAAGATTTACTCTTCTTGTACTTAAGTCTGCATTGTGCCATTTGTGTTAAATCCCGAGGCACTTTCTGCGTTTCATTGTCAATGTAAAGGTGCAAGGGATAGAGTTAAGCTGCAGTAGTTCATCGGAGTCTAATACTGATCCCCCAGGAAACGCTCAAAGCAAACCACGAACAATGAGAAGCTTAACTCTTCTTCTACTTATTACGGCTTTGGGCCTTTTGTATTAAACCCCGACGCAATTTCTCTGTTTCATTGTCAACGTGAAGGTCCAAGGGATAGAGTTAAGCTGCAGTAGTGCATCGGAATCTAATACTGAACT
Organism: Schistocerca piceifrons; assembly: GCF_021461385.2. Taxonomy (NCBI): domain Eukaryota; kingdom Metazoa; phylum Arthropoda; class Insecta; order Orthoptera; family Acrididae; genus Schistocerca; species Schistocerca piceifrons. Next base: position 1,125,638,829 of record NC_060139.1, read on the forward strand.
CCCAGGAAACGCTCAAAGCAAACCGCAAACAATGAGAAGATTTACTCTTCTTGTACTTATAACTGCATTGTGCTTTTTGTGTTAAATCCAGAGGCCTTTTCTGGTTTCATCGTCAATGTGAAGGCGCAAGGGATAGAGTAAAACTGCAGTAGTGCATCGGATTCTAATACTTATCTCCCAGGAACCGCTCAAAGCAAAGCACAAACAATGAGAAGATTTACTCTTCTTGTACTGAAGTCGGCATTGTGCCTTTTGTATTAAATCCCGGCGCAATTTCTGTGTATCATCGTCAATGTGAAGGACCATGGGCTATTTACTCTTCTCCTACTTAAGTCGGCTTTGGGCATTTTGCTTTAAAACCCGACGCAATTTCTGTGTTACCTCCTCAATGTGAAGGTCCAAGGGATAGAGTAAAGCTGCAGTTGTGCATTGGAATCTAATACTGATCTCCCAGGAAAAGCTCAAAGCAAACCACAAACAAAGAATGTTTACTCCTCTTATACTTAGATCGACATTGTGTCTTGTGTATTAAATCCCGACGCATTCTCTGTGTTTCATCGTCAATGTGAAGGTCCAAGGGATAGAGTTAAGCAGCAGTAGTGCATCGGAATCTATTATTGAGCCCCCAGGACACCCTCAAAGCAAACCACAAATAATGAGAAGATTTACTCTTTATGTACTTACGACGGCATTGTGCCTTTTGTATTAAATCCCGACGCAATTCCTGTGTATCATCGTCAATGAGAAGGTGAAAGCAATAGAGTAAAGCTGCAGTAGTGCATCGGAATCTAATACTGATCTCCCAGGAAGCGCTCTAAGCAAACCACAAAGAATGAGAAAATTTACTCTTCTTGTACTTATGTCGGCATTGTGCCTTTTGTATTAAATCCCGAAGCAATTTCTGTGTTTTGTCGTCAATGTGAAGGTGAAAGGAATAGAGTAAAGCTGCAGTAGTGCATCAGAATCTAATTCTGATCTCCCAGGAAACGCTCAGAGCAAACTACAAACAATGAGAAGATTTAACCTTCTTGTACTTAAGTCGGCATTGTGCCTTTCGTATAAAATCCCGACTCAATTTCTGTGGTGCATCGTTAATGCGAAGGACCAAGGGATAGAGTAAAACTGCTGTAGTGCATCGGAATCTAATACTGATCTCCCAGGAGATGCTCAAAGCAAACCACAAACAATGAGAAGATTTACTCTTCTTGTACTTAAGTCAGCATTGTGCCTTTTGTATTAAATCCCAACGCAATTTCTGTGTTTCATCGTCAATGTGAAGGTCCAAGTGGTATTTACTCTTCTTCTACTTTAGTCGGCTTTGGGCCTTTTGTATTAAATCCCGACGCGATTTGTGTGTTTCATCGTCAATGTGTAGGTCCAACGGATAGAGTAAAGCTCCAGTATTGCATCGGAATCTAATACTGATCTCCCAGGAAACGCCCAAAGCAAACCACAAACATAGAGAATGTTTACTGTTCTTGTACTGAAGTCGGCACTGTGCCTTTCGTATTAAATACCGACTCAATTTCTGTGGCTCATCGTTAATGCGAAGGTCCAAGGGATAGAGTAAAACTGCTGTAGTGCATCGGAATCTAATACTGATCTCCCAGGAGATGCTCAAAGCAAACCACAAACAATGAGAAGATTTACTCTTCTTGTACTTAACTCGGCATTGTGCCTTTCGTATTAAATCCCGACGCAATTTCTGTGTTTCATCGTCAATGTGAAGGTCCAAGTGCTAGAGTAAAGCTGCGGTAGTGCATCGGAATATAATACTGATCTCCCAGGAAACGCTCAAAACAAACCACAAACAATGAGAAGATTAACTCTTCTTGTACTTAAGTTGGCATTGTGCATTTTGTATTAAATCCCGACGCAATTTCTGTGTTTCATCGTCAATGTGAAAGTCCAAGGGATAGAGTAATGCTGCTGTAGTGCATCGGAATCTAATACTGATCTCCCTTGGAGACGATTAAAGCAAACCACAAACAATGAGATGATATACTCTTCTTGTACTTAAGCCGGAATTGTGCCTTTTGTATTAAATCCCGACGCAATTTCTGTGTTTCATCGTCAATGTGAAGGTCCAAGGGCTAGAGTAAAGCTGCAGTAGTGCATCGGAGTCTAATACTAATCTCCCAGGAAACGCTCAAAGCAAACCACAAACAATGACAAGATTTACTCATCTTCTACTTTAGTCGGCTTTGGGCTTTTTGTATTAAATCCCGACGTAATATCTGTGTCATCATCAATGTGAAGGTATAACGGATAGAGTAAGACTGCAGTATTGCATCGCAATCTAATACTGATCTTCCAAGAAACGCTCAAAGCAAACCACAAACAAATAGAATGTTTATTGTTCTTGTACTGATGTCGGCATTGTGCCTTTTGTGTTAAATCCCGAGGCACTTTCTGCGTCTCATCGTCAATGTGAAGGTGCAAGGGATAGAGTAAAGCCGCAGTAGTTCATCGTAATCTAGTACTGATCCCCCAGGAAACGCTCAAAGCAAACCACAGACAATGAGAAGATTAACTCTTCTTGTACTTAAGTCGGCATTGTGCATTTTGTATTAAATCCCGACGCAATCTCTGTGTTTCATCGTCATTGTGAAGATCCAAGGGATAGAGTAAAGCTGCAGTAGTGCATCGGAATCTAATACTGATCTCCCAGGAAACGCTCAAAGCAAACCACAAACAATGAGAAGATTTACTCTTCTTGTACTTAAGTCGGCATTGTGCCTTTTGTATTAAATCCCAACGCAATTTCTGTGTTTCATCGTCAATGTGAAGGTCCAAGTGGTATTTACTCTTCTTCTACTTTAGTCGGCTTTGGGCCTTTTGTATTAAATCCCGACGCGATTTGTGTGTTTCATCGTCAATGTGTAGGTCCAACGGATAGAGTAAAGCTCCAGTATTGCATCGGAATCTAATACTGATCTCCCAGGAAACGCCCAAAGCAAACCACAAACATAGAGAATGTTTACTGTTCTTGTACTGAAGTCGGCACTGTGCCTTTCGTATTAAATCCCGACTCAATTTCTGTGGTTCATCGTTAATGCGAAGGTCCAAGGGATAGAGTAAAGCTGCAGTAGTGAATCGGAATCTAATACTGAACTCCCACAAAACGCGCAAAGCAAACCACAAACAATAAGAAGATTTACTCTTCTTGTACTTAAGTCTGCATTGTGCCATTTGTGTTAAATCCCGAGGCACTTTCTGCGTTTCATTGTCAATGTAAAGGTGCAAGGGATAGAGTTAAGCTGCAGTAGTTCATCGGAGTCTAATACTGATCCCCCAGGAAACGCTCAAAGCAAACCACGAACAATGAGAAGCTTTACTCTTCTTCTACTTATAACGGCTTTGGGCCTTTTGTATTAAACCCCGACGCAATTTCTCTGTTTCATTGTCAACGTGAAGGTCCAAGGGATAGAGTTAAGCTGCAGTAGTGCATCGGAATCTAATACTGAACTCCCAGGAAACGCTCAAAGCAAACCGCAAACATTGATAAGATTTACTCTTCTTGTACTTAAAACTGCATTGTGCTTTTTGTGTTAAATCCAGAGGCCTTTTCTGGTTTCATCGTCAATGTGAAGGCGCAAGGGATAGAGTAAAACTGCACTAGTGCATCGGATTCTAATACTGATCTCCCAGGAACCGCTCAAAGCAAAGCACAAACAATGAGAAGATTTACTCTTCTTGTACTGAAGTCGGCATTGTGCCTTTTGTATTAAATCCCGGCGCAATTTCTGTGTATCATCGTCAATGTGAAGGACCATGGGCTATTTACTCTTCTCCTACTTAAGTCGGCTTTGGGCATTTTGCTTTAAAACCCGACGCAATTTCTGTGTTACCTCCTCAATGTGAAGGTCCAAGGGATAGAGTAAAGCTGCAGTAGTGCATTGGAATCTAATACTGATCTCCCAGGAAAAGCTCAAAGCAAACCACAAACAAAGAATGTTTACTCCTCTTATACTTAGATCGACATTGTGTCTTGTGTATTAAATCCCGACGCATTCTCTGTGTTTCATCGTCAATGTGAAGGTCCAACGGATAGAGTTAAGCAGCAGTAGTGCATCGGAATCTATTATTGAGCCCCCAGGACACCCTCAAAGCAAAACACCAATAATGAGAAGATTTACTCTTTATGTACTTACGTCGGCATTGTGCCTTTTGTATTAAATCCCGACGCAATTCCTGTGTATCATCGTCAATGAGAACGTCCAAGGGATAGAGTAAAGCTGCAGTAGTGCATCAGAATCTAATTCCGATCTCCCAGGAAACGCTCAGAGCAAACTACAAACAATGAGAAGATTTAACCTTCTTGTACTTAAGTCGGCATTGTGCCTTTCGTATAAAATCCCGACTCAATTTCTGTGGTGCATCGTTAATGCGAAGGTCCAAGGGATAGAGTAAAACTGCTGTAGTGCATCGGAATCTAATACTGATCTCCCAGGAGATGCTCAAAGCAAACCACAAACAATGAGAAGATTTACTCTTCTTGTACTTAAGTCGGCATTGTGCCTTTCGTATTAAATCCCGACGCAATTTCTGTGTTTCATCGTCAATGTGAAGGTCCAAGTGCTAGAGTAAAGCTGCAGTAGTGCATCGAGGTCGAATACTGATCTCCCAAGAAACGCTCAAAGCGAACCACAAACAATGACAAGATTTACTCTTCTTCTACTTTAGTCGGCTTTGGGCCTTTTGTATTAAATCCCGACGCAATTTCTGTGTTTCATCGTCAATGTGAAGGTCCAACGGATAGAGTACAGCTGCAGTAGTGCATCGAAATTTAATACTGATCTCCCAGGAAACGCTCAAAGCAAACCACAAACAAAGAATGTTCACTCCTCTTGTACTTAGATCGACATTGTGTCTTGTGTATTAAATCCCGACGCATTCTCTGTGTTTCATCGTCAATGTGAAAGTCCAAGGGATACAGTTAAGCAGCAGTAAAGCATCGGAATCTATTATTGAGCACCCAGGAAACGCTCAAAGCAAACCACAAACAATGAGAATATTATACTTCTTGTACTTAAGTTGGCATTGTGCCTTTTGCAATCAATCCCGACGCAATTTCTGTGTTTCATACTCAATGTGATGGTCCAAGGGATAGAGTAAAGCTGCAGTAGTGCATCGGAATCTAATACTGATCTCCCAGGAAACGCTCAAAGCAAACCACAAACAAAGAGAAGCTTTACTCTTCCTGTACTTAAGTCGGCATTGTGCCTTTTATATTAATTACCGACGCAATTTCTGTGTTTCATCGTCAACATGAAGGCCAAAGGATTTTGTAAAGCTGCAGTAGTGCATCGGAATCTAATACTGAACTCCCAGGAAACGCTCAAAGCAAACCACCATCAATAAGAAAAATTACTCTTCTTGTACTTAAGTCTGCATTGTGCCTTCTGGGTTAAATCCCGAGGCACTTTCTGCGTTTCATCGTCAATGTGAAGGTGCAAGTGATAGAGTAAAGCTGCAGTAGTTCATCGTAATCTAGTACTGATCCCCCAGGAAACGCTCAAAGCAAACCACAAACAATGAGAAGATTTACTATTCTTCTACTTAAGTCGGCTTTGGGCCATTCGTATTAAGTCCCGACGCTATTTCTGTATTTCATCGTCAATGTGAAAGTCCAACGGATAGAGTATAGCTGCAGTAGTGCATCGGAATCTAATACTGTTCTCCCATTAATCGCTCAAAGCAAACCACAAACAAAGAGAAGATTTACTCTTCTTGTGCCTAAGTCTGCATTGTGCCTTTTGTATTAAATCCCGACGCAATTTCTGTGTTTCATCGTCAATGTGAAGGTGCAAGGGCTAGAGTAAAGCTGCAGTGGTGCATCGGAAACTAATACTGATCTCCCAGGTAACGCTTACATCAAACCACAAACTATGAGAAGATTTACTCAACTTGTACGTAAGTCTGCATTGTGCCTTTTGTGTTAAATCCCGAGGTACTTTCTGGGTTTCATCGTTAATGTGAAGGTGCAAGGGATAGAGTAAAGAAGCAGTAGTTCACCGTAACCTAGTACTGATCCCCCAGGAAGCGCTCAAAGCAAACCACAAACAATGAGTAGATTTACTCTTCTTCTTGTTAAGTCGGCTTTTGGCCTTTTTATTAACTCCCGACGCAATTTCTGTGTTTCATCGTCAATGTGAAGGTCCAAGGGCTAGAGTAAAGCTGCAGTAGTTCATCGTAATCTAGTACTGATCCCCCAGGAAACGCTCGAAGCAAACCACAAACAATGAGAAGATTAACTCTTCTTGCACTTAAGTCGGCATTGTACATTTTCTATTAAATCCCGACGCAATTTCTGCGTTTCATCGTCAATGTGAAGGTCCAACGGATAGAGTATAGCTGCAGTAGTGCATCGGAATCTAATACTGATCTCCCAGGAATCGCTCAAAGCAAACCACAAACAAAGAGAAGATTTACTCTTCTTGTACTTAGATCGACATTGTGTCTTGTGTATTAAATCCCGACGCATTCTCTGTGTTTCATCGTCAATGTGAAGGTCCAAGGGATACAGTTAAGCAGCAGTAAACCATCGGAATCTATTATTGAGCCCCCAGGAAATGCTCAAAGCAAACCACAAACAATGAGAAGATTATACTTCTTGTACTTAAGTCGGCATTGTGCCTTTTGCAACAAATCCCGACGCAATTTCTGTGTTTCATACTCAATGTGAAGGTCCAAGGGATAGAGTAAAGTTGCAGTAGAGCAACGAAATCTAATACTGATCTCCCAGGAAACGCTCAAAGCAAACCACAAACAAAGAGAAAATTTACTCTTCTTGTACTTAAGTCGGCATTGTGCCTTTTACATTAAATCCCGACGAAATTTCTGTGTTTCATCGTCAATGTGAAGGCCAAAGGATTTTGTAAAGCTGCAGTAGTGCATCGGAATCTAATACTGAACTCCCAGGAAACGCTCAAAGCAAACCACAAACAATAAGAAGAATTACTTTTCTTGTACTTAAGTCTGCATTGTGCCTTCTGCGTTAAATCCCGAGGCACCTTCTGCGTTTCATCGTCAATGTGAAGGTGCAAGGGATAGAGTAATGCTGCAGTAGTTCATCGTAATCTAGTACTGATACCCCAGGAAACGCTCAAAGCAAACCACAAACAATGAGAAAATTTACTCTTCTTGCACTTTGGTCAGTATTGTGCCTTTCGTATTAAATCCCGACGCAAATATCTGTGTTTCATCGTCAATGTGAAGGTCCAAGGGATAGATTAATGCTGCAGTAGTGAATCGAAATCTAATACTGATCTCCAAGGAAACGCTCAAAGCAAACCACAAACAAAGAGATGATATACTCCACTTGTCCTTAAGTCGGCATTGTGCCTTTTTTTATTAAATCCCGACGCAATTTCTGCGTTTCTGCGTCAATGTAAAGATCCGAGGGATACAGTAAAGCTACAGTAGTGCATCGGAGTCTAGTGCAGATCCCCAGGAAACACTCAAAGCAAACCACAAACAAAGAATGTTTACTCTTGTTGTATTTAGGTCGGCATTGTGCCTTTTGTATTAAATCCCGATGAGAGTTCTGTATTTCATCGTCAGTGTGAAAGTCCAACGGATAGAGAATAGCTGCAGTGGTGCATCGGAAACTAATACTGACCTCATAGGAAACGCTCAAAGCAAACCACAAACAATGAGAAGATTTACTCTTCTTGTACTTACTTCGGCATTGTACCTTTTGTATTAAATCCCGACGCAATTTCTGTCTTTCATCGTCAATGTGAAGATCCAAGGGCTAGAGTAAAGCTGCAGTAGTGCATCAGAGTCTAATACTGATCTCCCAGGAAACGCTCAAAGCAAACCACAAACAATGACCAGATTTACTCTTCTTCTACTTAAGTCGGCTTTGGGCCATTTGTATTAACTCCCGACGCAATTTCTGTATTTCATAGTCAATGTGAAAGTCCAACGGATAGAGTATAGCTGCAGTAGTGCATCGGAATCTAATACTGATCTCCAAGGAATCGCTCAAAGCAAACCACAAACAAAGAGAAGATTTACTCTTCTTGTACTTAAGGCGGCATTGTGCCTTCTGTATTAAATCCAGACGCAAATTCTGTGTTTGCTCGTCAATGTGAAGGCCAAGGGATGGAGTAAAGCTGTAGTAGTGCATCAGAATCTAATACTGAACTCCCAGGAAACGCTCAAAGCAAACCACAAACAATGGGAAGATTTACTCTTCTTCTACTTAAACCGGCTTTGGGCCTTTTTATTAATTCCCAACGCTATTTCTGTGTTTCATCGTCAATGTGAAGGTCCAACGGATAGAGTATAGCTGCAGTAGTGCATCGGAATCTAATACTGATCACCCAGGAAACGTTCAAAGCAAACCACAAACAAAGAAACTTTACTCTTCTTGTACTTAGGTCTTCATTGTGTCTTGGGTATTAAATCCCGACGCATTTTCAGTCTTTCATCGTCAATGAGAAGGTCCAAGGGAACAGTTAAGCAGCAGTAGTGCATCGGAATCTATTATTGAGCCCCCAGCAAACGCTCAAAGCAAACCACAAACAATGAGAAGATTATACTTCTTGTACTTAAGTCGGCATTGTGCCTTTTGCATTAAATCCCGACGCAATTTCTGTGTTTCATACTCAATGTGAAGCTCCAAGGAATAGAGTAAAGCTGCAGTAGTTCATCGTAATCTAGTACTGATCCCCCAAGAAACGCTCGAAGCAAACCACAAACAATGAGAAGATTAACTCTTCTTGCACTTATGTCGGCATTGTACATTTTGTATTAAATCCCGACGCAATTTCTGTGTTTCATCGTCAATGTGAAGGTAAAAGTGATAGAATGAAGCTGCAGTAGTGCATCGGTAAGTAATACCGATATCCCAGGAAATGCTCAAAGCAAACCACAAACATTGAGAAAATTTATTCTTCCTGTACTCAAGTTGGCATTTTGCCATTTGTATAAAATCCCGACGCAATTTCTGTGTTTCAGCGACAATTTGAAAGTCCAAGGGATTGAGTAAAGCTGCAGCAGTGAATTGATATGTAATACAGATCTCCCAGGAAACGCTCAAAGCATACCACAATCATCAAGAAGATTTACTCTTCTTGTACTTAAGTCGGCATTGTGCCTTTTGTGTTAAATCCCGTCGCAATTTCTGTGTTTCATCGTCAATGTGAAGGTCCAAGGGATAGATTAAAGTTGCAGTAGTGAATCGGAATCTAATACTGATCTCCCAGGAAACGCTAAAATCAAACCACAAACAAAGAGGTGATTTACTCCGCTTGTCCTTAAGTTGGCATTGTGCCTTTTGTATTAAATCCCGACGCAATTTCTGTGTTTCATCGTCAATGTGAAGGTCCAAGGGATAGAGTAAAGCTGCAGTGGTGCATCGGAAACTAATACTGATCTCCCAGGAAACGCTCAAAGCAAACCACAAACAATGAGAAGATTTACTCCTCTTGTACTTACTTCGGCATTTTGCCTTTTGTATTAAATCCCGACGCAAGTTCTGTGTTTCATCGTCAATGTGAAGGTCCAAGGGCTAGAGTAAAGCTGCAGTAGTGCATCGGAGTCTAATACTGATCTCCCAGGAAACGCTCAAAGGAAACCACAAACAATGACCAGAATTACTCCTCTTCTACTTAAGTCGGCTTTGAGCCATTTGTATTATATCCCGACGCAATTTCTGCGTTTCATCGTCAATGTGAAGGTCCAACGGATAGAGTATAGCTGCAGTAGTGCATCGGAATCTAATACTGATCTCCGAAGAAACGCTCAGAGCAAACCACAAACAAAGAATGTTTACTATTGTTGTACTTAGGTGGGCATTGTGCCTTGTGTATTAAATCCCGACGCATTCTCTGTGTTTCATCGTCAATGTGAAGGTCCAAGGGATAGAGTTAAGCAGCTGTACAGCATCGGAATCTAATACCTGATCCCCCAGGAAACGCGTTCAAAGCAAACCACAAACAAAGAGAAGATTTATTCTTCCTGTAATTAAGTCGGCATTGTGCCTCTCGTATTAAATCCCGACTCAATTTCTGTGGTTCATCGTCAATCTGAAGGTCCAACGGATAGAGTAAAGCTGCAGTATTGCATCGGAGTCTAATACTGATCTCCCAGGAAGCGATCAAAGCAAACCACAAACAAAGAGGGTGTTTACTGTTCTTGTACTGAAGTCGGCATTGTGCCTTGTGTATTAAATCCCGACGCATTTTCAGTGTTTCATCGTCAATGTGAAGGTCCAAGGGATACAGTTAAGCAGCAGTTGTGCATCGGAATCTATTATTGAGCACCCAGGAAACGCTCAAAGCAAACCACAAACAATGAGAAGATTATACTTCTTGTACTTAAGTCGACATTGTGCCTTTTGCATTAAATCCCTACAAAATTTCTGTGGTTCATACTCAATGTGAAGGTCCAAGGAATAGAGTAAAGCTGCAGTAGTTCATCGTAATCTAGTACTGATCCCCCAGGAAACGCTCAAAGCAAACCACAAACAATGAGAAGATTTACACTTCTTGCACTTAAGTCAGTATTGTGCCTTTCGTATTAAATCCCGACGCAATTTCTGTGTTTCATCGTCAATGTGAAGGTAAAAGTGATAGAATAATGCTGCAGTAGTGCATCGGAATGTAATACTGATATCCCAGGAAATGCTCAAAGCAAACCACAAACAATGAGAAAATTTATTCTACCTGTACTCAAGTTGGCATTGTGCCATTTGTATAAAATCCCGACGCAATTTCTGTGTTTCAGCGACAATGTGAAAGTCCAAGGGATTGAGTAAAGCTGCAGTAGTGCATCAGAGTCTAATACTGATCTCCCAGGAAACGCTCAAAGCAAACCACAAACAATGACCAGATTTACTCTTCTTCTACTTAAGTCGGCTTTGGGCCATTTGTATTAAATCCCGACGCAATTTCTGTATTTCATAGTCAATGTGAAAGTCCAACGGATAGAGTATAGCTGCAGTAGTGCATCGGAATCTAATACTGATCTCCCAGGAATCCCTCAAAGCAAACCACAAACAAAGAGAAGATTTACTCTTCTTGTACTTAAGGCGGCATTGTGCCTTCTGTATTAAATCCAGACGCAAATTCTGTGTTTGCTCGTCAATGTGAAGGCCAAGGGATGTAGTAAAGCTGTAGTAGTGCATCAGAATCTAATACTGAACTCCCAGGAAACGCTCAAAGCAAACCACAAACAATGAGAAGATTTACTCTTCTTCTACTTAAACCGGCTTTGGGCCTTTTTATTAATTCCCAACGCTATTTCTGTGTTTCATCGTCAATGTGAAGGTCCAACGGATAGAGTATAGCTGCAGTAGTGCATCGGAATCTAATACTGATCACCCAGGAAACGTTCAAAGCAAACCACAAACAAAGAAACTTTACTCTTCTTGTACTTAGGTCTTCATTGTGTCTTGGGTATTAAATCCCGACGCATTTTCAGTCTTTCATCGTCAATGTGAAGGTCCAAGGGAACAGTTAAGCAGCAGTAGTGCATCGGAATCTATTATTGAGCCCCCAGCAAACGCTCAAAGCAAACCACAAACAATGAGAAGATTATACTTCTTGTACTTAAGTCGGCATTGTGCCTTTTGCATTAAATCCCGACGCAATGTCTGTGTTTCATACTCAATGTGAAGCTCCAAGGAATAGAGTAAAGCTGCAGTAGTTCATCGTAATGTAGTACTGATCCCCCAGGAAACGCTCGAAGCAAACCACAAACAATGAGAAGATTAACTCTTCTTGCACTTAAGTCGGCATTGTACATTTTGTAATAAATCCCGACGCAATTTCTGTGTTTCATCGTCAATGTGAAGGTAAAAGTGATAGAATGAAGCTGCAGTAGTGCATCGGTAAGTAATACCGATATCCCAGGAAATGCTCAAAGCAAACCACAAACATTGAGAAAATTTATTCTTCCTGTACTCAAGTTGGCATTTTGCCATTTGTATAAAATCCCGACGCAATTTCTGTGTTTCAGCGACAATTTGAAAGTCCAAGGGATTGAGTAAAGCTGCAGCAGTGAATTGAAATGTAATACAGATCTCCCAGGAAACGCTCAAAGCATACCACAATCATCAAGAAGATTTACTCTTCTTGTACTTAAGTCGGCATTGTGCCTTTTGTGTTAAATCCCGTCGCAATTTCTGTTTTTCATCGTCAATGTGAAGGTCCAAGGGATAGATTAAAGTTGCAGTAGTGAATCGGAATCTAATACTGATCTCCCAGGAAACGCTAAAATCATAATACAAACAAAGAGGTGATTTACTCCGTTTGTCCTTAAATTGGCATTGTGCCTTTTGTATTAAATCCCGACGCAATTTCTGTGTTTCATCGTCAATGTGAAGGTCCAAGGGATAGAGTAAAGCTGCAGTGGTGCATCGGAAACTAATACTGATCTCCCAGGAAACGCTCAAAGCAAACCACAAACAATGAGAAGATTTACTCTTCTTGTACTTACTTCGGCATTATGCCTTTTGTATTAAATCCCGACGCAATTTCTGTGTTTCATCGTCAATGTGAAGGTCCAAGGGCTAGAGTAAAGCTGCAGTAATGCATCGGAGTCTAATACTGATCTCCCAGGAAACGCTCAAAGCAAACCACAAACAATGACCAGAATTACTCCTCTTTAACTTAAGTCGGCTTTGAGCCATTTGTATTATATCCCGACGCAATTTCTGCGTTTCATCGTCAATGTGAAGGTCCAACGGATAGAGTATAGCTGCAGTAGTGCATCGGAATCTAATACTGATCTCCGAAGAAACGCTCAGAGCAAACCACAAACAAAGAATATTTACTCCTCTTGTACTTAGATCGACATTGTGTCTTGTGTATTAAATCCCGACGCATTCTCTGTGTTTCATCGTCAATGTGAAGGTCCGAGGGATACAGTTAAGCAGCAGTAAAGCATCGGAATCTATTATTGAGCCCCCAGGAAATGCTCAAAGCAAACCACAAAAAATGAGAAGATTATACTTCTTGTACTTAAGTCGGCATTGTGCCTTTTGCATCAAATCCCGACGCAATTTCTGTGTTTCATACTCAATGTGAAGGTCCAAGGGATAGAGTAAAGTTGCAGTAGAGCAACGAAATCTAATACTGATCTCCCAGGAAACGCTCAAAGCAAACCACAAACAAAGAGAAAATTTACTCTTCTTGTACTTAAGTCGGCATTGTGCCTTTTACATTAAATCCCGACGAAATTTCTGTGTTTCATCGTCAATGTGAAGGCCAAAGGATTTTGTAAAGCTGCAGTAGTGCATCGGAATCTAATACTGAACTCCCAGGAAACGCTCAAAGCAAACCACAAACAATAAGAAGAATTACTTTTCTTGTACTTAAGTCTGCATTGTGCCTTCTGCGTTAAATCCCGAGGCACCTTCTGCGTTTCATCGTCAATGTGAAGGTGCAAGGGATAGAGTAATGCTGCAGTAGTTCATCGTAATCTAGTACTGATCCCCCAGGAAACGCTCAAAGCAAACCACAAACAATGAGAAAATTTACTCTTCTTGCACTTAGGTCAGTATTGTGCCTTTCGTATTAAATCCCGACGCAAATATCTGTGTTTCATCGTCAATGTGAAGGTCCAAGGGATAGATTAATGCTGCAGTAGTGAATCGAAATCTAATACTGATCTCCAAGGAAACGCTCAAAGCAAACCACAAACAAAGAGATGATATACTCCACTTGTCCTTAAGTCGGCATTGTGCCTTTTTTTATTAAATCCCGACGCAATGTCTGCGTTTCTTCGTCAATGTAAAGATCCGAGGGATACAGTAAAGCTACAGTAGTGCATCGGAGTCTAGTGCAGATCCCCCAGGAAACACTCAAAGCAAACCACAAACAAAGAATGTTTACTCTTGTTGTATTTAGGTCGGCATTGTGCCTTTTGTATTAAATCCTGACGCAAGTTCTGTATTTCATCGTCAGTGTGAAAGTCCAACGGATAGAGAATAGCTGCAGTGGTGCATCGGAAACTAATACTGACCTCATAGGAAACGCTCAAAGCAAACCACAAACAATGAGAAGATTTACTCTTCTTGTACTTACTTCGGCATTGTGCCTTTTGTATTAAATCCCGACGCAATTTCTGTCTTTCATCGTCAATGTGAAGATCCAAGGGCTAGAGTAAAGCTGCAGTAGTGCATCAGAGTCTAAAACTGATCTCCCAGGAAACGCTCAAAGCAAACCACAAACAATGACCAGATTTACTCTTCTTCTACTTAAGTCGGCTTTGGGCCATTTGTATTAAATCCCGACGCAATTTCTGTATTTCATAGTCAATGTGAAAGTCCAACGGATAGAGTATAGCTGCAGTAGTGCATCGGAATCTAATACTGATCTCCCAGGAATCGCTCAAAGCAAACCACAAACAATGAGAAGATTTACTCTTCTTCTACTTAAACCGGCTCTGGGGTCTTTTTATTAATTCCCAACGCTATTTCTGTGTTTCATCGTCAATGTGAAGGTCCAACGGATAGAGTATAGCTGCAGTAGTGCATCGGAATCTAATACTGATCACCCAGGAAACGTTCAAAGCAAACCACAAACAAAGAAACATTACTCTTCTTGTACTTAGGTCTTCATTGTGTCTTGGGTATTAAATCCCGACGCATTTTCAGTCTTTCATCGTCAATGTGAAGGTCCAAGGGAACAGTTAAGAAGCAGTAGTGCATCGGAATCTATTATTGAGCCCCCAGCAAACGCTCAAAGCAAACCACAAACAATGAGAAGATTATACTTCTTGTACTTAAGTCGGCATTGTGCCTTTTGCATTAAATCCCGACGCAATTTCTGTGTTTCATACTCAATGTGAAGCTCCAAGGAATAGAGTAAAGCTGCAGTAGTTCATCGTAATCTAGTACTGATCCCCCAGGAAACGCTCGAAGCAAACCACAAACAATGAGAAGATTAACTCTTCTTGCACTTAAGTCGGCATTGTACATTTTGTATTAAATCCCGACGCAATTTCTGTGTTTCATCGTCAATGTGAAGGTAAAAGTGATAGAATGAAGCTGCAGTAGTGCATCGGTAAGTAATACCGATATCCCAGGAAATGCTCAAAGCAAACCACAAACATTGAGAAAATTTATTCTTCCTGTACTCAAGTTGGCATTTTGCCATTTGTATAAAATCCCGACGCAATTTCTGTGTTTCAGCGACAATTTGAAAGTCCAAGGGATTGAGTAAAGCTGCAGCAGTGAATTGAAATGTAATACAGATCTCCCAGGAAACGCTCAAAGCATACCACAATCATCAAGAAGATTTACTCTTCTTGTACTTAAGTCGGCATTGTGCCTTTTGTGTTAAATCCCGTCGCAATTTCTGTGTTTCATCGTCAATGTGAAGGTCCAAGGGATAGATTAAAGTTGCACTAGTGAATCGGAATCTAATACTGATCTCCCAGGAAACGCTAAAATCAAACCACAAACAAAGAGGTGATTTACTCCGCTTGTCCTTAAGTTGGGATTGTGCCTTTTGTATTAAATCCCGACGCAATTTCTGTGTTACATCGTCAATGTGAAGGTCCAAGGGATAGAGTAAAGCTGCAGTGGTGCATCGGAAACTAATACTGATCTCCCAGGAAACGCTCAAAGCAAACCACAAACAATGAGAAGATTTACTCTTCTTGTACTTACTTCGGCATTATGCCTTTTGTATTAAATCCCGAGGCAATTTCTGTGTTTCATCGTCAATGTGAAGGTCCAAGGGCTAGAGTAAAGCTGCAGTAGTGCATCGGAGTCTAATACTGATCTCCCAGGAAACGCTCAAAGGAAACCACAAACAATGACCAGAATTACTCCTCTTCTACTTAAGTCGCTTTGAGCCATTTGTATTATATCCCGACGCAATTTCTGCGTTTCATCGTCAATGTGAAGGTCCAACGGATAGAGTATAGCTGCAGTAGTGCATCGGAATCTAATACTGATCTCCGAAGAAACGCTCAGAGCAAACCACAAACAAAGAATGTTTACTATTGTTGTACTTAGGTGGGCATTGTGCCTTGTGTATTAAATCCCGACGCATTCTCTGTGTTTCATCGTCAATGTGAAGGTCCAAGGGATAGAGTTAAGCAGCTGTACAGCATCGGAATCTAATACTGATCTCCCAGGAAACGTTCAAAGCAAACCACAAACAAAGAGAAGATTTATTCTTCTTGTAATTAAGTCGGCATTGTACCTTTTGTATTAAATCCCGACGCAATTTCTGTGTTTCATCGTCAATGTGAAGGCCAAACGATTTTGTAAAGCTGCAGTAGTGCATCGGAATCTAATACTGAACTCCCAGGAAACGCTCAATGCAAACTACAAACAATGAGAAGATTTAAACTTTTTGGACTTAAGTCGGCATTGTGCCTTTCGTATTAAATCCCGACTCAATTTCTGTGGTTCATCGTCAATCTGAAGGTCCAACGGATAGAGTAAAGCTGCAGTATTGCATCGGAGTCTAATACTGATCTCCCAGGAAACGATCAAAGCAAACCACAAACAAAGAGGGTGTTTACTGTTCTTGTACTGAAGTCGGCATTGTGCCTTGTGTATTAAATCCCGACGCATTTTCAGTGTTTCATCGTCAATGTGAAGGTCCAAGGGATACAGTTAAGCAGCAGTTGTGCATCGGAATCTATTATTGAGCCCCCAGGAAACGCTCAAAGCAAACCACAAACAATGAGAAGATTATACTTCTTGTACTTAAGTCGACATTGTGCCTTTTGCATTACATCCCTACAAAATTTCTGTGGTTCATACTCAATGTGAAGGTCCAAGGAATAGAGTAAAGCTGCAGTAGTTCATCGTAATCTAGTACTGATCCCCCAGGAAACGCTCAAAGCAAACCACAAACAATGAGAAGATTTACACTTCTTGCACTTAAGTCAGTATTGTGCCTTTCGTATTAAATCCAGACGCAATTTCTGTGTTTCATCGTCAATGTGAAGGTAAAAGTGATAGAATAAAGCTGCAGTAGTGCATCGGAATGTAATACTGATATCCCAGGAAATGCTCAAAGCAAACCACAAACAATGAGAAAATATATTCTTCCTGTACTCAAGTTGGCATTGTGCCATTTGTATAAAATCCCGACGCAATTTCTGTGTTTCAGCGACAATGTGAAAGTCCAAGGGATTGAGTAAAGCTGCAGTGGTGCATCGGAAACTAATACTGATCTCCCAGGAAACGCTCAAAGCAAATCACAAACAATGAGAAGATTTACTCTTCCTGTACTTACTTCGGCATTGAGTCTTTTGTATTAAATCCCGTTGCAATTTCTGTGTTTTGTCGTCAATGTGAAGCTCCAAGGGCTAGAGTAAAGCTGCAGTAGTGCATCGGAGTCTAATACTGATCTCCCAGGAAACGCTCAAAGCAAACCACAAACAATGACCAGATTTACTCATCTTCTACTTAAGTCGGCTTTGGGCCATTTGTATTAAATCCCGAGGCAATTGCGATGTTTCATCGTCAATGTGAAGGTCCAACGGATGGAGAATAGCTGCAGTAGTGCCACGGAATCTAATACTGATCTCAAACGAAACGCTCAAAGCAAACCACAAACAATGAGAAGATTTACTCTTCTTGTACTTACTTCGGCATTATGCCTTTTGTATTAAACCCCGACGCAAATTCTGTGTTTCATCGTCAATGTGAAGGTCCAAGGGATAGAGTAGAGCTGCAGTGGTGCATCGGAAACTAATACTGATCTCCCAGGAAACGCTCAAAGCAAACCACAAACAATGACCAGATTTACTCCTCTTCTACTTAAGTCGGCTTTGGGCAATTTACATTAAATCCCGACGCAATTTCTGTGTTTCATCGTCAATGTGAAGGTCCAAGGGATAGAATTAAGCAGCAGTAAAGCATCGGAATCTATTATTGAGCCCCCAGGAAACGTTCAAAGCAAACCACACACAATGAGAAGGTTATACTTCTTGTACTTAAGTCGGCATTGTGCCTTTTGCATTAAATCCCGACGCAATTTCTGTGTTTCATACTCAATAGGAAGGTCCAAAGGATAGAGTAAAGCTGCAGTAGTGCATCGGAATCTAATACTGATCTCCCAGGAAGCGGTCAAAGCAAACCACAAACAAAGAGAAGATTTACTCTTCTTGTACTTAAGTCGGCATTGTGCCTTTTGTATTAAATCCCGACGCAATTTCTGTGTTTCATCGTCAATGTGAAGGACCAACGGCTAGAGTAAACCTGCAGTTGTGCATCGGAGTCTAATACTGATCTCCGAGGAAATGGTCAAAGCAAACCACAAACAATGACAAGATTTACTCTTCTTCTACTTTAGTCGGCTTTGGGCCTTTTGTATTAAATCCCGACGCAATTTCTGTGTTTCATCGTCAATGTGAAGGTCCAACGGATAGAGTAAAGCTGCAGTAGTGCATCGGACTCTAATACTGATCTCCCAGGAAACGCTCAAAGCAAACCACAAACAAAGAGGATGTTTACTGTTCTTGTACTGAAGTCGGCATTGTGCCTTGTGTATTAAACCCCGACGAGTTTTCTGTGTTTCATCGTCAATGTAAAGGTCCAAGGATAGAGTTAAGCAGCAGTTGTGCATCGGAATCTAGTACTGAGCCCCATGAAACGCTCAAAGCAAACCACAAACAATGAGAAGATTTACACTTCTTGTACTTTAGTCGGCATTGTGCCGTTAGCCTTAAAACCCGACGCAAATTCACTGTTTCATGCTCAATGTGTAGGTCCCAAGAGATAGAAAAAAGCTGCAGTAGTGCATCAGAATCTAATACTGATCTCCCAGGAAACGTTCAAAGCAAACCACAAACAAAGAAAGTTTACTCTTCTTGTACTTAGGTCTTCATTGTGTCTTGTGTATTAAATCCCGACGCATTTTCAGTGTTTCATCGTCAAAGTTAAGGTCCAAGGGATACAGTTAAGCAGCAGTAATGCATCGGAATCTATTATTGAGCCCCCAGGAAACGCTCAAAGCAAACCACAAACAATGAGAAAATTATACTTCTTGTACTTAAGTCGGCATTGTGCCTTTTGCATTAAATCCCGACGCAGTTTCTGTGTTTCATACTCAATGTGAAGGTCCAAGGAATAGAGTAAAGCTGCATTAGTTCATCGTAATCTAGTACTGATCCCCCAGGAAACGCTCAAAGCAAACCACAAACAATGAGAAGATTTACACTTCTGCACTGAAGTCAGTATTGTGCCTTTCGTATTAAATCCCGACGCAATTTCTGTGTTTCATCGTCAATGTGAAGGTAAAAGTGATAGAATAAAGCTGCAGTAGTGCATCGGATTGTATTACTGATTTCCCAGGAAATGCTCAAAGCAAACCACAAACAATGAAAAAATTTATTCTTCCTGTACTCAAGTTGGCATTGTGCCATTTGTATAAAATCCCGACGCAATATCTGTGTTTCAGCGACAATGTGAGAGTCCAAGGGATTGAGTAAAGCTGCAACAGTGAATTGAAATGTAACACAGATCTCCCAGGAAACGCTCAAAGCATACCACAAAAAAAGAGAATTTATTCTCTTCTTGTACTTAAGTCGGCATTGTGCCTTTTGTATTACATCCGACAAATTTTCTGTCTTTCATCGTCAATCTGAAGGTCCAACGGATGGAGTAAAGCTGCAGTAGTGCATCGGAATCTAATGCTGATCTCCCAGGAAACGCTCAAAGCAAACCACAAACAAAGAATGTTTACTCTTCTTGTACTTAGGTCGGCATTGTGCATTTTGTATTAAATACCGGCGCATTTTCTGTGTATCATCGTCAATGGGAAGGTCCAAGGGGTTGAGTAAGGCAGCAGTAGTGCATCGGAATCTAGTACTGATCCCCCAGGAAACGCTCAAAGGAAACCACTAACAATGAGGAGATTTACCCTTCTTGTACTTAAGTCGGCATGGTGCCTTTTGTATTCAATCCCGATACAATTTCTGTGTTTCATCGTCAATGTGAAACTCCATGGGATGGAGTAATGCTGTAGTAGTGCATCGGATTCTAGTACTGATATCCCAGGAAACGCTCAAACAAACCGCCAACAATGAGAAGAAGTAACCTTCTTGTACTTAAGTTGGCATTGTGCTTTTTGTTTTAAATCCCGACGCAATTTCTATGTTTCATGGACAATGTGAAGGCTAAGGGATGTAGTAAAGCTGCAGTAGGGCATCGGAATCCATTACTGATCTCCCTGGAAACGCTGCAAGGTAACCACAAACAAAGAGAATATTTACTCTTCTTGTACTGAAGTCGGCATTGTGCCTTTAGTATTAAATCCCGTCGGTTTTTCTGTGTTTCTTCGACAATGTGAAGCTCCAAGGGGTACAGTAAAGCTACAGTAGTGCATCGGAATCTAGTACTGATCCCCCAGGAAACGCACAAAGCAAACCACAAGCAAAGGGAATGTTTACTCTTATTGTACTTAAGTCAGCTTTTTTCTTTTGTATTAAATCCCTTCGCATTTTCTGTTTTTCTTCGTCAATGTGAAGGTCCAAGCGATACAGTAAAGCTGTAGTATTGCATCGGATTCTAATACTGATCTCCCAGGAAACGCTCGAACAAACCACAAACAATGAAAAGATTTAACCTTCTTGTACTTAAGTCGGCATTGTGCCTTTTGTATTAAATCCCGACGCAATATCTGTGTGTTCATCGTCAATGTGAAGGTCCAAGGGATAAAGTAATGCTGCAGTAGTGCATCGGAATCAAATACTGACCTCCCAGGAAACGCTCGAAACAAACCACAAACAATGAGAAGATTTACACTTCTTGTACTTAAGTCGTTAATGTGCCTCTTGTATTAAATCCCGACGCAATTTCTGTGCTTCATCGTCAATGTGAAGGTCCAAGGGATGGAGTAAAGCTGCAGTAGTGCATCGGAATCTATTTCTGATCTCCCAGGATACTCTCAAACAAACCACAAACCATGAGAAGAGTTAACCTTCTTGTACTTATGTCGGAATACTGCCTTTTGAATTAAATCCCGACGCAATTTCTGTGTTTCATCGTCATTGTGAAGGTCCTAGGCATAGAGTAAATATGCAGTAGTGCATCGGGAACTAATACTGATCACCTAGGAAACGCTCAAAGCAAACCTCAAACAATAAGAAGATTTACTCTTCTTGTACTTACGACGGCATTGTGCCTTTTGTATTAAATCCCGACGCATTTTCTGTGTTTCAGCGTCAATGGGAAGGTCCAAGGGATAGAGTAAAGCTGCAGTAGAGCATCGGGATCTAAAACTCATCACCCAGGAAACGCTCAAAGCAAACCACAAACAAAGAGAAGATTTACTCTTGTTGAACTTAAGACGGCATTGTGCCTTTTGTATTTAATCCCGACGCAATTTCTGTGTTTCATCCTAAATGTGAAGGTCCAAGGGATAGAGTAGTGCATCGGAATCTAGTACTGATCTCCCAGGAAACGCTCAAAGCAATTCATAGACAAGGAGATAATTTACTCTTCTTGTACTTATGTCGGCATTGTGCCTTTTGTATTAAATCCCGACTTATATTCTGTGTTTCATAGTCAATGAGAAGGCCCAAGGAATGGAGTTAAGCTGCAGTAGTGCATCGGAATCCAGTACTGATCCCCCAGGAAGCGCTCAAAGCAAACCACTAACAGTGAGGAGATTTACCCTTCTTGTACTTAAGTCGGCATGGTGCCTTTTCTATTCAATCCCGACACAATTTCTGTGTTTCATCGTCAATGTGAAACTCCATGGGATGGAGTAAAGCTGTAGTAGTGCATCGGATTCTAATACTGATCTCCCAGGAAACGCTCAAACAAACCGATAACAATGACAAGAATTAACCTTCTTGTACTTAAGTCGGCATTCTGCCTTGTGTATTAAATCCCGACGCAATTTCTGTGTTTCATCGTCAATGTGAGGGTCTAAGAGATAGAGTAAAGCTGCAGCAGTGCATCGGAATCTAATACTGTTCTCCCAGGAAAAGCTCAAAGCAAACCACAAACTATGAGACGATTTACTCTTCTTGTACTCAAGTTGGCATTGTGGATTTTGTAATAAATCCCGAAGCAATTTCTGTGTTTAATCGTCAATGTGAAGGTCCAAGGAATAGAGTGAATAAGCAGTAGAGCTGCGGAATCTAATACTGATCTCCCAGGAAACGCTCAAAGCTAACCACAAACAATGAGATGATTTACTCTTCTTGTACTTATGTAGGCATTGTGCCTTTTGTAATAAATCCCGACGCAATTTCTGTGTTTCATGGTCAATGTGAAGGCCAAGGGATGTAGTAAAGCTGCAGTAGTGCATCGGAATCTAATACTGAACTCCCTGGAAATGCTCAAAGCAAACCACAAACAATGAGAAGATTTACTCTTCATTTACTTAAGTCAGCATTGTGCCTTTTGTATTAACTACTGAGGCCATTTCTGCGTTTCATCGTCAATGTGAAGGTGCAAGGGATAGAGTAAAGCTGCAGTAGTTCATCGTAATCTAATACTGATTTCCTAGGAAACGCTCAAAGCTAATCACAAACAATGAGAGGATTTACTCTCCCTGTACTTCAGTCGGCATTGCGCCTTCTGTATTAAATCGCGACGCAATTTCTGTGTTTCATGGTCAATGTGAAGGACAGGGATGTAGTAAAGCTGCAGTAGTGCATCGGAATCTATTACTGATCTCCCTGGAAACGCTCTAAGCAAACCAGAAAGAAAGAGAATATTTACTCTTCTTGTACTGAAGTCGGCATTTTGCCTTTAGTATTAAATCCCGACGCCTTTACTGTGTTTCTTCGACAATGCGAAGGTCCAAGGGGTACAGAAATGCTACAGTAGTGCATCGGAATCTAGTACTGATCCCCCAGGATACGCTCAAAACAAACCACAAACAATGAGAGGATTTACTGTTCTTGTACTTAAGTCGGCATTGTGCATTTAGCATTAAATCTCGACGCAATATCTGTGTTTCATCGTCAATGTGAAGGTCCAAGGGTTAGAGTAGAGCAGCAGTAGTGCATCGGAAACTAATACTGATCTCCCAGGAAACGCACAAAGCAAAATACAAACAATGAGAAGATTTACTCTTCTTGTACTTACGTCGGCATTGTTCCTTTTGTATTAAATACCGACGCAATTTCTGTGTTTCATCGTCAATGTAAAGTCCAATGGATAGAGTGAATCTGCAGTAGTGCGTCGGAGACTATTACTGATTTTCCCGGAGTCACTCAAAGCAAACCACAAGCAATGAGGTGATGCTTGTACTTATGTTGGCATTGTGCCTTTTGTATCACATCCCGACGCAATTTCTGTGTTTGATCGTCAATGTGAAGGTCCAAGCAATAGAGTAATGCTGCAGTAGTGATCCTAATGTAGCACTGATCCCCCAGGAAGCGCTCAAAGCAAACCGCAAACAATGAAAACATTTGCACTTCTTGTACTTAAATCGACATTGTGCCTTTTGTATTAAATCCCGACGCAATATCTGTGTGTTCATCGTCAATGAGAATGCCCAAGGGATAGAGTAAAGCTGCAGTAGTGGATTATAATCTAAGACTGATCTCCCAGGAAACACTCAAAAACACCACAAACAATGAGAAGATTTACACTTCTTGTACTTAAGTCGGTAATGTGCCTTTTGTATTAAATCCCGACGCTATTTTTGTGCTTCATCGTTAATGCAAAGTTCCAAGGGATGGAGTAAAGCTGCAGTAGTGCATCGGAATCTATGTCTGATCTCCCAGGAAACTCTCAAACAAACCACAAACAATGAGAAGATTTAACCTTCTTGTAGTTATGTCGGAATTGTGCCTTTTGTATTAAATCCCGACGCAATTTCTGTGTTTGTTCGTCAATGTGAAGGTACAAGGGACAGAGTAAAGCTGCAGTAGTGCATCGGAATCTAATACTGATCTCCCAGAAAACGCTGAAAGCAAACCACAAACAAAGTGAATATCTTCTCTTTTTGTACTTAAGTTGGCATTGTGGCTTTTGTATTAAATCCCGACGCATTTTCTGTGTTTCATCGTCAATGTGAAGGTCCAAGGAGTAGAGTAATGCTGCAGTAGTGAATCTTAATGTAGTACTGATCCCCCAGGGAACGCTCAAAGCAAACTGCAGACAATGAAAAGGTTTACACTTCTTGTACTTAAGTCGGCATTGTGCCTTTTTTATTAACTCCCGACGCAATTTCTGTGATTCATCGTCAATGTGAAGGTACAAGGGATAGAGTAAAGCCGCAGTAGTGCATCGGAATCTAACATAGATCTCCCAGGAAACGCCCAAAGCAAACCACAAACATCGAGAAGATATACTCTTGTTGTACGTAAGTCGGCATTGTGCCTTCTGTATTAAATCCCGTCGCAATTTCTCTGTTTCATTGTCAATGTGAAGGTCCAAGGGATAGAGTAAAGCTGCGGTAGTGCATCGGAATCTAATACAGATATCCCATGAAATGCTCAAAGCAAATCACTAGAAATGAGAAAATTATACTCTTCCTGCACTCAAGTTGGCATTGTGCCTTTTGTATCAAATCCCGTCGCAATTTCTTTGTTTCATTGTCAATGTGAAGGTCCAAGGGATAGAATAAAGCTGCAGTGGTGCATCGGAATCTAATACTGATCTCCCAGGAAACGCTCAAAGCAAACCACAAACAATGAGAATATTTACTCTTCTTGTACTTCAGTCGCCATTGTGACATTTGTATTATATATCAACGCAATTTCTGTGTTTCATCGTCAATGAGAAGGTCCAAGGGGTAGAGTAAAGCTGCAGTAGTGCATCGGAATCTAATACTGATCTCCCAGGAAACGCTCAAAGCAAACCACAAACTAAGAGAACATTTACTCTTCTTGTACGTAAGCCGGCATTGTGCCTTTTGTATTAAATCCCAACGTAATTTCTGTGTTTCATCATCAATGTGAAGGTGAAGGAACAGACGAAAGCTGCAGTATTGCATCGGAATCTAATACTGATCTCCCAGGAAACGCTCAAAGCAAACCACAAACAATGAGAAGATTTACTCATATTGAACTTTAGTCGGCATTGTTCATTTTGTATTAAATCCCAACGCAATTTCTGTGTCTCATCGTCAATGTTAAAGTCCAATGAATAGAGTAAAGCTGCAGTAGTGCATAGGAATGTAATACTGATCTCCCAGGAAACGCTCAAACAAACCACAAATAATGAGAAGATTTAACCATCTTGTACTTAAGTCGGCATTGTGATTTTTGTATTAAATCGCGACGCAATTTCTGTGATTCATCCTCAATGTGAAGGTCCAAGGGGTAGAGTAATGCTGCAGTAGTGAATCGGAATCTAATACTACGCCAAACAAACCACTAATAAAGAGAAGATTTCACCTTCTTGTACTTAAGTCGGCATTGTGCCTTTTGTTTTAAATACCGACGCAATTTCTGATTTTCATCCCCAATGTGAAGGTAAAAGGGATAGTGTAAAGCTGCAGTAGTGCATGGGAATCGAATACTGATCTACCAGGAAACACTGAAAGCAAACCACAAACAAAGTGAATATTTTCTCTTTTTGTACTTAAGTCGGCATTGTGGCTTTTGTATTAAATCCCGACTCATTTTCTGTGTTTCATCGTCAATTTGAAGGTCCATGGAGTAGAGTAATGCTGCAGTAGTGAATCTTAGTGCAGTACTGATCTCCCAGGAAGCGCTCAAAGCAAACCGCAAACAATGAAAAGATTTTCACTACTTGTACTTAAGTCGGCATTCTGCCTTTTTTATTAACTCCCGACGCAATTTCTGTGTTTCATCGACATGTGAAGGTCCAAGGGATAGAGTAAAGCTGCAGTAGTGCATCGGAATCTATTACTGATCTCCCAGGAAACGCTCAAAGCAAACCACAAGGAAAGAGAAAATTTATTCTTAATGTATTTAATTCGGCATTCTTCTCTGGTATTAAATACCGATGCATTTTCTGTGTTTCTTCGTCAATGTGAAGGTCTAAGGGATACAGTAAAGCTGTAGTAGTGCATCGGAACCTGATACTGATCTCTTCAGGAAACGCTCAGACAAACCACAAACAATGAGAAGATTCAACCTTCTTGTATTTAAGTCGGCATTCTGCCATTTGTATTAAATCCCGACGCAATTTCTGTGTGTTCATCGTCAATGTGAAGGTCCAAGCGATAGAGTAAAGCTGCAGTAGTGCATTGGAATCTAATACTGATCTCCCAGGAATGGCTCAAAGCATACCACAAATAATAAGAAGATTTACACTTCTTCCCCTTAAGTCGGTATTGTGCCTTTTGTATTAAATCCCGACGCAATTTCTGTGCTTCATCGCAATGTGGAGGTCCAAGGGTAAGAGTAAAACTGCAGTAGTGCATCGTAGTCTATTACTGATCTCGCAGGAGACGCTCAAACATACCACAAACAATGAGAAGATTTAACCTTCTTGTACTTATGTCGGCATTGTGAATTTTGTGTTAAATCCCGAAGCAATTTCTCTGTTTCATTGTCAATGTGAAGGACCAAGGAATAGAGTAAGGCTGCAGTAGAGCATCGGAATCTAATACTGATCTCCCAGGAAACGCTCACAGCAAACCACAAACAAAGAGTAGATTTACTCTTCTTGCATTTAAGTGGGCATTCTGCCTGTTCTATTAAATCCCGACGCAATTTCAGTGTTTCATCGTCTATGTGTAGGTCCAAGGGATAGAGTAAAGCTGCAGTAGTGCATCGGATTCTAATATTGATCCCCCAGGAAACGCTCAAAGTATACGACCAAGAAAACGAATAATTTCTCTTCTTGTACTTAAGTCGGCATTGTTCCATTTGTATTAAATCCCGACGTATAATCTGTGTTTCATCGTCAATGTGAAGGTCCAAGGGATAGAGTAAAGCAGCGGTAGTGCATCGGAATGTAATACAGATATCCCAGGAAATGCTCAAAGCGAATCACAAAAAATGAGAAAATTTTACTCTTCCTGCACTCAAGTTAGCATTGTGCCTTTTTTATTAAATCTCGACGCAATTTCTGTGTTTCACCGACAATGTGAATGTCCAAGGGATAGAGTAAAGCTGCAGTACTGCATCGGAATCTAACATAGATCTCCCAGGAAACGCTTAAAGCAAACCACAAACATCGAGGATATTTACTCTTGTTGTACTTCAGTCGGCATTGTGCCTTTTGTATTAAATCCCGTCGCAATTTCTTTGTTTCATTGACAATGTGAAGATCCAAGGGATAGAGTAAAGCTGCAGTGGTGCATCGGAATCTAATACTGATCACCCAGGTAACGCTCAAAGCAAACCACAAACAAAGAGAGGATTTACTCTTCTTGTACTTACGCCGGCATTGTGCCTTTTGTATTAAATAAAAACGCAATTTCTGGGTTTCATCATCAATGTGAAGGTCCAAGAGATAGACAAAAGATGTAGTATTGCATCGGAATCTAATACTGAACTCCCAGGAAACGCTCAAAGCAAACCACCAACAATGAGAAAATTTACTCTTATTGAACTTAAGTCGGCGTTGTTCCTTTTGTATTAAATCCCAACGCAATTTCTGTGTCTCATCGTCAATTTTAAGGTCCAAGGGGTAGAATAAAGCTGCAGTAGTGCATCGAAATCTAATTCTGATCTCCCAGGAAACGCTCAAGCAAACCACAAATAAAGAGAAGATTTCACCTTCTTGTACTTAAGTCGGCATTGTGCCTTTTGCTTTAGATACCGACGCAATTTCTGATTTTCATCCCCAATGTGAAGGTCCAAGGGATAGAGTAAAGCTGCAGTAGTGCATGGGAATTTAATACTGATCTCCCAGGAAACGCTCAAACAAACCACAAATAAAGAGAAGACTTCACCTTCTTGTACTTAAGTCGGCATTGTGCCTTTTGTATTAAATAACGTAGCAATTTCTGATTTTCATCCCCAATGTGAAGGTCCAAGGGATAGAGTGAAGCTGCAGTAGTGCATCGGAGTCTAATACTGATCTTACAGGAAATGCTCAAAGCAAACCACAAACTATGAGAAGAGTTACTCTTCCTATACTTATATCGGCATTTTGCCTTTTGTATTAAATCCCGAAGCAATTTCTGTGTTTCATCGTCAAAGTGAAGGTCAAAGGGATTGAGTAAAGCTGCAGTAGTGCATCGGAATCTAATACTGAACTCCCAGGAAACGCTCAAAGCAAACCACAAACAATTAGTATATTTACTCTTTTTCTACTTAAGTCGGCATTGTGACTTTTGTATAAAATCCTGACGCAGTTTCTGTGTTTCATCGTCAATCTGAATGTCCAAGGGATTGAGCAAAGCTGCAGTAGTGCATCGGAATCTAATACTGATCTCCCAGGAAACGCTCAAAGCAAACCACAAGGAAAGAGAAAATTTATTCTTAATGTATTTAATTCGGCATTCTTCTCTGGTATTAAATACCGATGCATTTTCTGTGTTTCTTCGTCAATGTGAAGGTCTAAGGGATACAGTAAAGCTGTAGTAGTGCATCGGAACCTGATACTGATCTCTTCAGGAAACGCTCAGACAAACCACAAACAATGAGAAGATTCAACCTTCTTGTATTTAAGTCGGCATTCTGCCATTTGTATTAAATCCCGACGCAATTTCTGTGTGTTCATCGTCAATGTGAAGGTTCAAGCGATAGAGTAAAGCTGCAGTAGTGCATTGGAATCTAATACTGATCTCCCAGGAAACGCTCAAAGCATACCACAAATAATAAGAAGATTTACACTTCTTCTCCTTAAGTCGGTATTGTGCCTTTTGTATTAAATCCCGACGCAATTTCTGTGCTTCATCGCAATGTGGAGGTCCAAGGGTAAGAGTAAAACTGCAGTAGTGCATCGTAGTCTATTACTGATCTCCCAGGAGACGCTCAAACATACCACAAACAATGAGAAGATTTAACCTTCTTGTACTTATGTCGGCATTGTGAATTTTGTGTTAAATCCCGAATCAATTTCTCTGTTTCATTGTCAATGTGAAGGACCAAGGAATAGAGTAAGGCTGCAGTAGAGCATCGGAATCTAATACTGATCTCCCAGGAAACGCTCACAGCAAACCACAAACAAAGAGTAGATTTACTCTTCTTGTATTTAAGAGGGCATTCTGCCTGTTCTATTAAATCCCGACGCAATTTCAGTGTTTCTTCGTCTGTGTGTAGGTCCAAGGGATAGAGTAAAGCTGCAGTAGTGCATCGGATTCTAATATTGATCCCCCAGGAAACGCTCAAAGAATACGACCAAGAAAGAGAATATTTTCTCTTCTTGTACTTAAGTCGGCATTGTTCCATTAGTATTAAATCCCGACGTATAATCTGTGTTTCATCGTCAATGTGAAGTTCCAAGGGATAGAGCAAAGCTGCAGTAGTGCATCGGAATCTAATACTGATCTCCCAGGAAACGCTCAAAGCATACCACAAATAATAAGAAGATTTATACTTCTTCTCCTTAAGTCGGGATTGAGACTTTTGTATTAAATCCCGAAGCAATTTCTGTGTTTCATCGCAATGTGGAGGTCCAAGGAATAACGTAAAGCTGCAGTAGTGCATCGGAATCTAATACTGATCTCCCAGGAAACGCTCAAAGCAAACCACAAACAATGAGAAGATTTACACTTCTTGTACTTAATTCGGCATTGTGCCATTTGTATTAAATCCCGACGCAATTTCTCTGTTTCATCGTCAATGTGAAGGTCCAAGGGATAGAGTAAAGCTCCAGTAGTGCATCGGAATCTAGTACTGATACCCCAGGAAACGCTCAATGCAAAACTAGAAACAATGAGAAGATTTACTCTTCATGTACTTAATCCATCATTGTGCCTTTTGTATTAAATCCCGACGCAATTTCTGATTTTCATCATCAATGTGAAGGTCGAAGGAGTAGAGTAATGCTTCAGTGGTGCATTGGAATTTGGCATTGTGATTATTGTATTAGATCCCGACGCAATTTCGGTGTTTCATCGTCAATGTGAAGGTCCAAGGGATAGAGTAAAGCTGCAGTAGTGCATCAGAACCTAATACCGATCTCCTAGGATCGCTCAAAGCAAACCACAAAGAAATAGAAGATTTACTCTTCTTGTACATAAGTCGGCATTGTGCCTTTCGCGTCTAAATCCTGAGGCAATTTCTGCGTTTCATCGTCAATATGAAGGTCCAAGGGACAGATTAAAGCTGCAGTATTTCATTGGAATCTAATACTGATCTCCCAGGAAACGCTCAAAGCAAACCACAAACGTGAGAAGATTTTTTCTCTTTGTACTTAAGTCGGCATTCCGCATTCTGTATCAAATCCCAACGCAATTTCTGTGTTTCATTGTCATTGTAATGGTCCAGGGGATAGAGTGATGCTGCAGTAGTGCTTCATAATCTAATACTGAACTCCCAGGAAACGCTCAAGGCAAACCACAAACAATGAGAAGATTTACCCTTCTAGTACTTAAGTCGGCATTGTGTCATTCATGTTTAAATCGCGAGGCAACTTCTGTGTTTCATCGTCAATACGAACGTTAAGGGATAGAGTAAAGCAGCTGCAGTGCACCAGAATCTAATACTGATCTCCCAGGAAACGCTCATAGCAAACCACAAACAATGAGAAGATTTACTCTACTTGTACATAAGTCGGCATTGTGCCTTTTGTATTAAATCCCGACGCAATTTCTGTGTTTCATCGACAATGTGAAAGTACAAATGATAGAGTAAAGCTGCAGGAGTGCATCGGAATCTAATACTGATCTCCATGGAAACGCTCAAAGCATACCACAAACAAAAAAAAATTTACTCTTCTTGTACTCAAGTTGCCATTGTGCATTTTGCATTAAATCCCGACGCAATTTCTGTGTTTCGTCGACAATGTGAAAGTCCAAGGGATAGAGTAAAGTTACAGTAGTGCATCGGAATCTAACACTGATCTCCCAGGAAACGCTCAAAGCAAACCACAAACAATAAGAAAATTTACTCTTCTTGTACATAAGTCGGCATTGTGCCTTTTGCATTTAATCCCGAGGCAATTTCTGCGTTTCATGGACACTGTGAAGGTTTAAGGGATCGAGTAAAGCTGCTGTAGTGCATCGGAATCTAATACTGATCTCCCAGGAAACGCTCAAGGCAAACCACAAACAAAGAGTGGATTTACTCTTCTTCTACTTAAGTCGGCATTGTGCCGTTTGTATTAAATCTTGAGGCAATTTCTACGTATCATCGTCAACATGAAGGTCCAAGGGATAAAGTAAAGCTGGTGTAGTGCATCGGAATCTAATACTGATCTCCCAGGAAACGCTCAAAGCAACCCACAAACAATGAGAAGATTTAACCTTTCTGCTCTTAAGCCGGCATTGTTCCTTTCGTATTAAATCACGACGCAAATTCCGTGTTTCATCGTCAATGTAAAGGTACAAGGGATAGAGTGAAGCTGCAGTAGTGCATCAGAATGTAACACTGTTCTCCCAGGAGACGCCGATAGCACACCACAAAGAATGAGAAGATTTACTCCCCTTGTACTTATGTCGGCATTGTGCCTTTTGTATTAAATCCCGACGCAATTTCTATGTTCCATCGTGAATGTGAAGGTCAAGGGATAGAGTAAATCTGCACTAGTGCATCGGATTGTAATACTGATGTCCCCAGAAACGCTCAAAGCAAACGACAAAGAATGAAATGATTTACTCTTCTTGTACTCAAGTTGGCATTGTGCCTTTTGTATTAAATCCCGATGCAATTTCTGTGTTTCATCAACAATGTGAAAGGCCAAGGGATAGAGTAAAGGTGCAGTAGTGCATCGGAATCAAACACTGATCTCCCAGGAAACGCTCAAAACAAACAACAAACAGTGAGAAGATTTACTCTTCTTGTACTTAAGTCGGCATTGTGCCTTTTGTATTAAATCCCGACGCAATTGCTGTGATTCATCGTCAATGTGAAGGTCCTAGGGATAGAGCAGAGCTGCAGTAGTGCATCGGAATCTAATACTGGTCTCCCAGGAAAGGCTCAAAGCAAACCACAAACAATGAGAATATTACCTCTTCTTGTACTTAAGTCGGCAATGTGCATTTTGTACTAAATCCTGACGAAATATCTGTGTTTCATTGTCAATGTGAACGTCCAAGGGATAGAGTAAAGCTGCAGTAGTGCATCGGAATCTAATACTGATTTCCCAGGAAACGCTCAAAGCTAACCACAAACAATCAGAAGACTTACTCTTCCTGTACCTAAGTTGGCATTGTGATTATAGTACTAGATAATGACGCAATTTCTGTGTATCATCGTCAATGTGAATGCCCAAGGTATATAGAAAAGCTGCAGTAGTGCATCGGAATCTAATACTGATCTCCCAGGAAACACTCATAGCAAACCACAAACACTGAGAAGATTGATTCTTCTTGTACTGAAGTCGGCATTGTGCCTTTTGTATTAAATCCCGACGCAATTTCTGTGTTTCATTGTTAATGTGAAAGTCCAAGGGATAGAGTAAAGCTGCCTTTGTGCATCGGAATCTAACACTGATCTCACAGGAAACGTTCAAACCAAACCACAAACAATGAGGAGATTTACCCATCTTGTGCTTAAGTCGGCATTGTGCTTTTTGTATTAAATCCCGACGCAATTT
Organism: Schistocerca piceifrons; assembly: GCF_021461385.2. Classification (NCBI taxonomy): domain Eukaryota; kingdom Metazoa; phylum Arthropoda; class Insecta; order Orthoptera; family Acrididae; genus Schistocerca; species Schistocerca piceifrons. Next base: position 1,125,671,350 of record NC_060139.1, read on the forward strand.
CTGTGTTTCGTTGTCAATGTGAAGGTCGAAGGGATAGAGTAAAGCTGATGTAGTGTATCGGAATCCAATACTGATCTCCCAGGAAACGCTCAAAGCAAACCACAAACAATGAGAAGAATTAACCTTCTTGTATATAAGTTAGCAATGTGACTTTCGTATAATATCCCGACGCTATTTCGGTGTTTCATCGTCAATGCGAGGGTCCAAGGGATAGAGTAAAGCTGCAGTACTGCATTGGAATCTAATGCTGATCTCCCAGGAAACGCTCAAAAAAAAACCACAAACAATGAGGAGATTAACTTTTCTTGCAGAAAAGTCGGCATTGTGCGTTTTGTATTAAATCCCGACGCCATTTCTGTGTTTCTTCGTCAATGTGAAGGTCCAAGGGATAGAGTGAAGCTGCATTAGTGCATCAGAATGTAATACTGATCTCCCAGGAAACGCTCAAAGCAAACCACAAAAAATGAGAATATTCACTCTTCTTGTACTTAATTCGGCATTGTGCTTTTGTATTAAATCCCGACGCAATTTCTGTGTTTCATCGTCAATGTGAAAGTCCAAGGGATAGAGTAAGGATGCTGTAGTGCATCGGAATATAATTCTGATCCCCCAGAAAACGCCTAAAGCAAACCACAAACAATGAAAAGATTTAGTCTTCTTGTACTTAAGTCGGCATTGTGCGTTTTGTATTAAATCCCGACGCAATTGCTGTGTTTTATCGTCAATGTGAAGGTCCAAGGGATAGAGTAAAGCTGCAGTAGTGCATCGGAATCTAATACCGATCTCCCAGGAAACGCTCAAGGCAAACCACAAAAAATTGAAAGATTTACTTTTCTTGTACCCAAGGAGGCATTGTACCTTATGTATTAGATCCCGACGCAATTTCTGTGTTTCATCGATAATGTGAAAGTCCAAGGGATAGAGTAAAGCTGCAGTAGTGCATCGGAATCTAACACTCATCTCCCAGGTAACGCTCAAAGCAAACCACAAAAAATGAGAAGATTTACTCCTCTTGTACTTATGTCGGCATTATGCATTTTGTATTAAATCCCGAGGCAATTTCGGCGTTTCAATGTCAAAGTGAAGGTCCAAGGGATAGAGTAAAGCTGCTGTAGTGCATCGGAATCTAATACAGATCTCCCAGGAAACGCTCAAAGCAAACCACAAACAATGAGAAGATTAATCGTTCTTGTACTTTAGTCGGCATTGTGCCATTTGCATTAAAACCCGACGCAATTTCTGTGTTTCATCGTCAATGTGAACGCCCAAGAGATAGAGTAAAACTGCAGTATTGCATCGGAATCTGATACTGATCTCCCAGGAAACCCTCAAAGCAGACCACAAACAATGAGAAGATCCACTCTTCTTGTACTTAAGTCGGTATTGTCCCTTTTGTCTTAAATCCCGACGCCACTTCCGTGCTTCGTAGTCAATGTGAAAGTCCAAGGGATAGAGTAAATCTACAGTAGCGCATCGGAATGTAATCCTGATGTCCCGGGAAACGCTCAAACAAACCACAAACAATGAAAAGATTTACTCTTCTTGTACTCAAGTTGGCATTATGCCTTTTGTGTTAAATCCTGACGCAATTTCTGTGTCTCATCGACAATGTGAAAGTCCAAGCGATAGAGAAAAGCTTCAGTAGTGAATCGGAATCTAACACTGATGTACCAGCAAACGCTCAAAGCAAACCACAAACAATGAGAAGATTTACTCTCCTAGTACTTAAGTCGGCATTGTGCATTTTGTTTTATATCCCGACGCAATATCTGTGTTTCAACGTCAATGTGAAGGTCCAACGGATAAAGCTGCAGTAGTGCATCGGAATCTATTACTGATCTCCCAGGAAACGCTCAAAGCAAACCACAAACAATGAGAAGATTTACTCTTCTTATACTTAATTCGGCATAGTGCCTTTTGTATTAAATACCGACGCCATTTCTGTGTTTCATCGTCAATGTGAAGGTCCAAAGGATACAGTAAAGCTGCAGTAGTGCGTCGGAATTTAATACTGATCTCTCAGGAAACGATCAAAGCAAACCACAAACAATTGGAAGATTTACTCTTCTTGTACTTAAGTCAGCAATGTGACTTATGTATTGAATCGCGACGCAAATTCTGTGTTTCTTCGTCAATGTGAAGGTCCAAGGGATAGAGTAAAGCTGCAGTAGTGCATCGGAAACTAATACTGATCTCCCTGGAAACGCTCAAAGCAAACCACAAACAATGAGGAGATTTATTCTTCTTGTGCTTAACTCGGCATTGTGCTTTTTGTATTAAATAGCGCCGCAACTTCTGTATTTCATCGTCAATGTAAAGGTCCAATGGATAGAGTGAAGCTGCAGTAGTGCATCGGAATGTAATACTGATCTCCCAGGAAACGATCAAAGCAAACCACAAACAATGAAAAGATTTACTCTTCTTGTACGTAAGTCGACATTTTGCCTTTTGTATTAAATCCCGACGCTATAGCTGTGTTTCATCGTCAATGTGAAGGTCCAAGGGATAGAGTAATTTTGCAGTAGTGCATCGGAATCTAATACTGAAGTGCCTTTTGTATTAAATCCCGACGCTATATCTGTGTTTCATCGTCAATGTGAACGTCCAAGGGATAGAGTAAATCTGCAGTAGTGCATTGGAATCTATTACTGATCTCCCAAGAAACGCTCAAAGCAAACCACAAACAATGAGAAGATTTAACCTTCTTGTACTTCAGTAGGCATTATGTCTTACGTATCAAATCCCGACGCAATTTCTGCGTTTCATCGTCACTATGAAGATCAAAGGGATAGAGTTAAGCTGCAGTAGTGCATCGGAATCTAATACTGATCTCCCAGGAAACAATCAAAGCAAACCACAAATAATGAGAAGTTTTACTCTTCTTGTTCTTAAGTCGGAATTGAGCCTTTTGTATTAAATCGCGACGCCATTTCTGTGTTTCATCGTCAATGTAGAGGTCCAAGGGATAGAGTAATGCTGCAGTAGTGCATTGGATTGTAATACTGATTTACCAGGAAACGCTCAATGCAAACCACGAGCAATGAAAAAATTTACTCTTCTTGTACTCAAGATGGCATTGTGCCTTTTGTATTAAATGCCGACGCAATATCTGCGTTTCAATGTCAATGTGAAGGTCCAAGCGATAGAGTAAAGCTGCAGTAGTCATCGGAATCTAATACCAATCTCCCAGGAAACGCTCTAAGCAAACCACAAACAATGAGAAGATTTACCTATCTTGTACTCAAGTCGGCATTGTGCCTTTTCTATTAAATCCCGACGGAATTTCTGTGTTCCATCGTGAATGTGAAGGAACAAGGGATAGAGTGAAGCTGCATTAGTGCATCGGAATCCAATTCTGATCTCCCAGGAAACGCTCAAAGCAAACCACAAACAATGAGAAGATTTATTCTTCTTGTACTTATGTCGGCATTGAGCTTTTTGTATTAAATCCCGACGCCATTTCTGTGTTTCATCGTCAATGCGAAGGTCCAAGGGATAGAGTAAAGCTGCAGTAGTGCATCGGAATCTAATACGGATTTCCCAGGAAACGCTCAAAGCTAACCACAAACAATGAGAAGATTTACCCTTCTAGTACTTAGGTCGGCATTGTGCATTTTGTAATAAATACCGTGGCAATTTCTGCGTTTCAATGTCAATGTGAAGGTCCTTGGGATAGAGTAAAGCTGCAGTAGTGCATCGGAATCTAATACAGATCTCCCAGGAGACGCTCAAAGCAAACCACAAACAATGAGAATATTTACTCTTTTTGTACTTAAGTCTACATTGTGCCTTTTGTATTAAATCCCGACGCGATTTCTGTGATTCATCGTCAATGTGAAAGTCAGATGGATAGGGTAAAGCTGCAGTATTGCATCAGAATCTGATACTGATCTCCCAGGAATCGCTCAAAGCAAACCACAAACTATGAGAAGATTTCAACTTCTTGTACCTAAGTCATCATTGTGCCTTTCGTATAATATCCCGATGCAATTTCTGTGTTTCATTGTCAATGTGAAGGTCCAAGGCATAGAATAAAGCCGCAGTAGTGCATCGGAATCTAATACAGATCTCCCAGGAAACGTTCAGAGCAAACCACTAACAATGAGAAGATTTCCTCTTCTTGCACTTAAGTCGGCATTGTGCCATTCGTGCTTAAATCCCGAGGCAACTTCTGTGTTTCATCGTCAATGTGAACGTCCAAGGGACAGAGTAAAGCAGCTGCTGTGCACCAGAATCTAATACTGATCTCCCAGGAAACGCTCAAAGCAAACCACAAACAATGAGAAGATTTACTCTCCTTGTACATAAGTCGGCATTGTGCCTTTTGTATTAAATCCCGACGCAATTTCTGTGTTTCATCGTCAATGTGAAGGTCCAAGGGATAGAGTAAAGCTGCAATAGTGCATCAGAATTTAATGCTGATCCCCCAGGAAACGCTCAAGCAAACAACAAACAATGAGAAGATTTACGCTTCTTGTACTTATGTCAGCATTGTGCCTTTTGTATTAAATACTGACGCAAAATCTGTGTTTCATCGTCAATGTGGAGGTCCAAGGGATAGTGTAAATCTGCAGTAGTGCATCGGATTGTAATACTGATCTCCCTGGAAACGCTTAAATCAAACCACAAACAATGAGAAGATATATTCTTCTTGTACTTATGTCGGCATTGTGCATTTTGTATTAAATCACGGCGCAATTTTTGTGTTTCATCTACAATGTGAAAGTACAAGTGATAGAGTAAAACTCCAGGAGTGCATCGGAATCCAACACTCATGTCCCAGGAAACGTTCTAAGCAAACCACAAACAATGAGAAGATTTACTCTTCTTGTACTTAAATTGGCATCATGCCTTTCGTATTTAAACCCGAGGCAATTTCTGCGTTTCATCGTCACTGTGAAGGTCCGAGGGATCGGGTAAAGCTGCTGTAGTGCATCGGAATCTAATACTGATCTCCCTGGAAACGCTCAAAGCAAACCACAAACAATGAAAAATTTACTCTACTTGTACTCAAGTTGCCATTGTGCATTTTGCTTTAAATCCCGACGCAATTTCTGTGTTTCGTCGACAATGTGAAAGTCCAAGGGATAGAGTAAAGTTACAGGAGTGCATCGGAATCTAACACTGATCTCCCAGGAAACGCTCAAAGCAAACCACAAACAATGAGAAAATTTACTCTTCTTAAACATAAGATGGCATTGTGCCTTTTGTATTTAATCCCGAAGGAATTCCTGTGTTTCATCGTCAACGTGAAGTTCCAAGGGTTAACGTAAAGCTCCAGTAGTGCATCGGAATCTAATACTGATATCACAGGAGACGCTCAAAGCAAACCACAAACAATGAGAAGATTTTCTCTTCTAGTACTTAAGTCGAGATTGTGCGTTATGTATTAAGACCCGACCACATGTCTGTGTTTCATCGTCAATGTGAAGGTCCAAGTTATAGAGTAAAGCTGCACTAGTGCATCGGAATGTAATACTGATATCCGAGGAAACGCTCAAAGCAAACCATAAACAATGAAAAGATTTACTCTTCTTGTACTTAAGTCGGCAATGAGCCTTTTGTATTAAATCCCTACGCAATTTCTGTGTGTCATCGTCAATGTGAAGGTCCAAGAGATAGAGTAAAGATGTAGTAGTGCATCGTAATCTAATACCGATCCCCCAGGAAACGCTCAAAGCAAACCACAAACAAAGAGAAGACTCACTCTTCTTGAACTTAAGTCGGCATTGTGCTTTTTGTATTAAATCCCAATGCAATATCTGTGTTTCATCGTCAATGTGTAGGTCCAAGGGATAGAGTAAAGCAGCAGTAGTGCTTCTGAAACTAATACTGATCCCCCAGGAAACGCTCAAAGCAAACCACAAACAATGGGATGATTTACCCTTCTTGTCCTTAAGTCGGCAATGCGCTTTTTGACTTAAATCCCGACGCAAATTCTGTGTTTCATCTTCAATGTGAAGGTCCAAGGTATAGAGGAAAGCTGCAGTAGTGCATCGGAATGTAATTCTGATCTCCCAGGAAACGCTCAAAGCAAACCACAAACAATGAGAAGAATTAACCTTCCTGTACTTAAGCCAGCATAGTTTATTTCGTATTAAATCCCGACGGAATTTCCGTGTTTCATCAGCGATGTAAAGGTCCAAGAGATAGAGTAAAGATGTAGTAGTGCATCGGAAACTAATACTGCTCTCCTAGGAAACGCCCAAAGTAAACCACAAACAATGAGAAGATATACTCTTCTTTTACTTAAGTCGGCATTGTGTCTTTTGTATTAAATCCTGACGAAATATCTGTGTTTCATCGTCAATGTGAACGTCCATGGGATAGAGTAAAGCAGCAGTAGTGCATCGGAATGTAATACTGATCTCCCAGGAAACGCTCAAAGCAAACCACAAACAATGACAACATTTATTCTTCTTGTACTTAAGTCGGCATTGTGCTTTTGTATTAAATCCCGACGCAATTTCTGTGTTCCATCGTGAATGTGAAGGTCAAGGGATAGTTTAAATCTGCAGAAGTGCATCGGAATCTGATACTGATCTCCCAGGAAACGCTCAAAGCTATCCACAAACAATGAGAAGATTTACTCTTCCTGAACGTAAGTTGGCATTGTGATTATAGTATTACATACCGACGCAATTTCTGTGTTTCATCGTCAATGTGAATGCCCAAGGTATAGAGGAAAGCTGCAGTAGTGCATCGGAATCTAATACTGATCTCTCAGGAAACACTCAAAGCAAACCACAAACAATGAGAAGATTTAATCTTCTTGTACTTAAGTCGGCATTGTGCCTTTTGTATTAAGTCCCGACGCAATTTCTCTATTTCTTTGTAAATGTGAAGGTCCAAGGGATAGAGTAAAGCTGCCTTTGTGCATCGGAATCTAACACTGATCTCCCAGGAAACGCTCAAAGCAAACCACAAACAATGAGGAGATTTACCCATCTTGTGCTTAAGTCGGCATTGTGCTTTTTGTATTAATCCCGACGCAATTTCTATGTTTCGTCGTCAATGTGAAGGTCCAAGGGATAGAGTAAAGCTGAAGTAGTGTATCGGAATCCAATACTGTTCTCCCAGGAAACGCTCAAAGCAAACCACAAACAATGAGGAGATTTAACCTTCTTGTATTAAAGTTAGCAATGTGACTTTCGTATAAAATCCCGACGCTATTTCGGTGTTTCATCGTCAATGTGAAGGTCCAAGGGATAGAGTAAAGCTGCAGTAGTGCATCGGAATGTAATTCTGATCTCCCAGGAAACGCTCAAAGCAAACCACAAACAATGAGAAGAATTAACCTTCCTGTACTTAAGCCAGCATTGTTTATTTCGTATTAAATCCAGACGGAATTTCCGTGTTTCATCAGCAATGTAAAGGTCCAAGAGATAGAGTAAAGATGTAGTAGTGCATCGGAAACTAATACTGCTCTCCTAGGAAACGCCCAAAGCAAACCACAAACAATGAGAAGACTTACTCATCTGGTACTTAAGTCGGCATTGTGCCTTTTGTATTAAATCACGACGCAATTGCTGTGTTTCATCGTCAATGTGGTGGTCCAAGCGATAGATTAAAGCTGCAGTAGTGCATCGGAATCTGATAATGATCTCCCAGGAAACGCTCAAAGCAAATCACAAAAATTGAGAGGATTTACTCTTCTTGTACCCAAGTTGCCATTCTTCCTTTTATATTAAATCGCGACGCAAATTCTGTGTTTCATCGACAACGTGATAGTCCAAGTGATAGAGTAAAGCTGCAGTAGTGCATCGGAATCTTATTCTGATCGCCCAGGTAGCACTCTAAGCAAACCACAAAGAATGAGAAGATTTACTCTTCTTGTACTTAAGTCGGCATTGTGCATTTTGTAACTAATACCGAAGCAATATCTTTGTTTCATCGTCAATGTGAAGGTCCAAATGATAGAGTAATGCTGCAGTAGTTATCGCAATCTAATACTGATCTCCCAGGAAATTCTCAAAGCAAACCACAAACAATGAGAAGATATTCTCTTCTTGTACTTAAGTCGGCATTGTTCCTTCTGAATTAATTCCCGACGCAATTTCTGTGTTTCATCGTCTATGTGAAGGTCCAAGGGATAGAGTAAAGCTGCAGTAGTGCATCGCAATCTAATACTGATCTCCCAGGAAACGCTCAAAGCAAACCACAAACAATGAGAAGATTTACTCTTTTTGTACTTAAGTGGGCATTGTGCCTTTTGCATTAAACCCCGACGCAATTTCGTCGTTTCATCGTCAATGTGAAGGTCCGAGGGATAGAGTAAAGCTGTGGTAGTGCATCGGAATCTATTACTGATCTCCCAGGAAACGCTCTAAGCAAACTACAAACAATGAGAATATTTACTCTTCTTGTACTGAAGTCGGCATTGTGTCTTTTGTATCAAATTCCGACGCAATTTCTGTGTTTCATCGTTAATGTGAAGTTCCAAAGGATAGAGTAAAGCTGCAGTGGTGCATCGGAATCTAATCCTGATCTGCCAGAAAACGCCCAAAGCAAACCACAAACAATGAGAAGATTTTCTCTTCTTGTACTTAAGTCGGCATTGTGCCTCTGTATTAAATCCCGACGCAATTTCTGTGTTTCATCGTCAATGTGAAGGTCCAAGGGATAGAGTAAAGCTGCAGTAGTGCATCGCAATCTAATACTGATCTCCCAGGAAACCCTTAAAGTAAACCACAAACAATTAGAAGATTTACTCTTTTTGTACTTAAGTCGGCATTGTGCCTTTTGTATTAAGACCGACGAATTATTTGTGCTTCATCGTCAATGTGAAGGTCCAAGGGATAGAGTAAAGCTGCCATAGTGCATCGGAATATAATACTGATCTCCCAGGAAACGCTCAAATCAATCCACAAACAAAAAGAATATTTATCTTTCTTGTACTTAAGTCGACATTGTGCCTCTCGTATTAAATCCCGACGCAATTTCTGTGTTTCATCGTCACTGTGAAGGTCCAAGGGATAGAGTAAAGGTACAATAGTGCATCGGAATCTAATACTGATCCCACAGGAAACGCTCAAAGCAAACCAATAACAATGAGAAGATATACTTTTCTTGTCTTTAAGTCGGTATTGTGCCTTTTATATTGAATCCCGATGCAATTTCTGTGTCTCATCGTCAATGTGAAGGTCCAAGGGATAGCGTAAAGCTGCAGTATTGCATCAGAGAATAATTCTGATCTACCAGGAAACACTCAATACAAACCTCAAACAATGAGAAGATTTACTCTTCTTTTACTTGAGACGGCATTGCGCCTCTTTTGTTTTGAATCCCCACGCAAATTCTGTGTTTCATCGTCAATGTGAAGGTCCAAGGGATAGAGTAAAGCTGTAGTAGTGCAACGGAATCTATTACTGATCACCCAGGAAACGCTCAAAGCAAACCACAAACTATGAGATGATTTACTGTTCTTGTACTTATGTTGGATTGTGACTTTTGTATTAAATAACGACGCAATTTCTGAGTTTCATCGACAATGTGATAGTCCAAGTGATAGAGTAAATCTGCTGTAGTGCATCGGCATCTTATTCTGATCTCCCAGGTAACACTCTAAGCAAACCACAAAGAATGAGAAGATTTTCTCATCTTGTACTGAAGTCGGCATTGTTCATTTTTAATTAAATACCGACGAAATTTCTGTGCTTCATCGTCAATGAGAGATTCCAAGGGATAGTGTGACGCTGCAGTAGTGCATCGGAATCTAATAATGATCTCCCAGGAAACGCTCAAAGCACACCACGAACAATGAGAGGATTTACTGTTCTTGTACATAAATCGGCATTGTGCCTTTTGTATTAAATACCGAAGCAATTTCAGTGTTTCATCGTCAATGTGGAGGTCCTAAGGATAGAGTAATGATGCAGTAGTGCATCGGAATCTAATACTGATCCCCCAGGAAACGCTCAAAACAAACCACAAACAATGGGAAGATATACTCCTCTTGTACTGAATTCAGCATTGTGCCTTTTGTAATTAATACCGAAGCAATATCGGTGTTTCATCTTCAATGAGAAGGTCCAAATGATAGAGTAAAGCTGCAGTAGTGTATCGGAATCTAATACTGATCTCCCAGGAAACGCTCAAAGCAACCACAAACAATGAGAAGATATACTTATCTAATACATAAGTAAGCATTTTGCCATTTGTTTTAAATCCCGACGCAATTTCTGTGTTTCATCGGCAATGTGAAGGTCAATGGGATAGAGTTAAGCTGCAGTTGTGCATCGGAATCTAATACTGATATCCCAGGAAACGCTCCTAGCAAACCACAAACAATGAGAAAATTAACTCTTCTGGTACTTAAGTAGGCATTGTGCTTTTGCATTAAATCCCGACGCAATTCCGTCGTTTCATCGTCAATGTGAAGGTCCAAGGGATAGAGTAAAGCTGTAGTAGTGCACCGGACTCTAATACTGATCTAACAAGAAACGCTCAATGTAAACCTCAACAATGAGAAGATTTACCCTTCTTGTACTTGAGTCGGCATTGTGCATTTTGTTTTGAATCCCGACGCAATTTCTGTGTTTCATCGTCAATCTGAAGATCTAAGGGATAGAGTAATGCTGGAGGGGTGCATCGGATTCTAATACTGATATTTCAGAAAACGGTCAAATCAAACCACAAACAAAAAGAATATTTACTTTCTTGTACTTAAGTCGACATTGTGCCTTTCGTATAAATTCCCGTCGCAATTTCTGTGTTTCATCGTCACTGTGAAGGTCCAAGGGTTAGAGTAAAGGCGCAATAGTGAAACGGAATCTAATACTGATCCCAGAGGAAACGCTCAAAGAAAACCACAAACAATGAGACGATTTACTCTTCCTGTACTTATGTTGGCATTGTGCTTTTGTAATAAATCTTGACGCAATATCTGTGTTTCATCGTCAGTGTGAAGGACCAAATGATAGAGTAAAGCTGCAGTAGTGTATCGGAATCTAATACTGATCTCCCAGGAAACGTTCAAAGCAAACCACAAACAATGAGAAGATATACTTTTCTTGTACTTAAGTCGGTATTGTACCTTTTGTATTAAATCCCAAGGCAATATCTGTGTATCCTCGTCATTGTGAAGTTCCAAGGGATAGAGTAAAGCTGCAGTAGTTCATCGGAATCTAATACTGGTCTACCTGGAAACGTTCAAAGCGAACCTCAAACAATGAGTAGATTTACTCTTCCTTTACTTGAGTCGGCATTGTGCCTTTTTTGTTTTGAATCCCGACGCAAATAATGTGTTTCATCGTCAATCTGAAGATCCAAGGGATAGAGTAAAGCTGATGTAGTGCATCGGAATCTAATACTGTTCTCGCAGGAAACGCTCAAAGCAAGCCACAAACAATGAGAAGATATACTTTTCTTGTACTTAAGTAGGCATTGTGCCTTTTGCATTAAATCCCGACGCAATTTCGTCGTTACATCGTCAATGTGAAGGACCAAGGGATAGAGTAAAGCTGTAGTAGTGCAATCGGAATCTATTACTGATCACCCAGGAAACGCTAAAGCAATCCACAAACAAAGACAATATTTACTCTACTTGTACTTAATTCGGCATTGTGTCTTTTGTATTAAATTCCGACGCTATTACTGTGTTTAATCGTCAATGTGAAGTTCCAAGAGATAGAGTAAAGCTACAGTAGTGCATCGGAATCTAACACTCATCTCCCAGGAAACGCTCGAAGCAAACCACGAAGAATGAGAAGATTTACTCATCTAATACATAAGTCGGCATTTTGCCTTTTGTTTTAAATCCCGATGCAATATCTGTGTTTCATCGGCAATTTGAAGGTCCAAGGGATGGAGTAAAGCTGCAGTAGTGCATCGGAATCTAATACTGATCTCCCAGGAAACGCTCAAAGTTAAGCACAAAAGAAACAACATTTACCCTTCTTGTACTTAAGTGGACATTGTGTACTATGTATTAAATCCCGACGCAATGTCTGTGTTTCATCGTCAATGTGTAGGTCCAAGGGAAAGGGTATAGCTGCATTAGTGCATCGGAATATAATACTGATCCCACAGGAAACGCTCAAAGCAAACCACAAACATTGAGAAGAAGTACTCTTCTTGTACTTAAGTCGACATTGTGCCTTTTGTAATTAATCACGACGCAATATCTGTGATTCAACGTCAATGTGAAGGTCCAAGGGATAGAGTAACACTGCAGTAGTGTATCGGAATCGAATCCCGATCTCCCAGGAAACGCACAAAACAAACCACAAACTATGAGGAGATTTACTCTTCTTGTACTTAAGTTGGCATTGTGCCTTTTGTATTAAATCCCGACGCAATGTCTGTGTTTCATCGTCAATGTGAAGGTCCAAGCGATAGAGTAAAGCTGCAGTAGTGCATCGGAATCTGATAATGATCTCCCAGGAAACGCTCAAAGCAATCACAAAAATTGAGAGGATTTACTCTGCTTGTACTAAAGTTGCCATTCTGTCTTTTGCATTAAATCGCGACGCAATTTCTGTGTTTCATCGACAAAGTGATAGTCCAAGTGATGGAGTAAAGCTGCTGTAGTGCATCGGAATCTTATTCTGATCTCCCAGGTAACACTCTAAGCAAATCACAAAGAATGAGAAGATTTCCTCTTCTTGTACTTAAGACGGCATTGTGCCTTTTGTATTAAACACCGACGAAATTTCTGTGCTTCATCGACAATGAGAGGGTCCAAGGGATAGAGTGACGCTGCAGTAGTGCATCGCAATCATATACTGATCTCCCTGTAAACGCCCAAAACAAACCACAAACAATGAGATGATATACTCTTCTTGTACTGAAGTCGGTATTGTGCCCTTTGTATTAAATCCCGACGCAAATTCTGTGTTTCATCGTCAATCTGAAGATCCAAGGGATAGAGTAAAGCTGCAGTAGTGCATCGGAATCTAATACTGATCTCCCAGGAAACGCTCAAAACAAACCACAAACAATGAGAAGATTTACTCTTCTTCTACTTAAGCCGGCATTCTGCATTATGTATTAAATCCAGACGCAACTTCTGGGTCTCATCGTCAATGTGAAGGTACAAGGGAAGGAGTAAAGCTACAGTAGTGCATCGGAATCTAATACTGTTCTCGCAGGAAACGCTCAAAGGAAGCCACAAACAATGAGAAGATTAACTTTTCTTGTACTTAAGTAGGCATTGTGCCTTTTCATTAAATCCCGACGCAATTTCGTCGTTTCATCGTCAATGTGAAGGTCCAAGGGACAGAGTAAAGCTGTAGTAGTGCTTCGGAATCTATTACTGATCACCCAAGAAACGCTCAAAGCAAACCAGAAACAGTGAGAATATTTACTCTACTTGTACTTAATTCGGCATTGTGTCTTTTGTATTAAATTCCGACGCAATATCTGTGTTTCATCGTCAATGTGAAGATCCAAGGGATAGAGTAAAGCTGCAGTAATGCATCGGAATCTAACACTTATCTCCCAGGAAACGCTCGAAGCAACCACAAACAATGAGAAAATATAATTATCTTATACATAAGTCGGCATTTTGCCTTTTGTTTTAAATCCCGACGCAATATCTGTGTTTCATCGGCAATGTGAAGGTCCAAGGGATGGAGTAAAGCTGCTGTAGTGCATCTGAATCTAATACTGATCTCCCAGGAAACGCTCAAAGCTAACCACAAAAGAAACAACATTTACTCTTCTTGTACTTAAGTTGGCATTGTACCTTTTCTATTAAATCCCGACGCAATTTCTGTGTTTCATCGTCAATGTGAAGGTCCAAAGGATAGAGTAATGCTACAGTAGTGCATCGGAAACTAATACTCATCTCCCAGGAAACACTTAAAACAGACCACAAACAATGAGAAGATTTACTCTTCTTGTACTTAAGTCGGTATTGTGCCGTTTGTATTAAACCCCAACGCAATTTCTGAGTTTCATCGTCAGTGTGAAGGTTCGAGGGATAGAGTAAAGCTGCAGTAGTGCTTCAGAATCTAATACTGATCTCCCAGGAAACGCTCAAAGCAAGCCATAAACAGTGAGAAAATTTACTCTTCTTGTACTTAAGTCGGCATTCTGCCTTTTTGTATTAAATCCTGACGCAATTTCTGTGTTTCATCGTCAATGTGAAGGTACAAGGGATGGAGTAAAGCTACAGTAGTGCATCGGAATCTAATACTGATATAGCAGGAAACGCTCAAAGCAAACCACAAACAATGAGAAGATTAATACTTCTTGTACTTACGTCGGCATTGTGCCTTTTGCATTATATCCCGACGCAGTTTCTGTGTTTCATCGTCAATGTGAAGGTCCAGGGGATAGAGTAAAGCTGCAGTGGGGCATCGGAATCTATTACTGATCTCCCAGGAAACGCTCAAAGCAAACCACAAACAATGAGAAGATTTTCTCTTCTTGTACTTAAGTCGGCATTGTGCCTTTCGTATTAAATCCCGACGCAATTTCTGTGTTTCATCGTCAATGTGAAGGTCCAAGGGATAGAGTAAAGCTGCAGTAGTGCATCGCAATCTAATACTGATCTCCCAGGAAACGCTTAAAGTAAAGCACAAACAATTAGAAGATTCACTCTTTTTCTACTTAAATCGGCGTTGTGCCTTTTGTATAAAGACCGACGAATTATTTGTGCTTCATCGTCAATGTGATGGTCCAAGGGATAGAGTAAAGCTGCCGTAGTGCATCGGAATATAATACTGATCTCCCAGGGAACGCTCAAAGCAAACCACAAACAAAAAGAATATTTACCTTTCTTGTACTTAAGTCGACATTGTGCCTTTCGTATTAAATCCCGACGCAATTTCTGTGTTTTATCGTCACTGTGAAGGTCCAAGGGATAGAGCAAAGGTGCAATAGTGCATCGGAATCTAATACTGATCCCAGAGGAAACACTCAAAGCAAGCCACAAACAATGAGACGATTTACTCTTCTTGTACTTATGTTGGCATTGTGCTTTTGTAATTAATCCCGGCGCAATATCTGTGTTTCATCGTCAGTGTGAAGGTTCAAATGATAGAGTTAAGCTGCAGTAGTGTATCGAAATCTAATACTGATCTCCCAATAAAAGCTCAAAGCAAACCACAAACAATGAGAAGATATACTTTTCTTGTATTTGAGTGGGTATTGTGCCTTTTGTATTAAATCCCAAGGCAATATCTGTGTATCATCGTCATTGTGAAGTTCCCAGGGGAGAGAGTAAAGCTGCAGTAGTTCATCGGAATCTAATACTGATCTCCCAGGTAACGCTCAAAGCAAACCACAATCAATGAGAAGATATACTCTTCTTGTACTTAAGTCGGTATTGTGCCTTTTGTATTAAATCCCGTCGCAATTTCTGTGTTTCATCGTCAATGTGAAGGTCCAAGGGATAGCGTAAAGCTGCAGTATTGCATCGGAGTCTAAAACTGATCTACCAGGAAACGCTCAAAACAAACCTCAAACAATGAGAAGATTTACTCTTCTTTTACTTGAGTCGGCATTGCGCCTTTTTTGTTTTGAATCCAGACGCAAATTCTGTGTTACATCGTCAATCTGAAGATCCAAGGGATAGAGTAAAGCTGCAGTAGTGCATCGGAATCTAATACTGATCTATCAGGAAACGCTGAAAACAAACCACAAACAATGAGATGATTTACTCTTCTTCTACTTAAGCCGGCATTCTGCATTATGTATTAAATCCAGACACAACTTCTGTGTCTCATCGTCAATGTGAAGGTACAAGGGAAGGAGTAAAGCTACAGTAGTGCATCGGAATCTAATACTGTTCTCGCAGGAAACGCTCACAGGAAGCCACAAACAATGAGAAGATTAACTTTTCTTGTACTTAAGTAGGCATTGTTCCTTTTGCATTAAATCCCGACGCAATTTCGTCGTTTCATCGTCAATGTGAAGGTCCAAGGGATAGAGTAAAGCTGCAGTAGTGCATCGCAATCTAATACTGATCTCCCAGGAAACGCTTAAAGTAAAGCACAAACAATTAGAAGATTCACTCTTTTTCTACTTAAATCGGCGTTGTGCCTTTTGTATAAAGACCGACGAATTATTTGTGCTTCATCGTCAATGTGATGGTCCAAGGGATAGAGTAAAGCTGCCGTAGTGCATCGGAATATAATACTGATCTCCCAGGGAACGCTCAAAGCAAACCACAAACAAAAAGAATATTTACCTTTCTTGTACTTAAGTCGACATCGTGCCTTTCGTATTAAATCCCGACGCAATTTCTGTGTTTTATCGTCACTGTGAAGGTCCAAGGGATAGAGCAAAGGTGCAATAGTGCATCGGAATCTAATACTGATCCCAGAGGAAACACTCAAAGCAAACCACAAACAATGAGACGATTTACTCTTCTTGTACTTATGTTGGCATTGTGCTTTTGTAATTAATCCCGGCGCAATATCTGTGTTTCATCGTCAGTGTGAAGGTTCAAATGATAGAGTTAAGCTGCAGTAGTGTATCGAAATCTAATACTGATCTCCCAATAAAAGCTCAAAGCAAACCACAAACAATGAGAAGATATACTTTTCTTGTATTTGAGTGGGTATTGTGCCTTTTGTATTAAATCCCAAGGCAATATCTGTGTATCATCGTCATTGTGAAGTTCCCAGGGGAGAGAGTAAAGCTGCAGTAGTTCATCGGAATCTAATACTGATCTCCCAGGAAACGCTCAAAGCTAACCACAAACATTGAGAAGATGTACTCTTCTTGTACATAAGTTGGCATTGTGCCTTTTGTATTAAATCCCGAAGCAATTTCTGTGTTTCATCCTCAATGTGAAGGTCCAAGGGGTAGAGTAACACTGCAGTAGTGTATCGGAATCGAATGCTGATCTCCCAGGAAACGCACTAACAAACCACAAACAATGAGCAGATTTACTCTACTTGTACTTAAGTCCTCATTGTGCATCTTGTATAAAATCCCGACGCAATTTCTGTTGTTCGTCTTCAATGAGAAGGTCCAAGAGTTAGAGTAAAGCTGCGGTAGTGCATTGGAATCTAATACTGATCCCCAAGGAAACGCTCAAAGCAAACCACAAACTATGAGAAGATTTACTCTTCTTGTACTTAAGTTGGCATTGTGCTTTTTGGATTAAATCCCGACGCAATTTCTGTGTTTCATCGTCAATGTGAAACTCCAAGAGATAGAGTAAAGCTGCAGTTGTGCATCGGAATCTGATAATGATCTCTCAGGATTCGCTCAAAGCAAATCACAAAAATTTGGAGGATTTACTCTGCTTGTACTCAAGTTACCATTCTGTCTTTTGTATTAAATCGCGACGCAATTTCTGTGTTTCATCGACAATGTGATAGTCCAAGTGATAGAGCAAAGCTGCTGTAGTGCATCGGAATCTTATCCTGATCTCCCAGGTAACACTCTAAGCAAACCACAAAGAATGAGAAGATTTACTCTTTTTGTACTTGAGTCGGCATTGTGCATTTTGTATTAAATACCGACGAAATGTCTGTGCTTCATCGTCAATGAGAGGGTCCACGGGATAGAGTGACGCTGCAGTAGTGCATCGGAATCTAATACTGATCTCCCAGGAAACGCTCAAAGCACACCACGAACAGTGAGAGGATTTACTATTCTTGTACATAAGTCGGCATTGTGCGTTTTGTATTAAATCCCCACGCAATTTCTGTGTTTCATCGTCAATGTGAAGGTCCAAGGGATAGAGTAATGCTACAGTAGTGCATCGGAAACTAACACTCATCTCCCAGGAAACGCTTAAAACAGACAACAAACAATGAGAAGATTTACTCTTCTTGTACTTAAGTCGGTATTGTGCCGTTTGTATTAAATCCCAACGCAATTTCTGAGTTTTATCGTCAGTGTGAAGGTTCAAGCGATAGAGTAAAGCTGCAGTAGTGCTTCAGAATCTAATACTGATCTCACAGGAAACGCTCAAAGCAAACCACAAACAGTGAGAAAATTTACTCTTCTTGTACTTAAGTCGGCATTCTGCCTTTTTGTATTAAATCCTGACGCAATTTCTGTGTTTCATCGTCAATGTGAAGGTACAAGGGATGGAGTAAAGCTACAGTAGTGCATCGGAATCTAATACTGATATATCAGGAAACGCTCAAAGCAAGCCACAAACAATGAGAAGATTAATTCTTCTTGTACTTACGTCGGCATTGTGCCTTTTGCATTATATCCCGACGCAGTTTCTGTGTTTCATCGTCAATGTGAAGGTCCAGGGGATAGAGTAAAGCTGCAGTGGTGCATCGGAATCTATTACTGATCTCCCAGGAAACGCTCAAAGCACACCATGAACTATGAGTGGATTTACTATTCTTGTACATAAGTCGGCATTGTGCGTTTTGTATTAAATCCCGACGCAATCTCTATTTTTTTCATCGTCAATGTGAAGGTCCAAGGGATAGAGTAATGCTACAGTAGTGCATCGGAAGCTAATACTCATCTCCCAGGAAACGCTCAAAACAAACCACAATCAATGAGAAGATCTACTCTTTTTGTACTTAAGAGGGCATTGTGCATTTTGCATTAAATCCCGACGCAATTTCGTCGTTTCATCGTCAATGTGAAGGTCCAAGGGATAGAGTAAAGCTGCAGTATTGCTTCAGAATCTAATACTGATCTCCCAGGGAACGCTCAAAGCAAACTTCAAACAATGAGAATATTTACTCTACTTGTACTTAAGTCGGCATTGTGTCTTTTGTATAAAATTCCGACGCAATTTCTGTGTTTCGTCGTCAATGTGAAGTTCCAAGGGATAGAGTAAAGCTGCAGTAGTGCATCGGAATCTAATACCGATCTCCCAAATAACGCTCAAAGCAAACCACAAACAATGAGAAGATATACTTATCTTATACATAAGTCGGCATTTTGCCATTTGTTTTAAATCCCGACGCAATTTCTGTGTCTCATCGGCAATGTGAAGGTCCAAGGGATGGCGTAAAGCTGCAGTATTGCATCGGAGTCTAATACTGATCTACCAGGAAACGCTCAAAACAAACCTCAATCAATGAGAACATTTACTCTTCTTTTACTTGAGTCGGCATTGTGCCCTTTTTGTATTGAATCCCGACGCAAATTCTGTGTTTCATCGTCAATCTGAAGATCCAAGGGATAGAGTAAATCTGCAGTAGTGCATCGGAATCTAATACTGATCTCCCAGGAAACGCTCAAAGCAAGCCACAAACAATGAGAAGATTTACTTTTCTTGTACTTAAGTAGCCATTGTGCCTTTTGCATTAAATCCCGACGCAATTTCGTCGTTTCATCGTCAATGTGAAGGTCCTAGGGATAGAGTAAAGCTGTAGTAGTGCATCGGAATCTATGACTGATCACCAAGGAAACGCTCAAACCAATCCACAAACAATGAGAATATTTACTCTACTTGTACTTAAGTTGGCATTGTGTCTTTTATACTAAATCCCGACACAATTTCTGTGTTTCATCGGCAATGTGAAGGCCCAAGGGAAGGAGTAAAGCATCGGAATCTAACACTGATCACCCAGGAAACGCTCAAAGCTAACCACAAAAGAAACAACATTTACTCTTCTTGTACTTAAGTCGACACTGTGTACTTTGTATTAAATCCCGACGCAATGTCTGTGTTTCATCGTCAATGTGTAGGTCCAAGGGAAAGGGTTTAGCTGCATTAGTGCATCGGAATCTAATACTGATCCCACAGGAAACGCTCAAAGCAAACCACAAACATTGAGAAGATGTACTCTTCTTGTACTTAAGTCGGCATTGTGCCTTTTGTAATTAATCACGACGCAATATCCGTGTTTCAACGTCAATGTGAAGGTCCAAGGGATAGAGTAACACTGCAGTAGTGTATCGGAATCGAATGCTGATCTCCGAGGAAACGCACAAAGCAAACCATAAACAATGAGAAGATTTACTCTACTTGTAAATAAGTCGGCATTGTGCCTCTTGTATAAAATCCCGTCGCAATTTCTGTGGTTCATCTTCAATGAGAAGGTCCAAGGGTTAGAGTAAAGCTGCGGTAGTGAATTGGAATCTAATCCTGATCTCCGAGGAAACGCTCAAAGCAAACCACAAACTATGAGAAGATTTACTCTTCTTGTACTTAAGTTGGCATTGTGCCTTATGTATTAAATCCCGACGCAATTTCAGTGCTTCATCGTCAACCTGAAGGTCCAAGGGATAGATTAAGGCTGCAGTAGTGCATCGGAATCTAATACTGATCTCCCAGGAGACGCTCAAAGCAAACCACAAACAATGCGAAGATTTAGTCTTCTTCTACTTAAGTCGGCATTCTGCCTTATGTATTAAATCCCGACGCAATTTCTGTGTCTCATCGTCAATGTGAAGGTACAAGGGATGCAGTAAAGCTACAGTAGTGCATCGTAATCTAATACTGTTCTCGCAGGAAACGCTCAAAGCAAGACACAAACAATGAGAAGATTTACTTTTCTTGTACTTATATAGGCATTGTGCCTCTTGCATTAAATCCCGACGCAATTTCGTCGTTTCATCGTCAGTGTGAAGGTCCAAGGGATAGAGTAAAGCTGTAGTAGTGCATCGGAATCTATGACTGATCACCCAGGAAACGCTCAAAGCAAACCACAACAATGAGAATATTTACTCTACTTGTACTTCAGTTGGCATTGTGCTTTTGTAATTAATCCCGACGCAATATCTGTGTTTCATCGTCAATGTGAAAGTCCAAATGATAGAGTAAAGCTGCAGTAGTGTATCGGAAGCCAATACTGATCTCCCAGGAAACGCTCAAAGCAAACCACAAACAAAGAGAAGATTACTCTTTTTTACTTAAGTCGGCATTCTGCCTTTTGTATTGAATCCCAGGTCAATTTCTGTGTATCATCGTCAATGTGAAGTTCAAGGGATAGAGTAAAGTTGCAGTAGTTCACCGGAATCTATTACTAATCACACATGCAACGCTCAAAGCAAAACACAAACAATGAGAAGATATACTCTTCTTGTACTTAAGTCGGTATTGTGCCTTTTGTATTAAATCCCGACGCAATTTCTGTGTTTCATCGTCAATGTGAAGGTCCAAGGGATAGAGTAAAGTTGCAGTATTGCATCGGAGTCTAATACTGATCTACCAGGAAACGCTGAAAGCTAACCTCAAACAATGGGAAGATTTACTCTTCTTTTACTTGGATCGGCATTGTGCCTTTTGTTTTGAATCCCGACGCAATTTCTGTGTTTCATCGTCAAACTGAAGATCCAAGGTATACAGTAATGCTGCAGTAGTGCATCGGAATCTAATACTGATCTCCCAGGGAATGCACTAAGCAAACCACATACAATGAGAAGATTTACTCTTCTTGTACTTAAGTCGGCGTTGTTCCTTCTGTATTAATTCCCGACGCAATTTCTGTGTTTCAATGGAAGACGTGAATGTATAAGGGATACGGTACACCTGATGTGGTGCATCGGAATCTAATACTGATCTCCCTGGAAACGCTCAAAGCACACCATGAACTATGAGTGGATTTACTATTCTTGTACATAAGTCGGCATTGTGCGTTTTGTATTAAATCCCGACGCAATCTCTATTTTTTTCATCGTCAATGTGAAGGTCCAAGGGATAGAGTAATGCTACAGTAGTGCATCGGAAGCTAATACTCATCTCCCAGGAAACGCTCAAAACAAACCACAATCAATGAGAAGATCTACTCTTTTTGTACTTAAGCGGGCATTGTGCATTTTGCATTAAATCCCGACGCAATTTCGTCGTTTCATCGTCAATGTGAAGGTCCAAGGGATAGAGTAAAGCTGCAGTATTGCTTCAGAATCTAATACTGATCTCCCAGGGAACGCTCAAAGCAAACTTCAAACAATGAGAATATTTACTCTACTTGTACTTAAGTCGGCATTGTGTCTTTTGTATAAAATTCCGACGCAATTTCTGTGTTTCGTCGTCAATGTGAAGTTCCAAGGGATAGAGTAAAGCTGCAGTAGTGCATCGGAATCTAATACCGATCTCCCAAATAACGCTCAAAGCAAACCACAAACAATGAGAAGATATACTTATCTTATACATAAGTCGGCATTTTGCCATTTGTTTTAAATCCCGACGCAATTTCTGTGTCTCATCGGCAATGTGAAGGTCCAAGGGATGGCGTAAAGCTGCAGTATTGCATCGGAGTCTAATACTGATCTACCAGGAAACGCTCAAAACAAACCTCAATCAATGAGAACATTTACTCTTCTTTTACTTGAGTCGGCATTGTGCCCTTTTTGTATTGAATCCCGACGCAAATTCTGTGTTTCATCGTCAATCTGAAGATCCAAGGGATAGAGTAAATCTGCAGTAGTGCATCGGAATCTAATACTGATCTCCCAGGAAACGCTCAAAGCAAGCCACAAACAATGAGAAGATTTACTTTTCTTGTACTTAAGTAGGCATTGTGCCTTTTGCATTAAATCCCGACGCAATTTCGTCGTTTCATCGTCAATGTGAAGGTCCTAGGGATAGAGTAAAGCTGTAGTAGTGCATCGGAATCTATGACTGATCACCAAGGAAACGCTCAAACCAATCCACAAACAATGAGAATATTTACTCTACTTGTACTTAAGTTGGCATTGTGTCTTTTATACTAAATCCCGACACAATTTCTGTGTTTCATCGGCAATGTGAAGGCCCAAGGGAAGGAGTAAAGCATCGGAATCTAACACTGATCACCCAGGAAACGCTCAAAGCTAACCACAAAAGAAACAACATTTACTCTTCTTGTACTTAAGTCGACACTGTGTACTTTGTATTAAATCCCGACGCAATGTCTGTGTTTCATCGTCAATGTGTAGGTCCAAGGGAAAGGGTTTAGCTGCATTAGTGCATCGGAATCTAATACTGATCCCACAGGAAACGCTCAAAGCAAACCACAAACATTGAGAAGATGTACTCTTCTTGTACTTAAGTCGGCATTGTGCCTTTTGTAATTAATCACGACGCAATATCCGTGTTTCAACGTCAATGTGAAGGTCCAAGGGATAGAGTAACACTGCAGTAGTGTATCGGAATCGAATGCTGATCTCCGAGGAAACGCACAAAGCAAACCATAAACAATGAGAAGATTTACTCTACTTGTAAATAAGTCGGCATTGTGCCTCTTGTATAAAATCCCGTCGCAATTTCTGTGGTTCATCTTCAATGAGAAGGTCCAAGGGTTAGAGTAAAGCTGCGGTAGTGAATTGGAATCTAATCCTGATCTCCGAGGAAACGCTCAAAGCAAACCACAAACTATGAGAAGATTTACTCTTCTTGTACTTAAGTTGGCATTGTGCCTTATGTATTAAATCCCGACGCAATTTCAGTGCTTCATCGTCAACCTGAAGGTCCAAGGGATAGATTAAGGCTGCAGTAGTGCATCGGAATCTAATACTGATCTAACAGGAGACGCTCAAAGCAAACCACAAACAATGCGAAGATTTAGTCTTCTTCTACTTAAGTCGGCATTCTGCCTTATGTATTAAATCCCGACGCAATTTCTGTGTCTCATCGTCAATGTGAAGGTACAAGGGATGCAGTAAAGCTACAGTAGTGCATCGTAATCTAATACTGTTCTCGCAGGAAACGCTCAAAGCAAGACACAAACAATGAGAAGATTTACTTTTCTTGTACTTATATAGGCATTGTGCCTCTTGCATTAAATCCCGACGCAATTTCGTCGTTTCATCGTCAGTGTGAAGGTCCAAGGGATAGAGTAAAGCTGTAGTAGTGCATCGGAATCTATGACTGATCACCCAGGAAACGCTCAAAGCAAACCACAACAATGAGAATATTTATTCTACTTGTACTTCAGTTGGCATTGTGCTTTTGTAATTAATCCCGACGCAATATCTGTGTTTCATCGTCAATGTGAAAGTCCAAATGATAGAGTAAAGCTGCAGTAGTGTATCGGAAGCCAATACTGATCTCCCAGGAAACGCTCAAAGCAAACCACAAACAAAGAGAAGATTACTCTTTTTTACTTAAGTCGGCATTCTGCCTTTTGTATTGAATCCCAGGTCAATTTCTGTGTATCATCGTCAATGTGAAGTTCAAGGGATAGAGTAAAGTTGCAGTAGTTCACCGGAATCTATTACTAATCACACATGCAACGCTCAAAGCAAAACACAAACAATGAGAAGGTATACTCTTCTTGTACTTAAGTCGGTATTGTGCCTTTTGTATTAAATCCCGACGCAATTTCTGTGTTTCATCGTCAATGTGAAGGTCCAAGGGATAGAGTAAAGTTGCAGTATTGCATCGGAGTCTAATACTGATCTACCAGGAAACGCTGAAAGCTAACCTCAAACAATGGGAAGATTTACTCTTCTTTTACTTGGATCGGCATTGTGCCTTTTGTTTTGAATCCCGACGCAATTTCTGTGTTTCATCGTCAAACTGAAGATCCAAGGTATACAGTAATGCTGCAGTAGTGCATCGGAATCTAATACTGATCTCCCAGGGAATGCACTAAGCAAACCACATACAATGAGAAGATTTACTCTTCTTGTACTTAAGTCGGCGTTGTTCCTTCTGTATTAATTCCCGACGCAATTTCTGTGTTTCAATGGAAGACGTGAATGTATAAGGGATACGGTACACCTGATGTGGTGCATCGGAATCTAATACTGATCTCCCTGGAAACGCTCAAAGCAAACCACAAACAATGATAAGATTTACTCTTTTTGTTCTTATGTCAGCATTGTGCCTTTTGTATTAAATCGACGAAATATCTGTGCTTCATCGACCATGTGAAGGTCCAAGGGATAGAGTAAACCTGAAGTAGTGCATCGGAACATAGTACTGATCTCCCATGAAACGCTCAAAGCAAACCACAAACAAAAAGAATATTTATTTTTCTTGTACTTAAGTCGACATTGTGCCTTTTGTATTAAACCCCGATGCTATTTCTGTGTTTCATCGTCACTGTGAAGCTCCAAGGGATAGAGTAAAGCCGCATAGTGCATCGGAATCTATTACTGATCCCAGAGGAGACGCTCAAAGCAAACCACAAACAATGAGAAGATTTACTCTTCTTGTACTTAAGTCGGTATTGTGCCCTTTGTATTAAATCCCAACGCAATTTCTGAGTTTCATCGTCAGTGTGAAGGTTCAAGGGATAGAGTAAAGCTGCAGTAGTGCATCGGAATCTAATACTGATCTCCCAGAAAACGCTCAAAGCATACCACAAACAATGATAATATTTACTCTTTTTGTACTTAGGTCGGCATTGTGCCTTTTGCACTAAATCCCGAAGCAATTTCTGTGTTTCATCGTCAATGTGAATAGATAGAGTAAAGCTGCAGTAGTGCGTCGGAAGCTAATACTTATCTCCCAGGAAACGCAAAAAGCCAACCACATACAATGAGAAGATTTACTCCTCTTGTCCTTAGGTCGGCGTTGTGCCATTTGTATTAAATCCCGTCGCAATTTCTGTGCTTCATCGTCAATATGAAGGTCCAAAGGATAGAGAAAAAGTTGCAGTAGTGCATCGGAATCTAATTCTGATCTCCCAAGAAACGCTCAAAGCAAACCACAGACAATGAGAAGATTTACTCTTCTTGTACTTTTGTCAGCATTGTGCCTTTTCACTAAATCCCGAAGCAATTTCTGTGTTTCATCGTCAATGTGAAGGTCCAAGAGATAGAGTAAAGCTGCTGTAGTGCGTCGGAATCTAATACTGATCTCCCAGGAAACGCTCAAAGCAAAACAAAAACAATAAAAAGATTTACACCTCTTGTACTTAACACGGCATTGTGCCTTTTGTATTAAATCCAGACACAATTTCTGTGGTTAATTGTCAATGTGTAGGTCCAAGGGATACATTTAATCTGCAGTAGTGCATCGGAATCTACTACTGATCTCCCAGGAAACGCTCAGAGCAAACCACAAACAATGAGAAGATTTAGTCTTCTTGTACTTAAGTAAGCATTGAGCCATTTGTATTAAATCCCGACGCAGGTTTTGTGTTTCATCGTAAATGCGAAGGACCAAGGGATAGAGTAAAGCAGCAGTAGTGCATCGGAATCTAATACTGATCTCCCAGGAAACGCTCAAAGCAAAACTCAAACAATGAAGAGATTTACTCTTCTTGTACTTAAGTCGCCATTGTGCCTTTTGTATTTAATCCCGACGCAATTTCTGTGTTTCATCGTCAATGTGAAGGTCCAAGGGATACATTAAATCTGCAGTAATGCATCGGAATCTAATACTGATCTCCCAGGAAACGCCCAAAGCAAACCACAAACAATGAGTAGATTTACTCTTCTTGTACTTAAGTCGGCATTGTGCCTTTTCTATTTAATCCTGACGTAATTTCTGTGTTTCATCGTCAATGTGAAGGTCCAAGGGATAGAATAAAGCTGCAGTAGTGCATCGAAATCTAATACTTATCTCCCAGGAAATGCTCAAAGCAAACCACAAACAATGAGAAGATTGACTCTTCTTGTACTTCAGTCGGCATTGTGCCTTTTGTATTAAATCCCGACGCTATTTCTGTGTTTCATCGTCAATGTGAAGGTCCAAGGGATAAGGTAAAGCTGCAGTAGTGCATTGGAATCTAATTCTGATTTCCCAGGAAACGCTCAAAGCGAACCACAAACGATGAGAAGATTTACTCATCTTGTACTTTAGTCGGCACTGTGCCTTTTGTATTAAATCCCGACGCATTTTCTGTGTTTTATCGACAATGTGAAGGTCAAAGGGATGGAGTAAAGCTGCAGTAGTGCATCGGAATCTAATTCTGATCTCCCAGGAAACGCTCAAAGCAAACCACAAGCATTGTGAACAATTACTCTTCTTGTACTTAAGTCGGCATAGTGCCTCTTGTGTTAAATCACAACGCAATTTCTGCTTTTCATCGTCAATGTGAATGTCCAAGGGATAGAATAAAGCTGCAGTAGTGCATCGGAAACTAATACTGATCTCCCAGGAAACGCTCAAAGCAAACCACAAACAATCAGAAGATTTACTCTTCTTGTACTTCAGTCGGCATTGTGCCTTTTGTATTAAATCCCGATGCAATTTCTGTGTTTCATCGTCAATGTGAAGGTCCAAGGGATAGAGTAAAGCTGCAGTAGAGCGTCGGAATCTAATACTTATCTTCCAGGAAACGCTCAAAGCAAACCACAAACAATGAGAAGATTTACTCTCTTGTACTTAAGTGAGCATTGTGCCTTTTGTATTAAATCCCGACGCAATTTCTGTGTTTCATCGTCAATGTGAAGGTCCAAGGGATAGAGTAAAGCTGCAGTATACAATCTCCCCACGGAAAATTACCCTCTATTATGCAATAATTAATAATTATCAATCAAATCATCCACATTCATTCACTTTTGGAAAGTATCTGATCGGATTTTCTAGTAATATATGCGCCGACAGCTCGTCGACGCCAAGGTATTTTTCTAGTACGTTAATTCTTTGGAGGAACAGAGATACATATATGTATTCTCCATGGTTGTTAGGGACGGATAACTAGGACAGCTTCGGAAATATCTGTTGGAAGATTGTCGGGTTGCTCAAAGAGACATATTTGCTCTTGTTCTCGCTAAAGCGAGCTATTAACGTTTGTGGCACTAGCGGGTTATTTGAAGAGAGAGAAAAACTGTAAACGCAAATTAAGTAAGACTTGGAATCTACAGAAAACGGAACATGTAATGGAGATGGATTGATTGTACAATTTTCCTCAGAAATAAGGTTTGTGACCCTTTTATTCTAGAGTGAATGACGAATGAGTTCTCTGTCTGAATCATTGATGATTATCTTGGCCCTGTAATTGGTGGGGAAGTTTCAGCTGTGACGAAGGGAGCCTGCTAATGATGTAGTAAGAAGTGCTGTAGAACCGATTGCTACATATAGCGCAAGAGAACGCCCTGTAGACACGGCTGCAGATGAAACGGCAAGTACACAAAATGGGTTAGATACGTTGGTCATTATCATGAGACAGATGCAGATGATAACCGAGAGCATGAATAATATGAATACAAAATTAGCCACAGTTACTGAGTACAGGAAAATCTGAAAACCGACATTAACGCTAAATTAGCCTCAGTTACTGAAGGGCAAAATGATTTGAACGCGAAATTAGCCTCAGTTACGGAGGGGCAGGAAAATTTGATTACTGAGATTAAGCAGCAGTTACTAGACAGTTTTACCGAATTAGAGCAGCGGATAGAGGCGAAGACAAAGGAACTTACAGATCAGGCCGAAGAGACAGAACGAAAATTAACTGCACAAGTAGATGCAATTTCTGTGTTTCATCGTCAATGTGAAAGTCCAAGGGATTGAGTAAAGCTTCAGTAGTGCATCGGAATCTAATAATGATCCAACATGAAACGCTAAAAGCAAACCACAAACTATGAGAACATATATTTCTCTTGTACTTAATTCGGCATTGTGCCTTTTGTATTAAATCCCGACGAAATATCTGTGTCTCATCGTCAATGTGAAGGTCCAAGGGATAGAGTAAAGCTGCAGTAGTGCATCGGAATCTAATACTGATCTCCCAGGAAACGCTCCAAGCAAACCACAAACAATGAGAAGATTTTCTCTTTTTGTACTTAAGATGGCATTGTGCATTTTGCATTAAATCCCGACGCAATTTCTGTGTTTCATCGTCAATGTGAAGGATCATGGGATAGAGTAAAGCTGCAGTAGTGCATCGGAAACTAATACCAATCTCTCAGGAAACGCTCAAAGCAAACCACAAACAATGAGAACATTTACTCTTCTTGTAGATAAATCGGCATTGTGCCTATTGTATTATATCCCGACGCAATTTCTGTGTTTCATCGTCAATGTGAAGGTCCAAGGAATAGAGTAAATCTGCAGTAGTGCATCGGAATCTAATACTGTTCTCACAGGAAACACTCAAAGCAAACCAAAAAAAAAGAGAAGATTTACTCTACTTGTACTTGAGTCGGCATTTTGCCTTATGTATTAAATCCCGACGAAATTTATGTGTTTCATCGTCAATGTGAAGTTCTAAGGGATAGAGTATTGCTGCAGTAGTGCATCAGAATCTAATATTGATCTCCCATTAAACGCTCAAAGCAAACCACGAACACTGAGAAGATTTACTCTTCTTGTACTTAAGTCAGCATTGTGCTTTTTGTATTAAATCCCGACGCTATTTCTGTGTTTCATCGTCAATGTGAAGGTCCCAGAGATAGAGTAAAGCTGCAGTAGTGCATCGGAATATAATACTGATCTCCCAGGAAACGCTCAAAACAAATCACAAACAATGAGAAGATTTACTCTTCTTGTTCTTAAGCCGGCATTGTGCCCTTTGTATTAAATCCCGATAGAGTTTCGTTGTGTTTCATCGTCAATGTGTAGGACCAAGGGATTGAGTAAAGATTCAGTAGTGCATCGGAATCTAATTCTGTTCCTCTAGATAGCGCTCGAACCAAACCACAAACATTCAGAAGATATACCCCTCTTGTACTTAAGTCGGCATTGTGCCTTTTGTATTAAATCCCGACGCAATATCTGTGTTTCATCGTCAATGTGAAGGTCCAACGGATAGAGTAATGCTGCAGAAGTGGATCGGAATCTAATACTGATCACCTAGGAAATGCTCAAAGCAAACCACAAACAATGAGAAGATTTACTCTTCTTGTACTTAAGCCGGCATTGTGCCTTTTGTATAAACTCCCGATGCAATTTCTGTGTTTCATCGTCAGTGTGAAAGTCCAAGGGATTGAGTAAAACTTCAGTAGTGCATCGGGATCTAATACTGATCCCCCAGGAAACGCTACAACCAAACCACAAACAATGAGTAGATATATTTCTCTTGTACTTAATTCGGCAGTGCGCATTTTATATTAAATCCCGACGCAATATCTGTGTTTCATCGACAATGTGAAGGTCCAAGTGATAGAGTAAAGCTGCACTAGTGCATCGCAGTCTAATACTGATCTCCCAGGAAACGCACAAAGCAAACCACAAACAATTAGAACATTTTCTCTTCTTGTACTTAAGACGCCATTGTGCCCTTTGCATTAAATCCCGACGCGATTTCTGTGTTTCATTGTCAATGTGAAGGTCCAAGGGATAGAGTAAAACTGCAGTAGTGAATCGGAATGTAATACTGATCTCTCAGGAAACGCTCAAAGAAAAGCACACACAATGAGAAGATTTACTCTTCTTGTACATAAGTCGGCATTTTGCCTTTTGTATTATATCCCGACGCAATTTCTGTGTTTCATCGTCAATGTGAAGGTCCAAGGGATAGAGCAAATCTGCAGTTGTGCATAGGAATCTAATAGTGATCTCACAGGAAATACTCAAAGCAATCCATTAACAACGAGAAGATTTACTCTTCCTGTAATTAAGTCGGCATTTTGCCCTTTGTATTAAATCCCGACGAGATTTCTGTGTTCCATAGTCAATGTGAAGTTGTAAGGGATAGAGTAAAGCTGCATTAGTGCTTCGGTAAGTAATACAGAACTACCAGGATACGCTCAAAGCAAACCACGAACAATGAGAAGATTTACTCCTCTTGTACTTATGTCGGCATTGTGCAGTTTGTATTAAATCCCGACGCAATTTCTGTGTTTCATCGTCAATGTCAATGTCCAAGAGATAGAGTAAAGCTGCAGATGTACATCGGAATGTAATTGTGATCTCCCTCAAATGGCTCAAAGCAAACCACAAACAATGAGAAGATTTACTCTTCTTGTCCCTAAGACGGCATTGCGCCTTTAGTATTAAATCCCGACGCAATTTCTATTTTTCATCGTCAATGTGAAGGTGCAATAGATAGAGTAAAGCAGCAGTTGTGCATCGGAATTTAACACTTATCTCCCAGGAAACGATGAAACCAAACCTCAAACAATGAGAAGATTTACTCTTCTTGTCCCTAAGACGGCATTACGCCTTTTGTATTAAATCCCGACGGAATTAATTTGTTTCATCGTCAATGTGAAGGTCCAAGGGATAGAGTAAAGCTGCAGTAGTGCATCGGAATCCAATATTGATCTCCCAGGAAACGCTCAAAGCAAACCAGAATAATTGAGAGGATTTAATCTTCTTGTACTTATGTCTCCATTTTGCCTTTTGTATTAAATACCGACGCAATTGGTGTGATTCGTCGTCAATGTGAGGGTCCAAGCGATAGAGTAAAGCTCCAGTAGTGCATCGGAATCTAATACTGATCTCCCAGGAAACGCTCAAAGCAAACCACAAACAATGACAAGATTTACTGTTCTTGTACGTAAGTCGACATTGTGCCTTTAGTATTAAATCCCGACGCAATTAATTTGTTTCATCGTCAATGTGAAGGTCCAAGGGATAGAGTAAATCTGCAGTGGTGCATCGGAACCTATAACTGATCTCCCAGGCAACGCTCAAAGCAAACCACAAACAATGAGAATGTTTACTCTTCTTGTACTTAAGTCGGCATTGTGCCGCTTGTATTAAATCCCCACGTAATTTCTGTGTTTCATCGTCAAAGTGAAGGTCCAAGGGATAGAGTAAATCAGCTGTAGTGCATCGGATCTAATGCTGATCTCCAGGAAACGCTCAAAGCAAACCACAAACAATGATAAGATTTACTCTTCTTGTACTTAAGTCGACATTGTGCCTTTTGTATTAAATCCCGACGTAATTTCTGTGTTTCATCGTCAATGTGAAGGTCCAAGCGATATAAATAAAGCTGCAGTAGTGCATTGGAACACTGATTTCACAGGTGACGCTCAAAGCAAACCACAAACAATGAGAAGGTTTACTGTTCTTGTACTTTGCAATTAATACAAAAGGCACAAAGCCGACGTAAGCACAAGAAGGGTGAATCTTCTCACTGTATTAGTTTGATTGCAGCATTTCCTGTGAGATCAGTATTAGATTCCGATGCGGTACTGCAGCTTTACTTTATTCCTTGGACAGAAATTGCGTCGGTATTTAATACAAAATGCTCAATGCCGACTTAACTACAAGAAGAATAATTCTTCTCATTGTTTGTGGTTTGCTTTGAGCGTTTCCTGGGAGATCAGTAATAGGTTCCGATGCACCACTGCAGGCATTGTGCGTTTTGTATTAAATCCCGACGCAATTTCTGTGTTTCAGCGTCAATGTGAAGGTCGAAGGCATAGAGTAAAGCTGCAGTAGTGCATCGGAATCTAATACTGATCTCCTGGGAACCGCGCAAAGCAAACCACAAACAATGAGCCGATTTACTCCTATTGTACTGCAGTCGGCAATGTGCATGTTTTATTAAATCCCGACGCAATTAATTTGTTTCATCGTCAATGTGACGGGCCAAGGGAAAGAGTAAAGCTGCATTAGTGCATCGGAATCTAATACTGATCTCCCAGGAAACGCTCAAAGCAAACCACAAACAATGAGAAGGTTTACTCTTCTTGTACTTAAGTCGGCATTGTGCCATTTGTATTAAATCCCGACACAATATCTGTGTTTCATCGTCAATGCGAAGGTCAAAAGGATAGGTTAAAGATGCAGTAGTGCATCGGAATCTGATATTTAACTCCCGGGAAACGATCAAACCAAACCACAAACAAAGAGAAGATTTACTGTTCTTGTACTTATGTCGGCATTGTGCCTTTTGTATTAATTCCCGACACAATGTCTGTGTTACATCGTCAATGTGAGGGTCCAAGGGATAGAGTAAAGCAGCAGTAGTGCATCGGAATCTAATACCAACCTCACAGGAAATGCTGCAATCAAACCACAAACAGAGAGAAGATTCACTTTTTTGGTACTTAAGTCAGCATTGTGCCTTTTGTATTATTCCCGACGCAATTAATTTGTTTCATCGTCAATGTGAAGGTCCTTGGGATGGCGTGAAGCTGCAGGAGTGCATCGGAATCTAATACTGATCTCCCAGGAAACGCTCAAAGCAAACCACAAACAATGAAAAGATTTACTCTTCTAGTACTTAAGATGGCATTGTGCCTTTTGTATTAAATCCCGACGCAAATTCTGCGTTTCAATGTCAATCTGAAGGTCCCAGAGATAGAGTAAAGCTGCAGTAGTGCATCGGAATATAATACTGATCTCCCAGGAAACGCTCAAAACAAATCACAAACAATGAGAAGATTTACTCTTCTTGTTCTTAAGCCGGCATTGTGCCCTTTGTATTAAATCCCGATAGAGTTTCGTTGTGTTTCATCGTCAATGTGTAGGACCAAGGGATTGAGTAAAGATTCAGTAGTGCATCGGAATCTAATTCTGTTCCTCTAGATAGCGCTCGAACCAAACCACAAACATTCAGAAGATATACCCCTCTTGTACTTAAGTCGGCATTGTGCCTTTTGTATTAAATCCCGACGCAATATCTGTGTTTCATCGTCAATGTGAAGGTCCAACGGATAGAGTAATGCTGCAGAAGTGGATCGGAATCTAATACTGATCACCTAGGAAATGCTCAAAGCAAACCACAAACAATGAGAAGATTTACTCTTCTTGTACTTAAGCCGGCATTGTGCCTTTTGTATAAACTCCCGATGCAATTTCTGTGTTTCATCGTCAGTGTGAAAGTCCAAGGGATTGAGTAAAACTTCAGTAGTGCATCGGGATCTAATACTGATCCCCCAGGAAACGCTACAACCAAACCACAAACAATGAGTAGATATATTTCTCTTGTACTTAATTCGGCAGTGCGCATTTTATATTAAATCCCGACGCAATATCTGTGTTTCATCGACAATGTGAAGGTCCAAGTGATAGAGTAAAGCTGCACTAGTGCATCGCAGTCTAATACTGATCTCCCAGGAAACGCACAAAGCAAACCACAAACAATTAGAACATTTTCTCTTCTTGTACTTAAGACGCCATTGTGCCCTTTGCATTAAATCCCGACGCGATTTCTGTGTTTCATTGTCAATGTGAAGGTCCAAGGGATAGAGTAAAACTGCAGTAGTGAATCGGAATGTAATACTGATCTCTCAGGAAACGCTCAAAGAAAAGCACACACAATGAGAAGATTTACTCTTCTTGTACATAAGTCGGCATTTTGCCTTTTGTATTATATCCCGACGCAATTTCTGTGTTTCATCGTCAATGTGAAGGTCCAAGGGATAGAGCAAATCTGCAGTTGTGCATAGGAATCTAATAGTGATCTCACAGGAAATACTCAAAGCAATCCATTAACAACGAGAAGATTTACTCTTCCTGTAATTAAGTCGGCATTTTGCCCTTTGTATTAAATCCCGACGAGATTTCTGTGTTCCATAGTCAATGTGAAGTTGTAAGGGATAGAGTAAAGCTGCATTAGTGCTTCGGTAAGTAATACAGAACTACCAGGATACGCTCAAAGCAAACCACGAACAATGAGAAGATTTACTCCTCTTGTACTTATGTCGGCATTGTGCAGTTTGTATTAAATCCCGACGCAATTTCTGTGTTTCATCGTCAATGTCAATGTCCAAGAGATAGAGTAAAGCTGCAGATGTACATCGGAATGTAATTGTGATCTCCCTCAAATGGCTCAAAGCAAACCACAAACAATGAGAAGATTTACTCTTCTTGTCCCTAAGACGGCATTGCGCCTTTAGTATTAAATCCCGACGCAATTTCTATTTTTCATCGTCAATGTGAAGGTGCAATAGATAGAGTAAAGCAGCAGTTGTGCATCGGAATTTAACACTTATCTCCCAGGAAACGATGAAACCAAACCTCAAACAATGAGAAGATTTACTCTTCTTGTCCCTAAGACGGCATTACGCCTTTTGTATTAAATCCCGACGGAATTAATTTGTTTCATCGTCAATGTGAAGGTCCAAGGGATAGAGTAAAGCTGCAGTAGTGCATCGGAATCCAATATTGATCTCCCAGGAAACGCTCAAAGCAAACCAGAATAATTGAGAGGATTTAATCTTCTTGTACTTATGTCTCCATTTTGCCTTTTGTATTAAATACCGACGCAATTGGTGTGATTCGTCGTCAATGTGAGGGTCCAAGCGATAGAGTAAAGCTCCAGTAGTGCATCGGAATCTAATACTGATCTCCCAGGAAACGCTCAAAGCAAACCACAAACAATGACAAGATTTACTGTTCTTGTACGTAAGTCGACATTGTGCCTTTAGTATTAAATCCCGACGCAATTAATTTGTTTCATCGTCAATGTGAAGGTCCAAGGGATAGAGTAAATCTGCAGTGGTGCATCGGAACCTATAACTGATCTCCCAGGCAACGCTCAAAGCAAACCACAAACAATGAGAATGTTTACTCTTCTTGTACTTAAGTCGGCATTGTGCCGCTTGTATTAAATCCCCACGTAATTTCTGTGTTTCATCGTCAAAGTGAAGGTCCAAGGGATAGAGTAAATCAGCTGTAGTGCATCGGATCTAATGCTGATCTCCAGGAAACGCTCAAAGCAAACCACAAACAATGATAAGATTTACTCTTCTTGTACTTAAGTCGACATTGTGCCTTTTGTATTAAATCCCGACGTAATTT
Source organism: Schistocerca piceifrons (assembly GCF_021461385.2). Lineage (NCBI taxonomy): Eukaryota > Metazoa > Arthropoda > Insecta > Orthoptera > Acrididae > Schistocerca > Schistocerca piceifrons. The sequence continues at coordinate 1,125,706,697 of NC_060139.1, forward strand.
CTGTGTTTCATCGTCAATGTGAAGGTCCAAGCGATATAAATAAAGCTGCAGTAGTGCATTGGAACACTGATTTCACAGGTGACGCTCAAAGCAAACCACAAACAATGAGAAGGTTTACTGTTCTTGTACTTTACAATTAATACAAAAGGCACAAAGCCGACGTAAGCACAAGAAGGGTGAATCTTCTCACTGTATTAGTTTGATTGCAGCATTTCCTGTGAGATCAGTATTAGATTCCGATGCGGTACTGCAGCTTTACTTTATTCCTTGGACAGAAATTGCGTCGGTATTTAATACAAAATGCTCAATGCCGACTTAACTACAAGAAGAATAATTCTTCTCATTGTTTGTGGTTTGCTTTGAGCGTTTCCTGGGAGATCAGTAATAGGTTCCGATGCACCACTGCAGGCATTGTGCGTTTTGTATTAAATCCCGACGCAATTTCTGTGTTTCAGCGTCAATGTGAAGGTCGAAGGCATAGAGTAAAGCTGCAGTAGTGCATCGGAATCTAATACTGATCTCCCGGGAACCGCGCAAAGCAAACCACAAACAATGAGCCGATTTACTCCTATTGTACTGCAGTCGGCAATGTGCATGTTTTATTAAATCCCGACGCAATTAATTTGTTTCATCGTCAATGTGACGGGCCAAGGGAAAGAGTAAAGCTGCATTAGTGCATCGGAATCTAATACTGATCTCCCAGGAAACGCTCAAAGCAAACCACAAACAATGAGAAGGTTTACTCTTCTTGTACTTAAGTCGGCATTGTGCCATTTGTATTAAATCCCGACACAATATCTGTGTTTCATCGTCAATGCGAAGGTCAAAAGGATAGGTTAAAGATGCAGTAGTGCATCGGAATCTGATATTTAACTCCCGGGAAACGATCAAACCAAACCACAAACAAAGAGAAGATTTACTGTTCTTGTACTTATGTCGGCATTGTGCCTTTTGTATTAATTCCCGACACAATGTCTGTGTTACATCGTCAATGTGAGGGTCCAAGGGATAGAGTAAAGCAGCAGTAGTGCATCGGAATCTAATACCAACCTCACAGGAAATGCTGCAATCAAACCACAAACAGAGAGAAGATTCACTTTTTTGGTACTTAAGTCAGCATTGTGCCTTTTGTATTATTCCCGACGCAATTAATTTGTTTCATCGTCAATGTGAAGGTCCTTGGGATGGCGTGAAGCTGCAGGAGTGCATCGGAATCTAATACTGATCTCCCAGGAAACGCTCAAAGCAAACCACAAACAATGAAAAGATTTACTCTTCTAGTACTTAAGATGGCATTGTGCCTTTTGTATTAAATCCCGACGCAAATTCTGCGTTTCAATGTCAATCTGAAGGTCCCAGAGATAGAGTAAAGCTGCAGTAGTGCATCGGAATATAATACTGATCTCCCAGGAAACGCTCAAAACAAATCACAAACAATGAGAAGATTTACTCTTCTTGTTCTTAAGCCGGCATTGTGCCCTTTGTATTAAATCCCGATAGAGTTTCGTTGTGTTTCATCGTCAATGTGTAGGACCAAGGGATTGAGTAAAGATTCAGTAGTGCATCGGAATCTAATTCTGTTCCTCTAGATAGCGCTCGAACCAAACCACAAACATTCAGAAGATATACCCCTCTTGTACTTAAGTCGGCATTGTGCCTTTTGTATTAAATCCCGACGCAATATCTGTGTTTCATCGTCAATGTGAAGGTCCAACGGATAGAGTAATGCTGCAGAAGTGGATCGGAATCTAATACTGATCACCTAGGAAATGCTCAAAGCAAACCACAAACAATGAGAAGATTTACTCTTCTTGTACTTAAGCCGGCATTGTGCCTTTTGTATAAACTCCCGATGCAATTTCTATGTTTCATCGTCAGTGTGAAAGTCCAAGGGATTGAGTAAAACTTCAGTAGTGCATCGGGATCTAATACTGATCCCCCAGGAAACGCTACAACCAAACCACAAACAATGAGTAGATATATTTCTCTTGTACTTAATTTGGCAGTGCGCATTTTATATTAAATCCCGACGCAATATCTGTGTTTCATCGACAATGTGAAGGTCCAAGTGATAGAGTAAAGCTGCACTAGTGCATCGCAGTCTAATACTGATCTCCCAGGAAACGCACAAAGCAAACCACAAACAATTAGAACATTTTCTCTTCTTGTACTTAAGACGCCATTGTGCCCTTTGCATTAAATCCCGACGCGATTTCTGTGTTTCATTGTCAATGTGAAGGTCCAAGGGATAGAGTAAAACTGCAGTAGTGAATCGGAATGTAATACTGATCTCTCAGGAAACGCTCAAAGAAAAGCACACACAATGAGAAGATTTACTCTTCTTGTACATAAGTCGGCATTTTGCTTTTTGTATTATATCCCGACGCAATTTCTGTGTTTCATCGTCAATGTGAAGGTCCAAGGGATAGAGCAAATCTGCAGTTGTGCATAGGAATCTAATAGTGATCTCACAGGAAATACTCAAAGCAATCCATTAACAACGAGAAGATTTACTCTTCCTGTAATTAAGTCGGCATTTTGCCCTTTGTATTAAATCCCGACGAGATTTCTGTGTTCCATCGTCAATGTGAAGTTGTAAGGGATAGAGTAAAGCTGCATTAGTGCTTCGGTAAGTAATACAGAACTACCAGGATACGCTCAAAGCAAACCACGAACAATGAGAAGATTTACTCCTCTTGTACTTATGTCGGCATTGTGCAGTTTGTATTAAATCCCGACGCAATTTCTGTGTTTCATCGTCAATGTCAATGTAAAAGAGATAGAGTAAAGCTGCAGATGTACATCGGAATGTAATTGTGATCTCCCTCAAATGGCTCAAAGCAAACCACAAACAATGAGAAGATTTACTCTTCTTGTCCCTAAGACGGCATTGCGCCTTTAGTATTAAATCCCGACGCAATTTCTATTTTTCATCGTCAATGTGAAGGTGCAATAGATAGAGTAAAGCAGCAGTTGTGCATCGGAATTTAACACTTATCTCCCAGGAAACGATGAAACCAAACCTCAAACAATGAGAAGATTTACTCTTCTTGTCCCTAAGACGGCATTACGCCTTTTGTATTAAATCCCGACGGAATTAATTTGTTTCATCGTCAATGTGAAGGTCCAAGGGATAGAGTAAAGCTGCAGTAGTGCATCGGAATCCAATATTGATCTCCCAGGAAACGCTCAAAGCAAACCAGAATAATTGAGAGGATTTAATCTTCTTGTACTTATGTCTCCATTTTGCCTTTTGTATTACATACCGACGCAATTGGTGTGATTCGTCGTCAATGTGAGGGTCCAAGCGATAGAGTAAAGCTCCAGTAGTGCATCGGAATCTAATACTGATCTCCCAGGAAACGCTCAAAGCAAACCACAAACAATGACAAGATTTACTGTTCTTGTACGTAAGTCGATATTGTGCCTTTAGTATTAAATCCCGACGCAATTAATTTGTTTCATCGTCAATGTGAAGGTCCAAGGGATAGAGTAAATCTGCAGTGGTGCATCGGAACCTATAACTGATCTCCCAGGCAACGCTCAAAGCAAACCACAAACAATGAGAATGTTTACTCTTCTTGTACTTAAGTCGGCATTGTGCCGCTTGTATTAAATCCCCACGTAATTTCTGTGTTTCATCGTCAAAGTGAAGGTCCAAGGGATAGAGTAAATCAGCTGTAGTGCATCGGATCTAATGCTGATCCCCAGGAAACGCTCAAAGCAAACCACAAACAATGATAAGATTTACTCTTCGTGTACTTAAGTCGACAATGTGCCTTTTGTATTAAATCCCGACGTAATTTCTGTGTTTCATCGTCAATGTGAAGGTCCAAGCGATATAAATAAAGCTGCAGTAGTGCATTGGAACACTGATTTCACAGGTGACGCTCAAAGCAAACCACAAACAATGAGAAGGTTTACTGTTCTTGTACTTTGCAATTAATACAAAGGCACAAAGCCGACGTAAGCACAAGAAGGGTGAATCTTCTCACTGTTTTAGTTTGATTGCAGCATTTCCTGTGAGATCAGTATTAGATTCCGATGCGGTACTGCAGCTTTACTTTATTCCTTGGACAGAAATTGCGTCGGTATTTAATACAAAATGCTCAATGCCGACTTAACTACAAGAAGAATAATTCTTCTCATTGTTTGTGGTTTGCTTTGAGCGTTTCCTGGGAGATCAGTAATAGGTTCCGATGCACCACTGCAGGCATTGTGCGTTTTGTATTAAATCCCGACGCAATTTCTGTGTTTCAGCGTCAATGTGAAGGTCGAAGGCATAGAGTAAAGCTGCAGTAGTGCATCGGAATCTAATACTGATCTCCCGGGAACCGCGCAAAGCAAACCACAAACAATGAGCCGATTTACTCCTATTGTACTGCAGTCGGCAATGTGCATGTTTTATTAAATCCCGACGCAATTAATTTGTTTCATCGTCAATGTGACGGGCCAAGGGAAAGAGTAAAGCTGCAGTAGTGCATCGGAATCTAATACTGATCTCCCAGGAAACGCTCAAAGCAAACCACAAACAATGAGAAGGTTTACTCTTCTTGTACTTAAGTCGGCATTGTGCCATTTGTATTAAATCCCGACACAATATCTGTGTTTCATCGTCAATGCGAAGGTCAAAAGGATAGGTTAAAGCTGCAGTAGTGCATCGGAATCTGATATTTAACTCCCGGGAAACGATCAAACCAAACCACAAACAAAGAGGAGATTTACTGTTCTTGTACTTATGTCGGCATTGTGCCTTTTGTATTAATTCCCGACACAATGTCTGTGTTACATCGTCAATGTGAGGGTCCAAGGGATAGAGTAAAGCAGCAGTAGTGCATCGGAATCTAATACCAACCTCACAGGAAATGCTGCAATCAAACCACAAACAGAGAGAAGATTCACTTTTTTGGTACTTAAGTCAGCATTGTGCCTTTTGTATTATTCCCGACGCAATTAATTTGTTTCATCGTCAATGTGAAGGTCCTTGGGATGGCGTGAAGCTGCAGGAGTGCATCGGAATCTAATACTGATCTCCCAGGAAACGCTCAAAGCAAACCACAAACAATGAAAAGATTTACTCTTCTAGTACTTAAGATGGCATTGTGCCTTTTGTATTAAATCCCGACGCAAATTCTGCGTTTCAATGTCAATCTGAAGGTCCCAGAGATAGAGTAAAGCTGCAGTAGTGCATCGGAATCTAATAGAGATCTCCCAGGAAACGCTCAAAGCTAACCACAAACAGTGGGAAGATCTACTCCTCTTGTACTTAAGTCGGCATTGTGCCTTTTGTATTAAATACCGACGCAATATCTGTGTTTCATAGTCAATGTGAAGGTCCAAGGTATAGAGTAAAGCTGCAGTAGTACATCGGAATCTAACACTGATCTCCCAGGAAACGCTCAAAGCAAACCACAAACAATGAGAAGATTTAACCTTCCTGTACATATGTCGGCATTGTGCCTTTTGTATTAAATCCCGACGCAATGTCTGTGTTTCATCGTCAATGTGAAGGTCCAAGGGTTTTAGTGAAACTGGAGTAGTGGATCGGAAACTAAAACTGATCTCCCAGGAAGCGCTCAAATCAAACCACTAACAATGAGAAGATTTAATCTTCTTGTACTTAAGTCGGCGTTGTGCCTTTTGAATTAAATCCCGACGTAATTTCTGTGTTTCATCGTCAATGTGAAGGTCCAAGGGCTAGAGTAAAGCTGCAGTAGTACATCGGAATCTAACACTGATCTCCCAGGAAACGCTCAAAGCAATCCACATACAATGAGAAGATTTATTCCTCTTGTACTTAAGTCGGCATTGTGCCTTTTGGATTAAATCCCGACTCAATATCTGTGTTTCTTCGTCAATGTGAAGGTCCAAGGAATAGAGTAAAGCTGCAGTAGTGCATCGGAATCAAATACTGATCTCACAGGAAACGCTCAAAGCAAACCACAAGCAATGAGAGGATTTACTCTTCTTGTACTTAAGACGGCATTGTTCTTTTTGAATTAAATCCCGACGCTATTTCTGGGTATCATCGTCAATGTGAAAATCCAAGGGATACAGTATAGCTGCAGTAGTGCATCGGAATCTAATATTGATCTCCCAGGAAACGCTCAAAGCAAACCACAAACAATGAGAAGTTTTACACTTCTCGTACTTAAGTCGGCATTGTGCCTTTTGTATTAAATAGCGACGCAATTTCTGTGTTTCTTCGTCAATGTGAAGGTCCAAGGGATAGAGTAAAGCTGCAGTAGTGCATCGGAATCTCATACTGATCTCCAAGGAAACGCTCAAAACAAACCACAAACACTGAGAAGAATTACTCTTCTTGTGCTTAAGTCGGCATTGTTCTTTTGATTTAAAACCCGACGCAATTTCTGTGTTCCATCGTGAATGTGAAGACACAAGGGATTAAGTAAAGCTGCAGTAGTGCATCGGAATCTAATACTGATCTCGCTGGAAACGCTCAAAGCAAACCCAAACAATGAAAACATTTACTCTACTTGTACTCAAGTTGGCATTGTGCCTTTTGTATTAAATCCCGACGCAATTTCTGTGTTCCTTCGTCAATGTGAACGTCCAAGAGATAGGGTAAAGCTGCATGAGTGCATCGGAATCTAATACTGATCTCCAAGGAGACGCTCAAAGTAACCCACAGACAGTAAGAAGTTTTATTCTTCTTGTACTTAAGTCGACATTGTGCCTTTTCTATTAAATACTGGCGCAATTTTTGTGTTTCGTCGTCAATGTGAACGTCTAAGGGATAGGGTAAAGCTGCAGTAGTGCATCGGAATGTAATACTGATATCCCAGGAAACGCTCAAAGCAAACCACAAATAATGAGACTTACTCTCCTTGTACTCAAGTTGGCATTCTCCGTTTTGGATTAAATCCCGACCCAGTATCATTGTTTCTTCGTCAATGTGAAGGTCCAAGGGATAGAGTAAAGCTGCAGTAGTGCGTCGGTATGTATAACTGATCTCCCAGGAAACGCTCAAAGCAAATTACAAACAGTGAGAAGATATACTCTTCTTGTACATAAGTCGGCCTTGTGCCTTTTGTATTAAATCTCGACGCAATTTCTGTGTTTCATCGTCAATGTGAAGGTCCAAGGAATAGAGTAAAGCTGCAGAAGTGTATCGGAATCAATACTGATCTCACAGGAAACGCTCAAAGCAAACCACAAACAGTGAGACGAATTTCTCTTCTTGTGCTTAAGTCGGCATTGTTCTTTTGATTTAAAACCCGACGCAATTTCTGTGTTCCATCGTGAATGTGAAGATCCAAGGGATTAAGTAAAGCTGCAGTAGTGCATCGGAATCTAATACTGATCTCACTGGAAGCGCCCAAAGCAAACCCAAACAATGAAAACATTTACTCTACTTGTATTCAAGTTGGCATTGTGCCTTTTGTATTAAATCCTGAGGCAATTTCTGTGTTCCTTCGTCAATGTGAACGTCCAAGAGATAGGGTAAAGCAGCATGAGTGCATCGGAAACTAATACTGATCTCCAAGGAGACGCTCAAAGCAATCCACAGACAATGAGAAGTTTTATTCTTCTTGTACTTAAGTCGACATTGTGCCTTTTCTATTAAATACTGGCGCAGATTTTGTGTTTCATCGTCAGTGTGAAGGTCCAAGGGATAAGGTAAAGCTGCAGTAGTGCATCGGAATGTAATACTGATATCCCAGGAAACGCTCAAAGCAAACCACAAATAATGAGAATTACTCTCCTTGTACTCAAGTTGGCATTGCCCATTTTGGATTAAATCCCGACGCAGTATCATTGTTTCTTCGTCAATGTGAAGGTCCAAGGGATAGAGTAAAGCTGCGGTAGTGCGTCGGTATGTAAAACTGACCCCCAGGAAACGCTCAAAGCAAACCATAAACAATGAGAAGATTTACGCTTCTTGTACTTAAGTCGGCCTTGTGCCTTTTGTATTAAATCTCGACGCAATTTCTGTGTTTCATCGTCAATGTGAAGGTCCAAGGAATAGAGTAAAGCTGCAGTAGTGCATCGGAATCTAATACTGATCTCCCAGGGATCGCTCAATGCAAACAACAAACAATGAGAAGACTTAATCTTCTTGTACTCATGTCGGCATTGTGCTTTTTTATTAAATCCCGACGCAAATTCTGCGTTTCAATGTCAATGTGAAGGTCCAAGAGATAGAGTAAAGCTGCAGTAGTGCAGCGGAATCTAATAGAAATCTCCCAGGAAACGCTCAAATCAAACCACTAACAATGTGAAGATTTACTATTCTTGTACTTAAGTCGGCATTTTACCTTTTTTATTACATCCCGACGCAATTTCTGTGTTTCATCGTCAATGTGAAGGTCCAAGTGATAGAGTAAAGCTGCAGTAGTGCATCGGAATCTAATACTGATCTCACAGGAAACGCTCAAATCAAACCACAAACAGTGAGAAGATTTACTCTTCTTGTACTCAAGTCGGCATTGTGCCTTTTGTATTAAATCCCGACGCAATTTCTGTGTTTCATCGTCAATGTGAAGGTCCAAGTGATAGAGTAAAGCTGCAGTAGAGCATCGGAATCTAATACTGATCTCACAGGAAACGCTCAAAGCAAATCACAAACGGTCAGAAGATTTACTATTCTTGAATTTAAGTAGGTATTGTGCCTTTTGTATTAAATCCCGACGCAAATTCTGCATTTCAATGTCGACGTGAAGGTCCAAGAGATAGAGAAAAGCTGCAGTAGTGCATCGGAATCTAATTGAGATCTCCCAGGAAACCCTCAAAACAAACTACAAACAGTGAGAAGATTTACTCTTCTGGTACTTAAGTCGGCATTGTGCCTTTAGTATTATATCCTGAGGCAGTTTCTGAGTTTCATCGACAATGCGAATGTCCAAGAGATAGAGTAATGCTGCCGTAGTGCATCGGAATCTGATACTGAATTCCCAGGAAACGCTCAAAGCAAACCACAAGCAATGAGAAGATTTACTCTTCTTGTACTTAAGACGGCATTGTTCTTTTTGTATTAAATCCCGACGCAATTTCTGGGTATCATCGTCAATGTGAAAATCCAAGGGATAGAGTATAGCTGCTGTAGTGCATCGGAATCTAATATTGATCTCCAAGGAAACGCTCAAAGCAAACCACAAACAATGGGAAGATTTACACTTCTCGTACTTAAATCGGCATTGTGCCTTTTGTATTAAATAGCGACGCAATTTCTGTGTTTCTTCGTCAATGTGAAGGTCCAAGGGATAGAGTTAGGCTGCAGTAGTGCATCAGAATCTAATACTGATCTCCCAGGAAACGCTCAAAGCATACGGCAAACAATGTGAAGATTTATCCCTCTTGTACTTATGCCGGCATTATGCGTTTCGTATAAGATCCCGACGCAATGTCTGTGTTTCATTGTCAATGTGAAGGTCAAAGGGATATAGTGAAGCTGGAGATGTGCATCGCAATTTAATACTGATCTCCCTGGAAACGCTCAAAGCAAACCGCAAACAATGAGAAGATTTACTCTTCTTGTACTTATGTCGGGATTGTGCGTTTCGTATTAAATCACGACGCAATTTCTGTGTTTCATTGTCCATGTGAAGGTCAAAGGGATATAGTGAAGCTGGAGTTGTGCAATTTAATACTGATCTCCCAGGAAACGCTCAAAGCAAACCACAAAAAATGAGAAGATTTACTCTTCTTGTACTTATGTCGGCATTGTGCTTTTGTATTAAATCCCGACGCAATTTCTGTGTTCCATCGTGAATGTGAAGGTTCAAGGGATAGAGTAAAGCTGCAGTAGTGTATCGGAATGTAACACTGATCTCACAGGAAACTCTCAAAGCAAACCACAAACAATGAGAAGATTTACTCAACTTGTAATTAACTCGGCATTGTGCCTTTTGTATTAAATCCCGACGCAATTTCTGTGTTTCATCGTCAATGTGAAGGTCCAACGGATATAGTAAAGCTACAGTAGTGCATCGGAATCTAACACTGATCTCCCAGGAAACGCCCAAAGCAAACCACAGACAATGAGAAGATTTATTCCTCTTGTTCTTAAGTCGCCATTGTGAATTTTTTAACACATCTCGACACAATTTCTGTAATTCACCGTCAACGTGATGGTCCAAGGGATAGAGTAAGGCTGCAGTAGTGCATCGGAATCTAACACTGATCTCCCAGGAAACGCTCAAAGCAAACCACAAACAATGAGAAGATTTACTCTTCTAATACTTAAGTCGGCATTCTGAATTTGTATTACATCCCGACGCCTTTTGTGTGTTTCATCGTCAATGTAAAAGTCCAAGGGGTAGAGTAAAGCTGCAGTATTGCATCGGAATGTATTACTGATATCCCAAGAAACCCTCAAAGCAAACCACAAACAATGAGAGGATTTACTCTTCTTGTACTCAAGATGGCATTGTGCTTTTTGTGTTAAATCCCGACAAAATTTCTGTGTTTCATCGACAATGTGAAAGTCCCAGGGATTGAGTAAAGCTGCAGTAGTGCATCGGAATCTAATACTGATCTTCCAGGAAACGCTCAAAACAAACCACAAACAATGAGAAGATTTACTCATAATGTACTTACGTCGGATTGTGCTTTTTCTATAAAATCCCGACGCCATTACTGTGTTAGACCGCCAATGCGAAGGTCCAAGGAATAGAGTATAACTGAAGTAGTGCATCGGAATATAATACTGATATCCCAGGAAACGCTCAAAGCAAACCACAAACAATGAGAAGATTTACTCTTCTTGTACTCAAGATGGCATTGTGCTTTTTGTGTTAAATCCCGACAAAATTTCTGTGTTTCATCGACAATGTGAAGGTCCAAGGGGTAGAGTAAAGCTGCAGTAGTGCTTTGGAATCTAATACTGATCTCCCAGGAAACGCTCAAAGCATACCTCAAACAATGAGAAGATTTAACCTTCTTTTACTTATGTCGGCATTGTGCTTTTTTATTAAATCCCGACGCAAATTCTGCGTTTCAATGTCAATGTGAAGGTCCAAGAGATAGAGTAAAGCTGCAGTAGTGCAACGGAATCTAATAGAAATCTCCCAGGAAACGCTCAAAGCAAACCACAAACAATGAGAAGATTTACTCTTCTTGTACTTAAGTCGGCATTGAGCTTTTTGTATTAAATCCTGAGGCAATTTCTGCGTTTCATCGACAATGTGAAGGTCCAAGAGATAGAGTAGAGCTGCAGTAGTGCATCGGAATCTAATACTGATCGCCCAGGAAACGCTCAAAGCAAACCTCAAAAAATGAGATGATATACACTTCTCGTACTTAAGTCGTCATTGTGCGTTTTGTATTAAATACCGACGCGATGTCTGTGTTTCATCGTCAATTTGACGGTCCAAGGGATAGAGTAAAGCTGCAGTAGTGCATCGGAATCTAATACTGATCTCCCAGGAAACCCTCAAAGCAAACCACAAAAAATGAGAAGATTTACTCTTCTTGTACTTATGTCGGCATTGTGCTTTTGTATTAAATCCCGACGCAATTTCTGTGTTCCATCGTGAATGTGAAGATCCAAGGGATAAAGTAAAGCTGCTGTAGTGCATCGGAATCAAATAATGTTCTCCCAGGAAACGCCCAAAGCAAACCACAGACAATGAGAAGATTTATTCCTCTTGTACTTAAGTCGGCATTGTGCCTTTTTTATCACATATCGACACAATTTCTGTAATTCATCGTCAACGTGAAGGTCCAAGGGATAGAGTAAGGCTGCAGTAGTGCATCGGAATCTAACACTGATCTCTCAGGTAACGCTCAAAGCAAACCACAAACAATGAGAAGATTTACTCTTCTAGTACTTAAGTCGGCATTCTGCATTTTGTATTAAATCCCGACGCCATTTGTGTGTTTCATCGTCAATGTGAAGGTCCAAGGGGTAGAGCAAAGCTGCAGTAGTGCATCGGAATGTATTACTGATATAACAAGAAACCCTCAAAGCAAACCACAAACAATGAGATGATTTACTCTTCTTGTACTCTAGTTTGCATTGTGCCTTTTGTATTAAATCCCGACGCAATTTCTGTGTATCATCGACAATGTGAAAGTCCAAGGCATAGAGTAAAGCTGCAGTAGTGCATCGGAATCTAATACTGATCTTCCAGGAAACGCTCAAAGCAAACCACACACAATGAGAATATTTACTCTTAAAATACTTACGTCGGATTTGTGCCTTTTGTATAAAATCCCGACGGCATTTCTATGTTAGACCGTCAATGCGAAGGTCCAAGGAATAGAGTATAGCTGAAGTAGTGCATCGGAATATAATACTGATATCCCAGGAAACGCTCAAAGCAAACCACAAACAATGAGAAGATTTACTCTTCTTGTACTCATGTTGGCATTGTGCTTTTTGTGTTAACTCCAGACAAAATTTCTGTGTTTCAACGACAATGTGAAAGTGCAAGGGATAGAGTAAAGCTGCAGTAGTGCATCGGAATCAACTCCTGATCTCCCAGGAAACGCTCAAAGCAAACCACAAACAATGAGAAGATTTACTCTTCTTGTACTTAAGTCGGAATTGTGCCTTTTGATTTAAATCCCGAACAATTTCTGTGTTCCATCGTCAATTTGAAGATCCAAGGGATAAAGTAAAGCTGCAATAGTGCATCGGAATCTAATACTGACTCCGCTGGAAACGCTCATAGCGAACCACAACAATGCAAACATTTATCTACTTGGACTCAAGTTGGCATTGTGCCTTTTGTATTAAATCCCGACGCAATATCTGTGTTTCATCGTCAATGTGAAGGTCCAAGAGATAGAGTAAAGCTGCAGTAGTGCATTGGAATCCAATACTGCTCTCACAGGAAACGGTCAAAGCAAACCACAAAAAAGAGAAGATTGACACTTCTTGTGCTTAACTCGGCATTGTGCCTTTTGTTTTAAATCCCGACGCAATATCTGTGTTTAACCGTCAATGTGTAGGTCCAAGGGATAGAATAAAGCTACAGTAGTGAATTGGAATCTAATACTGATATCCCAGAAAACGCTCTAAGCGAACCACTAACAATGAGATCATTTACTCTTCTTGTACTCAAGTTGGCATTGTGCCTTTTGTAGTAAATCCCGACGCAAATTCTGCGTTACAATGTCAATGTAAAGGTCCAAGAGATAGAGTAAAGCTGCAGTAGTGCATCGGAATCTAATAGAGATCTCCCAGGAAACGCTAAAAGCAAACCACAAACAATGAAACGATTTACTCTTCTTGTACTTAAGTCGGCATTGTGCCTGTTGTATTAAATCCCGAGGCAATTTCTGAATTTCATCGCCAATGTGAAGGACCACGAGATAGGGTAATGCTGCTGTAGTGGATCGGAATCTAATACTGATCTGCCAGGAAACGCTCAAAACAAAACCACAAACAATGAGAAGATTTACTCTTCATCTACTTATGTCGGCATTGAGCCTTTTGAATTAAATCCCGACGCAATTTCTGTGTTCCATCGTGAATGTGAAGATCCAAAGGACAAAGTAAAGCTGCTGTAGTGCATCGGAATCAAATAATGTTCTCCCAGGAAACGCCCAAAGCAAACCACAGACAATGAGAAGATTTATTCCTCTTGTACTTAAGTCGGCATTCTGCCTTTTTTATCACATCTCGACACAATCTCTGTAATTCATCGTCAACGTGAAGGTCCATGGGATAGAGTAAACCTGCAGTAGTGCATCGGAATCTAACACTGATCTCCCAGGAAACGCTCAAAGCAAACCACAAACAATGAGGGGATTTACTCTTCTAGTACTTAAGTCGGCATTTTGCATTTTGATTTAAATCCTGACGCCATTTGTGTGTTTCATCATCAATGTAAAGGTCCAAGGGGTAGAGTAAAGCTGCAGTAGTGCATCGGGATGTATTACTGATATCCCAAGAAACCCTCAAAGCGAACCACAAACAATGAGAAGATTTACTCTTCTTGTACTCAAGTTTGCATTGTGCCTTTTGTATTAAATCCCGACGCAATTTCTGTGTATCATCGACAATGTGAAAGTCCAAGGGATAGAGTAAAGCTGCAGTAGTGCATCGGAATCGAATCCTGATCTTCCAGGAAACACTCCAAACAAACCACAAACAATGAGAAGATTTACTCTTAATGTACTTACGTCGGATCTGTGCCTTTTGTATAAAATCCCGACGCCATTACTGTGTTAGACCGCCAATGCGAAGGTCCAAGGAATAGAGTACAGCTGAAGTAGTGCATCGGAATATAATACTGATATCCCAGGAAACGCTCAAGGCAAACCACAAACAATGAGAAGATTTACTCTTCTTGTACTCAAGTTGGCATTGTGCTTTTTGTGTTAAATCCCGACAACATTTCTGTGTTTCATCGACAATGTGAAAGTCCAAGGGATAGAGTAAATCTGCAGTAGTGCTTTGGAATCTAATACTGAGATCCCAGGAAACGCTCAAAGCAAATCTCTAACAATGAGAAGATTTAACCTTCTTTTACTTATGTCGGCATTGTGCCATTTTTATTAAATCCCGACGCAAATTCTGCGTTTCAATGTCAATGTGAAGGTCCAAGAGATAGAGTAAAGCTGCAGTAGTGCAGCGGAATCTAATACAAATCTCCCAGGAAACGCTAAAAGCAAACCACAAACAATGAGAAGATTTACTCTTCTTGTACTTAAGTCGGCATTAAGAATTTTGTATTAAATCCCGAGGCAATTTCTGCGTTTCATCAACAATGTGAAGGTCCAAGAGATAGAGTAGAGCTGCAGCAGTGCATCGGAATCTAATACTGATCTCCCAGGAAACCCTCAAAGCAAACCACAAGCAATGAGAAGATTTACTCTTCTTGTACTTAAGTCGGCATTGTGCTTTTTGTATTAAATCCCGACCCAATTTCTGGATATCATCGTCAATGTGAAGTTCCAAGGGATAGAGTAGAGCTGCAGTAGTGCATCGGAATCTAATACTGATCTCCCAGGAAACGCTCAAAGCAAACCACAAACAATGATATGATTTACACTTCTCGTACTTAAGTCGGCATTGTGCCTTTTGCATTAAATACCGACGCGATTTCTGTATTTCATCGTCAATGTGACGGTCTAAGGGATAGAGTAAAGCTGCAGTAGTGCATCGGAATCTAGTACTGATCTCCCGTTAAACGCTCAAAGCATACCACAACCAATGAGAAGATTTATCCTTCTTGTACTTATGTCGGGATTGTGCGTTTCGTATTAAATCCCGACGCAATTTCTGTGTTTCATCGTCAATGTGAAGGTCAAAGGGATATAGTGAAGCTGGAGTTGTGCATCGCAATTTAATACTGATCTTCCAGGAAACGCTCAAAGCAAACCACAAAAAATGAGAAGATTTACTCTTCTTGTACTTAAGTCGGCATTGTTCCTTTTGTATTAAATCCCGACTTTATTTCTGTGTTTCACCGTCAATGTGAAAGTCCAAGGGATAGAGTGAAGCAGCAGTATTTCATCGGAATGTAATAATGATATCCCAGGAAACGCTCAAAGCTAAACACAAACAACGAAAACATTTACTCTTCTTGTTCTCAATTTGGCATTGTGAAATTTGTATTAAATCCCGACGCTATTTCTGTGTTTCATCGACAATGTGAAAGTCCAAGGAATAGAGTAAAGCTGCAGTAGTGCATCGGAATCTAACACTGATCTGCCAGGAAACGCTCGAAGCAAACCAGAAACAATGAGAAGATTTACTCTTCTTGTACTTAAGTCGGCATTGTGCCTTTTGTATTAAATCCCGACGCTATTTCTGTGTTTCATCGTCAATGTAAAGGTCCAAGGGATAAAGTAAAGCTGCAGTAGTGCATTGGAATGTAATACTGATATCCTAGAAAACGCTCTAAGCGAACCACTAACAAAGAAAACATTTACTCTTCTTGTACTCAAGTTGGCATTGTGCCTTTTGTATTAAATCCCGACGCAATTTCTGTGTTTCATCGTCAATCTGAAGGTCCAAGGGATAGTGTAAAACTGCAGTAGTGCATCGGAATCTAATAGAGATCTCCCAGGAAACGCTCAAAGCAAACCACAGACAGTGAGATGATTTACTCTTCTTGTACTTAAGTCGGCATTGTGCCGTTTGTATTAAATCCCGAGGCAAATTCTGCGTTTCATCGTCAATGTGAAGGACCAAGAGGTTAGGTAATGCTGCTGTAGTGCATCGGAATTTAATACTGATCTCCCAGGAAACGCTCAAAGCAAACCACAGACAATGTGATGATTTACTCTTCTTGTAATTATGTTGGCATTGTGCTTTTGTATTAAATCCCGACGAAATTTTTGTTTCCATCGTGAATGTCAATGTCCAAGGGATACAGTAAAGCTGCAGTAGTGCATCGGAATATAACACTGATCTCACAAGAAACGCTCAAAGCATACCACAAACAATGAGAAGATTTACTCATCTTGTCCTTAACTCGGCATTGTGCCTTTAGTATTAAATCCCGACGCAATTTCTGTGCTTCATCATCAATGTGAGGGTCTAAGGGATAGAGTAAAGCTGCAGTAGTGCATCGGAATCTAATACTCATCTCCCAGGAAACGCTCAAAGCAAATCACAAACAATGAGAAGATTCACTCTTCTTGTACTTAAGTAGAAATTGTGCCTTTTATATTAAATCCCGACGCTATTTCTGTGTTTCACTGTCAATGTGAAGGTCCAAGGGGTAGAGTGAAGCTGCAGTATTGCATCGGAATGTAATACAGATATCCCAGGAAACGCTCAAAGCAAAACACAAACAATGAAAACATTTACTCTTCTTGTAGTCAATATGACATTGTGCCATTTGTATTAAATTCCGACGCTATTTCTGTGTTTCGTCGTCAATGTGAAAGTCCAAGGGATAAGGTAAAGCTGCAGTACTGCATCGTAATCTAACACTGATCTGCCAGGAAACGCTCGAAGCAAACCACAAACAATGAGAAGATTCCTCTTTTTGTACTTAAGTCTGCATTGTGCCTTTTGTATTAAATCCCGACGCTATATCTGTGTTTCATCGTCAATGTGAAGGTCCAAGGGATAGAGCAAAGCTGCAGTAGGGCGTCGGAATCTAATACTGATCTCCCAGGAAACGCTCAAAGCAAAATAAAAACGATGAGAAGATTTACTCTTCTTGTACTAAAGATAGCATTGTGCCTTTTGTATTAAATTCCGACGCAATTTCTGTGTTTCATCGTCAGCGTGAGCATCCAAGGCATAAAGTAAAGCTGCAGTAGTGCATCGGAATCCTATACTGATCTCCCAGGAAACGCTCAAAGCAAACCACAAACAATGAGAAGATTTATTCCTCTTACACTTAAGTCGGCATTGTGCTTTTTTTGTATTAAATCCTGACACAATTTCTGTGTTTCATCATTAATGTGAAGGTCCAAGGGATAGAGTAAAGCTGCAGTAGGGCGTCGGAATGAATTACTGATATTCCAGGAAACGCTCAAAGCAAACCTAAAACAATGAGAAGATTTACTCTTTTTGTACTCAAGTTGGCATTGTGCCTTTTGTATTAAATCCCGACGCAATATCTGTGTTTCATCGACAATGCGAAAATCAAAGGGATAGTGTAAAACTGCAGTAGTGCATCGGAAACAAACACTGATCTCAAAGGAAACGCTCAAAGCAAACCACAAACATCGAGAACATTAACTCTTCTTGTACTTAAGTCGGCATTGTGCCTTTTATATTAAATCCCGACACAATTTCTGTGTTTTATCGTCAACGTGAAGGTCCAAGGGATTGAGAAAAGCTACAGTAGTACATCGGAATCTAATACTGATCTACCAGGAAACGCTTAAAGCAAACCACAAACAATTAGAAGATTTACTCTTCTTTTACATAAGTCGACATTGTACTTTTGTATTAAATCCCAACAACATTTCTGCGTTTCATCGTAAATGCGAAGGTATAAGCGATAGAGTAAAGCGGCATTAGTGCGTCGGAATGTAATACTGTTCTCCCAGGAAACGCTCAAAGCAAACCACAAAACATGAAAAGATTTACTCTTCTTGTACTTAAGTCGGCATTGTGCCTTCTGTATTATATCCCGGCCCAATTTTTGTGTTTGATCGTCAATGTGAAGGTCCAATGGATAGGATAAAACTGCAGTAGTTCATCGGAATCTAATACAGAGCTCCCAGGTAACGCTCAAAGCAAAATACAAACAATGACCAGATTTACTCTTCTTGTACTCAAGTAGGCTTTGTGCCTTTTGTATTAAATCCCGACGCAATTTCTGTGTTTCATCGTCAGCGTGAGCATCCAAGGCATAAAGTAAAGTTGCAGTAGTGCATCGGAATCCTATACTGATCTCCCAGGAAACGCTCAAAGCAAACCACAAACAATGAGAAGATTTATTCCTCTTACACTTAAGTCGGCATTGTGCCTTTTGTATTAAATCCTGACACAATTTCTGTGTTTCATCATTAATGTGATGGTCCAAGGGATAGAGTAAAGCTGCAGTAGGGCGTCGGAATGAATTACTGATATTCCAGGAAACGCTCAAAGCAAACCTAAAACAATGAGATGATTTACTCTTTTTGTACTCAAGTTGGCATTGTGCCTTTTGTATTAAATCCCGACGCAATATCTGTGTTTCATCGACAATGCGAAAATCAAAGGGATAGTGTAAAACTGCAGTAGTGCATCTGAATCTAACACTGATCTCCAAGGAAACGCTCAAAGCAAACCACAAACATCGAGAACATTAACTCTTCTTGTACTTCAGTCGGCATTGTGCCTTTTATATTAAACCCCGACACAATTTCTGTGTTTTATCGTCAACGTGAAGGTATAAGGGATAGAGAAAAGCTACAGTAGTACATCGGAATCTAATACTGATCTACCAGGAAACGCTTAAAGCAAACCACAAACAATTAGAAGATTTACTCTTCTTTTACATAAGTCGACATTGTACTTTTGTATTAAATCCCAACA
Source organism: Schistocerca piceifrons (assembly GCF_021461385.2). Lineage (NCBI taxonomy): Eukaryota > Metazoa > Arthropoda > Insecta > Orthoptera > Acrididae > Schistocerca > Schistocerca piceifrons. The sequence goes on from NC_060139.1 coordinate 1,125,725,601, forward strand.
ACATTTCTGTGTTTCATCGTAAATGCGAAGGTCCAAGCGATAGAGTAAAGCGGCATTAGTGCGTCGGAATGTAATACTGTTCTCCCAGGAAACGCTCAAAGCAATTCACAAAACATGAGAAGATTTACTCTTCTTGTACTTAAGTCGGCATTGTGCTTTTTGTATTATATCCCGGCGAAATTTTTGTGTTTCATCGTCAATGTGAAGGTCCAAGTGATAGAGTAAAGCTGAAGTAGTGCATCGGAATGTAATACTGATATCCCAGGAAACGCTCCAAGCAAACCACAAACAATGAGAAGATTTACTCTTCTCGGACTCAAGTTGGCATTGTGCCTTTTGTATTATATAACGACGCAATTTCTGTGTTTCATCGACAATGTGAAAGTCAAAAGGATAAAGTAAAGCTGCCGTAGTGCATTGGACTCTAACACTGATCTCCCAGGAAACGCTCAAAGCAAACCACAAACAATGAGAAGATTTACTCTTCTTGTACTTAAGTCAGCATTGTGCCTTTTGTATTAAATCCCGACGCAATATCTGTCTTTCATCGTCAATGAGAAGGTCCAAGGCATAGATTAAAACTGCAGTAGTGCATCCATATCTAGTACTGATCTGCCAGGAAACGCTTACAGCAAAATACAAACAATGAGAAGATTTACTCTTCTTGTACTTATGTCGGCTATGTGCAGTTTGTGTTAAATCCCGAGGCAATTTCTGCGTTTCATCGACAATGTGAAGATCAAAGAGATAGAGTAATGCTGCTGTAGTGCATCGAAATCTAATACTGAACTCCCAGGAAACCCTCAAAGCAAATCACAAGCAATGAGAAGATTTACCCTTCTTGTACATAAGTCGGCATTGTGCTTTTTGTATTAAATCCCGACCCAATTTCTGGGTATCATCGTCAATGTGAAGTTCCAAGGGATAGAGTAGAGCTGCAGTAGTGCATCGGAATCTAATACTGATCTCCCAGGAAACGCTCAAAGCAAACCACAAATAATGAGATGATTTACACTTCTCGTACTTAAGTCGGCATTGTGCCTTTTGTATTAAATACCGACGCAATTTCTGTGTTTCATCGTCAATGTGATGGTCCAAGGGATAGAGTAAAGCTGTAGTAGTGCATCGGAATCTAATACTGATCTTCCAGGAAACGCTCAAAGCAAACCACAAACAATGAGAAGATTTACTCTTAATCTACTTACGTCGGATTTGTGCCTTTTGTATAAAATCCCGACGACATTTCTGTGTTAGACCGCCAATGCCATGGTCCAAGGAATAGAGTATTGCTGAAGTAGTGCATCGGAATCTAATACTGATCTCCCAGGAAACGCTCAAAGCAAACCACAAATAATGAGATGATTTTCACTTCTCGTACTTAAGACGGCATTGTGCCTTTTGTATGAAATATCGACGCAATTTCTGTGTTTCATCGTCAATGTGATGGTCCAAGGGATAGAGTAAAGCTGCAGTAGTGCATCGGAATCTAGTACTGATCTCCCGGAAAACGCTCAAAGCAACCAACAACAATGAGAAGATTTAACCTTCTTGTACTTATGTCGCGATTGTGCGTTTCATATTAAATCCCGACGCAATTTCTGTGTTTCATCGTCAATGTGAAGGTCAAAAGGATATAGTGAAGCTGGTGTTGTGCATCGCAATCTAATACTGATCTCCCAGGAAACGCTCAAAGCAAACCACAAAAAATGAGAAGATTTACTCTTCTTGTACTTATGTTGGCATTGTGCTTTTGTATTAAATCCCGACGCAATTTCTGTGTTCCATCGTGAATGTGAAGGTCCAAGGGATAGAGTAAAGCTGCAGTAGTGCATCGGAATGTAAGACTGATCTCACAGGAATCGCTCAAAGCAAACCACAAACAATGAGAAGATTTACTCAACTTGTAATTAACTCGGCATTGTGCCTTTTGTATTAAATCCCGACGCAATTTCTGTGTTTCATCGTCAATGTGAATGTCAAATGGATATAGTAAAGCTACAGTAGTGCATCGGAATCTAACACTGATCTCCCAGGAAACGCTCAAAGCAAACCACAAACAATGAGAAGATTTACTCTTCTTGTACTCAAGTTTGCATTGTGCCTTTTGTATTAAATCGCGACGCAATTTCTGTGTATCATCGACAATGTGAAAATCCAAGGGATAGAGTAAAGCTGTAGTAGTGCATCGGAATCTAATACTGATCTTCCAGGAAATGCTCAAAGCAAACCACAAACAATGAGAAGATTTACTCTTAATCTACTTACGTCGGATTTGTGCCTTTTGTATAAAATCCCAACGACATTTCTGTGTTAGACCGCCAATGCGATGGTCCAAGGAATAGAGTATTGCTGAAGTAGTGCATCGGAATATAATACTGATATCCCAGGAAACGCTCAAATCAAACCACAAACAATGAGCAGATTTACTCTTCTTGTACTCAAGTTGGCATTGTGCTTTTTGTGTTAAATCCCGACAAAATTTCTGTGTTTCGTCGACAATGTAAAAGTCCAAGGGATAGAGTAAAGCTGCAGTAGTGCATTGGAATCTAAACCTGATCTCACAGGAATCGGTCAAAGCAAACCACAAACAAAGAGAAGATTCACTCTTCTTGTACTTAAGTCGGCATTGTGCCTTTTGTATTAAATCCCGACGCAATTTCTGTGTTTCACCGTCAATGTGTAGGTCCAAGGGATAGAGTAGAGCTGCAGTAGTGCATTGTAATCTAATACTGATATCCCAGAAAACGCTCTAAGCGAACCACTAACAATGAGATCATTTACTCTTCTTGTACTCAAGTTGGCATTGTGCCTTTTGTAGTAAATCCCGACGCAAATTCTACGTTTCAATGTCAATGTGAAGGTCCATGAGATAGAGTAAAGCTGCAGTAGTGCATCGGAATCTAATAGAGATCTCCCAGGAAACGCTCAAAGCAAACCACAAATAATGAGAAGATTTACTCTTCTTGTACTTAAGTCGGCATTGTGCCTTTTGTATTAAATCCGGAGGCAATTTCTGCTTTTCATCGTCAATGTGAAAGACCACGAGATAGGGTAATGCTGCTGTAGTGCATCGGAATCTAGTACTGACCTCCCAGGAAACGCTCAATGCAAACCACAAACAATGAGAAGATTTACTCTTCTTGTACTTAAGTCGGCATTGTGCCTTTTGATTTAAATCCCGACGCAATTTCTGTGTCCCATCGTGAATGTGAAGAACCAAGGGATAAAGTATAGCTTCTGTAGTGCATCGGAATCAAATACTGATCTCGATGGAAACTCTCAAAACAAACCACAAACAATGAAAACATTTACATTATGTACTCAAGTTGGCATTGTGCCTTTTGTATTAAATCCCGACCCAATTTCTGTGTTTCATCGTCAGTGTGAACGTCCAAGGGATCGAGTAAAGCTGCAGTAGTACATCGGAATGTAACACTGATCCCCCAGGAAAGGCCCAAAACAATCCACGTACAATGAGAAGGTTTACCCTTCTTGTGCTTAAGTCGGCATTGTGCTTTATGTATTGTATGCAAACGTAATTTCTGTGTTTCATCGTCAATGTGAAGGTCCAAGGGATAGAGTAAAGCTGCAGCAGAGCATCGGAATCTAATACTGATCTCCCAGGAAACGCTCAAAGTAAATCACAAACAATGAGAAGATTTACTGTTCTTGTACTTAAGTCGAAAAACTGCCTTTTGTATTAAATCCCGACTTTATTTCTGTGTTTCACCGTCAATGTGAAGGTCCAAGGGATAGAGTGAAGCAGCAGTATTTCATCGGAATGTAATAATGCTATCCCAGGAAACGCTCAAAGCAATACACAAACAATGAAAACATATACTCTTCTTGTACTCAATTTGGCATTGTGCCATTTGTATTAAATCCCGACGCTATTTCTGTGTTTCATCGACAATGTGAAAGTCCAAGGGATAGAGTAAACTGCAGTAGTGCATCGGAATCTAACACCGATCTGCCAGGAAACGCTCGAAGCAAACCAGAAACAATGAGAAGATTTACTCTTCTTGTACTTAAGTCGGCATTGTGCCTTTTGTATTAAATCCCGGCGCTATATCTGTGTTTCATCGTCAATGTGAAGGTCCAAGGGATAGAGTAAAGCTGCAGTAGGGCGTCGGTAACTAATACCGATCTCCCAGGAAACGCTCAAAGCAAACCACAAACAATGAGAAGAATTACTCTTCTTGTACTTAAGTCGGCGTTCTGCCTTTTGTATTAATTCCCGACGCCATTTATTTGTTTCATCGTCAATGTGAAGGTCCAAGGGGTAGAGTGAAGCTGCAGTATTGCATCAGTTTGTAATACTGATATCCCAGGAAACGCTCAAAGCAAAACACAAACAATGAAAACGTTTACTCTTCTTGTAGTCAATTTGGCATTGTGCCATTTGTATTAAATTCCGACGCTATTTCTGTGTTTCATCGTGAACGTGAAGGTCCAAGGGATAGAGAAAAGGTACAGTAGTACATCGGAATCTAATACTGATCTACCGGGAAACGCTTAAAGCAAACCACAAACAATGAGAAGATTTACTTCTCTTCTACTTAAGCCGGCATTGTGCCTATTGTATTATATCCCGGCGCAATTTTTGTGTCTCATCGTCAATGTGAAGGTCCAATAGATAGAGTAAAGCTGCAGTAGTGCATCGGAATCTAACACTGATCTGCCAGGAAACGCTCGAAGCAAACGAGAAACAATGTGAAGATTTACTCTTCTTGTACTTAAGTCGGCATTGTGCCTTTTGTATTAAATCCCGGCGCTATATCTGTGTTTCATCGTCAATGTGAAGGTCCAAGGGATAGAGTAAAGCTGCAGTAGTGCATCGGAATGTTATACTGATTTCCCAGGAAACGTTCAAAGCAAAACACAAACAATGTAAAGATTTATTCTACTTGTACTTAAGTCTTCATTGTGCCTTTTGTATTAAATGAAGAGGCAATTTCTGCGTTTCATCGTCAATGGGAAGGTCCAAGGGATAGAGTAAAGCTGCAGTAGTGCACCGGAACCTAATAGTGATCTCCCACGAAACACTCAAAACAAACCACAAACAATGAGAAGATCTACTCTTCTTAAACTTAAGTCGGCAATGTGCCATTTGTAGTAAATCGTGACACAATTTCTGTGTTCCATCGTGAATGTGAAGGTCAAAGGGTTAGAGTAAAGCTGCAGTAGTGCACCGGAATCTAATACTGACCTCCCAGGAATCGCTCAAGCAAACTTCTAACAATGAGAAGATCTACTCTTCTAGTACTTAAGTCTGCATTGTGCCATTTTTATTAAATCCCGACGCCATTTCAGTGTTTCATCGTCAACGTGAAGGTCCAAGTGATAGAGTAAAGCTGAAGTAGTGATCGGAATGTAATACTGATATCCCAGGAAACGCTCAAAGCAAACCACAAACAGTGAGAAGATTTACTCTTCTCGTACTCAAGTTGGCATTGTGCCTTTTGTGTTAAATCCCGACGCAATTTCTTTGTTTCATCGACAATGTGAAATTCAAAGGGATAGAGTAAAGCTGCAGTAGGGCATCGGAATCTATAACTGATCTCTCAGGAAGCTTTAAAAGCAAACCACAAACAATGAGAAGATTTACTCTTCTTGTACTTAAGTCGGCATTGTGCCTTTTGTATTAAATCCCGACGCAATTTCTGTGTTTCATCGTCAATTAAGACGGTCCAACGGATAGATTAAAGCTGCAGTAGTGCATCCGAATCTACTACTGATCTCCCAGGAAACGCTCAAAGCAAACCACAAACATCGAGAAGATTTACTCTTCTTGTAATTAAGTCGGCATTGTGCCTTTTGTATTAAATCCCGACGCAATTTCTGTGTTTCATCGACAATGTACAGGTCCAAGGGATACCGTAAAGCTGCAGAAGTGCATGGATATCTAATACTGATCTCCCAGGAAACGCTCAAAGCAAACCACAATCAATGAGAAAATTTAGCCTTCTTGTTCTTAGTCGGCATTGTGCATATCGTATTAAATCCCGACGCAATTTCTGTTTTTCATCGTCAATGTGAGGGTCAAAGTGATAGAGTAAAGCTGCAGTAGTGCATCGGAACCTAATAGTGATCTCCCAGGAAACGCTCAAAGCAAACCACAAACAATGAGCAGAGTTATTCTTCTTGTACTTAAGTCGGCATTGTTCCTATTGTATTAAATCCCGACGCAATATCTGTGTTCCATCGTGGATGTGAAGGTCCTAGGGATAGAGTAAGGCTGCCGTAGTGCATCGGAATCTAACACTAATCTCCCAGGAAACGCTTAAAGCAAACCACAAACATTGAGTATATTTAACCTTCTTGTACTTAAGTCAGCATTGTGCCTTTTGTATTAAATCCCGACGAAATTTCTGTGTCTCATCGTGAATGTGAAGGCCAAAGGGATAGAGTAAAGCTGCAGTAGTGCATCGGATTCTAATACTTATCTCCCAGGAAACGCTCAAAGCAAACCACAAACATCGAGAAGATTTACTCTTCTTGTAGTTAAGACGGCAATGTGCTTTAGTATTCAATCCCGACACTTTTTCTTTGTTTGATCGTCAATGTGAAGGGCCAAGGAGTAGAGTAAAGCTGCAGTAGTGCATCGGAACCTAATACTGATCTCCCAGGAAACGCTCTAAGCAAACCACAAACAATGAAAAAATTTACTCTTCTTGTACTTAAGTCGGCATTGTGCCTTTTGTATTACATCACGAGGAAATTTCTGAGTTTCGTCATCAATTTGAAGGTCCAAGGTATAGAGTAAAGCTGCAGTAGTGCATCGGAATCTAATACTCATCTCCCAGGAAACGCTCAAAGCAAACCACAAGCAATGAGAAGATTTACTCTTCTTGTACTTAGGTCGGCATTGTGCCTTTTGTATTAAATCCCGAGGCTATTTCTGCGTTTCTTCGTTAATGTGCAGGTCCAAGGGATAGCGTAAAGTTGCAGAAGTGCATGGATATCTAATACTGATCTCCCAGGAAACGCTCAAAACAAAAAACAATCAATGAGAAAATTTAGCCTTCTTGTTCTTAGTCGGCATTGTGTATATCGTATTAAATCCCGACGCAATTTCTGTTTTTCATCGTCAATGTGAGGGTCCAAGTGATAGAGTAAAGCTGCAGTAGTGCATCGGAACCTAATAGTGATCTCCCAGGAAACGCTCAAACCAAATCACAAACAATGAGCAGAGTTACTCTTCTTGTACTTAAGTCGGCATTGTTCCTATTGTATTAAATCCCGACGCAATATCTGTGTTCCATCGTGGATGTGAAGGTCGTAGGGATAGAGTAAGGCTGCCGTAGTGCATCGGAATCTAACACTGATCTCCCAGGAAACGCTTAAAGCAAACCACAAACATTGAGTATATTTAACCTTCTTGTACTTAAGTCAGCATTGTGCCTTTTGTATTATATCCAAACGCAATTTCTGTGTCTAATCGTCAATGAGAAGGTCCAAGGGAGAGATTAAGGCCGCAGTAGTGCATCGGAATCTAATACTGATCTCTCTGGAAACGCTCAAAGGAAACCACAAACAATGGGAAGATTTATTCAACTTGTACTCAAGATAGCATTTTGGCGTTTGCATTAAGACCCGACGCAATTTCCGTATTTCATCGAATATGTGAAAGTCCGAGGGATGGAGTAAAGCTGCAGTAGTGCATCGGAATCTAACACTAATCTCCCAGGAAACGCTCAAAGCAAACCACAAACGATGAGAAGATATACTCTCCTTGTACTTAAGTCGGCATTCTGCCTTTTGTATTAAATCCCGACGCAATTTCTGTGTTTCATCGTCAATGTCAAGGTCCAAGGGATAGAGTGAAGCTGATGTAGAGCATCGGAATCTAATACTGATCTCCTAGAAAACGCTCAAAGCAAACCACAAACAATGAGAAGAATTTCTCTTTTTTTACTTAGGTCTGCATTGTGCCTTTTGTATTAAATCCCGAGGCTATTTCTGCGTTTCATCGTAAATGTGAAGGTCCAAGGCATAGAGTAAAGCTGCAGTAGTGCAACGGAATCTAATACTGGTCTCCCAGGAATCGCTCAAAGCAAACCACAAGCAATGAGAAGATTTACTCCTCGTGTACTTAAGTCGGCAATGTAACTTTTGAATTAAATCCCGACGCTATTTCTGTGTTTCATCGTCAATGTGAAGGTCCAAGGGATAGAGTAAAGCCGCACTAGTGAATCAGATTCTAATACTGATCTCCCAGGAAACGCTCAAAGCAAACCACAAACATCGAGAAGATTTACTCTTCTTGTAGTTAAGACGGCTATGTGCTTTAGTATTCAATCCCGACACTTTTTCTTTGTTTGATCGTCATTGTGAAGGGCCAAGGAGTAGAGTAAAGCTGCAGTAGTGCATCGGAATCTAATACTGATCTACCAGGAAACGCTCAAAGCAAACCACAAACAATGAAAAAATTTACTCTTCTTGTACTTAAGTCGGCATTGTGCCTTTTGTATTACATCACGAGGCAATTTCTGAGTTTCATCATCAATTTGATGGTCCAAGGAATAGAGTAAAGCTGCAGTAGTGCATCGGAATCTAATACTCATCTCCCAGGAAACGCTCAAAGCAAACCACAAGCAATGAGAAGATTTACTGTTCTTGTACTTAGGTCGGCATTGTGCCTTTTGTATTAAATCCCGAGGCTATTTCTGCGTTTCTTCGTTAATGTGAAGCTCCAAGGGATACAGTAAAGCTGCAATAGTGCATTGGAATCTAATACAGATCTCCCAGGATACGCCCAAAGCAAACCACAAACAAAGAGATTATTTACGCTTCTTGTACTTAAGACAACATTTTCCTTTTGTATTATACCCCGACGCAATTTCTGTGTTTCATCGTCAATGTCAAGGTCCAAGGGATTGAGTGAAGCTGCAGTAGTGCATCGGAATCTAATACCGATCTCCCAGGAAACGCTCAAAGCAAACCACAAACATCGAGAAGATTTACTCTTCTTGTAATTAAGTCGGCATTGTGCCTTTTGTATTAAATCCCGACGCAATTTCTGTGTTTCATCGTCAATTAAGATGGTCCAACGGATAGATTAAAGCTGCAGTAGTGCAACCGAATCTAGTACTGATCTCCCAGGAAACTCTCAAAGCAAACCACAAACATCGAGAATATATACTCTTCTCGTAATTAAGTCGGCATTGTGTCTTTTGTATTAAATCCCGACGCAATTTCTGTGTTTCATCGTCAATGTGCAGGTCCAAGGGATAGCGTAAAGCTGCAGAAGTGCATGGATATCTAATACTGATCTCCCAGGAAACGCTCAAAGCAAACCACAATCAATGAGAAAATTTAGCCTTCTTGTTCTTAGTCGGCATTGTGCATTTCGTATTAAATCCCGACGCAATTTCTGTTTTTCATCGTCAATGTGAGGGTCCAAGTGATAGAGTAAAGCTGCAGTAGTGCATCGGAACCTAATAGTGATCTCCCAGGAAACGCTCAAACCAAACCACAAACAATGAGCAGAGTTACTCTTCTTGTACTTAAGTCGGCATTGTTCCTATTGTATTAAATCCCGACGCAATATCTGTGTTCCATCGTGGATATGAAGGTCCTAGGGATAGAGTGAGGCTGCCGTAGTGCATCGGAATCTAACACTGATCTCCCAGGAAACGCCTAAAGCAAACCACAAACATTGAGTATATTTAACCTTCTTGTACTTAAGTCAGCATTGTGCCTTTTGTATTATATCCAAACGCAATTTCTGTGTCTAATCGTCAATGAGAAGGTCCAAGGGAGAGATTAAAGCCGCAGTAGTGCATCGGAATCTAATACTGATCTCTCAGGAAAAGCTCAAAGGAAACCACAAACAATGGGAAGATTTATTCAACTTGTACTCAAGATAGCATTGTGGCGTTTGTATTAAGACCCGACGCAATTTCCGTATTTCATCGAATATGTGAAAGTCCGAGGGATGGAGTAAAGCTGCAGTAGTGCATCGGAATCTAACACTGATCTCCCATGAAACGCTCAAAGCAAACCACAAACGATGAGAAGATATACTCTCCTTGTACTTTAGTCGGCATTCTGCCTTTTGTATTAAATCCCGGTGCAATGTCTGTGTTTGAGCGTCTATGTGAAAGTCCAAGGGTTAGAGTAAAGCTGCAGTAGTGCACACGAATCTAATACTGATCTCCCAGGAAACACTCAAAGCAAACCAAAAACAATGTGAAGATTTACTCTTCTTGTTCTTAAGTCGGCATTGTTCCTTTTGTATTAAATCACGACGCAACGTCTGTGTTTCATCGTCAATATGAAGGTCCAAGGGGTAGGGTAAAGCTGCAGTAGTGCAACGGATTGTAATACTGATATTCCAGGAAACGCTCAAAGCAAACCACAAACAATGAGAAGATTTACTCTTCTTGTACTCAAGTTAGCATTGTGCCTTTTGTATTAAATCCCGACGCAATTTCCGTAACGCATCGACAATGTGAAAGTCCAAGGGATAGAGCAGAGCTGCAGTAGTGCATCAGATTCTAATACTGATCTCCCAGCAACCGCTCAAAGCAAACCACAAGCAATGAGAAGATTTATTCTTCTTTTACTTACGTCGGCATTGTGCCTTTTGTATTAAATCCCGACGCAATTTCTGTGTTTCATCGTCAATGTAATGGTGCATGGGATAGTGTCAAATTTCTGTGTTTCATCGTCAATGTGAAAGTCCAAGGGATAGAAAAAAGCTGCAGTGGTGCATCGGAATCTAATACTGATCTCCCAGGAAACGCTCAAAGCAAGCCACAAACAATGAAAAGATTTATTCTTCTTGTACTTAAGTCGGCATTGTGCCTATTGTATTAAATCCCCTACGCAATTTCTGTGTTTCATCAACAATGTGATGGTGCAAGTGATAGAGTAAAACTGCAGTAGTGCATCGGAATCTAATGCTGATCTCCCAGGAACGCTCAAAGCAAACCTCAGACAATGAGAAGATTCTCTCTTCTTGCACTCAAGTCTGCATTGTGCCATTTGTATTAAATCCCGACGCAATTGCTTGTTTCATCGCCAATGTGAAAGTCCAAGGGATAGAGTAAGGCTGCAGTAGTGCATCGGATTCTAATACTGATCTCCCAGGAAACGCTCAAAGCAAACCACAAACAATGAAAAGATTTAATCTTCTTGTACTTAAGTCGGCATTGTGCCATTTGTATTAAAACCCGACGCAATTTCTGTGTTCCATCGTCATAGTGAAGGTGCAAGGGATAGTGTAAAACTGCAGTATTGCATCGGAATCTAATACTGATCTCCCAGGAAACGCACAAAGCAAACCACAATGAGATGATTTACTCTTCTTGTACTTAAGTCGGCATTCTGCCTTTTGTATTAAATCCCGACGCAATTTCTGTGTTTCATCGTCAATGTAATGGTGCAAGGGATAGAGTAAAATTTCTGTGTTTCATCGTCAATGTGAAAGTCCAAGGGATAGCGTAAAGCTGCAGTAGTGCATCGGAATCTAATACTGATCCATCAGAAAACGCTCAAAGCACACCACAAACAATGAGAAGATTTACTCTTCTTGTACTTAAGTCGCCATTGTGCCTTTTGTATTAAATCCCGACGCAATTTCTGTGTTTCATCGTCAATGTGAGGGTCCAAGTTATAGAGTAAAGCTGCAGTAGTGCATCGGAACCTAATAGTTATCTCCCACGAAACGCTCAAAGCAAACCACAAAGAATGAGCGGAGTCACTCATCTTGTACATAAGTCGGCATTGTGCCTTTTATATTAAATCCCGACGCAATATCTGTGTTCCATCGTGGATGTGCAGGTCCAAGGGATAGAGTAAAGCCGCAGTAGTGCATCGGAATTTAATACTGAACTCCCAGGAAACGCTCAAGCAAACCACAAACAATGAGAAGATTTACTCTTCTTGTACTTAAGTCGCCATTGTGCCTTTTGTATTACATCCCGACTCTATGTCTGTGTTTCATCGTCAAAGTGAAGGTCCAAGTGATGGAGTAAAGTTGCAGTGGTGCTTTGGAATGTAATACTGATATCCCAGGAAACGCTCAAAGCAAACGGCAAACAATGAGAAGATTTTCTCTTCTTGTACTCAAGATGGCATTGTGCCTTTTGTATTAAATCCCGACGCAATTTCTGTGTTTGATCGACAATGTGAAAGTCCGAGGGACAGAGTAAAGCTGCAGTAGTGCATCGGAATCTAACACTGATCTCCCAGGAAGCGCTCAAACCAAACCACAACAATGAGAAGATACACTCTTCTTGTACTTAAGTCGAAATTGCGACTTTTGTTTTAAATCCCGACGCAATTTCTGTGTCATCGTCAATGAGAAGGTCCAAGGAATAGATTAAAGAGACAGTGGTGCATCCGAAATAGTACTGATCTCCCAGGAAACGCTCAAGGCAAACCACAAACAATGAGAAGATTTACTCTTGTTGTAGTTAAGTAGGCAATGTGCCATTTGTAATAAATACCGGCGCAATTTCTGTGTTTGATCGTCTATGTGTAGGTCAAAGGGTTAGAGTAAAGCTGCAGTAGTGCATAGGAATCTAACACTGATCTCCCAGGAAACGCTCAAGGCAAACCACAAACAATGTGAAGTTTCCTTTTGTATTAAATCCCGGCGCAATTTCTGTGTTTCATCGTCAATGTCAAGGTCCAAGGGATAGAGTGAAGCTGATGTAGAGCATCGGAATCTAATACTGATCTCCCAGACAACGCTCAAAGCAAACCACAAACAATGAGAAGAATTTCTCTTTTTTTACTTAGGTCGGCATTGTGCCTTTTGTATTAAATCCCGAGGATATTTCTGCGTTTCATCGTCAATGTGAAGGTCCAAGGGATAGAGTAAAGCTGCAGTAGTGCATCGGAATCTAATACTGGTCTCCCAGGAATCGCTCAAAGCAAACCACAGGCAATGAGAAGATTTACTCCTCGTGTACTTAAGTCGGCAATGTAACTTTTGAATTAAATCCCGACGCTATTTCTGTGTTTCATCGTCAATGTGAAGGTCCAAGGGATAGAGTAAAGCCGCACTAGTGAATCGGAATCTAATACTGATCTCCCAGGAAACGTTCAAAGCAAACCACGACAAAGAGAATATTAACTCATCTTGTACTTAAGTCCGCATTGTGCCTTTTGTATTAAATCCCGAGGCTTTTTCGACGTTTCTTCCTTAATGTGAAAGTCCAAAGGATAGAGTAAAGCTGCAGTAGTGCCGCGGAATCTAATACTGATCTCCCCGGAAACGCTCAAAGCAAACCACAAACAATGAGAGTATTTACTCTTCTTGTACTTAAGACGGCATTTTCCTTTTGTAATAAACCCAGACGCAATTTCTGTGTTACTTCGTCAATGAGAAGGTTCATGCGATAGATTAAAGCTGCAGTTGTGCATCCGAATCTAGTACTGATCTCCCAGGGAAAGCCCAAAGCAAACAACAAACATCGAGAAGATTTACCCTTCTTGTACTTAAGTCGGCAATGTGCCTTTTGTATTAAATCCTAACGCAATTTATGTGTTTGATCGTCAATGTGAAGGTCCAAAGGATAGAGTAAAGCTGCAGTAGTGCATCGGAAAATAATACTGAACTTCAAGGAAACTCTCAAAGCAAACCTCAAACAATGGGATTATCTACACTTCTTGTACTTAAGTCAGCATAGTCCCTTTTGTATTAAATCCCGACGAAATTTCTGTGTCTCATCGTGAAAGTGAAGGCCAAAGGGATAGAGTAAAGCTGCAGTAGTGCATCAGATTCTAATACTGATCTCCCAGGAAACGCTCAAAGCAAACCACAAACATCGAGAAGATTTACTCTTCTTGTAGTTAAGACGGCAATGTGCTTTAGTATTCAATCCCGACACTTTTTCTTTGTTTGATTGTCAATGTGAAGGGCCAAGGAGTAGAGTAAAGCTGCAGTAGTGCATCGGAATCTAATACTGATCTCCCAGGAAACGCTCAAAGCAAACCACAAACAATGAAAAAATTTACTCTTGTTGTACTTAAGTCGGCATTGTGCCTTTTGTATTACATCACGAGGCAATTTCTGAGTTTCATCATCAATTTGAAGGTCCAAGGGATAGAGTAAAGCTGCAGTAGTGCATCGGAATCTAATACTCATCTCCCAGGAAACGCTCAAAGCAAACCACAAGCAATGACAAGATTTACTCTTCTTGTACTTAGGTCGGCATTGTGCATTTTCTATTAAATCCCGACGCAATTTCTGTGTTTCTTCGTCAATGAGAAGGTTCATGTGATAGATTAAAGCTGCAGTAGTGCATCCGAATCTAGTACTGATCTCCCAGGGAAAGTCCACAGCAAACCACAAACACCGTGAAGATTTACCCTTCTTGTACTTCATTCGGAATTGTGCCTTTTGTATTAAATCCTAACGCAATTTCTGTGTTTGATCGTCAATGTGAAGGTCCAAGGGATAGAGTAAAGCTGCAGTAGTGATTCGGAAAATAATAGTGATATTCAAGGAAATGCTCAAAGCAAACCTCAAACAATGGGAATATTTACTCTTCTTGTACTTAAGTCGGCATTGTGCCTTTTATATTAGCCCGACGCCATTTCTGTGTTTCATCGTCAATGAGTAGGTCCCAGTGTGACATTACAGCCTTTATCACTGCGATTTTTAATATGTAAAAGTTTTTTTCTGTATTTGCGTCAGTATGTGCGAACTTTTAACATATACCAATGAATGTTGTAACCAGATATCTTTGCCGCACTCTTGAAAAGCGCAGAATATCACGACAGCTATAAACTGTCATACGCTGCTATCGATCAGTAAAAAAAACGATGCACCTATGTTTTTCAAAATAACAATTGCCAGTTTTTACTTCTGCAGGGAGCCGCACCGCTGTCTAGCTGTTCTTCTGTGAATGTGTTGCGAGTCGGATGCAAAAGTATTGTGCTCCATACTGATATAATCATTTTATTGTAAATTTAAGAGTTTAAGCGATTGAAAAATATATGTAGCCACAAACAAGCGAGAATGTGTATCATGAAAATTCGCTCCACCGCCACAATGGGTGGCCATGTTAATGTAAGTTTCCGTTCCATAATATAATACTTGAAGCCTTGAAGTTTATTTAATTTCAAAGAAAATCTCTCAACTTTATTTTCATTAATTATACTTGTGATAATCTTTTCTCTTTAAAAGATTTATGCAGCTTATGATCCAGCGTGTGTTCTGTCGGAACAGGAGGCTGTCGTGACGACATCGTTATAGTATTTATTCCCAGTTCTTTCAGTTCCGTTTATATGTTCGTACAAATCCAATTAGTTGGTCCCTTAGGTTTCTTACATGTAACTTCCGTCTGTTTTCTCCGCGCGATCTTCCTCCGAAAAAAAATTTCTGTTCATTTTTTTTAGTAATTTTTGATATCGCGAAGGAGAAAAGGCAGCCGCCTCCTGCTCCAAACGGAACACCACGACTTTTCTAACGTCGGAGAGTACCGCACGAATTTTCCGCTAAAAGGTAATTGAATTTCTTAAATCTGGGTCAATTAAACATGTTGCTGCTGTTCTCCGACAAATCTGGTGTGATTAATAGTAATTTATTCTGTCACGACAAAAAGAACCAATTTTATTTTTACCAAAGTAACAAAGCTTTCAATTAAATTACTAGAAAAAAAAATCATACCAGATCTGGCGCCCGAACATGGACTTGACTAAAATATTGAAAGTGTCACGGTACTAATATATGATTGTCTTATTTCATGTATCGCTCTTTGGAATCCAATGCTGCATAAAATTACGGATGAGCAATAAATGTACGCAATCTTGAAGGACGCGGTATGTACACAAATATCTTGGGATTTAATAAGACACAGATTTGCAGTTTTGAAGACAACGCCGAGTGAGTACCAAATTTTCGTTCGCCATAGTTCTGTCTAAAGAGTAGCTCATTGACCTTCAAATTCGACCTCACTCTATCCTTTCTGTAGCTTAACGTAAAAAACCATTTTTTTTCTATGTAAATATTTGAACATTTTCTGTAACCTTTTGCTTGGCCTATTTGTTTTATACTGTAGTTAGTATTCTCGTGTAAGTTCAAGATGGATGCCATTTCAGTCTTTTCTGTGTAACAGCGTTGGTAATCAATTGTTTCAACGGCGTTGACTCCATCTTGTCTTTTTGCTACAGACGTGTGTCAGTTATTACCCACGTAACATTAGACATTTGACGAACGCGCCGCGACTTTAACTTGCGCGGCAAGAATAATTGACAATCAGAATTTCAGTTGGCAGTACCCATTTTAAGTTGGCAATAGTTGAATTTCATTATGGCGGACGGACAATCGAGCGCGAACTCTGCAGACGAAAGCGACGGCACTGTTAACAAACATTACCGACTCCGCTCACGCGGAACGACGGCCAGGACAGACGACAGACAAGAGGTAGCTAACGTGGACGACACTCAGCAGGAAACACCCACCTCCCCGATAACCGTATCACTTGACATTGTCAAAATGTTACAGGAATTGATACTAGACAGACAGGAGAGGGAACAGCGCGAACGTGATCGCGAACAACGTGAGAAAGACAGAGACAAGTTTTTATCAGAGCTGAAAACGGATATGACAACACAGATTGACTCAGTTAGGAATGACGTAAATACTATCATTGATGGTAAAGTAGGTACCCTCACTACGCAAGTAGGCTCTCTCACAGCACAGATAGATTCGGTTAAGGGTGACGTCACGGCACAGATAGATTCGGTTAAGGGTGACGTCATGGCACAGATAAATTCGGTTAAGGGTGACGTCACGGCACAGATAGATTCGGTTAAGGGTGACGTCACGGCACAGATAGATTCGGTTAAGGGTGACGGGCACGGAGCAAGTAACCACTTTGACAACCCAGATAAGCACTCTGAATAACAAAATTGATAACATTGGTCAGAATCTCACAACTCAAATCGAAGCGTGTCGCAAAGAAACCGATTCGGTAAAACTTGCGTATAAAACAGTTGCACGACAGGTAGACGAGTTAGCGACAGCGGTAGCCACTGTAGAATCAAAAGTAAGTGCAATGGCGAATGACATTTCGGACCGAACTATTGACGAAAGAGTTAACAGTAGTGTTGCTTCGCACACTAAAGCACTTACCGAACATTACAAAGAATGGAATGATGTACAAGAGAAGCTTGTTGAGGAGAAGGTTACACGTGACTTGAAAGATGTTGTTAAATCCGCAACCTTAGACATATTATCTGCACCCGGCAGTTCAGGAGACACTGTTTGTACTGAACTAGGCCAAATTAGACGAGTGTTTACCCGGGATTTGCCGGAATGGCGGAAGCAAGTAACAGATGAGATATCCGACCTGAAACAGCAAATTCAAACACTACAGTATGATAACTAGAGTGACGGGAAACACTCACTACCTTCTGAGCGAGATGAACATCAATACCAGACAACACAACAACACAACACACCACAGTACATTCCGCAACTGAAAAATGAATTTAACGATTCACACAACAACACTGAACAATTGACACTCACAACCCTCATGAAAGAGGAGAGTGTATTGAAACACAGAGTTTTTCAACCATTCCAACCGGAAAAGCGAAATATTCATCCAGTCGTTTTCCTAAAGAACTTTTCAGGAGTCTTTCCAGCTGCCTGGAATGACAAACAGAGAATACAATTCATTACCGGATACATACAAGGAGAAAGTGCTATATGGGGAACCGAGATGGTTGATAAGTGCAAAACATTTAGCGAGTTTGAGAAGAACTTTTTAAGCAAATTTTGGAGCGCAGGTGTTCAGCAACGCCTACGCAAAGAGGTCTATAACGCCGAACCTTTCTATTCGAACAGTGGCGGACTTCGCCGGTACTTTGAAAAGTACTTGAGAAAGATACAATATTGGGACACTCCCATAACAACAAAAGATGTTATTATGATCCTTAAGTCAAAACTACCCATTTCCATACGCGAAAAATTAGTGAACGTGTCAGAGGAAGATCAGGACGCATTTTTATCCGTCCTTGATTCGCTCGATCGTATACACGAAGACGCGCGTGCGAATGCTAACCATAAGAACAACAACGCAGGCACGTATTCTAATGGAAACGGTAGTAATGAAAATGGTTCACACGAAACACAATACGGAAACAAACAGTACAATAACCGCAATAGAGGCCGAAACAATGGTTACCGTAATGGTAAACACAAAAACAAGCATTACGGCAACCAACGGTACAATCCAATATACAACACGCAACAACAGTATTACGGGAATGCCCCATACCAATCAAACAATAACGGTAGTAACTTCTACCGGAATGGAAACAAATACAAGGGTAAACGTTGCAACAATCAAAATTGCGGAGGTCAGCTACCTCCACCACAACCCTATGGGCAGCCACAACACCAGCAACAACAGCAATACACGCCTCAGCAACAACCATTCATGCAACAACAACAGTACACGCCACCACAACAGGACTTTAGATACAATAACAATAAACCAAGAAAACAATACAATCCACCGGTATATTTTACGCAGGCAAGTAATGTACCGATTTTTCAGCCTGGTAATCAAGTGCGTTACCAACAAGGGTTTGATACAAATCAACACACACAATGGGTAAAAAAACCAGCGAGAATGGTCAAGTGATGTGACAGAAGAATCAAATCAGTCGCATCACAAGAAAGTGGAAAACTAAAGGTGCTTTTACGGACACATTTTAAGCCATCGAAGTTGTTGAAAAGAAATCGGAAATGGAGGCTATTGTACGACGGACCATTTGTAGTAATTAGAAAACCACATACAGGATGTTATCTAATAGCGGATCCAGCATCTGGCAGAATTAAAGGATTGTATCACCACCAGGATCTCAAGAAGTATAACGAGGCAAAGTAACGAGCAAAGGAACATTAGCCTAAGGTTTAACCTGTGAAACACCTCGGTATTCAAACACACCAATACCAGTACTCACACTTTGGCGAAAAAAAAACTATGGAGGTAATTGAAGATTTGATTTATTATGGCGTACGAAAAAGAAAGCACATTCCATTTGAGAGGACAGATTCTCAGTTTTAAGTTAGTCATAGGTGTAAGCAGTCCAAGTTGGCTGTTGGCATTGAGGAATGCCGTTATTGGTGAAAGGAGATACGGAAGGAAGTAGCAGATTGCCACCTTCCAACTCCAATGAATATATATGTATGTGAAATATTAGGTTAAGCAATTTCTTTTTCAGCCCTCAAGATGGAATGTTAGTCTTTAAGTGTACAGAGTACAGTCTATTGCGTGTAAACTGTGCGTTATTGTAACACCGCCATGAACTATACCTTTTGTTAGCGCGATCTTTAGAATTAAACAGATTTGTGTAGCCAAGTGTTTGAACTGTCAAAAGCAGTATTTGATAGTTTTCAGGAGATTCAATCTCAGATTCAAAGTATCATCTACGAACAGTAAGCCTCATAAAGATTTAATAGCTAAGCAACAAAGCATTTCCTTTATTGTGTTTTACAACAGCTGTTGGGTCATGTAGTCGAGAGTGCCACTACATGGAAACATATACGTCGTACTGACAAGTCTGAAGTATTCCTGATGGTAAACGTTTCTTCTTTAAACATGTAAGATGCACTAAAGTAATTAGCTATTTTACAGCCAAGCCCGACAATCGCCCAGAAGGAAGCGTGAGAAACTAGAAAGCTGTCACCAGATATGACTCACATTATAATAATAAAACTAAGATCTGATATTAGATTAAAGAATAACCACTTGAAGGCACACGTGACGCATGTCATGCATCTAAGGTCACAAAAATATCCTAGTGTAGTTGTGCTAGAATTTGTATATGTATATAGTGTATTTATGTTCATATTTGATCCTCTCCTCTTCCACTTCCCCATCCTATCCCATTAAAAAAAAAGTGAGGATTAGAATTTGACAGGCTCATCTGAGTGCTCTTTAGACGGTTGAAGTGGAAACGAAATTTGTGGGAGAGATCCGTTAGCGAAAGTTTTGTTCTAATCGCGTATCGCGAGTAGCAATGTTGAGAGATTATAATACATTCCTGCGAGTAGTACTTGCAGCCAGTAGCTTTATGAAGCATGAATCTTCCGGAGAGAAATGCATGAGTATGGTCGACCAGTAGAGACAGAATTTGTTCAATCTGTGCTCTACATAAACAGTGACACTAAATTTTGAAGAGAAACGAAATAACAAGCTGCTTAAAAGATTTGTTTAAAAAAAAAAATTTTTACCTTTGTAAAAGGGAGAGAGAATAACCGAAATAATCGTGCCTTGATGCACAAGTAGTGGTATTCAATACGCTAATCCGGCGTGGCGTGACTGAAAAGGTTAACAGAATTTTGTGACTGTAAGCAAACTTAAGAAATGTATGTATGTATGTATGTATGTAATTTATGGACATTGTTTAATCTTGTAATGTATTTACCTGTGAGTAACTTGAACCGTGAACTTTGAAATCACAATGTGAGATGGGAGATGTGAATTTGCAGACACTCTAAGACGTTCTAAACAAAATGCGAGTGATAAAGTGTACAAAATACGTGTGCAGTGACATGCGTACACGCAAGTGCAGGTAGTGACAGCGATCACAGCAAAACATTTTGCAAACTATATGTAAAACGTTGGCTTCACTGACCTGTGTGTAAGCAGCATGGCAGGTCGCAGGGACTGTCGTGTGAAATCCTCGAAACAGACGGTGGTATTTTCTACCCAAGTTTTCGATACGCCGATCGACGATGGAGAAAGGACACTAGACGTGTGTTTTCCGCGTGTTCTCATTTTAGCAGAGCGCGAGTGACACACAACTTCATACGAGCATACACGAGCGCGTGTTGCACTGGACTAGTAACCGGCAACAGCTCGGAGCTGCTTGCAGTTGAACTCAACAATTAACAATTGAAACACAACCGACGCGCGCGCTGTGGAGGCGTGTCATTGACCTTAGAATGTTTTCCGTCTCACAACTACGCAAGAGACATTGCTAAAGCTATCACAGTGAAACTTAATTATGAACTTTATTTATTCTGTAAAAAGAGAAGTTTTAGCTTCAAATTAATTTCCATTTAATCAGTCACGTCGTATATTTTGCGATAGATAGTTAAATAAAGACAAGGCATTACTGAGCACTGAAACGTTAACTGGAGGGGAAGGTTATCAATCCTGTCCAGAATCCTATAAAACCTTTACCTGTAAGTCTACATTATACCACGAACCTAACACAGGTTTCTTTCTGTTTATTTGCATGTAAACGACATGACGCTTGATGCGAGACACTAGAGTGGCAACACGAGCGAACACAAAAAATGACGCTACCCAGGGTCGTCACCTCTCGGACGACGCCGCTCACCGAACGAGAATAGACGTTGCAGACTCCGGTTAAGTGAGCGTGTGACAAATAAAAGTGTACAGTGTAGTGTCAAGTGAAACGTCCTGATTAACAACGACATTCTAAAAAAATCTAATGAAACGGATAAAAAACATTACGGGACCAAACAGGTCACAGACAATTTTAGAGGACTGTTTAAATAATTATTTCAATGTATCTGTGTATGTTTGTCTACTGACATGTTTTGTTTCCTATATAGAGTATTATTCATTTATCTTTGTGTGTGTTAGACTTAAGATTGTTTTTTGTCATATTTTGTTTCACAGTAACAGCAATTAAGATGACAGTGCAAGGACACCTTACAATGAACTGAGAGAAGTGCCAAAGTGCACAAAAGACACTGAAAGACATTTGTTTTCATAACTCTACTGGAAGCATAAAATAACTAGATGACAAACTCATTCCAATTTTATGTTAGAACTAAGTAAACAGATGATAAAACACAGTAATGTCTTGAAACTACATGTGAGTCCTGATGATCCTTCCGGAATCATCATGCCTCACATGGGAGGCATTGTGACATTACAGCCTTTATCACTGCGATTTTTAATATGTAAAAGTTTTTTTCTGTATTTGCGTCAGTATGTGCGAACTTTTAACATATACCAATGAATGTTGTAACCAGATATCTTTGCCGCACTCCTGAAAAGCGCAGAATATCACGATAGCTATAAACTGTTATACGCTGCTATCGATCAGTAAAAAAAACGATGCACCTATGTTTTTCAAAATAACAATTGCCAGTTTTTACTTCTGCAGGGAGCCGCACCGCTGTCTAGCTGTTCTTCTGTGAATGTGTTGCGAGTCGGATGCAAAAGTATCGTGCTCCATACTGATATAATCATTTTATTGTAAATTTAAGAGTTTAAGTGATTGAAAAATATATGTAGCCACAAACAAGCGAGAATGTGTATCATGAAAATTCGCTCCACCGCCACAATGGGTGGCCATGTTAATGTAAGTTTCCGTTTCATAATATAATACTTGAAGCCTTGAAGTTTATTTAATTTCAAAGAAAATCTCTCAACTTTATTTTCATTAATTATACTTGTGATAATCTTTTCTCTTTAAAAGATTTATGCAGCTTATGATCCAGCGTGTGTTCTGTCGGAACAGGAGGCTGTCGTGACGACATCGTTATAGTATTTATTCCCAGTTCTTTCAGTTCCGTTTATATGTTCGTACAAATCCAATTAGTTGGTCCCTTAGGTTTCTTACATGTAATTTCCGTCTGTTTTCTCCGCGCGATCTTCCTCCGAAAAAAAATTTATGTTCATTTTTTTAGTAATTTTCGATATCGCGAAGGAGAAAAGGCAGCCGACTCCTGCTCCAAACGGAACACCACGACTTTTCTAACGTCGGAGAGTACCGCACGAATTTTCCGCTAAAAGGTAATTGAATTTCTTAAAGCTGGGTCAATTAAACATGTTGCTGCTGTTCTCCAACAAATCTGGTGTGATTAATAGTAATTTATTCTGTCACGACAAAAAGAACCAATTTTATTTTTACCAAAGTAACAAAGCTTTCAATTACATTACTAGCAAATCACAAGCAATGAGAAGATTTACTCTTCTTGTACTTAGGTCGGCATTGTGCCTTTTGTATTAAATCCTGAGGCTATTTCTGCGTTCCTTCGTTAATGTGAAGCTCCAAGGGATACAGTAAAGCTGCAGTAGTGCATTGGAATCTAATACAGATCTCCCAGGATACGCCCAAAGCAAACCACAAACAAAGAGAATATTTACGCTTCTTTTACTTAAGACAACATTTTCCTTTTGTATTATACCCCGACGCAATTTCTGTGTTTCATCGTCAATGTCAAGGTCCAAGGGATTGAATGAAGCTGCAGTAGTGCATCGGAATCTAATACTGATCTCCCAGGAAACGCTCAAAGCAAACCACAAACAATGAGAAGATTTACTCTTCTTGTACATAGGACGGCATTGTGCATTTTGTATTAAATCCCGACGCAATTTCTGTGTTTCATCATCAATGAGAAGGTCCAAGGAATAGATTAACGCTGCAGTAGTGCTTCGGAATCTAATACTGATCTCCCAGGAAATGTTCAAAACAAACCACAAACATCGAGAAGATTTACTCTTCTTGTGCTTAAGTCAGCAATGTGCCTTTTGTATTAAATCCTAACGAAATATTTGTGTTTGATCGTCAATGTGAAGGTCCGAGGGTTAGAGTAAAACCTGCAGTAGTGCATCGGAATCTAGTACTGATCTCCCAGGAAACGCTCAAAGCAAAACACAAACAATAAGAAGATTTAATCTTCATGTACTTAAGTCGGCATTGTGCATTTTCTATTAAATCCCGACGCAATTTCTGTGTTTCTTCGTCAATGAGAAGGTTCATGCGATAGATTAAAGCTGCAGTAGTGCATCCGAATCTAGTACTGATCTCCCAGGGAAAGCCCACAGCAAACCACGAACACCGAGAAGATTTACCCTTCTTGTACTTCATTCGGAATTGTGCCTTTTGTATTAAATCCTAACGCAATTTCTGTGTTTGATCGTCAATGTGAAGGTCCAAGGGATAGAGTAAAGCTGCAGTAGTGATTCCGAAAATAATAGTGATATTCAAGGAAACGCTCAAAGCAAACCTCAAACAATGGGAATATTTACTCTTCTTGTACTTAAGTCGGCATTGTGCCTTTTATATTAGCCTGACGCCATTTCTGTGTTTCATCGTCAATGAGTAGGTCCCAGGGATGGATTAAAGCTGCAGTCGTGCATCGGAATCTAATACTGTTCTCCCAGGAGACGCTAAAAGCAAAAGCACTAACAATGAGACGATTTATTCTTCCTGTACTTAAGGCGCCATTGTGCCTTTTGTACAATATTCCGAAGCATTTTCTGGTTTCATCGTCAATGTGAAGGTCCAAGGGATGGAGTAATGCTGCAGTAGAGCATCGAATCTAATACTGATCTCCCAGGAGACGATCAAAGCAAACCACAATCAATGACCAGATTTACTCTTCTTGTACTTAAGTCGGCATTCTGCCTTTTGTATTAAATCCCGACGCAATTTCTGTGATTCATCGTCACTGTGAACGTCCAAGGAATAGAGTAAAACTGCAGAAGTGCATCGGAATAAAATACTGATCTCCCAGGATACGCTCAAAGCTAACCACAAACAATGAGAAGATTTACTCTTCTTGTACTTAAGTCGGCATTGTGCTTTTTGTATTATGTCCCGACGAAATTTCTGTGTCTCATCGTGAATGTGAAGGTCCAAGGGATAGAGTAAAGCTGCAGTAGTGCATCGGATTCTAATACTGATCTCCCACGAAACGCTCAAAGCAAACCACAAAATTCAGAAGATTTACTCTTCTTGTACCAAAGACGGCAATGCGCTTTTGTATTCATTCCCGACACAATTTCTTTGTTTGATCGTCAATGTGAAGGCCCAAGGGATAGAGTAAAGCTGCAGTAGTGCATTGGAATCTAATACTGATCTCCCAGGAAACGATCAAAGCAAACCACAAACAAAGAGAAGATTTACTCTTCTTGTACTTAAGACAGCATTTTCCTTTTGCATTAAATCCCGACTCAATTTCTGTGTTTCATCGTCAAAGTGAAGGTCCTAGGGACAGAGTGAAGCTGCAGTAGTGCATCCCAGTCTAATACTGATCTCCCAGGAAACGCTGAAAGCAAACCACAAACAATGAGAAGATTTAACCTTCATGTACTTAAGTCGGCATTGTAACTTTTGTATAAAATCCCGACGCTATTTCTGTGCTTCATCGTCAATGTGAAGGTCCAAGGGATTGAGTAAGGGCTGCAGTAGTGCATCGGAATCTATTACTGATCTCCCAGGAAACGCTCAAAGCAAACCACAAACAAAGAGATTATTTTCTCTACTTGTACTTAAGTCGTCATTGTGCCTTCAGTATTAAATCCCGACGCAATTTCTGTGTTTCATCCTCAATGTGAAGGTCCAAGGGATACAGTAAAGCTGCAGTAGTGCATCGGAAACTAGTACTGATCCCCCAAGAAACGCTCAAAGCAAACCACAGACAATGAGGAGATTTACACTTCCTGTACTTAAGTCGGCATTGTGCTTTTTGTATTAAATCCCGACGCAATTTCTGTGTTTCATCGCAAATGTGGAGATCCAAGGGATAGAGTAAAGCTGCAGTAGTGCATCTGAATCTAATACTGATCTCCCAGGAAACGATCAAAGCAAACCACAAACAAAGAGAAGATTTACTCTTCTTGTACTTAAGACAGCATTTTCCTTTTGCATTAAATCCCGACTCAATTTCTGTGTTTCATCGTCAATGTCAAGGTCCAAGGTATAAAGTGGAGCTTTTGTAGTGCATCGGAATCTAATACTGGTCTCCCAGGAAACGCTCAAAGCAAACCACTAACAATGAGAAGTTTTACTCTTCTTGTACTTAAGTTGGCATTGCGCCCTTTGTATTAAATCCCGACGCCATTTCTGTGTTTCATCGTCAATGTGAAGATCCAAGGGATGGAGTAAAGCATGCAGTAGTGAATCGGAATGTAATACTCATATCTCAGGAAACGCTCAAAGCAAACCACAAACAATGAGAAGATTTACTCTTCTTGTACTCAAGTTGGCATTGTGCGTTTTGTAATAAATCCCGAAGCTATTTTTGTGTTTCATCGACAATGTGAAATTCCAAGGGATAGAGTAAAGCTGCAGTAGTGCATCGGAATCTAACACTGATCTTCCAGAAAACCCTCGAAGCAAACCACAAACAATGAGAAGATTTACTCTTCTAGTACTTAGGTCGGCATTGAGCCTTTTGTATTAAATCCCGTCGCAATGTCTGTGTTTCATCGACAATGTGAATGTCCAAGGGAAAGAGTAAAGCTGCAGTAGTGCATCAGAATCTAACACTGATATCCCAGGAAACGCTCAAAGCAAAACACAAGCAATAAAAAAATTTACTCATCTTGTACTTAAGACGGCATTGTGCCTTTTGAATTACATTCCGAGGCAATTTCTGATTTTCATCTTCTATTTGAATGTCCAAGGTATAGAGTAAATCTGCAGTAGTGCTTCGGAATCTAATACTCATCTCCCAGGAAACGCTCAAAGCAAACCACAAGCAATGGGAAGATTTACTCTTCTTGTACTTAGGTCGGCATTGTGCCTTTTGGGTTAAATCCCGGGGCTATTTCTGCGCTTCTTCGTTAATGTGAAGCTCCAAGGGATAGAGTAAAGCTGCAGTAGTGCATCGGAATCTAATACAGATCTCTCAGGATACGCCCAAAGCAAACCACAAACAAAGCGAGTATTTACGCTTCTTGTACTTATGACAACATTTTCCTTTTGTATTATATCCCGACGCGATTTCTGTGTTTCATCGTCAATGTGATGGTCCAGGGGATAGAGTAGAACTGGAGTAGTGCATCGGAATCTAGTACTGATCTCCCAGGAAACGCTCAAAGCAAACCACCAACAATGAGAGGATTTTCATTTCTTGTACCCATGTCGGCAGTGTGCCTTTTGTATTAAATCCCGTCGCAATTTCTGTGTTTCATGGTCAATGTGAAGGTCCAAGGAATAGAGTAAATTTGCAGTAGTGCATCGGAAACTAATACTGATCTTTAAGAAAACGCTCAAAGAAACCACATGAAATGAGAGGATTTAACCTTATTTTACTTATGTCGGCATTGTGCCTTTCGTGTTAAATACCGACGCAATTTCTGTGTTTCATCGTCAATGTGTAGGTCCTAGAGACAGAGTGAAGCTGCAGTAGTGCATCCTAGTCTAATACTGATCACCCAGGAAACGCTGAAAGCAAACCACAAACAATGAGGAGATTTAACCTTCATGTACTTAAGTCGGCACTGTAACTTTTTGTATAAAATCCCGACGCTATTTCTGTGCTTCATCGTCAATGTGAAGGTCCAAGGGATACAGTAAAGCTGCAGTAGTGCATCGGAAACTAGTTCTGATCCCCCAAGAACCGCTCAAAGCAAACCACAGACAATGAGAAGATTTACACTTCTTGTACTGAAGTCGGCATTGTGCCTCTTGTATTAAATCCCGACGCAATTTCTGTGTTTCATCGCCAATGTGAAGGTCCAGGGGATAGAGTAAAGCTGCAGTAGTGCATCTGAATCTAATACTGATCTCCCAGGAAACGCTCAAAGCAAACCACAAACAAATAGAAGATTTACTCTTCTTGTACTTAAGTCGGCATTGTGCCTTTTGTATGAAATCCCGATGCCATTTCTGAGTTTCTTCGTCAATGTGTAGGTCCAAGGGATAGATTAAAGCTGCAGCAGTGCATCCGAATCGAGTACTGATCTCCCAGGAAGCGCTCAAAGCAAACCACAAACATCGAGAAGATTTGCTCTTCTTGTGCTTAAGACGTCAATGTGCCTTTGAATTCAATACCGACACAATTTCTGTGTTTGATCGTCAATGTGAGGGTAAAGGGATAGAGTAAAACTCCAGGAGTGCATCGGAATCTAATACTGATCTCCCAGGAAACGCTTAAAGCAAACCACAAACAATGAGATGATTTACTCTTCTTGTACTTAAGTCGGCATTGTGACTTTTCTATTAAATCCCGACGCAATGTATGCGTTTCATCGACCCTGTGAAGGTCCAAGGGATAGAGTAAAGCAGCAGCAGAGCATGAAAATGTAACACATATATCCCAGGTAACGCTCAAAGCAAACCACAAATAATGAAAAAATTTACTCATCTTGTACTTAAGTCGGCTTTGTGCCTTTTGTATTAAATCCCGACGCAATTTCTGTGTTTCATCGCCAATGTGAAGGTCCAAGGGATAGAGTAAAGCTGCAGTAGTGCATCGGAATCTAATATCAATCTCCCAGGAAACGCTCAAAGCAAATCACAAACAAAGAGAAGATTTACTCTTCTTCTACTTAAGTCGGCATTGTGCCATTTGCATTAAATTTCGACGCAATTTCTGTGTTTCATCCTTAATGTGAAGGTCCAAGGGATAGAGTAAAGCTGCAGTAGTGCATCGGAATCGAATACTGATCTCCCAGGAAACGCTCAAAGCAAACCACAAACAAAGAGATTATTTACTCTTTCTGTACTTAAGTCGACATTGTGCCTTCTGTATTAAATCCCGACGCAATATCTGTGTTTCATCCTCAATGTGAAGGTCCAAGGGATAGAGTAAAGCTGAAGTAGTGCATCGGAAACTAGTACTGATCCCCCAGGAAACGCTCAAAGCAAACCACAAACAATGAAAAGATTTACACTTCATGTACTTAAGTCGGCATTGTGCCTTATGTAATAAATCCCGACGCAATTTCTGTGTCTCATCGTGAATGTGAAGGTCGAAGGGATAGAGTGAAGCTGCAGTAGTGCATCGGAATCTATTACTGATCTCCCAGGAAACGCTGAAAGCAAACCACAAATAATGAGAAGATTTACTCTTCTAGTACTTAGGTCGGCATAGTGCCTTCTGTATTATATCCCGACGCAATTTCTGTGGTTCATCGTCAATATGAAGATCCAAGGCAAGGAGTAAAGCTTGCAGTAGTGAATCGGAATGTAATACTCATATCCCAGGAAACGCTCAAAGCAAACCACAAACAATGAGAAGATATACTCTTCTTGTACTCAAGTTGGCATTGTGCGTTTTGTATTAAATCCCGAAGCAATTTCTGTGTTTCATCGACATGTGAAATTCCAAGGGATAGACTAAAGCTGCAGTAGTGCACCGGAATCTAACACTGATCTTCCAGAAAACCCTCGAAGCAAACCACAAACAATGAGAAGATTTACTCTTCTAGTACTTAGGTCGGCATAGTGCCTTCTGTATTATATCCCGACGCAATTTCTGTGGTTCATCGTCAATGTGAAGGTCCATGGGTTGGATTAACGCTGCAGTAGTGCATCCGAATCAAGTACTGAGTTCCTAGGAAACGCTCAAAGCAAACCACAAACATCGAGAAGATTTACTCTTCTTGTACTTAAGTAGGCAATGTGCCTTTTGTTTTAAATCCCGACGCAATTTCTGTGTTTCATCGTGAATGTGAAGGTCGAAGGGATAGAGTGAAGCTGCAGTAGTGCATTGGAATATAATACTGATATCGCAGAAAACGATCTAAGGGAACCACTAACAATGAGATCATTTACTCTTCTTGTACTCAAGGTGGCATTGTGCTTTTTGTAGTAAATCCCGACGCAAATTCTGCGTTTCAATGTCAATGTGAAGGTCCATGAGATAGAGTAAACCTGCAGTAGTGCATCGGAATCTAATAGAGATCTCCCAGGAAACGCTCAAAGCAAACCACAAACAATGAGAAGATTTACTCTTCTTGTACTTAAATCGGCATTGTGCCTTTTGTATTAAAACCCCAGGCCATTTCTGCTTTTCATCGTCAGTGTGAACGTCCAAGGGATCGAGTAAAGCTGCAGTAGTACATCGGAATGTAACACTGATCCCCCAGGAAAGGCTAAAAACAATCCACGTACAATGAGAAGGTTACCCTTCTTGTGCTTAAGCCGGCATTGTGCTTTATGTATTATATCCCGACGCCATTTCTGTGTTTCGTCGTCAATGTGATGGGCCAAGGGATAGAGTAAAGATGCAGCATTGCTTAGGAATCTAATACTGATCCCCCAGGAACCCGCTCAAAGCAAACCACAAACGATGAGAAGATTTCTCTTCTTGTACTTAAGTCAGCAATGTGCCTTTTGTATTAAATCCCGACGCAATTTCTATGTTTCATCGTCAATGTGAAGTTCCAAGTGATAGAGTAAAGCTGCAGTAGAGCATCGGAATCTAATACTGATCTCCCAGGAAACGCTCAAAGCAAATAAAAAACAATAAGAAAATTTTACTCTTCTTGTACTTAAGTCGAAATTGTGCCTTTTGTATTAAATCCCGACTTTATTTCTGTGTTTCACCGTCAATGTGAAGGTCCAAGGGATAGAGTTAAGCAGCAGTATTTCATCGGAATGTAATAATGATATCCCAGGAAACGCTCAAAGCAAAACACAAACATTGAAAACATTTACTCTTCTTGTACTCAATTTGGCATTGTGCCATTTGTATTAAATCCCGACGCTATTTCCGTGTTTCAACGACAATGTGAAAGCCCAAGGGATAGAGTAAAGCTGCAGTAGAGCATCGGAATCTGACACTGATCTGCCAGGAAACGCTCGAAGCAAACCAGAAACAATGAGAAGATTTACTCTTCTTGTACTTAACTCGGCATTGTGCCTCGTGTATTAAGTCCAGGCGCTTATCTGTGTTTCATCGTCAATGTGAAGGTCCAAGGGATAGAGTAAAGACGCAGTAGGGCGTCGGTATCTAATACTGATCTCCCAGGAAACGCTCAAAGCAATCCACAAACAATGAGAAGAATTACTCTTCTTGTATTTAAGTCGGCGTTCTGCCTGTTGTATTAATTCCCGACGCCATTTATGTGTTTCATCGTCAATGTGAAGGTCCAAGGGGTAGAGTAAAGCTGCGGTAGTGCATCGGAATGTAATACTGATATCCCAGGAAACGCTCAAAGCAAACTACAAACAATGAGAAGATTTATTCCTCTTGTAGTCAAGTTGGCATTGTGCCTTTTGTATTAAATCCCGACGCAATTTCGGTGTTTCATCGACAATGTGAAAGACAAAGGGATAGAGTAAAGCTGCCGTAGTGCATCGGAATCTATCACTGATCCTCCAGGAAACGCTCAAAGCAAACCACAAACAATGAGAAGATTTACTCTTCCTGTACTTAAGTCCGCATTGTGCCTTTTGTACTAAATCCCGACGCAGTATCTGTCTTTCATCGTCAATGAGAAGGTCCAAGGCATAGATTAAAGCTGCAGTAGTGCATCCGTATCTAGTACTGATCTGCCAGGAAACGCTTACAGCAAAATACAAACACTGAGACGATTTACTCTTCTTGTACTTAAGTCGGCTATGTGCCGTATGTGTTAAATCCCGACGCAATTTCGGTGTTTGATCGTCAATGTGAAGGTCCAAGGGATGGAGTAAAGCTGCAGTAGTGCATCGGAATCTATTACTGATCTCCTAGGAAACGCTCAAAGCAAACCACAAACAATGAGAACATTTACTCTTCTTGTACTTAAATCGTCATTGTGCCTTTTGTATTAAATCCCGACGCAATGTCTGTGTTTCGTCGTCAATATGAAGGTCCAAGGGATGGAGTAAAGCTGTAGTAGTGCAACGGAATGTAATACTGATATTCCAGGAAAATGCTCAAAGCAAACCACGAACAATGAGTAAATTTACTCATCTTGTACTCAAGTTAGCATTGTGCCGGTTGAATTAAATCCCGACGCAATTTCCGTGTTTCATCGACAATGTGAAAGTCCAAGGGATAGAGTAAAGCTGCAGTAGTGCATCGGAATCTATCACTGATCTCTCAGGAAGCTTTAAAAGCAAACCACAAACAATGAGAAGATTTACTCTTCTTGTACTTAAGTCGGCATTGTGCATTTTGTATTAAATCCCGACGCAATTTCTGTGTTTCATCGTCAATTAAGACGGTCCAAGGGATAGATTAAAGCTGAAGTAGTGCATCCGAATCTAGTACTGATCTCCCAGGAAAAGCTCAAAGCAAACCACAAACATCGAGAAGATTTTCTCTTCTTGTAATTAAGTCGGCATTGTGCCTTTTGTATTTGTGCCGCCGCAATTTCTGTGTTTCATCGTCAATGTGCAGGTCCAAGAAATAGCGTAAAGCTGCAGAAGTGCATGGATATCTAATACTGATCTCCAAGGAAACGCTCAAAGCAAACAACAATCAATGAGAAAATTTAGCCTTCTTGTTCTTAGTCGGCATTGTGCCTATCGTATTCAATCCCGACGCAATTTCTGTTTTTCATCGTCAAAGTGAGGGTCCAAGTGATAGAGTAAAGCTGCAGTAGTGCATCGGAACCTAATAGTGATCTCCCAGGAAACGCTCAAACCAAACCACAAACAATGAGCGGAGTTACTCTTCTTGTACTTAAGTCGGCATTGTTCCTATTGTATTAAATCCCGACGCAATATCTGTGTTCCATCGTGGATGTGAAGGTCCTAGGGATAGAGTAAAGCTGCAGTAGTGCATCGAAATGTAATACTGACCTCCCAGGAAACGCTCAAGCAAACCACAAACAATGAGAAGATTTACTCTTCTTGTACTCAAGTTGGCATTGTGCCTTTTGTATTAAATCCCGAGGCAATTTCTGTGTTTCATAGACAATGTAAAAGTCCAAGGGATATAGTAAGGCTGTCGTAGTGCATCAGAATCAAACACTGATCTCCCAGGAAACGCTCAAAGCAAACCACAAATATTGAGAAGATTTAAGCCTCTTCTACTGAAGTCAGCATTGTGCCTTTTATTTTAAATCCCGACGCAATATCTGTCTTTCATCGTCAATGAGAAGGTCCAAGGCATAGATTAAAGCTGCAGTAGTGCACCCGTATGTAGTACTGATCTCCCAGGGAATGTTTAAAGCAAAATGCAAATAATGAGCAGATTTACTCTTCTTGTACTTAATTCGGCTACGTGCCGTTTGTGTTAAATCCCAACGCAATTTCTGTGTTTGATCGTCAATATGAATGTCCAAGGGATTTAGTAAAGCTGCAGTTGTGCATCGGAATCTATTACTGATCTCCCCGAAACGCTCAAATTAACCACAAAGAATGAAAAGAATAACTCATCTTGTACTTAAATCGCCATTGTGCCTTTTGTATTAAATCCCGACGCAATTTCTGTGTTTCATCGTCAATGTGCAGGTCCAAGGGAAAGAGTAAATCTGCAGTAGTGCATGGATATCTAATACTGATCTCCCAGGAAACGCTCAAAGCAAACCACAAGCATTGAGTATATTTAACATTCTTGTACTTAAGACAGTATTGTGCCTTTTGTATTAAATCCGGACGTAATTTCTGTGTCTAATCGTCAATGAGAAGGTCCAAGGAATAGATTAAAGCTGCAGTAGCGCATCAGAATCTAGTACTGATCTTGCAGGAAACGCTCAAAGCAAAACACAACCAATGAGCAGATATAGTCTTCTTGTACTTAAGTCGGCATTCTGCCTTTTGTCTTAAATCCCGACGCAATGTCTGTGTCTCATCGTCAATATGGAGGTCCAAGGGATAGATTAAAGCTGCAGTAGTGCAACGGAATGTGATACTGATATTCAAGGAAACGCTCAAAGCAAACCACAAACAATGAGAAGATTTACTCTTATTGTACTTAAGTTGGCAATGTGCCATTTGTATTAAATACCGGCGCAATTTCAGTGTTTGATCGTCAATGTGAAGGTCCAAGGGATAGAGTAAAGCCGCCGTAGTGCGTCGGAATCTAACACTGATCTCCCAGGAAACGCTCAAAGCAAACCACAAACATTGAGAAGATTTAACCTTCTTATACTTATGTCGGCATTGCGCTTTTTGTATTAAATCCCGACGCAATGTCTGTGTTTCATCGTCAATATGAAGGTCCAAGGGAGAGATTAAAGCCGCAGTAGTGCATACGAATCTAATACTGATCTCCCAGGAAACACTCAAAGCAAACCAAAAACAATGTGAAGATTTACTCTTCTTGTTCTTAAGTCGGCATTGTGCCTTTTGTATTAAATCACGACCCAACGTCTGTGTTTCATCGTCAATATGAAGGTCCAAGGGATAGAGTAAAGCTGCAGTAGTGCAACGGATTGTAATACTGATATTCCAGGAAACGCTCAAAGCAAACCACAAACAATGAGAAGACCTACTCTTCTTGTAGTCAAGCTAGCATTGTGCATTTTGTATTAAATCCCGACGCAATTTCCGTAACTCATCGACAATGTGAAAGTCCAAGAAATAGAGTAAAGCTGCAGTAGTGCATCGGAATCTATTACTGATCTAACAGGAAACGCTCAACGCAAACCACAAACATTGAGAAGATTTACTCTTCTTGTGCTTAAGTCGTCATTGTGCCTTTTGTATTAAATCCCGACGCAAATTCTGTGTATCATCGTCAATGAGAAGGTCCTAGGAATAGATTAAAGCTGCAGTAGTGCATCCCAATCTAGCATTGATCTCCCGGGAAACGCTCAAAACAAACCACAACATCGAGAAGATTTACTCTTCTTGTAATAAAGTTAGAATTGTGCCTTTTGTATTAAACCCCAACGCAATTTGTGTGTTTCATCGTCAATGTGAAGTTCCAAGGGATAGAGTAAAGCTGCAGTATTGCATCGGAATCTTATACTGGTCTCCAAGGAAACGCTCAATGCAAGCCACAAACAATGAGAGTATTTGCTCTTCTTCTACTTAAACCGGCCTTGTGCCAATTGTATTAAATCGCGACGCAATTTCTGTGCTTCATCGTCAATGTGAGAGTCCAAGGGATGGAGTAAAGCTGTAGTAGTGCATCGGATTCTAATACTGATCTCCCAGGAAACTCTCAAAGCAAACCACAAACAATGAGAAGATTCTCTCTTCTTGTACTCAAGTCTGCATTGTGCCATTTGTATTAAATCCCGACGCAATTTCTTGTTTCATCGCCAATGTGAAAGTCCAAGGGATAGAGTAAGGCTGCAGTAGTGCATCGGATTCTAATACTGATCTCCCAGGAAACGCTCAAAGCAAACCACAAACAATGAGAAGATTTATTCTTCTTGTACTTAAGTCGGCATTGTGCCATTTGTATTAAATCCCGACGCAATTTCTGTGTTTCATCGTCAATGTAATGGTGCAAGGGATAGAGTAAAATTTCTGTGTTTCATCGTAAATGTGAAAGTCCAAGGGATAGCGTAAAGCTGCAGTAGTGCATCAGAATCAAATACTGATCTATCAGGAAACGCTCAAAGCAAACCGCAAACAATGAGAAGATTTATTCTTCTTGTACTTAAGTCGGCATTGTGCCATTTGTATTAAATCCCGACGCAATTTCTGTGTTTCATCGTCAATGTAATGGTGCAAGGGATAGAGTAAAATTTCTGTGTTTCATCGTAAATGTGAAAGTCCAACGGATAGCGTAAAGCTGCAGGAGTGCATCGGAATCTAATACTGATCTCCCAGGAAACGCTTAAAGCAAACCACAAACAATGAGATGATTTCCTCTTCTTGTGCTGAAGTCGGCATTGTGACTTTTCTATTAAATCCCGACGCAATGTATGCGTTTCATCGACCATGTGAAGGTCCAAGGGATAGAGTAAAGCTGCAGTAGTGCATGAAATTTTAACACATATATCCCAGGTAACGCTCAAAGCAAACCACAAACAATGAAAAAATTTACTCTTCTTGTACTTAAGTCGGCATTGTGCCATTTGTATTAAATCCCGACGCAATTTCTGTGTTTCATCGTCACAGTGAAGGTCCAAGAGACAGATTAATGCTGCAGAAGTGCATCGGAATCAAATACTGATCTCCCAGGAAACGCTCAACGCAAACCACAAACAGTGAGAAGATTTACTCTTCTTGCACTTAAGTCGGCATTGTGCCTTTTGTATTAAATCCCGACGCAATTTCTGTGTTTAATCGCCAATGTGAAGGTCCAAGGGATAGAGTAAAGCTGCAGTAGTGCATCGGAATCTAATACCGATTTCCCAGGAAACGCTCAGAGCAAATCACAAACAAAGAGAAGATTTACTCTTCTTCTACTTAAGCCGGCATTGTGCCATTTGCATTAAATTTCGACGCAATTTCTGTGTTTCATCGACAATGTGAAGGTAAGAGGGATAGAGTAAAGGTGCATTAGTGCATCGGAATCTAATACTGATCTCCCAGGAAACGCTCAAAGCAAAAAACACACAATGAGAAGATTTACTCTTCTTGGACTTAAGTCGGCATTGTGCCTTTTGTATTAAATCCCGACGCAATTTTAGTGTTTCATCGTCAATGAGAAGGTCCAAGGGATAGACTAAAGCTGCAGTAATGCATCGGAATCTAATACTGATCTCCCAGGAAACGCTAAAAACAAACCACAAACAAAGAGAAAATTTACTCTTCTTTTACTTAAGTCGGCATTGTGCCTTTTGTATTAAATCGCACCGCATTTTCCGTGTTTCATCGTCAATGTGAAGGTCCAAGTGATAGAGTAAATCTGCAGTAGTGCATCGGAATCTAGTACTGATCCCCCAGGAAACGGTCAAAGCAAACCACAAACAGTGAACAGATTTATACTTCCTATACTTAAGTCGGCATTGTGTCTTTCGTATTAAATCCCGACGCTATTTCTGTGTTTCATCGTCAATGTGAAGGTCCAAGGGATATAGTAAAGCTGCAGTAGTGCAGCGGAATCTAATACTGATCTCCCAGGAAAGGCTCATAGCAAACCACAAACAATGAGATGATTTAGCCTTCTTGTACGTAAGTCAGCCTTGCGTCTTTCGTATTAAATCCCGACGAAATTTCTGTGTTTCATCGTCAATGTGAAGGTCAAGGGATAGACTAAAGCTGCAGTAATGCATCGGAATCTAATACAGATCACCCATGAAACGCTCATAGCAAACCTTCAACAAAGAGAATATTTTCTCTTCTTGTACTTAAGTCTGCATTGTGCCTTTTGTATTAAATCCCGACGCATTTTCTGTGTATCATCATCAATGTGAAGGTCCATGGGATAGAGTAAAGCTGCAGTAGTGCATGGGAATCTAGTACTGATCCCCCAGGTAACGTTCAAAGGAAACCACAAACAATGAGAAGATTTACTATTCTTGTACTATAGTCTGCATTATGCCTTTTGAATTAAACCCGACGCAATTTCTGTGGTTCTTCGTCAATGTGAAGGTCCAAGGGATAGAGTAAAGCTGCAGTAGTGCATCGGTATCTAATACTGATCTCCCAGGAAACGCTAAAAGCAAAACACAAACAAAGAGGATATTTACTAATCTTGTACATATGTCGGCATTGTGCCATTTGTATTAAATCGCGATCGATTTTCTGTGTTTCGCCGTCTATGTGAAGGTCCAAGGGATAGAGTAAAGCTGCAGTAGTGCATCGGAATATAATACTGATCTCGCAGGAAAAGCTCAAACAAACCACAGACAATGTGAAGAATTAACCTTCCTGTACTTAAGTGGGCATTGTGGCTTTTGTATTAAATCCCGACGCAATTTTGTGTTTCATCGTCAATGTGAAGGTCCAAGGGATAGAGTAAAGCTGCAGTACTGCATCGGAATCTAATACTGTTCTCCCAGGAAACGCTCAAAGCTAACCACAAACAATGAGAAGATTTACTCTTCCTGTAATTAGGTCGGCATTGTGCCTTTTGTATTAAATCCCGACGCAATTTCTGTGTTTCATCGTCAATGTGAATGTCCAAGGGATAGAATAAAGCTGCAGCAATGCAACGGAGTCTAACTCTGATCTCCCAGGAAACACTCATAGCAAACCACAAGCAATGAGACGATTTAACCGTCTTGCTCGTAAGTCGGCATTGTGTCTTTCGTATTAAATCCCGACGCCATATCTGTGTGTCTTCGTCAATGTGAAGGTCCAAGCGATAGAGTAACCAGCACTGGTGCTTCGGAATCAAATACTGATCTCCCAGGAAACGCTTATATCTAACCACAAACAAAGAGAATTATTACTCTTCTTGTACTTAAGTCGGCATAGTGCCTTTTGTATTAAATCCCGACGAAATTTCTGTGTTTCATCGTCATTCTGAATGTCCAAGGGATAAAGTAAAGCTGCAGTAGTGCATAGGAATCTAATACTGATCTCCCATTAAGCGCTCTAAGCAAACCACAAACAATGAGAAGAATTACTCTTCTTGTACTTAAGTCGGCATTGTGCTTTTTGTATTAAATCCCGACGCAATTTCGGTGTTTCATCGTCAATGTGAAGATCCAAGGGATAGAGTAAAGCTGCAGTAGTGCATCGGAATCTAATACTGATCTCCCATTAAGCGTTCAAAGCAAACCACAAACAATGAGAAGAATTACTCTTCTTGTACTTAAGTCGGCATTGAGCATTTTGTATTAAATCCCGACTTAATTTCTAAGTTTCATCGTCAATGGGAAGGTCCAAGGGATCGTGTAAAGCTGCAGTAGTGGATCGGAATCTATTACTGATCTCCCTGGAAAAGCTCAAACAAACCCTAAACAATGAGAAGATTTAACCTTGTGGTATTTAATTCGGCATTGTGCCTTTCGTATTAAATCCAGACGCAATATCTGTGTTTCATCAACAATGTAAAGGTCCAAGGGATAGAATAAAGCTGCAGTAGTGCATCGGAGTCTAATACTGAACTCCCAGGGAACGCTCATAGCACACCACTAACTATGAGATAATTTAACCTTCTTGTACGTAAGTCTGCATTGTGCATTTCGTATTAAATCCCGACGCAATTTCTGAGTTTCATCGTCAATGTGAAGGTCCAAGGGATAGAGAAATGCTCCAGTAGTGCATCGGAATCTAATACTGATCTCCCAGGAAACGCTCATGGCAAACCTTAAACAAAGAGAATATTTACTCTTCTTGTACTTAAGTCGGCATTGTGCCTTTTGTATTAAATCCCGACGCTATATCTGTGTTTCATCGTCAATGTGAAGGTCCAAGGGATAGAGTAAAGCTTCAGTAGTGCATCGGAATCTAGTACTGATCCCCCAGGAAACGTTCAAAGCAAACCACAAACAATGAGAAGATTTACTCTTCTTGTACTTAAGTCGGTATTGTGTCTTTTGTATTAATTCCCGACGCAATTTCAGTGGTTCATCATCAATGCGAAGGTCCAAGGGATGGAGTAAAGCTGCAGTAGTGCACCGGACTCTAATACTGATCTCCCAGGAAACACTCAAACAAACCATTTATAATGAGAAGATTAAACCTTCTTTTATTTACGTCGGCATTGTGTCTTTTGTATTTAATCCCGACGCAATTTCTGTGTTTCATCGCCAATGTGAAGGTCCAAGGGATAGAGTGAAGCTGCAGTGGTGCATCGGAATCTAATACTGATCACCCAACAAACGCTTAATCAAACCACAGACAATGAGAAGAATTACTCTTCTTGTCTTTAAGTCGGCACTGGAACGTTTGTATTAAATCCAGACGCTATTTCTGTGTTTCATCGTCAATGTGAAGATCCAAGGGATAGAGTAAAGATGCAGTAGTGCATCGGAATCTAATACTGATCTCCCAGGAAACGCTCAAATCAAACCACAAACAATGCGAAGATTTACTCTTCTTGTACTTAAGTCGGCTTTGTGCCTTTTGTATTAAATCCCGACGCAATATCTGTTTTTCATCGTCAATGTGAAGGTCCCAGGGATAGAGTAAGGCTGCAGTAGTGCATCGGAATCTAGTACTGATCTCCCAGGAAAAGCTCAAAGCAAACCACACACAATGAGAAGGATTACTCTACTTGTATTTAAGTGTGCATTGTGCCTTTTGTAATAAATCCAGCGCAATTTCTACGTTTCTTCGTCAATGTGAGGGTCCAAGGGATAGAATAAAGCTGCAGTAGTGCATCGGAGTCTAATACTGATCTTCCAGGAAACGCTCATAGCAATCCGCAAACAATGAGATGATTTAACATTCTTGTACGTAAGTTCGCATTGTGGCTTTCGTATGAAATCCCGACGCAATTTCTATGTTTCATCGTCAATGTGAAGGTCCAAGGGATCGAATAAAGCTGTACTAGTGCATCGGAGTCTAATAGTCAACTCACTGGAAACGCTCAAAGCAAACCACAAACAAAGAGAATATTTAGTCTTCTTGTACATAAGTCGGCATTGTGCCTTTTGTATTAGATCCCGACGCATTTTCTGTGTTTCATCGTCAATGTGAAGGTCCAAGGTAAACAGTAAAGCTGCAGTAGTGCATCGGAATCTAGTACTGATCCCCCAGGAAACGCTCAAAGCAGACCACAAACAATAAAAGATTTACACTTCTTGTACTTAAGTCGGCATTGTGCCTCTTGTATTAAATCCCGAAGCATTTTCTGTGTTTCATCGTCAATGTGAATTTCTAAGGGATAGTGTGAAGCTGCAGTAGTGCATCGGAATCTATTACTGATCTCCCAGGAAAAGCTCAATCAAACCACAAACAATGAGAAGATGTAACCCTCTTTTACTTAAGTCGGCATTGTGCCTTTCGTATTAAATCCCGACGCATTTTCTGTATTTCATCGTCAATGTGAAGGTCCAAGGGATAGAGAAAAGCTGCAGTAGTGCTTCGGAATCTAGTACTGATCCCCCAGGAAACGCTTAAATCTAACCACAAACAAAGAGAATATTTACTCTTCCTCTACTCAAGTCGGCATTGTGCCTTTTGTATTAATTCCCGACGCAATTTCTGTGTTACATCGTCAATGTGAAGGTCCAAGGGACAGAATAAAGCTGCAGTGGTGCATCGCAGTCTGATACTGATCTACCAGGAAACGCTCATAGCAATCCACAAACAATGAGTTGATTTAACTTTCTTCTACGTAAGTCGGCATTATGCCTATTGTATTAAATCCCGACGTAATTTCTGTGTTTCACCGTCAATATGAAGGTCCAAGCGATACAGTAAGGCTGCAGTAGTGCATCAGAATCTAATACTAATCTCCAAGGAAAGGCTCAAAGCAAACCACAAACAATGAGGAGATTTACACTTCTTGTACTTAAGTCGGAATTGTGCCTTTTGTATTAAATCCCGACGCAATTGCTGTGTTCCATCGCGAATGCGAAGGTCCAAGGAATAGAGTAAAGCTGCAGTAGCGCCTCGAAACGTAATACTGATATCCCAGGAAACGCTCAAAGCAAACCACAAACAATGAGAAGGATTACCCTTCTTGTATTTAAGTGTGCATTGTGCCTTTTGTAATAAATCCTGACGCAATTTCTGTGTTTCATCGTCAATGTGAAGGTCCAAGGGATAGAAAAAAGCTGCAGTAGTGCATCGGAATCTAATACAGATCTCCCAGGAAACGCTCATATCAAAACCACAAACTATGAGATGATAAAACCTTGTTGTTCGTAGGGTGGCATTGTGCCTTTCGTATTAAATCCCGACGCAATTTCTGTGATTCATCCTCAAAATGAGGGTAGAAGGGATAGAAAAAAGCTGCAGTACTGCATCGGAATCTAATACACATCTCCCAGGAAACGCTCATATCAAAACCACAAACTATGAGATGATTTAACCTTGTTGTTCATAGGTCGGCATTGTGCCTTTCGTATTAAATCCCGACGTTATTTCTGTGTTTCATCGTCAATCTGAAGGTCCAAGGGATAGAGTAAAGCTGCAGTAGTGCATCGGAATCTAATACTGATCTCCCAGGAAACGCTTAAATCTAAACACAAACAAAGAGAATATTTACTCTTCTTCTACTCAGGTCGGCATTGTGCCTTTTGCATTAAATGCCGACGCAATTTCTGTGATTCATCGTCAATCTGAAGGTCCAAGGGATCTAGTAAAGCTGCA
The DNA here is from genome assembly GCF_021461385.2 of Schistocerca piceifrons. Taxonomy (NCBI): domain Eukaryota; kingdom Metazoa; phylum Arthropoda; class Insecta; order Orthoptera; family Acrididae; genus Schistocerca; species Schistocerca piceifrons. The sequence goes on from NC_060139.1 coordinate 1,125,767,295, forward strand.
GTAGTGCATCGGACTCAAATACTGATCTCCCAGGAAACGCTCAAAGGAAACCACAAACAATGAGAAGATTTACTCTTCTTGTACATAAGTCGACATTGTGCATTTTGTATTAAATCCCGACGCAATTTCTGTGTTCCATCGTGAAAGTGAAGGTCGAAGGGATAGAGTACAGCTGCAGTAGTGCTTCGGAATGTAATACTGATTACCCAGGAAACGCTCAAAGCAAACCACAAACTATGAGAAGATTTACTCTTCTTGTACTCAAGTTGGAATTGTGCATTTTGAATTATATCCCGACGCAATTTCTATATTTCATCGACAATGCGAAAGTCCAAGGACTAGAGTAAAGCTGCGGCAGTGCATCGGTATCTAACACTGATCTCCCAGGAAAAACTCAAAGCAAACCACAAACAATGAGAAGGATTACTCTTCTTGTATTTAAGTGTGCATTGTGCCTTTTCTAATAAATCCCGTCGCAAATTTCTATGTTTCATCGTCAATGTGAAGGTCCAAGGGATGGAATAAAGCTACAGTAGTGCATCGGAGTCTAATACTGATCTCCCAGGACACGCTCATAGTAAACCGCAAACAATGAGATGATTTAACGTTCTTGTACGTAAGTCGGCATGGTGCTTTCGTATTAAATCCCGACGTAGTTTCTGTGTTTCATCGTCAATGTGACGGTCCACAGGATAGAATAAACCTGCAGTAGTGCATCGGAGTCTAATACTAATCTCACAGGAAACGCTCATAGCAAACCACAAACTATGAGATGATTTAACCTTCTTGTACGTAAGTCGGCATTGTGCCTTTTATGTTAAATCCCGACGCAATCTCTGTGTTTCATCGTGAATGTGAAGGTCCAAGGGATAGAGAAATGCTCCAGTAGTGCATCGGAATCTAGTACTGAACTCCCAGGAAAGGCTCCAAGCAAACCACAAACAATGAAAAGATTGACACTTCTTGTACTTAAGACGGCATTTTGCATTTTGTATTAAATCCCGAATTAATTTCTGAGTTTCATCGTCAATGTGATGGTCCAAGGGATAGTGTAAACCTGCAGTAGTGCATCGGAATCTAATACTGATCTCCCAGGAAACGTTCATGGCAAACCTTAAACAAAGAGATTATTTACTCTTCTTGTACTTAAGTCGGCATTGTGCCCTTTGTATTCAATCCCGACGCATTTTCTGTGTTTCATCGTCAATGTGAACGTCCAAGGGATAGAGTAAAGCTGCAGTGGTGCATCGGAATCTAATTCTGATCTCCCAGGAAACGCTTAATCAAACCACAAACAATGAGAAGATTTAAACTTCTTGTACTTAAATCGGCATTGTAACTTTTGTATTAAATCGAGATGCAATTTATGTGCTTCATCCTCAATATCAAGATCCAAGGGATAGAGTAAAGCTGCAGTAGTGCATCGGAATCTAATACTGATCTCCCAGGAAGCGCTCAAATCAAACCACAAACAATGCGAAGATTTACTCTTCTTGTACATAAGTCTTCATTGTGCCTTTTGTATTAAATACCGACGCAATTTCTGTGTTTTATCGTCGATGTGAAGGTCCAAGGGATAGAATAAAGCTGCAGTAGTGCATGGGAATCTAATACTGTTCACCCAGGAAACGCTCAAAGCAAACAACAAACATTGAGAACATTTACTCTTCTTGTACTTAAGTCGGATTTGTGCCTTTTGTATTAAATCCCGACGCAATTGCTGTGTTCCATCGCGAATGTGAAGGTCCAAGGGATAGAGTAAAGCTGCAGTAGTGCCTCGAAACGTAATACTGATATCCCGGGAAACGCTCAAAGCAAACCATAAACAATGAGAAGGATTACCCTTCTTGTATTTAAATGTGCATAGTGCCTTTTGTAATAAATCCTGACGCAATTTCTGTGTTTCACCGTCAATGTGAAGGTCCAAGGGATAGAATAAAGCTGCAGTAGTGCACCGAAATCTAATTCTGATCTTATAGGAAACGCTCAAAGCAAACCACAAACATTGAGAAGATTTACTCTTCTTGTACTTAAGTCGGCATTGTGCCTTTTGTAATAAATCCCGACGCAATTTCTGTGGTTTATCGTCAATGTGAAGTTCCAAGGGATAGGGTAAAGCTGCAGTAGTGCATCGGAATTTAATACTGATGTCCCAGGAAACACACAAACAAACCATTTGTATTGAGAAGATTAAACCTTCTTGTACTTACGTCGACATTGTGACTTTTGTATTAAATCCTGACGCAATTTCTGTGATTCATCCTCAATGTGAAGGTCCAAGGGATATATTAAAGCTGCTGTAGTGCATCGGATTTGATACTGATCTCCCAGGAAATGCACATAGCAAACCACAACCAACGAGAAAATTTACTCTTCTTGCACTTAAGACGGCATTGTGCCTTTTGTATTAAATCCCGACGCATTTTCTATCTTTCATCGTCAATGTGAAGGTCCAAGGGATAGAGTAAAGCTGCAGTAGTGCATCGGAATCTAGTACTGATTCCCCAGGAAACGCTCAAAGCAAACCACAAACAAATAGAATATTTAGTCTTCTTGTACATAAGTCGGCATTGTGCCTTTTGTATTAGATCCCGACGCATTTTCTGTGTTTCATCGTCAATGTGAATTTCTAAGGGATTGTGTGAAGCTGCAGTAGTGCATCGGTATCTACTACTGATCCCCCAGGAAAAGCTCAATCGAACCACAAACAATGAGAAGATGTAACCTTCTTTTACTTAAGTCGGCATGGTGCCTTTCGTATTAAATTCCGACGCATTTTCTGTGTTTCATCGTCAATGTGAAGGTCCAAGGGATAGAGTAAAGTTGCAGTAGTGCTTCGGAATCAAGTACTGATCCCCCAGGAAACGCTCGAAGCAAACCAAAAACAATGAAAAATTTACACTTCATGTACTTAAGTCGGCATTGTGCCTTTTGTATTAGATCCCGACGCATTTTCTGTTTTTCATCGTCAATGTGAATTTCTAAGGGATAGTATAAAGCTGCAGTAGTGCACAGAATCTATTACTGATCTCCCAGGAAAAGTTTAAACAAACCACAAACAATGAGAATATTTAACCTTCTTGTACTTAAGTCGGCATTGTGGATTTTGTATTAAATCCTGACGCAATTTCTGTGTTTCATCGTCAATCTGAAGGGCCAAGGGATAGAGTAAAGCTGCAGTAGTGCATCGGAATCCAATACTGATCTCCCAGGAAACGCTTAAATCTAACCACAAACAAAGAGAATATTTACTCTTCTTCTACTCAAGTCGGCATTGTGCCTTTTCTATTAAATCGCGACGCAATTTCTGTGTTTCATACTCAATCTGAAGGTCCAAGGGATCTAGTAAAGCTGCAGTAGTGCATCGGAATCAAATACTGATCTCCCAGGACAGGCTCATAGTAAACCGCAAACAATGAGATGATTTAATGTTCTTGTACGTAAGTCGGCATTGTGCCTTTCGTATTAAATCCCGACGCAGTTTCTGTAATTCATCGTCAATGTGAAGGTCCAAGGGATAGAATAAAGCTGCAGTAGTGCATCGGAGTCTAATACTAATCTCCCAGGAAACGCTCATAGCAAACCACAAACTATGAGATGATTTAATCTTCTTGTACGTAAGTTGGCATTGTGCCTTTCGTGTTAAATCGCGACGCAATTTCTGTGTTTCATCGTCAGTGTGAAGGTCCAAGGGATAGAGAAATGCTCCAGTAGTGCAACGGAATCTCGTACTGAACTCCCAGGAAACGCTCTAAGCAAACCACAAACAATAAAAAGATTGACTCTTCTTGTACTTAAGTCGGCATTGTGCCTTTTGTATTAAATCCCGAATTAATTTCTGTGTTTCATCGTCAATGTGATGGTCCAAGGGATAGTGTAAAGCTGCAGTAATGCATCGGAATCTAATACTGATCTCCCAGGAAACGCTCATTGCAAACCTTAAACAAAGAGATTATTTACTCTTCTTGTACTTAAGTCGGCATTGTGCACTTTGTATTAAATCCCGACGCATTTTCTGTGTTTCATCGTCAATTTGAAAGTCCAAGGGATAGAGTAAAGCTGCAGTAGTGCATCGGAATCTAGTACTGATCACCCAGGAAACGCTCAAAGCAAACCATCAACAATGAGAAGATTTACTCTTCTTGTACTTAAGTCGGTATTGTGCCTTTTGTATTAAATCCCCAAACAATTTCTGTGGTTCATCGTCAATGCGAAGGTCCAAGGCATAGAGTAAAGCTGGAGTAGTGCATCGGTATGTAATACTGATCTCCCAGGAAACATTCAAACTAACCATATATAATGAGAAGATTAAACCTCCTTGTACTAACGTTGGCATTGTGCCCTTTGTATTAAATCCCGACGCAATTTCTGTGTTTCATCGTCAGTGTGAAGCTCAAAGGGATAGAGTAAATAAAACTGCAGTGGTGCTTCGGAATCTAATTCTAATCTCCCAGGAAACGCTTAATCAAACCACAAACACTGAGAAGATTTTCTCTTCTTTTACTTAAGTTGGCATTGTAACTTTTGTATTTAATCCAGACGCTATATCTGTGTTTCATCGTCAATGTCAAGATCCAAGGGATAGAGTAAAGTTGCAGTAGCGCCTCCAAACGTAATACTGATATCACAGGAAACGCTAAAAGCAAACCACAAACAATGAGAAGGATTACCCTTCTTGTATTTAAGTGTGCATTGTGCCTTTTGTAATAAATCCCGACGCAATTTCTGTGTTTCATCGTCAATGTCAAGGTACAAGGGATAGAAAAAAGCTGTAGTAGTGTATCGGAATCTAATACAGATCTCCCAGGAAACGAACATATCAAAACCACAAACTACGAGATGATTTAACCTTGTTGTTCGTAGGTCGGCATTGTGCCTTTCGTATTAAATCCCGACGCTATTTCTGTGATTCATCCTCAATGTGAAGGTCCAAGGGATATATTAAAGTTGCAGTAGTGCATCGGATCTAATACTGATCTCCCAGGTATCGCTCAAAGCAAACCAGAAACAATGTGAAGATTTACTCTTCTTGTACTCAAGTTGGTATTGTGCCTTTTGTATTAAATCCCGACGCAATTTCTGTATCGCAACGACAATGAGAAAGTGCAAGAGTTAGAGTAAAGCAGCAGTAGAGCGTCGGAATCTAACATTGATCTCCCAGGAAACACTCAAAGCAAACCACAAACAATAAGGAGGATTACTCTTCTTGTATTTAAGTGTGCATTTTGCCTTTTGTAATAAATCACGACGCAATTTCTGTGTTTCATCGTCAATGTGAAGGTCCAAGGGATAGAATAAGGCTGCAGTAGTGCATCGGAGTCTAATACTGATCTCCCGGGAAACGCTCATAGGAAACCACAAACAATGAGTTGAGTTAACCTTCTAGGACGTAAGTCGGCATAGTGCCTTTCGTATTACATCCAGACGCAGTATCTGTGTTTCATCGTCAATGTGAAGGTTCAAGCGAAAGATAAAAGCAGCAGTAGTGGATTGGAATCTAATACTGATCTCCGAAGAATCGCTCAAAGCAAACCACAAACATTGAGAAGATTTACTCTTCTTCTACTTAAGTCGGCATTGTGCCTTTTGTTTTAAATCCAGACGAAATTTCTGTGGTCCATCGTCAATGTGAAGTTCCAAGGATAGAGTAAAGCTGCAGTAGTGCATCGAAATCTCATACTGATGACCCTGGAAACGCTCAAAGCAAGCCACAAACAAAGAGAAAATTTACTCTTCTTGTACATAAGTCTGCATTGTGCCTTTTGTATTAAATCCCGACGCAATTTCTGTGTTTCGTCGTCAATTTGAGGGTGCAAGGGATAGAATAAAGCTGCAGTAGTGCATCGGAGTCTAATACTGATCTCCCGGGAAACGCTCATATCAAACCACAAACAATGACATGAGTTAACCTTCTATGACGTAAGTCGGCATAGTGCCTTTCGTATTACATCCAGATGCTATTTCTGTGTTTCATCGTCAATGTGAAGGTTCAAGCCATAGATTAAAGCAGCAGTAGTGGATTGGAATCTAATACTGATCTCTGAGGAAACGCTCAAAGCAAACACAAACAATGAGAAGATTTACTCTTCTAGTACTTAAGTCGGCATGGTGCCTTTTATATTAAATCCCGTGGCAATTCGTGTGTTTCATCGTCAATGTGAAGGTCCAAGGGATAGAGTAAATGTGCAGCAGTGCATCGGAATCTAATACTGATCTCTACGAGAAAACGCTCAAAACAAATCACAAACATTTAGAAGATTTACTCTTCGTGTACTTAGGTCGGCATTGTGCCTTTTGTATTAAACCCAGACGCCATTTCTGGGTTTCATCGTCAATGTGAAGGTCCTAGAGATAGAATAAAGCTGCAGTAGTGCTTCGGAATCTAATACTGTTCTCCGAAGAAACGCTCAAAGCAAACCACAAAAATGAGAAGATCTACTCTTCTCGCACTTAAGTCGGCATAGTGCTTTTCGTATTAAATACCAACGCAATATCTGTGTTCATCGTCAATGTGAAGGTACATGGGATAGAGTAAAACTGCAGTAGTGTTTCGGATGATTTAACCTAGTTGTTCGTAGGTCGGCATTGTGCCTTTCGTATTAAATCCCGACGCAATTTCTGTGTTTCATCCTCAATGTGAATGTCCAAGGGATATATTAATGCTGCAGTAGTGCATCGGATCTAATACTGATCTCCCAGGTAACTCTCAAAGCAAACCACAAACAATGTGAAGATTTACTCTTCTTGTACGTAAGTCCTCATTGTGCCTTTTGTATTAAATCCCGACGCAATTTCTGTATCTCATCGACAATGTGAAAGTCCAAGAGTTAGAGTAAAGCAGCAGTAGTGCATCGGAATCTAACATTGATCTAACAGGAAACACTCAAAGCAAACCACAAACAATGAGGAGGATTACTCTTCTTGTATTTAAGTGTGCATTGTGCCTTTTGTAATAAATCGCGACGCAATTTCTGTGTTTCATCGTCAATGTGTAGGTCCATCGGTTAGAGTAAAGCTGCAGTCGTGCCTCGAAATGTAATACTGATATCCGAGGAAACGCTCATAGCAAACCACAAACAATGAGATGAGTTAACCTTCTAGTACGTAAGTCGGCATAGTGCCTTTCGTAATAAATGCTGACGCAATTTCTGTGTTTCATCGTCAATGTGAAGGTTCAAGCGATAGATTAAAGCAGCAGTAGTGCATCGGAATCTAATAGTGATCTCCGAGGAAACGCTCAAAGCAAACCACAAACATTGAGAAGATTTACTCTTCTTGTACTTAAGTCGGCACTGTGCCTTTTGTTTTAAATCCAGACGCAATTTCTGTGGTTCATCGTCAATGTGAAGTTCCAAGGGATAGAGTAAAGCTGCAGTAGTGCATCGAAATCTAATACTGATGTCCCTGGAAACGCCCAAAGCAAACCACAAACAATGAGAGGAAGTACTCTTCTCGTACTTATGTCGCCATTGTGTCTTTTGTATTAACCCCGACGCAATCTCTGTGTTTCATCGTCAATGTGAAGTTCCAAGGGATAGAGTAAAGCAGCAGTAGTGCATCGGAATCTAATACTGATCTTCCACGAAACACTCAAAGAAAACCGCAACCAAAGAGGAAATTTACTCTTCTTGTACATAAGTCGGCATTGTGCCTTTTGTATTAAATCCCGACGCATTTTTTGTGTTTCATCGTCAATGTGAAAGTCCAAGGGATAGAGTAAAGCTGCAGTAGTGCATAAGAATCTAATACTGATCTTCCTGGAACCGCTCAAAGCTAACCACAAACAATGAGAAAATTATTTCTTCTTGTACTTAAGTCTGCATTGTGCCTCTTGTATTAAATCCCGACGCAATTTCTGTAATTCATCGACAATGTGAAAGTCCAAGGGGTAGAGTAAAGCTGCAGTAGCGCTTCGGAATCTAATACTGATCTCTGAGGAAACGCTCAAGGAAAACCACAAACAATGAGAAGAATTACTCTTCTTGTACATAAGTCGGCATTGTGCCTTTTGTATTAAATCCCGACGCAATTTCTGTGTTTCATCGTCAATGTGAAGGTCCTAGGGATAGAGTAAAGCTGCAGTAGTGCATCGGAATATAATACTGATCTCCCAGGAAACGCTCAAAGCAAACCACAAACAATGAGTACATTAACTCATCTTGTACTGAAATCGGCATAGTGCCTTTTGTATTGAATCCCGACGCATTTTCTGTGTTTCATCGTCAATGTGAAAGTCCAAGGGATAGAGTAAAGCTGCAGTAGTGCATCGGAATCTAGTACTGATCTCGCAGGAAACGCTCAAAGTAAACCACAAACAATGAGAAGATTTATTCTACTTATAATCAAGTTTTCATTGTGCCTTTTGTATTAAATCCCGACGCAATATCTGTGTTTCATCGTCAATCTGAAGGTCCAAGGGTTAGAGTAAAGCTGCAGTAGTGCATAAGAATCTAATACTGATCTTCCTGGAACCGCTCAAAGCTATCCACAAACAATGAGAAGATTTACTCTTCTTGTACTTAAGTCTGCATTGTGCCTTTTGTTTTAAATCCCGACACAATTTCTGTGTTTCGTCGTCAATTTGAGGGTGCAAGGGATAGAATAAAACTGCAGTAGTGCATCGGAGTCTAATACTGATCTCCCAGGAAACGCTCATAGCAAACCACAACCAATGAGATGAGTTAACCTTCTAGGACGTAAGTCGGCATAGTGCCTTTCGTATTACATCTAGATGCAATTTCTGTTTTTCATCGTCAATGTGAAGGTTCAAGCGATAGATTAAAGCAGCAGTAGTGGATTGGAATCTAATACTGATCTCCGAGGAAACGCTCAAAGCAAACCACAAACAATGAGAAGATTTACTCTTCTTGTACTTAAGTCGGCATTGTGCCTTTTATATTGAATCCCGTGGCAATTCGTGTGTTTCATCGCCAATGTGAAGGTCCAAGGGATAGAGTAAATCTGCAGCAGTGCATCGGAATCTAATACTGATCTCTACCAGAAAACGCTCAAAGCAAACCACAAACATCTAGAAGATTTACTCTTCGTGTACTTAAGTCGGCATTGTGCCTTTTGTATTAAACCCAGACGCAATTTCTGTGTTTCATCGTCAATGTGAAGGTCCAAGGGATACAGTAAAACTGCAGTAGTGTTTCGGAATCTAGTACTGATCCCCAGGAAACGCACAAAGCAAACCACAAACAATGAGAAGATTTACTCTTCTTGTACTTAAGTCGGCATTGTGCCCTTTGTATTAAATCCCGACGCAATTTCTGTGGTTCATCGTCAATGTGAAGTTCCAGGGGATAGAGTAAAGCTGCAGTAGTGCATCGAAATCTAATACTGATGTCCCTGGAAACGCCCAAAGCAAACCACAAACAATGAGAAGAATTACTCTTCCTGTACTTATGTCGCCATTGTGCCTTTTGTATTAAATCCCGACGCAATCTCTGTGTTTCATCGTCAATGTGAAGTTCCAAGGGATAGAGTAAAGCTACAGTAGTGCATCGGAATCTAATACTGATCTTCCACGAAACACTCAAAGCAAACCACAAACAAAGAGGAAATTTACTCTTCTTGTACATAAGTCGGCGTTGTGCCTTTTGTATTAAATCCCGACGCATTTTTTGTGTTTCATCGTCAATGTGAAGGTCCAAGGTATAGAGTAAATCTGCAGCAGTGCATCGGAATCCAATACTGATCTCTACCAGAAAACGCTCAAAGCAAACCACAAACATTTAGAAGATTTACTCTTCGTGTACACAAGTCGGCATTGTGCCTTTTGTATTAAATCCCGACGCATTTTTTGTGTTTCATCGTCAATGTGAAGGTTCAAGCGATAGATTAAAGCAGCAGTAGTGGATTGGAATCTAATACTGATCTCCGAGGAAACACTCAAAGCAAACCACAAAAACGAGTAGATCTACTCTTCTCGCACTTAAGTCGGCATTGTGCCTTTTGTATTAAATCCCGACGAAATTTGTGTGTTTCTTCGTCAATGTGAAGGTCCAAGGGATAGAGTAAAGCTGCAGTAGTGCATCGGAATCTAATACTGATCTCTACCAGGAAACGCTCAAAGACAACCTCAAACATTGAGAAGATTTACTCTTCTTGTACTTAAGTTGACATTCTAAAATTTGTTTTAAATCCCGCCGCAATTTCTGTGTTTCATCGTCAATGTGAAGGTCTAAGGGATAGAGTAAAACTGCAGTAGTGCATCGGAATCTAATACTGATCTCCCAGGAAACGCTCAAAGCAAACCACAAACAATGAGGACATTAACTCATCTTGTACTTAAATCGGCATAGTGCGTTTTGTATAAAGTCCCGACGCCATTTCTGTGTTTCGTCGTCATTGTGGAGGTCCAAGCGATAGAGTACAGCCGCAGTAGTGCATCAGAGTCTAATTGTGACCTCCCAGGATACGCTCAAAGCATACCACAAACAAAGAGAATATTTACTCTTCTTGTACTTACATCGGCATTGTGCCTTTTGTATTAAATCCCGACGCCATTTCTGTGTTTCATTGTCAATGTGAAGGTCCAAGCGATAGAATAAAGTTCAGTAGTGCATCGGAATGTAATACTTATCTGCCGGGAAACGCTCACAGCAAACCACAAACAAGGAGATGAATTCACCTTCTTGTACGTAGGTCGGCATTGTGTCTATCGTTTTAAATCCCGACGCAATTTCTGTGTTTCATCGTCAATGTGAAGGTCCAAGGGATATAGTAACGCTGCAGTGTTGCATCTGATCTTATACTGATCTCCCAGGAAACGCACAAAGCAAACCACAAACAATGAGAAGATTTACTCTTCTTCTACTTAAGTCGACATTGTGCCTTTTGTATTAAAACACGGCGCAATTTCTGTGTTTCATCGTCAATGTGAAGGTCCTAGGGATAGAGTAAAGCTGCAGTAGTGCATCGCAATCTAATACTGATCTACCACGAAACGCCCAAAGCTAACTACAAACAATGAGAAGATTTACCCTTCTTGTACTTAGGTCGGCATTGTGAATTTTGTATTAAATCCCGACGCCATTTCTGTGTTTCATCGTCCATGTGAAGGCCCAAGGGATAGAGTAAAGCTGCAGTAGTGCATCGCAATCTAATACTGATCTCCCAGGAAACGCTTAAAGTAAACCACAAACAATGAGTAGATTAACTCATCTTGTTCTGAAGTCGGCATAGTGCCTTTTGTATTGAATCCCGACGCATTTTCTGTGTTTCATCGTCAATGTGAATGTCCAAGGGATAGAGTAAAGCTGCAGTAGTGCATCGGAATCTAGTACTGATCCCCCAGGAAACGCACAAAGCAAACCTCAAACAATGAGAGGATTTACTCTTCTTGTACTTAACTCGGCATGGTGCACTTTGTATTAAATCCCGACACCATTTCTGTGTTTCATCGTCATTGGGAAGGTCCAAGCGATATTGTTAAGCTGCAGTAGTGCATCGGAGTCAAATACTGATCTCCCAGGAATCGCTCAAAGCAAACCACAAACAATGAGAAGATTTACTCTCCTTGTACCTAAGTTGACATTGTAAATTTTGTTTTAAATCCCGACGCAATTTCTGTGTTTAATCGTCAATCTGAAGGTCCAAGCGATAGAGTAAAGCTGCAGTAGTGAATCGGAATGTAATACTGATCCCCCAGAAAACGCTCAAACAAACCACATACAATGAGAAGATTTAACCTTCTTGTACTTAAGTCAGCATTGTGCATTTTGTATTAAATCCCGATGCAATTTCTATGTATGATCGTCAATGTGAAGGTCCATGGGATAGTGTAAAACTGCAGTAGTGCATCGGAATCAAATACTGATCTTCCAGGAACCCTTCAAAGCTAACCACTAACAATAAGAAGATTAACTCCTCTTGTACTTAAGTGGGCATTGTGCTTTTGGTATTAAATCCCGACGCAATTACAGTGTTTCATCGTCAATGTGAAGGTTCAAGAGATGGAGTAAAGCTGCAGTAGTGCATCGGAATCTAATACTGGTCTCCCACGAAAGGCTTAAAGCAAACCACAAACAATGAGAGGATTTACTCTTCTTGTACTAAAGTCGGCATTGTGCCTTTCGTATTAAATCCTTACACATATTCTGTGTTTCATCGTCAATGTGAAGGTCCAAGGGATAGAGTAAAGCTGCAGTAGTGCATCGGAATCTAATACTGATCTCCCAGGAAACGCTCAAACAATCCATATCCAATGAGAAGAAGATTTAACCTTTTTGTATTTAAGTCGGCATTGTTCTGTTTTTATTAAATCCCGACGCAATTTCTGTGTTCCATCATGAATGTGAAGGTCCAAGGGTTAGAGTAAAGCTGCAGTAGTGCATCGGAATCTAATACTGATCTCCGAGGAAACGCCCAAAGCAAACCACATCCAATGAGAAGATTTACTCTTCTTGTACTTAAGTCAGCATTGTCCCTTTGGTATTACATCCTTACGCAATTTCTGTGTTTTATCGTCAGTGTGAAGGTCCGAGGGATAGAGTAAAGCTGCAGTAGTGCATCGGAATCTAGTACTGATCCCCAACGAAACGCTCAAAGCAAACCACAAACAATGAGAAGATTTACTCTGCTTGTACTTAAGTTGACATTGTAAATTTTGTTTTAAATCCCGACGCAATATCTGTGTTTCATCGTCAATTTTAAGGTCCAAGGGTTAGAGTAAAGCTGCAGTATTTCATCGGAATCTAATACTGATCTTCCAGGAAACGCTCCAAGCAAACCACAAACAATGAGAAGATTTACTCTTCTTGTCCTTAAGTCGGCATTGAGTCTTTTGTATTAAATCCTGTGGCTAATTCTTTGTTTCATCGTCAAAGTGAAGGTCCAAGGGATAGTGTGAAGCTGAAGTAGTGCATCGGAATCTATTACTGATCTAATAGGAAACGCTCAAACAAACCACAAACAATGAGAAGATTTAACCTTCTTTTACTTAAGTCGTAGTTGTGCCTCTTGTATTAAATCCGTACGCAATTTCTGTGTTTCATCGTCAATGTGAAGGTCCAAGCGATAGAGTAAATCTGCAGTAGTGCATCGGAACCTAATACCGATCTCCCAGGAAATGCTCAGAACAAACTACAACAATGAGAAGATTTACTCTTCATGTACTTAAGTCAGCATTGTGCTCCTTGTATTAAATCCCGACGCAATTTCTGTGTTTCATCGTCAGGGTGACGGTCCAAGGGATAGAGTAAAGCTGCAGTAGTGCATCGGAATATAGTACTGATCCCCCATAAAACGCTCAAACTAACCACATACAATGAGAAGATTTAACCCTTTTGTACTTAAGTCAGCAATGTGCTTTTTGTATTAAATCCCGACGCAATTTCTGTGTTTCATCGTCAATGTGAAGGTCCAAGGGATAGAGTAAAGCTGCAATTGTGCATCGGAATCTAATACTGATCTCCTAGGAAGCGCTCAAAGCAAACCACTAACAATGAGATGATTTACTCTTCTTGTACTTAAGTCGGCATTGTGCGTTTTGTATTAGAGTCCGACGCAGTGTCTGTGTCTCAACGTCGATGTGAAGGTCCAAGGGATAGGGGAAAGCTGCAATAGTGCATCGGAATCTAATACTGATCTCCCAGGAAACGCTCAAAACAAACCACATACAATGAGAAGATTTACTCTTCTTGTACTTAAGTCGGCATTGTGCCTTTTATATTAGAGCCCGACGCAATTTCTGTGTTCCATCGTCAATGTGAACATCAAGCGATAGAGTAAAGCTGCAATAGTGCATCGGAATCTAATACTGATCTGCCAGGAAACGCTCAAAACAAACCACAAACAATGAGAAGATTTACTCTTCTTGTTCTTAAGTCGGCATTGTGCCTTATGGATTAAATCCCGCGGCAATTTCTTTGTTTTATCGTCAATGTGAAGGTCCAAGTGATAGTGTAAAGCTGAAGTAGTGCATCGGAATCTATTACTGATCTAACAGGAAACGCTCAAACAAACCACAAACAATGAGATGAGTTAACCTTTTTGTACATGAGTCAGCATTGTGCCTTCTGTATTAGATCCCGACGCAATTTCTATGTATCATTGTCAATGTGAAGGTCCAAGGGATAGAGTAAAGCTGCAGTAGTGCATCGGAATCTAATACTGATCTTCCAGGAACCGTTCAAAGCTAACCACTAACAATGAGAAGATTAACTCCTCTTGTACTTAAGTCGGCATTGTGCTGTTTTGTATTAATTCCCGACGCAATATCTGTGTTTCATCGTCAATGTGAAGGTATAAGCGATAGAATAAAGCTGCAGTAGTGGTTCGTAATCTAGTACTGATCCCCCAGGAAACGCACAAAGGAAACCACAAACAATGAGAAGATTTACTCTTCTTGTACTTACGTCGGCATTGTGCCTTTTGTATTAAATCCCGATGCAAATTCTGTGTTTCATCGTCAATGTGAAGGTCCAAGGGATAGAATAAAGTTCAGTAGTGCATCGGAATCTAATACTTATCTCCCAGGAAACGCTCACAGCAAACCACAAACAAGGAAATGAATTAACCTTCTTGTACGTAGGTCGGCATTGTGTCTTTCGTTTTAAATCCCGACGCAATTTCTGTGTTTCATCGTCAATGTGAAGGTCCAAGGGATATAGTAACGCTGCAGTGTTGCAACAGATCTTATACTGATCTTCCAGGAAACGCTCAAAGCAAACCACAAACAATGAGAAGATTTACTCTTCTTGTACTTATGTCGGCAATCTGCCTTTTGTATTAAATCCCGACGCAATTTCTGTGTTTCATCGTCAATGTGAAGTTCCAAGGGATAGAGTAAAGCGGCAGTAGTGCATCGCAATCTAATACTGATCTCCCACGAAACGCTCAAAGCTAACTACAAACAATGAGAAGATTTACCCTTCTTGTACTTAAGTCGGCATTGTGAAATTTGTATTAAATCCCGACGCTATTTCTGTGTTTCATCGTCCATGTGACGGTCCAAGGGATAGAGCGAAGCTGCAGTAGTGCATCGCAATCTAATACTGATCTCCCAGGAAACGCTTAAAGTAAATCACAAACAATGAGTAGATTAACTCATATTGTTCTGAAGTCGGCATAGTGCCTTTTGTATTGAACCCCGACGCATTTTCTGTGTATCATCGTCAATGTGAATGTCCAAGGGATAGAGTAAAGCTGCAGTAGTGCATCGGAATCTAGTACTGATCCCAAAGGAAACGCACAAAGCCAATCACAAACAATGAGAGGATTTACTCTTCTTGTACTTAACTCGGCATGGTGCCCTTTGTATTAAATCCCGACACCATTTCTGTGTTTTATCGTCAATGGGAAGGTCCAAGCGATATTGTTAAGCTGCAGTATTGTATCGGAGTCTAATACTGATCTCCCAGGAATCGCTCAAAGCAAACCACAAACAATGAGAAGATTTACCCTCCTTGTACCTAAGTTGACATTGTAAATTTTGTTTTAAATCCCGACGCAATTTCTGTGTTTAATCGTCAATCTGAAGGTCCAAGCGATAGAGTAAAGCTGCTGTAGTGAATCGGAATGTAATACTGATCCCCCAGAAAACGCTCAAACAAACCACATACAATGAGAAGATTTAACCTTCTTGTACTTAAGTCAGCATTGTGCATTTTGTATTAAATCCCGATGCAATTTCTATGTATCATCGTCAATGTGAAGGTCCATGGGATAGTGTAAAACTGCAGTAGTGCATCGCAATCTAATACTGGTCTCCCACGAAAGGCTTAAAGCAAACCACAAACAATGAGAGGATTTACTCTTCTTGTACTAAAGTCGGCATTGTGCCTTTCGTATTAAATCCTTACACATATTCTGTGTTTCATCTTCAATGTGAAGGTCCAAGGGATAGAGTAAAGCTGCAGTAGTGCATCGGAATCTAGTACTGATCCCCAAGGAAACGCTCAAAGCAAACCACAAACAATGAGAAGATTTACTCTTCTTGTACATAAGTCGGCATTGAAATTTTGTATTATATCCCGACGCAATTTCTGTGTTTCATCGTCAGGGTGAAGGACCAAGGGATGGAGTAAAGCTGCAGTAGTGTATCGGAATCTAATACTGATCTCCCAGGAAACGCTCAGACAATCCATATTCAATGAAAAGAAGATTTAACCTTTTTGTATTTAAGTCGGCATTGTTCTGTTTTTATAAATCCCGACGCAATTTCTGTGTTCCATCGTGAATGTGAAGGTCCAAGGGTTAGAGTAAAGCTGCAGTAGTGCATCGGAATCTAATACTGATCTCCGAGGAAACGCCCAAAGCAAACCACATCCAATGAGAAGATTTTCTCTTCTTGTACTTAAGTCAGCATTGTCCCTTTGGTATTAAATCCTTACGCAATTTCTGTGTTTTATCGTCAGTGTGAAGGTCCGAGGGATAGAGTAAAGCTGCAGTAGTGCATCGGAAACTAGTACTGATCCCCAACGAAACGCTCAAAGCAAACCACAAACAATGAGAAAATTTACTCTGCTTGTACTTAAGTTGACATTGTAAATTTTGCTTTAAATCCCGACGCAATATCTGTGTTTCATCGTCAATGTGAAGGTCCAAGGGTTAGAGTAAAGCTGCAGTATTTCATCGGAATCTAATACTGATCTTCCAGGAAACGCTCAAAGCAAACCACAAACAATGAGAAGATTTACTCTTCTTGTCCTTAAGTCGGCATTGTGTCTTTTGTATTAAATCCCGTGGCTAATTCTTTGTTTCATCGTCAAACTGAAGGTCCAAGGGATAGTGTGAAGCTGAAGTAGTGCATCGGAATCTATTACTGATCTAATAGGAAACGCTCAAACAAACCACAAACAATGAGAAGATTTAACCTTCTTTTACTTAAGTCGTCGTTGTGCCTTTTGTATTAAATCCGTACGCAATTTCTGTGTTTCATCGTCAATGTGAAGGTCCAAGGGATAGAGTAAAGCTGCAGTAGTGCATCGGAACCTAATACTGATCTCCCAGGAAATGCTCAGAACAAACTACAAACAATGAAAAGATTTACTCTTCTTGTACTTAAGTCAGCATTGTGTTCCTTGTATTAAATCCCGACGCAATTTCTGTGTTTCATCGTTAGGGTGACGGTCCAAGGGATAGAGTAAAGCTGCAGTAGTGCATCGGAACATAGTACTGATCCCCCATAAAACGCTCAAACTAACCACATACAATGAGAAGATTTAACCCTTTTGTACTTAAGTCAGCAATGTGCTTTTTGTATTAAATGCCAACGCAATTTCTGTGTTTCATCGTCAATGTGAAGGTCCAAGGGATAGAGTAAAGCTGCAATAGTGCATCGGAATGTAATACTGATCTCCTAGGAAGCGCCCAAAGCAAACCACTAACAATGAGATCATTTACTTTTCTTGTACTTAAGTCGGCATTGTGCGTTTTGTATTAGAGTCCGACGCAATGTCTGTGTCTCAACGTCGATGTGAAGGTCCAAGGGATAGGGGAAAGCTGCAATAGTGCATCGGAATCTAATACTGATCTCCCAGGAAACGCTCAAAGCAAACCACATACAATGGGAAGATTTACTCTTCTTGTACTTAAGTCGGCATTGTGCCTTTTGTATTAGAGCCCGACGCTATTTCTGTGTTCCATCGTCAATGTGAACATCAAGCGATAGAGTAAAGCTGCAATAGTGCAACGGAATCTAATACTTATCTGCCAGGAAGCGCTCAAAGCAAACCGCAAACAGTGAGAAGATTTACTCTTCTTGTACTTCAGTTGACATTGTAAATTTTGTTTTAAATCCCGACGCAATATTTGTGTTTCATCGTCAATCTGAAGGTCCAAGAGATAGAGTAAAGCTGCACTACTTCATCGGAATCTAATACTGATCTTCCAGGAAACGCTCAAAACAAACCACAAACAATGAGAAGATTTACTCTTCTTGTCCTTAAGTCGGCATTGTGCCTTATGTACTAAATCCCGTGGCAATTTCTTTGTTTTATCGTCAATGTGAAGGTCCAAGTGATAGTGTAAAGCTGAAGTACTGCATCGGAATCTAATACTGATCTTCCAGGAACCGTTCAAAGCTAACCACTAACAATGAGAAGATTAACTCCTCTTGTACTTAAGTCGGCATTGTGCTGTTTTGTATTAATTCCCGACGCAATATCTGTGTTTCATCGTCAATGTGAAGGTATAAGCGATAGAATAAAGCTGCAGTAGTGCTTCGTAATCTAGTACTGATCCCCCAGGAAACGCACAAAGGAAACCACAAACAATGAGAAGATTTACTCTTCTTGTACTTATGTCGGTATTGTGCTTTTTGTATTAAATCCCGACGCAATTTCTGTGTTTCGTGGTCAATGTGTAGGTCCAAGGGATAGAGTAAACCTGCAGTAGTGCATCGGAATCTAATATTGATCTCCCAGGAAACTCTGAAAGGAAACCACAACCAATGAAAAGATTTACTCTTCTTGTACTTACGTCGGCATTGTGCCTTTTTTATTAAATTCCGATGCAAATTCTGTGTTTCATCGTATATGCGAAGGTTCAAGGGATAGAGTAAAGCTGCAGTAGTGCATCGGAATCTAATACTGATCTCCCAGAGAACGCCCAAAGCAAACCTAATCCAGTGAAAAGATTAACTCTTCTTGTACTTAAAATGGCATCGTGCCTTTGTTTTAATTCCCGAAGCAATTTCTTATTTTCATCAGCAATGTGAAGGTCCAAGGGATAGGGTAAAGCTGCAGTAGTTCATCGGAATCTAATACTGATCTTCCAGGAAACGCCCAAAGCAAACCACAAACACTGAGAAGATTTACTCCTCTTGTCCTTAAGTCGGCAGTGTGCCTTTTGTATTAGAGCCCGACGCAATTTCTGTGTTCAGTCGTCAATGTGAAGGTGCAAGCGATAGAGTAAAGCTGCAGTAGTGCATCGGAATCTAAAACTGATCTCCAAGGAAACGCTCAAAGAAACCGCAAACAGTGAGAAGATTTATTCTTCTTGTACTTCAGTTGACATTGTAAATTTTGTTTTAAATCCCGACGCAATATTTGTGTTTCATCGTCAATCTGAAGGTCCAAGGGATAGAGTAAAGCTGCAGTACTTCATCGAAATCTGATACTGATCTTCCAGGTAACGCTCAAAGCAAACCACAAACAATGAGAAGATTTACTCTTCTTGTTCTTAAGTCGGCATTGTGCCTTATGTATTAAATCCCGTGGCAATTTCTTTGTTTTATCGTCAATGTGAAGGTCCAAGTGATAGTGTAAAGCTGAAGTAGTGTATCGGAATCTATTACTGATCTAACACGAAACGCTCAAACAAACCACAAACAATGAGAAAATTTAACCTTCTTTTACTTAAGTCATCGTTGCGCCTTTTGTATGAAATCTGGACGCAAATTCTGTGTTTCATCGTCAATGTGAAGGTCCAAGGGATAGAGTAAAGCCGCAGTAGGGCGTCGGTATCTAATACTGATCTCCCAGGAAACGCTCAAAGCAATCCACAAACAATGAGAAGATTTACTCTCCTTGTACTTAAGTTGACATTGTACATTTTGTTTTAAATCCCGACGCATTTTCTGTGTTTAATCGTCAATCTGAAGGTCCAAGGGATAGACTAAAGCTGCAGTAGTGCATCGAAATATAATACTGATCACCCAGAAACCGCTCATACAAACCACATACAATGAGATGAGTTAACCTTTTTGTACAGAAGTCAGCATTGTGCCTTCTGTATTAAATCCCGACGCAATTTCTATGTATCATCGTCAATGTGAAGGTCCAAGAGATAGAGTAAACCTGCAGTAGTGCATCGGAATCTAATACTGATCTTCCAGTAACCGTTAAAAGCCAACCACTAACAATGAGAAGATTAACTCCTCTTGTACTTAAGTCGGCATTGTGCTGTTTTGTATTAATTCCCGACGCAATATCTGTGTTTCATCGTCAAAGTGAAGGAATAAGCGATAGAATAAAGCTGCAGTAGTGCTTCGGCATCTAGTACTATTCCCCCTGGAAACGCACAAAGGAAACCACAAACAATGAGAAGATTTACTCTTCTTGTACTTAAGTCGGCATTGTGCTTTTTCCATTAAATCCCGATGCAATTTCTGTGTTTTATCGTCAGGGTGACGGTCCAAGGGATAGAGTAAAGCTGCAGTAGTGCATCGGAATATAATACTGATGCCCCAGAAAACGCTCAAACAAACCACATACAATGAGAAGATGTAACTCTTTTGTACTTAAGTCGACATTGTGCCTTTTGTATTAAATCCCGACGCAATTTCTATGTATCTGCGTCATTGTGAAGGTCCAAGGGATAGAGGTAAGCTGCAGTAGTGCATCGGAATCTAATACTGATCTTCCAGGAACCGCTCAAAGCTAACTACTAACAATGAGAAGCTTAAATCCTCTTGTACATGAGCCGGCATTGTGCTTTTTGTATTAATTCCCGACGAAATATCTGTGTTTCGTCGTCAATGTGAAGGTCCAAGCGATAGAATAAAGCTGCAGTAGTGCATCGGAATCTAGTACTGATCTCCCGATAAACGCTCAAAGCAAACCACAAACAATGAGAAGTTTTACTCTTCTTGTACTGAAGTTGGCATTGTGCCTTTTGTATTAAATCCCGACGCAATTTTTGTGTTCCATTGTGAATGTGAAGGTCCAAGTGTTAGAGTAAAGCAGCTGTAGTGCATCGGAATCTAACTTTGATCGCCCAGGAAACACTCAAAGGAAACCAAAAACCATGAGTAGTGTTACTCTCCTTGTATTTAAGTGTGCATTGTGCCTTTTGTAATAAATCCCGACGCAATTTCTGTGTTTCGTCGTCAATGTGTAGGTCCAAGGGATAGAGTAAACCTGCAGTAGTGAATCGGAATCTAATATTGATCTCCCAGGAAACTCTGAAAGGAAACCACAACCAATGAGATGATTTACTCTTCTTGTACTTACGTCGGCATTGTGCCTTTTGTATTAAATCCCGATGCAAATTCTGTGTTTCATCGTCAGTGTGAAGGTCCAAGGGATAGACTAAAGCTGGAGTAGTGCATCGGGAACTAATACTGATCTTCCAGGAAACGCTCAAAGCAAACCCCAATCATTGAGAAGATTTACTCATCATGTACTTCAGTCCGCATTGTGCCTTTTATATTAAATCCCGACGCAATTTCAGTGTTTCTTCGTCAATGTGAAGGTTCAAGGGATGGAGTAAAGCTGCAGTAGTGCATCGGAATCTAATACTGATCTCCCAGGGAACGCAAAAGGAAACCTCATCCAGTGAAAAGATTAACTCTTCTTGTACTTAAAAAGGCATCGTGCCTTTGTTTTAATTCCCGAAGCAATTTTTGATTTTCATCAGCAATGTGAAGGTCCAAGGGATAGGGTAAAGCTGGAGTAGTTCATCGGAATCTAATACTGATCTCCCAGGAAACGCTCAAAGCAAACCGCATCAGTGAGAAGATTTACTCTTCTTGTACTTCAGTTGACATTGTAAATCTTGTTTTAAATCCCGACGCAATATTTGTGTTTCATCGTCAATCTGAAGGTCCAAGGGATAGAGTAAAGCTGCAGTACTTCATCGGAATCTGATACTGATCTTCCAGGAAACGCTCAAAGCAAACCACAAACAATGAGAAGATTTACTCTTCTTGTTCTTAAGTCGGCATTGTGCCTTATGTATTAAATCCTGTGGCAATTTCTTTGTTTTATCGTCAATGTGAAGGTCCAAGTGATAGTGTAAAGCTGAAGTAGTTCATCGGAATCTATTACTGATCTAACAGGAAACGCTCAAACAAACCACAAACAATTAGAAGATTTAACCTTCTTTTACTTATGTCGTCGTTGTGTCTTTGGTATTAAATCCCGACGCAATTTCTGTGTTTCATCATCAATGTGAAGGTCCAAGGGATAGTGTAAGGCTGCAGTAGTGCATCGGAATCTAATACTGATCTTCCAGGAGATGCTCAAAGCAAACCACAAACATAGAGTATATTTAGTCTTCTTGTACTTAAGTCGGATTTGTGCCTTTTGTAATAAAACCCGACGCAATTTCTGTGTTACATTGTCAATGTGAAGGCCAAGGGACAGAATAAAGCTGCAGTGGTGCATCGGAGTCTGATACTGATCTACCAGGAAACCCTCATAGCAATCCACAAACAATGAGTTGATTTAACCTTCTTCTACGTAAGTCGGCATTATGCCTTTTGTATTAAATCCCGACGTAAATTCTGTGTTTCAACGTCAATATGAAGATCCAAGTGATATAGTAAGGCTGCAGTAGTGCATCAGAATCTAATACTAATCTCCAAGGAAAGGCTCAAAGCAAACCACAAACAATGAGGAGATTTACACTTCTTGTACTTAAGTCGGCATTGTGCCTTTTGTACTAAATCCTGACGCAATTGCTGTGTTCCATCGCGAATGTGAAGGTCCAAGGGATAGAGTAAAGCTGCAGTAGTGCCTCGAAACGTAATACTGATATCCCAGGAAACGCTCAAAGCAAACCACAAACAATGAGAAGGATTACCCATCTTGTATTTAAGTGTGCATTGTGCCTTTTGTAATAAATCCTGACGCAATTTCTGTGTTTCATCGTCAGTGTGAAGTTCCAAGGGATAGAAAAAAGTTGCAGTAGTGCATCGGAATCTAATACAGATCTCCCAGGAAACGCTCATATCAAAACCACAAACTATGAGATGATTTAACCTTGTTGTTCGTAGGTCGGCATTGTGCCTTTCGTATTAAATCCCGACGCAATTTCTGTGATTCGTCCTCAAAGTGAGGGTAGAAGGGATAGAAAAAAGCAGCAGTAGTGCATCGGAATCTAATACAGATCTCCCAGGAACCGCTCATATCAAATCAGAAACAATGAGATGATTTAACCTTGTTGTTCGTAGGTCGGCATTGTGCCTTTCGTATTAAATCCCGACGCAATTTCTGTGTTTCATCGTCAATCTGAAGGTCCAAGGGATAGAGTAAAGCTGCAGTAGTGCATCGGAATCTAATACTGATCTCCCAGGAAACGCTTAAATCTAACCACAAACAAAGAGAATATTTACTCTTCCTCTACTCAAGTCGGCATTGTGCATTTTGTATTAAATCCCGACGCAATTTCTGTGTTTCATCGTCAATCTGAAGGTCCAAGGGATCTAGTAAAGCTGCAGTAGTGCATCGGAATCAAATACTGATCTCCCAGGAAACGCTCAAAGGAAACCACAAACAATGAGAAGATTTACTCCTCTTGTACATAAGTCGACATTGTGCATTTTGTATTAAATCTAGACGCAATTTCAGTGTTCCTTCGTGAAAGTGAAGGTCGAAGGGATAGAGTATAGCTGCAGTAGTGCCTCGGAATGT
The DNA here is from genome assembly GCF_021461385.2 of Schistocerca piceifrons. NCBI lineage: Eukaryota > Metazoa > Arthropoda > Insecta > Orthoptera > Acrididae > Schistocerca > Schistocerca piceifrons. The sequence goes on from NC_060139.1 coordinate 1,125,790,601, forward strand.
AATACTGATTACCCAGGAAACGCTCAAGGCAAACCACAAACTATGGGAAGATTTACTCTTCTTGTATTTATGTGTGCATTGTGCCTTTTCTAATAAATCCCGTCGCAATTTCTATGTTTCATCGTCAATGTGAAGGTCCACGGGATAGAATAAAGCTGCAGTAGTGCATCGGAGTCTGATACTAATGTCACAGGAAACGCTCATAGCAAACCACAAACTATGAGATGATTTAACCTTCTTGTACGTAAGTCGGCATTGTGCCTTTCATGTTAAATCCCGACGAAATTTCTGTGTTTCATCGTCAATGTGAAGGTCCAAGGGATAGAGAAATGCTCCAGTAGTGCATCGGAATCTAGTACTGAACTACCAGGAAACGCTCTAAGCAAACCACAAACAATGAAAAGATTGACACTTCTTGTACTTAAGACGGCATTTTGCCTTTTGTATTAAATCCCGAATTAATTTCTGAGTTTCATCGTCAATGGGATGGTCCAAGGAATAGTGTAAAGCTGCAGTAGTGCATCGGAATCTGATACTGATCTCCCAGGAAACGTTCATGGCAAACCTTAAACAAAGAGATTATTTACTCTTCTTGTACTTAAGTCGGCATTATGCATTTTGTATTAAATCCCGACGCATTTTCTGTGTTTCATCGTCAATGTGAAGGTCCAAGGGGTAGAGTAAAGCTGCAGTGGTGCATCGGAATCAAAATCTGATCTCCCAGGAAACGCTTAATCAAACCACAAACAATGAGAAGATTTAAACTTCTTGTACTTAAATCGGCATTGTAACTTTTGTATTACATCCAGGCGCAATTTATGTGTTTCATCGTCAATGTCTAGATCCAAGGGATAGAGTAAAGCTGCAGTAGTGCATCGGAATCTAATACTGATCTCCCAGGAAGCGCTCAAATCAAACCACAAACAATGCGAAGATTTACTCTTCTTGTACATAAGTCTTCATTGTGGCTTTTGTATTAAATCCCGACGCAATATCTGTGTTTCATCGTCAGTGTGAAGGTCCAAGGGATAGTGTAAGGCTGCAGTAGTGCATCGGAATCTAATACTGATCTTCCAGGAAACGCTCAAAGCAAACCACAAACATAGAGTATATTTAGTCTTCTTGTACGTAAATCGGCATTGTGCCATTGGTATTAAATCCTGATTGTTATTCTGTAATTTATCGTCAATGTGAAGGTCCAAGGGATAGAGTAAAGCTGCAGTAGTGCATCGGAATCTAATACTGTTCTCCCAGGTAACGCTCAAAGCAAACCACAAACAATGTGAAGATTTACTCGTCTTGTACTCAAGTTAGTATTATGCCTTTTGTATTAAATCCCGACGCAATTTCTGTATCTCATCGACAATGTGAAAGACCAAGAGTTAGAGTAAAGCAGCAGTAGTGCATCGGAATCTAACATTGATCTCCCAGGAAACACTCAAAGCAAACCACAAACAATGAGGAAGATTACTCTTCTTGTATTTAAGTGTGCATTTGTAATAAATCCCGACGCAATTTCTGTGTTTCATCGTCAATGTGTAGGTCCAAGGGATAGAGTAAAGCTGCAGTCGTGCCTCTAAATGTTATACTAATATCCCAGGAAACGCTCAAAGCAAACCACAAACAATAAGAACGATTACTCTTCTTGTATTTAAGTGTGCATTGTGCCTTTTGTAATAAATCCCGAAGCAATTTCTGTTTTTCATCGTCAATGTGAAGGTCCAAGGGATAGAATAAAGCTGCAGTAGTGCATCGGAGTCGAATACTGATCTCCCAGGAAACGCTCATAGCAAACCACAACCAACGAGAAAATTTACTCTTCTTGCACTTAAGACGGCACTATGCCTTTTGTATTAAATCCCGACGCATTTTCTATCTTTCATCGTCAATGTCAAGGTCCAAGGGATAGAGTAAAGCTGCAGTAGTGCATCGGAATCTAGTACTGATTCCCCAGGAAACGCTCAAAGCAAACCACAAACAAATAGAATATTTAGTCTTCTTGTACATAAGTCGGCATTGTACCTTTTGTATTAGATCCCGACGCATTTTCTGTGTTTCATCGTCAATGTGTATTTCTAAGGGATTGTGTGAAGTTGCAGTAGTGCATCGGTATCTATTACTGATCTCCCAGGAAAAGCTCAATCAAACCACAAACAATGAGAAGATGTAACCTTCTTTTACTTAAGTCGGCATTGTGCCTTTCGTATTAAATTCCGACGCATTTCCTGTGTTTCTTCGTCAATGTGAAGGTCCAAGGGATAGAGTAAAGCTGCAGTAGTGCTTCGGAAAATAGTACTGATCCCCCAGGAAACGCTCGAAGCAAACCAAAAACAATGAAAAGATTTACACTTCATGTACTTAAGTCGGCATTGTGCATTTTGTATTAAATCCCGACTTAATTTCTAAGTTTCATCGTAATGAGAAGGTCCAAGGGACAGTGTAAAGCTGCAGTAGTGCACAGAGTATATTACTGATCTCCCAGGAAAAGTTTAAACAAACCACAAACAATGAGAATATTTAACCTTCTTGTACTTAAGTCGGCATTCTGGATTTTGTATTAAATCCTGACGCAATTTCTGTGTTTCATCGTCAATCTGAATGTCCAAGGGATAGAGTAAAGCTGCAGTAGTGCATCGGAATCTAATACTGATCTCCCAGGAAACGCTTAAATCTAACCACAAACATAGAGAATATTTACTCTTCTTCTACTCAAGTCGGCATTGTGCCTTTTGTATTAAGTCGCGACGCAATTTCTGTGTTTCATCCTCAATCTGAAGGTCCAAGGGATCTAGTAAAGCTGCAGATGTGCATCCGAATCAAATACTGATCTCCCAGGACACGCTCATAGTAAACCGCAAACAATGAGATGATTTAACGTTCTTGTACGTAAGTCGGCATTGTGCCTTTCGTATTAAATCCCGACGCAGTTTCTGTAATTCATCGTCAATGTGAAGGTCCAAGGGGTAGAGTAAAGCTGCAGTGGTGCATCGGAATCAAAATCTGATCTCCCAGGAAACGCTTAATCAAACCGCAAACAATGAGAAGATTTAAACTTCTTGTACTTAAATCGGCATTGTAACTTTTGTATTAAATCCAGGCGCAATTTATGTGTTTCATCGTCAATGTCAAGATCCAAGGGATAGAGTAAAGCTGCAGTAGTGCATCGGAATCTAATACTGATCTCCCAGGAAACGCTCATGGCTAACCTTAAACAAAGAGATTATTTACTCTTCTTGTACTTAAGTCGGCATTGTGCCCTTTGTATGAAATCCCGACGCATTTTCTGTGTTTCATCGTCAATTTGAAAGTCGAAGGGATAGAGTAAAGCTGCAGTAGTGCATCGTAATCTAGTACTGATCACCCAGGAAACGCTCAAAGCAAACCATCAAAAAGGGAAGATTTACTCTTCTTGTACTTAAGTCGGTATTGTGCCTTTTGTATTAAATCCCGAAGCAATTGCTGTGGTTCATCGTCAATGCGAAGGTCCAAGGGATAGAGTAAAGCTGCAGTAGTGCATCGGTATGTAATACTGATCTCCCAGGAAACATTCAAACTAACCATATATAATGAGAAGATTAAACCTTCTTGTACTTACGTCGCCATTGTGCCCTTTGTATTAAATCCCGACGCAATTTCTGTGTTTCATCGTCAATGTGAAGCTCTAAGGGATAGAGTAAATAAAGCTGCAGTGGTGCATCGGAATGTAATTCAGATCTCCCAGGAAACGCTTAATCAAACCACAAACAATTTGAAGATTTACTCTTCTTGTACTTAAGTCGGGATTGTAACTTTCGTATTAAATCCAGACGCTATTTCTGTGTTTCATCGTCAATGTCAAGATCCAAGGGATAGAGTAAAGCTGCAGTAGTGCATCGGAATCTCATACTGATCTCCCAGGAAGCGCTCAAATCAAACCACAAACAATGCGAAGATTTACTCTTCTTGTACGTAAGTCTTCATTGTGCCTTTTGTATTAAATGCCGACGCAATTTCTGTGTTTCATCGTCATTGTGAAGGTCCAAAGGATAGAGTAAGGCTGCAGTAGTGCATCGGAATCTAATACTGATCTTCCAGGAAACGCACAAAGCAAACCACAAACAATGAGAAGATTTACACTTCTTGTACTTGAGTCAGCATTGTGCCTTTTGTATTAAATCCCGACGCAGTTTCTGTGTTCCATCGCGAATGTGAAGGTCCAAGGGATAGAGTAAAGCTGCAGTAGGGCCTCGAAACGTAATACTGATATCCCACGAAACGCTCAAAGCAAACCACAAACAATGAGAAGATTTACACATCTTATACTTAAGTCGACATTGTGCATTTTGTATTAAATCCCGACGCAATTTCTGTGTTCCATCGTGAAAGTGAATGTCGAAGGGAAAAAGTAAAGCTGCAGTAGTGCCACGGAATGTAATACTGATTTCCCAGGAAACGCTCAAATCAAACCACAAACAATGCGAAGATTTACTCTTCTTGGACGTAAGTCTTCATTGTGCCTTTTGCAATCAATGCCGACGCAATTTCTGTGTTTCATCGTCAATGTGAAGCTCCAAGGGATAGAATAAAGCTGCAGTAGTGCATCGGAATCTAATACTGATCTCCCAGGAAGCGCTCAAATCAAACCACAAACAATGCGAAGATTTACTCTTCTTGTACATAAGTCGGTTGTGCCTTTCGTCTTAAATCCCGACGCAATTTCTTTGTTTCATCGTCAATGTGAACGTCCAAGGGATACAGAAACGCTCCAGTAGTGCATCCGATTCTAGTACTGAACTTCCAGGAAACGCTCTAAGCAAACCACAAACAATGAAAAGATTGACACTTCTTGTACTTAAGTCGGCATTGTGCCTTTTGTATTAAATCCCGACGCAATTTCTGTGGTTCATCGTCAATGCGAAGGTCCAAGGGATAGAGTAAAGCTGCAGTAGTGCATCGGTATGTGATACTGATCTCCCAGGAAACATTCAAACTAACCATATATAATGAGAAGAGTAAACCTCCCTGTACTAACGTCGGCATTGTGCCCTTTGTATTAAATCCCGACGCAATTTTTGTGTCTCATCGTCAATGTGAAGCTCAAAGGGATAGAGTAAATAAAGCTGCAGTGGTGCATAGGAATCTAATTCTGATCTCCCAGGAAACGCTTAATCAAACCACAAACTATGAGAAGATTTACTCTTCTTGTACTTAAGTTCGCGTTGTAACTTTTGTATTAAATCCAGACGCTATATCTGTGTTTCATCGTCAACGTCAAGATCCAAGGGATAGAAAAAAGCTGCAGTAGTGCATCGGAATCTAATACAGATCTCCCAGGAAACGCTCATATCAAAACCACAAACTATGAGATGATTTAACCTTGTTGTTCGTAGGTCGGCATTGTGCATTTCGTATTAAATCCCGACGCAATTTCTGTGATTCATCCTCAATGTGAAGGTCCAAGGGATATATTAAAGCTGCAGTAGTGCATCGGATCTAATACTGATCTCCCAGGTATCGCTCAAAGCAAACCAGAAACAATGTGAAGATTTACTCTTCTTGTACTCAAGTTGGTATTGTGCCTTTTGTAATAAATCCCGACGCAATTTCTGTATCTCATCAACAATGAGAAAGTCCAAGAGTTAGAGTAAAGCGGCAGTAGTGCATCGGAATCTAACATTGATCACCCAGGAAACACTCAAAGCAAACCACAAACAACGAGGAGGATTACTCTTCTCGTATTTAAGTGTGCATTGTGTCTTTTGTAATAAATCCCGACGCAATTTCTGTGTTTCATCGTCAATGTGTAGGTCCATGGGTTAGAGTAATGCTGCAGTCGTGCCTCGAAATGTAATACTGATATCCGAGGAAACGCTCAAAGCAAACCACAAACAATGAGAACGATTACTCTTCTTGTATTTAAGTGTGCATTGTGCCTTTTGTAATAAATCCCGACGCAATTTCTGTGTTTCATCGTCAATGTGAAGGTCCAAGGGATAGAATAAAGCTGCAGTAGTGCATCGGAGTCTAATACTGATCTCCCAGGAAACGCTCATAGCAAACCACAAACAACGAGATGAGTTAACCTTCTAGGACGTAAGTCGGCATAGTGCCTTTCGTATTACATCCAGGCGCAATATCTGTGTTTCATCGTCAATGTGAAGGTTCAAGCGATAGATTAAAGCAGCAGTAGTGGATCGGAATCTAATACTGATCTCCGAGGAAACGCTCAAAGCAAACCACAAACATTGAGAAGATTTGCTCTTCTTGTACTTAAGTCGGCATTGTGCCTTTTGTATTAAATCCCGACGCAATTTCTGTGTTTCATCGTCAATGTGAAGTTCCAAGGGATAGAGTAAAGCTGCAGTAGTGCATCGGAATCTAATACTGACCTTCCACGAAACGCTCAAAGCAAACCACAAACAAAGAGAAAATTTACTCTTCTTGTACATAAGTCGGCATTGTGCCTTTTGTATTAAATCCCGACGCAATTTCTGTGTTTCATCGTCAATGTGACGTTCCAAGGGATAGAGTAAAGCTGCAGTAGTGCATCGGAATCTAATACTGACCTTCCACGAAACGCTCAAAGCAAACCACAAACAAAGAGAAAATTTACTCTTCTTGTACATAAGTCGGCGTTGTGCCTTTTGTATTAATTCCCGACGCAATTTCTGTGTTACATCGTCAATTTGAGGGTGCAAGGGATAGAGGAAAGCTGCAGTAGTGCATCGGAGTCTAATACTGATCTCCCAGAACACGCTCATAGCAAACCACAAACAATGAGGTGAGTTAACCTTCTAGGACGTAAGTCGGCATAGTGCCTTTCGTATTACATCCAGTTGCAATTTCTGTGTTTCATCGTCAATGTGAAGGTTCAAGCGATAGAGTAAAGCAGCAGTAGTGGATTGGAATCTAATACTGATCTCCGAGGAAACGCTAAAAGCAAACCACAAACAATGAGAAGATTTACTCTTCTTGTACTTAAGTCGGCATTGTGTCTTTTATATTAAATCCCGTTGCAATTCGTGTGTTTCATCGTCAATGTGAAGGTCCAAGGGATAGAGTAAATCTGCAGCAGTGCATCGGAATCTAATACGCTCAAAGCAAACCACAAACATTTAGAAGATTTACTCTTCGTGTACTTAAGTCGGCATTGTGCCTTTTGTATTAAATCCAGACGCAATTTCTGTGTTTCATCGTCAATGTGAAGGTCCTAGGGATAGAATGAAGCTGCAGTAGTGCTTCGGAATCTAATACTGATCTCCGAGGAAACGCTCAAAGCAAACCACAAAAATGAGAAGATCTACTCTTCTCGCACTTATGTCGGCATAGTGCTTTTCGTATTAAATACCAACGCAATACCTGTGTTTAATCGTTAATGTGAAGGTGCATGGGATAGAGTAAAACTGCAGTAGTGTTTCGGAATCTAGTACTGATCCCCAGGAAACGCACAAAGCAAACCACAAACAATGAGAAGATCTACTCTTCTTGTACTTAAGTCGACATTGTGCCATTTGTATTAAATCCCGACGCAATTTCTGTGTTTCATCGTCAGGGTGACGGTCCAAGGGATAGAGTAAAGCTGCAGTAGTGCATCGGAGTATAATACTGATCCCCCAGGAAATGCTCAAACAAACCACATACAATGAGAAGATTTAACCTTTTTGTACTTAAGTCGGCATTGTGCCTCGTGTATTAAATACTGACGCAATAACTGTGTTTCATCGTCAATGTGAGGGTCCAAGGGATAGAAAAAAGCTGCAGTAGTGCATCGGAATCTAATACAGATCTCCCAGGAAACGCTCATATCAAAACCACAAACTATGAGATGATTTAACCTTGTTGTTCGTAGGTCGGCATTGTGCCTTTCGTGTTAAATCCCGACGCAATTTCTGTGTTTCATCCTCAATGTGAAGGTCCAAGGGATATATTAAAGCTGCAGTAGTGCATCGGATCTAATACTGATCTCCCAGGTAACGCTCAAAGCAACCCTCAAACAATGTGAAGATTTACTCTTCTTGTACGTAAGTCCTCATTGTGCCTTTTGTATTAAATCCCGACGCAATTTCTGTATCTCATCGACAATGTGAAAGTCCAAGAGTTAGAGTAAAGCAGCAGTAGTGCATCGGAATCTAACATTGATCACCCAGGAAACACTCAACGCAAACCGCAAACAATGAGGAGGATTACTCTTCTTGTATTTAAGTGTGCATTTTGCGCCTTTTGTAACAAATCCCGACGCAATTTCTGTGTTTCATCGTCAATGTGTAGGTCCATGGGTTAGAGTAATGCTGCAGTCGTGCCTCGAAATGTAATACTGATATCCGAGGAAACGCTCAAAGCAAACCACAAACAATGAGAACGATTACTCTTCTTGTATTTAAGTGTGCATTGTGCCTTTTGTAATAAATTCCGACGCAATTTCTGTGTTTCATCGTCAATGTGATGGTCCAAGGGATAGAATAAAGCTGCAGTAGTACTTCGGAGTCTAATACTGATCTCCCAGGAAATGCTCATAGCAAACCACAAACAATGAGATGAGTTAACCCTCTAGTACGTAAGTCGGCATAGTGCCTTTCGTATTAAATCCAGACGCAATTTCTGTGTTTCATCGTCAATGTGAAGGTTCAAGCTATGTATTAAAGCAGCAGTAGTGCATCGGAATCTGATACTGATCTCCGAGGAAACGCTCAAAGCAAACCACAAACATTGAGAAGATTTACTCTTCTTGTACTTAAGTCGGCATTGTGCCTTTTATATTAAATCCCGTGGCAATTCGTGTGTCTCATCGTCAATGTGAAGGTCCAAGGGATAGAGTAAATCTGCAGTAGTGCATCGGAATCCAATACTTATCTCTACCAGAAAACGCTCAAAGCAAACCACAAACATTTAGAAGATTTACTCTTCGTGTACTTAAGTCGGCATTGTGCCTTTTGTATTAAATCCCGACGCAATATCTGTGTTTCATCGTCAATGCGAAGGTCCTAGGGATAGAGTAAAGCAAACGCTCAAAGCAAACCACAAAAATGAGAAGATCTACTCATCTCGCACTTAAGGCGGCATTGTGCCTTTTGTATTAAATCCCGACGAAATTTGTGTGTTTCTTCGTCAATGTGAAGGTCCAAGGGATAGAGTAAAGCTGCAGTAGTGCATCGGAATCTAATACTGATCTCTACCAGGAAACGCACAAAGACAACCGCAAACATTGAGAAGATTTACTCTTCTTGTACTTAAGTTGACATTGTAAAATTTGTTTTTAATCCCGCTGCAATTTCTGTGTTTCATCGTCAATGTGAAGGTCTAAGGGATAGAGTAAAACTGCAATAGTGCATCGGAATCTAATACTGATCTCCCAGGAGACGCTCAAAGCAAACCACAAACAATGAGTACATTAACTCATCTTGTACTTAAGTCGGAATAGTGGCTTTTGTATAAAGTCCCGACGCCATTTCTTTGTTTCGTCGTCATCGTGGAGGTCCAAGCGATAGAGTACAGCCGCAGTAGTGCATCGGAGTCTAATTCTGACCTCCCAGGAAACGCTCAATGCATACCACAAACAAAGAGAATATTTACTCTTCTTGTACTTACATCGGCATTGTGCCTTTTGTATTAAATCCCGACACAATTTCTGTGTTTCATCGTCAATGTGAAGGTCCAAGCGATAGAATAAAGCTGCAGCAGTGCATCGGAATCTGATACTGATCTCCCAGGTAACGCTCAAAGCAAACCACAAACAATGAGAAGATTTACTCTTCTTGTACTGAAACCTGCATTGTGAATTTTGTATTAATTCCCGACGCAATTTTTGTGTTCAATCGTGAATGTGAAGGTCCAAGGGATAGAGTAAAGCAGCAGTAGTGCATCGGAATCTAACATTGATCTCCCAGGGATTGCCCAAAGCAAACCTTATCCAATGAAAAGATTTACTCTTTTTGTACTTAAAACGGCATTGTGCCTTTTGTATTAATTCCCGAAGCAATTTCTGATTTTCATCGGCAATGAGAAGGTCCAAGAAATAGAATAAAGCTTAAGTAGTTCATCGGAATCTAATACTGATCTTCCAGGAAACGCCAAAGCAAACCACAAACATTGAGAAGACTTACTCTTCTTGTACTTAAGTCGGCATTGTGCCTTTTGTATTAAAACCCGACGCAATTTCTGTGTTTCATCGTCAATGTGAAGGTCCTAGGGATAGAGTAAAGCTGCAGTAGTGCATCGCAATCTAATACTGATCTCCCACGAAACGCTCAAAGTAAACCACAATCAATGAGAAGATTTACTCTACTTATACTCTAGTTGGCATTGTGCCTTTTGTATTAAATCCCGACGCAATTTCTGTGTTTCATCGTCAATTTGAAGGTCCAAGGTATAGAGTAAAGCTGCAGTAGTGCAACGGGAACTAATACTGATCTTACGGGAAACGCTCAAAGCAAATCACAAACAATGACAAGGTTTACTCTTCATGTACTTAAGTCGGTATTGTGCATTTTGTATTAAATCCCGACGCAATTTCAGTGTTTCATCGTCAATGTGAAGGTTCAAGAGATGGAGTAAAGCTGCAGTAGTGCATCGGAATCTAATACTGATCTCCCAGGAAACGCTCAAAGCAAACCACAAACAATGAGAGGATTTACTCTTCTTGTACTTAACTCGGCATGGTGCCCTTTGTATTAAATCCCGACACCATTTCTGTGTTTCATCGACAATGGGAAGGTTCAAGCGATATTGTTAAGCTGCAGTAGTGCATCGGAGTCTAATACTGATCTCCCAGGAATCGCTCAAAGCAAACCACAAACAATGAGAAGATTTACTCTCCTTGTACCTAAGTTGACATTGTAAATTTTGTTTTAAATCCCGACGCAATTTCTGTGTTTAATCGTCAATCTGAAGGTAAAAGCGATAGAGTAAAGCTGCAGTAGTGCATCGGAATATAATACTGATCCCCCAGAAAACGCTCAAACAAACCACATACAATGAGAAGATTTAACCTTCTTGTACTTAGGTCAGCATTGTGCATTTTGTATTAAATCCCGATGCAATTTCAATGTATCATCGTCAATGTGAAGGTCCATGAGATAGTGTAAAACTGCAGTAGTGCATCGGAATCAAATACTGTTCTTCCAGGAACCCTTCAAAGCTATCCACACACACTAAGAAGATTAACACCTCTTGTACTTAAGTCGGCATTCTGCTTTTGTATTAATTCCCGACCCAATATCTGTGTTTGATCGTCAATGTGAAGGTCCAAGGGTTAGAGTAAAGCTGCAGTAGTTCATCGGAATGTAATACTGATTTTCCAGGATACGCTCAAAGCAAACCACAAACAATGAGAAGATTTTCTCTTCTTGTCCTTAAGTCGGCATTGTGCCTTTTGTATTAAATCCGTACGCAATTTCTGTGTTTCATCGTCAATGTGAAGGTCCAAGGGATAGAGTAAAGCTGCAGTAGTGCATCGGAACCTAATGCTAATCTCCCAGGAGATGCTCAGAACAAACTACAAACAATGAGAAGATTTACTCTTCTTGTACTTAAGTCAGCATTGTGCTCCTTGTATTAAATCCCGACGCAATTTCTGTGTTTCATCGTCAGGGTGACGGTCCAAGGGATAGAGTAAAGCTGCAGTAGTGCATCGGAATATAGTACTGATCCCCCAGAAAACGCTCAAACAAACCACTTACTATGAGAAAATTTAACCCTTTTGTACTTAAGTCAGCAATGTGCTTTTTGTATTAAATGCCAACGCAATTTCTGTGTTTCATCGTCAATGTGAAGGTCCAAGGGATAGAGTAAAGCTGCAATAGTGCATCGGAATCTAATACTGATCTCCCAGGAAACGCTCAAAGCAAACCGCAAAGAGTGAGAAGATTTACTCTTCTTGTACTTCAGTTGACATTGTACATTTTGTTTTAAATCCCGACGTAATTTCTGTGTTTAATCGTCAATCTGAAGGTCCAAGGGATAGACTAAAGCTGCAGTAGTGCATCGGAATATAATACTGATCCCCCAGAAACCGTTCAAACAAACCACATACAATGAGATGATTTAACCTTTTTGTACATAAGTCGGCATTGTGCCTTCTATATTAAATCACGACGCAATTTCTATGCATCATCGTCAATGTGAAGGTCCAAGGGATAGAGTAAAGCTGCACTAGTGCATCGGAATCTAATACTGATCTGCCAGGAACCGTTCAAAGCTAACCACTAACAATGAGAAGATTAATTCCTCTTGTACTTAAGTCGGCATTGTGCTGTTTTGTATTAATTCTCGACGCAATATCTGTGTTTCATCGTCAATGTGAAGGTATAAGCGATAGAATAAAGCTGCAGTAGTGCTTCGGAATCTAGTACTGATCCCCCAGGAAACGCACAAAGGAAACCACAAACAATGAGCAGATTTACTCTTCTTGTACTTATGTCGGCATTGTGCTTTTTGTATTAAATATCGACGCAATTTCTGTGTTTCATCGTCAGGGTGACGGTCCAACGGATAGAGTAAAGCTGCAGTAGTTCATCGGAATCTAATACTGATCTTCCAGGAACCGCTCAAAGCTAACTACTAACAATGAGAAGATTAAATCATCTTGTACATGAGCCGGCATTGTGCTTTTTGTATTAATTCCCGACGAAATATCTGTGTTTCATCGTCAATGTGAAGGGCCAAGCGATTGAACAAAGCTGCAGTAGTGCATCGGAATCTAGTACTGATCCCCCGATAAACTCTCAAAGCAAACCACAAACAATGAGAAGTTTTACTCTTCTTGTACTGAAGTTTTCATTGTGCCTCTTGTATTAAATCCCGACGCAATTTTTGTGTTCCATCGTGAATGTGAAGGTCCAAGTGTTAGAGTAAAGCAGCAGTAGTGCATCGGAATCTAACTTTGATCGCCCAGGAAACACTCAAAGGAAACCAAAAACAATGAGTAGTGTTACTCTCCTTGAATTTAAGTGTGCATTGTGCGTTTTGTAATAAATCCCGACGCAGTTTCTGTGTTTCGTCGTCAATGTGTAGGTCAAAGGGATAGAGTAAACCTGCAGTAAAGCATCGGAATCTAATATTGATCTCCCAGGAAACTCTGAAAGGAAACCACAACCAATGAGAAGATTTACTCTTCTTGTACTTACGTCGGCATTGTGCCTTTTGTTTAAATCCCGATGCAAATTCTGTGTTTCATCGTCAATGTGAAGGTCCAAGGGATAGAGTAAAGCCGGAGTAGTGCATCGGGAACTAATACTGATCTTCCAGGAAACGCTCAAGGCAAACCCCAAACACTGAGAAGATTTACTCATCATTTACTTCAGTCGACATTGTGCCTTTTATATTAAATCCCGACGCAATTTCAGTGTTTCTTCGTCAATGTGAAGGTTCAAGGGATAGAGTAAAGCTGCAGTAGTGCATCGGAATCTAATACTGATCTCCCAGGGAACGCCCAAAGCAAACCTCATCCAGTGAAAAGATTAACTCTTCTTGTACTTAAAATGGCATCGTCCCTTTGTTTTAATTCCCGAAGCAATTTCTGATTTTCATCAGCAATGTGAAGGTCCAAGGGGTAGGGTAAAGCTGCAGTAGTTCATCGGAATCTAATACTGATCTTCCAGGAAACGCCCAAAGCAAACCACAAACACTGAAGATTTACTCTTCTTGTCCTTAAGTCGGCATTGTGCCTTTTGTAATGTATCCTGTGGCTAATTCTTTGTATCATCGTCAAAGTGAAGGTCCAAGGGATAGTGTAAAGCTGAAGTAGTGCATCGGGATCTATTACTGATTTAATAGGAAACGCTCAAACAAACCACAAACAATGAGAAGATTTAACCTTCTTTTACTTAAGTCGTCGTTGTGCCTTTTGTATTAAATCCGTACGCAATTTCTGTGTTTCACCGTCAATGTGAAGGTCCAAGGGATAGAGGAAAGCTGCAGTAGTGCATTGGAACCTAATACTGATCTCCCAGGAAACGCCCAAAACAAACCAGAAACAATGAGAAGATTTATTCTTCTTGTACTTAAGTCGGCATTGTGCCTTTTGTATTAGAGCCCGAAGCAATTTCTGTGTTCAGTCGTCAATGTGAAGGTCCAAGCGATAGAGTAAAGCTGCAGTAGTGCATCGGAATGTAATACTGATCTCCAAGGAAACGCTCAAAGCAAACCGCAAAACAGTGAGAAGATTTGCTCTTCTTGTACTTCAGTTGACATTGTAAATTTTGTTTTAAATCCCGACGCAATATTTGTGTTTCATCGTCAATCTGAAGGTCCAAGGGATAGAGTAAAGCTGCAGTACTTCATCGGAATCTGATACTGATCTTCCAGGAAACGCTCAAAGCAAACCACAAACAATGAGAAGATTTACTCTTCTTGTTCTTAAGTCGGCATTGTGCCTTATGTATTAAATCCCGTGGCAATTTCTTTGTTTTATCGTCAATGTGAAGGTCCAAGTGATAGTGTAAAGCTGAAGTAGTGCATCGGAATCTATTACTGATCTAACAGGAAACGCTCAAACAAACCACAAACAATGAGAAGATTTAACCTTCTTTTTCTTAAGTCGTCGTTGTGCCTTTTGTATTAAATCTGGACGCAAATTCTGTGTTTCATCGTCAATGTGAAGGTCCAAGGGATAGAGTAAAGCTGCAGTAGTGCATCAGAACCTAATATTGATCTCCCAGAAAACGCTCAAAACAAACAACAAACAATGAGAAGATTTACTCTCCTTGTACTTAAGTTGACATTGTACATTTTGTTTTAAATCCCGACGCAATTTCTTTGTTTAATCGTCAATCTGAAGGTATAAGGGATAGACTAATGCTGCAGTAGTGCATCGGAATATAATACTGATCCCCCAGAAACCGCTCAAACAAACCACATACAATGAGATGAGTTAACCTTTTTGTACATTAGTCAGCATTCTGCCTTCTGTATTAAATCCCGACGCAATTTCTAAGTATCATCGTCAATGTGAAGGTACAAGGGATACAGTACAGCTGCAGTAGTGCATCGGAATCTAATACTGATCTTCCAGGAACCGTTCAAAGCTAACCACTGACAATGAGAAGATTAACTCCTCTTGTACTTAAGTCGGCATTGTGATGTTTTGTATTAATTCCCGACGCAATATCTGTGTTTCATCGTCAATGTGAAGGTCCAAGCGATACATTAAAGCTGCAGTAGTGCTTCTGAATCTAGTACTGATCCCCCAGGAAACGCACAAAGGAAACCACAAACAATGAGAAGATTTACACATCTTGTACTTAAGTCGGCATTGTGCTTTTTGTATTAAATCCCGACGCAATTTCTGTGTTTCATCGTCAGGGTGACGGTCCAAGGGATAGAGTAAGGCTGCAGTAGTGCATCGGAATATAATACTGATCCCCCAGAAAACGCTCAAACAAACCACATAGAATGAGAAGATGTAACCCTTTTGTGCTTAAGTCGGCATTGTGCCTTTTGTATTACATCCCGACGCAATTTCTATGTATCTGCGTCAATGTGAAGGTCAAAGGGATAGAGTAAAGCTGCAGTAGTGCATCGGAATCTAATACTGATCTTCCAGGAACCGCTCAAAGCTAACCACTAACCACGAGAAGACTAAATCCCTTTGTACATGAGCCGGCATTGTGCTTTTTGTATTAATTCCCGACGACATATCTGTGTTTCATCGTCAATGTGAAGGTCCAGGCGATAGAATAATGCTGCAGTAGTGCATCGCAATCTAGTACTGATCTCCCGATAAACGCTCAAAGCAAACCACAAACAATGAGAAGTTTTACTCTTCTTGTACTGAAGTCGGCATTGTGCCTTTTTATATTAAATCCCGACGCAATTTTTGTGTTCCATCGTGAATGTGAAAGTCCAAGTGTTAGAGTAAAGCAGCAGAAGTGCATCGGAATCCAACTTTGATCGCCCAGGAAACACTCAAAGGAAACCAAAAACAATGAGTAGTGTTACTCTCCTTGTATTTAAGTGTGCATTGTGCATTTTGTAATAAATCCCGACGCAATTTCTGTGTTTCGTCGTCAATGTGTAGGTCCAAGGGATAGAGTAAACCTGCAGTAGTGCATCGGAATCTAATACTGATCTCCCAGGAAGCTCTGAAAGGAAACCACAACCAATGAGAAGATTTACTCTTCTTGTACTTACGTCGGCATTGTGCCTTTTGTATTACATCTGGGCGCAAATTCTATGTTTCATCGTCAATGCGAAGGTCAAAGGGATAGAGTAAAGCTAGAGTAATGCATCGGGAACTAATACTGATCTTCCAGGAAACGCTCAAAGCAAACCCTAAACATTGAGAAGATTTACTCATCATGTACTTCAGTCCGCATTGTGCCTTTTATAATAAATCCCGACACAATTTCAGTGTTTCGTCGTCAATGTGAAGTTTCAAGGGATAGAGTAAAGCTGCAGTAGTGCATCGGAATCTAATACTGATCTCCCAGCGAACGCCCAAAGCAAACATCATCCAGTGAAAAAATTAACTCTTCTTGTACTTATAATGGCATCGTGCCTTTTGTATTAATACCCGAAGCAATTTCTGATTTTCATCAGCAATGTGAAGGTCCAAGGGATACGGTAAAGCTGCAGTAGTTCATCGGAATCTAATACTGATCTTCCAGGAAACGCTCAAAGCAAACCACAAACACTGAGAAGATTTACTCTTCTTGTACATAAGTCGGCATTGTGCATTTTGTATTAAATCCCGACGCAATTTCTGTGTTTCATCGTCAATGTGAAGGTCGAAGGGATAAAGTAAAGCTGCAGTAGTGCATCGCAATCTGATACTGATCTCCCAGGAAACGCTCAAACTATCCATATACAATGAGAAGATTTAACCTTTTTCTATTTAGGTTGGCATTGTGCTGTTTGTATTAAATCCCGACGCAATTTCAGTGTTCCATCGTGAATGTGAAAGTCCAA
Organism: Schistocerca piceifrons; assembly: GCF_021461385.2. Classification (NCBI taxonomy): domain Eukaryota; kingdom Metazoa; phylum Arthropoda; class Insecta; order Orthoptera; family Acrididae; genus Schistocerca; species Schistocerca piceifrons. Next base: position 1,125,807,482 of record NC_060139.1, read on the forward strand.
GTGTTAGAGTGAAGCTGCAGTAGTGCATCGGAATCTGATATTGATCTCCCAGGAAACGCTCAAAACAAACCACAAACAATGAGAAGATTTACTCTTCTTGTACTTAAGTCGACATTGTGACTTTTCTATTAGAGCCCGACAAAATTTCTGTGTTCCAGCGTCAATGTGAAGATCCAAGGGATAGGGTAAAGCTGCAGTAGTGCATCGGAATCTATTACTGATCTCCCAGGAAACGCTCAAAGCACACCGCAAACGGTGAGAAGATTTACTCTTCTTGTACTTCAGTTGACATTGTAAATTTTGTTTTAAATCCCGACTCAATATCTGTGTTTCATCGTCAATCTGAAGGTCCAAGGGATAGAGTAAAGCTGCAGTAGTTCATCGGAATCTAATACTGATCTTCCAGGAACCGCTCAAAGCAAACCACAAACAATGAGAAGATTTACTCTTCTTGTTCTTAAGTCGGCATTGTGCCTTTTGTATAAAATCCCGTGGCAATTTCTTTGTTTCATCGTCAAAGTGAAGGTCCAAGGGATAGTGTAGAGCTGACGTAGCGCATCGGAATCTATTACTGATCTAACAGGAAACGCTCAAACAAACCACAAACAATGAGAAGAATTAACCTTCATTTACTTAAGTCGTTATTGTGCCTTTTGTATTAAATCTGGACACAATTTCTGTGTTTCATCGTCAATGTGAAAGTCCAAGGTATAGAGTAAAGCTGCAGTAGTGCATCGCAACCTAACACCGATCTCCCAGGAAATGGTCAAAACAAACCACAAACAATGAGAAGATTTACTCTCCTTGTACTGAAGTTGACACTGTAAATTTTGTTTTAAATCCCGACGCAATTTCTGTGTTTAATCGTCAATCTGAAGGTCCAAGGGATAGACTAAAGCTGTAATAGTGCATCGGAACATAATACTGATCGCCCAGAAAACGCTCAAACAAACCACATACAATGAGAAGATTTAACCTTTTTGTACTTAAGTCAGCATTGTGCCTTCTGTATTAAATCCCGACGCAATTTCTATGTATCATCGTCAATGTGAAGGTCCAAGGGATAGAGTAAAGCTGCAGTAGTGCATCGGAATCTACTACTGATCTTCCAGGAACCGTTCAGAGCTAACCACTAACAATGAGAAGATTAACTCCTCTTGTACTTAAGTCGGCATTGTGCATTTTGTATTAATTCCCGACGCAAAATCTGTGTTTCATCGACAATGATAAAGTACAAGCGATAGAGTGACGGTGCACAAGAGCATCGGAATCTAATACTGAACTCCCAGGAAACGCTAAAACAATCCATATACAATGAGAAGATTTAACCTTTTTGTATTTAGGTCGGCATTGTGCTGTTTGTATTAAATCCCGACGCAATTTCAGTGTTCCATCGTGAATGCGAAGGTCCAAGTGTTAGAGTGAAGCTGCAGTAGTGCATCGGAATCTGATATTGATCTCCCAGGAAACGCTCAAAACAAACCACAAACACTGAGAAGATTTACTCTTCTTGTACTTAAGTTGACATTGTAAATTTTGTTTTAAATCCCGACTCAATATCTGTGTTTCATCGTCAATCTGAAGCTCCAAGGGATAGAGTAAAGGTGCAGTAGTGCATCGGAATCTAATACTGATCTGCCAGGGAACGCTCTAAGCAAAACACAAGCAATGAGAAGATTTACTCCCCTTGTACTTAAGTTGACATTGTAAGTTTTGTTTTAAATCCCGACGCAATTTCTGTGTTTAATCGTCAATCTGAAGGTCCAAGGGATAGAGTAAAGCTGCAGTAGTGCATCGGAAGCTAGTACTGATCCCCCAGGAAACGCACAAGACAAACCACAAACAATGAGAAGATTTACTCTTCTTGTACTTAAGTCCGCATTGTCCCTTTTTATATTAAATCCCGACGCAATTTCTGTGTTTCATCGTCAGGGTGACGGTCCATGGGATAGAGTAAAGCTACAGTAGTGCATCGGAATCTAGTACTGATCCCCCAGGAAACGCACAAACCAAACCACAAACAGTGAGAAGATTTACTCTTCTTGTACTTTAGTCGGCATTGTCCTTTTTCTATTAAATCCCGACGCAATTCCTGTGTTTTATCGTCAGGGTGACGGTCCAAGGGATAGAGTAAAGCTGCAGTAGTGCATCGGAATCTAATACTGATCTTCCAGGAACCGCTCAAAGCTAACCACTAACAATGAGAAGATTAAATCCTCTTGTACATGAGTCGGCATTGTGCTTTTTGTATTAATTCCCGACGAAATATCTGTGTTTCATCGTCAATGTGAAGGTCCGAGCGATACAATGAAGCTGCAGTAGTGCATCGGAATCTACTACAGATCTCCCGATAAACACTCAAAGCAAACCACAAACAATGAGATGTTTTAATCTTCTTGTACTTAAGTCGGCATTGTGCCTTTTGTATTAAATCCCGACGCATTTTTGTGTTCCATCGTGAATGTGAAGGTCCAAGTGTTAGAGTAAAGCAGCAGTAGTGCATCGGAATCTAACATTGATCGCCCAGGAAACGGTCAAAGGAAACAAAAAACAATGAGTAGTGTTACTCTCCTTGTATTTAAGTGTGCATTGTGCCTTTTGTAATAAATCCCGACGCAATTTCTGTGATTCGTCGTCAATGAGTAGTTCCAAGGGATAGAGTAAACCTGCAGTAGTGCATCGGAATGTAATACTGATCTCCCAGGAAACTCTGAAAGGAAACCACAACCAATGGGAAGATTTACTCTTCTTGTACTTAAGTCGGCATTGTGCCTTTTGTATTAAATCCCGACGCAATTTCTGTGTTTCATCGTCAATGTGAAGGCCCAAGAGATAGAGTAAAGCTGCAGTAGTGCCTCGGAATCTAATACTGATCTCCGAGGAAACGCTCAAAGCAAACCACAAACAATGAGAAGATTTACTCTTCCTGTACATAAGACGGCATTCTGCCTTTTGTATTAAATCCCGACGCAATTTCTGTGTTTCATCGACAATGTGAAGGTGCAAGGGATAGAGTAATGCTGCAGTAGTGCATCGGAATCTAATACTGATCTCCCAGGGAACGCCCAAAGCAAACCTCATCCAATGAAAAGATTTACTCTTCTTGTACTTAAAAAGGCATTGTGCCTTTTCAATTAATTCCCGAAGCAATTTCTGATTTTCGTCGGCAATGTGAAGGTCTAAGGGATAGGGTAAAGCTGCAGTAGTTCTTCGGAATCTAATACTGATGTTCCAGGAAATGCTCCTAGCAAACCACAAACACTGAGAAGATTTACTCTTCATGTACTTAAGTCGGCATTGTGCCTTTTGTATTAAAACCCGACGCAATATCTGTGTTTCATCGCCAATGTAAAGGTGCAAGGGATAGAGTAAAGCTGCAGTAGTGCATCGCAATCTAATGCTGATCTCCCAGGAAACGCTCAAAGCTAACTACAAACAATGAGTAGATTTACCCTTCTTGTCCTTAAGTCGGCATTATAAATTTTGTATTAAATCCCGACGCAATTTCTGTGTTTCATCGTCAATGTGAAGGTCCAAGGGATAGAGTAAAGCTGCAGTAGTGCATCGGAATCTAATACTGATCTCTCAGGAAACGCTAAAAATAACCATAAACAATGAGAAGATTTACTCTGCTTGTACTCAAGTTGGCATTAAGCCGTTTGTATTAATTCCCGACGCAATTTCTGTGTTTCATCGTCAATGTGCAGGTCCAAGGGATAGAGTAAAGCTGCAGTAGTGGAACGGGAACTAATACTGATCTTACGGGAAACGCTCAAAGCAAATCACAAACAATGAGAAGGTTTACTCTTCATGTACTTAAGTCGGCATTGTGCCTTTTGTATTAAATTCCGACGCTGTTTCAGTGTTTCATCGTCAATGTGAAGGTTCAAGAGATGGAGTAAAGCTGCAGTATTGCATCGGAATCTAATACTGATCTCCCAGGAAACGCTCAAAGCAAACCACAAACAATGAGAGGATTTACTCATCTTGTAGTTAAGTCGGCAATGTGCCTTTTGTATTAGAGCTCGACACAATTTCTGTGTTCCAGCGTCAATGCGAAGGTCCAAGGGATAGAGTAAAGCTGCAGTAGTGCATCGGAATCTAATACTGATCTCCCAGGAAACGCTCAAAGCAAACCGCAAACAGTGAGAAGATTTACTCTTCTTGTACTTAAGTTGACATTGTAAATTTTGTTTTAAATCCCGACGCAATATCTGTGTTTCATCGTCAATCTGAAGGTCCAAGGGATAGAGTAGAGCTGCAGTCGTACAACGGAATCTAATACTAATCTTCCAGGAAACGCTCAAAGCAAACCACAAACAATGAGAAGATTTACTCTTCTTGTTCTTAAGTCGGCATTGTGCCTTTTGTATTAAATCCCGTGGCAACTACTTTGTCTCATCGTCAATGTGAAGGTCCAAGGGATAGTGTAAAGCTGACGTAGTGCATCGGAATCTACTACAGATCTAACAGGAAACGCTCAAACAAACTAGAAACAATGAGAATATTTAATCTTCTTTTACTTAAGTCGTCATTGTGCCTTTTGTATTAAATCTGGACGCAATTTCTGTGTTTCATCGTCAATGTGATGGTCCACGGCATAGAGTAAAGCTGCAGTAGTTCATCGGAACCTAATACCGTTCTCCCAGGAAACGCTCAAAGCAAACCACAAAGTATGAGAAGATTTACTCTCCTTGTGCTTAACTTAACATTGTAAATTTTGTTTTAAGTCACGAAGCAATTTCTGTGTTTAATCGTCAATCTGAAGGTCCAAGTGATAGAGTAAAGATGCAGTAGTGCATCGGAATATAATACTGATCCCCCAGGAAACGCTCAAACAAACCACATACTATGACAAGATTACCCTTTTTGTACTTAAGTCAGCATCGCGCATTCTGTATTAAATCCCGACGCAATTTCTATGTATCATCGTCAATGTGAAGGTCCAAGGGATAGAGTAAAGCTGCAGTAGTGCATCGGAATCTAATACTGATCTTCCAGGAACCGTTCGAAGCTAACCACTAACAATGAGAAGATGAACTCCTGTTGTACTTAAGTCGGCATTGTGCTTTATGTATTAATTCCCGACGAAAAATCAGTGTTTCATTGTCAATGGGAAGGTCCAAGCGATAGAGTGACGGCGCACTACAGCATCGGAATCTAATACTGAACTCCCAGGAAACGGTCAAAGCAAACCACAAACAAAGAGAATATTTATTCTTCTTGTACTTAAGTCGGCATTGTGCATTTGTATTAAATCCTTACGCATTTTCTGTGTTCAATCGTCAATGTGAAGGTCCAAGGGATAGAGTAAAACTGCAGTTGTGCATCGGAATCTAGTACTGATCCCCAAGGAAACGCTCAAAGCAAACTACAAACAATGAGAAGATTTACTCTTCTTGTACTTAAGTCGGCATTGAACCTTTTGTATTAAATCCCGACGCAATTACTGTGTTTCATCGTCCGGGTGAAGGACCAAGGGATGGAGTAAAGCTGCAGTAGTGCATCGGAATCTAATACTGATCTCCCAGGAAACGCTCGAACAATCCTTATTCAGTGAGAAGATTTAACCTTTTTGTATTTAGGTCGGCATTGTGCTGTTCGTATTAAATCCCGACGCAATTTCAGTGTTCCATCGTGAATGTGAAGGTCCAAGTGTTAGAGTAAAGCTGCAGTAGTGCATCGGAATCTATTACTGATCTCCCAGGAAACGCTCAAAACAAACCACAAACAATGAGAAGATTTACTCTTCTTGTACTTAAGTCGGCATTGTGCCTTTTGTATTAGAGCCCGACACAATTTCTGTGTTGCAGCGTCAATGTGAATGTGCAAGGGATAGAGTAAAGCTGCAGTAGTGCATCGGAATCAAATACTGATCTCCCAGGAAACGCTCAAAGCAAACCGCAAACAGTGAGAGGATTTACTCTTCTTGTACTTAAGTTGACATTGTAAATATTGTTTTTAATCCCGACGCAATATCTGTGATTCATCGTCAATCTGAAGGTCCGAGGGTTACAGTTAAGCTGCAGTAGTTCATCGGAATCTAATACTGATCTTCCAGGAAAGGCTCAAAACAAACCACAAACAATGAGAAGATTTACTCATCTTGTTCTTAAGTCGGCATTGTGCCTTTTGTATTAAATCCCGCGGCAATTTCTTTGTTTCATCGTCAATGTGAAAGTCGAAAGGATAGTGTAAAGCTGAAGTAGTGCATCGGAATCTATTACTGATCTAACAAAAAACGCTCAATCAAACCACAAACAATGAGAAGATTTAACCTTCTTTTACTTAAGTCGTCATTGTGCCTTTAGTATTAAATCCGGACGCAATTTCTGTCTTTCATCGTCAATGTGAAGGTCCAGGGGATAGAGTAAAGCTGAAGTAGTGCATCGGAATCTAATACTGATCTCCCAGGTGTAACACCACAGCTCTTATGCTGTATGGATTTATTTTTGCTTTTGTTTTATTTAATGTCACATTGTTGATCTTTTGTAAATGTGTTTGAATCGATAACATAAAATTGTGTACTCTTTTCTTTGTCAAACTTTGATGTCATGATTTGATTGTATGCTGTGTAACATATCTCTCGTTTAAATGCTTTGACCCATTTGGAGGGAACAATACTTACTGTATATGATTGTAATTTTGTGTGAATAATTTTTGTAGAAGTGTCAATATGTGAAAATGTTCTGTTTTATTTAATACATTTGTTTGCTGTTATGTAAACTGCTGATCCTCACTTAGGAATCTTAGTAGTTTGGTGTATAAGAGGTAGGGTGGTTCCCCTTGGGAACGGAACTGTGTAGCACGCGCAAATTGTCGTTGGCCTAGGTGGAAAAGGTGGAACTGATAGTCAGTCGGAGACGAGCCACCAGTCGGAAAGGAGCTACCAGTCTGTGCACTGTCAATGTAAAGGTGCATATCATGCTGATTCAGAGAGAGGCTTTTACTGCTTCTTTCCAATGCCTCGGATGGGTGGATAAATAGCTGGATCTATTCTGGAATTTGTATGAATCATCGCCATGAAGATACGATAAAGTCCGGCAATTCTACCTGTAATTCCACCTACCAACATGCAGTTGCCACCACATTGCGCAATCACTGTAACGTAATACTATATTGATGTACAGTGAAGGATCAGCCTAATGGATGTGTTAGTGTGCTGAAATATAAGGTAATTCATATCGGAATTTATTTACCTACCTTGATTTTACTCCTCATCATAACACCTCTCAGGGTCCTCTCCGTTTGAAGTAAAGTGATTACCGAGTGTCCTTACTGAAAGTACGTTGAAGCCTAGAGCTTTGTTAAATAATGCCTCTTGAACTTATTAGAAAGATAGTTAAAGCTAATGTGGTAACAGAGTGAGTTAAAGCAAATGTTATTTATCCAATAATAATTTTCCTATTGAAACTGCTATTTAAAGTGCTGTTACCAACTTCAAACTTTAGGCTGAGTCTTATAAAGTAAATGATCACGTTGTTGTCTGTGGTAAATTCCAAAAGGTGAGTCAGTTTCTTGCAATTTTGTCAACATTGTGTTTCGTTGTAGTAAAAGTGAGAAAGCTGCAGTTGTGAAACGTTACATTCTCATGTATGCCAAGTGTTTGTCTCTCTTGTGTGCATATTAACAGTATAAAGACCACTCAGTTTGTGTAAACCCTGAAAGTGGTAGTGTTTTTCTGTACGTGTTATAATTTTGCAAATAGTTTTTTTTTCTGTGCTGCTCCAGTTGTTAGCTTCAATCTTAAGACATATGTGTGTCAGAGTTCATTGCACTCGAGAGTTGCTAAGTCTAGGTTGTGTTTGTTGTGTTGTCCATTATAGTTACTTATACCTACTTTCATAAATGAGAATGTTAATCTTTCTCTTGCCTAATTAGGCTGGCGACCGTTTTCCTTATTCTAGGAATAGTATAGCTAGGCAAAATTTTGTTTGTCACTATTCCAACATTTACGTAATTCTTACTTTCATTTCCGATAAGCCACCTCCGTTAGGAACAACACGGTCAAATTAACAAAATTCCTCTCAGAGGGTAACACTGCTCTGTTGCTTTGTGCCATAGTTGCTTTTACAAAATTGCTTTATGTTACAACCTGCTTCTAGCATAGAGGTTATGGTACAGTAGTAGCAGAGAGGGAGTGTTATACGTGGCGCCGCGTGACAGGACGTTGTTCAGTTTGCACCTACAGACGGAAAAAATTATAAGTAGTTAGCATTTTACAAACATTGAGTGAACATAAAACGTCCAGCGGCACGAACCTGTACATTACTTGACAGAACTAGTAGTGAAAGTTCAGTTTAAATTTAAAATAAAAGGTATCAGTACTTAATAATAGCTAAAATGGACAGGAAATTAGAAATAAATTTAGACGCGCGAGAGCAAAATGCAACCGAGAGCAGTTCAGGCAGCACACCAACAGATGGCATGACGCGCGAGTTAAATTACGTACGTTATCACGCAGACATTAATAAACAGATCGAAGCTATGTGTGTAGCGCGTACTAAGCAAGACAATGTAGGCGATGTTGTCGAAGACAGTGGCTATGCTGATGAATCGAGGGATATGTTTGAATCACCAAAACCAGAAAGGGGTGTAGGATCTGAACACGAAAAGGCAGTAGAATCTAAAAGTGAAAAGACACTAGATCTGACTGATTTGCTTAGAATACTGTCTGCGCAAAATGACAATATTAAGGCACAAATTGCAGCACAGGGACAGCAAAATGCAGCAGAAAATGACAGTATTAAGGTACAAATTGCAGCACAGGGTAGTGATATTAGTAAACAGATTGAGAAAGTTGATGTAAAAGTAGACATTGTGAGTAATGAAATTAAAAACCTCAAAAGCGAAATTACTGTCATCAATGGCAATATTGCCAACATACAAGGACAAATTGATGACATTAACGAAAGATTTGACTCTGAAGTAATTAAAATTCAAGATCAAATTGAACCCTTAGTCTGTACTAAGGTTGACGAAAAGGTATTCGGTATTAAATCCGAAATACAAACAGAGTGTAACGCGGAATTTGCACAGATCAAACAGTCTGTAACAGAAACAAGCAGAGCTCTAACCAAACAGATTATTACTTGCGAAAAGAAGTATGAGCATAACACTTCACAAATCCAAGGCAAAGTGTATGACTTGGAAAGGAAAATACAAACCGGACCTACACATTTTACTGAAAGAATGCCTCTCAGTAAAATATTAGAGGGCGAAGAGAAATTCGACCCTGCAAAGAGGCATAACGGATGGCACCCCCTAGACTTTGTAAAGAATTGCGAAAGAAATTTTCCTGAATATTTGTCTGATCAGGAAAAAATTAATGTCATAATCAGTGCATTAACAGGAGAAGCAAAAAGGTGGGGGTTGAATCTTGATACTAACCAGATGTCTTTTGAAACTTTCAAGCAAAAATTTATTGACGAATACTGGTCAGAACAAAAACAAGACCAATTGTGGCGTGAATTTCTAATGGCCAGGTTGTATGACATCAGAGGTAGGCAAACCACGAAAGAATTCTGCGAATCATGGTACAGAAAACTGATACATTTGAAGGCTAGAAGAACTGAAGCTGAGATCGTTTGGGTTCTTTGGCAGAAACTGCCTGAGGATTCGAAACGATATGTTGGGAGTACACACAGTAGTTTTTCTGCGTTCTTGGAAAGGGTAGAAGATGAAGATCATTGGCGAAGAAATCGCGAGGACCGTCCCCATAATAGCAATAATTATTCGCGAGAAAGTAATGACCAAGCTGAACGACAGGAAAACGGTAGATTTCGTGTAAACACGATTCAAAGAGGTCGTGCGAGAGGTAGAGGAAATTACACTACGCGCGGCAGAGGATACATAGCACGAAATTCCCAAACTAGAGACGAAATGGAAAACTAAAGACCGCGTGTGTTACGGGCCGGATTCACGCGGAAACCGGTTTTGGGCCCAAAGAAAAGATGCCAAATATTAGATTCGAGAAGGAAAGACGTGAACTACGGGGCAGGAAGGTTAAGGGTGCACCTATAGCAGACGGGCGCGGAATGATACATAGTGGCGTTCCCAGTGCGAAGTCACGTGACCGTTCGTGCTCGGGCCTGCCGTTGCCGAAGCAGCGTACATTGCACTTGGCAGTAGACACAAATGGCAGACGTAAGAACAAGATGGCTGCCATAGAGAGAAACAGAAGAGGCGGGATCGGACACTTCCGATGGCCGGTTTCAGTAGTAGATGCATGTAGAAATGAAAATAAAGTTAATATGTCATATGATAAAGATAACTCAGTATCGGAATCGTGCGAAAAGACTTCATTAAAGAATGAAAGGGAGATAGGAAACGCGAATGAAAAAGAGAATATTGATACTGTTAATAATGTATATGAGGTAAAAGACGTAGATGTGGGGGAGGTTATGATGAATAAAGAAGAGAGGAAGGTAGAATACGCCACGCAAAAGACGTGTGCACAATTAATGATAGGTGAAAGTGATATAGAGGAGGACGTTAGTAAACATGACATTATAAGCAGTGCAGGTGAAGTTATTGTTGATGGAAAGGTGCTTAATGATTTTAATGCAGAAGGATCTGATAGGGATTTCGCACGATTTCCTGAAAATGACAGCATGGAAGAAAATGAAATGAAAGTTATCGAAGTGCATGACGATTATACTAAGTATGAAGTTAAGGCTGAAATCGTTCAAAGTGATATAACAGAAGTGTCTAACTGTCCAAACGATGTGCATTGTGTAGAAAATGAGTCAAAAAACGAAGTGGCTGAGACATCTAGTGATAATCTGCCTCACTGTCTAAAAGTTGCTTTCCTGCTCGAATCTGATGACGAAAATGAAATCAGTGATAGTTCAGATGATGAAGAGTATATGAATACAGATAAAAATGAATATACTAACTTTCCCTATTGTTCAAAAGTCGAGTACTTAAGTAATTCTGATGGTGAGGAAAAGAGTAGTGATGACTCCAGTGAGGATGAATTCTCAGGTGTAAATGAAAGTGAATATACTTTTACTGAAAGAGGGTATGAGAAAATTAGTGACATTTTTCCAAAGCAAGATACAGGAAGTAGAACTGGGCCAAAACCGAATGAATTATTTAGTAATGTAACACAGGGGCATAATTTGCAGGAACCTCCAGATGATACTATACTGGGGCAAGCCTTAACAAATGCTTTGAAAGAGTGTGAATCACAGGAACAAAAAGAACCTCATGATAACACTATATTGGGGCAAGCTTTAACTAATGTTTTGAGTAAGTGTGAGGCACAGGAACAAAAAGAACCACCTGATAAAATAATAGCAGAGCAGGAGATGTTGTACCTTGCTAAAGACTTTGAAATTCCTAAACCTAAAAAGCCACCTGATGAAACAAAACGTTGGCAAGATCTGAATAGGTTAGAGAAAGATGTAGAAAGTAGGAGGCCTAAAAAGCCACCAGACTTAGTAACTGTTTTATGAACCATAAAAGACTGCCTTGTTAATAAAGAGACTGGAGGCAGGGTGCTGTATTTGTATATATGTTGTTAATATAATGCATCACTTTATTATTATTATTATTATTATTATATCTGAGTGTTACCTGAAAGTGGATTGTTGTTTTGTTGATCTTGAGGCCTGTTGGAGGTTGTTGCTTATTTATTATAGTGTACTGTTTAACTTTGCTTAGGAAATGTTTATTTTCAATTGAACACTTACTGTTGCCAGTCTAATTATGATGAGAGGGTCATGTAGTGTGAGAAACATGAAAACTTTATGAATAAATATGCTTATGGTAACTTATTGAAAGTGCAAAGAACTCTTCAAGATAATAATTAATTTCTAATATACCTAAAATTCAGAAAGGGCTTATGTTTGCAGTATGTGGTTTACTTAAAGATACATGTCCTCAGAAGAGGGTTATTAACCCTCAGGGGGCAATGCACTCTTTGCATTGTCAGGTGCCTGACGAGCACCAGGGACCCGAGTCGTTGTCAGCACTACTTCCATTTCTTTTCGTGCTGCCAACCTTCCTCTTCATCATTCAGAACTTTTACTATCTTCTTTCCTTCTTCTCTATCAGAGTGTATTGAATAGTGTGGCAATGATGTAAGATATTGTGTATTGTTTGTGGACAAGTAAATGGAAAAATAATATGGGTACACTAGAAAATGGCAAAGAATAATGAAAATATAGTGGGTATTGTAAAGGAAAAATGTATTGGAAAAGTAATTGGAAGGAGAAATATGGGTGAGAAAAGGTAAGAATACTGAAAACAAGGTAAATTAATACTATAATATGACTGAATGTAAATGTAAGTGATTTTGTAAATAGGGATAAATATGGTGTTGAAAAATTGTATGTGTGTTTAAAACTGAGGAGATAAACCTGACTAAGGTATGTGTAAAGTAGATATGAGATATATGTGTCCAGTGCCACAAAGAGTAGACAGAAGTCACTTACAGAAGGATTTAAAGTTATTGTTCTGATCTTGACATACCTGATGACCTAAATGTGTGGAAAAATAATTAAACTGAATATTGACTATGAAAGAGATCTTACTGAGTAAGAAAGAGGGGACGGAAACCACAAATCTGGGACTCTCTATAATCTTCTGAATATTGTCATTATGCCAAAAATGTCATTTAAAATTTTCTTGATTGATGTATATGTTACCAGATGATGTTATTTGAAAAGAAATGGTTTTGTTGCCAGTGTCTAATTACTGTTTCAAAGTTACAGGTTTCATGTTTTATACCACTAATGCAAATTTTACCAAAAGTGTGTCAGAATGATAAAAAACCTGGAAATGATGACAATAAACTGCTCAAAAATATGTTGATGAGCAGCAAAACAAGACAAAAGAATAAAAATGCTGTGGACCTGAAGTTGAGGGCTACCAAGTATGCTGTGTTGAGCAGTAGCCAAAGGACTTGCCATTGTAGAGCAAGGAGCTGATAAGTGGGCATGAACTACCATACCCTGAGGATGGGGCAGTGTGTCAATTTAAAAATGTGTTTTTTTGTGTATTCTTAATCTAAATTGTGTTTTTGTGTCTAAATGTGTATGTAAAAAGACTGCTAAACCAATAATGGGTACAAAGTGTAACATGGACTGCTAGTGCTGAGGCAAGCAGTGAATTAAGTTAGGTTTTTTGAGCAATATGTTATGAACTGACTATTCTTATTGAAGTCAGTGAAAAGTTATTATAAAATATATATGCAACTTATTTAAATGGATGTAGATGTTTTGAGACTAAGTTTTCTTGGATAACTTAAAGTTTTGGACTGCCTTGTTTTAAAACACAGCAGTGATGATTAAAGATAGGCTCTGAATATGTTAGTGTGTTTATGTGTAACAAATATTTTGGACTGCTATTAATGAAGAGCAGCTTTAAAGTTAATTAATTTGAAAAAACCTTGCAAAGTTACTTTGGTATTTAAGGAGTCAGTTGGAAAAGGTTTCCATAGCTGTTTGTGTAAATTTTTGTACATATGTGGATGCAAACTGATATTTTCAATATTTCATTAATTGCTGAACCTTGTAAAATGTACTGTGATCATTAATATACTTGTGTGTCTGTGAAATTTTACATTCTTTTAAAATTATTGAGAGACAAACTTCTGTTTTGTTAAGTTAGAATGTTCTGTGTTATAGTATATGTGTTTATTCTTTTATTATTTGTTGAAGGCTATACCTTTGCTACTAATATGCAGATTTATTTTGTGTACTGATTGCCTATTAATTGAACTGTGTGTGTATGAAATGAACATGCTTAAAGATATTTTGTATAATGATGAAAATTAGTTTCCTTAAACCAGTGTGAAATTGAAAATTGCTTTAGATATTTTACTTTGAAAATATTTTGGAAGAAAAATAAGCAATTTCTTAGTGTATATACTGTATGCTTGTAAGGTGTGTGTTTTTTTTTTCTCCCAACTGAAGTTGGATGGAATAATTTTTTTTCACCACCAGCACCACTTAGGTGTTATGGATGTTTCCTTGAAGTATCCCTGACGGGAAACTTCAACGAAACATGGGGCATGTGTAACACCACAGCTCTTATGCTGTATGGATTTATTTTTGCTTTTGTTTTATTTAATGTCACATTGTTGATCTTTTGTAAATGTGTTTGAATCGATAACATAAAATTGTGTACTCTTTTCTTTGTCAAACTTTGATGTCATGATTTGATTGTATGCTGTGTAACATATCTCTCGTTTAAATGCTTTGACCCATTTGGAGGGAACAATACTTACTGTATATGATTGTAATTTTGTGTGAATAATTTTTGTAGAAGTGTCAATATGTGAAAATGTTCTGTTTTATTTAATACATTTGTTTGCTGTTATGTAAACTGCTGATCCTCACTTAGGAATCTCAGTAGTTTGGTGTATAAGAGGTAGGGTGGTTCCCCTCGGGAACGGAACTGTGTAGCGCGCGCAAATTGTGGTTGGCCTAGGTGGAAAAGGTGGAACTGATAGTCAGTCGGAGACGAGCCACCAGTCGGAAAGGAGCTACCAGTCTGTGCACTGTCAATGTAAAGGTGCATATCATGCTGATTCAGAGAGAGGCTTTTACTGCTTCTTTCCAATGCCTCGGATGGGTGGATAAATAGCTGGATCTATTCTGGAATTTGTATGAATCATCGCCATGAAGATACGATAAAGTCCGGCAATTCTACCTGTAATTCCACCTACCAACATGCAGTTGCCACCACATTGCGCAATCACTGTAACGTAATACTATATTGATGTACAGTGAAGGATCAGCCTAATGGATGTGTTAGTGTGCTGAAATATAAGGTAATTCATATCGGAATTTATTTACCTACCTTGATTTTACTCCTCATCATAACACCTCTCAGGGTCCTCTCCGTTTGAAGTAAAGTGATTACCGAGTGTCCTTACTGAAAGTACGTTGAAGCCTAGAGCTTTGTTAAATAATGCCTCTTGAACTTATTAGAAAGATAGTTAAAGCTAATGTGGTAACAGAGTGAGTTAAAGCAAATGTTATTTATCCAATAATAATTTTCCTATTGAAACTGCTATTTAAAGTGCTGTTACCAACTTCAAACTTTAGGCTGAGTCTTATAAAGTAAATGATCACGTTGTTGTCTGTGGTAAATTCCAAAAGGTGAGTCAGTTTCTTGCAATTTTGTCAACATTGTGTTTCGTTGTAGTAAAAGTGAGAAAGCTGCAGTTGTGAAACGTTACATTCTCATGTATGCCAAGTGTTTGTCTCTCTTGTGTGCATATTAACAGTATAAAGACCACTCAGTTTGTGTAAACCCTGAAAGTGGTAGTGTTTTTCTGTACGTGTTATAATTTTGCAAATAGTTTTTTTTTTTTCTGTGCTGCTCCAGTTGTTAGCTTCAATCTTAAAACATATGTGTGTCAGAGTTCATTGCACTCGTGAGTTGCTAAGTCTAGGTTGTGTTTGTTGTGTTGTCCATTATAGTTACTTATACCTACTTTCATGAATGAGAATGTTAATCTTTCTCTTGCCTAATTAGGCTGGCGACCGTTTTCCTTATTCTAGGAATAGTATAGCTAGGCAAAATTTTGTTTGTCACTATTCCAACATTTACGTAATTCTTACTTTCATTTCCGATAAGCCACCTCAGTTAGGAACAACACGGTCAAATTAACAAAATTCCTCTCAGAGGGTAACACTGATCTGTTGCTTTGTGCCATAGTTGCTTTTACAAAATTGCTTTATGTTACAACCTGCTTCTAGCATAGAGGTTATGGTACAGTAGTAGCAGAGAGGGAGTGTTATACAGGGAACGCTCAAAGCAAACCACAAGCAATGAGAAGATTTACTCTCCTTGTACTTAAGTTGACATTGTAAATTTTGTTTTAAATCCCGACGAAAATTCTGTGTTTAGTCGTCAATCTGAAGGTCCAAGGGATATAGGAAAGCAGCAGTAGTGCATCGGAATATAATACTGATCCCCCAGAAAAAGCTCAAACAAACCACATACAATGAGAAGATTTAACCTTTTTGTACTTAAGTCAGCATTGTGCCTTTTGTAATAAATCCCGACGCAATTTCTATGTGCCATCGTCAATGTGAAGCTCCAAGGGATAGAATAAAGCTGCAGTGGTGCATCGGAATCAAATACTGATCTTCCAGGAACCGTTCAAAGCTAACCACTAACAATGAGAAGATTAACTCCTCTTGTACTTAATTCGGTATTGTGCTTTTTGTATTAACTCCCGACGCAATATCTGTGTTTCACCGACAATGTGAATGATCAAGCGATAGAATAAAGCTGCCGTAGTGCATCGGAATCTAGTACTGATCACCGACCAAACGAACAAAGCAAACCACAAACAAAGAGAATATTTACTCTTCTTGTACTTAAGTCGGCATTGTGCCTTTTGTATTAAATCCTTACACATTTTCTGTGTTTCATCGTCAATGTGAAGGTCCAAGGGATAGAGTAAAGCTGCAGTAGTGCATCGGAATCTGGTACTGATCCCCAAGGAAACGCTCAAAGCAAACCACAAAGAATGAGAAGATTTACTCTTCTGGTACTTAAGTCGGCATTGTACCTTTTGTATTAAATCCCGACGCAATTTATGTGTTTCATCGTCAGGGTGAACGACCAAGGGATGGAGTAAAGCAGCAGTAGTGCATCGGAATCTAATACTGATCTCCCAGGAAACGGTCAAACAATGCATATACAATGAGAAGATTTAACCTTTTTGTATTTAAGTTGGCATTGTGCCTTTTGTATTAAATCCCAACGCAATTTCTGTGTTTCATCGGCAATGTGAAGGTCCAAGGGATAGACTGATGCTGCAATAGTGCATCGGAATCTAATACTGATCTCCCAGGAAGCGCTCAAAACAAACCACAAACAATGAGATGATTTACTCTTCTTGTACTTATGTCGGCATTGTGCGTTTTGTATTAGAGCCCGACGCAATTTCTGTGTTTCAACGTCAATGTGAATGTCCAAGGGATAGAGGAAAGCTGCAATAGTGCATCGCATTCTAATACTGATCTCCTAGGAATCGCTCAAAACAAACCACAAACAATGAGAATATTTACTCTTCTTGACTTAAGTCGGCATTGTGCCTTTTGTATTAGAGCCCAGCGCAATTTCTGTGTTCCATCGTCAATCTGAAGGTCCAAGGGATAGAGTAAAGCTGCAGTAGCTCATCGGAATCTAATACTGATCTTCCAGGAAACGCTCAAAGCAAACCACAAACAATGAGAAGATTTACTCTTCTTGTACTTAAGTCAGCATTGTGCCATTTGTATTAAATCCCGTGGCAATGTCTTTGTTTCATCGTCAATGTGAAGGTCCAAGGGATGGTGTAAAGCTGAAGTAGTGCGTCGGAATCTATTACTGATCTAACAGGAATCGCTCAAACGAACCACACACAATGAGAAGATTTAACCTTCCTTTACTTAAGTCGTCATTGTGCCTTTTGTATTAAATCCGGACGCTATTTCTGTGTTTCATCGTCAATGTGAAGGTCCAAGGGATAGAGTAAAGCTGCAGTAGTGCATCGGAATCTAATACTGATCTTCCAGGAACCGTTCAAAGCTAACCACTAACAATGAGAAAATTAATTAACTCCTCTTGTACATAAGTCGGCATTGTGCTTTTTGTATTGATTAACGACGCAATATCTGTGATACATCGTCAATGTGAAGGTCCAAGGGATAGAGTAAAGCTGCAGTAGTGCATCGGAATCTAATACTGATCTCCCAGGAAACGCTTAAAGCAAACCGCAAGCAGTGAGAAGATTTACTCTTCTTGTATTTAAGTTGACATTGGAATCTTTGTTTTAAATCCTGATTCAATATCTGTGTTTCATCGTCAATCTGAAGGTCCAAGGGATAGAGTAAAGTTGCAGTAGTTCATCGGAATCTAATACTGATCTTCCAGGACACGCTCAAAGCAAACCACAAACAATGAGAAGAATACTCTTCTTGTTCTTAAGTCGGCATTGTGCCTTCTGTATTAAATCCCGTGGCAATTTCTTTGTTGCATTGTCAATGTGAAGGTCCAAGGGATAGTGTAAAGCTGAAGTAGTGCATCGGAATCTATTACTGATCTAACAGGAACGCTCAAACAAACCACAAACAATGAGAAGATTTAACCTTCTTTTACATAAGTCGTCATTGTGCCTTTAGTACTAAATCCGGACGCAATTTGTGTCTTTCATCATCAATGTGAAGGTCCAAGGGATAGAGTAAAGCTGCAGTAGTGCATCGGAATCTAATACTGATCTCCCAGGGAACGCTCAAAGCAAACCACAAGCAATGAGAAGATTTACTCTCCTTGTACTTAAGTTGACATTGTAAATTTTGTTTTAAACCCCGACGCAAAATCTGTATTTAATCGTCAAACTGAAGGTCCAAGGGATAGAGTAAAGCAGCAGTAGGGCATCGGAATATAATACTGATCCCCCAGAAAAAGCTCAAACAAACCACATACAATGAGAAGATTTAACCCTTTTGTACTCAAGTCGGCATTGTGCCTTTTGTATTAAATCCCGACGCAATTTCTATGTATCTGCGTCAATGTGAAGGTCCAAGGGATAGAGTAAAGCTGCAGTAGTGCATCGGAATCTAATACTGATCTTCCAGGAACCGCTCAAATCTAACCACTAACAACGAGAAGAATAAATCCTCTTGTAGCTGAGTCAGCATTGTGCTTTTTGTATTAATTCCCGACGAAATATCTGTGTTTCATCGTCAATGGAGAGGTCCAAGCGATAGAATAAAGCTGCAGTAGTGCATTGGAATCTAGAACTGATCTCTCGAATAAACGCTCAAAGCAAACCACAAACAAAGAGAAGTTTTACTCTTCTTGTACTTAAGTCGGCATTGTGCCTTTTGTAATAAATCCCGACGCAATTTCTGTGTTTCGTCGTCAATGTGTAGTTCCAAGGGATAGAGTAAAGCTGCAGTAGTGCATCGGGAACTAAGACTGATCTTCCAGGAAACGCTCAAAGCAAACCCCAAACATTGAGAAGATTTACTCATCACGTACTTCAGTCCGCATTGTGCCTTTTGTATTAAATCCCGACGCAATTTCAGTGTTTCATCGTGAATGTGAAGGTTCAAGGGATAGTGTAAAGCTGCAGTAGTGTATCGGAACCTAATACCGAACTCCCAGGAAACGCTCAAAACAAACCACAAACAATAAGATTATTTACTGTCCTTGTACTTATGTTAACATTGTAAATTTTGTTTTAAATTCCGACGCAATTTATGTGTTTAATCGTCAATCTGAAGGTCCAAGGGATAGAGTAAAGCTGCAGTAGTGCATCGGAATCTAATACTGATCTTCCAGGAACCGCTCAAATCTAACCACTAACAACGAGAAGAATAAATCCTCTTGTAGCTGAGTCAGCATTGTGCTTTTTGTATTAATTCCCGACGAAATATCTGTGTTTCATCGTCAATGGAGAGGTCCAAGCGATAGAATAAAGCTGCAGTAGTGCATCGGAATCTAGAACTGATCTCTCGAATAAACGCTCAAAGCAAACCACAAACAAAGAGAAGTTTTACTCTTCTTGTACTTAAGTCGGCATTGTGCCTTTTGTAATAAATCCCGACGCAATTTCTGTGTTTCGTCGTCAATGTGTAGTTCCAAGGGATAGAGTAAAGCTGCAGTAGTGCATCGGGAACTAAGACTGATCTTCCAGGAAACGCTCAAAGCAAACCCCAAACATTGAGAAGATTTACTCATCACGTACTTCAGTCCGCATTGTGCCTTTTGTATTAAATCCCGACGCAATTTCAGTGTTTCATCGTGAATGTGAAGGTTCAAGGGATAGTGTAAAGCTGCAGTAGTGTATCGGAACCTAATACCGAACTCCCAGGAAACGCTCAAAACAAACCACAAACAATAAGATTATTTACTGTCCTTGTACTTATGTTAACATTGTAAATTTTGTTTTAAATTCCGACGCAATTTCTGTGTTTAATCGTCAATCTGAAGGTCCAAGGGATAGAGTAAAGCTGCAGTAGTGCATCGGAATATAATACTGATCCCCCAGGAACCGCTCAAAGCAAACCACAAACAAAGAGAATATTTACTCTTCTTGTACTTAAGTCGGCATTGTGCCTTTTGTAATAAATCCTTACGCATTTTCTGTGTTTGATCGTCAATGTGAAGGTCCAAGGGATACAGTAAAGCTGCAGTAGTACATCGAAATCTAATACTGATCTTCCAGGAAACGCTCAAAGCAAACCACAAACAATGAGAAGATTTACTCTTCTTGTACTTAAGTCGGAATTATACCTTTTGTATTAAATCCCGACGCAATTTCTGTGCTTCATCGTCAATCTGAAGGTCCAAGGGATACAGTAAAGCTGCAGTAGTACATCGAAATCTAATACTGATCTTCCAGGAAACGCTCAAAGCAAACCACAAACAATGAGAAGATTTACTCTTCTTGTTCTTACGTCGGCATTGTGCCTTTAGTATTAAATCTGGACGCAATTTCTGTCTTTCATCGTCAATGTGAAGGTCCAAGGGATAGAGTAAAGCTGCAGTAGTGTATCGGAATCTAATACTGATCTCCCAGGAAACGATCAAAACAATCACAAACAATGAGAAGATTTACTCTTCTTATACTTAAGACGGCATTGTTCCTTTTGTATTAGAGCCCGACACAATTTCTGTGTTCCAGCATCAATGTGAAGGTCCAAGGGATAGAGTAAAGCTGTAGTAGTGCATCGGAATCTAATACTGATCTCCCACGGAACGCTCAAAGCAAACCGCAAACAGTGAGACGATTTACTCTTCTTGTACTTAAGTTGACATTGTAAATTTTGTTTTAAATCCCGATGCAATATCTATGTTTCATCGTCAATTTGAAGGTCCAAGGGATAGAGTAAAGCTGCAGTAGTTCATCGGAATCTAATACTGATCCCCCAGAAAAAATTCAAAGAAACCACATACAATTAAAAGATTTAACCTTTTTGTACTTAAGCCAGTATTGTACCTTTTGTATTAAATCCCGACGCAATTTCTATGTGTCATCGTCAATGTGAAGGTCCAAGGGATAGAATAAAGCTGCAGTAATGCATCGGAATCAAATACTGATCTTCCAGGAACCGTTCAAAGCTAACCACTAACAATGAGAAAACTAACTCCTCTTGTACTTTAGTCGGTATTGTGCTTCTTGTACTAATTCCCGACGCAATATCTGTGTTTCACCGTCAATGCGAAGGTCCAAGCGATAGAATAAAGCTGCCGTGGTGCATCGGAATCTAGTACTGATCCCCCAGGAAACGCACAAAGCAAACCACAATGAATTAAAAGATTTACTCTTCAGCTACTTAAGTCACCATTGTACCTTTTGTATTAAATCCCGACGCAATTTCTGTGTTTCATCGTCATGGTGAATGACCAAGGGATGGAGTAAAGCAGCAGTAGTGCATCGGAATCTAATACTGATTTCCCAAGAAACGCTCAAACAATCCATATACAATGAGAAGATTTAACCTTTTTGTATTTAAGTTGGCATTGTGCTGTCTGTATTAAATCCCGTGGCAATTTCTTTGTTACATCGTCAATGTGAAGGTCCAAGGGATGGTGTAAAGCTGAAGTAGTGCATCGGAATCTTTTACTGATCTAACAGGAAACGCCCAAACAAACCACAAACAGTGAGAAGATTTAACCTTCTTTTACTTAAGTCGTCATTGTGCCTTTTGTATTAAATCCCGACGCTATTTCTGTGTTTCATAGTCAATTTGAAGGGGCAAGGGATAGAGTAAAGCTGCAGTAGTGCATCGGGAACTAAAACTGATCTTCCAGGAAACGCTCAAAGCAAACCAAAAACAATGGGAAGA
This sequence comes from Schistocerca piceifrons, assembly GCF_021461385.2. Lineage (NCBI taxonomy): Eukaryota > Metazoa > Arthropoda > Insecta > Orthoptera > Acrididae > Schistocerca > Schistocerca piceifrons. Next base: position 1,125,829,291 of record NC_060139.1, read on the forward strand.
TTTACTCTTCTTGTACTTAAGTCGGCATTGTGCCTTTTGTATTAAATCCCGTGGCAATATCTTTGTTACATCGTCAATGTGAAGGTCCAAGGGATGGTGTAAAGCTGAAGTAGTGCATCGGAATCTATTACTGTTCTATCAGGAAACGTTCAAACAAACCACAAACAATGAGAAGATTTAACCTTCTTTTACTTAAGTCGTCGTTGTCCCTTTTGTATTAAATCCGGACGCAATTTATGAGTTTCATCGTCAATGTGAAGGTCCAAGGAATAGAGTATGGCTGCAGTAGTGCATCGGAATCTAATACTGATCTTCCAGGAACCGTTCAAATCTAACCACTAACATTGAGAAGATTAACTCCTCTTGTACTTAAGTCGGCATTGTGCTATTTGTATTAATTCCCGACGCATTATCTGTGTTTCATCGTCAATAGGAAAGTCCAAGCGATAGAATAAAGCTGCGGTAGTGCATCGGAATCTAGTACTGATCCCACAGGAAACGCACAAAGCAAACCACAAACAATGAGAAGATTTACTCTTCTTGTACTTAAGTCGGCATAGTGCTTTTTGTATTAAATCCCGACGCAAATACTGTGTTTCATCGTCAGAGAGACGGTCCAAGGAATAGAGTAAAGCTGCAGTAGTGCATCGGAATATAATACTGATCCCACAGAAAACGCCCAAACAATCCACATACAATGAGAAGATTTAACCCTTTCGTACTTAAGTCAGCATTGTGCCTTTTGTATTAAATCCCGACGCAATTTCTATGTGTCATCGTCAATGTGAAGGTCCTTGGGATAGAGTAAAGCTGCAGTCGTGCATCGGAATCTAATACTGATCTTCCAGGAACCGCTCAAATCTAACCACTAACAAAGAGAAGAGTTAGTCCTCTTGTACATAAGTCGACATTGTGCTTCTTGTATTGATTCCCGACGCAATATCTGTGTTACATCGTCAATGTGAAGGTCCAAGTGATAGAATAAAGCTGCAGTAGTGCGTCGGAACCTAGTACTGAACTCCCGATAAACGCTCAAAGCAAACCAGAAACAATGAGAAGTTTTACTCTTCTTGTACTTAAGTCAGCATTGTGCCTTTTGTTTTAAATACCGACGCAATTTATGTGTTTAATCGTCAATTTGAAGGTCCAAGGTATAGAGTACTTAGGTCGGCATTGTGCCTTTTGTATTAAATCCCGACGCAATATCAGTGTTTCATCGTCAATGTGAAGGTTCAAGAGATAGAATAAAGCTGCAATAGTGCATCGGAATCTAATACTGATCTCCCAGGAAACGCTCAAAACGAACCACAAACAAAGAGAAGGTTTATTCTTCATTTACTTAAGTCGGCATTGTGCCTTTGGATTAAATCCCGACGCATCTTCTGTGTTTCATCGTCAATGTGAAGGTCCCAGGGATAGAGTAAAGCTGCAGTAGAGCATCGGAATTTAGTACTTATCCACCAGGAAAGGCTCAAAGAAAACCACAAGCAATGGGAGAATTTACTCTTCTTCTACTTATGTCGGCCCTGTGCCTTTTGTATTGAATCCCGACGCAATTTCTGTGTTTCATCGTCAGGGTGACGGACCAAGGGATAGAGTAAAGCAGCAGTAGTGCATCGGAATCTGATACAGATCTATCAGGAAACGCTCAAAGCAAACCACAAACAAAGAGAAGAATTTCTCTTCTTGTACTTAAGTCGGCATTGTTCCCTTTGTGTTAAATCCCGACGCAATTTCTGTGTTTCATCGTCAATGTGAGGGTCCAGTTGGTAGAGTAAAGCTGCAATAGTGCATCTTAATGTAATACTGATCTCCAAGAAAGCGTTCAAAACAAACCACTACCAATGAGAAGATTTACTCTTCTTGTACTTAAGTCGGCATTGTGCGTTTTGTATTAGAGCCCGTCGCAATTTCTGTGTTTCATCGTCAATGCGAAGTTCCAAAGGATAGAGTAAAGCTGCAGTAGTGCACCGGAATCTAATACTGATCTCACAGGAAACGCTCAAAGCAAACCAAAAACATTGAGAAGATTTACTCTTCTTGTACCTATGAAATCATTGTGCTTTTGTATTAAATCCCGACGCAATTTCTGTGTTTCATCGTCAATGTGATGGTCCAAGGGATAGAGTACAGCTGCAGTAGTGCATCGGAATTTAATACTGATCTCCCAGGAAACGCTCAATGCTAACCACAAACAATGAGAAGATTTACTCTTCTTGTACTTAATTCGGCATTGTGCATTTTGTATTAAATCCCGACGCAATTTCTGTGTTTCATCGTCAATGTGAAGGTCCAAGGGATAGAGTAATGCTGCAGTAGTGCATCGTAATTGTAATACTGATATCCCAGGAAACGCTCAAAATAAAACACAAACAGTGGGACGATTTACTGTTCTTGTACTCAAGTTGGCATTGTGGCCTTTCTATTATATCCCGAAGCAATTTCTGGGTTTGATCGACAATGTGATAATCCAAGTGTTTGAGTAAATCTGCAGTAGTGCATCGAAATGTAACACTGATCTCCCAGGAAACGCTCAAAGCAAACCACAAACATGGAGAAGATTTACTCTTCTTGTACTTAAGTCGGCATTGTGCCTTTTGTATTAAATCCCGACGCAATTTCTGTGTTTCATCGTCAATAAGAAGGTCCAAGGGATAGATTAAAGCTGCAGTATTGCATCCGAATCTAATCCTGATCTCATAGGAATCGCTCAAGGCAAACCACAAACATCGAGAAGATTTTCTCTTCTTGTACTTAATTTGGCATTGTGCCTTTTGTATTAAATCCCGACACTATATCAGTGTTTCATCGCCAATGTGAAGGTCCAAGGGATAGGGTAAAGCTGCAGTAGTGCATCGGAATCTAATACAGATCTCCCAGGAAACGCTCAAAGCAAACTACATACAATGAGAAGATTTTCTCTTCTTGTACTTATATCGGCTATGTGCAATTTGTAATAAATCCCGACGCAATATGTGTGTTTCATCGTCAGTGTGAAGGTCCAAGGGATAGAGTAAAGCTGCAATAGTGGATCGGAATCTAATACTGATCTCCCAGGAATCTCTGAAAGCAAACCACTAAAAATGAGAAGATTTACTATTCTTGTACTTAAGTCGGCATTGTGCATTTTGTATTAAATCCCGACGCAATTTCTGTGTTTCATCGTCAATGTGAAGGTCCAAGGGATAGAGTAAAGCTGCAGTAGTGCATCGGAATGTAATACTATTCTCCCAGGAAACGCCCAAAGCAAACCACAAACAATGAGAAGATTTACTCATCTTGTACTTAAGTCAGCATTCTGCCTTCTGTATTAAATTCCGACGCTATTTCTGTGTTTCATCGTCAATGTGAAGGTCCAAGGGGTAGGGTAAAGCTGCAGTAGTGCATCGGAATCTGATACAGATCTCCCAGGAAACGTTCAAAGCAAACCGCAAACAATGAGATGATTTACTCTTCTTGTACTTATGTCGAGTATGTGCCTTTTGTATTAAATCCAGACGCAATTTCTGTGTTTCAACGTCAATAAGAAGGTCCAAGGGATAGATTAAAGCTGCAGTTTTGCATCCGAATCTAATCCTGATCTCCCAGGAATCAATCAAGGCAAACCACAAACATCGAGAAGATTTACCTTTCTTGTGCTTAAGTCGGCATTGTGCCTTTTGTATTAAATCCCGACGCAATATCTGTGTTTCATCGTCAATGTGAAGGTCCAAGAGATACAGTAAAGCTGCAGTAGTGCATCGGAATCTAATACTATTGTCGCAGGAAACGATCAAAGCAAACCACAAACAATGAAAAGATTAACTCATCTTGTACTTAAGTCAGCATTATGCCTTTTGTATTAAATCCGGACGCTATTTCTGTGTTTCATCGTCCATGTGAAGGTCGAAGGGATAGGGTAAAGCTGCAGTGGTGCATCGGAATCTAATACAGATCTCCCAGGAAACGTTCAAAGCAAACCGCAAACAATGAGATGATTTATCCCTCTTGTACTTATATCGGCATTGTGCCATTTTTATTTAATCGCCACGCAATTTCTGTGTTTCATCGTCAATCTGAAGGTCCAAGGGATAGAGTAAAGCTGCAGTAGTGCATCGGAAACTAATACAGATCTCCCAGGAAACGCGCAAAGCAAACCGCAAACAATGAGGAGATTTACTTTTCTTGTACTTATGTTGACATTGTAAATTTAGTTTTAAATCCCGACGCAATTTCTGTGTTTCATTGTCTATCTGAATGTCCAAGGTATAGAATAAAGCTGCAGTAGTGCATCGGAATCTAATACTGATCATCCACGAAACGCTCAAAGCAAACCACAAACAATGATAAGAAATACTCTTCTTGTACTTAAGTCGGCATTGTGCCTTTTGTATTAGATCCCGACGCTATTTCTGTGTTTCATAGTCAATTTGAAGGTGCAAGGGATAGAGTAAAGCTGCAGTATGGCATCGGAATCTAATACTGATCTTCCACGAAACGATCAAAGCTAACCACAAACAATGAGAAGTTCTACTCTTCTTGTGCATAAGTCAGCATTGTGCATTTTGTATTAAATCCCGACGTAATATCTGTGTTTAATCGTCAATGAGAAGGTCCAAGGGATAGAGTTAAGCTACAGTAGTGCATCGAAATCTAGTACTGATCTCCCAGGAATCGCTCAAAGCAAACCACAAACATTGACAAGATTTACTCTTCTTGTACTTAAGTCGGCATTGTGCCTCTTGTATTAAGTCTCGACGCAATTTCTGTGTTTCATCGGCAATGTAAAGGTCCAAGGGATAGAGTAAAGCTGCAGTAGTGCATTGGAACCTAATACTGATCTTTCAGGAAACGCTCATAGCAAACCGCAAACAAAGAGAAGATTTAATCTTCTTGTACTTAAGTGGGCATTGTGCCTTCTCTATTAAATCCCGACGCAATTTCTGTGTTTCATCGTCAATGTGATGGTCCAAGGGATAGAGTAAAGCTGCAGTAGTGCATCGGCATCTAAGACTGATCTCCCAAGAAACGCTCAAAGCAAACCACAAACAAAGACAATATTTACTCTTCTTGTACTTAAGTCGGCATTGCGCCCTTTGTATTAAATCCCGACTCATTTTCTGTGTTTCGTCGTCAATGTGAAGGTCCGAATGATAGAGTAAAGATGCAGTAGTGCATCGGAATCTAACACTGATCTCCCAGGAAACGCTCAAACAAACCACAAACAATGTGAAGATTTAAGTTTCTTGTACATAAGTCGACATTGTGCCTTTCGTTTTAAATCCCGTTCAATTTCTGTGTTTCATCGTCAATGTGAAGGTCCAAGGGTTGGAGAAAAGCTGCCGAAGTGCAGCGGAATCAAATACTGATCTCCCAGGAAACGCTCAGAGCAAACCACAAACACTGAGAAGATTTACATTTTCCTGTACGTAAGTCGGCATTGTGCCTTTTGTATTAAATCCCGAGGCAATGTCTGCGTTTAATCGTCAATGTGAAGGTCCATGAGATAGAGTAAAGCTGCAGTAGTGCATCTTAATGTAATACTGATCTCCAAGAAAGCGTTCAAAACAAACCACTACCAATGAGAAGATTTACTCTTCTTGTACTTAAGTCGGCATTGTGCGTTTTGTATTAGAGCCCGTCGCAATTTCTGTGTTTCATCGTCAATGCGAAGTTCCAAAGGATAGAGTAAAGCTGCAGTAGTGCACCGGAATCTAATACTGATCTCACAGGAAACGCTCAAAGCAAACCAAAAACATTGAGAAGATTTACTCTTCTTGTACCTATGAAATCATTGTGCCTTTTGTATTAAATCCCGACGCAATTTCTGTGTTTCATCGTCAATGTGATGGTCCAAGGGATAGAGTACAGCTGCAGTAGTGCATCGGAATTTAATACTGATCTCCCAGGAAACGCTCAATGCTAACCACAAACAATGAGAAGATTTACTCTTCTTGTACTTAATTCGGCATTGTGCATTTTGTATTAAATCCCGACGCAATTTCTGTGTTTCATCGTCAATGTGAAGGTCCAAGGGATATAGTAATGCTGCAGTAGTGCACCGTAATTGTAATACTGATATCCCAGGAAACGCTCAAAACAAAACACAAACAGTGGGAAGATTTACTGTTCTTGTACTCAAGTTGGCATTGTGGCTTTTCTATTATATCCCGAAGCAATTTCTGGGTTTGATCGACAATGTGATAATCCAAGTGTTTGAGTAAATCTGCAGTAGTGCATCGAAATGTAACACTGATCTCCCAGGAAACGCTCAAAGCAAACCACAAACATGGAGAAGATTTACTCTTCTTGTACTTAAGTCGGCATTGTGCCTTTTGTATTAAATCCCGACGCAATTTCTGTGTTTCATCGTCAATAAGAAGGTCCAAGGGATAGATTAAAGCTGCAGTATTGCATCCGAATCTAATCCTGATCGCCCAGGAATCGCTCAAGGCAAACCACAAACATCGAGAAGATTTTCTCTTCTTGTACTTAATTTGGCATTGTGCCTTTTGTATTAAATCCCGACGCAATATCTGTGTTTCACCGTCAATGTAAAGGTCAAAGGGATAGAGTAAAGCTGCAGTAGTGCACCGTAATCTAATACTGATCTCACAGGAATCGCTCAAAGCAAACCAAAAACAATGAGAAGATTTACTCCTCTTGTACTTAAGTGTGCATTGTGCGTTTTGTATTAAATCCCGACACTATATCTGTGTTTCATCGCCAATGTGAAGGTCCAAGGGATAGGGTAAAGCTGCAGTAGTGCATCGGAATCTAATACAGATCTCCCAGGAAACGCTCAAAGCAAACTACATACAATGAGAAGATTTTCTCTTCTTGTACTTATATCGGCTATGTGCAATTTGTAATAAATCCCGACGCAATATCTGTGTTTCATCGTCATTGTGAAGGTCCAAGGGATAGAGTAAAGCTGCAGTAGTGGATCGGAATCTAATACTGATCTCCCAGGAATCTCTGAAAGCAAACCACTAAAAATGAGAAGATTTACTATTCTTGTACTTAAGTCGGCATTGTGCATTTTGTATTAAATCCCGACGCAATTTCTGTGTTTCATCGTCAATGTGAAGGTCCAAGGGATAGAGTAAAGCTGCAGTAGTGCATCGGAATGTAATACTATTCTCCCAGGAAACGCCCAAAGCAAACCACAAACAATGAGAAGATTTACTCATCTTGTACTTAAGTCAGCATTCTGCCTTCTGTATTAAATTCCGACGCTATTTCTGTGTTTCATCGTCAATGTGAAGGTCCAAGGGGTAGGGTAAAGCTGCAGTAGTGCATCGGAATCTGATACAGATCTCCCAGGAAACGTTCAAAGCAAACCGCAAACAATGAGATGATTTACTCTTCTTGTACTTATGTCGAGTATGTGCCTTTTGTATTAAATCCAGACGCAATATCTGTGTTTCATCGTCAATGTGAAGGTCCAAGAGATACAGTAAAGCTGCAGTAGTGCATCGGAATCTAATACTATTGTCGCAGGAAACGATCAAAGCAAACCACAAACAATGATAAGATTAACTCATCTTGTACTTAAGTCAGCATTATGCCTTTTGTATTAAATCCGGACGCTATTTCTGTGTTTCATCGTCAATGTGAAGGTCCAAGGGATAGGGTAAAGCTGCAGTGGTGCATCGGAATCTAATACAGATCTCCCAGGAAACGTTCAAAGCAAACCGCAAACAATGAGATGATTTATCCCTCTTGTACTTATATCGGCATTGTGCCATTTTTATTTAATCGCCACGCAATTTCTGTGTTTCATCGTCAATCTGAAGGTCCAAGGGATAGAGTAAAGCTGCAGTAGTGCATCGGAATCTAATACTGATCTTCCACGAAACGATCAAAGCTAACCACAAACAATGAGAAGTTCTACTCTTCTTGTGCATAAGTCAGCATTGTGCATTTTGTATTAAATCCCGACGTAATATCTGTGTTTAATCGTCAATGAGAAGGTCCAAGGGATAGAGTTAAGCTACAGTAGTGCATCGAAATCTAGTACTGATCTCCCAGGAATCGCTCAAAGCAAACCACAAACATTGAGAAGATTTACTCTTCTTGTACTTAAGTCGACATTGTGCCTCTTGTATTAAGTCTCGACGCAATTTCTGTGTTTCATCGGCAATGTAAAGGTCCAAGGGATAGAGTAAAGCTGCAGTAGTGCATTGGAACCTAATACTGATCTTTCAGGAAACGCTCATAGCAAACCGCAAACAAAGAGAAGATTTAATCTTCTTGTACTTAAGTGGGCATTGTGCCTTCTCTATTAAATCCCGACGCAATTTCTGTGTTTCATCGTCAATGTGATGGTCCAAGGGATAGAGTAAAGCTGCAGTAGTGCATCGGCATCTAAGACTGATCTCCCAGGAAACGCTCAAAGCAAACCACAAACAAAGACAATATTTACTCTTCTTGTACTTAAGTCGGCATTGTGCCCTTTGTATTAAATCCCGACTCATTTTCTGTGTTTCGTCGTCAATGTGAAGGTCCGAATGATAGAGTAAAGATGCAGTAGTGCATCGGAATCTAACACTGATCTCCCAGGAAACGCTCAAACAAACCACAAACAATGTGAAGATTTAAGTTTCTTGTACATAAGTCGACATTGTGCCTTTCGTTTTAAATCCCGTTCAATTTCTGTGTTTCATCGTCAATGTGAAGGTCCAAGGGTTGGAGAAAAGCTGCCGAAGTGCAGCGGAATCAAATACTGATCTCCCAGGAAACGCTCAGAGCAAACCACAAACACTGAGAAGATTTACATTTTCCTGTACGTAAGTCGGCATTGTGCCTTTTGTATTAAATCCCGAGGCAATGTCTGCGTTTAATCGTCAATGTGAAGGTCCATGAGATAGAGTAAAGCTGCAGTAGTGCATCTTAATGTAATACTGATCTCCAAGAAAGCGTTCAAAACAAACCACTACCAATGAGAAGATTTACTCTTCTTGTACTTAAGTCGGCATTGTGCGTTTTGTATTAGAGCCCGTCGCAATTTCTGTGTTTCATCGTCAATGCGAAGTTCCAAAGGATAGAGTAAAGCTGCAGTAGTGCACCGGAATCTAATACTGATCTCACAGGAAACGCTCAAAGCAAACCAAAAACATTGAGAAGATTTACTCTTCTTGTACCTATGAAATCATTGTGCCTTTTGTATTAAATCCCGACGCAATTTCTGTGTTTCATCGTCAATGTGATGGTCCAAGGGATAGAGTACAGCTGCAGTAGTGCATCGGAATTTAATACTGATCTCCCAGGAAACGCTCAATGCTAACCACAAACAATGAGAAGATTTACTCTTCTTGTACTTAATTCGGCATTGTGCCTTTTGTATTAAATCCCGACGCAATTTCTGTGTTTCATCGTCAATGTGAAGGTCCAAGGGATAGAGTAAAGCTGCAGTAGTGCATCGGAATGTAATACTATTCTCCCAGGAAACGCCCAAAGCAAACCACAAACAATGAGAAGATTTACTCATCTTGTACTTAAGTCAGCATTCTGCCTTCTGTATTAAATTCCGACGCTATTTCTGTGTTTCATCGTCAATGTGAAGGTCCAAGGGATAGGGTAAAGCTGCAGTAGTGCATCGGAATCTGATACAGATCTCCCAGGAAACGTTCAAAGCAAACCGCAAACAATGAGATGATTTACTCTTCTTGTACTTATGTCGAGTATGTGCCTTTTGTATTAAATCCAGACGCAATTTCTGTGTTTCAACGTCAATAAGAAGGTCCAAAGGATAGATTAAAGCTGCAGTTTTGCATCCGAATCTAATCCTGATCTCCCAGGAATCAATCAAGACAAACCACAAACATCGAGAAGATTTACCTTTCTTGTGCTTAAGTCGGCATTGTGCCTTTTGTATTAAATCCCGACGCAATATCTGTGTTTCATCGTCAATGTGAAGGTCCAAGAGATACAGTAAAGCTGCAGTAGTGCATCGGAATCTAATACTATTGTCGCAGGAAACGATCAAAGCAAACCACAAACAATGATAAGATTAACTCATCTTGTACTTAAGTCAGCATTATGCCTTTTGTATTAAATCCGGACGCTAATTCTGTGTTTCATCGTCAATGTGAAGGTCCAAGGGATAGGGTAAAGCTGCAGTGGTGCATCGGAATCTAATACAGATCTCCCAGGAAACGTTCAAAGCAAACCGCAAACAATGAGATGATTTATCCCTCTTGTACTTATATCGGCATTGTGCCATTTTTATTTAATCGCCACGCAATTTCTGTGTTTCATCGTCAATCTGAAGGTCCAAGGGATAGAGTAAAGCTGCAGTAGTGCATCGGAAACTAATACAGATCTCCCAGGAAACGCGCAAAGCAAACCGCAAACAATGAGGAGATTTACTTTTCTTGTACTTATGTTGACATTGTAAATTTAGTTTTAAATCCCGACGCAATTTCTGAGTTTCATTGTCTATCTGAATGTCCAAGGTATAGAATAAAGCTGCAGTAGTGCATCGGAATCTAATACTGATCATCCACGAAACGCTCAAAGCAAACCACAAACAATGATAAGAAATACTCTTCTTGTACTTAAGTCGGCATTGTGCCTTTTGTATTAGATCCCGACGCTATTTCTGTGTTTCATAGTCAATTTGAAGGTGCAAGGGATAGAGTAAAGCTGTAGTATGGCATCGGAATCTAATACTGATCTTCCACGAAACGATCAAAGCTAACCACAAACAATGAGAAGTTCTACTCTTCTTGTGCATAAGTCAGCATTGTGCATTTTGTATTAAATCCCGACGTAATATCTGTGTTTAATCGTCAATGAGAAGGTCCAAGGGATAGAGTTAAGCTACAGTAGTGCATCGAAATCTAGTACTGATCTCCCAGGAATCGCTCAAAGCAAACCACAAACATTGAGAAGATTTACTCTTCTTGTACTTAAGTCGGCATTGTGCCTCTTGTATTAAGTCTCGACGCAATTTCTGTGTTTCATCGGCAATGTAAAGGTCCAAGGGATAGAGTAAAGCTGCAGTAGTGCATTGGAACCTAATACTGATCTTTCAGGAAACGCTCATAGCAAACCGCAAACAAAGAGAAGATTTAATCTTCTTGTACTTAAGTGGGCATTGTGCCTTCTCTATTAAATCCCGACGCAATTTCTGTGTTTCATCGTCAATGTGATGGTCCAAGGGGTAGAGTAAGGCTGCAGTAGTGCATCGGCATCTAAGACTGATCTCCCAGGAAACGCTCAAAGCAAACCACAAACAAAGACAATATTTACTCTTCTTGTACTTAAGTCGGCATTGTGCCCTTTGTATTAAATCCCGACTCATTTTCTGTGTTTCGTCGTCAATGTGAAGGTCCGAATGATAGAGTAAAGATGCAGTAGTGCATCGGAATCTAACACTGATCTCCCAGGAAACGCTCAAACAAACCACAAACAATGTGAGGATTTAAGTTTCTTGTACATAAGTCGACATTGTGCCTTTCGTTTTAAATCCCGTTCAATTTCTGTGTTTCATCGTCAATGTGAAGGTCCAAGGGTTGGAGAAAAGCTGCCGAAGTGCAGCGGAATCAAATACTGATCTCCCAGGAAACGCTCAGAGCAAACCACAAACACTGAGAAGATTTACATTTTCCTGTACGTAAGTCGGCATTGTGCCTTTTGTATTAAATCCCGAGGCAATGTCTGCGTTTAATCGTCAATGTGAAGGTCCATGAAATAGAGTAAAGCTGCAGTAGTGCATCGGAAACTTATACTGATATCCCAGGAAACGCTCAAAGCAAACCACAACAAGGAGAAGTTTTCGCTTCTTGTACTTAAGTCAGCATTGTGCCAATTGTATTAATTCCCGACGCAATGTCTATGTTTCATCGTCAATGTGAAGGTCTATGGGATAGAGTGAAGCTGCAGTAGTGCAGCGGAATGAAATACTGATATCCCAGGTAACGTCCAAAGCAAACCACAAACAATGATTAGATTTAACCTTTTTGTACGTAAGTCGGCATTGTGCCTTTCGTATTAAAACTTGACGCAATTTCTGTGTTTCATCGTCAATGTGAAGGTAAAAGGGATAGAGTAAAGCTGCAGTAGTGCATCGGAATCTAATACTGATCTCCCAGGAAACACTCAAAGCAAACCACAAACACTGCAAATATTTACTCTTCTTGTACTTAAGTCTGCATTGTGACTCTGGTATTACATCCCGACGCAATTTTTGTGTTACATCGTCAATGTGAAGGTCCTGGGGATAGAGAAAAGTTGCAGTAGTGCATCGGAATGTAATACTGATATCCCAGGAAACGCTCAAAGAAAACACAAACAAAGAGAAGATTTACTCTTCTTGTACTCAAGTTGGCATTGTGCCTTTTGTATTAAATCCCGACGCAATATCTGTGCTTCAGCGACAATGCGAAAGTCCAGGTGTTAGAGTAAACCTGCAGTAGTGCATCGAAATCTAATACTGATCTACCAGGTAACGCCCAAGAGCAAACCACAACCAATCAGAAGATTTACTCTTCTTGTACTTAAGTCGGCAGTGTGCCTTTTGTATTAAATCCCGACGCAAATTCTGTGTTTCATCGTCAATGTGAAGGTCCAAGGGATAGAATAAAGCTGCAGTAGTGCAAACAAATCTAGCACTAATCTCCCAGGAAACGCTCAAAGCATACCACAAACATCAAAATAATTTACTCTTCTTGTACTTAAGTTGGCATTCTGCCTTTCGTATTAAATCCCGACGAAATTTCTGTGTTTCTTCGCCAATGTCAAGGTCCAAGGGATAGAGTAAAGCTGCAGTAGTGCATCGGTATCTAATCCTGATCTCCCAGGAATCGCTAAAACCAAACCTCAAACAATGAGAAGATATACTCTTCTTGTACTTAAGTCCGCATTGTGCCTTTTGTATTCAACCCCGACGCAATTTCTTTGTTACATCGCCAATGTGAAGGTACAACGGATAGTGTAAAGCTGCAATAGTGCATCGGAATCTATTACCGATCTCCCAGAAAGGCTCAAACGAACCCCAAACAATGAGAAGATTTAACCATCTTGTACATAAGTCGGCATTGTGCTCTTCGTCTTAAATCCCGTTAAATTTCTGTGTATCATCGTCAATGTGAAGGTCCAGGGGATAGAGTAAAGCTAAAGTAGCGCATCGGAATCTAATACTGATCTCTCAGGATACGCTCAAAGCAAACCACAAACAATGGGAAGATTTACTCTTCTTGTACTTAAGTCGGCATTGCGCGTTTTTTATTAAATCCCGACGCAATTTCTGTGTTCCATCGTGATTGTGAAGTTCCAATGGATAGAGTAAAGCTGAAATAATGCATCGGAATTTAATACTGATTTACCAGGATACGCTCAAAGCAAACCTCAAACAATGAGGAGATTTACTCCTTTTGTACTTAAGACGGCATGGTGCCTTTTGTATTAAATCCCGAAGCAATTTCTGTGCTCCATCGTGAATGTTTAGGTCCATGGGATGGAGTAAAACTGCAGTAGTGCATCGGAATCTAATACTGATATCCCAGGAAACGCTCGAAGCAAACCACATACAATGAGAAGATTTACTCTTCTCGTACTTAAGTCGGCATTGTGCCAATTGTATTAATTCCCGACGCAATGTCTGTCTTTCATCGTCAATGTGAAGTCCGATGGGATAGAGTAAAGCAGCAGTAGTGCAGCGGAATGAAATACTGATATCCCAGGAAACGCTCAAAGCAAACCACAAACAATAATAAGATTTAAACTTCTTGTATGTAAGTCGGCATTGTGACTTTCGTATTAAATCTCGACGCAATTTCTGTGTTTCATCGTCAGTGTGAAGGTCCTAGGGATAGAGTATTACTGCAGTAGTGCATCGGAATGTAATACAGATATCCCAGGAAACGCTCAAAGCAAAACACAAACAATGAGAAGATTTACTCTTCTTGTACTCATGTTGGAATTGTGCCTTTTGTATTAAATCCCGACGCAATTTCTGTGTTTCTTCGACAATGTGCAAGTCCAGGTGTTAGAGTAAACCTGCAGTAGTGCATCGATATCTAACACTGATCTCCCAGGAAACGCTGAAGGCAAACCACAAACAATGAGTAGGTATACTCTTCTCGTACTTAAGTCGGCATTGTGCCTTTTGTATTAAATCCCGACGCAATTTCTGTGTTCCATCGTCAATGAGCAAGTCCAAGGGATAGAATAAAGCTGCAGTAGTGCATCGGAATCTAATACTGATCTCCCAGGAAACTCTCACAACAGACCACAAACAATGAGAAGATTTACTCTTCTTGTACTTATGTCTGCATTGTGCTTTTGTATTAAATCCCGGGGCACTTTCTGCGTGTCATTGTGAATGTGAAGGGCGAAGGGATAGAGTAAAGCTACAGTAGTGCGTCGGAATCCAATACTGATCTCCCAGGAAACGCTCAAACAAACCACAAACAATGAGAAGTATTAACCTTCTTGTACATATGACGTCATTGCGCCTTTCGTATTAAGTCCCGTTCATATTTTGTGTTTCTCGTCAACGTGATGGTCCAAGTGAAAGAGTAAAGCTGCAGTAATGCATCGGAATCCAATACTGATCTACCAGGAAACGCTCAAAGCAAACCATAAACATCAAGAAAATTTAGTCTTCTTGTACTTAAGTTGGCATTGTGCCTTTCGTATTAATTCCAGACGCAATTTTTGTGTTTCATAGTCAATGTGGGGGTCCAAGGGATAGAGTAAAGCTGCAGTAGTGCATCGGAATCTAGTACTGATATCCCAGGAAACGCTCAAAGCAAACCACATACAATCAGAAGATTTACTCTTCTCGTACTTAAGTCGGCATTGTGCCAATTGTATTAATTCCCGACGCAATGTCTGTCTTTCATCGTCAATGTGAAGTCCGATGGGATAGAGTAAAGCTGCAGTAGTGCAGCGGAATGAATTACTGATATCCCAGGAAACGCTCAAAGCAAACCACAAACAATAATAAGATTTAAACTTCTTGTATGTAAGTCGGCATTGTGACCTTCGTATTAAATCTCGACGCAATTTCTGTGTTTCATCGTCAGTGTGAAGGTCCTAGGGATAGAGTATTACTGCAGTAGTGCATCGGAATGTAATACAGATATCCCAGGAAACGCTCAAAGCAAAACACAAACAATGAGAAGATTTACTCTTCTTGTACTCATGTTGGAATTGCGCCTTTTGTATTAAATCCCGACGCAATTTCTGTGTTTCTTCGACAATGTGCATGTCCAGGTGTTAGAGTAAACCTGCAGTAGTGCATCGATATCTAACACTGATCTCCCAGGAAACGCTGAAGGCAAACCACAAACAATGAGTAGGTATACTCTTCTCGTACTTAAGTCGGCATTGTGCCTTTTGCATTAAATTCCGGGGCAATTTCTGTGTTTCATCGTCAATGTGAAGGTCCAGGTGATAGAGTAAAGCTGCAGTAGTACAGACGAATCTAGTACTGATCTCCCAGGAAACGCTCAAAGAAAACCACAAACATCGAGAAAATTAACTCTTCATGTACTTAAGTTGGCATTGTGCCTTTCGTATTAATTTCCGACGCAATTTCTGTGTTACATCGTCAATGTTAAGGTCCAAGAGATAGAGTAAAGCTGCAGTAGTGGATCGGAATCTAATACTGATCTCCAAGGAAACCCTCAATCAAACCACAAATAATGAGAAGATTTAATCTTCTTTTACTTCAGGCGGCATTGTGCCTTTTTTATTAAATCCCGAGGCAATTTCTCCGTTTCATCGTCAATGTGAAGGTCCATGGGATAGAATAAGGGTGCAGTAGTGCATCGGAATCTAATACTGATCTCCCAGGAAACGCTCAAAGCAATCCACAACCAATGAGAAGAGTTACTCTTCTCGTACTTATGTCGGCATTGTGCCTTTTGTATTAAAACCCGATGCAATTTCTGTGCTATATCGTCAATGTGAAGGTCCTAGGGATAGAGTAAAGCTGCAGTAGTGCAAATGACTCTAGTACTGATCTCCCAGGATACGCTCAAAGCAAACCACAAACATCAAGAAAATTTACTCTTCTTGTACTTCAGTTGGCACTGTTCCTTTCGTATTAAATCCCGACGCAATTTCTGTGTTTCATCGTCAATGTGAAGGTCCAAGGGATAGAGTAAAGCTGCAGTGGTGCATCGGAATGTAATACTGATATATCAGAAAACGCTCTAAGCAAACCACAACCAATGAGAAGATTTACTCTACTTGTACTCAAGTTGGCATTGTGAATTTTGTATTATATTCCGACGCAATTTCTGTGTTTCACCAACAATGTGAAAGTTCAAGGGATAGAGTAAAGCTGCAGTAGTGCATCGAAATCTAACATTGATCTCCAAGGAAATTTTCAAAGCAAACCACAAGCATTGAGAAGATTTAACCCTCTTGTACTTAAGTCGGCATTGTGCCTTTTGTATTAAATCCCGACGCAATTTCTGTGTTTCATCGCAATGTGAAGGTCCAAGGGAGTGAGTAATGCAGCAGTTGTGCATCGTAATCTAATACTGATCTCGCAGGAAACGCTCAAAGCAAACCGCAAACAATGAGTCGTTTTACTCTTCTAGTACTTATGTCGGCATTGTGCTTTCACTATTAAATCCCGACGCAATTTCTGTGTTACAACGTCAATGTGAAGGTGCAATGGATAAAGTTGCAGTAGTGCATAGGAATTTAATTCTGATCTCCCAGGAAACGCACAAAGCAAACCACAAACAATGAGAAGATTTACTTTTCTTGTACTTAAGTCGGCATTGTGCCTTTTGTATTAAATCCCGACGCAATTCCTTTGTTTCATCGTCAATGTGAAGGTCCGAGGAAAAGTGAAAAGCTGCAGTAGTGCAACGGAATCTCTTACTGATCTCCCAGGAAACGCTAAAACAAACCACAAACAATGAGAAGGTTTACTCTTCTTGTACTTAAGTCTGCATTGTGCCCTTTGTATTAAATCCCGACGCAAATTCTGTTCTCCATCGTGAATGTTAAGGTCCTAGGGATAGGGTAAAGCTGCAGTAGTGCAAACGAATCTAGTACTGATCTCCCAGGAAACTCTCAAAGCCAACCACAAACATCGAGAAAATTTACTCTTCCTGTAGTTAAGTTGGCATTGTGATTTCGTATTAAAACCCGACGCCATTTCTGTGTTTCATCGTCAACGTGTAGTTCCAAGGGATGGAGTAAGGCTGCAGTAGTGCATCGGAATCTAATACAGATCTCCCAGGAAAGGCACAAAGCAAACCACAAACGATGAGAAGATTTACTCTTCTCGTATTTAAGTCGGGATTGTGCATCTTGTATTAAATCCCGACGCAATTTTTGTGTTTCATCGCCAATGTGAAGGTCCAACTGATAGAGTAAAGCTGCTGTAGTGCATCGCTATCTAATACTGATCTCCCAGGAATCGCTCAAAGCATACCTCAAACATTGAGAAGGTTTACTCTTCTTGTACTTAAGTCGGCATCGTGCCTTTTGTATTAAATCCCGACGCTATTTCTGTGTTTCATCGTCACGTGAAGGTCCAACGGATAGTGTAAAGCTGCAGTAGTGCATCGGAATCTAAAACTGATCTCCCAGGAAACGCTCAAAGCAAACCACAAACATAGAGGGGATTTGCTCTTCTAGCACTGAAGTCGGCATTGGGCCTTTCGTATTAATTTCCGACGCAATTCCTGGATTACATCGTCAATGTGAAGGTCCAAGGGACAGAGTAAAGCTGCAGTAGTCGATCGGAATCTAATACTGATCTCCAAGGAAACCCTCAATCAAACCACAAATAATGAGAAAATTTAATATTCTTTTACTTCAGTCGGCATTGTGCCTTTTGTATTAAAACCCGAGGAAATTTCTGCGTTTCATCGATAATGTGAAGTTACAAGGGATAGAGTACAGCGGCAGTAGTGCATCGGAATCCAATACTGATCTCTCAGGAAACGCCAAAATGCAAACCACAAACAATCAGAAGATTTACTCTTCTTGTACTTAAGTCGGCATTGTGCCTTTTGTATTAAATCGCGACACTATTAGTGAGTTCCATCGTGAATGTGAAGGTCCAAGGGATAGAGTAAATCTGCAGTAGTGCATCGTAATCTAATACTGATCTCGCAGAAAACACTCAAAGCAAACCACATATAGTGAGAAGAATCACTCTTCTTGTACTTAAGTGGGCATTATGCCTTTTGTATTAAATCCCGACGAAGTTCCTGTGTTTCTTCGTCAATGTGAAGGACCAAGGGACGGAGTAAGGCTGAAGTAGTGCATCGGAATCTAATACTGATCTCCCATTAAACGCTCAAAGCAAACCACAAACAATAAGAGGATTTACTCTTCGTGCACTTAAGTCGTCATTGTGCCTTTTGTATTAACTCCTGACACTATTTCTGTGTTTCATCGTCAATGTGCAGTTCCAAGCGATAGAATAAAACTGGAGTAGTGCATCGGAATCTAATACTGATCTTCCAGGAAACGCTCAAAGCAAACCACAATCAATGAGAAGATTTAATCTTCTTCTTAGATTCAAGTCGGGTTTGTGCCTTTTCTATTAAATCCCGAACCAATTTCTGTGTTTCATCGTAAATGTGAAGGCCCAAGGGATAGGGTATAGCTGCAGAAGTGCATCGGAATCTAATACTGATCTCCCAGAAAACACTCAAAGCAAACCACATATAGTGAGAAGAATCACTCTTCTTGTACTTAAGTCGGCATTGTGCCATTTGTATTACATCCCGACGCAATTTCTGTGTTTCATCGTCAATGTGAAGGACCAAGGGATGGAGTAATGCTGCAGTAGTGCATCGGAATCTAATACTGATCCCCCAGGAAACGCTCTAAGCAAACCACAAACAATGAGAATATATACTCCTCCTGTACTTAAGTCAGCATTGTGCCTTTTGTATTTAATCCCGACGCAATTTATGTGTTTCATCGTCAATGTGAAGGTCCAAGGCATAGAGTAAAGCTCCTGTAGTGCATCGGAATCTAACAGTGATATCCCAGGAAACGGTCAAAGTAAACCAAAAATAATTAGAAGATTTACTCTTCTTGTACTTAAGTCGGCATTGTGTCTTTTGCATTAAATCCCGACGCAATTTATGTGTTTCATCGTCATTGTGAAGGTCCAAAGGATAGAGTAAAGCTGCAGTAGTGCATCGTAATCTAACACTGAGCTCCCAGGAAACGCTTAAAGCAAACCACAAACAGTGAGAAGAATTACTCTTCTTGTACTTAAGTCGGCAATATGCCTTTTCTATTACATGCCGACGCAATTTCTGTGTTTCTTCGTCAATGTGAAGGACCAAGGAATGGAGTAATTCCGCAGTAGCGCATCGGAATCTAATACTGATCCTCTAAGAAACGCTCAAAACAAACCACAAACAATAAGCAGATTTAACCTTCCTGTACTTAAGTCGGCATACAGCCTTCCGTATTAACTCCCGACGCAATTTCTGTGGTTCATCGTTAATGTGAAGGTCCAAGGGATACAGTAAGGCTGCAGTAATGCATCGGAATTTAATACGGATCTCCCAGGAAACGCTCAAAGCTAACCACAAACAATGAGAAGATTTACACTTCCTGTTCTGAAGTCGGCATTGTGCCTTTTGTATTAAATCCCGACCCAATTTCTGTGTTTCATCGTCAATGTGAATGTCCATGGGATAGAATAAAGCTGCAGTAGTGCATCGGAATCTAATCCTGATCTCCCAGGAAACGCTCAAAGCAAACCACAAACTATCAGAAGATTTAATCTCCTTGTACTTAAGTCGGCTTTGTGCCTTTTGTATTAAATCCAGACGCTAATTCTGTGTTTCATCGTAAACGTGAAGGTCCAAGAGATGGAGTAAAGCTGCAGTAGTGCATCGGAATCTAATACTGATCTCCCAGGAAACGCTCATAGCAAATCACAAACAATGATAAGGTTCGATCCTCTTGTACTTAAGTCAGCATTGTGCCTTTTGTATTAAATCCCGACACTATTTCTGTGCTTCTTCGTTAATGTGCAGTTCCAAGGGATTGCTGGAGTAGTGCATCGGAAGCTAATACCAAACTCCCAGGAATCGCTCTAAGCAAACCACAAACAATGAGAATATATACTCCTCTTGTACTTAAGTCGGCATTGTGCCTTTTGTATTAAATTTCGACGAAATTTCTGTGTTTCATCGTCAATGTGATGGTCCAACGGATAGAGAAAAGCTGCAGTAGTGGTTCGTTATCTAATACAGATCGCCCATGAATCGCTCAAAGCTAACCACAAACAATGAGAAGATTTACACTTCCTGTTCTGAAGTCGGCATTGTGCCTTTTGTATTAAATGCCGACCCAATTTCTGTGTTTCATCGTCAATGTGAATGTCCATGGGATAGAATAAAGCTGCAGTAGTGCATAGGAGTCTAATAGTGATAACCCATGAGACGCTCAAAGCAAACCACAAACAATTAGAAGATTTACTCTTCTTGTACTTAAGTCGGAATTGTGTCTTTCGCATTAAATCCCGACGCAATTTCTGTGTTTCATCGTCAAAGTGAAGGTCCAAGGGATACAGTAACGCTGCAGTTGTGCATCGGATTCTAATACTGATCTCCCAGGAAGCGGTCAAAGCAAACCACAAACAATGAGAAGGTTTGATCTTCTTCTACGTAAGTCGGCTTTGTGCCTTTTGTGTTAAATCCCGACGCTATTTCTGTGTTTCATCATTAATGTGAAGGTCCAAGGGATAGAGCATAGCTGCAGTAGTGCTTCGGAATCTAATACTGATCTCACAGGAAACGCTCAAAACAAACCACAAACAATGAGAAGATTTAATCTTCTTGTACTTGAGGCGGCATTGTGCCTTTTGTGTTACATCCCGACGCAATTTCTGTGTTTCTTCGTCAATGTGAAGGACCAAGGAATGGAGTAAGGCGGCAGTAGTGCATCGGAATCTAATTCTGATCCCCCAGCAAACGCTCATGGCAAACCACAAACAATTAGAAGATTTACTCTTCTTGTACTTAAGTCGGCATTGTGCCTTTTGTATTAAATCCCGACGCCATTTCAGTGTTTCATCGTAAATGTGAAGGGCCAAGGGATAGAGTAAAGCTGCAGTAGAGCATCGAAATCTAATACTGATCTCCCAGGAAACACTCAAAGCAAACGACAAACAATGGGAAGATTTAATCTTCTTGTACTTAAGTCGGCTTTGTGCCTTTTGTATTAAATCCCGACGCTATTTCTGTGTTTCATCGTAAATGTGAAGGTCCAAGGGATAAAGTAAAGCTGCAGTAGTGCATCGGAATCTAATACTGAACTCCCGGGAATCGCTTAAAACAAACCACAAACAAAGAGAAGATTTAAACTTCTTGTACTTAAATCGGCATTGTGCCTTCCGTATTAAATCCCGACGCAATTTCTGTGGTTTATCGTTAATGTGAAGTTCCAAGGGATAGACTAAAACGGCAGTAGTGCATCGGAATCTAATACTGATCTCCCAGGAAACGCTCACCGCAAACCACAAACAATCAGAAGATTTACTCTTCTTGTACTTATGTCGGCATTGTGCCTTTTGTATTAAATCCCGACGCTATTTCTGTGTTTCATCGTAAATGTGGAGGTCCAAGGGATAGAGTAAAGCTGCAGTAGTGCATCGGAATCTAATACAGATCTCTCAGGAAACGCCCAAAGCAAACCACAAACAGTGAGAAGAATGACTCTTCTTGTACTTAAGTCGGCATTATGCCCTTTGGATTACATCCAGACGCAGTTTCTGTGTTTCTTCGTCAATGTGAAGGACCAAGGGACGGAGTAAGGCCGAAGTAGCGCATCGGAATCTAATACTGATCCCGCAGGAAACGCTCAAAGCCAACCACAAATAATTAGAAGATTTACTCTTCTTGTACTTAAGTCGGCATTGTGCCTTTTGTATTACATTCCGATGCAATTTCTGTTTTTCTTCGTCAATGTGAAGGACCAAGTGATGGAGTCAGGCTGCAGTAGTGCATCGGAATCTAATACTGATAACCCAGGAAACGCCCAAAGCAAACCACAACTAATTAGAAGATTTACTCTTCTTGTACTTAAGACGGCATTGTGTCTTTTGCATTAAACCCCGACACAAGTTCTGGAATCTAACAACGGAATCTAATACTGATCTCCCAGGAAACGCTCAAAGCAAACCACAAACATTAAGAAGATTTACTCTTCGTGTACTTAAGTCGGCATTGTGCCTTTCGTATTATATCCCGACACAATTTCTGTGTTTCATCGTCAATGTGAAGGTCCTAGGGATTGGGTAAAGCTGCAGTAATGCAACGGTAACAATTACTGATATCCCAGAAAACGCTCAAAGCCAACCAGAAACAATGAGAACATTTACTCTTCTTGTACTTAAGTCGGCGTTGTGCCTTTCGTATTATATCCCGGCGATTTTTCTATGTTTCATCGTCAATGTGAAGCTCCAAGGGATAGGGTAAAGCTGCAGTAGTGTATCGGAATCTAATACTGATCTCCCAGGATACGCTCAAATCAAATTACAAACAAAGAGTGTACTTACGCCTCTTGTACGTATGTCGGCATCGTCCCTTTTGTACTAAATCCCGACGCATTTTCTGTGTTTCATCATCAATGTAAAGGTCCAAGGGATAGAGTAAAGCTGCAGTAGTTCATCGGAATCTAGTTCTGATCCCCAACAAAACGTTCAAAGCAAGCCACAAACAATGAGAAAATTTACTCTACTTGTACTTAAGTCGGCACTGTGCCATTTGTATGAAATCCCGACGCCATTTCTGTGTTTCATCGT
This sequence comes from Schistocerca piceifrons, assembly GCF_021461385.2. Lineage (NCBI taxonomy): Eukaryota > Metazoa > Arthropoda > Insecta > Orthoptera > Acrididae > Schistocerca > Schistocerca piceifrons. Next base: position 1,125,852,035 of record NC_060139.1, read on the forward strand.
CAATGTGAAGGTGCAAGTAATGGAGTAAAGCAGCGGTACTGCATCCGAATCTAAGACTGATCTCCAAGAGAACGCTCAAAGCAAACCACAAACGGTGAGAAGATTTACTATTCTTGTACTTAAGTTGGCACTGTGCCTTCTGTATCAAATCCCGACGCAATTTCAGTGTTTCATCGTCAATGTGAATGTCCAAGGGATAGAGTAAAGCTGCAGTAGTGCATCGGAATCTAATACCGATCTCCCAGGAAACGCTCAAAGCAAACCACAAACAAAGAGAATATTTACTCTTGTTGTACTTAAGTCGGCATTGTGCCTTTTGAATTGTATCCCGACACTATTTCTGTGTTTCATCGTCAATGAGAAGTTCCAAGGGATAGGGCAAAGCTGCAGTAGTGCAACGGAATCAAATACTGATCTCAAAGGAAACGTTCAAAGCTAACCAAAGACAATGAGAAGATTTACTCTTCTTGTACTTAAGTCGGCGTTGTGCCTTTCGTATTATATCCCGGCGATATTTCTATGTTTCATCGTCAATGTGAAGCTCCAAGGGATAGAGTAAAGCTGCAGTAGTGTATCGGAATCTAATACTGATCTCCCAGGAAACGTTCAAAGAAACCACAAACAATGAGATGATTTAACCTTCTTGTACTTAAGTGGGCATTCTGCATTTCGTATTAAATCCTGAAGCAATATCTGTCTTTCATCGTCAATGAGAAGGTCCAAGGGATAGGGCAAAGCTGCAGTAGTGCAACGGAATCAAATACTGATCTCCCAGGAAACGTTCAAATCAAACCACAACCAATGCGAAGATCTGTTCTTCTTGTACTTAAGTCGGCATAGTGCATTTTGTATTAAATCCCGACGCAATTTCTGCGTTTTATCGTCAATGTGAACGTGAAAGGGATAGAGCAAAGCTGCAGTAGTGCTTCGGAATCTAGTACTGATACCCAGGAACGCTTAAAGCAAACCACAAACAATGAGAAGATTTACTCTTCTTGTACTTGAGTTGGCATTGTGCCTTTTGTATTAAATCCCGACGCAATTTTTGTGTTTCATCGTCACTGTGAATGTCCAAGGGATAGAGTAAAGCTGCAGTAGTGTATCGGAATCAACCACTGATCTCCCAGGAGCCGCTCAAAGCAAACCACAAACAAAGAGAGTATTTACTCCTCTTGTACTTATGTCGGTATTGTGCCTTTTGTATTAAATCCACGCATTTTCTGTGTTTCATCATCAGTGTAAAGGTCTGAGGGATAGGGTAAAGCTGCAGTAGTGCATCGGAATCTAGTTCTGATCCAACACAAATCGTTCAAAGCGAACCACAAACAATGAGAAGATTTACTCTCCTTGTACTTAAGTCGGCTTTGTGCCTTTTGTACTAAATCCCGATGCATTTTCTGTGTTTCATTGTCAATGCCAAAGTCCAAGGTATAGAGTGAAGCTGGAGTAGTGCATCGGAACCTAAAACTAATATCCCAGGAAACGCCCAAAGCAAACCTCAAGCAGTGAGAACGCTTACTTTTCTTGCACTTAAGTCGGCATTGTCCCTTTTGTATTAAATACCGACGCAATATCTGTGTTTCGTCGTCAATGTGAAGGTCCAAGGGTTAGAGTAAAGCTGCAGTAGTGCATCGGAATCTAATACGGATCTCCCAGGATACGCTCAAACCAACCACAAACAATGAGAAGATTTAACCTTCTTGTACTTAAGTCGGCATTGTGCCTTTAGTCTTAGATCCCGACGCCATTTCGGGGTTTCATCGCCAATGTGAAGGACCAAGGGATAGAGTAAAGCTGCAGTAGTGCATCGGAATGTAATGCTGATATCCCAGGAAACGCACAAAGCAAACCACAAACAATGAGAAGATTTACTCTTCTTGTACTCAAGTTGGCTTTGCGCCTTTTGTACTAAATACCGACGCAATATCTGTGTTTCATCGACAATGTGAAAGTCCAAGGGATAGAGTAAAGTTGCAGTAGTGCATCGGAATCGATCACTGATCTCCCAGGAAACGCTCAATGCAAACCACTGACAATGAGAAGATTTAATCTTCTTGTACTTAAGTTGGGATTGTGCTTTTAGTTTTAAATCCCGACGCAATATCTGTGTGTCATCGTCAATGAGAACGTCCAAGGGATAGATTAAAGCAGCAATAGTGCATCCGCTACTAGTACTGATCTCCCACGAAACGCTCAAAGCAAACCACAAACAATGAAAAGATTTACCCTTCTTGTACTTAAGTCGGCATTGTGCCTTTTGTATTAAATCCCGACGCAATTTATGTGTTTCATCCACTATGTGAAAGACCAAATGATAGAGGGAGCTGCAGTAGTGCATCGCAATCTAATAGCGATCTCCCAGGAAACAGTCAAAGAAAACCAAAAACAATGAGAAGATTTACTCTCCTTGTACTTAAGTCGGCATTTTGCATTATTACTAAATCCCGACGCAATTATTGTGTTTTATCGTCAATGTGAGGGTGAAAGGGATACAGTAAAGCTGCAGTAGTGCAACGGAATCTAATACTGATCTCCTAGGAAACGCTCAAAGCAAACCACAAACAATCAGAAGATTTACCCTTCTTGTACCTAATTTGGCATTGTGCCTTTCGTATTTAATCCCGACACAATTTCTGTGGTTCGTCGATAATGTGAAGTTCCAAAGGATTGAGTACAGCTGCAGTAGTGCATCGGAATCTAATACTGATCTCTATGCAAACGCTCAAAGCAAACCAGAAACAATGATAAGGTTTCCCTAGCTTGTACTTAAGTCGGCATTGTGCCTTTTCTATTAAATCCCGACGCAATGTCTGTGTTTCATCGTTAATGTGAAGGTCCAAGTGATAGAGTAAACCTGCAGCAGTGCATAGGAATCTAATACTGAACTCCCAGGAAACACTCAAATCATACCACACACAATGAGAAAATTTACTCTACTTGTACTTAAGTCGGCATTGTGCCTTTTGTATTAAATGCCAACGCAATTTGAGTGTTTCTTCGACAATGTGAGGGTCCAAGGGACAGACTAAAGCTGCAGTAGTGCACCGGAATCTAATAAATATCACCCAGGAAACGCTCAAACAAACCACAAACAATGAGAAGATTTAACCATCTTGTACTTAAGTCGGCATTGTGCCTTTTGATTTAAATCCCGACGCAATTTCTGTGTTTCATCGTTAATTTGAACGTCCAAGGGATGCAGTGAAGCTGCAGTAGTGCATCGGATCTGGTACTGATCCCCCAGGAAGCGCTCAACGCAAACCACAAACAAAAGGAACATTTACTCTTCTTGTACTTAAGTCTGCATTGTGCCTTTTGTATTAAATCACGACGCAATTTCTGTGTTTTATCGTCAATGTGAAGGTCCAAGGGATAGAGTAAAGCTGCAGTAGTGCATCGGACTCTAATACTGAGCTCCCAGTAAACGCTCAAAACAAACCACAAACGATGAGAAGATTTACTCTTCTTGTACTTAAGTCGGCATTGTGCGTTTTGTATTAAATTCCGCGCTATTTCAGTGTTTCATCGTCAATGTGAATGTCCAAGGGATAGAGTAAAGCTGTAGTAGTGCATCGGAATCTAATACTGATCCCCCAGGAGACGCTCAAAGCAAACCACATCAATGAGAAGATGTACTCTTCTAGTACTTATGTCGGCAGTGTGCCTTTTGTATTAAATCCCGACGCAATTTCTGTGTGTCATCGTCAATGTGAAGGTCCAAGGGATAGCGAAAAGCTGCAGTAGTGCATGGGAATCTAATACTGGTCTCCCAGGAAACGCCCAAAGCAAACCACAAACAAAGAGAGTATTTACTCCTCTTGTACTTATGTCGGCATTGTCCTTTTGTATTAAAACCCGACGCATTTTCTGTGTTTCATTATCAATGTAAAGGTCCAAGAGATAGAGTAAAGCTGCAGTAGTGCATCGAAATCTAGTACTGATGCCCCACAAAACGTTCAAAGCAAACCACAAACAATGAGAAGCTTTACTCTACTTGTACTTAAGTCTGCATTGTGCCTTTTGTATTAAATCCCGACGCCATTTCTGTGTTTCATCGTAAATGTGAAGGTCCAAGTGATGGAGTAAAGCAGCGGTAGTGCATCTGAATCTAAGACTGATCTCCCAGGAAACGCTCAAAGCAAACCACAAACGGTGAGAGGATTTACTTTTCTTGTACTTAAGTTTGGCATTGTGCCTTTTGTATCAAATCCCGACGCAATTTCAGTGTTTCATTTGTCAATGTGAATGTCCAAGGGATAGAGTAAAGCTGCAGTAGTGCATCGGAATCTAATACTGATCTCCCAGGAAACGCTCAAAGCAAACCACAATCAATGGGACAATTTACTCTTCTTGTACTTAAAACGGTATTGTTCTTATTGTATGAAATACCGACTCAATTACTCTGTTTCATCGTCAATGTGTAGACCCGAGGGACAGAGTAAAGCTGCAGCAGTGTATCGGAATGTAATATTGATCTCCCAGGAAACGCTCCAAGCAAACCACAAACAAAGAGAATATTTACTCTTCTTGTACATAAGTCGGCATTGTGCCTTTTGTATTGTATCCCGACACAATTTCTGTTTTTCATCGTCAATGTTAAGGTCCTAGGGATAGGGGAAAGCTGCAGTAGTGCAACGGAATTAAATACTGATCACCCAGGAAACGCTCCAAGCTAACCAGAAACAATGAGAAGATTTACTCTTCTTGTGCTTAAGTCAGCGTTGTGCCTTTCGTATTATATCCTGGCGATATTTCTGTGTTTCATCGTTAATGTGAAGGACCAAGGGATAGAGTAAAGCTGCAGTAGTGCATCGGAATCAAATACTGATCTCCCAGGAAACGCCCAAAGCAAACCACAAACAATGAGAAGATTTTCTCTTCTTGTACGTAAGTCCGCATAGTGCCTTTTGTATTAAATCCCAATGGAATATCTGTGTCTCATCGTAAATGTGAAGGTCAAAGGGATGGAGTAACGCTGCAGCAGTGCTTCGGGATCACATACTAATTTCCCAGGAAACGCTCAAAGCAAACCGCAAACAATGAGAAGATTTCTTGTACTTAAGTCGGCATTATGCCATCTGTATTAAATCCCGACGCACTTTTGGTGTTTTATCGCCAATGTGAAGGTGAAAGGGATATAATAAAGCTGCAGTAGTGCAACGGAATCTAATACTGTTCTCCCAGGAAAAGCTCAAACAAACCACAAACAATGCGAAGATTTAACCTTCTTGCACTTAAGTCGGCATTGTGCATTTTGTATTACATCCCGACGCAATTTCTGTGTTTCATCGTCCATGTGGAGGTCCAAGGGATGGAGTAAAGCTGCAGTAGTGCGTCGGAATCTATTACTGATCTCCCAGGGAACGCTCAAGGCAAACCACAAACAATGAGAAGGTTTACTCTTCTAATACTTAAGTCGGCATTGTGAGTTTTGTATTAAATCCCGACGCAATTTCTGTGTTTTATCGTCAATGTGAAGGTGAAAGGGATAGGGTATAACTGCAGTAGTGCATCGGGATCAAGTAGTGATACCCCAGGAAACGCTCAAAGCAAGCCACACACAATAAGAAGATTTACTCTTCTTGTACTTAGGTCGGCATTGTGCCTTTTGTATTAAATCCCGATGCAATTTCTGTGTTTCATCGTCAATGTGAAGGTCCAAGGAATAGAGTAAAGCTGCAGTAGTGCATCGGAATTTAATACTGATCTCCCAGCATAAGCTCAAAGCAAACCACAAGCGATGAGAAGATTTTCTCTTTTTTTACTTAAGTCGGCATTGTGCCTTTTGTATTAAATCCCGACGCTATTTCTATGTTTCTTTGTCTGTGTCAAAGTCCAAGGTATAGGGTTAAGCTGGAGTAGTGCATCGGAACCTAAGACTGATATCCCAGGAAACGCCCAAAGAACCTCAAGCAGTGAGAAGACTTACTCTTCTTGTACTTATGTCGGCATTGTGCCTTTTGTATTAAATCCCGACGCAATTTCTGTGTTTCATCGTCAATGTTAAGGCCCAAGGGATTCAGTAAAGCTGCAGTAGTGCATCGGAATCAAGTACTGATTCCCCAGGAAAGCTCAAAGCAAACAACAAACAATGAGATGATTTACTCTTCTTCTACTTAAGTCGGCATTGTGCCTTTTGTATTATATCAAAACGCAATTTATGTCTTTCATCGTCAATGTGAGGGTCCAAGGGATAGAGTAAAGCTGCACTAGTGCATCGGAATCTAATACTGATCTCTCAGGAAACGCTCAAACAAACCACACACAATGAGAAGATTTATCCTTCCTGTACTTATGTAGGCATTGTGCATTTTGAATTAAATCCCGACGCACTTTTGTGTTTCATCGTCAATGTGAAGGTCCAAGGGATAGAGTAAAGCAGCAGTAGTGCATCGGAATCTAATACTGATCTCCCAGTAAACGCTCAAAACAAACCGAAAACGATGAGAAGATTTACTCTTCTTGTACTTAAGTCGGCATTGTGCGTTTTGTATTAAATCCCGACGCTATTTCTGTGTTTCATCGTAAATGTGAAGGACCAAGGGATAGAGTAAAGCTGCAGTAGTGCATCGGAATCAAATACTGATCTCCCAGGAAACGCCCAAAGCAAACCACAAACAATGAGAAGATTTACTCTTCTTGTACGTAAGTCCGCATAGTGCCTTTTGTATTAAATCCCAATGGAATATCTGTGTCTCATCGTAAATGTGAAGGTCCAAGGGATGGAGTAACGCTGCAGCAGTGTTTCGGGATCTCATACTAATTACCCAGGAAACGCTCAAAGCAAACCGCAAACAATGAGAAGATTTCTTGTACTTAAGTCGGCATTGTGCCATCTGTATTAAATCCCGACGCACTTTTGGTGTTTTACCGCCAATGTGAAGGTGAAAGGGATATAGTAAAGCTGCAGTAGTGCATCGGAATCTAATACTGATCTCCCAGGAAACGCTCAAGGCAAACCACAGACAAGGAGAAGATTTACTCTTCTAGTACTTAAGTCGGCATTTTGCCTTTTGTTTTAAACCCCGACGCTATTTCTGTGTTTCATCGTCAATGTGAAGCTCCAAGAGATAGAGTAAAGCTGCAGTAGTGCATCGGAATGTAATACTGATCTCCCAGGAAACGCTCAAAGCAAACCACTAACAATGAGAATATTTACTCTTCCTGTACTTATGTCGGTATTGTGCTTTTTCTACTATATCCCGACGCATTTTCTGTGTTTCACCGTCAATGTAACGGTCCAAGGGATAGAGTAAAGCTGCAGAAGTGCATCGGAATCTAATACTGTTCTCCCAGGAAAAGCTCAAATAAACCACGAACAATGAGAAGATTTAACCTTCTTGTACTTAAGTCGGCATTGTGCATTTTGTACTAAATCCCGACGCAATTTCTGTGTTTTATCGTCAATGTGAAGGTCCAATGGATGGAGTAAAGCTGCAGTAGTGCCTCGGAATCTATTACTGATCTCCCAGGAAACGCTCAAGGCAAACCACAAACAATGAGAAGTTTTACTCTTCTAGTACTTAAGTCGGCATTGTGCCTTTTGTATTAAATCCAGACGCAATTTCTGTGTTTTATCGTCAATGTGCAGGTGAAAGGGATAGAGTATAACTGCAGTAGTGCATCGGGATCTAGTAGTGATCCCCCAGGAAACGCTCAAAGCAAACCACAAACAACGAGAAGATTTACTCTTCTTGTACTGAGGTCGGCATTGTGCCTTTTGTATTAAACCCGATGCAATTATTGAGTTTCATCGTCAATGTGAAGGTCCAAGGAATAGAGTAATGCTGCAATAGTGCATCGGAATTTAATACTGATCTCCCAGGATTAGCTCAAATAAACCACAAGCTATGAGAAGATTAACTCTTTTTTTACTTAAGTCGGCATTGTGCCTTTTGCATTAAATCCCGACGCAATTTATGTGTATCATCGTCAATGTGAAAGTCCAAGGGATAGAGTAAAGCTGCAGTAGTGCATCGGAATGTAATACTGATATCCCAGGAACGCACAAAGCAAACAACAAACAATGAGAAGAATTACTCTTCTTGTACTTAAGTAGGCATTATGCCTTTAGTATTAAATCCCGACGCCATTTCTGCGTTCCATCGCCAATGCGAAGCTCCAAGGGATAGAGTAAAGCTGCGTTAGTGCATCGGGTTGTAATACAGATCTCCCAGGAAACGCTCAAAGCAAACCAGTAACAAAGAGAATATTTACTCTTCTTGTACGTATGTCGGTATTGTGCTTTTTCTACTAAATCCCGACGCATTTTCTGTGTTTCACCGTCAATGTAACGGTCCAAGGGATAGAGGAAAGCTACAGCAGTGCATCGGAATCTAGTACTGTTTACCCAGGAACGCTCAAAGCAAACTACACACAATGAGAAGATTTAATCTTCTTGTACTTAAGTCGGCATTTTGCCTTTTGTATTGAATCGCAACGTAATTTCTGTGTTTCATCGTCAATGTGAAGGTCCAAGAGATAGAGTAAAGCTGCAGTAGTGCATCGGAATCTAATACTGTTCTCCCAGGAAAAGCTCAAATAAACCACAAACAATGCGAAGATTTAACCTTCTTGTACTTAAGTCGGCATTGTGCATTTTGTATTAAATCCCGACGCAATTTCTGTGTTTCATCGTCCATGTGGAGGTCCAAGGGATAAAGTAAAGCTGCAGTAGTGCGTCGGAATCTATTACTGATCTCCCAGGGAACGCTCAAGGCAAACCACAAACAATGAGAAGGTTTACTCTTCTAATACTTAAGTCGGCATTGTGAGTTTTGTATTAAATCCCGATGCAATTTCTGTGTTTCATCGTCAATGTCAAGGTCCAAGGAATAGAGTAAAGCTGCAGTAGTGCATCGGAATTTAATACTGATCTCCCAGGATAAGCTCGAAGCAAACCACAAGCGATGAGAAGATTTTCTCTTTTTTTACTTTAGTCGACATTGTGCCTTTTGTATTAAATCCCGACGCTATTTCTGTGTTTCATTGTCAGTGTCAAAGTCCAAGGTATAGGGTTAAGCTGGAGTAGTGCATCGGAACCTAAGACTGATATCCCAGGAAACGCCCAAAGAACCTCAAGCAGTGAGAAGACTTACTCTTCTTGTACTTATGTCGGCATTGTGCCTTTTGTATTAAATCCCGACGCAATTTCTGTGTTTCATCGTCAATGTTAAGGCCCAAGGGATTCAGTAAAGCTGCAGTAGTGCATCGGAATATAGTACTGATTCCCCAGGAAAGCTCAAAGCAAACAACAAACAATGAGATGATTTACTCTTCTTCTACTTAAGTCGGCATTGTGCCTTTTGTATTATATCACAACGCAATTTATGTGTTTCATCCTCAATGTGAGGGTCCAAGGGATAGAGTAAAGCTGCAGTAGTGCATCGGAATCTAATACTGATCTCTCAGGAAACGCTCAAACAAACCACACACAATGAGTAGATTTATCCTTCCTGTACTTATGTAGGCATTGTGCGTTTTGAATTAAATCCCGACGCACTTTTGTGTTTCATCGTCAATGTGAAGGTCCAAGGGATAGAGTAAAGCTGCAGTAGTGCACGGGAATCTAATACTGATCTCCCAGTAAACGCTCAAAGCAAACAACAAACAATGTGATGGTTTACTCTTCTCGTACTTAAGTCGGCATTGTGCTTTTTGCTTTAATTCCCGACGAAATTTCTGTGTTTCATCGTCAATGTGAAGGTCCAAGGGATAGAGTAAAGCTGCAGTAGTGCATCGGAATCTAATACTGATCCCCCAGGGTACGCTCAAAGCAAACCACAAACAATGAGAAGATTTACTCTTCTTGTACTCAAGTTGGCAATGTGCCTTTTGTATTAAATCCCGACGCAATATCTGTGTTTCATCGACAAAGTGAAAGTCCAAGGCATAGAGTAAACTTTCAGTAGTGCATTGGAATCTGATACAGATCTATCAGGAAACGCTCAAAGCAAACCACAAACAATCTGATGATTTACCCTTCTTGTACCTAATTTGGCATTGTGCCTTTCGTATTGACTCCCGACAAAGTTTCTGTGGTTCATCGTTAATGTGAAGTTCCAAGGGATAGAGTAAAGCTGCAGTAGTGCATCGGAATCTAATACTCATCTCCCTGGAAACGCTCAAAGCAAACCTCAAACAATGAGAAGGTTTCCCCTGCCTGTACTTAAGTCGACATTGTGCCTTTTGTATTAAATCCCTACGCAATGTCTGTGTTTCATCGTCAATGTAAAGGTCCAAGGGATAGAGTAAAGCTGCAGTAGTGCATCGGAATCTAACACTGATGTCCCAGGAAACGCTCAAAGCAAACAACAAACAATGTGATGGTTTACTCTTCTCGTACTTAAGTCGGCATTGTGCTTTTTGCTTTAATTCCCGACGAAATTTCTGTGTTTCATCGTCAATGTGAAGGTCCAAGGGATAGAGTAAAGCTGCAGTAGTGGATCTGAATCTAATACTGATCTCCCAGGAAACTCCCAAAGCAAACCACAAACAATGAGAAGATTTAACCTTCTTGTACTTAAGTCGGCATTGTTCCCATTGTCTTAAATCCCGACGCCATTTCGGTATTTTATCGACAACGTGAAAGTCCAAGGGATAGAGTAAACTTGCAGTAGTGCATCGGAATCGAACACTGATCTCCAAGGAAACGCTTAAAGCAAACCACAGACACTGAGAAGATTTAGTCTTCTTGTACTTAAGTCGGCTTTGTGCCATTAGTATTAAATCCCGACGCAATTTCTGTGTGTCATCGTCAATGAGAAGGTCCAATGGATAGATTAAAGCAGCAGTGGTGCACCCGAATCTAGTACTGTTCTCTCACGAAACGCCCAAAGCAAACCACAAACAATGAGAAGATGTACTCTCCTTGTCCTTAAGTCGGCATTGTGCCGTTTGTATTAAGTCCAGACGCAATTTCTGTGTTTCATCGACAATGTGAAGGTCCAAGGAAAGGGTAAAGCTGCAGTAGTGCATCGAAATCTAATACTGATCTCCCAAGAAACGCTCAAATCAAACCACACAGAAAGAGATTTCTTTCTCCTCGTGTACTTAAGTCGGCATTGTGCCTTCTGCATTAAATCCCGACGCATTTTCTGTGTTTCATCGTCAATGTGAAGGTCCAAGGGATAGACTAAACCTGCAGTTGTGCATCGGAATCTAGTACTGAGCCCCCTGGAAACGCTCAAAGCATACCAAATACAATGAGAACATTTACTCCTCTTGTACTTAAGTCGGCATTGTGCCTTTTGTATTAAATCCCGGCGCAATTTCAGTGTTCTTCGTCAATGTGAAGGTCCAAGTGATAGAGTAAAGCTGCATTAGTGGATCGGACTCTAATACTGATATCCCAAGAAATGCTCAAAGCAAACCTCAAACAACGAGAAGATTTACTCTTGTTGTACTAAAGTCGGCATTGTGCTTTTTGTATTATATCCTGACGCAATTTATGTTTTTCGTCGTCAATGTGAAGGTCCAGGGGATAGAGTAAAGCTGCAGTAGTGCATCGGAATCTAATACTAATCTCCCAGGAAACGCTCAAAGCAAACCAGAAACAATGAGAAGATCTACTCTTCTTGTACTTAAGTCGGCTTTGTGCCTTTTGTATTATATCCCGATGCTATTTCTGTGCTCCATCGTCAATGTGAAGGTCCAAGGGATAGAGTAAAGCTGCAGTACTGCTTCGGAATCTAATACTGATCTAACAGGAAACGCTCAAAGCAAACCACAAGCAATAAGAAGATTTATTCTGCGTGTACTTAAGGCGGCATTGTGCCTTTTGTACTAAATCCCGACGCAATTTCTGTGTTACATTGTCAATGTGAAGGTCCAAGGGATTGGGTAAAGCTGCAGTGGTGCATCGGAATCTAATACTGATCACCCACGACAAGCTCAAAGCAAACCACAAACAATGAGAAGATTAACTCTCCTTGTTCTTAAGTCTGCATTGTGTATTTTGTATTAGATCCCCACACAATTTCTGTGTTTTATCGTTAATGTGAAAGTCAAAGGGATAGAGTAAAGCTGCAGTAGTGATTCAGAATCTATTACTGATCTCCCAAGAAACGCTCAAAGCAAACCACAAACAATGATATGATTTAACCTTCTTGTACTTAATTTGGCACTGTGCCTTTCGTATTAAATCCAGACGCAATTTCTGTGTTTCATCGTTAATGTGAAGCTCCAAGGGATACCGTAAAGCTGCAGTAGTGCATAGGAAACTAATACTGAACTCCCAGGAAACACTCACAGCAAACCACAAACAATGAGAAGATTTACTCTTCTTGTACTAAAGTCGGCATTGTGCTTTTTGTATTATATGCCGACGCAATTTATGTCATTTTTCGTCAATGTGAAGGTCCAAGGGATAGAGTAAAGTTACAGTAGTGCACCGGAATCTAATACTGATCTCTCAGGAAGCGCTCAAAGCAAACCACAAACAAGGAGAAGATTTACTCTTCTTGTACTAAAGTCGGCATTGTGCTTTTTGTATTATATCCAGACGCAATTTATGTCACTTTTCGTCAATGTGAAGGTCCAAGGGATAGAGTAAAGCTACAGTAGTGCACCGGAATCTAATACTGATCTCCCAGGAAACGCTCAAAGCAAACCACAAACAAGGAGAAGATTTACTCTTCTTGTACTCAAGTTGGCATTGTGCCTTTTGTATTAAATCCCGACGCAATTTCTGTGTTTCATCGTCAATGAGAAGGTCCAAGGGATAGATTAAAGCAGTGGTAGTGCATCCGAATCAAGTACTGATCTCCCACGAAACGCTCAATGCAAACTACAAACAATGAGAAGATATACTCTTCTTGTACTTAAGACGGCATTGGGCGTTTTGTAATAAATCCCGATGCAATTTCTGTGTTTCAGTGTCAATGTGAAGGTCCAAGGGATAGAGTAAAACTGCAGTAGTGCTTCGGAATCTAATACTGATCCCAAAGGAAACGCTCATGGCAAACCACAAACAAAGAGCTTATTTTCTCCTCTTGTACTTAAGTCGGCATTGTGCCTTCTGCATTAAATCCCAACGCATTTTCTGTGTTTCATCGTCAATGTGAAGGTCCAAAGGATACAGTAAACCTGCAGTTGTGCATCGGAATCTAGTACTGAACCCCCAGGAAACGGTCAAAGGAAACCACAAACAATGAGAACAATTACTCTTCTTGTACTTAACTCGGCATTGTGCCTTTCGTATTAAATGCAGACGCATTATCTGTGTTTCATCGTCTATGTGAAGGTCCGAGGGATAGAGTAAAGCTGCAGTAGTGCATCGGAATCTAATACTGATCTCCGAGGAAACGCTCAAAGCAAACCGCAAGGAAAGAGAATTTTTACTCCTCTTGTACTTAGGTCGGCATTGTGCACTTTGTATTAAATCCCAACGCATTATCTGTGTTTCATCATCACCGTGAAGGTCCAAGTGATAGAGTAAAGCTGCAGTAGTGCATCGGAACCTAATACTGATACCCAGGAAACGCTCAAAGCAAACCACAAACGATGAGATGATTTACTCTTCTTGTACTTAATTCGGCGTTTTGTCTTTTGTATTAAATCCCGACGCAATTTCTGTGTTTCATCATCAATGTGAAGGTCCAAGGGATAGAGTAAACCTGCAGTTGTGCATCGGAATGTAGTACCGATCCCCCAGGAAACGCTCAAAGGAAACCACAAACAATGAGAACATTCACTCTTCTTGTACTTTTAAGTTGCATTGTGCCTTTTGTATTAAATCCCGACGCAATTTCTGTGTTTCATCGTCAATGTGAAGGTCCAAGGGATAGAGTAAAGCTGAATTATTGGATCGGAATCTAATACTGATCTCCCAAGAAACGCTCAAAACAAACCACAAACAACGACAAGATTTACTCTCCTTGTACTTAAGTTGGCATTGTGCTATTTGTATTAATTCCCGACGCAATTTCTGTGTTTCGTCGTCAATGTGAAGGTCCAAGGGATAGAGTAAAGCTGCAGTAGTGCATCGGAATCTTATACTGATCTCCCTGGAAACGCTCAAAGCAAACCAAAAGCAATGAGAAGATTTATTCTTCTTGTACTTAAGCCGGCATTACGCCTTTTGCAGTAAATCCCGACGCAATTTCTGTGATTCATCGTCAATGTGAAGGTCCAAGTGATTGAGTAAAGCTGCAGTAGTGCATCGGAATCTAATACTGATCTCCCAGGAAACGCCCAAAGCAAACCACAAACAATGAGAAGATTTACTCTTCTTGTACGTAAGTCCGCATAGTGCCTTTTGTATTAAATCCCAATGGAATATCTGTGTCTCATCGTAAATGTGAAGGTCCAAGGGATGGAGTAACGCTGCAGCAGTGTTTCGGGATCTCATACTAATTTCCCAGGAAACGCTCAAAGCAAACCGCAAACAATGAGAAGATTTCTTGTACTTAAGTCGGCATTATGCCATCTGTATTAAATCCCGACGCACTTTTGGTGTTTTACCGCCAATGTGAAGGTGAAAGGGATATAGTAAAGCTGCAGTAGTGCATCGGAATCTAATACTGATCTCCCAGGAAACGCTCAAGGCAAACCACAGACAAGGAGAAGATTTACTCTTCTAGTACTTAAGTCGGCATTTTGCCTTTTGTTTTAAACCCCGACGCTATTTCTGTGTTTCATCGTCAATGTGAAGCTCCAAGAGATAGAGTAAAGCTGCAGTAGTGCATCGGAATGTAATACTGATCTCCCAGGAAACGCTCAAAGCAAACCACTAACAATGAGAATATTTACTCTTCCTGTACTTATGTCGGTATTGTGCTTTTTCTACTATATCCCGACGCATTTTCTGTGTTTCACCGTCAATGTAACGGTCCAAGGGATAGAGGAAAGCTGCAGTAGTGCATCGGAATCTAGTACTGTTTCCCCAGGAACGCTCAAAGCAAACCACACACAGTGAGAAGATTTACTCTTCTAGTACTTATGTCGGCATTGCGACTTTTGTATTAAATCGCAACGCAGTTTCTGTGTTTCATCGTCAATGTGAGGGTCCAAGAGATAGAGTAAAGCTGCAGAAGTGCATCGGAATCTAATACTGTTCTCCCAGGAAAAGCTCAAATAAACCACGAACAATGAGAAGATTTAACCTTCTTGTACTTAAGTCGGCATTGTGCATTTTGTACTAAATCCCGACGCAATTTCTGTGTTTTATCGTCAATGTGAAGGTCCAATGGATGGAGTAAAGCTGCAGTAGTGCCTCGGAATCTATTACTGATCTCCCAGGAAACGCTCAAGGCAAACCACAAACAATGAGAAGTTTTACTCTTCTAGTACTTAAGTCGGCATTGTGCCTTTTGTATTAAATCCAGACGCAATTTCTGTGTTTTATCGTCAATGTGCAGGTGAAAGGGATAGAGTATAACTGCAGTAGTGCATCGGGATCTAGTAGTGATCCCCCAGGAAACGCTCAAAGCAAACCACAAACAATGAGAAGATTTACTCTTCTTGTACTGAGGTCGGCATTGTGCCTTTTGTATTAAACCCGATGCAATTATTGAGTTTCATCGTCAATGTGAAGGTCCAAGGAATAGAGTAATGCTGCAATAGTGCATCGGAATTTAATACTGATCTCCCAGGATTAGCTCAAATAAACCACAAGCTATGAGAAGATTAACTCTTTTTTTACTTGAGTCGGCATTGTGCCTTTTGCATTAAATCCCGACGCAATTTATGTGTATCATCGTCAATGTGAAGGTCCAAGGGATAGAGTAAAGCTGCAGTAGTGCATCGGAATGTAATACTGATATCCCAGGAACGCACAAAGCAAACAACAAACAATGAGAAGAATTACTCTTCTTGTACTTAAGTAGGCATTATGCCTTTAGTATTAAATCCCGACGCCATTTCTGCGTTCCATCGCCAATGTGAAGCTCCAAGGGATAGAGTAAAGCTGCGTTAGTGCATCGGGTTGTAATACAGATCTCCCAGGAAACGCTCAAAGCAAACCAGTAACAAAGAGAATATTTACTCTTCTTGTACGTATGTCGGTATTGTGCTTTTTCTACTAAATCCCGACGCATTTTCTGTGTTTCACCGTCAATGTAACGGTCCAAGGGATAGAGGAAAGCTACAGCAGTGCATCGGAATCTAGTACTGTTTACCCAGGAACGCTCAAAGCAAACCACACACAATGAGAAGATTTAATCTTCTTGTACTTAAGTCGGCATTTTGCCTTTTGTATTGAATCGCAACGTAATTTCTGTGTTTCATCGTCAATGTGAAGGTCCAAGAGATAGAGTAAAGCTGCAGTAGTGCATCGGAATCTAATACTGTTCTCCCAGGAAAAGCTCAAATAAACCACAAACAATGCGAAGATTTAACCTTCTTGTACTTAAGTCGGCATTGTGCATTTTGTATTAAATCCCGACGCAATTTCTGTGTTTCATCGTCCATGTGGAGGTCCAAGGGATGGAGTAAAGCTGCAGTAGTGCGTCGGAATCTATTACTGATCTCCCAGGGAACGCTCAAGGCAAACCACAAACAATGAGAAGGTTTACTCTTCTAATACTTAAGTCGGCATTGTGAGTTTTGTATTAAATCCCGATGCAATTTCTGTGTTTCATCGTCAATGTCAAGGTCCAAGGAATAGAGTAAAGCTGCAGTAGTGCATCGGAATTTAATACTGATCTCCCAGGATAAGCTCGAAGCAAACCACAAGCGATGAGAAGATTTTCTCTTTTTTTACTTTAGTCGGCATTGTGCCTTTTGTATTAAATCCCGACGCTATTTCTGTGTTTCATTGTCAGTGTCAAAGTCCAAGGTATAGGGTTAAGCTGGAGTAGTGCATCGGAACCTAAGACTGATATCCCAGGAAACGCCCAAAGAACCTCAAGCAGTGAGAAGACTTACTCTTCTTGTACTTATGTCGGCATTGTGCCTTTTGTATTAAATCCCGACGCAATTTCTGTGTTTCATCGTCAATGTTAAGACCCAAGGGATTCAGTAAAGCTGCAGTAGTGCATCGGAATATAGTACTGATTCCCCAGGAAAGCTCAAAGCAAACAACAAACAATGAGATGATTTACTCTTCTTCTACTTAAGTCGGCATTGTGCCTTTTGTATTATATCACAACGCAATTTATGTGTTTCATCCTCAATGTGAGGGTCCAAGGGATAGAGTAAAGCTGCAGTAGTGCATCGGAATCTAATACTGATCTCTCAGGAAACGCTCAAACAAACCACACACAATGAGTAGATTTATCCTTCCTGTACTTATGTAGGCATTGTGCATTTTGAATTAAATCCCGACGCACTTTTGTGTTTCATCGTCAATGTGAAAGTCCAAGGGATAGAGTAAAGCTGCAGTAGTGCACCGGAATCTAATACTGATCTCCCAGTAAACGCTCAAAACAGACCGAAAACGATGAGAAGATTTACTCTTCTTGTACTTAAGTCGGCATTGTGCGTTTTGTATTAAATCCCGACGCTATTTCTGTGTTTCATCGTCAATGTGAAGGTCCAAGGGATAGAGTAAAGCTGCAGTAGTGCATCGGAATCTAATACTGATCCCCCAGGGTACGCTCAAAGCAAACCACAAACAATGAGAAGATTTACTCTTCTTGTACTCAAGTTGGCAATGTGCCTTTTGTATTAAATCCCGACGCAATATCTGTGTTTCATCGACAAAGTGAAAGTCCAAGGCATAGAGTAAACTTTCAGTAGTGCATTGGAATCTGATACAGATCTATCAGGAAACGCTCAAAGCAAACCACAAACAATCTGATGATTTACCCTTCTTGTACCTAATTTGGCCTTGTGCCTTTCGTATTGACTCCCGACAAAGTTTCTGTGGTTCATCGTTAATGTGAAGTTAAAAGGGATAGAGTAAAGCTGCAGTAGTGCATCCGAATCTAATACTCATCTCCCTGGAAACGCTCAAAGCAAACCTCAAACAATGAGAAGGTTTCCCCTGCCTGTACTTAAGTCGACATTGTGCCTTTTGTATTAAATCCCTACGCAATGTCTGTGTTTCATCGTCAATGTAAAGGTCCAAGGGATAGAGTAAAGCTGCAGTAGTGCATCGGAATCTAACACTGATGTCCCAGGAAACGCTCAAAGCAAACAACAAACAATGTGATGGTTTACTCTTCTCGTACTTAAGTCGGCATTGTGCTTTTTGCTTTAATTCCCGACGAAATTTCTGTGTTTCATCGTCAATGTGAAGGTCCAAGGGATAGAGTAAAGCTGCAGTAGTGGATCGGAATCTAATACTGATCTCCCAGGAAACTCCCAAAGCAAACCACAAACAATGAGAAGATTTAACCTTCTTGTACTTAAGTCGGCATTGTTCCCATTGTCTTAAATCCCGACGCCATTTCGGTATTTTATCGACAACGTGAAAGTCCAAGGGATAGAGTAAACTTGCAGTAGTGCATCGGAATCGAACACTGATCTCCAAGGAAACGCTTAAAGCAAACCACAGACACTGAGAAGATTTAGTCTTCTTGTACTTAAGTCGGCTTTGTGCCATTAGTATTAAATCCCGACGCAATTTCTGTGTGTCATCGTCAATGAGAAGGTCCAATGGATAGATTAAAGCAGCAGTGGTGCACCCGAATCTAGTACTGTTCTCTCACGAAACGCCCAAAGCAAACCACAAACAATGAGAAGATGTACTCTCCTTGTCCTTAAGTCGGCATTGTGCCGTTCGTATTAAGTCCAGACGCAATTTCTGTGTTTCATCGACAATGTGAAGGTCCAAGGAAAGGGTAAAGCTGCAGTAGTGCATCGAAATCTAATACTGATCTCCCAAGAAACGCTCAAATCAAACCACACAGAAAGAGATTTCTTTCTCCTCGTGTACTTAAGTCGGCATTGTGCCTTCTGTATTAAATCCCGACGCATTTTCTGTGTTTCATCGTCAATGTGAAGGTCCAAGGGATAGACTAAACCTGCAGTTGTGCATCGGAATCTAGTACTGAGCCCCCTGGAAACGCTCAAAGCATACCAAATACAATGAGAACATTTACTCCTCTTGTACTTAAGTCGGCATTGTGCCTTTTGTATTAAATCCCGGCGCAATTTCAGTGTTCTTCGTCAATGTGAAGGTCCAAGTGATAGAGTAAAGCTGCATTAGTGGATCGGACTCTAATACTGATATCCCAAGAAATGCTCAAAGCAAACCTCAAACAACGAGAAGATTTACTCTTGTTGTACTAAAGTCGGCATTGTGCTTTTTGTATTATATCCTGACGCAATTTATGTTTTTCGTCGTCAATGTGAAGGTCCAGGGGATAGAGTAAAGCTGCAGTAGTGCATCGGAATCTAATACTAATCTCCCAGGAAACGCTCAAAGCAAACCAGAAACAATGAGAAGATCTACTCTTCTTGTACTTAAGTCGGCTTTGTGCCTTTTGTATTATATCCCGATGCTATTTCTGTGCTCCATCGTCAATGTGAAGGTCCAAGGGATAGAGTAAAGCTGCAGTACTGCATCGGAATCTAATACTGATCTAACAGGAAACGCTCAAAGCAAACCACAAGCAATAAGAAGATTTATTCTGCGTATACTTAAGGCAGCATTGTGCCTTTTGTACTAAATCCCGACGCAATTTCTGTGTTACATTGTCAATGTGAAGGTCCAAGGGATTGGGTAAAGCTGCAGTGGTGCATCGGAATCTAATACTGATCACCCACGACAAGCTCAAAGCAAACCACAAACAATGAGAAGATTAACTCTCCTTGTTCTTAAGTCTGCATTGTGTATTTTGTATTAGATCCCCACACAATTTCTGTGTTTTATCGTTAATGTGAAAGTCAAAGGGATAGAGTAAAGCTGCAGTAGTGATTCAGAATCTATTACTGATCTCCCAAGAAACGCTCAAAGCAAACCACAAACAATGATATGATTTAACCTTCTTGTACTTAATTTGGCACTGTGCCTTTCGTATTAAATCCAGCGCAATTTCTGTGTTTCATCGTTAATGTGAAGCTCCAAGGGATACCGTAAAGCTGCAGTAGTGCATAGGAAACTAATACTGAACTCCCAGGAAACACTCACAGCAAACCACAAACAATGAGAAGATTTACTCTTCTTGTACTAAAGTCGGCATTGTGCTTTTTGTATTATATCCCGACGCAATTTATGTCATTTTTCGTCAATGTGAAGGTCCAAGGGATAGAGTAAAGTTACAGTAGTGCACCGGAATCTAATACTGATCTCTCAGGAAGCGCTCAAAGCAAACCACAAACAAGGAGAAGATTTACTCTTCATGTACTAAAGTCGGCATTGTGCTTTTTGTATTATATCCAGACGCAATTTATGTCACTTTTCGTCAATGTGAAGGTCCAAGGGATAGAGTAAAGCTACAGTAGTGCATCGGAATCTAATACTGATCTCCCAGGAAACGCTCAAAGCAAACCACAAACAAGGAGAAGATTTACTCTTCTTGTACTCAAGTTGGCATTGTGCCTTTTGTATTAAATCCCGACGCAATTTCTGTGTTTCATCGTCAATGAGAAGGTCCAAGGGATAGATTAAAGCAGTGGTAGTGCATCCGAATCTAGTACTGATCTCCCACGAAACGCTCAATGCAAACTACAAACAATGAGAAGATATACTCTTCTTGTACTTAAGACGGCATTGGGCGTTTTGTAATAAATCCCGATGCAATTTCTGTGTTTCAGTGTCAATGTGAAGGTCCAAGGGATAGAGTAAAACTGCAGTAGTGCTTCGGAATCTAATACTGATCCCAAAGGAAACGCTCATGGCAAACCACAAACAAAGAGCTTATTTTCTCCTCTTGTACTTAAGTCGGCATTGTGCCTTCTGCATTAAATCCCAACGCATTTTCTGTGTTTCATCGTCAATGTGAAGGTCCAAAGGATACAGTAAACCTGCAGTTGTGCATCGGAATCTAGTACTGAACCCCCAGGAAACGGTCAAAGGAAACCACAAACAATGAGAACAATTACTCTTCTTGTACTTAACTCGGCATTGTGCCTTTCGTATTAAATGCAGACGCATTATCTGTGTTTCATCGTCTATGTGAAGGTCCGAGGGATAGAGTAAAGCTGCAGTAGTGCATCGGAATCTAATACTGATCTCCGAGGAAACGCTCAAAGCAAACCGCAAGGAAAGAGAATTTTTACTCCTCTTGTACTTAGGTCGGCATTGTGCACTTTGTATTAAATCCCAACGCATTATCTGTGTTTCATCATCACCGTGAAGGTCCAAGTGATAGAGTAAAGCAGCAGTAGTGCATCGGAACCTAATACTGATACCCAGGAAACGCTCAAAGCAAACCACAAACGATGAGATGATTTACTCTTCTTGTACTTAATTCGGCATTTTGCCTTTTGTGTTAAATCCCGACACTATTTCTGTGTTTCATCGACAATGTGAAGGGCCAAGGGATAGAGTAAAGCTGCAGTAGTGCATCTTAATCTAAGACTGATCTCCAGGAAACGCTCAAAGCAAACCACAAACAATGAGATGATTTACACTTCTTGTACTTAATTCGGCGTTTTGTCTTTTGTATTAAATCCCGACGCAATTTCTGTGTTTCATCATCAATGTGAAGGTCCAAGGGATAGAGTAAACCTGCAGTTGTGCATCGCAATGTAGTACTGATCCCCCAGGAAACGCTCAAAGGAAACCACAAACAATGAGAACATTCACTCTTCTTGTACTTTTAAGTTGCATTGTGCCTTTTGTATTAAATCCCGACGCAATTTCTGTGTTTCATCGTCAATGTGAAGGTCCAAGGGATAGAGTAAAGCTGAATTATTGGATCGGAATCTAATACTGATCTCCCAAGAAACGCTCAAAACAAACCACAAACAACGACAAGATTTACTCTCCTTGTACTTAAGTTGGCATTGTGCTATTTGTATTAATTCCCGAAGCAATTTCTGTGTTTCGTCGTCAATGTGAAGGTCCAAGGGATAGAGTAAAGCTGCAGTAGTGCATCGGAATCTTATACTGATCTCCCTGGAAACGCTCAAAGCAAACCAAAAGCAATGAGAAGATTTATTCTTCTTGTACTTAAGCCGGCATTACGCCTTTTGCAGTAAATCCCGACGCATTTTCTGTGATTCATCGTCAATGTGAAGGTCCAAGTGATTGAGTAAAGCTGCAGTAGTGCATCGGAATCTAATACTGATCTCCCAGGAAACGCTCAAAGCAAACCACAAGCAATGAGAAGATTTAATCTGCTTGTACTTAAGGCGGCATTATGCCTTTTGTATTAAATCGCGACGCAATTTCTGAGCTTCATCGTCAATGTGAAGGTCCAGGGGATTGAGTAAAGCTGCAGTAGTGCATCGGAATCTAATACTGATGTCCCAGGAAACGCTCAAAGCAAACCAGAAACAATGAGAAGATCTACTCTTCTTGTACTTAAGTCGGCTTTGTGCCGTTTGTATTAAATCCCGATGCCATTTCTGTGTTCCATCGTCAATGTGAAGGTCCAAGGGATAGAGTAAAGCTGCAGTAGTGCATCGGAATCTAATACTGATGTCCCAGGAAACGCTCAAAGCAAACCAGAAACAATGAGAAGATCTACTCTTCTTGTACTTAAGTCGGCTTTGTACCTTTTGTATTAAATCCCGATGCCATTTCTGTGTTCCATCGTCAATGTGAGAGTCCAAGGGATAGAGTAAAGCTGCAGTAGTGCATCAGAATCTAATACGGATCTCCCGGGAAACGTTCAAAGCAAATCACAAATTATGAGAAGATTTCACCTTCTTGTACTTAAGTCGGCATTGTGCCTTTCGTATTAAATCCCGACGCAATTTCTGGTTTCATCGTCAATGTGAAGGTCCAAGGGATAGAGTAAAGCTGCAGTAGTGCATCGGAATCTAGTACTGATCCCACAGGGAACGCTCAAAGCAAACTACAAACAGTGAGAAGATTTACTCTTCTTGTACTTATGTCAGCTTTGTGTCTTTTGTATTAATTCACGACGCAAATTCTGTGTATCATCGACAATGTGAGACTCCAAGGTATAGAGCAAAGCTGCAGTAGTGCATCAAAGTCCAATACCGTACCCCCAGGAAACGTTCATACAAACCACAAACAATGAGAGGATTTAACCTTCTTCTACTTAAGTCGACTTTGTGCAATTTGTATTAAATCCCGACGCAATTTCTGTGTTTAATCGTCAATGTGAAGGTCCAAAGGATAGAGTAAAGCTAGAGTAGTGAATCGGACTCTAATACTGATCCCAAAGGAATCGCTCAAAGCAAACCTCAAACAATATGAAGATTTACTAAATTTGTAATTAAGTTGGCATTGTGCTTTTGCTTTATATCCCGACGCAATTTCTGTGTTTCATCGTCAATGTGAACGTCCAAGGGATAGAGTAAAGCTGCAGTAGTGGATCGGAATCTAATACTGTTCTCCCAGGAAACGCCCAAAGCAAACCACAAACAATGAGAAGATTTACTATTCTTGTACTTAAGTTGGCATTGTGCCTTTTCCTTTAAATCCCCACGCAATTTCTGTGTTCCATCGTCAATGTGAAGTTCCAAGGGATAGAGTAAAGCTGCAGTAGTGCATCGGAAACTAATACGGATATCCCAGGAAACGCTCAAAGCAAACCACAAACAATGAGAAGATTTAAACCTCTTGTACTTAATTCGGCATTGTGCTTTTTGTATTAAATCCCGGCGCCATTTCTGTGTTTCATCGCCAATGTGAGGGTCCAAGGGATAGGGTAAAGCTGCAGTAGTGCATCGGAATGTAATACGGATATCCCAGGAATCGCACAAAGCAAACCACAAACAATGAGAAGATTTATTCTTCTTGTACTCAAGTTGGCATTGTGGCTTTTGTATTAAATCCCGACGCAATTTCTGTGTTTCATCGTCAATGAGAAGGTCCAAGGGATAGATTAAAGCAGTAGTAGTGCATCCGAATCTAGTACTGATCTCCAACGAAACGCCCAATGCAAACTACAAACAATGTGAAGATATACTCTTCTTGTACTTAAGGCGGCATTGGGCGTTTTGTATTAAATCCCGATTCAATTCTGTGATTCAGTGTCAATGTGAAGGTCCAAGGGATAGAGTAAAGCTGAAGTAGTGCTTCGGAATCTAATACTGATCCCAAAGGAAACGCTCGTGGCAAACCACAAACAAAGAGCTTATTTTCTCCTCTTGTACTTAAATCGGCATTGTGCCTTCTGCATTAAATCCCGACGCATTTTCTGTGTTTCATCGTCAATGTGAAGGTCCAAAGGATAGAGTAAACCTGCAGTTGTGCATCGGAATCTAGTACTGGACCCCCAGGAAACGGTCAAAGGAAACCACAAACAATGAGAACATTTACTCTTCTTGTACTTAACTCGGCATTGTGCCTTTTGTATTAAATCCCGACGCAATTTCTGTGTTTCTTCGTCATCGTGAAGGTCCAAGAGATAGAGTAAAGCTGCATTAATGGATCGGAATCTAATACTGATCTCCCAAGAAACGCTTAAAACAATCCACAAACAATGAGAAGATTTACTCTCCTTGTACTTAAGTTGGCATTGAGCCTTTTGTATTAAATCCCGACGCATTTTCTGTGTTTCATCGTCAATGTGAAGGTCCAAGGGATAGAATAAACCTGAAGTTGTGCATCGGAATCTAGTACTGAGCCACCTGGAAACGCTCAAAGCAAACCACATACAATGAGAACATTTACTCCACTTGTACTTAAGTCGGCATTGTGCTTTTTGTATTAAAAGCAGACGCAATATCTGTGTTTCATCGTCTATGAGAAGGTCCGAGGGATAGAGTAAAGCTGCAGTAGTGCATCGGAATCAAATAGTGATCTCCCAGGAAATTCTCAAAGCAAATCACAAACAATGAGAATAGTTACTCTTCTTGTACTTATGCCGGAATTGGGCCTTTTGTATTAAATACCGACGCAATTTCTGTGATTCATCGCCAATGTGAAGGTCCAAGAGATAGAGTAAAGCTGCAGTAGTGCAACGGAATCTAATACTGATCTCCCAGGAAACGCTCAAAGCAATCGACAAACGATGAGAAAACTTAACCTTCTTGTACTTAAGTTGACATTGTGCCTTTTGTGATAAATCCCGACGCAGTTTCTGTGTTTTATCGTCAATGTAAAGGTGAAAGGGATAGAGTAAAACTACGTTAGTGCATCGGAATCTAATGATAATCTCCCAGGAAACGCTCCAAGCAAACCACAAACAAAGAGAATATTTACTCTTCTTGTACTTAAGTCGGTATTGCGCTATTTCTATTAAATCCCGACGCATTTTCTGTGTTTCATCGTCAATTTAAAGGTCCAAGGGATAGAGTAAAGCTGCAGTAGTGCATCGGAATCTAGTACTGACTCCCCAGGAACGCTCAAAGCAAACCACAAAAAATGAGAAGATTTACTCTTCTTGTACTTAAGTCGGCATTGTGCCTTTTGTATTAAATCCCGACGAAAATTCTGTGTTTTATCGCCAATGTGAAGGTGAAAGGGGTAATGTAAAACTGCAGTAGTGCATCGGAATCTAATACTAATCTTCCAGGAAACGCTCAAAGCAAACCACAAACAACATGAAGATTTACCCTTCTTGTACTTAAGTCGGCATTGTGCCTTTTGTATTAAATCCCAGCGCAATTTCTGAGTTTCATCGTCGATGTGAAGTTCCATGGAATAGAGTGAAGCTGCAGTAGTGCGTTGTAATCTAGTACTGATTCCCCAGGAACGCTCCAAGCCAACCACAAACTATGAGAAGATTTACTCTACTTGTACTATAAGTCGGCATTGTGCCTTTTGTATTAAATTCCGACGCAATTTCAATGTTTCATCGTCAATGTGAAGATCCAAGGGATAGAGTAAAGCTGCAGTAATGCATATGAATCTAATACTGATCTTCCAGGAAACGCTCAAAGGAAACCAGAAACAATGATAAGATCTGACTTCTTGTACTTAAGTCAGCATTGTGCCTTTTGAATTAAATCCCGATGCCATTTCTGTGTTCCATCGTCAATTTGAAGGTCCAAGGGATAGAGTAAAGCGGCAGTAGTGCATCGGAATCTAATACTGATCTCCCAGGAAACGCTTAAAGCAAATCACAATCAGTGAGAAGATTTACTCTTCTTGTACTTAAGTCGGCATTGTGTCTTTCTATGAAATCCCAACGCAATTTCTGTGTTTCATCTACTATGTGAGCCTCCAAGGGATAGAGTAAAGCTGCAGTAGTGCATCGGAAAATTAATAGTGACCTTCCAGGAAAGGCTCATAGCAAACCACAAACAATGAGAGAATTTACTCGTCTTGTAGTTAAGTCGGTATTGTGCCTTTGGTATTAAATCCCGACGCAATTTCTGTGTTTTATCGTCAATGTGAAGGTGAAAGGGATAGAAGAAAGCTGCAGTAGTGCTTCACAATATAATACCTATCTCCCAGGAATCGCTCAAAGCAAACCACAAACAATGAGATGATTTAGCCTTCTTGTACTTAATTTGGCATTGTGCCTTTCGTATTGAATCCCGACGCAATTTCTGTGGTTCATCGTTAATGTGAAAATCCAAGGGATAGAGAAAACCTGCAGTACTGCATTAGAATCTAATACTGATCTCCCTGCACACGCTCAAAGCAAACCACAAACAATGAAAAGATTTCCCCTGCCTGTACTTAAGTCGGCATTGTGCCGACGCAATGTCTGTGTTTCATCGTCAATGTGAAGGTCCAAGGGATACCGTAAAGCTGCAGTAGTGCATCGGAATGTAATAGTGATCTCCCAGGAAACGCTTAAAGCAAACCACAAACAGTGAGAAGATTTACTTTTCTTGTACTTAAGTCGGCATTGTGCCTTGCGTATTAAATCCCGACGCAATTTCTGCGTTTCATCGTCAATGTGAAGGTCCAAGGGATAGAGTAAAGCTGCAGTTGTGAATCGGACTCTTATACTGATCCCAAAGGAATCGCTCAATGCCAACCTCAAACAATGTGAAGATTTACTAAATTTGTACTTAAGTTGGCATTGTGCATTTTGCTTTATAACCCGACGCAATTTCTGTGTTTCATCGTCAATGTGAACGTCCAAGGCATAGAGTAAAGCTGCAGTAGTGGATCGGAATCTAATACTGTTCTCCCAGGAAACGCCCAAAGCAAACCACAAACAATGAGAAGATTTACTATTCTTGTACTTAAGTTGGCATTGTGCCTTTTCCTTTAAATCCCCACGCAATTTCTGTGTTCCATCGTCAATGTGAAGTTCCAAGGGATAGAGTAAAGCTGCAGTAGTGCATCGGAAACTAATACGGATATCCCAGGAAACGCTCAAAGCAAACCACAAACAATGAGAAGATTTAAACTTCTTGTACTTAATTCGGCATTGTGCTTTTTGTATTAAATCCCGACCCCATTTCTGTGTTTCATCGCCAATGTGAGGGTCCAAGGGATAGGGTAAAGCTGCAGTAGTGCATCGGAATGTAATACGGATATCCCAGGAATCGCACAAAGCAAACCACAAACAATGAGGAGATTTATTCTTCTTGTACTCAAGTTGACATTGTGGCTTTTGTATTAAATCCCGACGCAATTTCTGTGTTTCATCGTCAATGAGAAGGTCCAAGGGATAGATTAAAGCAGTAGTAGTGCATCCGAATCTAGTACTGATCTCCAACGAAACGCCCAATGCAAACTACAAACAATGTGAAGATATACTCTTCTTGTACTTAAGGCGGCATTGGGCGTTTTGTATTAAATCCCGATTCAATTCTGTGATTCAGTGTCAATGTGAAGGTCCAAGGGATAGAGTAAAGCTGAAGTAGTGCTTCGGAATCTAATACTGATCCCAAAGGAAACGCTCGTGGCAAACCACAAACAAAGAGCTTATTTTCTCCTCTTGTACTTAAATCGGCATTGTGCCTTCTGCATTAAATCCCGACGCATTTTCTGTGTTTCATCGTCAATGTGAAGGTCCAAAGGATAGAGTAAACCTGCAGTTGTGCATCGGAATCTAGTACTGAACCCCCAGGAAACGGTCAAAGGAAACCACAAACAATGAGAATATTTACTCTTCTTGTACTTAACTCGGCATTGTGCCTTTTGTATTAAATCCCGACGCAATTTCTGTGTTTCTTCGTCATCGTGAAGGTCCAAGGGATAGAGTAAAGCTGCAATAGTGGATCGGAATCTAATACTGATCTAACAAGAAACGCTTAAAACAATCCACAAACAATGAGAAGATTTACTCTC
Source organism: Schistocerca piceifrons (assembly GCF_021461385.2). Classification (NCBI taxonomy): domain Eukaryota; kingdom Metazoa; phylum Arthropoda; class Insecta; order Orthoptera; family Acrididae; genus Schistocerca; species Schistocerca piceifrons. The sequence continues at coordinate 1,125,880,203 of NC_060139.1, forward strand.
CTTGTACTTAAGTTGGCATTGAGCCTTTTGTATTAAATCCCGACGCATTTTCTGTGTTTCATCGTCAATGTGAAGGTCCAAGGGATAGAATAAACCTGAAGTTGTGCATCGGAATCTAGTACTGAGCCACCTGGAAACGCTCAAAGCAAACCACATACAATGAGAACATTTACTCCACTTGTACTTAAGTCGGCATTGTGCTTTTTGTATTAAAAGCAGACGCAATATCTGTGTTTCATCGTCTATGAGAAGGTCCGAGGGATAGAGTAAAGCTGCAGTAGTGCATCGGAATCAAATAGTGATCTCCCAGGAAATTCTCAAAGCAAATCACAAACAATGAGAATAGTTACTCTTCTTGTACTTATGCCGGAATTGGGCCTTTTGTATTAAATACCGACGCAATTTCTGTGATTCATCGCCAATGTGAAGGTCCAAGAGATAGAGTAAAGCTGCAGTAGTGCAACGGAATCTAATACTGATCTCCCAGGAAACGCTCAAAGCAATCGACAAACGATGAGAAAACTTAACCTTCTTGTACTTAAGTTGACATTGTGCCTTTTGTGATAAATCCCGACGCAGTTTCTGTGTTTTATCGTCAATGTAAAGGTGAAAGGGATAGAGTAAAACTACGTTAGTGCATCGGAATCTAATGATAATCTCCCAGGAAACGCTCCAAGCAAACCACAAACAAAGAGAATATTTACTCTTCTTGTACTTAAGTCGGTATTGCGCTATTTCTATTAAATCCCGACGCATTTTCTGTGTTTCATCGTCAATTTAAAGGTCCAAGGGATAGAGTAAAGCTGCAGTAGTGCATCGGAATCTAGTACTGACTCCCCAGGAACGCTCAAAGCAAACCACAAAAAATGAGAAGATTTACTCTTCTTGTACTTAAGTCGGCATTGTGCCTTTTGTATTAAATCCCGACGAAAATTCTGTGTTTTATCGCCAATGTGAAGGTGAAAGGGGTAATGTAAAACTGCAGTAGTGCATCGGAATCTAATACTAATCTTCCAGGAAACGCTCAAAGCAAACCACAAACAACATGAAGATTTACCCTTCTTGTACTTAAGTCGGCATTGTGCCTTTTGTATTAAATCCCAGCGCAATTTCTGAGTTTCATCGTCGATGTGAAGTTCCATGGAATAGAGTGAAGCTGCAGTAGTGCGTTGTAATCTAGTACTGATTCCCCAGGAACGCTCCAAGCCAACCACAAACTATGAGAAGATTTACTCTACTTGTACTATAAGTCGGCATTGTGCCTTTTGTATTAAATTCCGACGCAATTTCAATGTTTCATCGTCAATGTGAAGATCCAAGGGATAGAGTAAAGCTGCAGTAATGCATATGAATCTAATACTGATCTTCCAGGAAACGCTCAAAGGAAACCAGAAACAATGATAAGATCTGACTTCTTGTACTTAAGTCAGCATTGTGCCTTTTGAATTAAATCCCGATGCCATTTCTGTGTTCCATCGTCAATTTGAAGGTCCAAGGGATAGAGTAAAGCGGCAGTAGTGCATCGGAATCTAATACTGATCTCCCAGGAAACGCTTAAAGCAAATCACAATCAGTGAGAAGATTTACTTTTCTTGTACTTAAGTCGGCATTGTGTCTTTCTATGAAATCCCAACGCAATTTCTGTGTTTCATCTACTATGTGAGCCTCCAAGGGATAGAGTAAAGCTGCAGTAGTGCATCGGAAAATTAATAGTGACCTTCCAGGAAAGGCTCATAGCAAACCACAAACAATGAGAGAATTTACTCGTCTTGTAGTTAAGTCGGTATTGTGCCTTTGGTATTAAATCCCGACGCAATTTCTGTGTTTTATCGTCAATGTGAAGGTGAAAGGGATAGAAGAAAGCTGCAGTAGTGCTTCACAATATAATACCTATCTCCCAGGAATCGCTCAAAGCAAACCACAAACAATGAGATGATTTAGCCTTCTTGTACTTAATTTGGCATTGTGCCTTTCGTATTGAATCCCGACGCAATTTCTGTGGTTCATCGTTAATGTGAAGTTCCAAGGGATAGAGAAAACCTGCAGTACTGCATTAGAATCTAATACTGATCTCCCTGCACACGCTCAAAGCAAACCACAAACAATGAAAAGATTTCCCCTGCCTGTACTTAAGTCGGCATTGTGCCGACGCAATGTCTGTGTTTCATCGTCAATGTGAAGGTCCAAGGGATACCGTAAAGCTGCAGTAGTGCATCGGAATGTAATAGTGATCTCCCAGGAAACGCTTAAAGCAAACCACAAACAGTGAGAAGATTTACTTTTCTTGTACTTAAGTCGGCATTGTGCCTTGCGTATTAAATCCCGACGCAATTTCTGCGTTTCATCGTCAATGTGAAGGTCCAAGGGATAGAGTAAAGCTGCAGTTGTGAATCGGACTCTTATACTGATCCCAAAGGAATCGCTCAATGCCAACCTCAAACAATGTGAAGATTTACTAAATTTGTACTTAAGTTGGCATTGTGCAGTTTGCTTTATAACCCGACGCAATTTCTGTGTTTCATCGTCAATGTGAACGTCCAAGGCATAGAGTAAAGCTGCAGTAGTGGATCGGAATCTAATACTGTTCTCCCAGGAAACGCCCAAAGCAAACCACAAACAATGAGAAGATTTACTATTCTTGTACTTAAGTTGGCATTGTGCCTTTTCCTTTAAATCCCCACGCAATTTCTGTGTTCCATCGTCAATGTGAAGTTCCAAGGGATAGAGTAAAGCTGCAGTAGTGCATCGGAAACTAATACGGATATCCCAGGAAACGCTCAAAGCAAACCACAAACAATGAGAAGATTTAAACTTCTTGTACTTAATTCGGCATTGTGCTTTTTGTATTAAATCCCGACCCCATTTCTGTGTTTCATCGCCAATGTGAGGGTCCAAGGGATAGGGTAAAGCTGCAGTAGTGCATCGGAATGTAATACGGATATCCCAGGAATCGCACAAAGCAAACCACAAACAATGAGGAGATTTATTCTTCTTGTACTCAAGTTGACATTGTGGCTTTTGTATTAAATCCCGACGCAATTTCTGTGTTTCATCGTCAATGAGAAGGTCCAAGGGATAGATTAAAGCAGTAGTAGTGCATCCGAATCTAGTACTGATCTCCAACGAAACGCCCAATGCAAACTACAAACAATGTGAAGATATACTCTTCTTGTACTTAAGGCGGCATTGGGCGTTTTGTATTAAATCCCGATTCAATTCTGTGATTCAGTGTCAATGTGAAGGTCCAAGGGATAGAGTAAAGCTGAAGTAGTGCTTCGGAATCTAATACTGATCCCAAAGGAAACGCTCGTGGCAAACCACAAACAAAGAGCTTATTTTCTACTCTTGTACTTAAATCGGCATTGTGCCTTCTGCATTAAATCCCGACGCATTTTCTGTGTTTCATCGTCAATGTGAAGGTCCAAAGGATAGAGTAAACCTGCAGTTGTGCATCGGAATCTAGTACTGAACCCCCAGGAAACGGTCAAAGGAAACCACAAACAATGAGAATATTTACTCTTCTTGTACTTAACTCGGCATTGTGCCTTTTGTATTAAATCCCGACGCAATTTCTGTGTTTCTTCGTCATCGTGAAGGTCCAAGGGATAGAGTAAAGCTGCAATAGTGGATCGGAATCTAATACTGATCTAACAAGAAACGCTTAAAACAATCCACAAACAATGAGAAGATTTACTCTCCTTGTACTTAAGTTGGCATTGAGCCTTTTGTATTAAATCCCGACGCATTTTCTGTGTTTCATCGTCAATGTGAAGGTCCAAGGGATAGAATAAACCTGAAGTTGTGCATCGGAATCTAGTACTGAGCCACCTGGAAACGCTCAAAGCAAACCACATACAATGAGAACATTTACTCCACTTGTACTTAAGTCGGCATTGTGCTTTTTGTATTAAATGCAGACGCAATATCTGTGTTTCATCGTCTATGTGAAGGTCCGAGGGATAGAGTAAAGCTGCAGTAGTGCATCGGAATCAAATAGTGATCTCCCACGAAATTCTCAAAGCAAATCACAAACAATGAGAATAGTTACTCTTCTTGCACTTATGCCGGAATTGGGCCTTTTGTATTAAATACCGACGCAATTTCTGTGATTCATCGCCAATGTGAAGGTCCAAGAGATAGAGTAAAGCTGCAGTAGTGCAACGGAATCTAATACTGATCTCCCAGGAAACGCTCAAAGCAATCGACAAACGATGAGAAAACTTAACCTTCTTGTACTTAAGTTGACATTGTGCCTTTTGTGATAAATCCCGACGCAGTTTCTGTGTTTTATCGTCAATGTAAAGGTGAAAGGGATAGAGTAAAACTACATTAGTGCATTGGAATCTAATGATAATCTCCCAGGAAACGCTCCAAGCAAACCACAAACAAAGAGAATATTTACTCTTCTTGTACTTAAGTCGGTATTGCGCTATTTCTATTAAATCCCGACGCATTTTCTGTGTTTCATCGTCAATTTAAAGGTCCAAGGGATAGAGTAAAGCTGCAGTAGTGCATCGGAATCTAGTACTGACTCCCCAGGAACGCTCAAAGCAAACCACAAAAAATGAGAAGATTTACTCTTCTTGTACTTAAGTCGGCATTGTGCCTTTTGTATTAAATCCCGACGAAAATTCTGTGTTTCATCGTCGATGTGAAGTTCCATGGAATAGAGTGAAGCTGCAGTAGTGCGTCGCAATCTAGTACTGATTCCCCAGGAACGCTCCAAGCCAACCACAAACTATGAGAAGATTTACTCTACTTGTACTATAAGTCGGCATTGTGCCTTTTGTATTAAATTCCGACGCAATTTCAATGTTTCATCGTCAATGTGAAGATCCAAGGGATAGAGTAAAGCTGCAGTAATGCATATGAATCTAATACTGATCTTCCAGGAAACGCTCAAAGGAAACCAGGAACAATGATAAGATCTGCCCCTCTTGTACTTAAGTCAGCATTGTGCCTTTTGAATTAAATCCCGATGCCATTTCTGTGTTCCATCGTCAATTTGAAGGTCCAAGGGATAGAGTAAAGCGGCAGTAGTGCATCGGAATCTAATACTGATCTCCCAGGAAACGCTTAAAGCAAATCACAATCAGTGAGAAGATTTACTCTTCTTGTACTTAAGTCGGCATTGTGTCTTTCTATGAAATCCCAACGCAATTTCTGTGTTTCATCTACTATGTGAGCCTCCAAGGGATAGAGTAAAGCTGCAGTAGTGCATCGGAAAATTAATAGTGACCTTCCAGGAAAGGCTCATAGCAAACCACAAACAATGAGAGAATTTACTCGTCTTGTAGTTAAGTCGGCATTGTGCCTTTGTATTAAACACCGTCGCTATTTCTGAGATCCATCGTCAATGTGAAGGTCCAAGAGGTAGAGTAAAGCTGCAATAGTGCATCGGAATCTAATACTGATAAACAAGGAAACGCTCAAAGCAAACCACAAACAATGAGAAAATTTACTCTTCTTGTACTTAAGTCGGTATTGTGCCTTTGGTATTAAATCCCGACGCAATTTCTGTGTTTCATCGTCAATGCGAAGGTCCAAGGTATGGAGTAAAGCTGCAGTAGTGCATCGGTATACAATACTGATCTCCCACGAAACGCTCAAAGAAACCATATGTCGGCATTGTGCCTTTTGTTTATATCCCGACGCAGTTTCTGTGTTTTATCGTCAATGTGAAGGTGAAAGGGATAGAGTGAAGCTGCAGTAGTGCATCGGAATCTAATAGTGATCTCCCAGGAAACGCTCAAAACAAACCACAAACAAAGAGAATATTTACTCTTCTTGTACATAAGTCGGTATTGTGCCATTTCTATTAAACCCCGACGCATTTTCTGTGTTTCATCGTCAATGTAATGGTCCAAGGGATAGAGTAAAGCTGCAGTAGTGCATCGGAATCTAGTACTGATTCCACAGGAACGCTCCAAGCAAACCACAAACAATGAGAAGATTTACTCTTCTTGTACTTAAGTCGGCATTGTGCATTTCTTATTAAATCCCAACCCAGTATCTGTGTTTCATCGTCAATATGAAGGTCCAAGGGATAGAGAAAAGCTGCAGTAGTGCAACTGAATCTAGTACTAATCTCCCAGGAAACGCTCAAAGCCATCCACAAACAATGAGAAAATTTATCCCTCTTGTACTTAAGTTGGCATTGTGCCTTTCGTTTTAAATCGCGACGCAATTTCTGTGATTCATCGTCAATGTGGAGGTCCAAGGGATAGAGTAAAGCTGCAGTAGTGCAACGGAATCTAATACTGATCTCCCAGGAAATGCTCAAAGGAAACCATAATCAATGAGAAGATTTACTCTTCTTGTACTTAAGTCGGCGTTGGGCCTTTTGTACTAAATCCCGACGCCAATTCTGTGTTTTATCGTCAATGTGATGGTGAAAGGGATAGAGTAATGCTGCAGTAGTGCATTGGAATCTGATACTAATCTCCAGGAAACGCTCAAAGCAAACCACAAACGACATGATGATTTACTCATCTTGTACTTAGGTCGGCATTGTGCCTTTTGTATTAAATCCCGACGCAAATTCTGTGATTTATCGTCAATGTGAAGGTGAAAGGGATAGAGTAAAGCAGCAGTAGTGCATCGGAAACTAATACTAATCTTCCAGGAAACGCTCAAATCAAATCACAAACAACATGAAGATTTACTCTTCTTGTACTTAAGTCGGCATTGTGCCTTTAGTATTAAATCCCAGCAAAATTTCTGAGTTTCATCGTCGATGTGAAGTTCCAAGGAATGGAGTGAAGCTGCAGTAGTGCGTCGCAATCTAGTACTGATTACGCAGGAACGCTCCAAGCCAACCACAAACAATGAGAAGATTTACTCTTCTTGTACTTATGTCTGCAATGTGTCTTTTGTATTAATTCCCGACGCAATTTCTGTGTTTCATCTACTATGTGAGACTCCAAGGGATAGAGTAAAGCTGCAGTAGTGCATCGGAAAATTAATAGTGACCTCCCAGGAAAGGCTCATAGCAAACCACAAACAATGAGGGAATTTACTCGTCTTGTAGTTAAGTCGGCATTGTGCCTTTGTATTAAATACCGGCGCTATTTCTGAGATCCATCGTCAATGTGACGGTCCCAGGGATAGAGTAAAGTTGCAGTAGTGCATCGAAATCTAGTACTGATCTCCCAGGAAACACTCAAAGCAAACCACAAACTATGAGAGGATTTCCTCTTCTTGTATTTAAGTCAGTATTGTGCCTTTTTTATAACGTCCCGACGCAATATCTGTGTTTCATCGTCAATGCGAAGGTCCAAGGGATAGAGTAAAGCTCCAGTAGTGCATCGGAATATAATACTGACATAACAGGTAACGCTCAAAGCAAACCACAAACAAAGAGAATATTTACTCTTCCTGTACTTAAGTCGGTATTGTGCCATTTCTATTAAATCCCGACGCATTTTCTGTGTTTCATCGTCAATTTAAAGGTCCAAGGCATAGAGTAAAGCTTCAGTAGTGCATCGGAATCTAGTACTGATTCCCCAAGAACGCTCAAAGCCAACCACAAACAATGAGAAGATTTAATCTACTTGTATTTCAGTCGGCATTGTGGCGTTTGTCCTAAATAACGACACAATTTCTGTGTTTCATGGCCTATGTGAAGGTCCAAGGGTTAGAGTAAAGCTGCAGTAGTGCATCGGAATCTAATACTGATCTATCAGGAAAAGCTCAAACAAACCTCAAACAATGAGATAATTTACCTTCTTGTACTTAAGTCGGCATTGTGCCTTTTGTATTAAATCCCGACGCAATTTCTGTGTTTCATCGACTATGTGAGACTCCGAGAAGTAGAGTAAAACTGCAGTAGTGCATCGGAAACTAATTGTTATCTCCCGGGAAACGCTCAAAGCAAACCACAAACAATGTGAAGATTTACTCCACTTGTACCTATGTCGGCATTGCGCCAATTGTATTAATTCCCGACGCAATTTCTGTGTTTCATCGTCAATGTGAAGGTCAAAGGGATAGAGTAAAGCTGCAGTAGTGCATCGGAATCTAATACTGATATCCCAGGAAACGCTCAAAGCAAACCACAAACAATGAGAAGATTTACTCCACTTGTACTTAAGTCGGCATTGTGCCTTTTGTATTAAATCGCGACGCAATTTCTCTGTTTTATCGTCAATGTGAAGGTGAAAGGGATAAAGTTAAGCTGCAGTAGTGCACTGGAATCTAATACTAATCTCCCAAGAAACGCTCAATGCAAACCACAAAAAAGAGAATATTTGCTCTTCTTGTACTTAAGTCGGTATTGTGCCATTTCTATTAAATCCCGACGCATTTTCTGTGTTTCATTGTAATTGTAAAGGTCCAAGGGATAGAGTAAAGCTGCAGTAGTGCTTCGGAAACATTACTGACTCCCCAGGAACGCTCAAAGCAAACCACAAACAATGAGAAGATTTACTCTTCTTGTACTTAAGTCGGCATTGTGCCTTTTGTATTAAATCCCAATGCAATATCTGTGTTTCTTCGTCAATGTGAAGGTCCAAGGGATAGAGTAAGGCTGCAGTAGTGAATCGGAATCTACTGCTGATCTACAAGGAAACTCTCAAAACAAAGCACAAACAATGAGAAGATTTAACCATGTTGTACTTAAGTAGGCATTGTGCATTTTGTATAAAATCCCGACGCAAATTCTGTGTTTCATCGTCGATGTGAAGTTCGAAGGGATAGAGTAAAGCTGCAGTAGTGCATCGAAATCTAGTACTGATTCCCCAAGAACGCTCAAAGCCAACCACAAACAATGAGGAGATTTACTCTAGTTGTACTTAAGTCGGCATAGTGCTTTTTGTATTAAATCCCGACCCAATTTCTGTGTTTCATCGCCTATGTGAAGGTCCAAGGGATAGAGCAAATCTGCAGTAATGCATAGGAATCTAATACTTATCTCCCAGGAAAAGCTCAAACAAATCTCAAAGAATGAGAACATTTACCTTCTTTAACTTAAGTCGGCATTGTGCCCTTTGTAATAAATCCCGATGCCATTTCTGTGTTCCATCGTCAATGTGAAGGTCCAAGGGATTGAGTAAAGCTGCAGTAGTGCATCGGAATCTAATACTGATTCATCACGAACGCTCAAAGTCAACCACAAAGAATGAGTAGATTTACTCTACTTGTACTTAAGTCGGCATTGTGCCTTTTGTATTAAATACCGACGCAATTTCTGTGTTTCGACTTCTATGTGAATGTCCAAGGGATAGAGTAAAGCTGCAGTAGTGCATCGGAATCTAATACTGATTTCCCAGGAAACGCTCAAACAAACCACAAACAATGAGAAGATATATCTTCTTGTACTTACGTCGGCATTGTGCTTTTTGTATTAAATCCCGACGCAATTTCTGTGTTTCATCGTCAATGTGAAGGTCAAAGGGATAGAGTAAAGCTGCAGTAGTGCATCGGATTATAATACTGATATCCCAGGAAACGCTCAAAGCAAACCACAAACAATGAGAAGATTTACTCTTCTTGCACTTAAGTCGGCATTGTGCCTTTTGTATTAAATCCCAATGCAATATCTGTGTATCTTCGTCAAGGTGAAGGTCCGAGGGATAGAGTAAGGCTGCGGTAGTGATTCGGAATCTACTGCTGATCTACAAGGAAACTCACAAAACAAACCACAACAAATGAGAAGATTTAACCATGTTGTACTTAAGTAGGCATTGTGCATTTTGTATTAAACAAACCACAACAAATGAGAAGATTTAACCATGTTGTACTTAAGTAGGCATTGTGCATTTTGTATTAAATCCCGACGCAAATTGTGTGTTTCATCGTCGATGTGAAGTTCGAAGGGATAGAGTAAAGCTGCAGTAGTGCATCGGAATCTAGTACTGATTCCCCAAGAACGCTCAAAGCCAACCACAAACAATGAGAAGATTTACTCTACTTGTACTTAAGTCGGCATAGTGCTTTTTGTATTAAATCCCGACTCAATTTCTGTGTTTCATCGCCTATGTGAAGGTCCAAGGGATAGAGCAAATCTGCAGTAGTGCCACGGAATCTAATACTGATCTCCCAGGAAAAGCTCAAACAAACCTCAAAGAATGAGAACATTTACCTTCTTGTACTTAAGTCGGCATTGTGAACTTTGTAATAAATCCCGATGCCATTTCTGTGTTCCATCGTCAATGTGAAGGTCCAGGGGATTGAGTAAAGCTGCAGTAGTGCATCGGAATCTAATACTGATTCATCAGGAACGCTCAAAGTCAACCACAAAGAATGAGAAGATTTACTCTACTTGTACTTATGTCGGCATTGTGCCTTTTGTATTTAATCCCGACGGATATTCTGTGTTTCCTCGTCAATGTGAAGGTCCAAGGGATGCAGCAAAGCTGCAGTAGTGAATCGGAATATAATACTGATATCCCAGGAAACTCTCAAAACAAACAACAAACAATGAGAAGATTTACTCTTCTTGTACTTAAGTCAGCATTGTGCCTTTCGTATTAATTCCCGACGCAATTTTTTTGTGTTTTATCGTCAATGTGATGGTGAAAGGGATAGAGTAAAACTACTTTCGGCATCGGTATCTAATACTAATCTCCCAGGATACGCCCAAAGCAAACCACAAACAAAGAGAATATTTACTCTTCCTGCACTAAAGTCGGTATTGTGCCATTTCTATTAAATCCCGACGCATTTTCTGTGTTTCATCGTCGATTTAAAGGTCCAAGGAATAGAGTAAAGCTGCAGTAGTGCATCGGAATCTAGTACTGATTCCCCAGGAACGCTCAAAGCAAACCACAAACAATGAGAAGATTTACTCTTCTTGTACTTAAGTCGGCATTGTGCCTTTTGTATTAAATCCCGACACAAATTCTTTTTTTTTATCGTCAATGTGAAGGTATAAGGGGTAAAGTAAAGCTGCTGTAGTGCATCGGAATCTAATACTAATCTCCCAGGAAACGCTCAAAGCAAACCACAAACAACATGAAGATTTACTCCTCTTGTACTTAAGTCGGCATTGTGCCATTTGTATTAAATCCCGGCGCAATTTATGTGTTTCATCGTCAATGTGATGTTCCTAGGGATAATGTAAAGCTGCAGTAGTGCATCGGAATCTAATACTGATCTCCCAGGAAACGCTCAAAGCAAACGAAAAACAATGAGAAGATCTACTCTTCTTGTACTTAAGTCGCCATTGTGCCTTTTGTATTAAATCCCGATGCCACTTCTTTGTTCCATCGTCAATGTGAAGGTCCAAGGGTTAGAGTAAAGCTGCAGTAGTGCATCGAAATCTAATACTGATCTCCCAGGAAACGCTCAAACAAACAACAAACAATGAGAAAATTTACCTTCTTGTACCTACGCCGGCATTGTGCCTTTTGTATTTAATCCCGACGCAATTTCCGTGTTTCATCGTCAATGTGAAAGTCCAAGGGATAGAGTAAAGCTGCAGTTGTGCATCGGAATCTAATTCTGATATCCCAGGAAACGCTCATAGCAAACCACAAACAATGAGAAGATTTACTCATCTAGTACTTAAGTCGGCATTGTGCCTTTTGTATTAAATCCCGACGCAATTTCTGTGTTTTATCGTCAATGTGAAGGTGAAAGGATAGAGTAAAGCTGCAGTAGTGCATCGGAATCTCATTCTAATCTCCCACCTAACGCTCAAAGCAAACCACAAACAAAGAGAATATTAAATCTTCTTGTACTTACGTCGGTATTGTGCCATTTCTATTAAATCCCGACGCATTTTATGTGTTTCATCGTCAATGTTAAGGTCCAAGGGATAGAGTAATGCTGCAGTAGTGCATCGGAATCTAGTACTGTTCCCCAGGAATCCTCAAAGCAAACCACAAACAATGAGAAGATTTGCTCTTCTTGTACTTATGTCGGCATTGTGCCTTTTGTATTAAATCCCAACGCAATATCTGTGTTTCATCGTCAATGTGAAGGTCCAAGAAATAGAGTAAATCTGCAGTAGTGAATCGGAATGTAATGCTGATCTCCCAGGAAACGCTCATACAAACCATGAGCAATGAGAAGAATTACTCTTCTTGTACTTAAGTCGGCATAGTGCCTTTTGTATTAAATTCCGGTGCAATTTCTGTGTTTCATCGTCAATGTGAAGGTCCAAGGGATGGAGTAAAGCTGCAGTAGATCATCGGAATCGAGTACTATTCCAATGAACGCTCAAAGGCAACTACAAACAATGAGAAGATGTACTCTACGTGTACTTAAGTCAGCATTGTGCCTTTTGTATTAAAGTCCGACGCAATTTCTGTTTTTCATCGTCTATGTGAAGGTCCAAGGGGTGGGGTAAAGCTGCAGTAGTGCATCGGAATATAATACTGATCTCCCAGGAAACGCTCAAACATACCATAAAAAAGGAGAAGATTTACCATCTTGTACTTATGTCGGCATTGTGCCTTTTGTGTTTAATCCCGACGGATATTCTGTGTTTCATCAACAATGTGACGGTCCAAGGGATGCAGTAAAGCTGCAGTAGTGAATCGGAATATAATACTGATATCCCAGGAAACGCTCAAAGCTAACCACAAACAATGGGAAGATTAACTCTACTTGAACTTAAGTCGACATTGTGTTTTTGTATTAAATCCCGACGCAGTTTCTGTGTTTGGTCGTCTATGTGAAGGTCCAAGGGATGGAGTAAAGCTGCAGTAGTGCATCGGAATCTAATACTGATCTCCCAGGAAACGCTCAAACAAACCACAACAATGAGAGGATTTTCCTTCTTGTACATAAGTCGGCATTGTGCCTTTTGTATTAAATCCCGACGGAAATTCTGTGTTTCATCGTCAATGTGAAGGTCCAAGGGATACAGTAAAGCTGCAGTAGTGCATCGGAATATAATACTGATATAACCGGAAACGCTCAAAAACAAACCACAAACAATGAGGAAATTTACTGTTCTTGTACTTAAGTTGGCATTGTGGCTTTCGTATTAAATCCCGACGCAATTCCTGCGTTTTATCGTCAATGTAAAGGTGAAAGGGATAGAGTAAAACTACAGTAGTACATCGGAATCTAATACTAATCTCCCGGGAAACGCTCAAAGCAAACCTCAAACAAAGAGAATATTTACTCTTCCTGTACTTAAGTCGGTATTGTGCCATTTCTATTAAATCCCGACGCAATTTCTGTGTTTCATCGACTATGTGAGACTCCAAGAAGTAGAGTAAAGCTGCAGTAGTGCATCGGGAACTAATTGTGATCTCCCAGGAAACGCTCAAAGCAAACCACAAACTAAGTGAAGATTTACTGCACTTGTACCTATGTCGGCATTGTGCCTATTGTATTAAATCCCGACGCAATTTCTGTGTTTCATCGTCTATGTAAAGGGCCAAGGGATAGAGTAAACCTGCAGTAGTGCATCGGAATCTAATACTGATTTCCCAGGAAACGCTCAAACAAACCACAAACAATGAGAAGATTTACCTTCTTCTACTTACGTCGGCATTGTGCTTTTTGTATTAAATCCCGACGCAATTTCTGTGTTTCATCGTCAATGTGAAGGTCAAAGGGATAGAGTAAAGCTGCAGTAGTGCATCGGAATCTAATACTGATATCCCAGGAAACGCTCAAAGCAAACCACAAACAATGAGAAGATTTACTCTTCTTGCACTTAAGTCGGCATTGTGCCTTTTGTATTAAATCCCAATGCAATATCTGTGTATCTTCGTCAAGGTGAAGGTCCGAGGGATAGAGTAAGGCTGCGGTAGTGATTCGGAATCTACTGCTGATCTACAAGGAAACTCACAAAACAAACCACAACAAATGAGAAGATTTAACCATGTTGTACTTAAGTAGGCATTGTGCATTTTGTATTAAACAAACCACAACAAATGAGAAGATTTAACCATGTTGTACTTAAGTAGGCATTGTGCATTTTGTATTAAATCCCGACGCAAATTGTGTGTTTCATCGTCGATGTGAAGTTCGAAGGGATAGAGTAAAGCTGCAGTAGTGCATCGGAATCTAGTACTGATTCCCCAAGAACGCTCAAAGCCAACCACAAACAATGAGAAGATTTACTCTACTTGTACTTAAGTCGGCATAGTGCTTTTTGTATTAAATCCCGACTCAATTTCTGTGTTTCATCGCCTATGTGAAGGTCCAAGGGATAGAGCAAATCTGCAGTAGTGCCACGGAATCTAATACTGATCTCCCAGGAAAAGCTCAAACAAACCTCAAAGAATGAGAACATTTACCTTCTTGTACTTAAGTCGGCATTGTGAACTTTGTAATAAATCCCGATGCCATTTCTGTGTTCCATCGTCAATGTGAAGGTCCAGGGGATTGAGTAAAGCTGCAGTAGTGCATCGGAATCTAATACTGATTCATCAGGAACGCTCAAAGTCAACCACAAAGAATGAGAAGATTTACTCTACTTGTACTTATGTCGGCATTGTGCCTTTTGTATTTAATCCCGACGGATATTCTGTGTTTCCTCGTCAATGTGAAGGTCCAAGGGATGCAGCAAAGCTGCAGTAGTGAATCGGAATATAATACTGATATCCCAGGAAACTCTCAAAACAAACAACAAACAATGAGAAGATTTACTCTTCTTGTACTTAAGTCAGCATTGTGCCTTTCGTATTAATTCCCGACGCAATTTTTTTGTGTTTTATCGTCAATGTGATGGTGAAAGGGATAGAGTAAAACTACTTTCGGCATCGGTATCTAATACTAATCTCCCAGGATACGCCCAAAGCAAACCACAAACAAAGAGAATATTTACTCTTCCTGCACTAAAGTCGGTATTGTGCCATTTCTATTAAATCCCGACGCATTTTCTGTGTTTCATCGTCGATTTAAAGGTCCAAGGAATAGAGTAAAGCTGCAGTAGTGCATCGGAATCTAGTACTGATTCCCCAGGAACGCTCAAAGCAAACCACAAACAATGAGAAGATTTACTCTTCTTGTACTTAAGTCGGCATTGTGCCTTTTGTATTAAATCCCGACACAAATTCTTTTTTTTTATCGTCAATGTGAAGGTATAAGGGGTAAAGTAAAGCTGCTGTAGTGCATCGGAATCTAATACTAATCTCCCAGGAAACGCTCAAAGCAAACCACAAACAACATGAAGATTTACTCCTCTTGTACTTAAGTCGGCATTGTGCCATTTGTATTAAATCCCGGCGCAATTTATGTGTTTCATCGTCAATGTGATGTTCCTAGGGATAATGTAAAGCTGCAGTAGTGCATCGGAATCTAATACTGATCTCCCAGGAAACGCTCAAAGCAAACGAAAAACAATGAGAAGATCTACTCTTCTTGTACTTAAGTCGCCATTGTGCCATTTGTATTAAATCCCGATGCCACTTCTTTGTTCCATCGTCAATGTGAAGGTCCAAGGGTTAGAGTAAAGCTGCAGTAGTGCATCGAAATCTAATACTGATCTCCCAGGAAACGCTCAAACAAACAACAAACAATGAGAAAATTTACCTTCTTGTACCTACGCCGGCATTGTGCCTTTTGTATTTAATCCCGACGCAATTTCCGTGTTTCATCGTCAATGTGAAAGTCCAAGGGATAGAGTAAAGCTGCAGTTGTGCATCGGAATCTAATTCTGATATCCCAGGAAACGCTCATAGCAAACCACAAACAATGAGAAGATTTACTCATCTAGTACTTAAGTCGGCATTGTGCCTTTTGTATTAAATCCCGACGCAATTTCTGTGTTTTATCGTCAATGTGAAGGTGAAAGGATAGAGTAAAGCTGCAGTAGTGCATCGGAATCTCATTCTAATCTCCCACCTAACGCTCAAAGCAAACCACAAACAAAGAGAATATTAAATCTTCTTGTACTTACGTCGGTATTGTGCCATTTCTATTAAATCCCGACGCATTTTATGTGTTTCATCGTCAATGTTAAGGTCCAAGGGATAGAGTAATGCTGCAGTAGTGCATCGGAATCTAGTACTGTTCCCCAGGAATCCTCAAAGCAAACCACAAACAATGAGAAGATTTGCTCTTCTTGTACTTATGTCGGCATTGTGCCTTTTGTATTAAATCCCAACGCAATATCTGTGTTTCATCGTCAATGTGAAGGTCCAAGAAATAGAGTAAATCTGCAGTAGTGAATCGGAATGTAATGCTGATCTCCCAGGAAACGCTCATACAAACCATGAGCAATGAGAAGAATTACTCTTCTTGTACTTAAGTCGGCATAGTGCCTTTTGTATTAAATTCCGGTGCAATTTCTGTGTTTCATCGTCAATGTGAAGGTCCAAGGGATGGAGTAAAGCTGCAGTAGATCATCGGAATCGAGTACTATTCCAATGAACGCTCAAAGGCAACTACAAACAATGAGAAGATGTACTCTACGTGTACTTAAGTCAGCATTGTGCCTTTTGTATTAAAGTCCGACGCAATTTCTGTTTTTCATCGTCTATGTGAAGGTCCAAGGGGTGGGGTAAAGCTGCAGTAGTGCATCGGAATATAATACTGATCTCCCAGGAAACGCTCAAACATACCATAAAAAAGGAGAAGATTTACCATCTTGTACTTATGTCGGCATTGTGCCTTTTGTGTTTAATCCCGACGGATATTCTGTGTTTCATCGACAATGTGACGGTCCAAGGGATGCAGTAAAGCTGCAGTAGTGAATCGGAATATAATACTGATATCCCAGGAAACGCTCAAAGCTAACCACAAACAATGGGAAGATTAACTCTACTTGAACTTAAGTCGACATTGTGTTTTTGTATTAAATCCCGACGCAGTTTCTGTGTTTGGTCGTCTATGTGAAGGTCCAAGGGATGGAGTAAAGCTGCAGTAGTGCATCGGAATCTAATACTGATCTCCCAGGAAACGCTCAAACAAACCACAACAATGAGAGGATTTTCCTTCTTGTACATAAGTCGGCATTGTGCCTTTTGTATTAAATCCCGACGGAAATTCTGTGTTTCATCGTCAATGTGAAGGTCCAAGGGATACAGTAAAGCTGCAGTAGTGCATCGGAATATAATACTGATATAACCGGAAACGCTCAAAAACAAACCACAAACAATGAGGAAATTTACTGTTCTTGTACTTAAGTTGGCATTGTGGCTTTCGTATTAAATCCCGACGCAATTCCTGCGTTTTATCGTCAATGTAAAGGTGAAAGGGATAGAGTAAAACTACAGTAGTACATCGGAATCTAATACTAATCTCCCGGGAAACGCTCAAAGCAAACCTCAAACAAAGAGAATATTTACTCTTCCTGTACTTAAGTCGGTATTGTGCCATTTCTATTAAATCCCGACGCAATTTCTGTGTTTCATCGACTATGTGAGACTCCAAGAAGTAGAGTAAAGCTGCAGTAGTGCATCGGGAACTAATTGTGATCTCCCAGGAAACGCTCAAAGCAAACCACAAACTAAGTGAAGATTTACTGCACTTGTACCTATGTCGGCATTGTGCCTATTGTATTAAATCCCGACGCAATTTCTGTGTTTCATCGTCTATGTAAAGGGCCAAGGGATAGAGTAAACCTGCAGTAGTGCATCGGAATCTAATACTGATTTCCCAGGAAACGCTCAAACAAACCACAAACAATGAGAAGATTTACCTTCTTCTACTTACGTCGGCATTGTGCTTTTTGTATTAAATCCCGACGCAATTTCTGTGTTTCATCGTCAATGTGAAGGTCAAAGGGATAGAGTAAAGCTGCAGTAGTGCATCGGAATCTAATACTGATATCCCAGGAAACGCTCAAAGCAAACCACAAACAATGAGAAGATTTACTCTTCTTGTACTTAAGTCGGCATTGTGCCTTTTGTATTAAATCCCAATGCAATATCTGTGTTTCTTCGTCAATGTGAAGGTCCGAGTGATAGAGTAAGGCTGCAGTAGTGAATCGGAATCTACTGCTGATCTACAAGGAAACTCTCAAAACAAACCACAACAAATGAGAAGATTTAACCATCTTGTACTTAAGTAGGCATTGTGCATTTTGTATTAAATCCAGACGCAAATTGTGTGTTTCATCGTCGATGTGAAGTTCGAAGGGATAGAGTAAAGCTGCAGTAGTGCATCGGAATCTAATACTTATTCATCTGGAACGCTCAAAGTCAACCACAAAGAATGAGAAGATTTTCTCTACTTGTACTTATGTCGGCATTGTGCCTTTTGTATTTAATCCCGACGGATATTCTGTGTTTCCTCGTCAATGTGAAGGTCCAAGGGATGCAGTAAAGCTGCAGTAGTGAATCGGAATATAATTCTGATATCCCAGGAAACTCTCAAAACAAACAACAAACAATGAGAAGATTTACTCTTCTTGTACTTAAGTCAGCATTTTGCCTTTCGTATTATTTCCCGACGCAATTTTTTTGTGTTTTATCGTCAATGTGATGGTGAAAGGGATAGAGTAAAACTACTTTCGGCATCGGTATCTAATACTAATCTCCCAGGATACGCCCAAAGCAAACCACAAACAAAGAGAATATTTACTCTTCCTGCACTTAAGTCGGTATTGTGCCATTTCTATTAAATCCCGACGCATTTTCTGTGTTTCATCGACGATTTAAAGGTCCAAGGAATAGAGTAAAGCTGCAGTAGTGCATCGGAATCTAGTACTGATTCCCCAGGAACGCTCAAAGCAAACCACAAACAATGAGAAGATTTACTCTTCTTGTACTTAAGTCGGCATTGTGCCTTTTGTATTAAATCCCTACGCTATACCCGAGTTTCATCGTGAATGTGAAGGTCCAAGGTATGGAGTAAAGCTGCAGTAGTGCATCGGAATCTACTTCTGATCTCCCAGCAAACGCTCAAACAAACCACAAACAATGAGAGGATTTAACCATCCTGTACTTAAGTAGGCATTGTGCATTTTGTATTAAATCCCGACACAAATTCTTTTTTTTTATCGTCAATGTGAAGGTATAAGGGGTAAAGTAAAGTTGCTGTAGTGCATCGGAATCTAATACTAATCTCCCAGGAAACGCTCAAAGCAAACCACAAACAACATGAAGATTTACTCCTCTTGTACTTAAGTCGGCATTGTGCCATTTGTATTAAATCCCGGCGCAATTTATGTGTTTCATCGTCAATGTGATGTTCCAAGGGATAAAGTAAAGCTGCGGTAGTGCATCGGAACCTAATACTGATCTCCCAGGAAACGCTCAAAGCAAACCAAAAACAATGAGAAGATCTACTCTTCTTGTACTTAAGTCGCCATTGTGCCTTTTGTATTAAATCCCGATGCCACTTCTTTGTTCCATCGTCAATGTGAAGGTCCAAGGGTTAGAGTAAAGCTGCAGTAGTGCATCGAAATCTAATACTGATCTCCCAGGAAACGCTCAAACAAACCACAAACAATGAGAAAATTTACCTTCTTGTACTTACGCCGGCATTGTGCCTTTTGTATTTAATCCCGACGCTATTTCCGTCTTTCATCGTCAATGTGAAGGTCCAAGGGATAGAGTAAACCTGCAGTTGTGCATCGGAATCTAATTCTGATATCCCAGGAAACGCTCATAGCAAACCACAAACAATGAGAAGATTTACTCTTCTTGTACTTAAGTCGGCATTGTGCCTTTTGTATTAAATCCCGACGCAATTTCTGTGTTTTATCGTCAATGTGAAGGTGAAAGGATAGAGTAATGCTGCAGTAGTGCATCGGAATCTAGTACTGTTCCCCAGGAATCCTCAAAGCAAACCACAAACAATGAGAAGATTTGCTCTTCTTGTACTTATGTCGGCATTGTGCCTTTTGTATTAAATCCCAACGCAATATCTGTGTTTCATCGTCAATGTGAAGGTCCAAGAAATAGAGTAAATCTGCAGTAGTGAATCGGAATGTAATGCTGATCTCCCAGGAAACGCTCAAACAAACCATAAGCAATGAGAAGAATTACTCTTCTTGTACTTAAGTCGGCATAGTGCCTTTTGTATTAAATTCCGGTGCAATTTCTGTGTTTCATCGTCAATGTGAAGGTCCAAGGGATAGAGTAAAGCTGCAGTAGATCATCGGAATCGAGTACTATTCCAAGGAACGCTCAAAGGCAACCACAAACAATGAGAAGATGTACTCTACGTGTACTTAAGTCAGCATTGTGCCTTTTGTATTAAAGTCCGACGCAATTTCTGTGTTTCATCGTCTATGTGAAGGTCCAAGGGGTGGGGTAAAGCTGCAGTAGTGCATCGGAATATAATACTGATCTCCCAGGAAACGCTCAAACATACCACAAAAAAGGAGAAGATTTACCTTCTTGTACTTAAGTCGGCATTGGGCCCTTAGTATTAAAGCCCGACGCAAAGTCTGTGTTTTATCGTCAATGTGAAGGTGAAAGGGATAGGGTAAAGCTGCAGTAGTGCATCGGAATCGAATACTGATCACCCAGGAAACGCTCAAACAAACCGCGAACAATGAGTAGATTTACTCTTCGTCTACTTAAGATGGCGTTGTGCCTTTTGTATTATATCCCGAAACAATTTCTGTGTTTCACCGTCAATGTGAAAGTAAAAGGGATAGAGTGAAGCTGCAGTAGTGCATCGGAATCTAATGCTGATCTCCCAGGAAATGCTCAAAGCAAACCACAAACAATGAGAAGATATATTCTTCTTGTTCTTATGTTGGCATAGTGCCTTTTGTATTAAATCCCAACGCAATTTCTGGGTTTCATCGTCAAAGTGAAGGCCCAAATGATTGAAAAAAGCTGCAGTTGTGCTTCGGAACTAATACTGATCTCCCAGGAAACCCTCAAAGCAAACCACAAACAATGAGAAAATCTACTCCTCTAGTACTTAAGTCGTCATTGTGCCTTTAGTATTTCATTCCGATGCAATTTCTGGGTTTCATCGTCAATGTGAAGTTCCAAGGGATGGAGTAAAGCTGCAGTAGTGCATCGGAGTCTGAAACTGATCTCCAAGAAACGTTCAAACCAAACCACAAACAATGAGATTTACTCTTCTTGTACTTATCTCGGCATTGTGCTTTTGTTTTAAATCCCGTGGCAATTTCTGTGATTCATCGTCAATGAGAAGATCCAAGGGATAGAGTAGAGCTGCAGTAGTGCATAGGAATCTAATACTGATCACCCAGGAAAAGCTCAAAGCAAACCACTAACAATGAGAAGATTCACTCTTCTTGAACTTACGTCGGCATTGTTTATTTTGTATTAAATCCCGACGCAATTTCTGTGTTTCATCGTCAATGTGAAGGTCCAAGGAATAGAGTACAGCAGCAGTAGTGCATCGGAATCTAATACTGATCTCCCAGGAAAAGCTCAAACCAATCCACAAACAATGAGAAGTATACTCTTCTTGTTCTTAAGTCGGCATTGTGCCTTTTGTATTAAATCCCGACGCAATTTCTGTGTTTCATCGTCAATGTGAAGGTCCGAGGAATAGAGTAAAGCTGCAGTAGTGCATCGGAATCTAATACTGATCTCCCACGAAACGCTCAAAGCAAACCACAAGCAATGAGAAAATTTACTCTTCTTGTACTTAAGGCGGCATTGTGCCATTTGTAGTATATCACGACGCAATATCTGTGTATCATCGTCAATGTGAAGGTCCCAGGGATAGAGTAAAGCTGCAGTAGTGCATCAGAATCTAATACTGATCTCACAGGAA
This sequence comes from Schistocerca piceifrons, assembly GCF_021461385.2. Lineage (NCBI taxonomy): Eukaryota > Metazoa > Arthropoda > Insecta > Orthoptera > Acrididae > Schistocerca > Schistocerca piceifrons. The sequence continues at coordinate 1,125,901,764 of NC_060139.1, forward strand.
ACGCTCAAAGCAAAACACAAACTATGAGAAGATTTACTCTTCTTGTACTTAAGTCGGCATTGTGCCTTTTGTATTATAACCTTGCGATATATTTGTGTTTAATCGTCAATGTGAAGGTCCAATGGGTACAGTAAAGCCGCAGCAGGGCAACGGAATGCAATACTTATCTGCCAGGAAACGCTCAAAGCAAAACACAAGCTATGAGAAGATTTACTCTTCTTGTACTTAAGTCGTTATTGTGCCTTTCGTTTTATATCCCTGCTTTATTTCTGTGTTTCATCGTCAATGTGAAGGTCCAAGGATAGAGTAAAGCTGCAGTAGTGCATCGGAATCTAATACTGATCTCCCAGGAAACGCTCAAATCTGACCAAAAGCAATGAGAAGATTTTCTCTTCTGGCTCTTGAGTCTTCATTGTGCCTTTTGTATTAAATACCGACGCAATTTCTCTGTTTCATCGTCAATTTGAAGGTCCAAGGTATAGAGTAAAGCAGCACTAGTGCTTCGCAACCTAAGACCGATCTTCCAGGAAACGCTCTAAGCAAACCACAAACAATGAGAAGATTTACTCTTCATGTACTTAAGACGGAATTGTGCCTTTTGTATTATATCCCGACGTAATTTCTGTGTCTCATCGTCAATGTGAAGGTCCAAGAGATAGAGTAAAGCTGCAGTAGTGCAGCGGATTCTAATACTGAAATCCCAGGAAACGCTCAAAGCAAACCACAAGCAAAGAGAAGATTTACTCTTCTTGTACTTAAGTCGGCATTGTGCCATTAGTAGTAAATCCCGACGCAATATCTGTGTTTCATCGTCATTGTGAATGTCCAAGGTATAGAGTAAAGCTGAAGTCGTGCTTCGGAATCTAATACTGACATCCCAGGAAACGCTCATATCTGACCAAAAACAGTGATTCGATTTACTCTTCTGGCTCTTGGGCCGGCATTGTGCCTTTTGTATTTAATACCGACGCAATTTCTCTGTTTCATCGTCAATTTGAAGGTCCAAGGGATAGAGTAAAGTAGCAGTAGTGCTTCGGATCCTAAGACAGATCTTCCAGGAAATGCTCTAAGAAAACCACATACAATGAGAAGATTTACTGTTCTTGTACTTAAGTCGGCATTGTGCTTTTGGATTAAATCCCGACGCAATTTCAATGTTTCATCATCAATGTGAATGACCAACGGATAGAGTAAAGCTGCAGTAGTGCATCGGAATCTAATACCGATCTTCCAGGAAACGCTCAAAGCAAACCAGAAACATTGAGAAGACTTACTCTTCTTGTATTTAAGTCGGCATTGTGCTTTTTGTATTAAATCCCGACGCAATTTCTCGTTTTCATCGTCAATGTGAAGGTCTAAGGGATAGAGTAAAGCCGCAGTAGTGCACAGGAATCTAATACTGATCTTCAAGGAACGCTCAAAGCATACCACAAACAATGAGTAGATATACTCTTCTTGTACTTAAGTCTGCATTGTGCCTTTTGTAGTAAAGCCCGAGGCAATTTCTGTGTTTCCTCGTCAATGTGAAGGTCCAAGGGATAGAGTAAAGCTGCAGTAGTGCATCGGAATCTAATACTGGTCTCTCAGGAAACGCTCAAAGCTAACCAAAAACAATGAGGAGATTTACGCTTCTTGTTCTTAAGTCGGCATTGTGCCTTTTGTATTAAATCGCGATGCAATTTCTGTGTTTTATCGTCAATGTGAAGGTGAAAGGGATAAAGTTAAGCTGCAGTAGTGCACTGGAATCTAATACTAATCTCCCAAGAAACGCTCAAAGCAAACCACAAAAAAGAGAATATTTGCTCTTCTTGTACTTAAGTCGGTATTGTGCCATTTCTATTAAATCCCGACGCATTTTCTGTGTTTCATGATAATTGTGAAGGTCCAAGGGATAGAGTAAAGCTGCAGTAGTACATCGGAATCATTACTGACTCCCCAGGAACGCTCAAAGCAATCCACAAACAATGAGAAGATTTACTCTTCTTGTTCTTAAGTCGGCATTGTGCCTTTTGTATTAAATCCCAATGCAATATCTGTGTTTCTTCGTCAATGTGAAGGTCCAAGGGATAGAGTAAGGCTGCAGTAGTGAATCGGAATCTACTGCTGATCTACAAGGAAACTCTCAAAACAAACCACAAACAATGAGAAGATTTAACCATCTTGTACTTAAGTAGGCATTGTGCATTTTGTATAAAATCCCGACGCAAATTCTGTGTTTCATCGTCGATGTGAAGTTCGAAGGGATAGAGTAAAGCTGCAGTAGTGCATCGGAATCTAGTACTGATTCCCCAAGAACGCTCAAAGCCAACCACAAACAATGAGAAGATTTACTCTAGTTGTACTTAAGTCGGCATAGTGCTTTTTGTATTAAATTCCGACTCAATATCTGTGTTTCATCGCCTATGTGAAGGTCCAAGGGATAGAGCAAATCTGCAGTAGTGCATAGGAATCTAATACTGATCTCCCAGGAAAAGCTCAAACAAACCTCAAAGAATGAGAACATTTACCTTCTTTAACTTAAGTCGGCATTGTGCCCTTTGTAATAAATCCCGATGCCATTTCTGTGTTCCATCGTCAATGTGAAGGTCCAAGGGATTGAGTAAAGCTGCAGTAGTGCATCGGAATCTAATACTGATTCATCAGGAACGCTCAAAGTCAACCACAAAGAATGAGAAGATTTACTCTACTTGTACTTAAGTCGGCATTGTGCCTTTTGTATTAAATCCCGACTCAATTTCTGTGTTTCATCGCCTTTGTGAAGGTCCAAGGGATAGAGCAAATCTGCAGTAGTGCATAGGAATCTAATACTGATCTCCCAGGAAAAGCTCAAACAAACCTCAAAGAATGAGAACATTTACCTTCTTTAACTTAAGTCGACATTGTGTTTTTGTATTAAATCCCGACGCAGTTTCTGTGTTTGATCGTCTATGTGAAGGTCCAAGGGATGGAGTAAAGCTGCAGTAGTGCATCGGAATCTAATACTGATCTCCCAGGAAACGCTCAAACAAACCACAACAATGAGAGGATTTACCTTCTTGTACATAAGTCGGCATTGTGCCTTTTGTATTAAATCCCGACGGAAATTCTGTGTTTCATCGTCAATGTGAAGGTCCAAGGGATACAGTAAAGCTGCAGTAGTGCATCGGAATATAATACTGATATAACAGGAAACGCTCAAAAACAAACCACAAACAATGAGGAAATTTACTGTTCTTGTACTTAAGTTGGCATTGTGGCTTTCGTATTAAATCCCGACGCAATTCCTGTGTTTTATCGTCAATGTAAAGGTGAAAGGGATAGAGTAAAACTACAGTAGTACATCGGAATCTAATACTAATCTCCCGGGAAACGCTCAAAGCAAACCTCAAACAAAGAGAATATTTACTCTTCCTGTACTTAAGTCGGTATTGTGCCATTTATATTAAATCCCGACGCAATTTCTGTGTTTCATCGACTATGTGAGACTCCAAGAAGTAGAGTAAAGCTGCAGTAGTGCATCGGGAACTAATTGTGATCTCCCAGGAAACGCTCAAAGCAAACCACAAACAATGTGAAGATTTACTCCACTTGTACCTATGTCGGCATTGTGCCTATTGTATTAAATCCCGACGCAATTTCTGTGTTTCATCGTCTATGTAAAGGGCCAAGGGATAGAGTAAACCTGCAGTAGTCCATCGGAATCTAATACTGATTTCCCAGGAAACGCTCAAACAAACCACAAACAACGAGAAGATTTACCTTCTTCTACTTACGTCGGCATTGTGCTTTTTGTATTAAATCCCGACGCAATTTCTGTGTTTCATCGTCAATGTGAAGGTCAAAGGGATAGCGTAAAGCTGCAGTAGTGCATCGGAATCTAATACTGATTTCCCAGGAAACGCTCAAAGCAAACCACAAACAAGGAGAAGATTTACTCTTCTTGTACTTAAGTCGGCATTGTGCCTTTTGTATTAAATCCCAATGCAATATCTCTGTTTCTTCGTCAATGTGAAGGTCCAAGGGATAGAGTAAGCCTGCAGTAGTGAATCGGAATCTACTGCTGATCTACAAGGAAACTCTCAAAACAAACCACAACCAATGAGAAGATTTAACCATCTTGTACTTACGTAGGCATTGTGCATTTTGTATTAAATCGCGACGCAAATTGTGTGTTTCATCGTCGATGTGAAGTTCGAAGGGATAGAGTAAAGCTGCAGTAGTGCATCGGAATCTAGTACTGATTCCCCAAGAACGCTCAAAGTCAACCACAAACAATGAGAAGATTTACTCTACTTGTACTTAAGTCGGCATAGTGCTTTTTGTATTAAATCCCGACTCAATTTCTGTGTTTCATCGCCTATGTGAAGGTCCAAGGGATAGAGCAAATCTGCAGTAGTGCATCGGAATCTAATACTGATCTCCCAGGAAACGCTCAAACAAATCTCAAAGAATGAGAACATTTACCTTCTTGTACTTAAGTCGGCATTGTGAACTTTGTAATAAATCCCGATGCCATTTCTGTGTTCCATCGTCAATGTGAAGGTCCAGGGGATTGAGTAAAGCTGCAGTAGTGCATCGGAATCTAATACTGATTCGTCAGGAACGCTCAAAGTCAACCACAAAGAATGAGAAGATTTACTCTACTTGTACTTAAGTCGGCATTGTGCCTTTTGTATTAAATACCGACGCAATTTCTGTGTTTCATCGTCTATGTGAAGGTCCAAGGGATAGAGTAAAGCTGGAGAAGTGGATCGGAATCTAATACTGAATTCCCAGGAAACGCTCAAAAAAACCACAAACAATGAGGAGATTTACCTTCTTGTACTTAAGTCGGTATTGTGCCTTTTGTATTAAATCCCGACGCAATTTCTGTGATTCATCGTCAATGTGAAGGACCAAGGGATAGTGTAAAACTGCATTGGTGCATCGGATTCTAATACTGATATCCCAAGAAACGCTCAAAACAAACCACGAACAATGAGAAGATTTACTCTCCTTGTACTTATGTTGGCATTGTGCCTTTTGTTTTAAATCCCGACGTAAGTTCTGTGTTTTATCGTCAATGTGAAGGTGAAAGGTATAGAGTAAAGCTGCAGTAGTGCATCGGAAACTAATTGTGATCTCCAAGGAAACGCTCAAAGCAAACCTCAAACAATGAGAACATTTACCCTACCTGTACCTATGTTGGCATTGTGCCTATTGTATTAAATCCCGACGCAATTTTTGTGGTTCTCGTTAATGTGAATTTTCAAGGTATAGAGTAGAGCTACACTAGTGCATCAGATTCTAAATCTGATCTCCCAGGAAACGCTGAAACAAACCACAAACAATTAGAAAATTTACCTTCTTGTACTTACGCCGGCATTGTGCCTTTTGTATTTAATCCCGACGGATATTCTGTGTTTCCTCGTCAATGTGAAGGTCCAAGGGATGCAGTAAAGCTGCAGTAGTGAATCGGAATATAATACTGATATCCCAGGAAACGCTCAAAGCAAACAACAAACAATGAGAAGATTTACTCTTCTTGTACTCAAGTCGGCATTGTGCCTTTCGTATTAATTCCCGACGCAATTTTTTTGTGTTTTATCGTCAATGTGATGGTGAAAGGGATAGAGTAAAACTACTTTCGGCATCGGTATCTAATACTAATCTCCCAGGATACGCCCAAAGCAAACCACAAACAAAGAGAATATTTACTCTTCCTGCACTTAAGTCGGTATTGTGCCATTTCTATTAAATCCCGACGCATTTTCTGTGTTTCATCGTCGATTTAAAGGTCCAAGGAATAGAGTAAAGCTGCAGTAGTGCATCGGAATCTAGTACAGATTCCCCAGGAACACTCAAAGCAAACCACAAACAATGAGAAGATTTACTCTTCTTGTACTTAAGTCGGCATTGTGCCTTTTGTATTAAATCCCTACGCTATATCCGTGTTTCATCGTGAATGTGAAGGTCCAAGGTATAGAGTAAAGCTGCAGTAGTGCATCGGAATCTACTTCTGATCTCCCAGGAAACGCTCAAACAAACCACAAACAATGAGAGGATTTAACCATCCTGTACTTAAGTAGGCATTGTGCATTTTGTATTAAATCCCGACACAAATTCTTTTTTTTTATCGTCAATGTGAAGGTATAAGGGGTAAAGTAAAGCTGCTGTAGTACATCGGAATCTAATACTAATCTCCCAGGAAACGCTCAAAGCAAGCCACAAACAACATGAAGATTTAGTCCTCTTGTACTTAAGTCGGCATTGTGCCAATTGTATTAAATCCCGGCGCAATTTATGTGTTTCATCGTCAATGTGATGTTCCAAGGGATAAAGTAAAGCTGCAGTAGTGCATCGGAATCTAATACTGATCTCCCAGGAAACGCTCAAAGCAAACCAAAAACAATGAGAAGATCTACTCTTTTTGAACTTAAGTTGCCATTGTGCCTTTTGTATTAAATCCCGATGCCACTTCTTTGTTCCATCGTCAATGTGAAGGTCCAAGGGTTAGAGTAAAGCTGCAGTAGTGCATCGAAATCTAATACTGATCTCCCAGGAAACGCTCAAACAAACCACAAACAATGAGAAAATTTACCTTCTTGTACTTACGCCGGCATTGTGCCTTTTGTATTTAATCCCGACGCAATTTCCGTGTTTCATCGTCAATGTGAAGGTCCAAGGGATAGAGTAAAGCTGCAGTTGTGCATCGGAATCTAATACTCATCTCCCAGGAAACACTCAAAGCAAACCACAACCAATGAGAAGATTTAATCCTCTTGTACTGAAGTCGGCATAGTGCCTTTTGTATTAAATTCCGGTGCAATTTCTGTGTTTCATCGTCAATGTGAAGGTCCAAGGGATAGAGTAAAGCTGCTGTAGATCATCGGAATCGAGTACTATTCCAAGGAACGCTCAAAGGCAACCACAAACAATGAGAAGATGTACTCTACTTGTACTTAAGTCAGCATTGTGCCTTTTGTATTAAAGTCCGACGCAATTTCTGTGTTTCATCATCTATGTGAAGGTCCAAGGGGTGGGGTAAAGCTGCAGTTGTCCATCGGAATATAATACTGATCTCCCAGGAAACGCTCAAACATACCACAAAAAAGGAGAAGATTTACCTTCTTGTACTTAAGTCGGCATTGGGCCCTTAGTATTAAATCCCGACGCAAAGTCTGTGTTTTATCGTCAATGTGAAGGTGAAAGGGGTAGGGTAAAGCTGCAGTAGTGCATCGGAATCTAATGCTGATCTCCCAGGAAATGCTAAAAGCAAACCACAAACAATGAGAAGATTCACTCTTCTTGTACTTAAGTCGGCATTGTGCCATTCGTATTAATTCCCGACCCAATTTCGAAGTTTCATCGTTAACGTGAAGGTCCGAGGGATAAAGTAAAGCTGCTGTAGTGCATCGGAATCCAATACTGATCTCCCAGGAAACGCTCAAAGCAAACCACAAACAATGAGAAGATTTACTCTTCTTGTACTTAAGTCGGCATTGTGCCTTTTGTATTAAATCCCGAGGCAATTTCTGTGTCTCTTCGTCAATGTGAAGGTCCAAGGGATAGAGTAAAGCTACAGTAGTGAATTGGAATCTAATACTGATCTCCCAGGAAACGCTCAAATCTGACCAAAAACAATGAGACGATTTACTCTTCTGGCTCTTGAGCTGGCATTGTGCCTTTTGTATGAAATCCCGATGCAATTTCTGTGTTTCATTGTCATTGTGTAGCTCCAAGGGATAGAGTAGAGCTGCAGTAGTGCATGAGAATCTAATCGTGATACACCATGAAACGCTCAAAGCAAACCACAAAGAATGAGAACATTTACTTTACTTGCACTTAAGTCGGCATTGTTCCTTTTGTATTAAATCCCGACAATATTTCTGTGTTTCATCGTCACTGTGAAGGTCCTAGGGATTGAATAAAGCTGGAGTAGTGCATCGGAATCTAATACTGATCTACCAGGAATCGCTCAAAACAAACGACAAACAATGAGAAGAATTAATGTTCTTGTACTTATGTCGGCATTGTGCCTTTTGTATTAAATCCCGACGCTATTTCTGTGTTTCGTCGTCAATGTAAAGGTCCAAGGGATAGAGTAAAGCTGCAGTAGTGCATCGGAATATAATACTGATCTCCCAGGACAGGCACAAAGAAAACCACAAACAATGAGAAGAAATACTCCTCTTGTACTTAAGTCGGCGTTGTGCCTTTTGTATTAATCCCAACGCAATTTCTGTGTTTCATCGTCAATGTGAAGGTCCAAGGGATAGAGTAAAGCTGCAGTTGTGCATCGGAAGCTAATACAGATTTTCCAGGAAACGCTCAAAGGAAATTACAATCAATGAGAAGATTTACTCTTCTTGTACTTAAGTCGGCTTTATGCCTTTTGTATTCAATCCCGATGCATTTTCTGTGTTTCATTGTCAATGTGTAGGTTCAAGGGATAGGGTAAAGTTGCAGAAGTGCTTCGGAATGTAATAGTGATATCCCAGAAAACGCATATCCCATGAAACGCTCAAAGACAACCACAAACAATTAGAAGATTTACTCTTCTGGTACTTAAGTCAGCATTGAGTCTTTTGCATTAAATCGCGACACAATTTCTGTGTTTCACCGTCAATGTGAAGGTCCAAGAGATACAGTAACGCTGCCGTAGTGCATCGGAATCTAATACTGATCTCCCAGAAAACGCTCAAAGCAAGCAACACCCAATGAGTATATTTACTTTTCTTGCACTTAAGTCGACATTGTGCCTTTTGTATTAGATCCCGACAGTATTTCTGTGTCTCATCGTCAATGTGAAGGTCCAAGGGATAGAGTAAAGCTGGAGTAGTGTATCGGAATCTAATTCTAATCTACCAGGATACGCTCAAAGCAAACCACAAAATAAGAGAAGATTTACTCTTCTTATACTTGAGTCGGCACTGTGCATTTTGTATTAAGTCCCGACGAGATTTCTGTGTTTCATTGTCAATGTGAAGGACCAAGGGATGGAGTAAGGTTGCAGTAGTGCATCGGAATGTAATACCGATCTCCCAGGAAACGATCAAAGCAAACCACAAAAATGAAAAGATTTGCACTTCTTGTACTTAAGCCGGAATTGTGCTTTTGTATTATATACCGATGCAATTTCTGTGTTTCATTGTCAATGTGAAGGTCCAAGGGATAGAGTAAAGTTGCAGTAGTGCATCAGCTTCTAATACTGATATCCCAGGAAACGCTCTAAGCATACCACAAGCAATGAGATGATTTACTCTTCTTGTACTTAAGTTGGCTTTGTGCCATTTGTAGTAAATCCCGACGCAATATCTATGTTTCACCGTCAATATGAAAGTCCAAGAGATAGGGTAAAGCTGCTGTAGTGCATTGGAATCTAATACTGATTCCCAGGAAACGCTCAAAGCAAGCCACAAAAAATGAGAAGAATCACTCTTCCTGTACTTAAGTCGGCATTGTGACTTTTGTGGTAAATGCTGACGCATTTTCTGAACTTCATCGTCAATGTGAAGGTCCAAGGGATAGTATAAAGCTGCAGTAGTGCATCGGATAATAATACTGATCTCCCAGGAAACGCTCAAAGCAAACCACAAACAGTGAGAAGATTTACTCTTGTTGTACTTAAGTCGGCATTGTGCCTTTTGTATTAAAGCCTGAGGCAATTTCTGTGTTTCATCGTCAACGTGAAGGTCCAAGGGGTACAGTAAAGCTGCAGCAGTGCAACGGAATGTAATACTGATCTGCCAGGAAACGCTCAAAGCAAACCACAAGCAATGAGAAGATTTACTCTTCTTGTACTTAAGTTGGCATTGTACCTTTTGTAGTAAATCCCAAAGCAATATCTGTGTTTCATCGTCAATATGAAAGTCCAAGCGATAGGGTAAAGCTGCTGTAGTACATCGGAATCTAATACTGATTCCCAGGAAACGCTCAAAGCAAGCCACAAACAATGAGAAGAATCACTCTTCTTGTACTTAAGTCGGCAATGTGACTTTTGTGGTAAATCCTGACGCAATTTCTGAGTTTCATCGTCAATGTGAAGCTCCAAGGGATAGAGTAAAGCTGCAGTAGTGCATCGGAATCTAATACTGATCTCCCAGGAAACGCTCAAAGCAAACCATAAACAATGACAAGATTTACTCTTCTTGTACTTGAGTCAGCATTGTGTCTTTTATATTAAATCCCGAGGCAATTTCTGTGTTTCATCGTCAATGTGAAGGTCTGAGTGATAGAGTAAAGCTGCAGTAGTGCATCGGAATCTAATACTGATCTCCCAGGAATCGCTCAAAACTGACCAAAAACATAAAGAAGATTTACTCTTCTTGTACTTAAGTCGGCATTGTGCATTTTGTATTAAATACCGACGCAATTTCTGTGTTTCATCGTCAATCTGAAGGTCCACGGGATAGAGTAAAGCTGCAGTAGTGCATCGGAATCTAATACCGATCTTCCAGGAAACGCTCAAAGCACACCACAAACAATGAGAAGTTTTGCTCTTCTTGTACTTACGTCAGCATTGTGCCTTTTGCATTATATCCCGGGGATATATGAGTGTTTCATTGTCAATGTGAAGGTCCAAGGATAGAGTAAAGCTGCAGTAGTGTATCGGAATCTAAAACTGGCCCCACAGGAAACGCTCAAAGCAAAACCACAAACAATGAGAAGATTTTCTCTTCTTGTACTTATGTCGGCATTGTGCCTTTTTGTATTTAATCTCGAGACAATTTCTGTGTTTCATCGTCAATGTGAAGTTCCAAGGGATAGAGTAAAGCTGTAGTAGTGCATCGGAATCTAATACTGATTTCCCAGGAAACGCTCAAATCTGACCAAAAACAATGAGATGATTTACTCTTCTGGTTATTGAGTCGGCATTGTGCCTTTTGTATTAGATCCCGACGCAATATCTGTGTTTCACTGTCAATGCGAAGGTCCAAGGTATAGTATAAAGCAGCAGTAGTACATCGGAAAATTATACTGATCTCCCAGGAAACGCTCAAAGCAAACCACAAACAATGAGAAGATTTACTCTTGTTGTACTTAAGTCGGCATTGTGCCTTTTGTATTAAAGCCCGAGGCAATTTCTGTGTTTCATCGTCAATGTGAAGTTCCAAGGGATAGAGTAAAGCTGTAGTAGTGCATCGGAATCTAATACTGATCTCCCAGGAAACGCTCAAAGCTAACCAAAAACAATGAGAAGATTTACTTTTCTTGTACTTAAAACGGAATTGTGTCTTTTGTATTATATCCCGACGCAATTTCTGTGTTTCATCATCAATGTGAAGATCCAAGGGATAGAGTGAAGCTGCAGTAGTGCATCGGATTCTAATACTGAAATCCCAGGAAACACTCAAAGCAAACCACAAGCAATGAGAAGATTTACTCTTCTCGTACCTAAGACGGCATTGTGCCATTTGTAGTAAATATCGACGCAATATCTGTCTTTCATCGTCAGTGCGAAGGTCCAAGGTATAGAGTAAAGCTGCAGTGGTGCTTCGGAAAGTAAAACTGATCTCCCAGAAAACGCTACAAGCAAACCACAAACAATGAGAAGATTCACTCTTCTTGTACTTAAATCGGCATTGTGCCATTTGTATTAATTCTCGACCCAATTTCCAAAGTTTCATCGTCAATGTGGAGGTCCGAGTAATAAAGTAAAGCTGCTGTAGTGCATCGGAATCCAATACTGATCTCCCAGGAAACGCTCAAAGCAAACCACAAACAATGAGATGATTTACTCTTCTTGTGCTTAGGTCGGCATTGTGCCTTTTGTATTAAATCCCGAGGCAATTTCTGTGTTTCATCGTCAATGTGAAGGTCCAAGGAATAGAGTAAAGCTACAGTAGTGCATCGGAATCTAATACTGATCTCCCAGGAGACTCTCAAATCTGATCAAAAACAATGAGAAGATTTACTCTTCTGGTTCCTGAGTCGGCATTGTGCCTTTTGTATTAAATACCGACGCAATTACTCTGGTTCATCGTCAATTTGAAGGTCCAAGGGATAGAGTAAAGCAGCAGTAGTGCATCGGAACCTAATACCGATCTTCCAGGAAACGCTCTAAGCAAACCAAAAACAATGTGAAGTTTTACTCTTCTTGTACTTAGGTCGGCATTATGACTTTTGTATTATATCCCGGCGATATTTCTGTGTTTCATCCTCAATGTGAAGGTCCAAGGATAGTGTAAAGCTGCAGTAGTGCATCGGCTTCTAATACTGATATCCGAGGAAACGCTCAAAGCAAACCACAGGCAATGAGATGATTTACTCTTCTTGTACTTAAGTTGGCTTTGTGCCATTTGTAGTAAATCCCGACGCAATTTCTGAGTTTCTTCGTCAATGTGAAGGTCCAAGGGACAGTATAAAGCTGCAGTAGTGCGTCGGAAAATAATACTGATCGCCCTGGAAACGCTCAAAGGAAACCACAAATAATGAGAAGATTTACTCTTGTTGTACTTAAGTCGGCATTGTGCCTTTTGTATTAAAGCCTGAGGCAATTTCTGTGTTTCATCGTCAATGTGAAGGTCCAAGGGATAGAGTAAAGCTGCAGTAGTTCATCGGAATCTAATACTGATCTCCCAGGAAACGCCAAAGCTAACCACAAGCAATGAGGAGAGTTACTCTTCTTGTACTTATGTCGGCATTGCGCCTTCTGTATTAAGTCCAGACGCAATATCTGTGTTTCATCGTCAACGTGAAGGTCCAAGGGGTACAGTAAAGCTGCAGCAGTGCAACGGTATGTAATACTGATCTGCCAGGAAACGCTCACAGCAAACCATAAGCATTGAGAAGATTTACTCTTCTTGTACTTAAGTTGGCATTGTACCATATGTAGTAAATCCCGACGCAATATCTGTGTTTCACCGTCAATATGAAAGTCCAAGGGATAGGGTTAAGCTGCTGTAGTGCATCGGAATCTAATACTGATTCCCAGAAAAGGCTCAAAACAAACCAAAAACAATGAGAAGATTTACTCTTATTGTACTTAAAACGGAATTGTGCCTTTTGTATTATATCCCGACGCAATTTCTGTGGTTCATCGTCAATGTGAAGGTCCAAGGGATAGAGTAAAGCTGCAGTAGTACATCGGAATCTAATACTGGCCCCACAGGAAACGCTCAAAGCAAACCACAAACAATGAGAAGATTTTCTCTTCTTGTACTTAAGTCGGCATTGTGCCTTTTTGTATTTAATCCCGAGACAATTTCTGTGTTTCATCGTCAATGTGAAGGTCCAAGGTATAGAGTAAAGCTACAGTAGTGCATCGGAATCTATTACTGATTTCCCAGGAAACGCTCAAATCGGACCAAAAACAATGAGAAAATTTACTCTTCTGGTTCTTGAGTCGGCATTGTGCCTTTTGTATTAAATCCCGACGCAATATCGTGTTTCACAGTCAATGTGAACGTCCAAGGGATGGTATAAAGCTGCAGTAGTGCATCGGAAAATTATACTGATCTCCCAGGAAACGCTCAAAGCAAACCACAAACAATGAGAAGATTTACTCTTCTTGTACTTAAGTCGGCTTTGTGCCTTTTGTATTAAATCCCGTGGCAATTTCTGTGTTTCATCGTCAATGTGAAGTTCCAAGGGAAAGAGTAAAGCTGTAGTAGTGCGTCGGAATCTAATACTGATCTCCCAGGAAACGCTCAAAGCTAACCGAAAACAACGAGATGATCTTATCTTTTTAAACTTAAGTCGGCATTGTGCTCTTTGTATTAAATACCGGCGCAATTTCTGTGTTTCATCGTCAATTTACGGTCCGAGGGATAGAGTAAAGCTGCAGAAGTGCATCGGAATCTAATACTGATCTCCCAGGAAACGCTCAAAGCAAACCAAAAACAATGACAAGATTTACTCATCTTGTACTTAAAACGGAATTGTGTTTTTTGTATTATATCCTGACGCAATTTCTGTGTTTCATCGTCAATGTTAAGGTCCAAGGGATAGAGTAAAGCTGCAGTAGTGCATCGGATTCTAATACTGAAATCCCAGGAAACGCTCAAAGCAAACCACAAGCAATGAGAAGATTTACTCTTCTTGTAATTAAGTCGGCATTGTGCCATTTGTAGTATATTTCGACGCAATATCTGTGTTTCATCGTCATTGTGAAGGTCCAAGGTATAGAGTAAAGCTGCAGTGGTGCTTCGGAATGTAATACTGATCTCCCAGCAAACGCTCAAAGCAAACCACAGACAATGAGAAGATTTACTGTTCCTATACTTAAGTCGGCATTGTGCCTTTTGTATTACATCCCGACGCAATTTCTTTGTTTCATCGTCAATGTGAATGACCTACGGATAGAATAAAGCTGCAGTAGTGCATCGGAATCTAATACCGATCCTCCAGGAATCGCTCAAAGCAAACCAGAAACATTGAGAAGATTTACTCTTCTTGTACTTAATTCTGCATTGTGCTTTTTGTATTAAATCGCGCCTCAATTTCTGTGTTTCATCGTCAATGTGAAGGCCCAAGGAATGGAGGAAAGCTGCAGTAGTGCATCGGAATCCATTACTGAACTCTTTGGAAACGCTCAAAGCTAACCAAAAACAGTGAGAAGATTTACTCTTCTTGTACTTAAGTCGGCATTGTGCCTTTTGTATTAAATCCCGCCGCATTTTCGGTGTTTCATTGTCAATGTGAAGGTCCAATTGATATAGTACAGCTGCAGTAATGCATCGGAATCTAATACTCAACTCCCAGTAGACTCTCAAAGCAAACCACAAACAGTGAGAAGATTTACTCTTCTTGTACTTAAGTCGGCATTGTGCCTTTTGTATTAAATCACGACGCTATTTCTGTGTTTCATCGTCAATGTGAAGTTCCAAGAAATAGAGCAAAGCTGCACTAGTGCATCGGAATCTAATACTGATCTATCAGGAAACGCTCGAAGCAAGCTACAAACAATGAGAAGATTTACTCTTCTTGTACTTAAGTCGGCATTGTGCCTTTTGTATTAAATCCCGACGCAATTTCTGTGTCTCATTGTCAATCTGTAGGTCGAAGGAATAGAGTAGAGCTGCAGTAGTGCATCAGAATGTAATAGTGACATCCCATGAAACGGTCAAAGCAAACCGCAAACAATTTGAAGATTTCACCTTCTTGTACTTAAGTCGGCATTGTGCCTTTTGTACTAAATCCCGACGCTATTTCTGTATTACGTCGTCAATGTGAAAGTGCAAGGGATAGAGTAAAGCTGCAGTAGTGCATCGGAATCTAATACTGGTCTATCAGGAAACGCTCGAAGCAAGCCACAAACAATAAGAAGATTTACTCCTGTTGTCGGCATTGTGCCTTTTGTATTAAATCCGGGCGCAATTTCTGTGTTTCATTGTCAATGTGAAGGTCAAAGGGATAGAGTAAAGCTGCTGTAGCGCATCGGAATCTAATATTGATCTCCCACGAAACGCTCAAAGCAAACCACTAACAGTGAGAAGCATTACTTTTCTTGTACTTAAGTCGGCATTGGTA
This sequence comes from Schistocerca piceifrons, assembly GCF_021461385.2. NCBI lineage: Eukaryota > Metazoa > Arthropoda > Insecta > Orthoptera > Acrididae > Schistocerca > Schistocerca piceifrons. Next base: position 1,125,917,196 of record NC_060139.1, read on the forward strand.
CCTAAGTATTAAATCCCGACGCAATTTCTGTGTTTCATCGTCAATGTGAAGGTCCAAAGGATAGAGTAAAGCTGCAGTGGTGGATCGGAAGCTAATACTGATTTTCCAGAAATCGCTCAAAGGAAACCACAAACAGTGAGAAGAATTAGTCTTCTTGTACTTAAGTCGGTTTTATGCCTTTTATATTAAATACCGACGCAATCTCTCTTTTTCGTCGTCACTGTGAAGACCCTAGGGATAAAGTAATGCTGCAGTAGTGTTTCGGAATCAAATACTGATCTATCAGGAAACGTTCGAAGAAAACCACAAACAATAAGAAGATTTACTCATCTTGTACTTAAGTCCGTATTGTGCCTTTTGTATTAAATCCCGTCGCAATTTCTGTGTTTCATCGTCAATGTGAACGTCCAAGGTATAGAGTAAAGCTGCAATAGTGCATCGAAATCTAATTCTGATCTCCCAGGAAACGCTCAAAGCAAACCACAAACAATGAGAAGATTAACTTTCTTGTACTTATGTTGGCATTGCGCCTTTTGTAGTAAATCCCGAGGCAATTTCTGTGTTTCATAGTCAATGTGAATGTCCAAGTGATAGAGTAAAGCTGCAGTAGTGCAACGGAATATAATAGTGATCTCCAGGAAACGCTCAAAACTGACCAAAAACAATGAGAAGATTTCCTCTTCTTGTACTTAAGTCGGCATTCTGCCTTTTGTATTAAATCCCGACGCAGTTTCTGTGTTTCATCGTCAATTTGAAGGTCCAAGGGATAGAGTAAAGCTGCAATAGTGCATCGGAATCAAATACCGATCTTCCAGAAAACGCTCAAAGCAAACCACAAACAATGAGAAGTTTTACTCTTCTTGTACCTAAGTCAGCATTGTGCCTTTTGTATTATATCCCGGGGATATTTCTTTGTTTCATCGTCAATGTGAATGTCCAAGGGATAGAGTTGTGCTGCAGTAGCGCATCGGAATCTAATACCGATCTCCCAGGAAACGCTCAAAGCAAACAACAGACAATGAGAAGATTGTCTCTTCTCGTACTTAAGGCGGCATTGTGCCTCTTGTATTATATCCAGGCAATATTTCTGTGTTTCATCGTCAATGTGAAGGTTTAAGGAATAGAGTAAAACTGCAGTGGTGCATCGGAAGCTAATACTGATTTTAGAGGAAACGCTCAAAGGAATCCACAAACAATGAGAAGAATTACTCTTCTTGTACATAAGTCGGCTTTATGCCTTTTGTATTAAATCCCGACGCAATTTCTGTGTTTCATCGTCAATGTGAAGGTCCGAGGGATAGAGTAAAGCTGCAGTGGTGCATCGGAAGCTGATACTGATTTTCCAGGAAACGCTCAAAGAAAACCACAAACAATGAGAAGATTTACTCTTCTTGTACTTAAGTCGGTATTGTGCCTTTTGTATTAAATACCGACGCAATCTCTCTTTTTCGTCGTCACTGTGAAGACCCAAGGGGCAGAGTAATGCTGCAGTAGTGTTTCGGAATCTGATACTGATCTATCAGGAAACGCTGGAAGCAAACCACAAACAATAAGAAGATTTACTCTTCTTGTACTTAAGTCGCCATTGTGCCATATGTTTTATATCCCGGCGATATTTCTGTGTTTCATCGTCAATGTGAAGGTCCAAGGGATAGAGAAAAGCTGCAGTAGTGCATTGGAATCCAAGCCTGATCTCCCAGGAAACGCTCAAAGCAAACCACAAACAATGAGAAGATTTACTCTTCTTGTACTTAAGTCGGCATTGCGCCTTTTGATTTAAATCCCGACGCTATTTGTGTGTTTCTTCGTCAGTGTGAAGGTCCAAGGGACGGAGTAAAGCTGCAGTAGTTAATCGGACTCTAATACTGATCTCCCAGGCAACGCTCAAAGCAAACCAGAAACAATGAAATGATCTACTCTTCTTGTACTTAAGTCGGCATTGTGCCATTTGTAGTAAATCCCGACGCAATATCTGTGTTTCATCGTCATTGTGAAGGTCCAAGGTATATAGTAAACCTGCAGTGGTTCTTCGGAATCTAATACTGATCTCCCAGGAAACGCTCAAAGCAAACCACAAACAATGAGAAGATTTACTCTTCTTGTACTTAAGTTGGACTTGTGCGTTTTGTATTAAATCCCGAGGCAATTTCTGTGTTTCATCGTCAATGTGAAGGTCCAAGGAATAGAGTAAAGCTACAGCAGTGCATCTGAATCTAATACTGATCTCCCAGGAAACGCTCAAATCTGACCAAAGACAATGGGAAGATTTACTCTTCTGGTTCTTGAGTCGGCATTGTGCCTTTTGTATTAAATACCGACGCAATTTCTCTGTTTCATCGTCAATTTGAAGGTCCAAGTGCTAGAGTAGAGCAGCAGTAGAGCATCGGAACCTAATACCGATCTTCCAGGAAACGCTCAAAGCAAACCACAAACAATTAGAAGATTTACTCTTTTGGTACTTAAGTCTGCATTGTGCTTTTCGCATTAAATCGCGACGCAATTTCTGTGTTTCATCGGCTGTGTGAAGGTCCAAGAGATACAGTAACGCTGCAGTAGTGCATCAGAATCTAATACTGATCTCCCAGGAAACGCTCAAAGAAAACCACAAACAACGAGAAGAATTATTCTTCTAGTACTTAAGTCGGCATTGTGACTTTTGTATTAAATCCTGACGCAATTTCTGAGTTTCATCGTCAATGTGAAGGTCCATAGGATAGTGTAAAGCTGCAGTAGTGCATCCGAATCTAATACTGATCTCCCAGGAAATGCTGAAAGCAAACCACAAACAATGAGAAGATTTACTCTTCATGTACTTATGCCGGCATTGTGCTTTTTGTATTAAATCCCAAGGCATTTTCTGTGTTTCATCGTCAATGTGAAGGTCCAAGTCATAAAGTAAAGCTGCAGTAGTGCATCGGAATCTAATACTGATCTCCCAGGAAAGCCTCAAAACTGACCAACAACAATGAGAAGATTTACTCTTCTTGTGCTTAAGTCGGCATTGTGAATTTTGTATTAAATACCGTCGCAATTTCTGTGTTTCATCATCAATTTGAAGGTCGAAGCGACTGAGTGAAGCTGCAATAGTGCATCTGAATCAAATACCGATCTTCCAGGAGACGCTCAAAGCAAACCGCAAACAATGAGAAGATTTACTCTTCTTGTACTTAACTCGGCATTGTGCCTTTTGTATTACATCCCAACGCCATTTCTTTGTTTCATCGTCAATGAGAATGTCCAACGGATAGAGTAAAGCTGCAGTAGTGCATCGGAATCTAATACTCATCTCCCAGGAAACGCTCAAAGCAAACCAGAAACATTGAGAAGATTTACTCTTCTTGTACTTAAGACGGCATTGTGCCTTTTGTATTAAATCCCGACGCAATTTCTGTGTTTCACCGTCAATGTGAAGGTCCAAGGGCTAGTATAAAGCTTTAGTAGTGCGTCGCAAAATAATACTGATCTCCCAGGAAACGCTCAAAGCAAACAACAAACAATGAGAAGATTTACTCTTCTTGTACTTAAGTTGGCATTGTGCATTTTGTATTATATCCCGGCGTTATTTCTGTGTTTCATCATCAATGTGAAGGTCCAAGGGATAGAGAAAAGCTGCAGTTGTGCATCTGAATCTAATAGTGATCTCCCAGGAAACGCTCAAAGCAAACCACAAACAATGAGAAGGTTTACTCTTCTTGTACTTAAGTCAGCATTGTGCCTTTTGTATTATATCCCGGGGATATTTCTTAGTTTCATCGTCAATGTGAATGTCCAAGGGATAGAGTAATGCTGCAGTAGCGCATCGGAATCTAATACCAATCTCCCAGGAAACGCTCAAAGCAAACAACAAACAATGAGAAGATTTTCTCTTCTCGTACTTAAGGCGGCATTGTGCCTCTTGTATTATATCTAGGCAATATTTCTGTGTTTCGTCGTCAATGTGAAGGTTTAAGGAATAGAGTAAAGCTGCTGTGGTGCATCGGAAACTAATACTGATTTTCCAGGAAACGCTCAACGGAATCCACAAACAATGAGAAGAATTTCTCTTCTTGTACTTAAGTCGGCTTTATGCCTTTTGTATTAAATCCCGACGCAATTTCTGTGTTTCATCGTCAATGTGAAGGTCCGAGGGATAGAGTAAAGCTGCAGTGGTGCATCGGAAGCTGATACTGATTTTCCAGGAAACGCTCAAAGTAAACCACAAACAATGAGAAGATTTACTCTTCTTGTACTTAAGTCGGTATTGTGCCTTTTGTATTAAATACCGACGCAATCTCTCTTTTTCGTCGTCACTGTGAAGGCCCAAGGGATAGAGTAATGGTGCAGTAGTGTCTCGGAATCCAATACTGATCTATCAGGAATATCGGCAAAATCTGTGTTTCATCGGCAATGTGCAGGACCAAGGGATGGAGTAAGGTTGCAGTAGTGCTCTGGAATCTAATACTGATCCCCCGGGACACGCCCAAAGAAAACCACAAACAATGAGAAGAAAAACTCCTCTTGTACTCAAGTCGGCATTGTGCCTTTTGTATTATATCCCGACGCAATTTCTCTGTTTCATCGTCAATGTGAAGGTCCAAGGGATAGAGTAAAGTTGCAGTAGTGCATCGGAATGTAATACTGATCTTCCAGGAAACGCTCTAAGCAAACCACAAACAATAAGAAGAATTACTCTTCTTGTACTTAAGACGGCATTGCGCCTTTTCATTTAAATCCCGACGCAATTTGTGTGTTTCTTCGTCAATGTGAAGGTCCAAGGGACAGAGTAAAGCTGCAGTAGTTAATCGGACTCTAATACTGATCTCCCAGGCATCGCTCAATGCAAACCAGAAACAATGAGAAGATTTACTCTTCTTGTACTTAAGTCGGCATTGTGCCTTTTGTATAATTTCCCGGCGATATTTCTGTGTTTCATCGTCAATGTGAAGGTCCAAGGGATAGAGTAAAGCTGCAGTAGTGCATCGGTATCTAATACTGATATCGCAGAAAACGCTCAAAGCAAACCATAAACAATAAAATTTACTCTTCTTGTACTTAAGTCGGCAATGTCCCTTTTGTATTATATCCCGACGCTATTTCCGTGTTTCATCGTCAATGTGAAGGCGCACGGGATAGAGGAAATCTGCAGTAGTGCATCGGAATCTAACACTGATCTCCCAGGAAACGCGCAAAGCAAATCACTAACAATGAGAAGATTTACTATTCTTGTACTTAAGTCGGCATTGTGCCTTTTGTACTATATCCCGGCGATATTTCTGTGTTTCATCATCAATGTGAAGGGCTAAGGATAAATTAAAGCTGCAGTAGTGCATCGGAATCTAACACTGATCCCCTAGGAAACGCACAAACCAACCACGAACAATGAGAAGATTAACTATTCTTGTACTTAAGTCGGCAATGTGCGTTTTGTAATAAATCCCGACGCAATTTCTGTGTTTCATCGGCAATGTGAAGGTCCAAGAGATAGAGTAAAGCTGCAGTGTGCATCGGAATCTATTACCGATCTCCCAGGAAAAGCTCAAAACAAACCAGAAACAATGGGAAGATTTACACTTCTTGTTCTTAAGTCGGCATTGTGCCATTTGTATTTAGTACCGACGCCATTTCTGTTTTTTATGGTCAATGTGAAGGTCCAAGAGATAGAGTAAAGCTGCAGTAGTGCATCGGAATCTATTACTGATTCCCAGGAAACGCTCAAAGAAAACCACAAACAATGAGAAGAATCACTCTTCTTGTACTTAAGTCGGCTTTGTGACTTTTGTATTAAATCCTGACGCAATTTCTGAGATTCATCGTCAATGTGAAGGTCCATGGGATAGTGTAAAGCTGCAGTGGTGCATCCGAATCTAATACTGATCTCCCAGGAAATGCTGAAAGCAAACCACAAACAATGAGAGGATTTACTCTTCATGTACTTAAGTCGGCATTGTGCTTTTTGTATTAAATCCCGGCGCAATTTCTTTGTTTCATCGTCAATGTGAATGTCCAAGGGATAGAGTAATGCTGCAGTTGTGCATCGGAATCTAATACCGATCTCCCAGGAAACGCTCAAAGCATACCACAATGAGAAGATTTACTCTTCTCGTACTTAAATCGGCATTGTGCCTTTTGTATTATATCCCGGCGATATTTCTGTGTTTCATCATCAATGTGAAGGTCGAAGGATAGAGTAACGCAGCAGTAGTGCATCTGAATCTAATAGTGGTCTTCCTGGAAAAGCTCAAAGCAAACCACAACAATGAGAATATTTACTGTTCTTGTACTTAAGTCGGCATTGTGCCTTTTGTATTAAATCCCAACGCCATTTCTTTGTTTCATCGTCAATGTGAAGGTCCAAGGGATAGAGTAAACTGCAGTAGTGCATCGGAATCTAATACTGATCTCCCAAGAACGCTCAAAGCAACCCACAAACAATGAGTAGATTTACTCTTCTTGTACTTAATTCGGCAGTGTGCCTTTTGTATTAAAGCCCGAGGCAATTTCTGTGTTTCATCGTCAATGTGAAGGTCCAGGGGATAGATTAAGGCTGCAGTAGTGCATCGGAATGTAATACTGATCTCCCAGGAAATGCTCAAAGCAAATCAGAAACAATGAGAAGTTTTACTCTTCTTGTACTTATGTCGGCATTGTGCCTTTAGTATTAAACACCGACGCCAATTCTGTTTTTCATCGTCAATGTGAAGGTCCAAGGGATAAAGTAAAGCTGCGGTAGTGTATCGGAATCTAATTTTGATTTCCCACGAAAGGCTCAAAGCAAAACACAAACAATGAGAAGATTTACTCTTCTTGTACTTAAGTCGGTATGTGGCTTTTGTACCAAATACCGACGCAATTTCTGTGTTTCATCGACAACGTGAAGTCCCAGGGGATAGAGTAAAGCTGGAGTGGTGCAACGGAATCTAATACTGATCTCCCAGGAAACGCTCAAAGCACACCACAAATAATGAGATTTACTCTCCTTGTACTTAAACTGGCATTGTGCATTTTTTATTAAATCCCGACGCAATTTCTGTGTTACATCGTCAATGTGAAGGTCAAACGTATAGAGTAAAGCTGCAGCAGTGAATCGGAATGTAATACTGTTCTCCCTGGAAACGCTCAAAGCATACCACAAACAACGTGAAGATTTACTCTTCTTGTACTTAAGTCGGCATTGTGTCTTTTGTATTAAATCCCGACGCAATTTCTGTGTTTCATTGTCAATGTGAAGGTCCAAGGGATATAGTAGAGTTGCAGTAGTGCATCGGAATCTAATACTGATCTCCCAGGAAACGCTCATAGCAAACCAAAAACAATAAGAAGATTTACTCTTATTGGACTTATGTCGGCATTTTGCCATTTGTATGAAACCCCTACGATATTTTTGTTTTTTGTCGTCAGTGTGAAGGTCAAAGAATAGAGTAGAGCTGCAGCAGTGCATCATAATCTTATACTGATCTCCCAGGAAACGCTCAAAGCAAACCACAAACAATGAGAAGGTTTACTCTTCTTGTACTTAAGTCAGCATTGTGCCTTTTGTATTATATCCCGGGGATATTTCTTAGTTTCATCGTCAATGTGAATGTCCAAGGGATAGAGTAATGCTGCAGTAGCGCATCGGAATCTAATACCAATCTCCCAGGAAACGCTCAAAGCAAACAACAAACAATGAGAAGATTTTCTCTTCTCGTACTTAAGGCGGCATTGTGCCTCTTGTATTATATCCAGGCAATATTTCTGTGTTTCATCGTCAATGTGAAGGTTTAAGGAATAGAGTAAAGCTGCAGTGGTGCATCGGAAACTAATACTGATTTTCCAGGAAACGCTCAAAGGAATCCACAAACAATGAGAAGAATTACTCTTCTTGTACTTAAGTCGGCTTTATGCCTTTTGTATTAAATCCCGACGCAATTTCTGTGTTTCATCGGCAATGTGAAGGTCCGAGGGATAGAGTAAAACTGCAGCGGTGCATCGGAAGCTGATACTGATTTTCCAGGAAACGCTCAAAGCAAACCACAAACAATGAGAAGATTTACTCTTCTTGTACTTAAGTCGGTATTGTGCCTTTTGTATTAAATACCGACGCAATCTCTCTTTTTCGTCGTCACTGTGAAGGCCCAAGGGATAGGGTAATGGTGCAGTAGTGTCTCGGAATCCAATACTGATCTATCAGGAATATCGGCAATACCTGTGTTTCATCGGCAATGTGCAGGACCAAGGGATGGTGTAAGGTTGCAGTAGTGCTCTGGAATCTAATACTGATCCCCCGGGACACGCACAAAGAAAACCACAAACAATGAGAAGAAAAACTCCTCTTGTACTCAAATCTGCATTGTGCCTTTTGTATTATATCCCGACGCAATTTCTGTGTTTCATCGTCAATGTGAAGGTCCAAGGGATAGAGTAAATTTGCAGTAGTGCATCGGAATGTGATACTGATCTCCCAGGAAACGCTCAAAGCAAACCACAAACAATAAGAAGATTTACTCTTCATGTACTTAAGTCGGTATTGTGACTTTTGTATTCAATACCGACGCAATCTCTCTTTTTCGTCGTCACTGTGAAGACCCAAGGGATAGAGTAATGGTGCAGTAGTGTTTCGGAATCCAATACTGATCTATCAGGAAACACTCGAAGCAAACCACAAACAATAAGAAGAATAACCCTTCTTGTACTTAAGACGGCATTGCGCCTTTTGATTTAAATCCCGACGCAATTTGTGTGTTTCTTCGTCAATGTGAAGGTCCAAGGGACAGAGTAAAGCTGCAGTAGTTAATCGGACTCTAATACTGATCTCCCAGGCAACGCCCAATGCAAACCAGAAACAATGAGAAGATTTTCTCTTCTTGTACTTAAGTCGGCATTGTGCCTTTTGTACTATATCCCGGCGATATTTCTGTGTTTCATCATAAATGTGAAGGTCTAAGGATAGATTAAAGCTGCAGTAGTGCATCGTAATCTAACACTGATCCCCTAGGAAACGCACAAAGCAAACCACGAACAATGAGAAGATTAACTATTCTTGTACTTAAGTCGGCAATGTGCGTTTTGTAATAAATCCCGACGCAATTTCTGTGTTTCATCGGCAATGTGAAGGTCCAAGAGGTAGAGTAAAGCTGCAGTGTGCATCGGAATCTATTACCGATCTCCCAGGAAAAACTCAAAACAAACCAGAAACAATGGGAAGATTTACACTTCTTGTTCTTAAGTCGGCATTGTGCCTTTTGTATTTAGTACCGACGCCATTTCTGTTTTTTATGGTCAATGTGAAGGTCCAAGAGGTAGAGTAAAGCTGCAGTAGTGCATCGGAATCTAATTCTGATCTCCCAGGAAACGCTCAAAGCAAACCACAAATAATGAGAAGATTAACTCTTCTTGCACTTATGTCGGCATTTCGCCTTTTTTACTAAGCCCAAACGCAATATCTGTGTTTCATCGTCAATGTGAAGGTCCAAGGTGTACAGTGAAGCCGCAGCAGTGCAACGGAATGTAATACTGATCTGCCAGGAACGTTCAAAGCAAACCACAAGCAATGAGAAGATTTACTCTTCTTGTACTTAAGTTGGCATTGTGCCTTTTGTATTAAAGCCCAACGCCATTTCTTTGTTTCATCGTCAATGTGAAGGTCCAAGGGATAGAGTAAAGCTGCAGTAGTGCATCGGAATCTAATACTGATCTCCCAAGAACGCTCAAAGCAAACCGCAAACAATGAGTAGATTTACTCTTCTTGTACTTAATTCGGCATTGTGCCTTTTGTATTAAAGCCCGAGGCAATTTCTGTGTTTCATCGTCAATGTGAAGGTCCAGGGGATAGATTAAAGCTGCAGTAGTGCATCGGAATGTAATACTGATCTCCCAGGAAATGCTCAAAGCAAATCAGAAACAATGAGAAGTTTTACTCTTCTTGTACTTATGTCGGCATTGTGCCTTTAGTATTAAACACCGACGCCAATTCTGTTTTTCATCGTCAATGTGAAGGTCCAAGGGATAAAGTAAAGCTGCAGTAGTGCATCAGAATCTAATTCTGATCTCCCACGAAAGGCTCAAAGCAAAACACAAACAATGAGGAGATTTACTCTTCTTGTACTTAAGTCGGTATGTGCCTTTTGTATCAAATACCGACGCAATTTCTGTGTTTCATCGTCAATTTGAAGGTCCAAGGGATAGTAGTGCTTTGGAAGAAATACTGATCTCCCAGGAAACGCTCAAAGCAAGCAACGAACAATGAGAAGATTTACTCTTCATGTACTTATGTCGGCATTGTGCCTTTTGTATTATTTCCCGGCGATATTTCTGTGTTTTATCGTCAATGTGAAGGTCCAAGGGATGGAGTAAAGCTGCAGTAGTGCTTCGGAACTAGTACTGATCTCCCAGGAAACGCTCAAAGCAAACCACAAACAATGAGAAGATATACTCATCTTGTACTTAAGTCGGCATTTTGCGTTTTATATTAACTCCAGACGCAATGTCTGTGATTCATCGTCAATGTGAAGGTCCAAGGGATAGAGTAAATCTGCAGTAGTGCATCGCAATTTAATACTGATCTCCCTGGAAACGCTCAAAACAAACCACAAACAATGAGATTTACTCTTGTTGTACTTAAGTCCGCAATGTGCCCTTTTTATTAAATCCCGATGCAAATTCTGCGTTTCATCGTCAATGTGAAGGTCCAATGTATAGAGTAAAACTGCAGTAGTGCATCGGAATCTAATACTGACCTCCCAGGATGCGCTCAGAGCAAACCACAAACAATGAGGAGATTTACTCTTGAAGTACTTAAGCAGCTATTGTGCCTTTTGTGCTTAATACCAACGCAATATCTCTGTTTCACCGTCATTGTGAAGGCGCATGGGATAGAGTAAAGCTGCAGTAGTGCATCGGAATCTAATACTGATCTCCCAGGAAACGGTCGAAGCAAACCACAAACAATGAGAATATTTACTCTTCTTGTACGTAAGTCGGCAATATGCCTTTTGTATTAAATCCCGACGCAATTTCTGTATTTCATCGACAATGTGAAGTCCCAGGGAATAGAGTAAAGCTGGAGTGGTGCAACGGAATCTAATACTGATCTCCCAGGAAACGTTCAAAGCATACCACAAACAATGATAAGATTTACTCTTCTTTTACCTAAGTCGGCATTGAGCATTTTGTATTAAATCGCGACGCAATTTTTGTGTTTCATCGTCAATGTGAAGGTCCAAGGGATGGAGTAAAGCTGCAGTAGTGCATCGGAATCTAATACTGATCTCCCAGGAAACGCTCATAGCAAACCAAAAACAATAAGAAGATTTACTCTTCTTGGACTTATGTCGGCATTTTGCCATTTGTATGAAACCCCTACGAAATTTTTGTTTTTTGTCGTCAGTGTGAAGGTCAAAGAATAGAGTAGAGCTGCAGCAGTGCATCATAAAAAGGAAACGCTCAAAGTTAACCACGAACAATGAGATGATTTACTCTTGTTGTACTTAAGCCAGCATTGTGTCTTTGGTATTAAATCCTGACGCAATTTCTGTGTTTCATCGTCAATGTGAAGGTCCAAGGGTTAGAGTAGAGTTGCAGTAGTGCATCGGAATCTAATACTGATCTCCCAGGAAACGCTCAAAGCATACCACAAACAATGAGAAGATTTTCTATTCTTGTACTTCAATCGGTATTGTGATTTTGGTATTAAATACCGCCGCAATCTCACTGTTTCATCGTCAATGTGAAGGCCCAAGGGATAGAGTAAAGCTGTAGTAGTGCATCGGAATCTAATACTGAACTCCAAGGAAACGCTCGAAGCAAACCACAAACAAAGGGAGGATTTACTCTTCTTGTACATAAGTCGGCATTGTGCTTTTTGTATTAAATAAAGACGTAATTTCTGTGTTTAATCGTCAATTTGATGGTCCAAGGGATAGAGTAAAGCTGCAGTAGTGCATCGGATCTAATACTGATATCCCAGTAAATGCTCAAAGCAAACCACAAACAATGAGAAGCTATACTCTTCTTGTACTTAAGTCGGCATTGTGCCTTTTATAGTAAATCCCGACGCAAAATCTGTGTTTCATTGTCAATGTGTAGATCCAAGGGATAGAGTAAAGCTGCTGTAGTGCATCGGAATCTATTACTGATTCCCAGGAAACGCTCAAAGAAAACCACAAACAATGATAAGAATCACTCTTCTTGTACTTAAGTCGGCTTTGTGACTTTTGTATTAAATCCTGACGCAATTTCTGAGATTCATCGTCAATGTGAAGGTCCATGGGATAGTGTAAAGCTGCAGTGGTGCATCCGAATCTAATACTGATCTCCCAGGAAATGCTGAAAGCAAACCACAAACAATGCGAGGATTTACTCTTCATGTACTTAAGTCGGCATTGTGCTTTTTGTATTAAATACCGTCGCAATTTCTGTGTTTCATCGTCAATTTGAAGGTCCAAGCGACTGAGTAAAGCTGCAATAGTGCATCTGAATCAAATACCGATCTTCCAGGAAACACTCAAAGCAAATCGCAAACAAAGAGAAGACTTACTCCTCTTGTTCTTAGGTCGGCATTGTGCCTTTTGTATTAAATCCCGGCGCAATTTCTTTGTTTCATCGTCAATGTGAATGTCCAAGGGATAGAGTAAAGCTGCAGTTGTGCATCGGAATCTAATACCGATCTCCCAGGAAACGCTCAAAGCATACCACAATGACAAGATTTACTCTTCTCGTACTTAAATCGGCATTGTGCCTTTTGTATTACATCCCGGCGATATTTCTGTGTTTCATCATCAATGTGAAGGTCGAAGGATAGAGTAACGCAGCAGTAGTGCATCTGAATCTAATAGTGGTCTTCCTGGAAAAGCTCAAAGCAAACCACAAACAATGAGAAGATTTACAGTTCTTGTAATTAAGTCGGCATTGTGCCTTTTGTATTAAATCCCAACGCCATTTCTTTGTTTCACCTTCAATGAGAATGTCCAACGGTTAGAGTAAAGCTGCAGTAGTGCATCGGAATCTAATACTCATCTCCCAGGAAACGTTCAAAGCAAACCAGAAACATTGAGAAGATTTACTGTTCTTGTACTTAAGACGGCATTGTGCCTTTTGTATTAAATCCCGACGCAATTTCTGTCTTTCACCGTCAATGTGAAGGTCCAGGGGATAGATTAAAGCTGCAGTAGTGCATCGGAATGTAATACTGATCTCCCAGAAAATGCTCAAAGCAAATCAGAAACAATGAGAAGTTTTACTCTTCTTGTACTTATGTCGGCATTGTGCCTTTAGTATTAAACACCGACGCCAATTCTGTTTTTCATCGTCAATGTGAAGGTCCAAGGGATAAAGTAAAGCTGCAGTAGTGCATCGGAATCTAATTCTGATCTCCCACGAAAGGCTCAAAGCAAAACACAAACAATGAGAAGATTTACTCTTCTTGTACTTAAGTCGGTATGTGGCTTTTGTATCAAATACCGACGCAATTTCTGTGTTTCATCGTCAATTTGAAGGTCCAAGGGATAGTGTATAGCTGCTGTAGTGCTTTGGAAGAAATACTGATCTCCCAGGAAACGCTCAAAGCAAACATCGAACAATGAGAAGATTTACTCTTCATGTACTTTTGTCGGCATTGTGCCTTTTGTATTATTTCCCGGCGATATTTCTGTGTTTTATCGTCAATGTGAAGGTCCAAGGGATGGAGTAAAGCTGCAGTAGTGCTTCGGAACTAATACTGATTTCCCAGGAAACGCTCAAAACAAACCACAAACAATGAGATTTACTGTTGTTGTACTTAAGTCCGCAATGTGCCCTTTTTATTAAATCCCGACGCAATTTCTGCGTTTCATCGTCAATGTGAAGGTCCAAGGTATAGAGTAAAACTGCAGTAGTGCATCGGAATCTAATACTGATCTCCCAGGATGCGCTCAGAGCAAACCACAAACAATGAGGAGATTTACTCTTGAAGTACTTAAGCAGCTATTGTGCCTTTTGTACTTAATACCAACGCAATATCTCTGTTTCATCGTCATTGTGAAGGCGCATGGGATAGAGTAAAGCTGCAGTAGTGCATCGGAATCTAATACTGATCTCCCAGGAAACGGTCGAAGCAAACCACAAACAATGAGAATATTTACTCTTCTTGTACGTAAGTCGGCAATATGCCTTTTGTATTAAATCCCGACGCAATTTCTGTGTTTCATCGACAATGTGAAGGTCCGAGGGATAGAGTAAAGCTGCAGTGGTGCACCGGAAGCTGATACTGATTTTCCAGGAAACGCTCAAAGCAAACAACAAACAATGAGAAGATTTACTCTTCTTGTACTTAAGTCGGTATTCTGCCTTTTGTATTAAATACCGACGCAATCTTTCTTTTTCGTCGTCACTGTGAAGGCCCAAGGGATAGAGTAATGGTGCTGTAGTGTCTCGGAATCCAATACTGATCTATCAGGAATATCGGCAATATCTGTGTTTCATCGGCAATGTGCAGGACCAAGGGATGGGGTAAGGTTGCAGTAGTGCTCTGGAATCTAATACTGATCCCCCGGGACACGCACAAAGAAAACCACAAACAATGAGAAGAAAAATTCCTCTTGTACTCAAGTCTGCATTGTGCCTTTTGTATTATATCCCGACGCAGTTTCTGTGTTTCATTGTCAATGTGAAGGTCCAAGGGATAGAGTAAATTTGCAGTAGTGCATCGGAATGTAATACTGATCTCCCAGGAAACGCTCAAAGCAAACCACAAACAATAAGAAGATTTACTCTTCTTGTACTTAAGTCGGTTTTGTGACTTCTGTATTCAATACCGACGCAATCTCTCTTTTTCGTCGTCACTGTGAAGACCCAAGGGATAGAGTAATGGTGCAGTAGTGTTTCGGAATCCAATACTGATCTATCAGGAAACGCTCGAAGCAAACCACAAACAATAAGAAGAATAACTCTTCTTGTACTTAAGACGGCATTGCGCTTTTTAATTTAAATCCCGACGCAATTTGTGTGTTTCTTCGTCAATGTGAAGGTCCAAGGGACAGAGTAAAGCTGCAGTAGTTAATCGGACTCTAATACTGATCTCCCAGGCAACGCTCAATGCAAACCAGAAACAATGAGAAGATTTACTCTTATTGTTCTTAAGTCGGCATTGTGCCTTTTGTACTATATCCCGGCGATATTTCTGTGTTTCATCATCAATGTGAAGGTCTTAGGATAGATTAAAGCTGCAGTAGTGCATCGGAATCTAACACTGATCCCCTAGGAAACGCACAAAGCAAACCACGAACAATGAGAAGATTAACTATTCTTGTACTTAACTCGGCAATGTGCGTTTTGTAATAAATCTCGACGCAATTTCTGTGTTTCATCGGCAATGTGAATATCCAAGAGATAGAGTAAAGCTGCAGTGTGCATCGGAATCTATTACCGATCTCCCAGGAAAAGCTCAAAACAAACCAGAAACAATGGGAAGATTTACACTTCTTGTTCTTAAGTCGGCATTGTGCCATTTGTATTTAGTACCGACGCCATTTCTGTTTTTTATGGTCAATGTGAAGGTCCAAGAGATAGAGTAAAGTTGCAGTAGTGCATCGGAATCTAATTCTGATCTCCCAGGAAACGCTCAAAGCAAACCACAAATAATGAGAAGATTAACTCTTCTTGCACTTTTGTCGGCATTTCGCCTTTTTTACTAAGCCCAAACGCAATATCTGTGTTTCATCGTCAATGTGAAGGTCCAAGGTGTACAGTGAAGCCGCAACAGTGCAACGGTATGTAATACTGATCTGCCAGAAACGTTCAAAGCAAACCACAAGCAATGAGAAGACATACTCTTCTTGTACTTAAGTTGGCATTGTGCCTTTTATAGTAAATCCCGACGCAAAATCTGTGTTTCATTGTCAATGTGTAGATCCAAGGGATAGAGTAAAGCTGCTGTAGTGCATCGGAATCTATTACTGATTCCCAGGAAATGCTCATAGAAAACCACAAACAATGAGAAGAATCACTCTTCTTGTACATAAGTCGGCTTTGTGACTTTTGTATTAAATCCTGACGCAATTTCTGAGATTCATCGTCAATGTGAAGGTCCATGGGATAGTGTAAAGCTGCAGTGGTGCATCCGAATCTAATACTGATCTCCCAGGAAATGCTGAAAGCAAACCACAAACAATGAGAGGATTTACTCTTCATGTACTTAAGTCGGCATTTTGCCTTTTCTATTAAATGCCGTCGCAATTTCTGTGTTTCATCGTCAATTTGAAGGTCCAAGCGACTGAGTAAAGCTGCAATAGTGCATTTGAATCAAATACCGATCTTCCAGGAAACGCTCAAAGCAAATCGCAAACAAAGAGAAGACTTACTCCTCTTGTACTTAAGTCGGCATTGTGCCTTTTGTATTAAATCCCGGCGAAATTTCTTTGTTTCATCGTCAATGTGAATGTCCAAGGGATAGAGTAAAGCTGCAGTTGTGCATCGCAATCTAATACCGATCTCCCAGGAAACGCTCAAAGCATACCACAATGAGAAGATTTACTCTTCTCGTACTTAAATCGGCATTGTGCCTTTTGTATTATATCCCGGCGATATTTCTGTGTTTCATCATCAATGTGAAGGTCGAAGGATAGAGTAACGCAGCAGTAGTGCATCTGAATCTAATAGTGGTCTTCCTGGAAAGGCTCAAAGCAAACCACAAACAATGAGAAGATTTACTGTTCTTGTAATTAAGTCGGCATTGGGCAGTTTGTATTAAACGACGACGCAATTTCTGTGTTTCATCGTCAATGTGAAGGTCCAAGGGATAGAGTAAAGCTGCAGTAGTGCATCGGAATCTAATAGTGATATCCCAGGATACGCTCAAAGCAAACCACAAACAATGAGAAGATTTACTCTCCTTGTACTTAAGTCGGCATTGTGCCTTTTGCATTAAATCCCGAAGTAATTTCTGTGTTTCATCGTCAATGTTAAGGTCAAAGGGATACAGTAAGTCTGCAGTAGTGCATCGGAATCTAATAGTGATCTCCCAGGAAACGCTCAAAGCAAACCACAAACAATAAGAAGAATTACTCTTCTTGTACTTAAATCGGCATTGTGCCTTTTGTATTGAATCCCTGCGATATTTCTGTGTTTCAACGTCAATGTGAATTTCCAAGGTATAGAGAAAACGCGCAGTAGTGCTTCGGAATCTAATATTGATCTCCTAGGAAACGCTCATAGCAAACCAGAAACAATGAGAAGATTTACTCTTCTTGTACTTAAGTCGGTATTGTGCATTTTGTATTAAATCTCGACGCTATTTCAAAGTTTCATCGTCAATGTGAAGGCCCAAGGGATTGAGTAAGTCTGCAGTAGTGCATCGGAATCTAATACTGATCTCCAACGAAACGCCCAAAGCATACCAGAAACAATGAGTAGATTTACTCTTCTTATACTTAAGTCGGCATTGTGCCTTTTGTATTAAATCCCGACGCACTTTCTGTGTTTCATCGTCAATGTCAAGGTCCAAGGGATGGAGTAAAGCTGCAGTAGTGCATCTGAATCTAATACTGATCTCCTAGGAAACGCTCAAAGAAACCACAAACAATGAAAAGATTTACTCTTCTTCAACTTAAGTCGGCTTTGTGCCATTTGTATTAAATCCCGACGCAATTTCTGTGTTTCATCGTCAATGTGAAGGGCCAAGGGACAGAGTAAAGCTGCAGTAGTTAATCGGAATCTAATACTGATGTCCCAGGAAACGCTCAAATCAAACCAGAAACAATGAGAAGATTTACTCTTTTTGTGCTTAAGTCGGCTTTGTGCCTGTTGAATTAAATCCCGACGCCATTTCTATTTTTCATCGTCAATGTGATGGTCCAAGGGATAGAGTAAAGCTGCAGTAGTGCATCGGAATCTAATACTGATCTTCCAGGAAACGCTCAAAGCAAACCAAAAACAATGAGTAAATTTACTCTTCTTGCACTTAAGTCGGCATTGTGCCTTTTGTATTAAATCCCGACGCAAGTTCTGTGTTTCATCGTCAATGTGAAGGTCCAAGGGATAGAGTAAAGCTGCAGTAGAGCCTCGGAATCTATTGCTGATCTCCCAATAAACGCTCAAATCAAACCAAAAACAATGAGAAGACTTACTCTTCTTGTACTTACGTCGGCACTGTGCTTTTTGTATTAAATACCGACGCAATTTCTGTGTTTGATCGTCAATTTGAAGGTCCAATGGAAAGAGTAAAGCTGCAGTAGTGCTTCGGATCTAATACTGATATATGAGGAAACGCTCAAAGCAAACCACAAACAATGAGAAGATTTACTCTCCTTGTACTTGAGTCGGCATTGTGCCTTATGTATTAAATCCCGACGCGATTTCTGTGCTTCGTCGAGAATGTGAAGTTCCAAGGGATAGAGTAAAGCTGCAGTAGTGCACCGGATAGTAATACTGATCTCCCAGGAAATGCTCAAAGCAAACCAGAAACAATGAGAAGTTTTACTATACTTGTACTTAAGTCGGTATTGTGCCTTTTGTACTGAATACCGACGCAATCTCTCTGTTTCATCGTCAATGTGAAGGCCCAAGGGATAGAGTAATGCTGCAGTAGTGCATCGAAACCTAATACTGAACTCCAAGGAAACGCTCGAAGGAAACCACAAACAATGGGTAGATTTTCTCTTCTTGTACTTAAGTCGGCATTGTGCGTTTTGTATTAAATACCGACGCAATTTCTGTGTTTCATCATCAATTTGAAGGTCCAAGGGATAGGGTAAAGCTGGAGTAGTGCACGGATCTAATACTGATCTCCCAGGAAATGCTCAAAGCAAACCAGAAACAATGAGAATATATACTCTTCTTGTACTTAAGTCGGCATTGTGCCTTTTGTATTATATCCCGGCGATATTTCTGTGTTTCATCGTCAATGTGAAGGTCCAAGGGATAGAGTAAAGCTGCAGTAGTGCTTCGGAACTAATACTGATCTCCCAGGTAACGCTCAAAGCAATCCACAAACAATGAGAAGTTTTGCTCATCTTGTACTTAAGTCGGCATGTTGCCTTTTATATTGACTGCAGACGCAATTTCTGTGATTCATCGTCAATGTGAAGGTCCAAGGGATAGAGTAAATCTGCAGCAGTGCATCGCAATCAAATACTGATCTCACAGGAAACGCTCAAAACAAACCACAAACAATGAGATGTACTCTTGTTGTACTTAAGTTGGCAAAGTGCCCTTTGGATTAAATCCGACGCAATGTCTGTGTTTCATCGTCAATGTGAAGGTCCAAGGGATAGAGTAAGGCTGCAGTAGTGCATCAGAAACTAATACTGATCTCCCAGGAAACGCTCACAGCGAACCAGAAACAATAAGAAGATTTTCTCTTCTTGTACAGATATCGTCATCGTGCCTTCTGTATTAAATCCCGACGCAATATCTGTGTTTCATCGTCAATGTGAAGGTCCAAGAGATAGAGTAAAGCTGCAGTGGTGCATCGGAATCTAATACTCATCTCTCAGGAAACGCTCAAAGCGAAACAGAAACAATAAGAAGATTATCTCTTCTTGGACTGAAATCGTCATTGTGCCTTCTGTATTAAATCCCGACGCAATGTCTGTGTTTCATCGTCATTGTGAAGGTCCAAGGGATGGAGTAAGGCTGCAGTAGTGCATCGGGAACTAATACTGATCTCCCTGGAAATGCTCCAAGCAAACCAGAACAATGAGAAGACATTCTCGTCTTGTACTAAAGTCGGCATTGTGCATTTTGTATTAATTCCCGACGCACTTTCTGTGTTTCATCGTCAATGTGAAGGTCCAAGGGATGGAGTAAAGCTGCAGTAGTGCATCTGAATCTAGTACTGATCTCCTAGGAAACGCTCAAAGAAACCACAAACAATGAAAAGATTTACTCTTCTTCCACTTAAGTCGGCTTTGTGCCATTTGTATTAAATCCCGACGCAATATCTGTGTTTCATCGTCAATGTGAAGGTCCAAGGTATAGAGTAAAGCCGCAGTAGTGCATAGGAATCTAATTCTCAACTCCCAAGTAACGCTCGAAGCTAACCACAAACAATGAGAAGATTTACTCTTCTTGTACTTAAGTCGGCACTGTGCTTTTTGTATTAAATACCGACGCAATTTCTGTGTTTCATCGTCAGTTTGAAGGTCCAAGGGAAAGAGTAAAGCTGCAGTAGTGCATCGGATCTAATACTGATATATCAGGAAACGCTCAAAGCAAACCACAAACAATGAGAAGATTTACTCTCCTTGTACTTGAGCCGGCATTGTGCCTTATGTATTAAATCCCGACGCGATTTCTGTGTTTGATCGTCAAAGTGAAGGCCCAAGGGATAGAGTAAAGCTGCAGTAGTGCATTGGATCTACTACTAATCTCCCAGGTAATGCTGAAAGCAAACCACAAACAATGAGAATATATACACTTCTTGTACTTAAGTCGGCATTGTGCCTTTTGTATTATATCCCAGCGATATTTCTGTGTTTCATCGTCAATGTGAAGGTCCAAGGGATAGAGCAAAGCTGCTGCAGTGCACCGGAATGTAGTACTGATCTCCCAGGAAACGCTCGAGCAAACAACAAACAATGATAAGATTTACTCTTCTTGTACATAAGTCGGCATTGTGCCTCTTGTAGTAAATAACGACGCCATATCTGTGTTTCATCGTCAATGTGAAGGTCCCAGGGATAGAGTATAGCTGCAGTAGTGCATTGGAATCTAATACTGACCTCACAGGAAACGCTCAAAGCAAACAATTTCTGTGTTTCATCGTCAATGTGTAGGTCCAAGATATTGAGTAAAGCAGCGGTAGTGAATCAGAATCTAATACCGATCTCACAGGAAACGCTGAAAGCAAACCAAAAACTATAAGAAGATACACTCTTCTTGTACTTAAGACGGCATTGTGCCTTTTGTAGTAATTCCCGACGCAATAACTGTGTTTCATCGTCAATGTGAAGGTCCAAGGGATACAGTAAAGCTGCAGTAGTGCATCGGAATCTAATACGGATCTCACAGTAAACGCTCATAGCTACCCAAAAACAATAAGAAGATTTACTCTTCTTTTACTTAAGTCGGTATTTTGTCTTTTGTATTAAACCCCTACACTATTTCTGTGTTTCATCGTCAATGTGAAGGTCCAAGGGATAGGGTAAAGCTGCAGTAGTTCATCGGAATCTAATACTGATCTCCCAGGAAACTCTCAAAGCAAACCACGGACAATGAGAAGATTTACTCTTCTTACACTTAAAACGGCATTGTGCCTTTTGTATTAAATCCCGACGCAATTTCTGTGTTTCATCGTCAATGTGAATGTGCAAGGGATAGAGTAAAGCTGCAGAAGTGCTTCGGAATGTAATAGTGATCTCCCAGGAAACGCACAAAGTAAACCAAATACATTAAGAAGATTTAATCTTCTTGTACTTAAGTTGGCATTTTACACTTTTTTATTAAACCCCTACGCAACTTCTGTTTGTCATCGTCAATATGAAGGTCCAGGGGATAGAGTAAAGTTGCAGTAGTGCGTCGGAATCTAACACAGATCTCCCAGGATACGCACAAAGCAAACAACGAACAATGAGAAGATTTCCTATTCTTGTACTTCAGTCGGCTTTGTGCCTTTTGTATTAAATCCCGACGCAAATTCTGTGTTTCATCGTCAATGTGAAGGTCGAAGGGATATAGTAAAGCTGCAGTAATGCATCGGAATCTAATATTGATCTCCCATGAAACGCTCAAACAAACCACAAAGAACGATAAGATTTAATCATCTTCTACTTAAGTTGGCGTTGTGCCGTATGCATTAAATCCCGACGCAATTTCTGTGTTTCATCGTCAATGTGAAGGTCCAAGAGATAGAGTAAAGCTGCACTAGTGCTTCGGAAGTTTTGTATGAAATCCCGACCATAAACAATGAGAAAATATACTCTTCTTCTACTTAAGTCGGCATTGTGCCTTTTGTATTAAATACCGACGCAATTTCTGTGTTTCATCGTCAATGTGAAGGTCCAAGGGATAGAGTAAAGCTGCAGTAGTGCATCGGAATCTAATACAGATCTCCCACGAAACGATCAAAGCAAACCAGAAACAATGACAAGATATAGTCTTCTTGTACTTAAGTCGGCATTGTGCCTTTTGTGTTGAGTCCCGACGCAATTTCTGTGTTTCATCGTCAATGTGAGGGTCCAAGGGATAGAGTAAGGCTGCAGCAGTGAATCGGAATGTAATACAGATCTTCCAGGAAACGCTCAAAGCAAACCACAAACAATGAGAAGATTTACTCTTCTTGTACTTATGTCAGCATTGTGCCTTTTGTAATAAACCCCGACGCAAAATCTGTGTTTCATCGTTAATGTCAAGGTCCAAGGGATAGAGTAAAGCTGCAGTAGTGCAACTGAATCTAATACTGATCTTGCAGGAAATCCTCAGACAAACCACGAACAATGAGAAGATTTACTTTTCTTCTATTTAAGTTGGCGTTGTGCCTTTTGTATTAATTCCCGACGAAATTTCTGTGTTTCATCGTCAATGTGTAGGTACAAGGGATAGAGTATAGCCGCAGTAGTGCATCGGAATATAATACTGATCTCCCAGTAAACGCTCAAAGCAAGCCACGAACAATGAGAAGATTGATATTTCTTGTACTTAAGTCGGCATTGTGCCTTTTGTATTAATTCCCGTCGCAATTTCTCTGTTTCATAGTCAATGTGAAGGTCCAAGGGATAGAGTAAAACCGCAGAAGTGCATCGGAATCTAATACTGATCTCCCTGGAAACGGTCAAAGCTAACCATAAACCATGAGAAAATTTTCATCTCTTGTACTTAGGTCGGCATTTTGCCTTTTGTATTAAATCCCGACGCAATTTCTGTGTTTCATCGTCAATGTGAAGGTCCAAGGGATAGAGTAAAGCTGCAGTAGTGCATCGGAATGCAATACTGATCTCTCAGCAAACGCTCAAAGCAAACCATAAACAATGAGAAGATTTACTCTTCTTGTACTTAAGTCGGCATTATGCCTTTTGTATGCAGGTCCAACACATAGAGAAAAGCTGCAGTAGTGCATCGGAATCTAATACTGATCTCCCAGGAAACGCTCAAAGCAAACCGCAAACCATGTGTAGACTTACACTTCTTGTATTTTAGTCGGGATTTATTACAAAAGGCACTTTAGTATTAAATCCCGACGCAATATCTGTGTTTCATCGTCAATGTGAAGGTCCAAGGGATAGAGTAACGCTGCAGTAGTGCATCGGAATCTAATACTGATCTCCCAGGAAACGTTCAAAGCAAACCACAAACAATGAGAAGATTCACTATTCTTGTACTATTGTTGGCATTGTGCATATATTATTTAATCCCGTAGAAATTTCTGTGTTTCGTCGTCAATGTGAAGGTCCAAGGGATAGAGTAAAGCTGCAGTAGTGCATCGAAATGTAATACTGATATCCCAGGAAACACTCAAAGCAAACCATAAACAATGAGAGGATTTACTCTTCTTGTACATAAGTCGGCATTGTGCCATTTGAATTAAACCCTTACGCAATTCTGTGTTTCATCGTCAGTGTGAATATGCAAGGGATAGAGTAAAGCTGCAATAGTGCATCGGAATCTAATACTGATCACCCAGGAATCGATCAAAGCAAACCACAAACAATGTGAAGATTTACTCCTCTAGAACTAATGTCCGCATTGTGCCTTTTGTATTAAATCCCATCGCAATTTCTGTGTTTCATCGTCTATGTGAAGGTCGAAGTGATAGAGTAAAGCTGCAGTAGTGCATTGGAATATAATACTGATCTCCCAGGAAAAGCTCAAAGCAAACCACAAACAATGAGAAGATTTACACTTCTTGTACTTCAGACGGCATTATGCCTTTTGTATTAATGCCCGACCCAATTTCTGTGTTTCATCGTCAATGTGAAGGTCCAAGGGATACAGTAAAGCAGCAGTAGTGCATCGCAATCTAATACTGATCTCCCAGGTAACGCTCATAAACACACCACAAACAATGAGACGATTTTCTCCTCTTGTACTTAAGTCGGCATTGTGCCTATCGTATTAAATTCCGACGCAATTTGTGAGTTTCATAGTTAATCTGAAGGACCAAGGGGTAGAGTAAATCTGCAGTACTGCATCGGAATCTGATACTGATCTCCCAGGAAACGCTCAAAGCAAACCACAAACAATGAGAAGACATCTCTTCCTGTGCTTAAGTCGGCATTGTGCCTTTTGTATCAAATCCCGACGCAATTTCTGTGTTTCATCGTCAATGTGAAGGTGCAAGGGATAGAGTAAAGCTGCAGTAGTGCATCGGAATCTTATACTGATCTCCCACGTAACGCTCAAAAACACACCACAAACAATGAGTGTGCTCCCTGCCGCCGTTGGATAAGCAGCTGAGCAGCAAGTCGTATACTCCTAGCTCACTCATTTGTTACATAGTTTAATTCTTAATTTCTTTGCGTGTTTTTGGTACTTGCATTGTTTAATTCATAAATTTCGGGCGTATTGTAGTATTTGAGAGTGTAGCATCGCGTTTTAGTACCTGAATATTGTAATTTCGCTTAGTCTCCTTCCGCCGCCGAGCAGTGTCAGCACTGCGCAAGTAGCAGCATTACTGCATTTACTAGGCAATCTTGTATTTTAATAACCGTTTAAATTTTGTCGATTTGTTTGCGCTCTCTGTAAATTAGTTAAGACGTTCTTTGCAAAACAGTTTTTAGCATGGATAGGGACTGCAACTGCAGTGTTCGGATGCAGGCTGAGTTGGCATCCCTTCGCTCCCAGCTACAGGCAGTGTTGGCTTCGGTCACACAGCTTGAGGCTGTTGCCAATGGGCATCACTGTGGGGGTCCGGATGGGGGTTTGTCGGGGACGGCCAGCTCGTCCCACGCATTCCCCGATCGGACTACGACTGTGGCTGCCCGGGATACTGCCCACATTGAGGCTGATCCCTCACCTGTGGTAGAGTGGGAGGTCGTTTCAAGGTGTGGCAGGGGGCGAAAGACATTCCGGAGGACTGAACGGAAAGCCTCACCAGTCTGTCTGACGAACCGGTTTCAGGCTCTGTCTCAGGCTGATACTGATCTTCGGCCTGACACGGCTGCTTGTCCTGTTCCAGAGGTTGCCCCTCAGTCTGCAAGATCCGGGCAGTTACAGAGGATGGGCTTACTGGTAGTTGGGAGCTCCAACGTCAGGCGCGTAATGGGGCCCCTTAGGGAAATGGCAGCAAGAGAGGGGAAGAAAACCAATGTGCACTCCGTGTGCATACCGGGGGGAGTCATTCCAGATGTGGAAAGGGTCCTTCCGGATGCCATGAAGGGTACAGGGTGCACCCATCTGCAGGTGGTCGCTCATGTCGGCACCAATGATGTGTGTCGCTATGGATCGGAGGAAATCCTCTCTGGCTTCCGGCGGCTATCTGATTTGGTGAAGACTGCCAGTCTCGCAAGCGGGATGAAAGCAGAGCTCACCATCTGCAGCATCGTCGACAGGACTGACTGCGGACCTTTGGTACAGAGCCGAGTTGAGGGTCTGAATCAGAGGCTGAGACGGTTCTGCGACCGTGTGGGCTGCAGATTCCTCGACTTGCGCCATAGGGTGGTGGGGTTTCGGGTTCCGCTGGATAGATCAGGAGTCCACTACACGCAACAAGCGGCTACACGGGTAGCAGGGGTTGTGTGGCGTGGGCTGGGCGGTTTTTTAGGTTAGATGGCCTTGGGCAAGTACAGAAAGGGCAACAGCCTCAGCGGGTGCGGGGCAAAGTCAGGACATGCGGGGACCAAGCAGCAATCGGTATTGTAATTGTCAACTGTCGAAGCTGCGTTGGTAAAGTACCGGAACTTCAAGCGCTCATAGAAAGCACCGAAGCTGAAATTGTTATAGGTACAGAAAGCTGGCTTAAGGCAGAGATAAATTCTGCCGAAATTTTTACAAAGGTACAGACGGTGTTTAGAAAGGATAGATTGCATGCAACCGGTGGTGGAGTGTTCGTCGCTGTTAGTAGTAGTTTATCCTGTAGTGAAGCAGAAGTGGATAGTTCCTGTGAATTATTATGGGTGGAGGTTACACTAAACAACTGAACTAGGTTAATAATTGGCTCCTTTTACCGACCTCCCGACTCAGCAGCATTAGTGGCAGAACAACTGAGAGAAAATTTGGAATACATTTCACATAAATTTTCTCAGCATGTTATAGTCTTAGGTGGAGATTTCAATTTACCAGATATAGACTGGGACACTCAGATGTTTAGGACGGGTGGTAGGGACAGAGCATCGAGTGACGTTATACTGAGTGCACTATCCGAAAATTACCTCGAGCAATTAAACAGAGAACCGACTCGTGGAAATAACATCTTGGACCTACTGATAACAAACAGACCCGAACTTTTCGACTCTGTATGTACAGAACAGGGAATCAGTGATCATAAGGCCGTTGCAGCATCCCTGAATATGGAAGGTAATAGGAATATAAAAAAAGGGAGGAAGGTTTATCTGTTTAGCAAGAGTAATAGAAGGCAGATTTCAGACTACCTAACAGATCAAAACGAAAATTTCTGTTCCGACACTGACAATGTTGAGTGTTTATGGAAAAAGTTCAAGGCAATCGTAAAATGCGTTTTAGACAGGTACGTGCCGAGTAAAACTTTGAGGGACGGGAAAAACCCACCGTGGTACAACAACAAAGTTAGGAAACTACTGCGAAAGCAAAGAGAGTTCCACTCCAAGTTTAAACGCAGCCAAAACCTCTCAGACAAACAGAAGCTAAACGATTTCAAAGTTAGCGTAAGGAGGGCTATGCGTGAAGCGTTCATTGAATTCGAAAGTAAAATTCTATGTACCGACTTGACAGAAAATCCTAGGAAGTTCTGGTCTTACGTTAAATCAGTAAGTGGCTCGAAACAGCATATCCAGACACTACGGGATGATGATGGCATTGAAACAGAGGATGACTCGCGTAAAGCTGAAATACTAAACACCTTCTTCCAAAGCTGTTTCACAGAGGAAGACCGCACTGCAGTTCCTTCTCTAAATCCTCGCACAAACGAAAAAATGGCTGACATCGAAATAAGTGTCCAAGGAATAGAAAAGCAACTGGAATCACTCAATAGAGGAAAGTCCACTGGACCTGACGGGATACCAATTCGATTCTACACAGAGTACGCGAAAGAACTTGCCCCCCTTCTAACAGCCGTGTACCGCAAGTCTCTAGAGGAACGGAGGGTTCCAAACGATTGGAAAAGAGCGCAAATAGTCCCAGTCTTCAAGAAGGGTCGTCGAGCAGATGCACAAAACTATAGACCTATATCTCTTACGTCGATCTCTTGTAGAATTTTAGAACATGTTTTTTGCTCGCGTATCATGTCATTTCTGGAAACCCAGAATCTACTATGTAGGAATCAACATGGATTCCGGAAACAGCGATCGTGTGAGACCCAACTCGCCTTATTTGTTCATGAGACCCAGAAAATATTAGATACAGGCTCCCAGGTAGATGCTATTTTTCTTGACTTCCGGAAGGCGTTCGATACAGTTCCGCACTGTCGCCTGATAAACAAAGTAAGAGCCTACGGAATATCAGACCAGCTGTGTGGCTGGATTGAAGAGTTTTTAGCAAACAGAACACAGCATGTTGTTATCAATGGAGAGACGTCTACAGACGTTAAAGTAACCTCTTGCGTGCCACAGGGGAGTGTTATGGGACCATTGCTTTTCACAATATATGTAAATGACTTAGTAGATAGTGTCGGAAGTTCCATGCGGCTTTTCGCGGATGATGCTGTAGTATACAGAGAAGTTGCAGCATTAGAAAATTGTAGCGAAATGCAGGAAGATCTGCAGCGGATAGGCACTTGGTGCAGGGAGTGGCAACTGACCCTTAACATAGACAAATGTAATGTATTGCGAATACATAGAAAGAAGGATCCTTTTTGTATGATTATATGATAGCGGAACAAACACTGGTAGCAGTTACTTCTGTAAAATATCTGGGAGTATGCATGCGGAACGATTTGAAGTGGATTGATCATATAAAATTAATTGTTGGTAAGGCGGGTACCAGGTTGAGATTCATCGGGAGAGTGCTTAGAAAATGTAGTCCATCAACAAAGGAGGTGGCTTACAAAACACTCGTTCGACCTATACTAGAGTATTGCTCATCAGTGTGGGATCCGTACCAGATCGAGCTGACGGAGGAGATAGAGAAGATCCAAAGAAGAGCGGCGCGTTTCGTCACAGGGTTATTTGGTAACCGTGATAGCGTTACGGAGATGTTTAATAAACTCAAGTGGCAGACTCTGCAAGAGAGGCGCTCTGCATCGCGGTGTAGCTTGCTCGCCAGGTTTCGAAAGGGTGCGTTTCTGGATGAGGTATCGAATATATTGCTTCCCCCTACTTATACCTCCCGAGGAGATCACGAATGTAAAATTAGAGAGATTAGAGCACGCACGGAGGCTTTCAGACCGTCGTTTATCCCGCGAACCATACGCGACTGGAACAGGAAAGGGAGGTAATGACAGTGGCACGTAAAGTGCCCTCCGCCACACACCGTTGGGTGGCTTGCGGAGTATCAATGTAGATGTAGATGTAGATTTACTCTTCTTGTACTATAGTCGCCATTGTGCCTTTTGAATTAAATCCCGACTCAATATCTGTGTTTTATCGTCAATGCTAAGGGACAAGGAATAGGGTAAAGCTGCAGTTGTGCATTGGAATCTAATACTGATCTCCCAGGAAACGCTCAAAGATAACAACAAACAATGAGAAGGTTTCCACTTCTTGCACTTAAGTCGGCATTATGCCTTTTGTTTTAATGCCCGACCCAATTTCTGTGCTTAATCGTCAATGTGAAGGTGCAAGGGATAGAGTAAGGCTGCAGTAGTGCATCGGAATCATATACTGATCTCCCAGGTAACGCTCAAAAACACACCACAAACAATGAGACGATTTACTCTTCTTGTACTTAAGTCGCCATTGTGCCTTTTGAATTAAATCCCGACGTAATTTCTGTGTTTCATCGTCAATGCTAAGGTCCTAGGTATAGGGTAAAGCTGCAGTAGTGCATCGGAATCTAATACTGATCTCCCAGGAAACGCTCAAAGCAAACCACAAACCATGTGTAGATTTACACTTCTTGTATTTTAGTCGGGATTTAATACAAAAGGCTCTTTAGTATTAAATCCCGATGCAATTTCTGTGTTTCATCGTCAAAGTGATGGTCCAAGGGATACAGTAAAGCTGCAGTAGTGCATCAGAATCTAATACTGATTTCACAGGAAACGTTCAAAGCAAACCACAAACAATGAGAAGATTCACTCTTCTTGTACTTAAGTCCGCATTGTGCCTTTTGTCTTAAATCCCGACGCAATTTCTGTATTTCATCGTCAATGTGATGGTCCATGGGATACAGTAAAGCTGCAGTAGTGCATCAGAATCTAATACTGATTTCACAGGAAACGTTCAAAGCAAACCACAAACAATGAGAAGATTCACTCTTCTTGTACTTAAGTCCGCATTGTGCAAATTTTATTTAATCCCGACGAAATTTCTGTGTTTCATCGTCAATGGGAAGGTCAAGGGATAGGGTAAAGCTGCAGTAGTGCATCGGAATCTAATACTGATCTGCCAGGAAACGCTGAAAGCAAACCACAAACAATGAGAAGATTTACCTTTTTTGTACTTAAGTCGGCATTGTGCCTTTTGTATTAAATCCCGACGCAATTTCTATGTTTCATCGTCAATGTGAATTTCCAAGGGATAGAGTAAAGCTGCAGTACTGCATCGGTATCGAATACTGATCTCCCAGGAAACGCTCAATGCAAACCACAAACAATGAGAAGATTGACTCTTCTTGTACTCAAATCGGCATTCTGCCTTTTGTATTCAATCCCGACGCAATATCTGTGTTTCGTCGTCAATGTGAAGGTCCAAGGCATGGAGTAAAGCTGCAGTAGTACATCGGAATCTAATACTGATCTCCCAGGAAACGCACAAAGCAAACCACAAACAATGAGAAGATTGACTCTTCTTGTACTTAAGGCGGCATTGTGCCTTTTGTATTAAATCCCGACGCAACTTCTGAGTTTCATCGTCAATGCGAAGGTCAAAGGGATGGAGTGAAGCTGCAGTAGTGCATCGGAATCTAATACTGATCTCCCAGGAAACGCTCAAAGCCAACCACAAACAATGAGAAGATTAACTCTTCTTGTACTTAAGTCGGCATTGTGCCTTTTGTATTAAATCCCGACGCAATTTCTTTGTTTCATCGTCAATGTGAAGTTCCAAGGGATAGAGTAAAGCTGTAGTAGTGCATCGGAATCGAATACTGATCTCCCAGGAAACGCTTAAGGCAAACCACAAACAATTAGAAGAGTGACTCTTCTTGTACTCAAGTCGGCATTGTGGCTTTTGTATTAAATCCCGACGCAGTTGCTGTGTTTCATCGTCAATGTGAAAGTCCAAGGGATGGAGTAAAGCTGCAGTAGTGCATCGGAAACTAATACTGATCTCCCAGGTAACGCTCAAAGCAAACCACAAACAACGAGAAGATTTACTCTTCTTATACTTAAGTCGGCATTGTGCCTTTTGTATTGAAACCTGACGCTATTTCTGTGTTTCATCGTCAATGTGAACGCCAAAGGGATAGAGTAAAGCGGCAGTAGTGCATCGGAATCTAATACTGATCACCCAGGAAACGCTGAAAGCAAACCACAAACAATGAGAAGATTTACTCCTCTTGTACTAAAGTCGGCATTGTGCCTTTCGTATTAAATCCCGAAGCAATTTCTGTGTTTCATCGTCAATATGAAGGTCCAAGGAAAAGAGAAAAGCTGTAGTAGTGCATCGGAATCAAATACTGATCTACCAGGAAACGCTCCTATCAAACCACAAACAATGAGAGGATTTTATCTTCCTGTACTGAAGTCGGTATTGTGCCTTTTGTATTAAATCCCGACCCAATTTCTGTGTTAGATCGCCAATGTGAAGGTCTTAGGAATAGAGTAAATCTGCAGTAGTGCATCGGAATCTAATACTGATCTCACAAGAAACGTTCAAAGTAAACCACAAACAATGAGAAGCTTTACTCCTCTTGTACTTAAGTCGGCATTCTGCATTTTTTTTAAATCCCAACGCAATTTCTGTGTTTCATCGTCAATGGGAAGGACTAGGTATGGGGTCAAGCTGCAGTAGTGCATCGGAATCTAATACTGATCTCCCAGGAACGCTTAAAGCAAATCAAAAACAATGAGAAGATTTACTCCTCTTGTACTTAACTCGGCATTGTGCCTTCTGTATAAAATCCCGACGCAATTTCTGTATTTCATCGTCAGTGTGAAAGGCCAAGGGATAGAGTAAAGCTGCAGTAGTGCATCGGAATGTAATACTGATCACCCAGCAAACGCTCAAAGCAAAGCACAAACGTTGAGAAGATTTACTCTCCTTGTACTTCAGTCGGCATTGCGCCTTTTGTGTTAAAACCTGACGGAATTTCTGTGTTTCATCGTGAATGTGAAGGTCCAAGGGATAGAGTGAAGCTGCATTAGTGGATCTGAATCTAATACTGATCACCCGGGAATCGCTCAAAGCAAACCCCAAACAATGTGAAGATGTACTCCCCTTGTACTGAAGTCGGCATTGTGCCTTTTGTATTAAATCTAGACGCAATTTTTGTATTTCATCGTCAATGTGAAGGTCCAAGAGATAGAGTAAAGCTGCTGTAGTGCATCGGAATCTAATACTGATCTCCCAGGTAACGCTCTAATCAAACCTCAAACAATGAGAAGAATTACTTTTCTTGTACTTTTCGGCATTGTGCCTTTTGTATTACACCCCAATGCAATTTCTGTGTTTCATCGTAAATGTGAAGGTCCAACAGATAGAGTAAAGCTGCAGTAGTGCATTGATATCTAATACTGGTCTCCCAGGAAACGCTCAAAGCAAACCACAAACAATGAGGAGATTTACACTTCTTATACTTCAGACGGCATTATGCCTTTTTTATTAAATTCCGACGCAATATCTGTGATTCATCGTCAATGTGAAGGTCCAAGAGATAGAGTAAAGCTGCAGTAGTGCATCGGAAAATAATACTGTTCATGCAGGGAGCTCTAAACGCAAACCACTGACAATGAGAAGATTTACTCATCTTGTACCCATGCCTGCATTGTGCCTTTTCTATTAATTACCGACGCAATTTCAGTGTTTCATCGTCAATGTGAAGCTCCAACAGATAGAGTAAAGCTGCAGTAGTGCATCGAAAGTTAATACTGATCTCCCAGGAAACTCTCAAAGCAAACCACAAACAATGAGAAGATTTACTCATCTTGTACCTAAGTCTGCATTGTGCCTTTTGTATTAAATCCGGACGCAATTTCTGTGTTTCATCGTCAATGTGAAGGTCCAAGGGATAGAGTAGACCTGCAGTAGTGCATCGGAATCTAATACTGATCTCCCAGGTAACGCTCAAATCAAACCACAAACAATGAGAAGATTTACTTTTCTTGTACTTAAGTCGGCATTGTGCCTTTTGTATTAAACCCCTATGATATTACTGTGTACAAACAATGAGAAGATTTACACTTCTTGTACTTAAGTTGGCATTATGCCTTTTGTATTAAATCCCGACGCAATTTCAATGTTTCATCGTCAATGTGAATTTCCAATGGATAGAGTAAGGCTGCAGTAGTGCATCGGAATCTAATACTGATCTCCCAGGCAACGCTCAAAGCAGACCACAAACTATGAGTAGATATACTCTTCTTGTACTTGAGACGGCATTGTGACTTTTGTATTAAATCCCGACGCAACTTCTGAGTTTCATCTTCAATGCGAAGGTCAAAGGATAGAGTAAAGCTGCAGTAGTGCATCGGAATCTAATACTGATCTCCCAGGAAACGCTCAAAGCAATCCACAAACAATGAGAAGATTGACTCTTCTTGTACTTAAGGCGGCATTGTGCCTTTTGTATTTAATTCCGACGCAACTTCTGAGTTTCATCGCCAATGCGAAGGTCAAAGGGATGGTGTAAAGCTGCAGTAGTCCATCGGAATCTAATACTGATCTCCCAGGAAACGCTCAAAGCCAACCACAAACAATGAGAAGATTAACTCTTCTTGTACTTAAGTCGGCATTGTGCCTTTTGTATTAAATCCCGACGCAATTTCTTTGTTTCATCGTCAATGTGAAGTTCCAAGGGATAGAGTAAAGCTGTAGTAGTGCATCGGAATCGAATACTGATCTCCCAGGATACGCTTAAAGCAAACCACAAACAATTAGAAGAGTGACTCTTCTTGTACTCAAGTCGGCATTGTGGCTTTTGTATTAAATCCCGACGCAATTGCTATGTTTCATCGTCAATGTGAAAGTCCAAGGGATGGAGTAAAACTGCAGTAGTGCATCGGAAACTAATACTGATCTCCCAGGTAACGCTCAAAGCAAACCACAAACAACGAGAAGATTTACTCTTCTTATACTTAAGTCGGCATTGTGCCTTTTGTATTGACACCTGACGCTATTTCTGTGTTTCATCGTCAATGTGAACGCCAAAGGGATAGAGTAAAGCTGCAGTAGTGCATCGGAATCTAATACTGATCACCCAGGAAACGCTGAAAACAAACCACAAACAAATGAAAAGATTTACTCCTCTAGTACTAAAGTCGGCATTGTGCTTTTCGTGTTAAATCCCGAAGCAATTTCTGTGTTTCATCGTCAATGTGACGGTCCAAGGAAAAGAGAAAAGCTGCAGTAGTGCATCGGAATCAAATACTGATCTCACAAGAAACGTTCAAAGCAAACCACAAACAATGAGAAGCTTTACTCCTCTTGTACTTAAGTCGGCATTCTGCATTTTTTATTAAATCCCAACGCAATTTCTGTGTTTCATCGTCAATGTGAAGGACTAGGTACGGAGTAAAGTTGCAGTAGTGCATCGGAATGTAATACTGATCTCCCAGGAACGATTAAAGCAATTTAAAAACAATGAGAAGATTTACTCCTCTTGTACTTAAGTCGGCATTGTGCATTTTGTATAAAATCCCGACGCAATTTCTCTATTTCATCGTCAGTGTGAAAGGCCAAGGGATAGAGTAAAGCTGCAGTAGTGCATCGGAATGTAATACTGCTCACCCAGCAAACGCTCAAAGCAGACCACAAACAATGAGAAGATTAACTGTTCTTGTACTTAAGTCGGCATTATGCCTTTTGTATTAAATCCCGACTCAATTTCTGTGTTTCATCGTCAATGTGAAGGTCCAAGACATAGAGTAAAACTGCTGTAGTGCATCGG
Source organism: Schistocerca piceifrons (assembly GCF_021461385.2). NCBI lineage: Eukaryota > Metazoa > Arthropoda > Insecta > Orthoptera > Acrididae > Schistocerca > Schistocerca piceifrons. Next base: position 1,125,951,399 of record NC_060139.1, read on the forward strand.
ACAATAATACTGATCTCCCAGGAAACGCTCAAAGCAAAGCACAAACATTGAGAATATTTACTCTCCTTGTACTTCAGTCGGCATTGCGCCTTTTGTATTAAAACCTGACGGAATTTCTGTGTTTCATCGTGAATGTGAAGGTCCAAGGGATAGAGTAAAGCTGCATTAGTGGATCGGAATCTAATACTGTTCACCCAGGAATCGCTCAAAGCAAACCACAAACAATGTGAAGATGTACTCCCCTTGTACTGAAGTCGGCATTGTGCCTTTTGTTTTAAATCCGGACGCAATTTCTGTGTTTCACCGTCAATGTGGAGGTCCTGGGTATAGAGTAAAGCTGCAGTAGTGCATCGGAATCTAATACTGATCTCTCAGGAAACGTTCAAAGCAATCCACAAACAATGAGAATATTTACTCTCCTTGTACTTAAGTCGGCATTGTGCCTTTTGTATTATATCCCGACGAAATTTCTGTGTTTCATCGTTAATGTGAACGTCAAAGGGATAATGTAATGCTGCAGTATTGTATCGGAATCTAATACTGATCTCCCAGGAAACTCTCAAAGCAAACCAAAAACAATGAGAAGATTTACTCCCCTTGTACCTAAGTCGGCATTGTACCGTTTGTATTAAATCCCGACGCAATTTCTGTGTTTCATCGTCAAAGTGAAGGTCCAAGGGATAGGGTAACGCTGCATTAGTGCATCGGAATCTAATACTGATCGCCCAGGAAACGCTCAAACCAAACCACAAACAATGTGAAGTTTTACTCCTCTTGTACTGAAGTCGGCATTGTGCCTTTTGTCTTAAAACTCGACGCAATTTCTGTATTTCATCGTCAATGTGATGGTCCAAGGGATACAGTAAAGCTGCAGTAGCGCATCGGAATCTAATACTGATTTCCCAGTAAACGTTCAAAGCAAACCACAAACAATGAGAAGATTCACTCTTCTTGTACTTAAGTCGGCATTGTGCCTTTTGTACTAAACCCCTATGCAATTTCTGTGTACAAACAATGAGAAGATTTACACTTCTTGTACTTAAGTTGGCATTATGCCTTTTGTATTAAATACCGACGCAATTTCTACGTTTCATTGTCAATGTGAATTACCAATGGATAGAGTAAGGCTGCAGTAGTGCATCGGAATCTAATACTGATCTCCCAGGCAACGCTCAAAGCAGACCACAAACAATGAGAAAATATACTCTTCTTGTACTTAAGACGGCATTGTGCCTTTTGTATTAAATCCCGACGCAACTTCTGAGTTTCATCGTCAATGCGAAGGTCAAAGGGATGGAGTAAAGCTGCAGTAGTGCATCGGAATCGAATACTGACCTCCCAGGATACGCTTAAAGCAAACCACAAACAATTAGAAGAGTGACTCTTCTTGTACTCAAGTCGGCATTGTGGCTTTTGTATTAAATCCCGACGCAATTGCTGTGTTTCATCGTCAATGTGAAAGACCAAGGGATGGAGTAAAGCTGCAGTAGTGCATCAGAAACTAATACTGATCTCCCAGGTAACGCTCAAAGCAAACCACAAACAACGAGATTTGCTTTTCTTATACTTAAGTCGGCATTGTGCCTTTTGTATTGAAACCTGACGCTATTTCTGTGTTTCATCGTCAATGTGAACGCCAAAGGGATAGAGTAAAGCTGCAGTAGTGCATCGGAATCTAATACTGATTTCCCAGGAAACGCTCAAAGCAATCCACAAACTATGAGAAGATTGACTCTTCTTGTACTTAAGGCGGCATTGTGCCTTTTGTACTTAATCCCGACGCAACTTCTGAGTTTCATCGTCAATGCGAAGGTCAAAGGGATGGAGTAAAGCTGCAGTAGTGCATCGGAATCTAATACTGATCTCCCAGGAAACGCTCAAAGCCAACCACAAACAATGAGAAGGTTAACTCTTCTTGTACTTAAATCGGCATTGTGCCTTTTGTATTACATCCCGAGGCAATTTCTTTGTTTCATCGTCAATGTGAAGTTCCAAGGCATAGAATAAAGCTGTAGTAGTGCATCGGAATCGAATACTGATCTCCCAGGATACGCTTAAAGCAAACCACAAACATTTAAAAGAGTGACTCTTCTTGTACTCAAGTCGGCATTGTGGCTTTTGTATTAAATCCCGACGCAATTGCTGTGTTTCATCGTCAATGTGAAAGACCAAGGGATGGAGTAAAGCTGCAGTAGTGCATCAGAAACTAATACTGATCTCCCAGGTAACGCTCAAAGCAAACCACAAACAACGAGATTTGCTTTTCTTATACTTAAGTCGGCATTGTGCCTTTTGTCTTAAAACTCGACGCAATTTCTGTATTTCATCGTCAATGTGAATTTCCAATGGATAGAGTAAGGCTGCAGTAGTTCATCGGAATCTAATACTGATCTCCCAGGCAACGCTCAAAGCAGACCACAAACAATGAGAAGATATACTCTTCTTGTACTTAAGACGGCATGGTGCCTTTTGTATTTAATCCCGACGCCACTTCTGAGTTTCATCGTCAATGCGAAGGTCAAAGGATAGAGTAAAGCTGCAGTAGTGCATCGGAATCTAACACTGGTTTCCCAGGAGACGCTCAAAGCAATCCACAAACTATGAGAAGATTGACTCTTCTTGTACTTAAGGCGGCATTGTGCCTTTTGTACTTAATCCCGACGCAACTTCTGAGTTTCATCGTCAATGCGAAGGTCAAAAGGATGGAGTAAAGCTGCAGTAGTGCATCGGAATCTAATACTGATCTCCCAGGAAACGCTCAAAGCCAACCAAAAACAATGAGAAGGTTAACTCTTCTTGTACTTAAATCGGCATTGTGCCTTTTGTATTACATCCCGACGCAATTTCTTTGTTTCATCGTCAATGTGAAGTTCCAAGGCATAGAATAAAGCTGTAGTAGTGCATCGGAATCGAATACTGATCTCCCAGGATACGCTGAAAGCAAACCACAAACAAGGAGAAGATTTACTCCTCTTGTACTAAAGTCGGCATTGTGCCTTTCGTATTAAATCCCGAAGCAATTTCTGTGTTTCATCGTCAATGTGAAGGTCCAAGGAAAAGAGAAAAGCTGCAGTAGTGCATCGGAATCAAATACTGATCTACCTGGAATCGCTCCTAGCAAACCACAAACAATGAGAGGATTTTATCTTCCTGTACTCAAGTCGGTATTGTGCCTTTTGTATTAAACCCCGACGCAATTTCTGTGTTTGATCGCCAATGTGAAGGTCCTAGGAATAGAATAAGTCTGCAGTAGTGCATCGGAATCTAATACTGATCTCAAAAGAAACGTTCAAAGCAAACCACAAACAATGAGAAGCTTTACTCCTCTTGTACTTAAGACGGCATTCTGCATTTTTCATTGAATCCCAACGCAATTTCTGTGTTTCATCGTCAATGTGAAGGACTAGGTATGGAGTAAAGTTGCAGTAGTGCATCGGAATCTAATACTGATCTCCCAGGAACGCTTAAAGCAAATCAAAAACAATGAGAAGATTTACTCCCCTTGTATTTAAGACGGCATTGTGCTTTTTGTAAAAAATCCCGACGCAATTTCTGTATTTCATCGTCAGTGTGAAAGGCCAAGGGATAGAGTAAAGCTGCAGTAGTGGATCGGAATGTAATACTGATCACCCAGCAAACGCTCAAAGCAGACCACAAACAATGAGAAGATTAGCTGTTCTTGTACTTAAGTCGGCATTATGCCTTTTGTAGTAAATCCCGACTCAATTTCTGTGTTTCATCGTCAATGTGAAGGTCCGAGACATAGAGTAAAACTGCTGTAGTGCATCGGACAATAATACTGATCTCCCAGGAAATGCTCAAAGCAAAGCACAAACATTGAGAAAATTTACTCTCCTTGTACTTAAGTCGGCATTCCGCCTATTGTATTAAAACCTGACGGAATTTCTGTGTTTCATCGTGAATGTGAAGGTTGAAAGGGATAGAGTAAAGCTGCATTAGTGGATCGGAATCTAATACTGATCACCCAGGATTGCTCAAAGCAAACCACAAACAATGTGAAGATGTACTCCCCTTGCACTGAAGTCGGCATTGTGCCTTTTATATTAAATCTAGACGCAATTTCTGTATTTCATCGTCAATGTGAAGGTCCGAGAGATAGAGTAAAGCTGCTGTAGTGCATCGGAATCTAAAACTGATCTCCCAGGTAACGCTCAAACCAAACCTCAAACAATGAGAAGAATTACGTTTCTTGTACTTTTCGGCATTGTGCCTTTTGTATTACACCCCAATGCAATTTCTGTGTTTCATCGTAAATGTGAAGGTCCAACAGTTAGAGTAATGCTGCAGTAGTGCATTGATATCTAATACTGGTCTCCCAGGAAACGCTCAAAGCAAACCACAAACAATGAGGAGATTTACACTTCTTGTACTTCAGACGGCATTATGCCCTTTTTATTAAATTCCGACGCAATATCTGTGATTCATCGTCAATGTGAAGGTCCAAGGGATAGAGTAAAGCTGCATTAGTGCATCGGAAGCTAATACTGATCTCCCAGGAAACTCTCAAAGCAAACCACAAACAATGAGAAGATTTACTCATCTTGTACCTAAGTCCGCATTGTGCCTTTTGTATTATATCCCGACGAAATTTCTGTGTTTCATCGTTAATGTGAACGTCATAGGGATAAAGTAACGCTGCAGTAGTTTATCGGAATGTAATACTGATCTCCCACCAATCGCTCAAAGCAAGCCACAAACAATGAGGAGATTTATTCTTCTGGTACTTAAGTCGGCATTATGCATTTTGTATTAAATCCCGACGCAATTTCTGTGATTCATCGTCAAAGTGAAGGTCCAAGGGATAGGGTAACGCTGCATTAGTTCATCGGAATCTTATACTGATCGCCCAGGAAACGCTCAAATCAAACCACTAACAATGTGAAGTCTTACTCTCCTTGTACTTCAGTCGGCATTGCGCCTTTCGTATTAAAACCTGACGGAATTTCTGTGTTTCAATGTGAATGTGAAGGTCCAAGGGATAGAGTAAAGCTGCATTAGTGGATCGGAATCTAACACTCATCACCCAGGAATCGCTCAAGGCAAACCACAAACAATGTGAAGATGTACTCCCCTTGTACTGAAGTCGGCATTGTGCCTTTTGTATTAAATCTAGACGCAATTTCTGTATTTCATCGTCAATGTGAAGGTCCAAGAGATAGAGTATCACTGCTGTAGTGCATCGGAATCTAATACTGATCTCCCAGGTAACGCTCAAATCAAACCTCAAACAATGAGAAGAATTACTTTTCTTGTACTTTTCGGCATTGTGCCCTTTGTATTACACCCCAATGCAATTTCTGTGTTTCATCGTAAATGTGAAGGTAAAAACAGATAGAGTAAAGCTGCAGTAGTGCATTGATATCTAATACTGGTCTCCCAGGAAACGCTCAAAGCAAACCACAAACAATGAGGAGATTTACACTTCTTGTACTTCAGACGGCATTATGCCCTTTTTATTAAATTCCGACGCAATATCTGTGATTCATCGTCAATGTGAAGGTCCAAGGGATAGAGTAAAGCTGCAGTAGTGCATCGGAATCTAATACTGATCATGCAGGAAACTCTAAACGCAAACCACTGACAATCAGAAGATTTACTCATCTTGTACCCATGCCTGCATGGTGCCTTTTCTATTAATTACCGACGCAATTTCTGTGTCTCATCGTCAATGTGAAGCTCCAACAGATAGAGTAAAGCTGCAGTAGTGCATCGAAAGCTAATCCTGGTCTCCCAGTAAACTCTCAAAGAAAACCACAAACAATGAGAAGATTTACTCATCTTGTACGTAAGTCGGCATTGTGCCTTTTATATTAAATCCGGACGCAATTTCTGTGTTTCATCGTCAATGTGAAGGTCCTAGGTATAGAGTAAAGCTGCAGTAGTGCATCGGAATCTAATACTGATCTCTCAGGAAACGTTCAAAGCAATCCACAAACAATGAGAATATTTACTCTTCTTGTACTTAAGTCGGCATTGTGCCTTTTGTCTTATATGCCGACGAAATTTCTGTGTTTCATCGTTAATGTGAACGTCAAAGGGATAAAGTAACGCTGCAGTAATGTATCGGAAGCTAATACTGATCTCCCAGGAAACGCTCAAAGCAAACCAAAAACAATGAGAAGATTTACTCCCCTTGTACCTAAGTCGGCATTGTACCGTTTGTATTAAATCCCGACGCAATTTCTGTATTTCATCGTCAATGTGATGGTCCAAGGGATACAGTAAATCTGCAGTAGTGCATCGGAATCTAATACTGGTTTCCCAGGAAACGTTCAAAGCAAACCACAAACAATGAGAAGATTCACTCTTCCTGTACTTAAGTCGGCATTGTGCATATTTTATTTAATCCAGACGAAATTACTGTGTTTCATCGTCAATGTGAAGGTCCAAGGGATAGAGTAAGCCTGCAGTAGTGCATTGGAATCTAATACTGATCTCCCAGGTAACGTTCAAATCAAACCACAAACAACGAGAAGATTTACTCTTCCTGTACTTAAGTCGGCATTGTGCCTTTTGTATTAAACCCCTATGCAATTTTTGTGTACAAACAATGAGAAGATTTACACTTCTTGTACTTAAGTTGGCATTATGCCTTTTGTATTAAATCCCGACGCAATTTCTATGTTTCATCGTCAATGTGAATTTCCAATGGATAGAGTAAGGCTGTAGTAGTTCATCGGAATCTAATACTGATCTCCCGGGCAACGCTCAAAGCAGACCACAAACAATGAGAAGATATACTCTTCTTGTACTTAAGACGGCATTGTGCCTTATGTATTAAATCCCGACGCCACTTCTGAGTTTCATCGTCAATGCGAAGGTCAAAGGATAGAGTATAGCTGCAGTAGTGCATCGGAATCTAATACTGATTTCCCAGGAATCGCTCAAAGCAATCCACAAACAATGAGAAGATTGACTCTTCTTGTACTTAAGGCGGTATTGTGCCTTTTGTATTTAATCTCGACGCAACTTCTGAGTTTCATCGTCAATGCGAAAGTCAAAGGGATGGAGTAAAACTGCAGTAGTGCATCGGAATCTAATACTGATCTACCAGGAAACGCTCAAAGCCAACCACAAACAAAAAGAAGATTAACTCTTCTTGTACTTAAGTCGGCATTGTGCCTTTTGGGTTAAATCCCGACGCAATTTCTTTGTGTCATCGTCAATGTGAAGTTCCAAGGGATAGAGTAAAGCTGTAGTAGTGCATCAGAATCGAATACTGATCTCCCAGGATACGCTTAAAGCAAACCACAATCAATTAGAAGAGTGACTCTTCTTGTACTCAAGTCGGCATTGTGGCTTTTGTATTAAATCCCGACGCAATTGCTGTGTTTCATCGTCAATGTGAAAGACCAAGGGATGGAGTAAAGCTGCAGTAGTGCATCGGAAACTAATACTGATCTCCCAGGTAACGCACAAAGCAAACCACAAACAACGAGAAGATTTACTCTTCTTATACTTAAGTCGGCATTGTGCCTTTTGTATTGAAACCTGACGCTATTTCTGTGTTTCATCGTCAATGCGAACGCCAAAGGGATAGAGTAAGGCTGCAGTAGTGCATCGGAATCTAATACTGATCACCCAGGAAACGCTGAAAGCAAACCACAAACAATGAGAAGATTTACTCCTCTTGTACTAAAGTCGGCATTGTGCCTTTCGTATTAAATCCCGAAGCAATTTCTGTGTTTCATCGTCAATGTGAATGTCCAAGGAAAAGAGAAAAGCTGCAGTAGTACATCGGAATCAAATGCTGATCTACCTGGAAACGCTCCTAGCAAACCACAAACAATGAGAGGATTTTATCTTCCTGTACTCAAGTCGGTATTGTGCCTTTTGTATTAAATCCCAACGCAATTTCTGTGTTTGATCGCCAATGTGAAGGTCCTAGGAATAGAATAAATCTGCAGTAGTGCATCGGAATCTAATACTGATCTCACAAGAAACGTTCAAAGCAAACCACAAACAATGAGAAGCTTTACTCCTCTTGTACTTAAGTCGGCATTCTGCTTTTTTTATTAAATCCCAACGCAATTTCTGTGTTTCATCGTCAATGTGAAGGTCTAGGTATGGAGTAAAGTTGCAGTAGTGCATCGGAATCTAATACTGATCACCCAGGAAACGCTGAAAGCAAACCACAAACAATGAGAAGATTTACTCCTCTTGTACTAAAGTCGGCATTGTGCCTTTCGTATTAAATCCCGAAGCAATTTCTGTGTTTCATCGTCAATGTGAAGGTCGAAAGGGATAGAGTAAAGCTGCATTAGTGGATCGGAATCTAATACTGATCACCAAGGAACGCTCAAAGCAAACCACAAACAATGTGAAGATGTACTCCCCTTGTACTGAAGTCGGCATTGTGCCTTTTATATTAAACCTAGACGCAATTTCTGTATTTCATCGTCAATGTGAAGGTCCAAGAAGTAGAGTAAAGCTGCTGTAGTGCATCGGAATCTAATACTGATCTCCCAGGTAACGCTCAAATCAAACCTCAAACAATGAGAAGAATTACGTTTCTTGTACTTTTCGGCATTGTGCCTTTTGTATTACACCCCAATGCAATTTCTGTGTTTCATCGTAAATGTGAAGGTCCAACAGTTAGAGTAAAGCTGCAGTAGTGCATTGATATTTAATACTGGTCTCCGAGGAAACGCTCAAAGCAAACCACAAACAATGAGGAGATTTACACTTCTTGTACTTCAGACGGCATTATGCCCTTTTTATTAAATTCCGACGCAATATCTGTGATTCATCGTCAATGTGAAGGTCCAAGGGATAGAGTAAAGCTGCAGTAGTGCGTCGGAATCTAATACTGATCATGCAGGGAACTCTAAAAGCAAACCACTGACAATGAGAAGATTTACTCATCTTGTACCCATGCCTTCATTGTGCCTTTTCTATTAATTACCGACGCAATTTCAGTGTTTCATCGTCAATGTGAAGCTCCAACAGATAGAGCAAAGCTGCAGTAGTGCATCGGAAGCTAATACTGATCTCCCAGGAAACTCTCAAAGCAAACCACAAACAATGAGAAGATTTACTCATCTTGTACCTAAGTCGGCATTGTGCCTTTTGTATTAAATCCGAACGCAATTTCTGTGTTTCATCGTCAATGTGAAGGTCCTAGGGATAGAGTAAAGCTGCAGTAGTGCATCGGAATCTAATACTGATCTCTCAGCAAACATTCAAAGCAAACCACATACAATGAGAATATTTACTCTTCTTGTACTTAAGTCGGCATTGTGCCTCTTGTATTATATCCCGACGAAATTTCTGTGTTTCATCGTTAATGTGAACGTCAAAGGGATAAAGTAACTCTGCAGTAATGTATCGGAATCTAATACTGATCTCCCAGGAAACGCTCAAAGCAAACCAAAAACAATGAGAAGATTTACTCCCCTTGTACCTAAGTCGGCATTGTACCGTTTGTATTAAATCCCGACGCAATTTATGTGTTTCATCGACAATGTGAAGGTCCAAGTGATAGAGTAAAGCTGCAGTAGTTTATCGGAATGTAATACTGATCTCCCAGCAATCGCTCAAAGCAAGCCACAAACAATGAGGAGATTTATTCTTCTGGTACTTAAGTCGGCATTAAGCCTTTTGTATTAAGTCCCGACGCAATTTCTGCGTTTCATCTTCAAAGTGAAGATCCAAGGGATAGGGTAACGCTGCATTAGTGCATCGGAATCTAATACTGATCGCCCAGGAACCGCTCAAAGCAAACCACTAACAATGTGAAGTTTTACTCCTCTTGTACTGAAGTCAGCATTGTACCTTTTGTCTTAGATCCCGGCGCAATTTCTGTATTTCGTCGTCAATGTGATGGTCCAAGGGATACAGTAAGCTGCAGTAGTGCATCGGAATCTAATACTGATTTCCCAGGAAACGTTCAAAGCAAACCACAAACAATGAGAAGACTCACTCTTCTTGTACTTAAGTCGGCATTGTGCATATTTTATTTAATCCCGACGAAATTACTGTGTTTCATCGTCAATGTGAAGGTCCAAGGGATAGAGTAAACCTGCAGTAGTGCATCGGAATCTAATACTGATCTCCCAGGTAACGCTCAAATCAAACCACAAACAATGAGAAGATTTACTTTTCTTGTACTTAAGTCGGCATTGTGCCTTTTGTATTAAACACCTATGCAATTTCTGTGTACAAACAATGAGAAGATTTACACATCTTGTACTTAAGTTGGCATTATGCAATTTGTATTAAATCCCGACGCAATTTCTATGTTTTATCGTCAATGTGAATTTCCAATGGATAGAGAACGGTTGCAGTAGTGAATCGGAATCTAATACTGATCTCCCAGGAAACGCTCAAAGCAATCCACAAACAATGAGAAGATTGACTCTTCTTGTACTCAAATCGGCATTCTGCCTTTTGTATTTAATCCCGACGCAATATCTGTGTTTCGTCGTCAATGTGAAGGTCCAAGGCATGCAGTAAAGCTGCAGTAGTGCATCGGAATCTAATACTGATCTCACAAGAGACGTCCAAAGCAAACCACAAACAATGAGAAGCTTTACTCCTCTTATACTTAAGTCGGCATTCTGCGTTTTTTATTAAATCCCAACGCAATTTCTGTGTTTCATCGTCAATGTGAAGGACTAGGAATGGAGTAAATCTGCAGTAGTGTTCGGAATCTAATACTAATCTCCCAGGTAACGCTCAAAGCAAACCACAAACAATAAGAAGATTTACTTTTCTTGTACTTAAGTCGGCATTGTGCCTTTTGTATTAAATCCCGACGCTATTGCTGTGTTTCATCGTCAATGTGAAGGTCCAGAGGATAGAGTAAAGCTGCAGTAGTGCATCGGAATCCAATACCGATCTCCCAGTAAACACTCTAAGCAAACCACAAACAATGTGAAGATTTACTCCCCTTGTACTGAAGTCGGCCTTGTGCCTTTTGTATTAAATCTAGACGCAATTTCTGTATTTCATCCTCAATGTGATGGTCCAAGGGATACAGTAAATCTGCAGTAGTGCATCGGAATCTAATACTGATTTCCCAGGAAACGTTCAATGCAAACCACAAACAATGAGAAGATTCACTCTTCTTGTACTTAAGTCGGCATTGTGCATATTTTATTTAATCCCGACGAAATTACTGTGTCTCATCGTCAATGTGAAGGTCTAAGGGATAGAGTAAACCTGCAGTAGTGCATCGGAATCTAATACTGATCTCCCAGGTAACGCTCAAATCAAACCACAAACAATGAGAAGATTTACTTTTCTTGTACTTAAGTCGGCATTGTGCCTTTTGTATTAAACCCCTATGTAATTTCTGTGTACAAACAATGAGAAGATTTACACTTCTTGTACTTAAGTAGGCATTATGCATTTTGTATTAAATCCCGGCGCAATTTCTATGTTTCATCGTCAATGTGAATTTCCAATGGATAGAGTAAGGCTGCAGTAGTGAATCGGAATCTAATACTGATCTCCCAGGAAACGCTCAAAGCAATCCACAAACAGTGAGAAGATTGACTCTTCTTGTACTCAAATCGGCATTCTGCCTTTTGTATTTAATCCCGACGCAATATCTGTGTTTCGTCGTCAATGTGAAGGTCCAAGGCATGCAGTAAAGCTGCAGTAGTGCATCGGAATCTAATACTGATCTCCCAGGAAATGCGCAAAGCAAACCACAAACAATGAGAAAATTGACTCTTCTCGTACTTAAGGCGGCATTGTGCCTTTTGTATTAAATCCAGACTCAACTTCTGAGTTTCATCGTCAATGCGAAGGTCAAAGGGATGGAGTAAAGCTGCAGTAGTGCATCGGAATCTAATACTGATCTCCCAGGAAACGCTCAAAGCCAACCACAAACAATGAGAAGAATAACTCTTCTTGTACTTAAGTCGGCATTGTGCCTTTTGTATTAAATCCCGACGCAATTTCTTTGTTTCATCGTCAATGTGAAGTTCCAAGGGATAGAGTAAAGCTGTAGTAGTGCATCGGAATCGAATACTGATCTCCCAGGATACGCTTAAAACAAACCACAAACAATTAGAAGAGTGACTCTTCTTGTACTCAAGTCGGCATTGTGGCTTTTGTATTAAATCCCGACGCAATTGCTATGTTTCATCGTCAATGTGAAAGTCCAAGGGATGGAGTAAAGCTGCAGTAGTGCATCGGAAACTAATACTGATCTCCCAGGTAACGCTCAAAGCAAACCACAAACAACGAGAAGATTTACTCTTCTTGTACTTAAATCAGCATTGTGCCTTTTGTATTGAAACCTGACGCTATTTCTGTGTTTCATCGTCAATGTGAACGCCAAAGGGATTGAGTAAAGCTGCAGTAGTGCATCGGAATCTAATACTGATCACCCAGGAAACGCTGAAAGCAAACCACAAACAATGAGAAGATTTACTCCTCTTGTACTAAAGTCGGCATTGTGCCTTTCGTATTAAATCCCGAAGCAATTTCTGTGTTTCATAGTCAATGTGAAAGTCCAAGGAAAAGAGAAAAGCTGCAGTGGTGGATCGGAATCTAATACTGATCTCCCAGGAACGCTCAAAGCAAATCAAAAACAATGAAAAAATTTACTCCTCTAGTTCTTAAGTCGGCATTGTGCCTTTTGTATTAAACCCCTATGCAATTTCTGTGTACAAACAATGAGAAGATTTACACTTCTTGTACTTAAGTAGGCATTATGCATTTTGTATTAAATCCCGACTCAATTTCTGTGTTTCATCGTCAATGTGAAGGTCCAAGACATAGAGTAAAACTGCTGTAGTGCATCGGACACTAATACTGATCTAACAGAAAACGCTCAGAGCAAAGCACAAACATTGAGAAGATTTACTCTCCTTGTACTTAAGACGGCATTGCGCGTTTTGTATTAAAACCTGACGGAATTTCTGTGTTTCATCGTGAATGTGAAGGTCCAAGGGATAGAGTAAAGCTGCATTAGTGGATCGGAATATAATACGGATCACCCAGGAAACGCTCAAAGCAAACCACAAACAATGTGAAGATTTCCTCCCCTTGTACTGAGTCGGCCTTGTGCCTTCTGTATTAAATCTAGACGCAATTTCTGTATTTCATCGTCAATAAGAAAGTCCAAGAAATAGAGTAAAGCTGCTGCAGTGCATCGGAATCTAATACTGATCTCCCAGGTAACGCTCAAATTAAACCTCAAACAATGAGAAGAATTACTTTTCTTGTACTTTTCGGCATTGTGCCTTTTGTATTAAATCCCGACGCAATTGCTGTGTTTCATCGTCAATGTGAAGGTCCAGAGGATAGAGTAAAGCTGCAGTAGTGCATCGGAATCCAATACCGATCTCCCAGTAAACACTCTAAGCAAACCACAAACAATGTGAAGATTTACTCCCCTTGTACTGAAGTCGGCCTTGTGCCTTTTGTATTAAATCTAGACGCAATTTCTGTATTTCATCGTCAATGTGATGGTCCAAGGGATACAGTAAATCTGCAGTAGTGCATTGGAATCTAATACTGATTTCCCAGGAAACGTTCAATGCAAACCACAAACAATGAGAAGATTCACTCTTCTTGTACTTAAGTCGGCATTGTGCATATTTTATTTAATCCCGACGAAATTACTGTGTCTCATCGTCAATGTGAAGGTCTAAGGGATAGAGTAAACCTGCAGTAGTGCATCGGAATCTAATACTGATCTCCCAGGTAACGCTCAAATCAAACCACAAACAATGAGAAGATTTACTTTTCTTGTACTTAAGTCGACATTGTGCCTTTTGTATTAAACCCCTATGCAATTTCTGTGTACAAATAATGAGAAAATTTACACATCTTCTACTTAAGTTGGCATTATGCATTTTGTATTAAATCCCGGCGCAATTTCTATGTTTCATCGTCAATGTGAATTTCCAATGGATAGAGTAAGGCTGCAGTAGTGAATCGGAATCTAATACTGATCTCCCAGGAAACGCTCAAAGCAATCCACAAACAATGAGAAGATTGACTCTTCTTGTACTCAAATCGGCATTCTGCCTTTTGTATTTAATCCCGACGCAATATCTGTGTTTCGTCGTCAATGTGAAGGTCCAAGGCATGCAGTAAAGCTGCAGTAGTGCATCGGAATCTAATACTGATCTCCCAGGAAATGCGCAAAGCAAACCACAAACAATGAGAAAATTGACTCTTCTCGTACTTAAGGCGGCATTGTGCCTTTTGTATTAAATCCAGACTCAACTTCTGAGTTTCATCGTCAATGCGAAGGTCAAAGGGATGGAGTAAAGCTGCAGTAGTGCATCGGAATCTAATACTGATCTCCCAGGAAACGCTCAAAGCCAACCACAAACAATGAGAAGAATAACTCTTCTTGTACTTAAGTCGGCATTGTGCCTTTTGTATTAAATCCCGACGCAATTGCTATGTTTCATCGTCAATGTGAAAGTCCAAGGGATGGAGTAAAGCTGCAGTAGTGCATCGGAAACTAATACTGATCTCCCAGGTAACGCTCAAAGCAAACCACAAACAACGAGAAGATTTACTCTTCTTGTACTTAAATCAGCATTGTGCCTTTTGTATTGAAACCTGACGCTATTTCTGTGTTTCATCGTCAATGTGAACGCCAAAGGGATTGAGTAAAGCTGCAGTAGTGCATCGGAATCTAATACTGATCACCCAGGAAACGCTGAAAGCAAACCACAAACAATGACAAGATTTACTCCTCTTATACTAAAGTCGGCATTGTGCCTTTCGTATTAAATCCCGAAGCAATTTCTGTGTTTCATAGTCAATGTGAAAGTCCAAGGAAAACAGAAAAGCTGCAGTGGTGGATCGGAATCTAATACTGATCTCCCAGGAACGCTCAAAGCAAATCAAAAACAATGAAAAAATTTACTCCTCTAGTACTTAAGTCGGCATTGTGCCTTTTGTATTAAACCCCTATGCAATTTCTGTGTACAAACAATGAGAAGATTTACACTTCTTGTACTTAAGTAGGCATTATGCATTTTGTATTAAATCCCGACTCAATTTCTGTGTTTCATCGTCAATGTGAAGGTCCAAGACATAGAGTAAAACTGCTGTAGTGCATCGGACACTAATACTGATCTCCCAGGAAACGCTCAAAGCAAAGCACAAACATTGAGAAGATTTACTCTCCTTGTACTTAAGACGGCATTGCGCGTTTTGTATTAAAACCTGACGGAATTTCTGTGTTTCATCGTGAATGTGAAGGTCCAAGGGATAGAGTAAAGCTGCGTTAGTGGATCTTAATATAATACTGATCACCCAGGAAACGCTCAAAGCAAACCACAAACAATGTGAAGATTTCCTCCCCTTGTACTGAGTCGGCCTTGTGCCTTCTGTATTAAATCTAGACGCAATTTCTGTATTTCATCGTCAATAAGAAGGTCCAAGAAATAGAGTAAAGCTGCTGTAGTGCATCGGAATCTAATACTGATCTCCCAGGTAACGCTCAAATTAAACCTCAAACAATGAGAAGAATTACTTTTCTTGTACTTTTCGGCATTGTGCCCTTTGTATTACACCCCAATGCAATTTCTGTGTTTCATCGTAAATGTGAAGGTCCAACAGATTGAGTAATGCTGCAGTAGTGCATTGGAATCTAATACTGATCTCCCAGGAAACGCTCAAAGCAAACCACAAACAATGAGGAGATTTACACTTCTTGTACTTCAGACGGCATTATGCCTTTTTTATTAAATTCCGACGCAATATCTGTGATTCATCGTCAATGTGAAAGTCCAAGGGATAGAGTAAAGCTGCAGTAGTGCATCTGAATCTAATACTGATCTCCCAGGAAACGCTCAAAGCAAACCACAAACAATGAGGAGATTTATTCTTAGTGTACTTAAGTCTGCATTGTGCATTTTGTATTAAATCCCGACGCAATTTCTGTGTTTCATCGTAAATGTGAATGTGCATGGTATAGAGTAAAGCTGCAGTAGTGCATCGGAATCTAATACTGATTTCCCAGGAAACGCTCAAAGCAATCCACAAACAATGAGAAGATTGACTATTCTTGTACTCAAGTCGGCATTGTGCCTTTTGTATGAAATCCCGACGCAATTTCTGTGTTTCATCGTCAATGTGAAATCCCATGGGATAGAGTAAAGCTGCAGTAGTGCATCGGAAGCTAATAATGATCTCCCTGGTAACTCTCAAAGCAAACCACAAACAACGAGAAGTTTTTCTCCTCTTGTACTTTAGTCGGCATTGTGCATTTGTATTAACACCTGACGCAATTTCTGTGTCTCATCGTCAATGTGAACGTCAAAGGGATAGAGTAAAGCTGCAGTAGTGCATCGGAATCCAATACCGATCTCCCAGTAAACACTCTAAGCAAACCACAAACAATGTGAAGATTTACTCCCCTTGTACTGAAGTCGGCCTTGTGCCTTTTGTATTAAATCTAGACGCAATTTCTGTATTTCATCGTCAATGTGATGGTCCAAGGGATACAGTAAATATGCAGTAGTGCATCGGAATCTAATACTGATTTCCCAGGAAACGTTCAATGCAAACCACAAACAATGAGAAGATTCACTCTTCTATTGCTCAAGTCGGCATTGTGCATATTTTATTTAATCCCGACGAAATTACTGTGTCTCATCGTCAATGTGAAGGTCTAAGGGATAGAGTAAACCTGCAGTAGTGCATCGGAATCTAATACTGATCTCCCAGTTTACGCTCAAATCAAACCACAAACAATGAGATTTACTTTTCTTGTACTTAAGTCGGCATTGTGCCTTTTGTATTAAACCCCTATGCAATTTCTGTGTACAAACAATGAGAAAATTTACACATTTTCTACTTAAGTTGGCATTATGCATTTTGTATTAAATCCCGGCGCAATTTCTATGTTTCATCGTCAATGTGAATTTCCAATGGATAGAGTAAGGCTGCAGTAGTGAATCGGAATCTAATACTGATCTCCCAGGAAACGCTCAAAGCAATCCACAAACAATGAGAAGATTGACTCTTCTTGTACTCAAATCGGCATTCTGCCTTTTGTATTTAATCCCGACGCAATATCTGTGTTTCGTCGTCAATGTGAAGGTCCAAGGCATGCAGTAAAGCTGCAGTAGTGCATCGGAATCTAATACTGATCTCCCAGGAAATGCGCAAAGCAAACCACAAACAATGAGAAGATTGGCTCTTCTCGTACTTAAGGCGGCATTGTGCCTTTTGTATTAAATCCAGACTCAACTTCTGAGTTTCATCGTCAATGCGAAGGTCAAAGGGATGGAGTAAAGCTGCAGTAGTGCATCGGAATCTAATACTGATCTCCCAGGAAACGCTCAAAGCCAACCGCAAACAATGAGAAGAATAACTCTTCTTGTACTTAAGTCGGCATTGTGCCTTTTGTATTAAATCCCGACGCAATTTCTTTGTTTCATCGTCAATGTGAAGTTCCAAGGGATAGAGTAAAGCTGTAGTAGTGCATCGGAATCGAATACTGATCTCCCAGGATACGCTTAAAACAAACCACAAACAATTAGAAGAGTGACTCTTCTTGTACTCAAGTCGGCATTGTGGCTTTTGTATTTAATTCCCGACGCAATTGCTATGTTTCATCGTCAATGTGAAAGTCCAAGGGATGGAGTAAAGCTGCAGTAGTGCATCGGAAACTAATACTGATCTCCCAGGTAACGCTCAAAGCAAACCACAAACAACGAGAAGATTTACTCTTCTTGTACTTAAATCAGCATTGTGCCTTTTGTATTGAAACCTGACGCTATTTCTGTGTTTCATCGTCAATGTGAACGCCAAAGGGATTGAGTAAAGCTGCAGTAGTGCATCGGAATCTAATACTGATCACCCAGGAAACGCTGAAAGCAAACCACAAACAATGAGAAGATTTACTCCTCTTGTACTAAAGTCGGCATTGTGCCTTTCGTATTAAATCCCGAAGCAATTTCTGTGTTTCATAGTCAATGTGAAAGTCCAAGGAAAAGAGAAAAGCTGCAGTGGTGGATCGGAATCTAATACTGATCTCCCAGGAACGCTCAAAGCAAGTCAAAAACAATGAAAAAATTTACTCCTCTAGTACTTAAGTCGGCATTGTGCCTTTTGTATTAAACCCCTATGCAATTTCTGTGTACAAACAATGAGAAGATTTACACTTCTTGTACTTAAGTAGGCATTATGCATTTTGTATTAAATCCCGACTCAATTTCTGTGTTTCATCGTCAATGTGAAGGTCCAAGACATAGAGTAAAACTGCTGTAGTGCATCGGACACTAATACTGATCTCCCAGGAAACGCTCAAAGCAAAGCACAAACATTGAGAAGATTTACTCTCCTTGTACTTAAGACGGCATTGCGCGTTTTGTATTAAAACCTGACGGAATTTCTGTGTTTCATCGTGAATGTGAAGGTCCAAGGGATAGAGTAAAGCTGCATTAGTGGATCGGAATATAATACTGATCACCCAGGAAACGCTCAAAGCAAACCACAAACAATGTGAAGATTTCCTCCCCTTGTACTGAGTCGGCCTTGTGCCTTCTGTATTAAATCTAGACGCAATTTCTGTATTTCATCATCAATAAGAAGGTTCAAGAAATAGAGTAAAGCTGCTGTAGTGCATCGGAATCTAATACTGATCTCCCAGGTAACGCTCAAATTAAACCTCAAACAATGAGAAGAATTACTTTTCTTATACTTTTCGGCATTGTGCCCTTTGTATTACACCCCAATGCAATTTCTGTGTTTCATCGTAAATGTGAAGGTCCAACAGATTGAGTAATGCTGCGGTAGTGCATTGGAATCTAATACTGATCTCCCAGGAAACGCTCAAAGCAAACCACAAACAATGAGGAGATTTACACTTCTTGTACTTCAGACGGCATTATGCCTTTTTTATTAAATTCCGACGCAATATCTGTGATTCATCGTCAATGTGAAGGTCCAAGGGATAGAGTAAAGCTGCAGTAGTGCATCTGAATCTAATACTGATCTCCCAGGAAACGCTCAAAGCAAACCACAAACAATGAGGAGATTTATTCTTAGTGTACTTAAGTCTGCATTGTGCATTTTGTATTAAATCCCGACGCAATTTCTGTGTTTCATCGTAAATGTGAATGTGCATGGTATAGAGTAAAGCTGCAGTAGTGCATCGGAATCTAATACTGATTTCCCAGGAAACGCTCAAAGCAATCCACAAACAATGAGAAGATTGACTATTCTTGTACTCAAGTCGGCATTGTGCCTTTTGTATGAAATCCCGACGCAATTTCTGTGTTTCATCGTCAATGTGAAATCCCATGGGATAGAGTAAAGCTGCAGTAGTGCATCGGAAGCTAATAATGATCTCCCTGGTAACTCTCAAAGCAAACCACAAACAACGAGAAGTTTTTCTCCTCTTGTACTTTAGTCGGCATTGTGCATTTGTATTAAAACCTGACGCAATTTCTGTGTCTCATCGTCAATGTGAACGTCAAAGGTATAGAGTAAAGCTGCAGTAGTGCATCGGAATCTAATCCTGATCACCCAGTAAGCGCTGAAAGCAAACCACAAACAATGAGAAGATTTACTCCTCATGCTCTGAAGTCGGCATTGTAACTTTCGTATTAAATCCCGAAGCAATTTCTGTGTTTCATCGTCAATGTGAAGCTCCAAGGAATTGAGTATAGCTGCAGTAGTGCATCGGAATCTAATCCTGATCTCACAAGAAACGTTCAAAGCAAACCACAAACAATGAGAAGAATTACACTTCTTGTACTTAAGTCATCTTTCTGCGTTTTGTATTAAATCCCGACGCAATAGCTGTGTTTCATCGTCAATGTGAAAGTCCAGGGAATAGAGTAAAGCTGCAGTATTGTTCGGAATCTAATACTGATCTCCCAGGAATCGCTCAAAGCAAAAGCACAAACAACGAGGAGATTGACTCTTCTTGTACTCAAGTCGGCATTCTCCCTTTTGTATTTAATCCCGACACAATATCTGTATTTCTTCGTCAATGTGAAGGTCCAAGGCATAGAGGAAAGCAGCAGTTGTGCATCGGAATCGAATACTGATCACCCAGGAAACGCTCAAAGCAAACCACAGACAATTAGAAGATTGAATCTTCCTGTACTGAAGTCGGGATTGTGCCTTTTGTATTAAATCCCGACGCAATTTCTGTGTTTCATCGCCAATGTGAAGGTCCAAGGGATAGAGTAATGCTGCAGTAGTGCATTGGAATCTAATACTGATCTCCCAGGTAACGCTCACAGCAAACCACACACAATAGGAAGATTTACTTTTCTTGTTCTTAAGTCGTCAATGTGCGTTTTGTTTTAAATCCCGACGAAATTGCTGTGTTTTTCTTCGTCAATGTGAAAGTCCAAGGGATAGAGTAATGCTGCAGTAGTGTTCGGGATCTAATACTGATCTCCCAGGTAACGCTCAAAGCAAACCAAAATCAATAAGAAGATTTACTGTTCTAGTACTTAAGTCGGCATTGTGCCTTTTGTATTAAATCCCGACGCAATTTCTGTGTTTCATCGACAATGCGAAGGTTAAAGGATGGGGTAAAGCTGCAGTAGTGCATCGGAATCTAATACTGATCTCCCAGGAAACGCTCTAAGCAAAAGCACAAACAGTGAGGAGATTTCTTCTGCTTGTAATTAAATCGGCATTGTGCCTTTTGTATATAATACCGACGCAATTTCTGCGTTTCATCGTCAATGTGAAGGTACAAGGGATAGCGTAAAGCTGCAGTAGTACATCGGAATATAATACCGATCTCCCAGGAAACACACAAAGCAAACCACAAACAATGAGAGGATTCTCTCATCTTGTACTTAAGTAGGCATTGTGCCTTTTTTAATAACTCCCGAAGCAAATTCTGAGTTTCATCATCAATGTGAAGGTCAAAGGGATAGAGTAAAGCTGCAATAGTACATCGGAATCTAATACCGATCTCCCAGGAAACACTCACAGCAACCCACAAACAATGAGAGGATTCTCTCTTTTTGTCCTTAAGTAGGCATTGTGCATATTTCATTAAACCCCGACGCAATTTCTTAGTTTCATCGTGAATGCGAATGTCAAAGGGATAGAGTAAAGCTGCAGTAGTGCATCGGAATCTAATACTGATCTCACAAGAAACGTTCAAAGCAAACCACAAACAATGAGAGGATTTACACTTCTTGTACTTAAGTCATCGTTCTGCGTTTTTTTATTAAATTCCAACGCAATTTCTGTGTTTCATCGTCAATGTGAAGGTCTAAGGGATAGAGTAACGCTGCATGAGTGCATCGGAATCAAATACTGATCTCCCAGGAAATGGTCAAAGCAAACCAAAAACAACGAGAAGATTGACTCTTCTTGTACTTAGGTTGGCATTGTGCCTTCTGATTAAATCCCGACGCCATTGCTGTGTTACATCGGCAATGTGAAAGTCCAAGGTATAGGGTAAAGCGGCAGTAGTGCATCGGAATCTAATAATTACCTCCCAGGAAACGCTCAAAGCAAACCACAATCAATGAGAAGATTTACTCTTCTTGTACTTAAGTCAGCAGTTTTCCTTATGTATAAAATCCCGACGCGACGTCTGTGGTTCATCGTCAATGTGAAGTTCCAAGGGATAGAGTAATGCTGCAGTAGTGTTCGGAATCTAATACTGATCTCCCAGGTAACACTCAAAGCAAACCAAAAACAATAAGAAGACTTACTGTTCTTGTACTTAAGTCATCATTCTGCGTTTTTTATTATATCCCAACGCAATTCCTGTGTTTCATCGTCAATGTGAAGGTTCAAGTGTCAGCGTAAAGCTGCAGTAGTGTTCGGAATCTAATACTGATCTCCCAGGTAACGCTCAAAGCACACCACACACAATAAGAAGATTTAATTTTCTTGTTCGTAAGTCGTCAATGTGCCTTTTGTTTCAAATCCAGACGCAATTACTGTGTTTCATCGTCAATGTGAAGGTCCAAGGGATAGAGCAAATCTGGAGTAGTGCATCGGAATCTAACACTGATCTCACATGAAACGTTCAAAGCAAACCACAACAATAAGAAGATTTAATCTTCTTGTACTCAAGTCATCATTCTGCGTTTTTTATTATATCCCAACGCAATTCCTGTTTTTCATCGTCAATGTGAAGATTCAAGTGACAGCGTAAAGCTCCAGTAGTGTTCGGAATCTAATACTGATCTCCCAGGTAACGCTCAAAGCAAACCACACACAATAAGAAGATTTAATTTTCTTGTTCGTAAGTCGTCAATGTGCCTTTTCTTTCAAATCCAGACGCAATTACTGTGTTTCATCGTCAATGTGAAGGTCCAAGGGATAGAGTAATGCTGCAGTAGTGTTCGGAATCTAATACTGATCTCCCAGGTAACGCTCAAAGCAAACCAAAAGCAATAAGAAGATTTAATGTTCTTGTACTTAAGTCGGCATTGTGCCATTTGTATTAAATCCCGACGCAATTTCTGTGTTTCATCGTTAATGCGAAGGTTAAAGGATGGCTCAAAGCTGCAGTAGTGCATCGGAATCTAATATTGATCTCCCAGGAAACGTTCTAAGCAAAAGCACAAACAGTGAGGAGATTTTTTCTTCATGTACTTAAGTCGGCATTGTGCCTTTTGTATATAATCCCGACGCAATTTCTGCGTTTCATCGTCAATGTGAAGGTCCAAGGGATAGCGTAAAGATGCAGGAGTACGTCGGAATATAATACCGATCTCCCAGGAAAAACACAAAGCAAACCACAAACAATGAGAAGATTCTCTCATTTTGTACTTAAGTAGGCATTGTGCCTTTTTTAATAACTCCCGACGCAAATTCTGAGTTTCATCGTCAATGTGTTGGTCAAAGGGATAGAGTAAAGCTGCAATAGTACATCGGAATCTAATACCGATCTCCCAGGAAACACTCAAAGCAACCCACAAACAATGAGAGGATTCTCTCTTCTTGTCCTTAAGTAGGCATTGTGCATATTTGATTAAACCCCGACGCAATTTCTTAGTTTCATCGTCAATGCGAATGTCAAAGGGATAGGGTAAAGCTGCAGTAGTGCATTGGAATCTAATACTGATCTCCCAGGAAACGCTCAAAGCAAACCACAAAAAACGAGAAGATAGACTCTTCTTGTACTTAGGTCGGCATTGTGCGTTTTGTATTAAATCCCGACGCAATAGCTGTGTTTCATCGTCAATGTGAAAGTCCAGGAGATAGAGTAAAGCTGCAGTTTTGTTCGGAATCTAATACTGATCTCCCAGGAATCGCTCAAAGCAAAAGCACAAACAATGAGGAGATTTCGCTTCTTGTACTGAAGTCGGCATTCTGCCTTTTGTATTAAATCCCGACGCAATATCTCTGTTTCGTCGTCAATGTGAAGGTCCAAGGCATATAGGAATGTAGCAGTTGTGCATCGGAATCGAATACTGATTACCCAGGAAACGCTCAAAGCAAACCACAAACAATTAGAAAATTCACTCTTCCTGTACTCAAGTCAGGATTGTGCATTTTGTATTAAATCCCAACGCAATTTCTGTGTTTGATCGCCAATGTGAAAGTCCAAGTGATAGAGTAAAACTGCAGTAGTGTTCGGAATCTAATACTGATCTCCCAGGTAACGCTCAAAGCAAACCACACACAATAAGAAGATTTACTTTTCTTGTTCTTAAGTCGGCATTGTGCCTTTTGTTTTAAATCCCGACGCAATTGCTGTGTTTCATCGTCAATGTGAAGGTCCAAGGGGTAGAGTAATGCTGCTGTAGTGCATCGGAATCTAATACCGATCTCCCAGTAAACACTCACATCAAACCACAAACTATGAGAAGATTCTCTCATCTTGTACTTAAGTCGGCATTGTGCCTTTTTTATTAAACCCCGACGCAAATTCTAATTTTCATCGCCAATGCGGAGGTCAAAGGAATAGAGTAAAGCTGCAGTAGTGCATCTGAATCTAATACCGATCACCCAGGAAACGATGAAAGCAAACCACAAACAATGAGAAGATTCACTCCCCTTGCACTGAAATCGGCATTGTAACTTTCGTATTAAATCCCGAAGCAATTTCTGTGTTTCATCGTCAATGTGAAGGTCCAAGGAATTGAGTAAAGCTGCAGTAGTGCGTCGGAATTTAATACTGATCTCACAAGAAACGTTCAAAGCAAACCACAAACAGTGAGAAGATTTACACTTCTTGCACTTAAGTCATCATTCTGCGTTTTTTATTAAATTCCAAAGCAATTTCTGTGTTTCATCGTCAATGTAAATGTGTAAGGGATAGAGTAACGCTGCATGAGTGCGTCGGAATCAAATACTGATCTCCCTGGAAATGGTCAAAGCAAACCACAAACAACGAGAAGATTGACTCTTCTTGTACTTAGGTCGGCATTGTGCGCTTTGTATTAAATCCCGACGCCATTGCTGTGTTACATCGTCAATGTGAAAGTCCAAGGTATAGACTGAAGCGGCTGTAGTGCATCGGAATCTAATAATTATCTCCCAGGAAACGCTCAAAGCAAACCACAATCAATGAGAAGATTTACTCTTCTTGTACTTAAGGCAGCAGTTCGTCTCATGTATTAAATCCCGACGCTACGTGTGTGGTTCATCGTCAATGTGAAGTTCCAAGGGATAGAGTAATGCTGCAGTAGTGTTCGGAATCTAATACTGATCTCCCAGGTAACGCTCAAAGCAAACCGAAAACAATAAGAAGATTTACTGTTCTTGTACTCAAGTCGGCATTGTGCCCTTTGTATTAAGTCCCGACGCAACTTCTGTGTTTCATCGTCAATGCGAAGGTTAAAGGATGGTATAAAGCTGCAGTAGTGCATCGGAATCTAATACTGATCTCCCAGGAAACGCTCTAAGCAAAAGCAAAAACAGTGAGGAGATTTCTTCTTCTTGTACTTAAGTCGGCATTGTGCCTTTTGTATTAAATCCCGACGCAATTTCTGCGTTTCATCGTCAATGTGAAGGTCCAAGGGATAGAGTAAAGCTGCAGTATTGCATCGGAATCTAATACTGATCACCCAAGAAACGCTGAAAGCAAACCACAAACAATGAGAAGATTCACTCCTCTTGCACTGAAGTCGGCATTGTAACTTTCGTATTAAATCCCGAAGCAATTTCTGTGTTTCATCGTCAATGTGAACGTCAAAGGGATAGAGTAAAGCTGCAGTAGTGCATCGGAATCTAATACTGGTCACCCAGGAAACGCCGAAAGCAAACCACAAACAATGAGAAGATTCACTCCTCTTGCACTGAAGTCGGCATTGTAACTTTCGTATTAAATCCCGAAGCAATTTCTGTGTTTCATCTTCAACGTGAAGGTCCATGGAATTGAGTAAAGCTGCAGTAGTGCATCGGAATCTAATACTGATCTCACAAGAAACGTTCAAAGCAAAACACAAACAATGAGAAGATTTACACTTCTTGTGCTTAAGTCATCATTTTGCGTTTTTTATTAAATTCCAACGCAATTTCTGTGTTTCATCGTCAATGTGAAGGTCCAAGAGATAGAGTAAAGCTGCATGAGTGCATCGGAATCAAATACTGGTCTCCCAGGAAACGGTCAAAGCAAACCACAAACAACGAGAAGATTGACTCTTCTTGTACTTAGGTCGGCATTGTGCGTTTTGTATTAAATCCCGACGCAATTGCTGTGTTACATCGTCAATGTGAAAGTCCAAGGTATAGAGTAAAGCGGCAGTAGTGCTTCGGAATCTAATAATGATCTCCCAGGAAACGCTCAAAGCAAACCGAAAACAATAAGAAGATTTACTGTTCTTGTACTCAAGTCGGCATTGTGCCCTTTGTATTAAGTCCCGACGCAACTTCTGTGTTTCATCGTCAATGCGAAGGTTAAAGGATGGTATAAAGCTGCAGTAGTGCATCGGAATCTAATACTGATCTCCCAGGAAACGCTCTAAGCAAAAGCAAAAACAGTGAGGAGATTTCTTCTTCTTGTACTTAAGTCGGCATTGTGCCTTTTGTATTAAATCCCGACGCCATTGCTGTGTTACATCGTCAATGTGAAAGTCCAAGGTATAGACTGAAGCGGCTGTAGTGCATCGGAATCTAATAATTATCTCCCAGGAAACGCTCAAAGCAAACCACAATCAATGAGAAGATTTACTCTTCTTGTACTTAAGGCAGCAGTTCGTCTCATGTATTAAATCCCGACGCTACGTGTGTGGTTCATCGTCAATGTGAAGTTCCAAGGGATAGAGTAATGCTGCAGTAGTGTTCGGAATCTAATACTGATCTCCCAGGTAACGCTCAAAGCAAACCGAAAACAATAAGAAGATTTACTGTTCTTGTACTCAAGTCGGCATTGTGCCCTTTGTATTAAGTCCCGACGCAACTTCTGTGTTTCATCGTCAATGCGAAGGTTAAAGGATGGTATAAAGCTGCAGTAGTGCATCGGAATCTAATACTGATCTCCCAGGAAACGCTCTAAGCAAAAGCAAAAACAGTGAGGAGATTTCTTCTTCTTGTACTTAAGTCGGCATTGTGCCTTTTGTATTAAATCCCGACGCAATTTCTGCGTTTCATCGTCAATGTGAAGGTCCAAGGGATAGAGTAAAGCTGCAGTATTGCATCGGAATCTAATACTGATCACCCAAGAAACGCTGAAAGCAAACCACAAACAATGAGAAGATTCACTCCTCTTGCACTGAAGTCGGCATTGTAACTTTCGTATTAAATCCCGAAGCAATTTCTGTGTTTCATCGTCAATGTGAACGTCAAAGGGATAGAGTAAAGCTGCAGTAGTGCATCGGAATCTAATACTGGTCACCCAGGAAACGCCGAAAGCAAACCACAAACAATGAGAAGATTCACTCCTCTTGCACTGAAGTCGGCATTGTAACTTTCGTATTAAATCCCGAAGCAATTTCTGTGTTTCATCTTCAACGTGAAGGTCCATGGAATTGAGTAAAGCTGCAGTAGTGCATCGGAATCTAATACTGATCTCACAAGAAACGTTCAAAGCAAAACACAAACAATGAGAAGATTTACACTTCTTGTGCTTAAGTCATCATTTTGCGTTTTTTATTAAATTCCAACGCAATTTCTGTGTTTCATCGTCAATGTGAAGGTCCAAGAGATAGAGTAAAGCTGCATGAGTGCATCGGAATCAAATACTGGTCTCCCAGGAAACGGTCAAAGCAAACCACAAACAACGAGAAGATTGACTCTTCTTGTACTTAGGTCGGCATTGTGCGTTTTGTATTAAATCCCGACGCAATTGCTGTGTTACATCGTCAATGTGAAAGTCCAAGGTATAGAGTAAAGCGGCAGTAGTGCTTCGGAATCTAATAATGATCTCCCAGGAAACGCTCAAAGCAAACCACACACAATAAGAAGATTTACTTTTCTTGTTCTTAAGTCGTCAATGTGCCTTTTGTTTTAAATCCCGACGCAATTGCTGTGTTTCATCGTCAATGTGAAGGTCCAAGGGATAGAGTAGTACTGCAGTAGTGTTCAGAATCTAATACTGATCTCCCAGGTAACGCTGAAAGCAAACCAAAATCAATAAGAAGATTTACTGTTCTTGTACTTAAGTCGGCATTGTGCCCTTTGTATTAAGTCCCGACGCAATTTCTGTGTTTCATCGTCAATACGAAGGTTAAACGATGGGGTAAAGCTGCAGTAGTGCATCGGAATCTAATACTGATCTCCCAGGAAACGCTCTAAGCAAACCAGAAACAATTAGAAGATTGACTCTTCCTGTACTCAAGTCGGGATTGTGCCTTTTGTATTAAATCCCAACGCAATTTCTGTGTTTCATCGCCAATGTGAAAGTCCAAGGGATAGAGTAAATCTGCAGTAGTGCATCGGAATCTAACGCTGATCTCACATGAAACGTTCAAAGCAAACCACAACAATAAGAAGATTTACTTTTCTTGTTCTTAAGTCGGCATTGCGCCTTTTGTTTTAAATCGCGACGCAATTGCTGTGTTTCATCGTCAATGTGAAGGTCCAAGGGGTTGAGTAATGCTGCAGTAGTGCATCGGAATCTAATACCGATCTCCCAGTAAACACTCTAAGCAAATCACACACAATGAGAAGATTGACTCTTCCTGTACATAAGTAGGCATTAAGCCTTTTTTAATAAATCCCGACGGAAATACTGAGTTGCATCATCAATGCGAAGGTCAAAGGATAATGTAAAGCTGCAGTAGTGCATCGGAATCTAATAGTGACCTCCCAGCAAACGCTCAAAGCAAAAGCACAAACAATGAGGAGATTTACTCTTCTTGTACTTAAATCGGCATTGTGCCTTTTGTATTAAATCCCGACGCAATTTCTGCGTTTCATCGTCAATGTGAAGGTCCAAGGGATAGAGTAAAGCTGCTGTAGTGCATCGGAATCTAAAACCGATCTCCCAGGAAACACTCACAGAAAACCACAAACTATAAGCAGATTCTCTCTTCTTGTACTTAAGTCGGCATTGTGCCTTTTTTATTAAACCTCGACGCAAATTCTGATTTTCATCGCCAATGCGGAGGTCAAAGCGATAGAGTAAAGCTGCAGTAGTGCAGCTGAATCTAATCCCGATCACCCAGGAATCGCTGAGAGCAACCCACAAACAATGAGAAGATTCACTCCTCTTGCAATGAAGTCGGCATTGTAACTTTCGTATTATATTCCGAAGCAATTTCTGTGTTTCATCGTCAATGTGAAAGTCCAAGGAATTGAGTAAAGCTGCAGTAGTGCAACGGAATCTAATACTGATCTCACAAGAAACGTTCAAAGCAAACCACAAACAATGAGAAGATTTACACTTCTTGTACTTAAGTCATCATTCTGCGTTTTTTATTAAATGCCAACGCAATTTCTGTGTTTCATCGTCAATGTGAAGGTCTAAGGGATAGAGTAAGGCTGCATGAGTGCATCGGAATCAAATACTGACCTCCCAGGAAATGGTCAAAGCAAATCACAAACAACGAGAGGATTGACTCTTCTTGTACTTAGGTTTGCATTGTGCGTTTTGTATTATATCCCGACGCCATTGCTGTGTTACATCGACAATGTGAAAGTCCAAGCTATAGAGTAAAGCGGCAGTAGTGCATCGGAATCTAATAATTATCTCCCAGGAAAAGCTCAAAGCAAACCACAATCAATGAGAAGATTTACTCTTCTTGTACTTAAGTCAGCAGTTTGCCTCATGTATTAAATCCCGACGTTACGTCTGTGGTTCATCGTCAATGTGAAGTTCCAAGGGATAGATTAATGCTGTAGTAGTGTTCGGAATCTAATACTGATCTCGCAGGTAACGCTCAAAGCAAACCAAAAACAAGGGATAGAGTAAGGCTGCATGAGTGCATCGGAATCAAATACTGGTCTCCCAGGAAACGGTCAAAGCAAACAACAAACAACGAGAAGATTGTCTCTTCTTGTACTTAGGTCGGCATTGTGCGTTCTGTATTAAATCCCGACGCAATTGCTGTGTTACATCGTCAATGTGAAAATCCAAGGTATAGAGTAAAGCGGCAGTAGTGCTTCGGAATCTAATAATGATATCCCAGGAAACGCTCAAAGATTTACTCTTCTTGTACTTAACTCAGCAGTTTGCCTCATGTATTAAATCCCGACGCAATGTCTGTGGTTCATCGTCAATGTGAAGGTCCAAGGGATAGAGTAAAGCTGCAGTAGTGCATCGGAAACAAATACTGATCTCCCTGGAAACGCTCAAAGCACACCAGAAACAATGAGAAGATTTACCCTTATTGTACTTAAGTCGGCATTGTGCCTTTTGTACTAAATCCCGACGCAATTTCTGTATTTCATCATCAATGCGAATGTCCAAGGGATAGTGTAAAGCTGCAGTAGTGCATCGGAATCTCATACTGATCCCCCAGGAAACGCTCAAAGCAAACCACTTACAGTGAGAAGATTTACTCTTCTTGTACTTATGTCTTCATTGTGCCCTTTGTATAAAATTCCGACGCAATTTCTGTATTTCATCGTCAATGTGAAGCTCAAAGGGATAGAGTATATCTGCATTAGTGCATCGTAATCGAATACTGATCTCCCAGGACACGCTCAGAGCAAGCCACAAACAATGTGATGATTTACTATTCTTGTACTTAAGTCGGCATTGTGCCTTTTGTATTAAATCCCGACGCAATTTCTGTGTTTCATCGTCAATATGAAGGTAGAAGGGATAGAGTAAAGCTGCATTAGTGCATCTGAATCTAATACTGATCTCCCAGGAAACGCTCAAAGCAAACCCCAAACAATGAGATGATTTACTCTTCTTAGACTTAAGTCAGCAATGTGCCCTTTGTATAAAATTTCGACGCAATTTCTGTGTTTCATCGTCAATGTGAAGCACAAAGGGATAGAGTATATCTGCATTAGTGCATCGTAATCGAATACTGATCTCCCAGGACACGCTCAGAGCAAGCCACAAACAATGAGAGGATTTACTGTTCTTGTACTTTAGTCGGCATTGTGTCTTTTGTATTAAATCCCGACGCAATATCTGTGTTTCATCGTCAATATGAAGGTCCAAGGGATAGAGTAAAACCGCAGTAGTGCATCGGGATGTAATACTGATCTCTCGAGGAAACGCTAAATGCAAACCACAAACATTGAGAAGATTGACTTTTCTTAGACTTAAGTCAGCATTGTGCCTTTTGCATTAAATCCCGACGCAATTTCTGTGTTTCATCGTGAATGTGAAGGTCCAAGGGATAGTGTAAAGCTGCAGTAGTGCATCGGAATCTAATACCGATCACCCAGGAAACGCTCAAAGCAAACCACAAACAATGGGAAGATTTACTTTTGTTGTACTTAAGTCGGCATTGTGCTTTTGTATTGAATCCCGACGCAAGTTCTGTGTTTCATCGTCAATGCGAGGTTCCAAGGGATAGTGTAAAGCTGCAGTAGTTCATCGGAGTCTAATACCGAAATCCCAGGAAACGCTCAAAGAAACCACAAAAAATGAGAAGATTTACTCTTCTTAGACTTAAGTCAGCATTGTGCCTTTTGCATTAAATCCCGACGCTATTTCTGTGATTCATCATCAATGTGAAGGACCAAGGGATAAAGTAAAGGTGCAGTAGTGCATCTGAATCTAATACTGATCTCCCAAGAAACGCTCAAATTGAACCAAAAACAATGAGAAGATATACTCTTCTTGTACTTAAGTCGGCATTGTGCCTTTTGTATTAAATCTCGACGCAAATTCTGTGTTCCATCGGCAATGTGAAAGTCAAAATGATAGAGTAAAGCTGCAGTAATGCATCGGAATCCTATACTGATCTCCCAGCAAACGCTCAAAGCAAGCCACAAACAATGAGAAGATTTACTCTTCCTGTGCTTCAGTCATCATTGTGCTATTTGTATTAAATACCGACGCTATCTCTGTGTTTCATCGTCAGTGTGCAGGTCCAGAGGACATAGTGAAGCTGCAGTTATGCATCGGAATCTAATATTGATCACTCAGGAAACGCTCAATGCAAACCACAAACAATGACAAGATTTTCTCTTCTTGAATTTAAGCCTGCATTGTGCCTTTTGTATCAAATCCCAAAGCAACTTCTGTGTTTCATCGTCAATGTGAAGCTCCAAGGGATAGTCTATAGCTGCAGTAGTACATCGGAAACTAATAGTGACCTCCCTGGAAACGCTCAAAGCAAACCACAAACAATGAGACGATTTACTCTTCTTGTACTTAAGTCAGCATTGAGCCTTTTGTATTAAATCGAGGCGCAATTTCTGTGTTTCATCTTCAATGTGAAGGTCCAAGTGATACAGCAATGCTTCAGTAGTGCATCGGAATCTAATACTGATCTCCCAGGAAACGCTCAAAGCAAACCTCAAACAAAGAGGAGATATACTCTTCTTGTACTTAAGTCGGCATTGTGAATTTTGTATTAAATCCCGACACAATTTCTGTGATTCAACTTCAGTGTGAAGGTCCAAGGGATAGCGTAAAGCTGCAGTAGTGCATCGGAATCTAATACTGACCTCGCAGGAAACGCTCAAAGCAAACCACAAACAATGAGAAGATTTACTCTTCTTTTACTTAAGTCGGCATTGCGCCATTTGTATTTAATACCGACGCAATTTCTGTGTTTCATCGTCGATGTGAAGGTCCCAGAGATAGAGTAAAGCTGCAGTAGTGCATCGGAATATAATACTGATCTCCCGGGAAACGCTCAAAGCAAACCACAAACAATGAGGCGATTTACTCTACTCGTACCTAAGTCGGCATTGTGCCTTTTGTATTAAATCCCGACGCAATTTCTGTGTTTCATCGTCAATGTGAAAGATCAAGGGATAGAGTAAAGCTGCAGTAGTGCAACGGAATCTAATACTGATCTCTCATGAAACGCTCAAAGGAAACCAAAAACAGTGATACGATTTACTCTTCTTGTACTTAACTCGGAATTGTGAATTTTGTATTTAATACCGAAGCAATTTCTGTGGTTCATCGACGATGTGAAGGTCCCAGAGATAGAGTAAAGCTGCAGTGGTGCATCGGAATATAATACTGATCTCTCGGGAAACGCTCAAAGCAAACCACAAACAATGAGGCGATTTACTTTACTCGTACTTAAGTCGGCATTGTGCCTTTTGTATTAAATCCCGACACAATTTCTGTGTTTCATCGTCCATGTGACGGTCCAAGGGATAATGTAAAGCTGTAGTAGTTCATCGGAATCTAATACTGATCTCCCAGGAAACGCTCAAAGCCAACCACAATCAATGAGAAGATTTACTCATCTTGTACTTAAGTCGGCAATGTGACTTTTGTATTAATTCCTGACGGAATTTCTGTGTTTCATCGTCAATGTGAAGGTCCAAGGGGTAGACAAAAGCTGCAGTAGTGCATCGGAATCTAATAATGATCTCGCAAGATACGCTCAAAACAAACCACAAACAATGAGAAAATTTACCCTTTTGTACTAAAGCCGGCATTGTGCCTTTTGTATTAAATTCCGACGCAATTTTTGTGTTTCATCGTTAATGTGAACGTCAAACGGATAGAGTAAAGCTACAGTAGTGCACCGGAATCAAATACTGATCTCCCAGGAAACACTCAAAGCTAGCCACAAACAATTAGAAGATTTACTCTTCTTGCACTCAAGTCGGCATTGTGCATTTGTATTACATGCCGACACAATTTCTGCGTTTCATCGTCCATGTGAAGGTCAAAGGGATGGAGTAATGCTGCAGTAGTGCATCGGAAACTAACACTGATCTCCCAGGACACGCTCAAAGCAAACCACAGACAATGAGATGATTTACTCTTTTTGTACTTGAGTCGGCATTGTGCCTTTTGTATTTAATACCGACGCAATTTCTGTTTTTCATCGTCGATGTGAAAGTCCCAAAGATAGAGTAAAGCTGCTGTATTGCATCGGAATATAATACTGATCTCCCGGGAAACGCTCAAAGCAAACCAAAAACAATGCGAAGATTGACTCTTCCTGTACTAAAGTCGGCATTGTGCCTTTTGCATTAAATCCCGATGCAATTTCTGTGTTTCATCGTCAATGTGAAGGTCCAAGGGATAGAGTAAAGCTGCTGTAGTGCACCGGAATCTAATACTGATCTCCCAGGAAACGCTCAAAGCAAACCACAGACAATGAGAAGATTTACTCTTCCTGTACTTAAGTCGGCATTGTGCCTTTTGTATTATATCCCGACGCAATTTCTGTGTTTCATCGTCAATGTGAAGGTCCAAGGGATAGAGTAAAGCTGCAGTAGTGTTTCGGAAACTAATACTGATCTCCCATGAAACACTCAAAGCAAACCACAAACAATGCGAAAATTGACACTTCTTGTACTTAAGTCGGCATTGTTCCTTCTGTATTAAATCCAGACGAAATTTCTGTGTTTCATCGTCAATGTGAAGCTCCAGGGGATAGAGTAAAGCTGCAGTAGTGCATCGGAATCTAATACTGATCCCCAGGAAACGCTCAAAGCTAACCACAATCAATGAGGCGCTTTACTATTCTTGTACTTAAGTCGGCATTGTGCCTTTTGAATTTAATACCGAAACAATTTCTGTGTTTCATCGTCCATGAGACGGTCCAAGGGATATGTAAAGCTGCAGTAGTGCATCGGAATCTAATCCTGATCTCCCAGGAAACGCTCAAAGCAAACCACAATCAGTGAGAAGATTTTCTCTTCTTGTACGTAAGTCGACATTGTGCCTTTTGTAGTATATACTGACGCAATATCTGGGTTTCATCGTCAATGTGAAGGTCCAAGGGATAGAGCAAAGCTGCAGTGTTGCATCGGAATCTATTACTGATCTCACAGGAAATGTTCAAAGCAAACCAAAAACCATAAAAAGATTTCCTCTTCTTGTACTTATGTCAGCATTATGCCTTTTGTAATAAACCCCTACGCAATTTTTGCGTTTCATTGTGAATGTGAAGTTCCAAGGAATAGAGTAAATCTGCAGCAGTTAATCGGAATCTAATACTGATCACCAAGGAAACGCTCAAAGCTGACGAAAAACAATGCGAAGATTTACTCTTCTTGTACTTAAGTTGGCATTGTGCCTTTTGTATTAATTCCCCCGCAATTTCTTTGTCTTGTCGTCAATTTGAAGGTGCAAGGGATAGAGTAAAGCTGTAGAAGTGCATCGGAATCTAATACCGATCTCCTGGGAAACGCTTATAG
Source organism: Schistocerca piceifrons (assembly GCF_021461385.2). Lineage (NCBI taxonomy): Eukaryota > Metazoa > Arthropoda > Insecta > Orthoptera > Acrididae > Schistocerca > Schistocerca piceifrons. The sequence goes on from NC_060139.1 coordinate 1,125,985,983, forward strand.
CATACCAGAAACAATGAGAAGATTTACTCTTCTTGTACTTAAGTCCGCATTGTGAATTTTGTATTAAATCCCGACGCAATTTCTGTGTTTGATCGTCAATGTGAAGGTCCAAGGAATAGAGTAAAGCTGCAGTAGTGCATCGGAATCTAATGCTCAACATCCAGGAAACGCTTAAAGCAAACTGCAAACAATGTGAAGATTTAATCTTCCTGTACCGAAGTCGGCATTGTGCCTTTTGTATTAAATCCCGACGCAATTTCTGTGTTTCATCGTCAATGTGAAGGTCCAAGGGATGCTTTAGTGCAACCGAATCTAATACTGATCCCCCAGGAAACGCTCAAAGCAAACTACAAACAATGAGAAGATTTACTCTTCTTGTACTTAAGTCGGCATTGTGTCTTATGTATTACACCCCGACGCAATTACTGTGTTTCAATGTCAATGTGAAGTTCCAAGGGATAGAGTAAAGCTGCAGTAGTAAATCGGAATCGAATACCGATGTCACAGGAAACGCTCAAAGCAAACCACAACCAATGAGCAGATTTACTCTTCTTGTACTTGAGTAGGCATTGTGCATTTTGTGTTAAATCCCGACGCAATTTCTGTGTTTCATCGTGAATGTGAAGGTCCAAGGGATAGAGTAAAGCAGCAGTGGTGCATCGGAATCTAATATTGTTCCCCCATCAAACGCTCAATTCAAACCACAAACAATGAAAAGATTTACACTTGCTGTACTGAAGTCGGCTTTGTGCCCTTTGTATTAAATCCCGACGCAATATCTGTGTTTCATCGTCAATGTGAAGGTGCGACGCATAGAGTAAAGCTGCAGTAGTGCATTGGAATCAAATACTGATTCCCCAGGAAACGCTCAATGCAAACCTCAAACAATGAGAAGATTTACTCTTCTTGTACTTAAGTCGGCATTGAGCCTTTTTTATTACACCGCGACGCAATTTCTGCGTTTCATCGTCAATGTGAAGGTCCATGGGATAGAGTAAGTCTGCAATAGTGCATCGGAATCTAATACTGATCCTTTAGGAAACGCTCAAAGTATACCACAAACAATGTGAAGATATAATCCTCTTGTACTTATATCGGCATTCTGCCTTTTGTATTAAATCCCGAAGCAATTTCTGTTTTTCATCGTCAATGTGAAAGTCCGAGGGAAGGAGTAAAGCTGCAGTAGTGCATCGGAATCTAATACTGATCTCCCAGTAAACGCTCAAAGCAAACCACAAACAATGAGATGATATGCTCTTCTTGCACTTTGGTTAGCATTGTACAATTTGTATTAAATCCCGATGCAATTTCTGTGTTTCATCGTCAATGTGAAGGTCCAAGGAATAGAGTAAAGCTGCAGTAGTGCATCGGAATCTAATACTCAACATCCAGGAAACGCTTAATGCAAACCTCAAACAATGAGAAGATTTACTCTTCTTGTACTTAAGTCGGCATTGAGCCTTTTGTATTACACCGCGACGCAATTTCTGTGTTTCATCATCAATGTGAATGTCCAAGGGATAGAGTAATGCTGCAGAGGTGCGTCGGAACCAAATACTGATCTCCCAGGAAACGCTCAAAGCAATCCACAAACAATGAGAAGATTATTAATCCAGTACTAACGTCGTCGTAGTGCCTTTTGCATTAAATCCCGACGCAATTTCTGTGTTTCATCGACAAAGTGAAAGTCCAAGAGATAGTGTGAAGCTGCAGTAGTGCATCAGAATGTAATACTGATCTCCCAGGAAACGCTCAAAGCAAACCACAAACAGTGAGAAGATTATCTATTCTTGTACTTAAGTCGGCATTGTGCCTTTTGTATTAAATACCGACGCAATATCTGTGTTTCATCGTCAATGTGGAGGTCCAAGGAATAGAGTAAAGCTGCAGTAGTGCAATGGAATCTAGTACTGATCTCCCAGGAAACGCTCAAATCATACCAGAAACAATGAGAAGACTTTATCTTCTTGTACTTAAGTCGGCATTGTGCCTTTTGTATTAAATCCCGACGCTATATCTGTGTTTCATCGTCAATGTGAATGTCCAAGGGATAGAGTAAAGCTGCAGTTGTGCATCGGAATCTAATACTGAACTCCCAGGAAACGCACAAGGCATCCACAGACAATGAACAGACTTTCTCTTTTTGTACTTAAGTCGGCATTGTGCTTTTGTATTACATCCCGACGCTATTTCTGTGTTTCATCGACAAAGTGAAAGTCCAAGAGATAGTGTGAAGCTGCAGTAGTGCATCAGAATGTAACACTGATCTCCCAGGAAACGCTCAAAGCAATCCACAAACAATGGGAAGATTTACTCTTCCTGTACTGAAGTCAGCATTGTGCCTATTGTATTAAATCCTGACGCAATTTCTGTGTTTCATCGACAAAGTGAAAGTCCAAGAGATAGTGTAAAGCTGCAGTAGTGTATCAGAATGTAATACTGATCTCCCTGGAAACGCTTAAAACAAACCACAAACAATGAGAAGATCTACTCTTCTTGTACTTAACTCGGCATTGTGCCTTTTGCATTAAATCCCGACGCAATTTCTGTGTTTCATCGTCAATATGAAGCTCGAAGGGATAGACTATAGCTGCAGTAGTGCATCGGAATCTAATACTAATCTCACAGGAAAAGCTCAAAGCAAACCACAAGCAATGAGGAGATTAACTGTTCTTGTACTTAAATCGGCATTGTGCCTTTTGTAATAAATCCCGACGCAATATCTGTATTTCATCGTCAATGTGGAGGTCCAAGGAATAGAGTAAAGTTGCAGTAGTGCTTATGAATCTAATACTGATCACCCAGGATTCGCTCAAAGATGACCAAAAACAATGTGAACATTTTTTCTTCTTGTACATAAGTCGGCATTGTGAATTTTGTATTAAATTCCGCCGCAATTTCTGTGTATCATCGTCAAAGTGAAGGTCCAAGGTATTCAGTAAAGCTGCAGAAGTGCATCGGAATATAATACCGATCTCCCAGGAAACGCTCAAAGCAAACCACAATCAATGAGAAGATTTACTCTTCTTGTACTTAAGTCAGCATTTTGCCTCATGTATTAAATTCCGACACTACGTCTGTGGTTCATCGTCAATGTGAAGTTCCAAGGGATAGAGTAATGCTGCAGTAGTGTTCGGAATCTAATACTGATCTCCAAGGTAACGCTCAAAGCAAACAAAAAACAATAAGAAGATTTACTGTTCTTGTACTTAAGTCGGCATTGTGGCTTTTGTATTAAATCCCGACGCAATTTCTGTGTTTCACCGTCAATGCGAAGGTTAAAGGATGGTATAAAGCTGCAGTAGTGCATCGGAATCGAACAATGATCTCTCAGGAAACGCTCAAAGCAAAAGCACAAACAATGAGGAGAATTTCTCTTCTTGTACTTAAGTCGGAATTGTGCCTTTTGTATTAAATCCCGACGCAATTTTTGCGTTTCATCGTCAATGTGAAGGTCCAAGAAATAGAGTAAAGCTGCAGTAGTGCATCGGAATCTAATACCGATCTCCCAGGAAACACTCACAGCAAACCACAAACTATGAGAAGATTCTCTCATCTTGTATTTAAGTCGGCATTGTGCCTTTATTATTAAACCCCGACGCAAATTCTGATTTTCATCGTCAATGCGGAGGTCAAAGGGATAGAGTGAAGCTGCAGTAGTGCATCGAAATCTAATACTGATCACCCAGGAAAAGCTGAAAGCAAACCACAAACAATCAGAAGATTCACTCCTCTTGCACTGAAGTCGGCATTGTAACTTTCGTATTAAATCACGAAGCAATTTCTGTGTCTCATGGTCAATGTGAACGTCAAAGGGATAGAGTAAAGCTGCAGTAGTGCATCGGAATCTAATACTGATCACCCAGGAAACGCTGAAAGCAAACCACAAACAATGAGAAGATTCACTCCTCTTGCACTGAAATCGGCATTGTAACTTTCGTATTAAATCCCGAAGCAATTTCTGTGTTTCATCGTCAATCTGAAGGTCCAAGGAGTTGAGTAAAGCTGCAGCAGTGCATCGGAATCTAATACTGATCTCACAAGAAACGTTCAAAGCAAACCACAAACAATGAGAAGATTTACACTTCTTGCACTTAAGTCATCATTCTGCGTTTTTTATTAAATTCCAACGCCATTTCTGTGTTACATCGTCAATGTGAAGGTCCAAGGGATAGAGTAAAGCTGCATGAGTGCATCGGAATCAAATACTGATCTCCCAGGAAACGGTCACAGCAAACCACAAACAACGAGAAGATTGACTCTTCTTGCACTTAGGTCGGCATTGTGCGTTTTGTATTAAATCCCGACGCCATTGCTGTGTTACATCGTCAATGGGAAAGTCCAACGTATAGAGTAAAGCGGCAGTAGTGCATCGGAATCTAATAATGATCTCCCAGGAAACGCTCAAAGCAAACCACAATCAGTGAGAATATTTACTCTTCTTGTACTTATGTCAGCAGTTTGCCTCATGTATTAATTCCCGACGGAATGTCTGTGGTTCATCGTCAATGTGAAGGTCCAAGGGATAGAGTAATGCTGCAGTAGTGTTCGGAATCTAATGCTGATCTCCCAGGTAACGCTCAAAGCAAACCAAAAACAATAAGAAGATTTACTGTTCTTGTACTTAATGCGGCATTGTGCCTTTTGTATTAAATCCCGACGCAATTTCTGCGTTTCGTCGTGAATGTGAAGGTCCAAGGGATAGCGTAAAGCTGCAGTAGTGCATCGGAATATAATACCGACCTCCCAGGAAACACACAAAGCAAACCATAAACAATGAGAAGACTTTCTCATCCTGTACTTAAGTAGGTATTGTGCCTTTTTTAATAACTCCCGACGCAAATTCTGAGTTTCATCGTCAATGTGTTGGTCAAAGGGATAGAGTAAAGCTGCAATAGTACATCGGAATCTAATACCGATCTCCCAGGAAACACTCAAAGCAACCCACAAACAATGAGAGGATTCTCTCTTCTTGTCCTTAAGTAGGCATTGTGCATATTTGATTAAACCCCGACGCAATTTCTTAGTTTCATCGTCAATGCGAATGTCAAAGGGATAGGGTAAAGCTGCAGTAGTGCATTGGAATCTAATACTGATCTCCCAGGAAACGCTCAAAGCAAACCACAAAAAACGAGAAGATAGACTCTTCTTGTACTTAGGTCGGCATTGTGCGTTTTGTATTAAATCCCGACGCAATAGCTGTGTTTCATCGTCAATGTGATAGTCCAGGGGATAGATTAAAACTGCAGTATTGTTCGGAATCTAATACTGATCTCCCAGGAATCGCTCAAAACGAAAGCACAAACAATGAGGACATTGACTCTTCGTGTACTCAAGTCGGCATTCTGCCTTTGGATTTAATCCCGACGCAATATCTGTGTTTCGTCGACAATGTGAAGGTCCAAGGCATAGATAAGAGCAGCAGTTGTGCATCGGAATCGAATACTGATCTCCCAGGATACGATCAAAGCAAACCAAAAACAATAAGAAGATTTACTGTTCTTGTACTTAAGTCTGCATTGTCCCTTTTGTATTACATCCCGACGCAATTTCTGCGTTTCATCGTCAATGTGAAGGTCCAAGGGATAGAGTAAAGCTGCAGTAGTGCATCGGAATCTAATATCGATCACCCAGGAAACTCTCACAGCAAACCACAAACTATGAGAAGATTCTCTCATCTCGTACTTAAGTAGGCATTTTGCCTTTTTTAATAAACCCCGACGCAAATTCTGATTTTCATCGTCAATGCGGAGGTCAAAGGGATAGAGTAAAGCTGCAGTATTGCATCGGAATATAATACTGATCACCCAAGATACGCTGAAAGCAAACCACAAACAATGAAAAGATTCACTCCTCTTGCACTGAAGTCGCCATTGCAACTTTCGTATTAAATCCCAAAGCAATTTCTGTGTTTCACCGTCAATGCGAACGTCAAAGGGATAGAGAAAAGCTCCAGTAGTGCATCGCAATCTAATACTGGTCACCCAGGAAACGCTGAAAGCAAACCACAAACAATGAGAAGATTCACTCCTCTTGCACTGAAGTCAGCATTGTAACTTTCGTATTAAATCCCGAAGCAATTTCTGTGTTTCATCTTCAATGTCAAGGTCCAAGGAATTGAGTTAAGCTACAGTAGTGCATCGGAATCTAATACTGATCTCACGAGAAACGTTCAAAGCAAAACACAAACAATGAGAAGATTTACACTTCTTGTGCTTAAGTCATCATTTTGCGTTTTTTATTAAATTCCAACGCAATTTCTGTGTTTCATCGTCAATGTGAAGGTCCAAGAGATAGAGTAAAGCTGCATGAGTGCATCGGAATCAAATACTGGTCTCCCAGGAAACGGTCAAAGCAGACCACAAACAACGAGAAGATTGACTCTTCTTGTACTTAGGTCGGCATTGTGCGTACTGTATTAAATCCAGACGCAATTGCTGTGTTACATCGTCAATGTGAAAATCCAAGGTAAAGAGTAAAGCGGCAGTAGTGCTTCGGAATCTAATAATGATCTCCCAGGAAACGCTCAATGATTTACTCTTCTTGTACTTAAGTCAGCAGTTTGCCTCATGTATTAAATCCCGACGCAATGTCTGTGTTTCATCGTCAATGTGAAGGTCCTAGCGATAGAGTTAAGCTGTGGTAGTGCATCGGAATCTAATACTGATCTCCCAGGAAACGCTCAAAGCACACCAGAAACAATGACAAGATTTACCCTTATTGTACTTAAGTCGGCATTGTGCCTTTTGTACTAAATCCCGACGCAATTTCTGTATTTCATCATCAATGCGAATGTCCAAGGGATAGAGTAAAGCTGCAGTAGTGCATCGGAATCTCATACTGATCCCCCAGGAAACGCTCAAAGCAAACCACTTACAATCAGAAGATTTACTCTTCTTGTACTTATGTCCTTATTGTGCCCTTTGTATAAAATTCCGACGCAATTTCTGTGTTTCATCGTCAATGTGAAGCTCAAAGGGATAGAGTATATCGGCATTAGTGCATCGTAATCGAATACTGATCTCCCAGGACACGCTCAGAGCAAGCCACAAACAATGTGATGATTTACTCTTCTTGTACTTAAGTCGGCATTTTGCCTTTTGTATTAATTCCCGACGCAATTTCTGTGTTTCATCGTCAATCTGAAGGTCCAAGGGATAGAGTAAAGCTGCATTAGTGCATCTGAATCTAATACTGATCTCCCAGGAAGCGCTCAAAGCAAACCCCGAACAATGAGATGATTTACTCTTCTTGTACTTAAGTCTTCATTGTGCCCTTTGTATTAAATCCCAACGCAATTTCTGTGTTTCATCGTCAATGTGAAGCTCCAAAGGATAGAGTAAATCTGCAGTAGTGCATCGTAATCTAATACTGACCTCCCAGGAAACGCTCAAAGCAAGCCACAAACAATGAGAGGATTTACTGTTCTTGTACTTTAGTCGGTATTGTGTCTTTTGTATTAAATCCCGACGCAATATCTGTGTTTCACCGTCAATATGAAGGTCCAAGGGATAGAGTAAAACCGAAGTAGTGCATCGGGATCTAATACTGATCTCGCGAGGAAACGCTAAAGGCAAACCACAAACATTGAGAAGATTGACTCTTCTTAGACTTAAGTCAGCATTGTGCCTTTCGCATTAAATCCCGACGCAATTTCTGTGTTTCATCGTCAATGTGAAGCTCCAAAGGATAGAGTAAATCTGCAGTAGTGCATCGTACTCTAATACTGATCTCCCAGGAAACGCTCAAAGCAAGCCACAAACAACGAGAGGATTTACTGTTCTTGTACTTTAGTCGGTATTGTGTCTTTTGTATTAAATCCCGACGCAATATCTGTGTTTCATCGTCAATATGAAGGTCCAAGGGATAGAGTAAAACCGCAGTAGTGCATTTGAATCTAATACTGATCTCCCAGGAAACGCTCAAAGCAAACGCCAAACAATGAGATGATTTACTCTTCTTGTACTTAAGACGGAATTGTACTTTTCGTATTAAATCCCGACGCAATTTCTGTGTTTCATTGTGAATGTGAAGGTCCAAGGGATAGTGTAAAGCTGCAGTAGTGCATTGGAATCTAATACGGATCTCCCAGGAAACGCTCAAAGCAAACCACAAACAATGAGAATATTTACTTTTGTTGTACTTAAGTCGGCATTGTGCTTTTGTATTGAATCCCGACGCAATTTCTGTGTTTCATCGTCAATGTGAAGTTCCAAGGGATAGTGTAAAGCTGCAGTAGTTCATCGGAGTCTAATACCGAACTCCCAGGAAACGCTCAAAGAAACCACAAAAAATGAGAAGATTTACTCTTCTTAGACTTACGTCAGCACTGTCCCTTTTGCATTAAATCCCGACGCAATTTCCGTGATTCATCATCAATGTGAAGGACCAAGGGATAAAGTAAAGGTGCAGTAGTGCATCTGAATCTAATACTGATCTCCCAAAAAACGCTCAAATTGAACCACAAACAATGAGAAGATTTACTCTTCTTGTACTTAAGTCGGCATTGTGCCTTTTGTATTAAATCTCGACGCAAATTCTGTGTTCCATCGGCAATGTGAAAGTCAAAATGATAGAGTAAAGCTGCAGTAATGCATCGGAATCCTATACTGATCTCCCAGCAAAAGCTCAAAGCAAGCCACAAACAATGAGAAGATTTACTCTTCCTGTGCTTCAGTCATCATTGTGCTATTTGTATTAAATCCCGACGCTATCTCTGTGTTTCATCGTCAGTGTGCAGGTCCAAAGGACATAGTAAAGCTGCAGTTATGCATCGGAATCTAATATTGATCACTCAGGAAACGCTCAATGCAAACCACAAACAATGACAAGTTTTTCTCTTCTTGTATTTAAGCCTGCATTGTGCCTTTTGTATCAAATCCCAAAGCAACTTCTGTGTTTCATCGTCAATGTGAAGCTCCAAGGGATAGTGTATTGCTGCAGTAGTACATCGGAATCTAATCGTGACCTCCCTGGAAACGCTCAAATCAAACCACAAACAATGAGAAGATTTACTCTTCTTGTACTTAAGTCAGCATTGAGCCTTTTGTAATAAATCGAGGCGCAATTTCTGTGTTTCATCTTCAATGTGAAGGTCCAAGTGATAGAGCAATGCTTCAGTAGTGCATCGGAATCTAATACTGATCTCCCAGGAAACGCTCAAAGCAAACCTCAAACAATGAGAAGATATACTCTTCTTCTACATAAGTCGGCATTGTGCCTTTTGAATTAAATCCCGACGCAATTTCTGTGTTTTTTCGTCAATGTGTAGGTAAAAGGGATAGAATAAAGCCGCAAGAGTGCATCGGAAAATAACACTGTTCTCCCAGAAATCGCACAAAGCAAACCACAAACAATGAGAAGATTTACTCTTCTTGTACTTTAATCGGCATTGTGAATTTTGTATTAAATCCCGACACAATTTCTGTGATTCAACTTCAGTGTGAAGGTCCAAGGGATAGCGTAAAGCTGCAGTAGTGCATCGGAATCTAATACTGATCTCTCATGAAACGCTCAAAGCAAACCAAGAACAGTGATACGATTTACTCTTCTTATACTTAACTCGTAATTGTGAATTTTGTATTTAATACCGAAGCAATTTCTGTGTTTCATCGTCGATGTGAAGGTCCCAGAGATAGAGTAAAGCTGCAGTGGTGCATCGGAAAATAATACTGATCTCCCGGGAAACGCTCAAAGCAAACCACAAACAATGAGGCGATTTACTCTACTCGTACTTAAGTCGGCATTGTGCCTTTTGTATTAAATCCCGACACAATTTCTGTGGTTCATCGTCCATGTGACGGTCCAAGGGATAATGTAAAGCTGCAGTAGTTCATCGGAATCTAATACTGATCTCCCAGGAAACGCTCAAAGCCAACCACAATCAATGAGAAGATTTACTCACCTTGTACTTAAGTCGGCAATGTGACTTTTGTATTAAATCCCGACGCAATTTCTGTGTTTCATCGTCAATGTGAAGGTCCAAGGGGTAGACAAAAGCTGCAGTAGTGCACCGGAATCTAATAATGATCTCGCAGGATACGCTCAAAACAAACCACAAACAATGAGAAAATTTACCCTTTTGTACTAAAGTCGGCATTGTGCATTTTGTATTAAGTTCCGACGCAATTTTAGTGTTTCATCGTTAATGTGAACGTCAAACGGATAGAGTAAAACTACAGTAGTGCACCGGAAACAAATACTGATCTCCCAGGAAACACTCAAAGCAAACCACAAACAATGAGAAGATTTACCCTTATTGTACATAAGTCGGCATTGTGCCTTTTGTATTAAATCGAGACTCAATTTCTGTGTTCCATCTTCAATTTGTAGGAACAAGGGTTTGAGTAATGCTGCAGTAGTGGTTCGAAATGTAATACTGATCTCCCATGAAACACTCAAAGCAAACCATAAACAATGAGAAGATTTACTCTTCTTGTACTTAAGTCGGCATTGTGCCTAATATATTAAATCAAAACGCAATTACGGTGTTTCATCGTCAACGTGATCGTCAAAGGGATACAGTAAACCTGCAGTACTGCATCGGAAACTAATACTGATCTCCCAGGACACGCTCAAAGCAAACCACAGACAATGAGATCATTTACTCATTTTGTACTTAGGTCGGCATTGTGCCTTCTGTATTTAATGCCGATGCAATTTCTGTGTCTCATCGTCAATGTGAAGGTCCAAGAGATAGAGTAAAGCTGCTGTAGTGCACCGGAATCTAATACTGATCTACCAGGAAACGCTCAAAGCAAACCACACACAATGAGAAGATTTACTCTTCTTGTACTTAAGTCAGCATTATGCTTTTTGTATTATATCCCGACGCAATGTCTGTGTTCCATCGTCAATGTGAAGGTCCAAGGGTTAGAATAAAGCTGCAGTAGTGCATCGGAATCTAAAACTCATCTCCCAGGTAACGCTCAAAGCAAACCACAAACAATGAGAAGATATATTCTTACTGTACTTAAGTCGGCATTGTGCATTTTGTATTAAATCCCGGCACAATTTCTGTGTTTCATCGTCAATGTGAAGTTCCAAGGGATTGAGTAAAGCTGCTGTAGTGCATCGGAATCTACTACTGATCTCCAAGGAAACGCTCAAAGCAAACCACAAACAATGTGAAAATTCACTCTTCATGTACTTAAGTCGGCATTGTGCCCAATGTATTAAATCCCGACGCAATTTCTGTGTTTCATCGTCAATGTGAAATTCCAAGGGATAGAGTAAAGCTGCAGTAGTGCATCGGAATCTAATCCTGATCTCCTAGGAAACGCTCAAAGCAAGCCACAAACAGTGAGAAGAGTTATTCTTAGTGTACTTAAGTCGGCATTGTGCATTTTGTATTAAATCCCGATGCAATTTCTGTGTTTCATCGTCAATGTGAAAGTCCAAAGGATAAGGTAAAGATGCTGTAGTGCATCGGAATCTGTTACTGATCTCCCAGGAAACACTGAAAGCAAACCACAAACACTGAGAAGATTTACTCTTCTTGTACTTATGGTGGCATTGTGCCTTCTGTATTAAATCCCGACGCAATTTCTGTGTTTCATCGTCAATGTGAAGGTCCAAGGGATAGAGTAATGCTGTAGTAGTGCTTCGGAATCTAATACTGATCACCCAGGAAACGCTCAAAGCAAACCACAAACAATGAGAAGATTGACTTTTCCTGTACTTAAGTCGGCATTGTGCGTTTTATATTAAATCCCGACGCAATTTCTGTGTTTCATCGTCAATTTAAAGTTCCAAGGGATAGAGTAAAACTGCAGTATTGCGTCGGAATCTAATACTGATCTAGCAGGAAACGCTCAAAACATATCACAAACAATGAGAAAATTTACTCTTCTTGTACTTAAGTCGTTATTGTGCCTTTTGTATTAGATCACGACGCATTGTCTGTGTTTCATCGTCAATGTGAAGGTCCAAGGGATAGAGTAAAGCTGCAGTAGTGCATCGGAATCTAATACTGATCTCCAAGGTAACGCTCAAAGCAATCCACAAACAATGAGAAGATTTACTTTTCTTGTACTTAGGTTGGTATTGAGCCTTTTGTATTAATCCCGTCGCAATTTCTGTGTTTCATCGTCAATGTGAAGGTCCTAGCGATAGAGTTAAGCTGCGGTTGTGCATCGGAATCTAATACTGATCTCCCAGGAAACGCTCAAAGCACACCAGAAACAATGAGGAGACTTACCCTTATTGTACTTAAGTCGGCATTGTGACTTTTGTACTAAATCCCGGCGCAATTTCTGTATTTCATCATCAATGCGAATGTCCAACGGATAGAGTAAAGCTGCAGTAGTGCATCGGAATCTCTTACTGAACCCCCAGGAAACGCTCAAAGCAAACCACTTACAATGAGAAGATTTACTCTTCTTGCACTTATGACTTCATTGTGCCCTTTGTATAAAATTCCGACGCAATTTCTGTGTTTCATCGCCAATGTGAAGCTCAAAGGGATTGAGTATATCTGCATTACTGCATTGTAATCGAATACTGATCTCCCAGGACACGCTCAAAGCAAGCCACAAACAATGTGATGATTTACTCTTCTTGTACTTAAGTCGGCATTGTGCCTTTTGTTTTAAATCCCGACGCAATTTCTGTGTTTCATCGTCAATCTGAAGGTCCAAGGGATAGAGTAAAGCTGCATTAGTGCATCTGAATCTAATACTGATCTCCCAGGAAGCGCTCAAAGCAAACCCCGAACAAAGAGATGATTTACTCTTCTTGTACTTAAGTCTTCATTGTGCTATTTGTATTAAATCCCAACGCAATTTCTGTGTTTCATCGTCAATGTGAAGCTCCAAAGGATAGAGTAAATCTGCAGTAGTGCATCGTAATCTAATACTGATCTCCCAGGAAACGCTCAAAGCAAGCCACAAACAATGAGAGGGTTTACTGTTCTTGTACTTTAGTCGGTATTGTGTCTTTTGTATTAAATCCCGACGCAATATCTGTGTTTCATCATCAATATGAAGGTCCAAGGGATAGAGTAAAACGGCAGTAGTGCATCGGGATCTAATACTGATCTCGCGAGGAAACGCTAAAGGCAAACCACAAACATTGAGAAGATTGACTCTTCTTAGACTTAAGTCAGCATTGTGCCTTTTGCATTAAATCCCGACGCAATTTCTGTGATTCATCGTTAATGTGAAGGACCAAGGGATAGAGTAAAGCTGCATTAGTGCATCTGAATCTAATACTGATCTCCCAGGAAACGCTCAAAGCAAACCCCAAACAATGAGATGATTTACTCTTCTTGTACTTAAGACGGAATTGTACATTTCGTATTAAATCCCGACGCAATTTCTGTGTTTCATCGTGAATGTGAAGGTCCAAGGGATAGTGTAAAGCTGCAGAAGTGCATCGGAATCTAATACGGATCTCCCAGGAAACGCTCAAAGCAAACCTCAAACAATGAGAAGATATACTCTTCTTCTACATAAGTCGGCATTGTGCCTTTTGAATTAAATCCCGACGCAATTTCTGTGTTTTTTCGTCAATGTGTAGGTAAAAGGGATAGAAGAAAGCCGCAAGAGTGCATCGGAAAATAATACTGTTCTCCCAGAAATCGCACAAAGCAAACCACAAACAATGAGAAGATTTACTCTTCTTGTACATAAATCGGCGTTGTGAATTTTGTATTAAATCCAGACACAATTTCTGTGATTCAACATCAGTGTGAAGTCCCAAGGGATAGCGTAAAGCTGCAGTAGTGCATCGGAATCTAATACTGACCTCGCAGGAAACGCTCAAAGCAAACCACAAACAATGAGGCGATTTACTCTACTCGTACTTAAGTCAGCATGTGCCTTTTGTATTAAATCCCGACGCAATTTCCGTGTTTCATCGTCAATGTGAAAGATCAAGGGATAGAGTAAAGCTGCAGTAGTGCATCGGAATCTAATACTGATCTCCCAGGAAACGCTCAAAGCAAACCACAAACAATGAGGCGATTTACTCTACTCGTACTTAAGTCGGCATTGTGCCTTTTGTATTCAATCCCGACACAATTTCTGTGGTTCATCGTCCATGTGACGGTCCAAGGGATAATGTAAAGCTGCAGTAGTTCATCAGAATCTATACTGATCTCCCAGGAAACGCTCAAAGCCAACCACACTCAATGAGAAGATTTACTCATCTTGTACTTAAGTCGCCAATGTGACTTTTGTATTAAATCCCGACGCAATTTCTGTGTTTCATCGTCAATGTGAAGGTCCAAGGGGTAGACAAAAGCTGCAGTAGTCCATCGGAATCTAATAATGATCTCGCAGGATATGCTCAAAACAAACCACAAACAATGAGAAAATTTACCCTTTTGTACTAAAGTCGGCATTGTGCTTTTTGTATTAAATTCCGACGCAATTTTAGTGTTTCATCGTCAATGTGAACGTCAAACGGATAGAGTAAATCTACAGTAGTGCACCGGAATCAAATACTGATCTCCCAGGAAACACTTAAAGCTAACCACAAACAATTAGAAGACTTACTCTTCTTGCACTTAAGTCGGCATTGTGCATTTGTATTACATGCCGACACAATTTCTGCGTTTCATCGTCAATGTGAAGATCAAAGGGATAGAGTAATGCTGCAGTAGTGCATCGGAATCTAATACTGATATCCCAGGAAACGCTCAAAGCAAACCACAAACAATGAGAAGATTTACCCTTATTGTACATAAGTCGGCAATGTGCCTTTTGTATTAAATCGAGACTCAATTTCTGTGTTCCATCTTCAATTTGTAGGAACAAGGGTTTGAGTAATGTTGCAGTAGTGCATCGAAATGTAATACTGATCTCCCATGAAACACTCAAAGCAAACCATAAACAATGAGAAGATTTACTCTTCTTGAACTTAAGTCGGCATTGTGCCTAATATATTTTATCAAAACGCAATTTCGGTGTTTCATCGTCAACGTGATCGTCAAAGGGATACAGTAAACCTGCAGTACTGCATCGGAAACTAATACTGATCTCCCAGGACACGCTCAAAGCAAACCACAGACAATGAGATGATTTACTCTTTTTGTACTTAAGTCGGCATTGTGCCTTTTGTATTTAATACCGACGCAATTTCTGTTTTTCATCGTCGATGTGAAAGTCCCAGAGATAGAGTAAAGCTGCAGTAGTGCATCGGAATATAATACTGATCTCCCAAGAAACGCTCAAAGCAAACCAAAATCAATGCGAAGATTGCCTCTTCTTGTACTTAAGTCGGCATTGTGCCTTCTGTATTTAATCCCGGCGCAATTTCTGTGTTTCATCGTCAATGCGAAGCTCACAGGGATAGAGTAAAGCTGCAGTAGTGCATCGGAATCTAATACTGATCCCCAGGAAACGCTCAAAGCAAACCACAAACTATGAGGCGATTTACCCTTCTTGTACTTAAGTCGACATTGTGCCTTTTGTATTAAATCCCGACGCAATTTCTGTGTTTCATCGTCCATGTGACGGTCCAAGGGATGATGTAAAGCTGCAGTAGTGCATCGGAATCTAATACTGATCTCCCATTAAACGTTCAAATCAAACCACAATCAATGAGAAGATTTACTCTTCTTGTACTAAAGTTGGCATTGTGCCTTTTGTATTAAATCCCGATGCAATTTCTGTGTTTCATCGTCAATGTGAATGTCCAAGAGATAGAGTAAAGCTGCTGTAGTGCATCGGAATCTAATACTGATCTCCCAGGAAACGCTCAAAGCAAACCACAGACAATGAGAAGATTTACTCTTCTTGTACTTAAGTCGACATTGTGCCTTTTGTGGTATATCCTGACGCAATATCTGGGTTTCATCGTCAATGTGAAGGTCCAAGGGATAGAGTAAAGCTGCAGTGTTGCATCGGAATCTAATACTGATCTCACAGGAAATGTTCAAAGCAAACCAAAAACCATAAAAAGATTTCCTCTTCTTGTACTTATGTCAGTATTTTGCCATTTGTATGAAACCCCTACGCAATTTTTGCGTTTCATTGTGAATGCGAAGTTCCAAGGAATAGAGTAAATCTGCAGCATTTAATCGGAATCTAATACTGATCACCAAGGAAACGCTCAAAGCTGACGAAAAACAATGCGAAGATTTACTCTTCTTGTACTTAAGTCGGCATTCTGCCTTTTGTATTAATTCCCCCGCAATTTCTTTGTCTAGTCGTCAATTTGAAGGTGCAAAGGATAGAGTAAAGCTGTAGAAGTGCATCGGAAT
The DNA here is from genome assembly GCF_021461385.2 of Schistocerca piceifrons. Classification (NCBI taxonomy): domain Eukaryota; kingdom Metazoa; phylum Arthropoda; class Insecta; order Orthoptera; family Acrididae; genus Schistocerca; species Schistocerca piceifrons. The sequence goes on from NC_060139.1 coordinate 1,126,002,190, forward strand.
CTAATACTGATCTCCTAGCAAACGCTCTTAGCATACCACAAACTATGAGAAGATTTACTCTTCTTGTACTTAAGTCAGCATTGTGCATTTTGTATTAAATCCCGACGCTATTTCTGTGTTTGATCGTCAATGTGAAGGTCCAAGGGATAGAGTAAAGCTGCAGTAGTGCATCGGAATCTAATACTCAACATCCAGGAAACGCTTAAAGCAAACTGCAAACAATGAGAAGATTTAATCTTCGTGTACCGAAGTCGGCATTGTGCCTTTTGTATTAAATCCCGACGCAATTTCTGTGTTTCATCGTCAATGTGAAGGTCCAAGGGATAGAGTAAAGCTGCTTTAGTGCAACCGAATCTAATACTGATCCCCCAGGAAACGCTCAAAGCAAACTACAAACAATGAGAAGATTTACTCTTCTTGTACTTAAGTCGGCATTGTGTCTTTTGTATTAAATCCCGACGCAATATCTGTGTTTCATCGTCAATATGAAGGTCCAAGGGATAGAGTAAAACCGCAGTAGTGCATTTGAATCTAATACTGATCTCCCAGGAAACGCTCAAAGCAAACGCCAAACAATGAGATGATTTACTCTTCTTGTACTTAAGACGGAATTGTACTTTTCGTATTAAATCCCGACGCAATTTCTGTGTTTCATTGTGAATGTGAAGGTCCAAGGGATAGTGTAAAGCTGCAGTAGTGCATTGGAATCTAATACGGATCTCCCAGGAAACGCTCAAAGCAAACCACAAACAATGAGAATATTTACTTTTGTTGTACTTAAGTCGGCATTGTGCTTTTGTATTGAATCCCGACGCAATTTCTGTGTTTCATCGTCAATGTGAAGTTCCAAGGGATAGTGTAAAGCTGCAGTAGTTCATCGGAGTCTAATACCGAACTCCCAGGAAACGCTCAAAGAAACCACAAAAAATGAGAAGATTTACTCTTCTTAGACTTACGTCAGCACTGTCCCTTTTGCATTAAATCCCGACGCAATTTCCGTGATTCATCATCAATGTGAAGGACCAAGGGATAAAGTAAAGGTGCAGTAGTGCATCTGAATCTAATACTGATCTCCCAAAAAACGCTCAAATTGAACCACAAACAATGAGAAGATTTACTCTTCTTGTACTTAAGTCGGCATTGTGCCTTTTGTATTAAATCTCGACGCAAATTCTGTGTTCCATCGGCAATGTGAAAGTCAAAATGATAGAGTAAAGCTGCAGTAATGCATCGGAATCCTATACTGATCTCCCAGCAAAAGCTCAAAGCAAGCCACAAACAATGAGAAGATTTACTCTTCCTGTGCTTCAGTCATCATTGTGCTATTTGTATTAAATCCCGACGCTATCTCTGTGTTTCATCGTCAGTGTGCAGGTCCAAAGGACATAGTAAAGCTGCAGTTATGCATCGGAATCTAATATTGATCACTCAGGAAACGCTCAATGCAAACCACAAACAATGACAAGTTTTTCTCTTCTTGTATTTAAGCCTGCATTGTGCCTTTTGTATCAAATCCCAAAGCAACTTCTGTGTTTCATCGTCAATGTGAAGCTCCAAGGGATAGTGTATTGCTGCAGTAGTACATCGGAATCTAATCGTGACCTCCCTGGAAACGCTCAAAGCAAACCACAAACAATGAGAAGATTTACTCTTCTTGTACTTAAGTCAGCATTGAGCCTTTTGTAATAAATCGAGGCGCAATTTCTGTGTTTCATCTTCAATGTGAAGGTCCAAGTGATAGAGCAATGCTTCAGTAGTGCATCGGAATCTAATACTGATCTCCCAGGAAACGCTCAAAGCAAACCTCAAACAATGAGAAGATATACTCTTCTTCTACATAAGTCGGCATTGTGCCTTTTGAATTAAATCCCGACGCAATTTCTGTGTTTTTTCGTCAATGTGTAGGTAAAAGGGATAGAATAAAGCCGCAAGAGTGCATCGGAAAATAACACTGTTCTCCCAGAAATCGCACAAAGCAAACCACAAACAATGAGAAGATTTACTCTTCTTGTACTTTAATCGGCATTGTGAATTTTGTATTAAATCCCGACACAATTTCTGTGATTCAACTTCAGTGTGAAGGTCCAAGGGATAGCGTAAAGCTGCAGTAGTGCATCGGAATCTAATACTGATCTCTCATGAAACGCTCAAAGCAAACCAAGAACAGTGATACGATTTACTCTTCTTATACTTAACTCGTAATTGTGAATTTTGTATTTAATACCGAAGCAATTTCTGTGTTTCATCGTCGATGTGAAGGTCCCAGAGATAGAGTAAAGCTGCAGTGGTGCATCGGAAAATAATACTGATCTCCCGGGAAACGCTCAAAGCAAACCACAAACAATGAGGCGATTTACTCTACTCGTACTTAAGTCGGCATTGTGCCTTTTGTATTAAATCCCGACACAATTTCTGTGGTTCATCGTCCATGTGACGGTCCAAGGGATAATGTAAAGCTGCAGTAGTTCATCGGAATCTAATACTGATCTCCCAGGAAACGCTCAAAGCCAACCACAATCAATGAGAAGATTTACTCACCTTGTACTTAAGTCGGCAATGTGACTTTTGTATTAAATCCCGACGCAATTTCTGTGTTTCATCGTCAATGTGAAGGTCCAAGGGGTAGACAAAAGCTGTAGTAGTGCACCGGAATCTAATAATGATCTCGCAGGATACGCTCAAAACAAACCACAAACAATGAGAAAATTTACCCTTTTGTACTAAAGTCGGCATTGTGCATTTTGTATTAAGTTCCGACGCAATTTTAGTGTTTCATCGTTAATGTGAACGTCAAACGGATAGAGTAAAACTACAGTAGTGCACCGGAAACAAATACTGATCTCCCAGGAAACACTCAAAGCAAACCACAAACAATGAGAAGATTTACCCTTATTGTACATAAGTCGGCATTGTGCCTTTTGTATTAAATCGAGACTCAATTTCTGTGTTCCATCTTCAATTTGTAGGAACAAGGGTTTGAGTAATGCTGCAGTAGTGCTTCGAAATGTAATACTGATCTCCCATGAAACACTCAAAGCAAACCATAAACAATGAGAAGATTTACTCTTCTTGTACTTAAGTCGGCATTGTGCCTAATATATTAAATCAAAACGCAATTACGGTGTTTCATCGTCAACGTGATCGTCAAAGGGATACAGTAAACCTGCAGTACTGCATCGGAAACTAATACTGATCTCCCAGGACACGCTCAAAGCAAACCACAGACATTTTGTACTTAAGTCGGCATTGTGCCTTCTGTATTTAATGCCGATGCAATTTCTGTGTCTCATCGTCAATGTGAAGGTCCAAGAGATAGAGTAAAGCTGCTGTAGTGCACCGGAATCTAATACTGATCTACCAGGAAACGCTCAAAGCAAACCACACACAATGAGAAGATTTACTCTTCTTGTACTTAAGTCAGCATTATGCTTTTTGTATTATATCCCGACGCAATGTCTGTGTTCCATCGTCAATGTGAAGGTCCAAGGGTTAGAATAAAGCTGCAGTAGTGCATCGGAATCTAAAACTCATCTCCCAGGTAACGCTCAAAGCAAACCACAAACAATGAGAAGATATATTCTTACTGTACTTAAGTCGGCATTGTGCATTTTGTATTAAATCCCGGCACAATTTCTGTGTTTCATCGTCAATGTGAAGTTCCAAGGGATTGAGTAAAGCTGCTGTAGTGCATCGGAATCTACTACTGATCTCCAAGGAAACGCTCATAGCAAACCACAAACAATGTGAAAATTCACTCTTCATGTACTTAAGTCGGCATTGTGCCCAATGTATTAAATCCCGACGCAATTTCTGTGTTTCATCGTCAATGTGAAATTCCAAGGGATAGAGTAAAGCTGCAGTAGTGCATCGGAATCTAATACTGATCTCCTAGGAAACGCTCAAAGCAAGCCACAAACAGTGAGAAGAGTTATTCTTAGTGTACTTAAGTCGGCATTGTGCATTTTGTATTAAATCCCGATGCAATTTCTGTGTTTCATCGTCAATGTGAAAGTCCAAAGGATAAGGTAAAGATGCTGTAGTGCATCGGAATCTGTTACTGATCTCCCAGGAAACACTGAAAGCAAACCACAAACACTGAGAAGATTTACTCTTCTTGTACTTATGGTGGCATTGTGCCTTCTGTATTAAATCCCGACGCAATTTCTGTGTTTCATCGTCAATGTGAAGGTCCAAGGGATAGAGTAATGCTGTAGTAGTGCTTCGGAATCTAATACTGATCACCCAGGAAACGCTCAAAGCAAACCACAAACAATGAGAAGATTGACTTTTCCTGTAATTAAGTCGGCATTGTGCGTTTTATATTAAATCCCGACGCAATTTCTGTGTTTCATCGTCAATTTAAAGTTCCAAGGGATAGAGTAAAACTGCAGTATTGCGTCGGAATCTAATACTGATCTAGCAGGAAACGCTCAAAACATATCACAAACAATGAGAAAATTTACTCTTCTTGTACTTAAGTCGTTATTGTGCCTTTTGTATTAGATCACGACGCATTGTCTGTGTTTCATCGTCAATGTGAAGGTCCAAGGGATAGAGTAAAGCTGCAGTAGTGCATCGGAATCTAATACTGATCTCCAAGGTAACGCTCAAAGCAATCCACAAACAATGAGAAGATTTACTTTTCTTGTACTTAGGTTGGTATTGAGCCTTTTGTATTAATCCCGTCGCAATTTCTGTGTTTCATCGTCAATGTGAAGGTCCTAGCGATAGAGTTAAGCTGCGGTTGTGCATCGGAATCTAATACTGATCTCCCAGGAAACGCTCAAAGCACACCAGAAACAATGAGGAGACTTACCCTTATTGTACTTAAGTCGGCATTGTGCCTTTTGTACTAAATCCCGGCGCAATTTCTGTATTTCATCATCAATGCGAATGTCCAACGGATAGAGTAAAGCTGCAGTAGTGCATCGGAATCTCTTACTGAACCCCCAGGAAACGCTCAAAGCAAACCACTTACAATGAGAAGATTTACTCTTCTTGTACTTATGACTTCATTGTGCCCTTTGTATAAAATTCCGACGCAATTTCTGTGTTTCATCGTCAATGTGAAGCTCAAAGGGATTGAGTATATCTGCATTACTGCATCGTAATCGAATACTGATCTCCCAGGACACGCTCAAAGCAAGCCACAAACAATGTGATGATTTACTCTTCTTGTACTTAAGTCGGCATTGTGCCTTTTGTTTTAAATCCCGACGCAATTTCTGTGTTTCATCGTCAATCTGGAGGTCCAAGGGATAGAGTAAAGCTGCATTATTGCATCTGAATCTAATACTGATCTCCCAGGAAGCGCTCAAAGCAAACCCCGAACAAAGAGATGATTTACTCTTCTTGTACTTAAGTCTTCATTGTGCTATTTGTATTAAATCCCAACGCAATTTCTGTGTTTCATCGTCAATGTGAAGCTCCAAAGGATAGAGTAAATCTGCAGTAGTGCATCGTAATCTAATACTGATCTCCCAGGAAACGCTCAAAGCAAGCCACAAACAATGAGCGGGTTTACTGTTCTTGTACTTTAGTCGGTATTGTGTCTTTTGTATTAAATCCCGACGCAATATCTGTGTTTCATCATCAATATGAAGGTCCAAGGGATAGAGTAAAACGGCAGTAGTGCATCGGGATCTAATACTGATCTCGCGAGGGAACGCTAAAGGCAAACCACAAACATTGAGAAGATTGACTCTTCTTAGACTTAAGTCAGCATTGTGCCTTTTGCATTAAATCCCGACGCAATTTCTGTGATTCATCGTTAATGTGAAGGTCCAAGGGATAGAGTAAAGCTGCATTAGTGCATCTGAATCTAATACTGATCTCCCAGGAAACGCTCAAAGCAAACCCCAAACAATGAGATGATTTACTCTTCTTGTACTTAAGACGGAATTGTACATTTCGTATTAAATCCCGACGCAATTTCTGTGTTTCATCGTGAATGTGAAGGTCCAAGGGATAGTGTAAAGCTGCAGAAGTGCATCGGAATCTAATACGGATCTCCCAGGAAACGCTCAAAGCAAACCTCAAACAATGAGAAGATATACTCTTCTTCTACATAAGTCGGCATTGTGCCTTTTGAATTAAATCCCGACGCAATTTCTGTGTTTTTTCGTCAATGTGTAGGTAAAAGGGATAGAAGAAAGCCGCAAGAGTGCATCGGAAAATAATACTGTTCTCCCAGAAATCGCACAAAGCAAACCACAAACAATGAGAAGATTTACTCTTCTTGTACATAAATCGGCGTTGTGAATTTTGTATTAAATCCAGACACAATTTCTGTGATTCAACATCAGTGTGAAGTCCCAAGGGATAGCGTAAAGCTGCAGTAGTGCATCGGAATCTAATACTGACCTCGCAGGAAACGCTCAAAGCAAACCACAAACAATGAGGCGATTTACTCTACTCGTACTTAAGTCAGCATGTGCCTTTTGTATTAAATCCCGACGCAATTTCCGTGTTTCATCGTCAATGTGAAAGATCAAGGGATAGAGTAAAGCTGCAGTAGTGCATCGGAATCTAATACTGATCTCTCATGAAACGCTCAAAGCAAACCAAGAACAGTGATACGATTTACTCTTCTTGTACTTAACTCGTAATTGTGAATTTTGTATTTAATACCGAAGCAATTTCTGTGTTTCATCGTCGATGTGAAGGTCCCAGAGATAGAGTAAAGCTGCAGTGGTGCATCGGAATATAATACTGATCTCCCAGGAAACGCTCAAAGCAAACCACAAACAATGAGGCGATTTACTCTACTCGTACTTAAGTCGGCATTGTGCCTTTTGTATTCAATCCCGACACAATTTCTGTGGTTCATCGTCCATGTGACGGTCCAAGGGATAATGTAAAGCTGCAGTAGTTCATCAGAATCTATACTGATCTCCCAGGAAACGCTCAAAGCCAACCACACTCAATGAGAAGATTTACTCATCTTGTACTTAAGTCGCCAATGTGACTTTTGTATTAAATCCCGACGCAATTTCTGTGTTTCATCGTCAATGTGAATGTCCAAGGGGTAGACAAAAGCTGCAGTAGTCCATCGGAATCTAATAATGATCTCGCAGGATATGCTCAAAACAAACCACAAACAATGAGAAAATTTACCCTTTTGTACTAAAGTCGGCATTGTGCTTTTTGTATTAAATTCCGACGCAATTTTAGTGTTTCATCGTCAATGTGAACGTCAAACGGATAGAGTAAATCTACAGTAGTGCACCGGAATCAAATACTGATCTCCCAGGAAACACTTAAAGCTAACCACAAACAATTAGAAGACTTACTCTTCTTGCACTTAAGTCGGCATTGTGCATTTGTATTACATGCCGACACAATTTCTGCGTTTCATCGTCAATGTGAAGATCAAAGGGATAGAGTAATGCTGCAGTAGTGCATCGGAATCTAATACTGATATCCCAGGAAACGCTCAAAGCAAACCACAAACAATGAGAAGATTTACCCTTATTGTACATAAGTCGGCAATGTGCCTTTTGTATTAAATCGAGACTCAATTTCTGTGTTCCATCTTCAATTTGTAGGAACAAGGGTTTGAGTAATGTTGCAGTAGTGCATCGAAATGTAATACTGATCTCCCATGAAACACTCAAAGCAAACCATAAACAATGAGAAGATTTACTCTTCTTGAACTTAAGTCGGCATTGTGCCTAATATATTTTATCAAAACGCAATTTCGGTGTTTCATCGTCAACGTGATCGTCAAAGGGATACAGTAAACCTGCAGTACTGCATCGGAAACTAATACTGATCTCCCAGGACACGCTCAAAGCAAACCACAGACAATGAGATGATTTACTCTTTTTGTACTTAAGTCGGCATTGTGCCTTTTGTATTTAATACCGACGCAATTTCTGTTTTTCATCGTGGATGTGAAAGTCCCAGAGATAGAGTAAAGCTGCAGTAGTGCATCGGAATATAATACTGATCTCCCAAGAAACGCTCAAAGCAAACCAAAATCAATGCGAAGATTGACTCTTCTTGTACTTAAGTCGACATTGTGCCTTTTGTATTAAATCCCGACGCAATTTCTGTGTTTCATCGTCCATGTGACGGTCCAAGGGATGATGTAAAGCTGCAGTAGTGCATCGGAATCTAATACTGATCTCCCATTAAACGTTCAAATCAAACCACAATCAATGAGAAGATTTACTCTTCTTGTACTAAAGTTGGCATTGTGCCTTTTGTATTAAATCCCGATGCAATTTCTGTGTTTCATCGTCAATGTGAATGTCCAAGAGATAGAGTAAAGCTGCTGTAGTGCACCGGAATCTAATACTGATCTCCCAGGAAACGCTCAAAGCAAACCACAGACAATGAGAAGATTTACTCTTCTTGTACTTAAGTCGGCATTGTGCCTTTTGTATTATATCCCGACGCAAAATCTGTCTTTCATCGTCAATGTGAAAGTGCAAGGGATAGAGTAAAGCTGCATTAGTGCATCGGAGTCTAATATTGATCTCCCATGAAACGCTCAATGCAAACCAAAAACAGTGATAAGATTTACTCTTCTTGTACTTAAGTCGGCATTGTGAATTTTGTATTTAATACCGACGCAATTTCTGTGTTTCATCGTCGATGTGAAAGTCCCAGAGATAGAGTAAATCTGCAGTAGCGCATCGGAATAAAATACTGATCTCCCGGGAAACGCTCAAAGCAAACCACAAACAATGCGAAGATTGACTCTTCTTATACTTAAGTCTGCATTGTTCCTTCTGTATTAAATCCAGACGCAAAATCTGTGTTTCATCGTCAATGTGAAGCTCCAGGGGATAGAATAAAGCTGCAGTAGTGCATCGGAATCTAATACTGATCCCCAGGTAACACTCAAAGCTAACCACAAACAATGAGGCGCTTTACTATTCTTGTACTTAAATCGGCATTGTGCCTTTTGAATTTAATACCGACACAATTTCTGTGTTTCATCGTCCATGAGACGGTTCAAGGGATATGTATAGCTGCAGTAGTCCATCGGAATCTAATCCTGATCTCCCAGGAAACGCTCAAAGCAAACCACAATCCGTGAGAAGATTTTCTCTTCTTGTACATAAGTCGACATTGTGCCTTTTGTGGTATATCCTGACGCAATATCTGGGTTTCATCGTCAATGTGAAGGTCCAAGGGATAGAGTAAAGCTGCAGTGTTGCATCGGAATCTAATACTGATCTCACAGGAAATGTTCAAAGCAAACCAAAAACCATAAAAAGATTTCCTCTTCTTGTACTTATGTCAGTATTTTGCCATTTGTATGAAACCCCTACGCAATTTTTGCGTTTCATTGTGAATGCGAAGTTCCAAGGAATAGAGTAAAACTGCAGCATTTAATCGGAATCTAATACTGATCACCAAGGAAACGCTCAAAGCTGACGAAAAACAATGCGAAGATTTACTCTTCTTGTACTTAAGTCGGCATTGTGCCTTTTGTATTAATTCCCCCGCAATTTCTTTGTCTAGTCGTCAATTTGAAGGTGCAAAGGATAGAGTAAAGCTGTAGAAGTGCATCGGAATCTAATACTGATCTCCTAGCAAACGCTCTTAGCATACCACAAACAATGAGAAGATTTACTCTTCTTGTACTTAAGTCAGCATTGTGCATTTTGTATTAAATCCCGACGCTATTTCTGTGTTTGATCGTCAATGTGAAGGTCCAAGGGATAGAGTAAAGCTGCAGTAGTGCATCGGAATCTAATACTCAACATCCAGGAAACGCTTAAAGCAAACTGCAAACAATGAGAAGATTTAATCTTCGTGTACCGAAGTCGGCATTGTGCCTTTTGTATTAAATCCCGACGCAATTTCTGTGTTTCATCGTCAATGTGAAGGTCCAAGGGATAGAGTAAAGCTGCTTTAGTGCAACCGAATCTAATACTGATCCCCCAGGAAACGCTCAAAGCAAACTACAAACAATGAGAAGATTTACTCTTCTTGTACTTAAGTCGGCATTGTGTCTTATGTATTACACCCCGACGCAATCTCTGTGTTTCAATGTCAATGTGAAGTTCCAAGGGATAAAGTAAGGCTGCAACAGTGCATCGGAATCTAATACTGATCCTTTAGGAAACGCTCAAAGTAAACCACAAACAATGTGAAGATATACTCCTCTTGTACTTATATCGGCATTATGCCTTTTGTATTAAATCCCGACGCAATTTCTGTTTTTCATCGTCAATGTGAAGGTCCAAGGGAAGGAGTAAAGCTGCAGTAGTGCATCGGAATCTAATTCTGATCTCCCAGGAAACGCTCAAAGCAAACCACAAACCATGAGATGATATGCTCTTCTTGTACTTTGGTTGGCATTGTACAATTTGTATTAAATCCCGATGCAATTTCTGTGTTCATCGTCAATATGAAGGTCCAAGGAATTGTGTAAAGCTGAAGTAGTGCATCGGAATCTAATACTCAACATAAAGGAAACGCTCAATGCAAACCTCAAACAATGAGAAGATTTACTCTTCTTGTACTTAAGTCGGCATTGAGCCTTTTGTATTACACCGCGGCGCAATTTCTGTGTTTCATCATCAATGTGAAGGACCAAGGGATAGAGTAATGCTGCAGAGGTGCGTCGGAATCAAATACTGATCTCCCAGGAAACGCTCAAAGCAAACCACAAACAATGAGAAGATTGACTTTTCCTGTACTTAAGTCGGCATTGTGCGTTTTATATTAAATCCCGACGCAATTTCTGTGTTTCATCGTCAATTTAAAGTTCCAAGGGATAGAGTAAAACTGCAGTATTGCGTCGGAATCTAATACTGATGTAGCAGGAAACGCTCAAAACATATCACAAACAATGAGAAAATTTACTCTTCTTGTACTTAAGTCGTTATTGTGCCTTTTGTATTAGATCACGACGCATTGTCTGTGTTTCATCGTCAATGTGAAGGTCCAAGGGATAGAGTAAAGCTGCAGTAGTGCATCGGAATCTAATACTGACCTCCTAGGCAACGCTCAAAGCACACCACAAACAGTGAGAAGATTATCTCTTCTTGTACTTAAGTCGGCATTGTGCCTTTTGTATTAAATACCGACGCAATTTTTGTGTTTCATCGTCAATGTGAAGGTCCAAGGGATGGAGTAATGCTGCAGATGTGCGTCGGAATCTGATCTCCCAGAAAACGCTCAAAGCAAACCACAAACAATGGGAAGATTTACTCTTCTTGTACTAAAGTTGGCATTGAGCCTTTAGTAATAAATTCCGACGCAATATCTGTGTTTCATCGTCAATGTGGAGGTTCAAGGAATAGAGTAAAGCTGCAGTAGTGCAATGGATTCTAATACTGATCTCCCAGGAAACGCTCAAATCATACCACAAACAATGAGAAGACTTTATCTCTTTGTACTTAAGTCGGCATTGTGCCTTTTGTATTAAATCCCGACGCAATATCTGTGTTTCATCGTCAATGTGAAGGTCCAAGTGATAGAGTAAAGCTGCAGTTGTGCAACGGAACCTATTACTGAACTCCCAGGAAACGCACAAGGCATCCACAGGCAATGAGCTGATTTTCTCTTTTTGTACTTAAGTCGGCATTGTGCTTTTGTATTAAATCCCGACGCCATTTCTGTGTTTCATCGACAAAGTGAAAGTCCAAGAGATAGTGCAAAGCTGCAGTAGTGCATCAGAATGTAATACTGATCTCCCTGGAAACGCTTAAATTAAAACCACAAACAATGAGAAGATCTACTCTTCTTGTACTTAACTCGGCATTGTGCCTTTTGTATTAAATCCCGACCCAATTTCTGTGTTTCATCGTCAATATGAAGCTCGAAGGGATAGACTATAGCTGCATTAGTGCATCGGAATCTAATACTGATCTCCCAGGAAAAGCTCAAAGCAATCCACAAACAATGAGAAGATTACTGTTCTTGTACGTAAGTCGGCATTGTGCCTTTTGTAATAAATCCCGACGCAATATCTGTATTTCATCGTCAATGTGGAGGTCCAAGGAATCGAGTAAAGCTGCAGTAGTGCTTATGAATCTAATACTGATCACCCAGGAATCGCTCAAAGATGACCAGAAACAACGTGAAGATTTTCTCTTCTTGCACATAAGTCGGCATTGTGAATTTTGTATTAAATTCCGCCGCAATTTCTGTGTTTCATCGTCAAAGTGAAGGGCCAAGGTATTCAGTAAAGCTGCAGAAGTGCATCGGAATATAATACTGATCTCCCAGGAAACGCTCAAATCGTACCACAAACAATGAGAAGATTTAATCTTCTTGTACTTAAGTCGGCATTGTGCCTTTTGTATTAAATCTCGACGCAAATTCTGTGTTTCATCGTCAATGTGAAGCCCGAAGGGATAGAGTATAGCTGCAGTAGAGCATCGGAATCTAATACTGATCTCCCAGGAAACGCTGTAAGCAAGCCACTAACTCTGAGAAGATTTACTCTTCTTGCACTTAAGTCGGCATTGTGCCTTTTGTAGTAATTCCCGACGCAATATCTGTGTTTCATCGACAATGTGAAGGTCCAAGGGATTGAGTAAAGCTGCAGTAGTGTATCGGAATCTAATACTGGTCACCCAGGAAACACTCAAACATGACCAAAAACAATGCGAAGATTTACTCCCCTTGTACTTAAGTCGGCATTGTGCCTTTTGTATTAAATCCCGATGGAATTTCTGTGTTTCATCGACAAAGTGAAAGTCCAAGAGATAGTGTGAAGCTGCAGTAGTGCATCAGAATGTAATACTGATCTCCCAGGAATCGCTCAAAGCAAACCACAAACAAAGAGAAGATTTACTCTTCTTGTACTTAAGTCGGCATTGTGCCTTTTGTATTAAATCCCGTCGCAATTTCTGTGTTTCATCAACAAAGTGAAAGTCTAAGAAATAGTGTAAAGCTGCAGTAGTGCAACAGAATTTAATACTGATCTCCTAGGAAACGCTCAAAACCAACCACATACAGTGAGAAGAACTACTCTTCTTGTACTTAACTCGGCATTGTGAATTTTGTATTAAATCCCGACGCAATTTCTGTGTTTCATCATCAATATGAAACTCCAAGGGATAGACTATAGCTGCAGTAGTGCATCGGAATCTAATACTGATCTCCCTGGAAACGCTCAAAGCAAACAACAAACAATGAGAAGATTTACTCTTCTTGTACTTAAGTCGGCATTGTGCCTTTTGTATTAAATCCCGACGCAAATACTGTGTTTCATCACAATGTGAAGCTCGAAGGCATAGAGTATAGCAGCAGTAGTGCATCGGAATCTAAGACTGATCTCCCAGTAAACGCTGTAAGCAAACCACTAACAATGAGAAGATTTACTCTTCTTGCACTTAAGTCGGCATTCTGCCTTTTGAACTAATTCCCGACGCAATATCTGTGTTTCATCGTCAATGTGGAGGTCCAAGGGATAGAGTAAAGCTGCAGTAGTGCTTGGGAATCTAATACTGATCACCCAGGAATCGCTCAAAGATGACCAAAAACTATGCGAAGATTTGCTCTTCTTGTACATAAGTCGGCATTGTGCATTTTGTATTAAATCCTGCCGCAATATCTGTGTTTCATCGTCATAATGAAGGTCCAAGGGATAGAGTAAAGCTGCAGAAGTGCATCGGAATCTAATACTGATCTCCCTGGAAACGCTCAATTCATACCACAAACAATCAGAAGATTTTCTCTTCTTGTACTTAAGTCGGCATTGTGATTTTTGTAATAAATACCGACGCAATTTTTGTGTTTCATCGTCAATGTGAAGGTCCAAGGGATAAAGTAAGGCTGAAGAGGTGCGTCGGAATCTAATACTGATCTCCCAGGAAACGCTCAAAGCAAGCCACAAACAATGAGAAGATTTACTCTTCCAGTACCGAAGTCGGCATAGTGCCTTTTGCATTAAATCCCGACGCAATTTCTGTGTTTCATCGACAGAGTGAAAGTCCAAGAGATAGTGTGAAGCTGCAGTAGTGAATCAGAATGTAATACTGATCTCCCAGGAAACCCTCAAAACAAACCACAAACAAAGAGAAGAGTTACTCTTCTTGTACATAAGTCGGCATTGTGCCTTTTGTATTAAATCCCGACGAAAATTCTGTGTTTCATCGGCAATGTGAAGCTCGAAGGGATAGAGTATAGCTGCAGTAGTGCTTCGGAATCTAATACTGATCTCCCAGTAAACGCTGTAAGCAAACACTAACAATGAGAAGATTTACTCTTCTTGCACTTAATTCGGCATTGTGCCTTTTGTAATGATTCCCGACGCAATATCTGTGTTTCATCGACAATGCGAAGGTCCAAGGGATAGAGTAAAGCTGCAGTAGTGCAACGGAATCTAATACTGATCACCCAGGAAACGCTCAAAGATGACCAAAAACAATGCGAAGATTTACTTCTCTTGTACTTAAGTCGGCATTGTGCCGTTTGTATTAAATCCAGACGCAATTTCTGTGTTTCATCGACAAAGTGAAAGTCCAAGAGATAGTGTGAAGCTGCAGTAGTGCATCAGAATGTAATACTGATCTCCCAGGAAACGCTCATAGCAAACCACAAACAAAGAGAAGATTTACTCTTCTTGTACTTAAGTCGGCATTGTGTCCTATGTCTTACACCCCGACGCAATTTCTGTGTTTCAATGTCAATGTGATGGTCCAAGGGATGCAGTAAAGCTGCAGTAGTGCATCGGAATCTAATACTGACCTCCCTGGAAACGCTCAATTCAAACCACAAACAATTAAAAGATTTACACTTGCTGCACTGAAGTCGGCTTTGTGCCTTTTGTATTAAATCCCAGCACAATATCAGTGTTTCATCGTCAAAGTGTAGGTGCAACGCATAGAGTAAAGCTGCAGTAGTGCATCGGAATCTAATACTGATCTCCCTGGAAACGCTCAAATCATACCACAAACAATGAGAAGATTTTCTCTTCTTGTACTTAAGTCGGCATTGTGCCTTTTGTATTAAATACAGACGCAAATTCTGTGTCTCATCGTCAATGTTAAGCTCGAAGGGATAGAGTATAGCTGCAGTAGTGCATCGGAATCTAATACTGATCTCCCAGGAAACGCTGTAAACAAACCACTAACAATGAGAAGATTTACTCTTCTTGAACTTAAGTCGGCATTGTGCCGTTTGTAGTAATTCCCGACGCAATATCTGTGTTTCATCGTCAATGTGAAGGTCCAGGGGATTGAGTAAAGCTGCAGTAGTGCATCGGAATCTAATACTGATCTCACAGGAAACGTTCAAAGCAAACCGAAAACAATAACAAGATTTACACTTCTTGTACTTATGTCGGCATTTTGCGTTTTGTCTTAAGCCCCTACGTAATTTCCGTGTTTCATCGTCAATGTGAATGTCCAAGGAATAGAGTAAAGCTGCAGTATTGCATCGGAATCTAATACTGATCACCCAGAAAACGCTCAAAGATGACCAAAAACAATGCGAAGATTTACTCCACTTGTACTTAAATCCGCATTGTGCCTTTTGTATTAAATCCCGCCGCAATTTCTTTGTTTCATCGTCAATGTGAAGGTCCAAGGGATAGAGTAATGCTGCAGATGTGCGTCGGAATCTGATCTCCCAGGAAACGCTCAAAGCAAACCACAAACAATGGGAAGATTTACTCTTCTTGTACTTATGTCGGCAATTTGCCTTTTGTGTTAAGCCCCTACGCAATTTCTGTTTTTCATCGTCAATGTGAAGGTCCAAGGGATGGAGTAAAGCTGCAGTAGTGCATCGGAATCTAATACTGATCTCCCAGGAAACGTTCAAATCAAACCTCTGACAATGAGCAGATTTACTCTTCTTGTACTTAAGTCATCATTGTGCCTTTTGTATTTAATCCCGACGCAATTTCTGTGTTTCATCGTCAATGTGAACGTCTAAGGGATAGAGTAAAGCTGCAGTAGTGAATCGGAATCTAATACCGATGACACAGGAAACGCTCAAAGCAAACCAAGAACAATAGGAAGATTTACTCTTCGTGTTCTTAAGTCGGCATTGTTCCTTTTGAAGTAATTCCTGACGCAATATCTGTGTTTCATCGTCAATGTGAAGGTCCAAGAGTACAGTAAAGCTGCAGTGTTGCTTCGGATCTAATACTGAGCTCCCAGGAAACGCTCAAAGCAAACCACAAACAATGATAAGATTTACTCTTCTTGTACTTAAGTCGGCATTGTGCATTTTGTGTTAAATCCCGACGCCATTTCTGTGTTTCATCGACAATGTGAAGGTCCAAGGGATGCAGTAAAGCTGCAGTAGTGAATCGGAATCTAATACCGATGTCAGAGGAAACGCTCAAAGCAAACCAAAAACAATAAGAAGATTTTCTCTTCTTGTCCTTAAGTCGGCATTTTGCCTTATGTAGTAAATCCCGAGGCAATAATTGGGTTTCATCGTCAGTGTGAAGATCCAAGGGATACAGTAAAGCTGAAGTAGTGCATCCGAATGTAATACAGAGCTCCCAGGAAACGCTCAAAGCAAACCACAAACAATGAGAAGATTTACTCTTCTTGTACTTCAGTAGGCATTGTGCATTTTGTGTTAAATCCCGACGCAATTTCTGTGTTTCACCGTCAATGTGAAGGTCCAAGGAATAGAGAAAAGCAGCAGTAGTGCATCGGAATCGAATACTGATCTCCTATCAAACGCTCAAAGCAAACCAGAAACAATGAAAAGATTTACTCTTCTTCTACTTAAGTCGGCATTGTGCGTTTTGTATTATATCCCGACGCCATTTCTGTGTTCCATCGACAATGTGAAGGCCCGAGTGATAGAGTAAAGCTGCAGTAGTACATCGGAATCTAATACTGATGACCCAGAAGACGCTCAAAGCAAACCACAAACAATGAGAAGTTTTACTCTTCTTGTACATAAGTCGGCATTGTGCCTTTTGTATTAAATCCCGACGCTATATCTGTGTTTCATCGTCAATGTGAAGGTCCTAGGGATAGAGTAAAGCTGCAGTTGTGCATCGGAATCTAATACTGAACTCCCAGGAAACGCTCAAGGCAACCACAGACAATGAGAAGATTTACTCTTCTTGTACTTAAGTCGGCATTGTGCTTTTATATTAAATCCCGACGCCATTTCTGTGTTTCATAGTCAATGTGAAGGTCATAGGGATAGAGTAAAGCTGCAGTAATGCATCGGAATCTAATACTGATCTCCCAGGAAACGCTCAAAACAAACCACAAACAATGAGAAGATTTACTCTTCTTGTACTTAAGTCGGCATTGTACCTTTTGTATTAAATTCCGACGCAATTTCTGTGTTTCATCGACAAAGTGAAAGTCCAAGAGTTAGTGTAAAGCTGCAGTAGTGCATCAGAATGTAATACTGATCACCCAGGAAACGCTCAAAGATGACCAAAAACAGTGCGAAGATTTACTCCTCTCGTACTTAAGTCGGCATTGTGCCTTTTGTGTTAAATCCCGCCGCAATTTCTTTGTTTCATCGTCAATCTGAAGGTGCACGGGGTAGAGTAAAGCTGCAGTAGTGCATCGGAATCCAATACTGAACTCCCAGCGAACGCTCAAAGCTAACCAGACACAATGAGAGGATTTACACTTCTTGTACATAATTCGGCATTGTGCCTTTTTTATGAAATCACCACTCCATTTCTGTGTTTCATCGTCTATGTGAAGGTCCAAGGGATACAGTAAAGCTGCAGTAGTGAATCGGAATCTAATACTGATGACACAGGAAACGCTCAAAGCTAACCATGTACAATTGGAAGATTTACTATTCTTGTCCTTAAGTCGGCCTTGTGCCTTTTGTAGTAAATTCCGACGCAATATCTGTGTTTCATAGTCAATGTGTTGGTCCTTGGGATACAGTAAAGCTGCAGTGTTGCTTCGGATCTAATACTGAGCTCCCAGGAAACGCTCAATGCAAACCACAAACAATGAGAAGATTTGCTCCTCTTGTACTTAAGTCGGCATTATGCATATTGTGTTAAATTCCGACGCAATATCTGTGTTTCATCGTCAATGTGAAGGTCCTAGGGATAGAGTAAAGCAGCAGTAGTGCACCGGAATCTAATATTGATCTCCCAGGAAACGCTCAAAGCGAACCAGAAACAATGAGAAGATTTACTGATCTTGTACTTAAGTCGGCATTGTGCGTTTTGTATTAAATCCAGACGCCATTTCAGTAATTCATCGACAATGTGAAGGTCCGAGTGATACCGAAAATCTGCAATAGTGCACCGGAATCTAATACTGATCTCCCAGAAAACGCTCAAAGCAAACCACAAACGATGAGAAGTTTTACTCTTCTTGTACATAACACGGCATTGTGCCTTTTGTATTAAATCCAGACGCCATTTCTGTGTTTCATCGTCAATGTGAAGGTCCAAGGGATAGAGTAAAGCTGCAGTAGCGCATCGGAATGTAATACCGATCTCCCAGGAAACGCTCAAAGCAAACCACAAACAATGAGATGATATGCTCTTCTTGTACTTAAGTTGGCATTGTACAATTTGTATTAAATCCCGACGCAATTTCTGTGTTTCATCGTCAATGTGAAAGTCCAAGGAATAGGGTAAAGCTGCAGTAGTGCATCGGAATCTAATACTGATCTCCCATGAAACGCTAAAAGAAAAACGACAAACAATGAAAAGATTTACTCTTCTTGTACTTACGTCGGCATTGTGCCTTTTGTATTAAATCCCGACGCAAATTCTGTTTTTCGTCGTCAATGTGAAGGTCCAAGTGATAGAGTAAGGCTGCAGTAGTGCATCGGAATCTAATACTGATCTCCCAGGAA
Organism: Schistocerca piceifrons; assembly: GCF_021461385.2. Lineage (NCBI taxonomy): Eukaryota > Metazoa > Arthropoda > Insecta > Orthoptera > Acrididae > Schistocerca > Schistocerca piceifrons. The sequence continues at coordinate 1,126,020,925 of NC_060139.1, forward strand.
ACGTTCAAAGCAAACCAATGACAATGGGCAGATTTACTCTTCTTGTACTTAAATCATCATTGTGCCTTTTGTATTTAATCCCGGCGCAATTTCTGTGTTTCATCGTCAATGCGAAGTTCCAAGGGACAGAGTAAAGCTGCAGTAGTGAATCGCAATCTAATACCGATGTCACAGGAAACGCTCAAAGCTAACCACAAACAATGAGAAGAATTACTCTACTTGGACTTAAGTAGGCATTGTGCACTTTGTGTTAAATCCCGACGCCATTTCTTTGTTTCATCGACAATGTGAAGATCCAAGGGATGCAGTAAAGCTGCAGTAGTGAATCGGAATCTAATACCGATGTCACAGGAAACGCTCAAAGCAAACCAAAAACAATAAGAAGATTTTCTCTTCCTGTACTTAAGTCGACATTTTGCCTTTTGTAGTAAATCCCGACGCAATAATTGGGTTTCATCGTCAGTGTCAAGATCCAAGGGATACAGTAAAGCTGCAGTAGTGCATCGGAATCTAATACAGAGCTCCCAGGAAACGTTTAAAGCAAACCACAAACAACGATAAGATTTACTCTTCCTGTACTTCAGTAGGCATTGTGCATTTTGTATTAAATCCAGACGCCATTTCTGTGTTTCATCGTCAATGTGAAGGTCCAAGGGATAGAGTAAAGCTGCAGTAGCGCATCGGAATGTAATACCGATCTCCCAGGAAACGCTCAAAGCAAACCACAAACAATGAGATGATATGCTCTTCTTGTACATAAGTCGGCATTGTGCGTTTTGTATTAAATCCCGACGCCATTTCTGTGTTTCATCGACAATGTGAATGTCCGAGTGATAGAGTGAAGCTGCAATAGAGCATCGGAATCTAATACTGATCTCCGAGAAGACGCTCAAAGCAAACCACAAACAATGAGAAGTTTTACTCTTCTTGTACATAAGTCGGCATTGTGCCTTTTGTATTAAATCCCGACGCTATATCTGTGTTTCATTGACAATGTGAAGGTCCAGGGTATTGGGTAAAGCTGCAGTTGTGCATCGGAATTCAATACTGAACTCCCAGGAAACGCTCAAGGCAACCACAAACAATGAGAAGATTTACTCTTCTTGTACTTAAGTCGGAATTCTGCTTTTGTATTAAATCCCGACGCCATTTCTGTGTTTCATCGTCAATGTGAAGGTCCTAGGGATAGAGTAAAGCTGCAGTAAAGCATCGGAATCTAATACTGATCTCCCAGGAAACGCTCAAAACAAACCACAAACAATGAGAAGATTTACTCTTCTTGTACTTAAGTCGGCATTGTGCCATTTGTATTAAATCCCGACGCAATTTCTGTGTTTCATCGACAAAGTGAAAGTCTAAGAGGTAGTGTAAAGCTGTAGTAGTGCATCAGAATGTAATACTGATCTCCTAGGAAACGCTGAAAACAAACCACAAACAATGAGAAGAACTGTTGTTCTTCTACTTAACTCGGCATTGTGCCTTTTGTATTTAATCTTGACGCAATTTCTGTGTTTCATCATCAATATGAAGCTCCAAGAGATAGAATATAGCTGCAGTAGTGCATCGGAATCTAATACTGATATCCCAGGAAACGCTCAAAGCAAACCACAAACAACGATAAGATTTACTCTTCTTGTACTTCAGTAGGCATTGTGCATTTTGTGCTAAATCCCGACGCAATTTCTGTGTTTCACCGTCAATGTGAAGGTCCAAGGGGTAGAGTAAAGCAGCAGTAGTGCATCGGAATCTAATACTGATCCCCCAGGAAACGCCCAAACCAAACCTCAAACGATGAGAAGATTTACTCTTCTTGTACTTAAGTCGGCATTCTGTCTTTTGTATTACAGCCCGACGCAATTTCAGTGTTTCATTGCGAATGTGAAGGTCCAAGGGATAGAGTAAAGCTGCAGTAATGCATCGGAAACTAATACTGATCTCCCAGGAAACGCTCAATTCAAACCACAAACAATGAGAAGATTTACACTTCCTGTACTGAAGTCGGCATTGTGCACTTTGTATTAAACCCCGACGTAATTTCTGTTTTTCATCGTCAATTTGAAGGACCAAGGGATGGAGTAAAGCTGCAGTACTGCATCGGAATCTAATACTGATCTTCCAGGAAACGCTCAAAGCAAACCACAAACAATGAGAAGATATGCTCTTCTTGTACTTACGTTGGCACTGTACATTTTGTATTAAATCCCGACGCAATTTCTGTGTTTCATCGTCAATGTGAAGGTCCAAGGAATATAATAAAGCTGCAGAAGTGCATCGGAATCTAATACTGATCTCCCACGAAACGCTCAAACAATAACGACAAACATTGAAAAGATTCACTCTTCTTGTACTTCAGTCGGGATTGTGCATTTTGTGTTAAATCCCGACGCAATTTCTGTGATTCATCGTCAATGTGAAGGTCCTAGGGATAGAGTAAAGCAGCAGTAGTGCACCGGAATCTAATATTGATCTCCCAAGAAACGCTCAAAGCAAACCAGAAACAATGAGAAGATTTACTGTTCTTGTACTGAAGTCGGCATTGTGCTTCTTTGTAGTAAATCCTGACGCAATATTTGTGTTACATCCTCAATGTGAAGGTACTAAGTATAGAGTATAGCTGCAGTAGTGCATCGGAATCTAATACTGATCTCACAAGAAACGTTCAAAGCAAACCAAAAACAATAAGGAGATTTACACTTCTTGTACTTATGTCGGCATTTTGCCTTTTGTATTAAACCCCTACGCAATTTCTATGTTTCATCGTCAATGTGAAGGTCCAGGGGATACAGTAAAGCTGCAGTAGTGCATCGGAAACTAAAACTGATCTCCCAGAAAACGCTCAAAGCAAACCACAAACAATGAGGAGTTTTGCTCTTCTTGTACTTAAGTTGGCATTCTACATTTTGCATTACATCCCGTCACATTTATTGTGTTTCATCGTCAATGTGAATGTCCAAGGGATAGAGTAAAGCTGCAGTAGTGAATTGGAAATTAATACTTATCTCCCATGAAACGCTCAAAGGAAAACCACAAACAAAGAAAAGATTTACTCTTCTTGTACTTAAGTCGGCGTTGTGGTTTTTGTATTAAATCCCGACGCTATTTCTGTTTTTCGTCGTCAGTGTGAAGGTGCAAGAGATAGAGTAAAGCTGCAGTAGTGCATCGGAATCTAATACTGAGCTCTCAGGAAACGCTCAAAGCAAACCACAAACAATGGGAAGATTTACTCTTCTTGTACTTAAGTCTGCATTGTGCATTTTGTATTAAATCCCGACGCCATTTCTGTGTTTCATCGACAATGTGAAGGTCCAAGGGATACAGTAAAGATGCAGTAGTTCATCGGAATCTAATACTGATCTCCCAGGAAACGCCCAATGCAAACCACTGACAAGGGGAGGATTTACTCTTCTTGTACTTAAGTTATCATTGTGAATTTTGTATTAAATACCGACGCAATATCTGTATTTCATCGTCAACTTGAAGGTCCAAGGGATAGAGTAAAGCTGCAGTAGTGAATCGGAATCTAATACCGATGTCACAGGCGACGCTCAAAGCAAACCAAAAACAATAAAAAGATTTACTCTTCTTGTACTTAAGTCGGCATTGTGAATTTTGTAGTAAATCCCGACGCAATATCTGTGTTTCATCGTCAATGTGAAGGTCCAGGGGATACAGTAAAGCTGCAGTAGTGCATAGGAGTCTAATACTCATCTCACAGGAAACGCTCAAAGCCAACGTAAAACAATGAGAAGATTTACTCTTCTTGTACTTAAGTCGGCATTTTCCTTTTGCATTAAACCCCTACGGAATTTCTGTGTTTCATCGTCAATGTGAAGGTCCAAGGGATAGAGTAAAGCTGCAGTAGTGCATCGGAATCTAATACTGATCTCCCAGGAAACTCTCAAAACAAACCATGCACAATGAGAAGATTTACTCTTCTTGTTCTTAAAACGGCATTGTGCCTTTTGTATTAAATCCAGACGCAATTTCTGTGTTTCATCGTCAATGTGAAGGTGCAAGGGATGGAGTACTGCTGCAGAAGTGCATCGGAATCTAATGCTGATCTGCCAGAAAATGCTCAAAGCAAACCACAAACAATGAGAATATTTTCTCTTCTTGTACTTCAGTTGGCATTGTAATGTTGTATCAAATCCCGACGCAATTTCTGTGTTTCATCGTCAATGTGAAGGTCCAAGGGATAGAGCAAATCTGCAGTAGTTCATTCGAATGTAATACTGAGCTCCCCGGATACTCTCAAAGCAAACAAAGGACAATGAGAAGATTTACTCTTCTTGTACTTAAGTCAGCATTTGCATTTTGAATTAAATCCCGACCCAATTTCTGTGTGTCATCGTAAATGTGAAGGTCCAACGGATAAAGTAAAGCTGCAGTAGTGCATCGGAATCTAATACTGATCTCCCATTAAATGCTTAAGGCACACCACAAACAATGAGAAGATTTACTCTTCTTGTACTTAAGTCGGCATTGTGCCTTTTGTATTAAATCCCGACGCAATTTCTGTGTTTCATCGTCAGTGTGAAGCTCCAAGGGATAGAGTATGGCTGCAGTAGTGCATCGGAATCTAAACCTGATCAACCAGGAAACGCCCAAAGTTGACCAAAAACAATGTGAAGATTTACTCTTCTTGTACTTAAGTCGGCATTTGCATTTTGTAATAATTCCCGACGCAATTTCTGTGTGTCATCGTAAATGTGAAGGTCCAACAGAAAAAGTAAAGCTGCAGTAGTGCATCGGAATCTAATACTGATCTCCCATTAAATGCTTAAGGCAAACCATAAACAATGAGAAGATTTACTCTTCTTGTACTTAAGTCGGCATTGTGTCTTTTGTATTAAATCCCGACGCAATATCTGTGTTTCATCGTCATTGTGAAGGTCCAAGGGATAAAGCTGCAGTAGTGAATCGGAATCTAATACCAATGTCACAGGAAATGCTCAAAGCAAACCAAAAACAATAAGAAGATTTACTCTTTTTGAATTTAATTCGGCATTGTGCCTTTTGTATAAAATCGCAACGCAATTTCTGTGTTTCATCGTCAATGTGAAGGTCCTAGGAATAGAGTAAAGCTGCACTAGTGCATCCGAATCTAATACTGATCACCCAGGAAACGCTCAAAGATGACCAAAAACAATGCGAAGATTTACCCTTCTTGTACTTAAGTCGGCATTGTGCCTTTTGTACTAAATCCCGACGCAATATCTGTGTTTCATCGTCAATGTGAAGATCCAAAGGATAGAGTAAAGCTGCAGTAGTGGATCGGTATCTAATACTCATCTCCCACGAAGCGCTCAAAGTAATACCGCAAACAATGTGAAGATTTACTCTTCCTGTACTGAAGTCGGCATTGCGCCTTTTGTATTAAATACCGACGCAATTTCTGTGTTCATCGTCAATGTGAAGGTCCAAGGTATGGAGTAATGCTGCAGTGGTGCGTCGGAATCTAATACTGATCTCCCATGAAACGCTAAAAGAAAAACGACAAACAATGAAAAGATTTACTCTTCTTGTACTTAAGTCGGCATTGTGCCTTTTGTATTAAATCCCGACGCAAATTCTGTTTTTCGTCGTCAATGTGAAGGTCCAAGTGATAGAGTAAGGCTGCAGTAGTGCTTCGGAATCTAATACTGATCTTCCAGGAAACGTTCAAAGCAAACCACTGACAATGGGCAGATTTACTCTTCTTCTACTTAAATCATCATTGTGCCTTTTGTATTTAATCCCGGCGCAATTTCTGTGTTTCATCGTCAATGCGAAGTTCCAAGGGATAGAGTAAAGCTGCAGTAGTGAATCGCAAACTAATACCGATGTCACAGGAAACGCTCAAAGCTAACCACAAACAATTAGAAGAATTACTCTACTTGGACTTAAGTAGGCATTGTGCATTTTGTGTTAAATCCCGACGCCATTTCTTTGTGTCATCGACAATGTGAAGATCCAAGGGATGCAGTAAAGCTGCAGTAGTGTATCGGAATCTAATACCGATGTCACAGGAAACGCTCAAAGCAAACCAAAAACAATAAGAAGATTTTCTCTTCCTGTACTTAAGTCGGCATTTTGCCTTTTGTAGTAAATCCCGACGCAATAATTGGGTTTCATCGTCAGTGTCAAGATCCAAGGGATACAGTAAAGCTGCAGTAGTGCATCGGAATCTAATACAGAGCTCCCAGGAAACGTTTAAAGCAAACCACAAACAACGATAAGATTTACTCTTCCTGTACTTCAGTAGGCATTGTGCATTTTGTGCTAAATTCCGACGCAATTTCTGTGTTTCACCGTCAATGTGAAGGTCCAAGGGATACAGAAAAGCAGTAGTAGTGCATCGGAATCGAATACAGATCTCCCATCAAACGCTCAAAGCAAACCACAAACAATGAGAAGTTTTACTCTTCTTGTACTTAAGTCGGCATTGTGCCTCTTGGATTAAATCTCGACGCAATTTCTGTGTTTCATCGAAAATGTGAAAGTCCAAGGAATAGAATAGAGCTGCAGTAGTGCATCGGAATCTATTACTGATCTCACAGGGAACGCTCAAAGCACCCCACAAACAATGAGAAGATTTTCTCTTCTTGTTTTTAAGTCGATATTGTGCCTTTTTTATTCAATACCAACGCAATTTCTCTGTTCCATCGTCAATGTGAAGGCCCAAGGGATTGAGTAACCCTGCAGTAGAGCATCGAAATCTAATACCGATCTCTCAAGAAAAACTCAAAGCAGACCACAAACAATGAGAAGTTTTACTCTTCTTGGACGTAAGTCGGCTTTGTGCCTTTTGTATTATATCCCGGCGATATTTCTGTTTTTCATCGCCAATGTGAAGGCCAAAGGGTTAGAGTAAAGCGGCAGTAGTGCATCGGAATCTAATATTGATCTCCCAGGAAAAATTCGAAGCAAACCAGAAACAATTAGAAGATTTACTCTCCTTGTATGTAAGGCGGCATTGTGCTTTTTGTATGAAATACCGACGCAATTTCTGTGTTTCATCGTCAATGGGAAGGTCCAAGGGATAGAGTAAAGCTGCAGTAGTGCATCGGAATCTAATACTCATCTCCCAGTAAACGCTAAAAGAACCAGAAACATTGAGCAAATTTACTCTTCTTGTACTTAAGTCGGCAGTGTGCCTTTTGTATTTAATCCCGACGCAATTTCTGTGTTTCATCGTCAATGTGAAGGTCCAAGGGAAACAGTAACGCTGCAGTAGTGCATCGGAATCTAATGCTGATCTCCCAGGAAACGCTCAAACAAAACCACAAACAATAAGATTCATTCGTCTTGTTCATAAGTCGGCATTGTGCCTTTTGTATTAAATCCCGACGCAATTTCGCTGCTTCATCGTCAATGTGATGGTCCAAGGTATAGAGTTAAGCTACAGTCGTGCATCATAATCTAATACTGAACTCACAGGAAACGCTCAAAGCAAACCACAAACAATGAGAAGATTTACCCTTCTTGTACTTAAGTCGTCATTGTGCCTTTTGTATTAAGTCCCGATGCAATTTCTGTGTTTCATCGTCAACGTGAAGGTCCAAGAGATTGAGTAAATCTGCAGTAGTGCATCAGAATCTAATACTGATCTTCCAGGAAACGCTCAAACAAACCACGAACAATGAGAAGATATACTCTTCTTGTACTTAAGTCGACATTGTGCTTTGTATTATATCCCGACGCAATATCTAAGTTTTATCGTCAATGTGAAGGTCCAAGGGATAGAGTAAAGCTGCAGTTGTGCTTCGGAACTGATACTGATCTCACAGGAAACGCTCAAAGCAAACCACAAACAATGAGAAGATATACTATTCTTGTACTTACGTCGGCATTGTGCATTTTGTATTAAATCCCGACGCAATATCTGTGTTTCATCTCAATGTGAAGGTCCAAGGGATAGAGTAAAGCTGCAGTAGTGCATCGGAATCTAACACTGATCTCCCACGAAACGCTCAAAGCAAATCAGAAACTATCTAAGATTTACTCTTTTTGTACTTAAGTCAGCATTGTGCCTTTTGTATTAAGTCCCGACGCAATTTCTGTGTTTCATCGTCAATGTGAAGGTCCAAGGGATAGAGTAAAGCTGCAATTGTGCATCGGAATCTAATAGTAATATCCCAGGAAACGCTCTAAGCAAACCACAAACAATTAGAAGGGTTTCTCTTCTTGGACATAAGTAGGCATTGTGCCGTTTGCATTAAATCCCTACGCAATTTCTGTGTTTCATGGTCAATGTGAATGTCCAAGGGATACTGTAACGCTGCAGTAGTGCATCGGAATCTAATACTGATCTCCCAGGAATCACTCAGAGCAAACCACAAACAATGTGAAAATTTACTCTTCTTGTCCTTAAGTCGTCATTGTGCTTTTTGTCTTATATCTCGGCGATATTTCTGTTTTTCATCGTCAATGTGAAGGTCAAAGGGATCGACTAAACCTGTGGTACTGCATCGGAATCTAATACTGATCTCCCAGGAAACGCTGAAAGCAAACCAGAAACAATAAGAAGATTTACCCTTCTTGTACATAAGTCGGCATTGTGCCTTTTGTATGAAATACCGACGCAATTTCTGTGTTTCATCGTCAATGTGAAGGTCCAAGGGATAGAGTAAAGCTGCAGTAGTGCATCGGAATCTAATACTGATCTCCCAGGAAACGCTCAAACCAAATAACAAACAATAACATTATCTCTTCTTGTACTTCAGTTGGCATTGTGCCTTTTGTATTCAACCCCGACGCAAATTCGGTGTTTCATCGTCAATGTGACGGTCCAAGGTATAGACTAAAGCTGCAGTAGTGCATCGGAATCTAATACTGAACTCACTGGAAACGCTCAAAGCAAACCACAAACAATGAGAAAATTTACGCTTCCTGTACTTAAGTCAGCATTGTGCCTTTTGTATTAAACCCCTACGCAATTTCTGTGTTTCATCGTCAATGTGACGACGCAAGGGATACAGGAAAGCTACTGTAGTTCATCGGAATATAATACTGATCTCCAAGGAAACGCTCGAAGCAAACCACAAACAATGAGAAGATTTAATCTTCTTGTACTTAAGTCGGCACTGTGCCTTTTGTATTAAATCGCGACGCAATTTCTGTGTTTCGTCGTCAACGTGAAGGTCCAAGGGATAGAGTAAAGCTGCAGTACTGCATCGGAATCTAATACTTATCTCCCAGGAAACACTCAAAACAAACCACAAACAATTAGAAAAATTACTCTTCTTGTACTTAAGTCGGTATTAAGCATTTTTTATTAAATACCGACGCAATTTCTCTGTTTCATCGTCAATGTGACGATCCAAGGGATAGAGAAGAGCTGCTGTAGTTCATCGGAATCTAATGCTGATCTCCCAGGAAACGCTCGAAGCAAACCACAAACTAAGAGAAGATTTAATCTTCTCGTACTTAAGTCGGCATTGTGCGTTTTGTATTAAATCGAGACGTAATTACTGTGTTTCATCGTCAATGTGAAGGTCCAAGGTATAGAAAAAACCTGCTGTAGTGCATCGGAACCTAGTACTGATCGCCCAGAAAGCGGTCAAAAAATCACAAACAAAAAGAAGATTTTCTCTTCTTGTACTTATGTCGGTATTGTGCCTTTTGAATTAAATACCGACGCAATTTCTCTATTTCATCATCAATGTGACGGCCCAAGGTATAGGGAAAAGCTGCAGTAGTTCATCGGAATCTAATGCTGATCTCCCAGGAAACGCTCAAAGCAAACCAGAGTCAATGAAAAGATTTACTCCTCTTCAACTTAAGTCGGCATTGTGCCTTTTGTACTAAGTCCCGACGCAATTTCTGTGTTTCATCGTCGCTGTGAAGGTCCAAGGGATAGAGTAAAGCTGCAGCAGTGCATCGGAATGTAATACTGATACCCCAGGAAACGCTCAAAGCAAACCACAAGCAATGAGAAGATTTACTCTTCTTGTAGTTAGGTAGGCATTGTGCCATTTGTATTAAATCCCGACGCAATTTCTGTGTTTCATCGTAAATGTGAAGGTCCAAGACATAGAGTAAAGCTGCAGTAGTGCATCGGAATCTAATACTGATCTCCCAGGAAACGCCCAAAACAAACCACAAACAGTGAGAAGAATTACTCTTCTTGTACATAAGTCGGCATTGTGCCTTTTGTATTCAATCCCGACGTTATTTCTGTGTTTCATCGGCAACGTGAAGGTCCAAGGTATAGAGTAGAGCTGCAGTAGTGCATCGGAATCGAATACTGATCTCCCAGGAAGCGCTCAAGACAATCCAAAAACAATTAGAAGATTTACTCTCCTTGTACTTAAGTCGGCATTTTGCCTTTGCTTTAAACCCCTACGCTATTTCTGTGTTTCATCGTCAGTGTGAAGCTCCAAGGGATAGAGTAAAGCTGCTGTAGTTTATCGAAATCTAATACTGATCTCCAGGAAACGCTCAAAGCAGACCACAAACAATGAGAAGATTTACTCTTCTTGTACTTAAGTCGGCAATGTGCCCATTGTATGAAATCCCGACGCAATTTGTGTGTTTCATCGTCAAGCGATGTTCCAAGGGATAGAGTAAAGCTGCAGTAGTGCATCGGAATCTAATACACAACTCCCAGGAAACGTTAAAGGATACCTGAAGCATTGAAAAAATTTACTCTTCTTGTACTTCAGTCGCGATTGAGACTTTTGTATTAAATCCCGACGCAGTTTCTGTGTTTCATCGTCAATGTGAAGGTGCAAGGGATAGAGTAAAGCTGCAGTAGTGCATCCGAATCTAACACTGATCTCCCAGGAAACGCTCAAACAAACCACGGACAATGAGAAGATTTACTCTTCTTCTACTTAAGTTGCGTTTTGCATTTTGTATTAAATCTCGAAGCTCTTTCTGTGTTTCATCGTAAATGTGAAGGCCAAAAGGATAGTGAAAAGCTGCAGTAGTTCGTCGGAATCTAATATTGATCTCCCAGGAAACACTCGAAGCGAACCACAAACAATGAGAAGATTTACTCTTCTTGTACTTAAGTCGGCATTGCGCCGTTTGTATTAATTCCCGAAGCAAATTTCTGTGATTCATCGGCAATGTGAAGGTCCAAGGGATAGAGTAAAGCTGCAGTAGTGCATCCGAATCTAACACTGATCTCCCCGGAAACGCTCAAAGCAAACAAAACAATGAGAAGATTTTCTTTTCCTGTACATATGTCGGCATAGTGCCTTTTGTATTAATTCTTGCCCCAATTTCTGTCTTTCATCGTCAATGTGATGGTCCAAGGGCTAGAGTAAAGCTGCAGAAATGCATCGGAATGTAATAGTGATCTCCCAGGAAAATGCTCAATGCAAACCACAAGCAATCAGAAGATTCCTCTTCTTGTAGTTAAGTCTTCATTGTGCCTTTTGTAGTAAATCCCGACGCAATATCTGTGCATCATCGTCAATGTGAAGGTCCAATGGATAGAGTAAAGCTGCAGTATTGCATCGGAATCCAATACTGATTTCACAGGAAACGCTCAAAGTAAAACCAAAAACGATAAGAAGATTTATTCTTCTTGTACTTAACTCGGCATTTTGATTTTTGCTTTGAACCCCTACGCAATTTCTGTGTTTCATCGTCAATGTGAAGGTCCAAGGCATAGAATAAAGCTGCAGAAGCGCATCGGAAACCAATGCTGATCTCCAGTAAACGCTCAAAGCAAACCACAAACAATGAGAAGATTTACTCTTCTTGTACTTAAGTCGGCATTGTTCCTTTTGCATTAAATCCCGACGCAATTTCTGTGTTTCATCGACAATATGAAAGTCCAAGGGATAGAGTTAAGCTGCAGTAGTGCATCGGAATGTAATACTGATCTCCACGGAAACTCTCAAAGCAAACCAGAACCAATGAGAAGATTCACTCTTCTTGTACTTAAGTCTTCATTTTGCATTTTGTATTAAATACAGACGCAATTTCTGTGTTTCATCGTCAATGTGAAGGTCCATGGGATAGAGTAAAGCTGGAGTAGTGCATCGCAATCTAATACTGATCTCCCAGGAAACGCTCTTAGCAAACCTCAAACAGTGAGAAAAATTTCTCTTCTTGTACCACAGTCGGCATTGTGCCTTTTGTATTAAATCCCGACGCAACTTCTGTGTTTCATCGTCAATGTGAAGATCCAAGGGATACAGAAAAGCAGCAGTAGTGCATCGGAATCGAATACTGATCTCCCATCAAACGCTCAAAGCAAACCACAAACAATGAGAAGTTTTACTCTTCTTGTACTTAAGTCGGCATTGTGCCTCTTGGATTAAATCTCGACGCAATTTCTGTGTTTCATCGTCAATGTGAAGGTCCAAGGGATAGAGTAAAGCTGCAGTAGTGCATCGGAATCTAATACTGATCTCCCAGGAAACGCTCAAACCAAATCACAAACAATAACATTATCTCTTCTTGTACTTCAGTTGGCATTGTGCCTTTTGTATTCAACCCCGACGCAAATTCGGTGTTTCATCGTCAATGTGACGGTCCAAGGTATAGACTAAAGCTGCAGTAGTGCATCGGAATCTAATACTGAACTCACTGGAAACGCTCAAAGCAAACCACAAACAATGAGAAAATTTACGCTTCCTGTACTTAAGTCAGCATTGTGCCTTTTGTATTAAACCCCTACGCAATTTCTGTGTTTCATCGTCAATGTGACGACGCAAGGGATACAGGAAAGCTACTGTAGTTCATCGGAATATAATACTGATCTCCAAGGAAACGCTCGAAGCAAACCACAAACAATGAGAAGATTTAATCATCTTGTACTTAAGTCGGCACTGTGCCTTTTGTATTAAATCGCGACGCAATTTCTGTGTTTTGTCGTCAACGTGAAGGTCCAAGGGATAGAGTAAAGCTGCAGTACTGCGTCGGAATCTAATACTGATCTCCCAGGAAACGCTCAAACAAACCACGAACAATGAGAAGATTTACTCTTCTTGTAATTAAGTCGGCTTTGTGCCTTTCGTATTAAATCCCGACACAATATCTCTGTATCATCGTCAATGTGAAGGACCAAGGCATAGAGTAACGCTGCAGTTGTGCTTCGGAACTGATACTGATCTTCCAGGAAACCCTCAAAGCAAACCACAAACAATGAGAGGATTTACTCTTCTTGAACTTAAGTCGGCATTGTGCCTTTTGTATTAAATCCCGACGCAATTTCGGTGTTTCATCGACAATGTGAAGGTCCAAGGTATAGAGTAAAGCTGCAGTAGTGCATCGGAATCTAATACTTATCTCCCAGGAAACACTCAAAACAAACCACAAACAATTAGAAAAATTACTCTTCTTGTACTTAAGTCGGTATTAAGCATTTTTTATTAAATACCGACGCAATTTCTCTGTTTCATCGTCAATGTGACGATCCAAGGGATAGAGAAGAGCTGCTGTAGTTCATCGGAATCTAATGCTGATCTCCCAGGAAACGCTCGAAGCAAACCACAAACTAAGAGAAGATTTAATCTTCTCGTACTTAAGTCGGCATTGTGCGTTTTGTATTAAATCGAGACGTAATTACTGTGTTTCATCGTCAATGTGAAGGTCCAAGGTATAGAAAAAAGCTGCTGTAGTGCATCGGAACCTAATACTGATCTCCCAGAAAGCGGTCAAAAAATCACAAACAAAAAGAAGATTTTCTCTTCTTGTACTTATGTCGGTATTGTGCCTTTTGAATTAAATACCGACGCAATTTCTCTATTTCATCATCAATGTGACGGCCCAAGGTATTGGGAAAAGCTGCAGTAGTTCATCGGAATCTAATGCTGATCTCCCAGGAAACGCTCAAAGCAAACCAGAGTCAATGAAAAGATTTACTCCTCTTCAACTCAAGTCGGCATTGTGCCTTTTGTACTAAGTCCCGACGCAATTTCTGTGTTTCATCGTAAATGTGAAGGTCCAAGACATAGAGTAAAGCTGCAGTAGTGCATCGGAATCTAATACTGATCTCCCAGGAAACGCCCAAAACAAACCACAAACAGTGAGAAGAATTACTCTTCTTGTACATAAGTCGGCATTGTGCCTTTTGTATTCAATCCCGACGTTATTTCTGTGTTTCATCGGCAACGTGAAGGTCCAAGGTATAGAGTAAAGCTGCAGTAGTGCATCGGAATCGAATACTGATCTCCCAGGAAGCGCTCAAGACAATCCAAAAACAATTAGAAGATTTACTCTCCTTGTACTTAAGTCGGCATTTTGCCTTTGCTTTAAACCCCTACGCTATTTCTGTGTTTCATCGTCAGTGTAAAGCTCCAAGGGATAGAGTAAAGCTGCTGTAGTTTATCGAAATCTAATACTGATCTCCAGGAAACGCTCAAAGCAGACCACAAACAATGAGAAGATTTACTCTTCTTGTACTTAAGTCGGCAATGTGCCCATTGTATGAAATCCCGACGCAATTTGTGTGTTTCATCGTCAAGCGATGTTCCAAGGGATAGAGTAAAGCTGCAGTAGTGCATCGGAATCTAATACACAACTCCCAGGAAACGCTAAAGGATACCTGAAGCATTGAAAAAATTTACTCTTCTTGTACTTCAGTCGGGATTGAGACTTTTGTATTAAATCCCGACGCAGTTTCTGTGTTTCATCGTCAATGTGAAGGTGCAAGGGATAGAGTAAAGCTGCAGTAGTGCATCCGAATCTAACACTGATCTCCCAGGAAACGCTCAAACAAACCACGAACAATGAGAAGATTTACTCTTCTTCTACTTAAGTTGCGTTGTGCATTTTGTATTAAATCTCGAAGCTCTTTCTGTGTTTCATCGTAAATGTGAAGGCCAAAAGGATAGTGAAAAGCTGCAGTAGTTCGTCGGAATCTAATATTGATCTCCCAGGAAACACTCGAAGCGAACCACAAACAATGAGAAGATTTACTCTTCTTGTACTTAAGTCGGCATTGCGCCTTTTGTATTAATTCCCGAAGCAAATTTCTGTGATTCATCGGCAATGTGAAGGTCCAAGGGATAGAGTAAAGCTGCAGTAGTGCATCCGAATCTAACACTGATCTCCCCGGAAACGCTCAAAGCAAACAAAAACAATGAGAAGATTTACTCTTCTTGTACTTAAGTCTTCATTTTGCATTTTGTATTAAATACAGACGCAATTTCTGTGCTTCATCGTCAATGTGAAGGTCCATGGGATAGAGTAAAGCTGGAGTAGTGCATCGCAATCTAATACTGATCTTCCAGGAGACGCTCTTAGCAAACCTCAAACAGTGAGAAAAATTTCTCTTCTTGTACCACAGTCGGCATTGCGCCTTTTGTATTAAATCCCGACGCAACTTCTGTGTTTCATCGTCAATGTGAAGATCCAAGGGATAGAGTAAAGCTGCAGTAGTGCATCGGAATCTAATACTGATCTCCAGAAACGCTCAAAGCAAACCGCAAACAATGAGAAGATTTACTCTCCTTGTACTTAAGTCGGCATTGTTCCTTTTGCATTACATCCCGACGCAATTTCTGTGTTTCATCGACAATGTGAAAGTCCAAGGGATAGAGTAAAGCTGCAGTGCTGCATCGGAAAGTAATACTGATCTCCAAGGAAACGCTCAAAGCAAACCACAAACAATGAGAAGATTTACTCTTCTTGTACTTAAGATGGTATTGTGCCTTTTTTATTATATCCCGACGCCATTTTCTGTTTCATTGTCAATGTGAAGGCCCAACGGATAGAGTAAAGCTGCAGTAGTGCATCGGAAACTAATACTGATCTCACAGGAAACGCTCGAAGCAAACCACAAACATTGAGATGATTTACTCTTCTTGTACTTAAGTTGGCATTCTGCCTTTTGTATTAAATCCCGACGCAATTTCTGTGTATCAACGTCAATATGAAGGTCCAAGGGATAGAGAAGGCTGCAGAAGTGTATCAGAATCTAATACTGATTCCCCAGGCAAAACTCAAAGCAAACCGAAAACAACGGGAAGATTTGTTCTTCTTGTACTTATGTCGGCATTGTGCCTTTTGTATTATATACCGACGCAACGTCTGTGTTTCATCATCAATTTGAAGGTCCAAGGTATAGAGTAAAGCTGCAGCAGTGCATCGGAATCTAATACCGATCACCCAGGAAACGCTCAAAGCAATCCACATACAATGAGAAAAATTACTCTTCTTGGACTTAAGCCGGCATTGTGCCTTTTGTATTATATCCCTTTGATATTTCTGTGTTTCATCGTCAATGTGAAGGTACAAGGGATAGAGTACGGCTGCAGTACTGCATCGGAATCTAATACTGATCCCTCAGGAAACGCTCAAAGCAAACCAAAAACAATGAGAAGATTTACTCTTGTTGTACTTAAGTCGGCATTGTGCCATTTGTATTAAATCCCGACGCAATTTCGGTGTTTGATCGTCAATGTGAAGGTCCAGTGGATAGAGTAAAGCTGTAGTAGTGCATCGGAATCAAATACTGATCTCCCAGGAAACGCTTGAAGCAAACCACAAAAAATGAGAAGATTTATTCTTCTTGTACTGAAGTCGGCATTGTGCCTTTTCTTTCAAATCCCGACGCCATTTCTGTGTTTTATCGTCAATGCGATGGCCCAAGGGATAGAGTAAAGCTCCAGTAGTGCATCGGTATATAATACTGATCTCCAGGACACGCTCAAAGCAAACCACAAACGATGAGAAGATTTACACTTCTTGTACTTAAGTCGGCATTGTGCCTTTTGTATTAAATCCCGACGACATTTCTGTGTTTGATCGTCAATGTGGAGGTCCAAGGGATAGAGTAAAGCTGCAGAAGTGCATCGGAAACTAATACTGATCTCCAGTAAACGCTCAAAGCAAACCACAAGCAATGAGAAGATTTACTCTTCTTGTACTTAAGTCGGCATTGTTCCTTTTGCATTAAATCCCGACGCAATTTCTGTGGTTCATCGACAATGTGACAGTTCAAGGGATAGAGTAAATCTGCAGTAGTTCATCGGAATGTAATACTGATCTCCAAGGAAACGCTCAAAGCAAACCAGAAACAATGAGAAGATTCACTCTTCTTGAACTTAAGCCTTCATTTTGCCTTTTGTGTTAAATAGAGACGCAATTTCTGTGTTTCATCATTATGTTAAGGTCCATGGTATAGAGTAAAGCTGGGGTAGTGCATCGGAATCTAATACTGATCTCCCAGGAAACGCTCATAGCAAACCTCAAACAGTGAGAAGAATTACTCTTCTTGTACACCAGTCGGCATTGTGCCATTTGTATTAAATCCCGACGCAACTTCTGTGTTTCATCGTCAATATGAAGGTCCAAGGGATGGAGTAAGGCTGCAGTAGTGCATCGGATTCTAACACTGATCTCCGAGCAAACGCTCAAAGCAAACCACAAACAATGAGAAGATTTACTCCACTTGTACTTAAGTCGGTATCGTAGCTTTTGTATTAAAATCCGACACAATTTCTCCGTTTCATCGTCAATGAGAAAGTCCATGGGATAGAGTAAAGCTGCAGTAGTGCATCGGAATCTAATACTGATCTCCCTGGAAACGCTCGCAGCAAACCACAAACAATGGGCAGATTTACTCTTCTTGTACTGAAGTCGGCATTGTCCCTTTTGTATTAAATCCCGACGCTATTTCTGTGTTTCTTCGTTAATGTGAAGGTCCAAGGGATAGAGTAAAGCTGCAGTAGTGCTTCGGAATCTAATACTGATCTCACAGGAAACGCTCAAAGCGAACCAAAAACAATATGAAGATTTACTCTCCTTGTACTTAATTCGGCATTTCTCCTTTTGTATTAAACCACTACGCAATTTCTGTATTTCATCGCCAATGTGATGGTGCAAGGGATAGAGTAAAGTTGCAGTAGTGCATCGGAATCTAATACTGATCTCCCAGGAAACGCTCAAAGCAAACCTCAAACAATGGGAGGATTTACTCTTCTTGTACTTGAGTCGGCATTGTGCCTCTTGTATTAAATGCCGACGCAATTTCTGAGTTTCATCGTCAATGTGATGGACCAAGGCATAGAGTAAACCTGCAGTAGTGCATCGGAATTTTATACTGATCTCCAGGAAACGCTCAAAGCATACCATAAAGTATGGGAAGATTTACTCTTCTTGTGCTTAAGTCGGCATTGTGCCTTTTGTGTAAAATCCCGACGCAATTTCTGTGTTTCATCGTCAATGTGAAGGTCCAAGGGATAGAGTAAAGCTGCTGAAGTGCATCGGAATCTAATACTGATCTCCCAGGAAACGCTCAAAGCAAACCACAAACAATGAGAAGATTTTCTCTTCTTGTCCTTAAGTCGGCATTGTGCCTTTTGTATTAATTGCCGACACAATTTCTGTGTTTCATCGTCAATGTGAAGGTCCAAGGGATTGAATAGAGGTGCAGTAGTGCATCGGAATCTTATACTGATCTCCAGGAAACGCTCAAAGCAAACCGCAAACAATGAGAAGATTAACTCTTCTTGTACTTAAGTCGGCATTGTGCCTTTTGTATTAATTCCCGACACAATTTCTGTGTTTCATCGTCAATGTGAAGGTCCAAGGGATAGAATAAAGCTGCAGTAGTGCATCGGAATCTAATACTGATCTCCCTGGGAACGCTCAAACAAACCACGAACAATGCGAAGATTTTCTCTTCCTCTACTTAAGTTGGCGTTGTGCCTTTTGTATTAAATCCCGACGCGATTTCTGTGTTTGAACGTCAATGTGAAGGATCAAGGTATAGAGAAAAGCAGCAGTACTGCCTCGGAAACCAATACTGATCTCCCAGGAAACGCTCAAAGCAAACCAAAAGGAAAAAGAAGATTTACTCTTCGTGTACTTTAGTCGGCATTTTGCCTTTTGTATTAAACTCCTACACATTTTCTGTGTTTCTTCGTCAATGTGAAGGTCCAAGAAATAGAGTAAAGTTGCAGTAGTGCATCGTAATCTAATACCGATTTCCCAGGAAACGCTCAAATCAAACAACGAAATAATAGAAGAATTAATCTTCTTCCACTTAAGTTGGCGTTCTGCCTTTTGTATTAAATCCCGACACAATTTCTGTGTTTCATCGTCAATGTGAAGGTCCAAGGGATAGAGTAAATTTGCAGTAGTGCATCGGAAGGTAATACTGATCTCCCAGGAAACGCTCATACCACACCTCAAACAATAAGATTTTCTCTTCTTGTACTTAAGGCGGCGTTGTACTTTTTGTATTAAATCCCGACGTAATTTCTGTGTCTCATCGTCAATGTGAAGGTCCAAGGGAAACAGTAACGCTGCAGTAGTGCATCGGAATCAAATACTGATCTCCCAGGAAGCGCTAAAAGCAAACCACTAAGAATGAGAAGATATACTCTTCTTGTACTTGAGTCGTCATTGTGCCTCTTGTATTAAATCCCGACGCAATTTCTGTGTTTCATCGTCAATGTGAAGGTCCAAGGGATAGAGTAAAGGTGCATCGGAATCTTATACTGATCTCCAGGAAATGCTCAAAGCAAACCACAAACAATGAAAAGGTTTACTCTTCTTTAATTAAGTGGACATTGTGCCTTTTGTATTAAACTCCTACGCAATTTCTGTGTTTCATCGTCAATGTGAATGTCCAAGGGATAGAGTAAAGCTGCAGTAGTGCATCGGAATCTAATACTGATCTCCCAGGAAACGCTCAAAGCAAACAACGAGGAATGAGTAGATTTACTCTTCTAGTACTAATGTCGGCATTGTGCCTTTTGTATTAGATCCCGACGCAATTTCTGTGTTTCATCGTCAATGAGCAGGTCCAAGGGATAGGTTAAAGCTGCTGAAGTGCCTCGAAATCTAATACTGATATCCCAGGAAGCGCTCAAAGACAACGACCGACAATAAGAAGATTTACTCTTCTTGTACTTAAGTCGGCATTGTGCATTTTGCATTAAATCCCGAAGCAATTTCTGTGTTTCATCGTCAAAACGAAGGTCCAAGGGATACAGTAACGCTGCAGTAGTGCATCGGAATCTTATACTGATCTCCCAGGAAACGCTAAAAGCAAACCACAAACAATGAGAAGATTTACTCTTCTTGTACTTAAGTCGTCATTGTGCCATTTGTATTAAATCCCGACGCAATTTCTGTATTTCATCGTCAATGTGAAGGTCCAAGGGATTAAGTAAATCTGGAGTAGTGCATCGGAATCTAATACTGATCTCCCAGAAAACGCTCAAAGCAAACCACACACAATGAGAAGAATTACTCTTCTTGTACTTAGGTCCTCATTGTGCCTTTTGTATTAAATCCCGACGCAATTTCCTTGTTTCATCGTCAATGTGAAGGTCCGAGGATTAGAGTAAAGCAGAAGTAGTGCATCGGAATATTATACTGATCTCCACGAAACGCTTAAAGCAAACCACAAACAATGAGAAGATTTACTCTTCTTGCACTTAAGTTGGCATTGTGCCTTTTGTATTAAAGCCCGACGCATTTTATGTGTTTCATCGTCAATGTGAAGGTCCATGGGATAGAGTAAAGCTGCAGTAGCGCATCGGAATCAAATACATATCTCCCAGGTAACTCTCAACACACACCACAAACAATGAGAAGATTTACTCTACTTAAATCGGCATTGCGCCTTTTGTATTAAATGTCGACTCAATTTCTGTGTTTCATCGTCAATGTGAAGGTCAAAGGGATAGAGTAAAGCTGCAGTAGTGCATCGGAATCTAATACTGATCTCCCAGGAAACGCTCGTAGCAAACCACAAACAAAGAGAAGTTTTACACTTCTAGTACTTAAATCGGCATATTGCCTTTTGTTTTAAATCCCGACGCCATTTCTGTGTTTCACCGTCAATGTGAAAGTCTAGGGGATCGAGTAAAGCTGCAGTAGTGCTACGGAACCTAATACTGATCTCCCAGGAAACGCTCTAAGCAAACCACAAACAATTAGATGATTTACTCTTCTTGTACTTAACACAGCATTGTGCCTTTTGTATTAAATCCCGACGCAATTTCTGTGTTTCATCGACAATGTGAAAGTCTAGGGGATCGAGTAAAGCTGCAGTAGTGCATCGGAATGTAATACTGATCTCCTGGAAACGCTCAAAGCAAACCACAAACAATGAGAAGATTTACTCTTCTTGTACTTAGGTCGGCATTGTGCCTTTTGTATTGAATCCCGACGCAACTTCTGATTTTCATCGCAAATGTGAAGGTCCATGGGATAGAGTAAAGGTGCAGTAGTGCATCGGAATCATATACTAATCTCCTGGAAATGCTCAAAGCAAACCACAAAAAATGAGAAGATTTACTCTTCTTGTACTTAAGTCGGCATTGTGCCTTTTGTATTAAACCCGACGCAATTTCTGTGTTTCATCGACAATGTGAAAGTCCAAGGAATAGAGTAAAGCTGCAATAGTGCATCAGAATGTAATAGTGATCTCCCAGGAAACGCTCAAAGCAAACCACAAACAGTGAGAAGTATTACTCTTCTCGTACTTAAGCCGGCATTGTGCCTTTTGTATTAATCCCCGACGCTATTTCTGTGTTGCATCGTCAATGTGGAGGTCCAAGGGATTGAGTAAAGCTGTAGTAGTGCATCGGAATCTAATACTGATCTCCCAGGAAATGCTCGAAGCAAACCAAACACAATGAGAAGATTAGCTCTTCTTGTACTTAAGACGGCATTGTGCCTTTTGTTCTAAATCCCGACGCCATGTCTTTGTTTCTTCGACAATGCGATGGTCCAAGAGATAGAGTAAAGCTGCAGTATTGCATCGGAATATAATACTGATCTTTCAGGAAACGGTCAAGGCAAACGACAAACAATGAGAGGATATATCCTTATGGTACTTAAGACGGCATTGTGCCTTTTGTATCAAATTCCGACGCAATTTATGTGTTTCATCGTCAGTGTGAAGGTCTAAGGGATATGGTAAAGCTGCAGTA
Organism: Schistocerca piceifrons; assembly: GCF_021461385.2. Taxonomy (NCBI): domain Eukaryota; kingdom Metazoa; phylum Arthropoda; class Insecta; order Orthoptera; family Acrididae; genus Schistocerca; species Schistocerca piceifrons. Next base: position 1,126,042,764 of record NC_060139.1, read on the forward strand.
TTGCATCGGAATCTAATACTGATCTCCCTGGAAACGCTAAGAGAAACCAGAAACATTGAGAACATTTACTTTTCTTGTACTGAAGTCAGCATTGAGATTTTTGTATTAAATCCCGACGCAATTTCTGTGTTTCATCGTCAATGTGATGGTCCAAGGGATAGAGTAAAGGTGCAGTAGTGCATCGGAAACTTATACTAATCTCCTGAAAACGCTCAAAGCAAACCACAAACAATGAGAAGATTTACTCTTCTTGTACTTAAGTCGTCATTGTGCCTTTTGTATTAAATCACGACGCAATTTCTGTGTTTCATCGTAAATGTGACGTAGCATGTGAAAGTTGCTTAATTGGACGGGTTACTCCTGTAACTTAAATATCAGATCTGAAGATGGTTCTGAATGAACCGAAATCGGTCATATGAATAATAAAAAAAAAAATTGCAATCAAGACTGATTTAAAGTGACATTGTAAAGTTGAAAATCCAAGGGATAGGGTAAAGCTGCAATAGTGCATCGGAATCTAATGCTGGTCTCCCAGGAAACGCTCAAAGCAAACTACAAACAGTGAGAAGAATTACTCTTCTTGTACATAAGTCGGCATTGTGCCTTTTGTATTAATCCCGAAGCAATTTCTGTGTTTCATCGTCAATGTGAAGGTCCAAGGGATTTAGTAACGCTGCTGTAGTGCATCGGAATCTAATACTGATCTCCCAGGAAAATCTCAAAGCAAACCACAAACGGTGACAAGATTTGCTCTTCTTGTACGTAAGTCGTCATTGTGCCTTTTGTATTAAATACCGACGCAATTTCTGTGTTACATCGTCAATGTGAAGGTCCAGCGGATAGAGCAAAGCAGCAGTAGTGCATCGGATGTAATACTGATCTCATAGGAAACGCTCGAAGCAAACCACAAACAGTGTGAAGAATTACTCTTCTTGTACATAAGTCGGAATTGTGCCTTTTGTATTAAATCCCGACGCAAATTCTATGTTTCATCGTCAATGTGGTGGTCCAACGGATAAAGAAAGGCTGCAGTGGTGCAACGGAATCTAATACTGATCCCCCAGGAAACACTCAAAGCAAACCACAAACAATTAGAACCCTTACTCTTCTTGTACTTAAGTCAGCATTGTGCCCTTTGTATTAAATCCCGACGCAATTTCCGTGATTCATCGACAATGTGAAAGTCCAAGGGATGGAGTAAAGCTGCAGTAGTGCATCGGAATGTAATACTGATCTCCCAGGAAACACTCAAAGCAAACCTCAAACAATGAGAAGATTTACTCTTCATGTACTAAAGTCGGTATTGTGCCTTTTGTATTAAATACCAACGTTATTTCTCTGTTTCATCGTCAACGTGAAGGACCAAGGGATAGAGTAAAGCTGCAGTAGTGCATCGGAAGATAATACTGATCTCCCAGGAAACGCTCGAGCGAACCTAAAACAATGAGACGATTTCCTCTTGTATTAAATTCCGACGCAATTTCTGTGTTTCATCGTCACTGTGGAGGTCCAAGGGATAGTGTAAAGCTGCAGTAGTGCATCGGAATCTAATACTGATCTCCCAGGAAACGCTCAAAGCGAACCAAAAACAATCAGAAGATTAACCCAACTTGTACTTACATCGGCATTGTGCCTTTTGTATTTAATCCCGACGCAATTTCTGAGTTTCATCGTCAATATGAAGGACCTAGGCATAGAGTAAAGCTGCAGTAGTGCATCGGAATTTTATACTGATCTCCAGGAAACGCGCAAAGCCTACCACAAACAATGGGAAGATTTACTCTTCTTGTGCTTAAGTCGGCATTGTGCCTTTTGTGATATATCCCGACGCAATTTCTGTGTTTCATCGTCAATGTGAAGGTCCAAGGGATAGAGTAAAGCTGCTGTAGTGTATCGGAATCTATATTGATCTCCCAGGAAACGCTCAAAGCGAACCAAAAACAATCAGAAGATTAATCCAACTTGTACTTACGTCGGCGTTCTGCCTTTTGTATTAAATCCCGACACAATTTCTGTGTTTCATCGTCAATGTGAAGAGAAAAGGGATAGAGTCAATCTGCAGTAGTGCATCGGAATGTAATACTGATCTCCCAGGAAACGCTCAAACCAAACCGCAAACAATAAGATTTTCTCTTCTTGTACTTAAGTCGGCGTGTACCTTTAGTATTAAATCCCGATGCAATTCTGTGTTTCATCGTCTATGTGAAGGTCCAAGGTATAGAGTAAAGGTGCAGTAGTGCATCGGAAACTAATACTGATCTCCCAGGAAACGCTCAAAGAAAACCACAAACATTGAGAAGATTTAGGCTTCTTGTACTTAAGACGGTATTGTGCCTTTTGTAATAAATACCGAGCAATTTCTCTGTTTCATCGTCAATGTGAAGGCTCAAGGGATACAGTAAAGCTGCAGTAGTGCATCGGAATCTAATACTGATCAGCCAGGAAACGCTCAAAGCAAACCACAAACAATGAGAAGATGTACTCTCCTTGTACTTATGTCGGCATTGTGCCTTTGTATTAAATCCCGACACAATTTCTGTGTTTCATCGTCTATGTGAAGGTCCAATGGATAGAGTAAAGCTGCAGCAGTGCATCGGAATGTAATACTGATCTCCCAGGGATTGTTCAAAGCAAACCACAAACAATTAAGTAAACCTGCACTAATGGATCGGATTTTAATACTGGTCTCCCAGGAGCCGCTCAAACCTTAAACTCTTAGAAGATTCACTCTTCTCGTACTTAAGTCAGCATTGTGCCTTTTGCTTTCAATCCCGAAGCAATTTCTGTGTTTCATGGTCAATGTGAAGGTCCAAGGGATACAGTAGACCTGCACTGGTGCATCGGAATCTAATACTGGTGTCCCAGGAGCCGCTCAAACCACAAACTCTTAGAACATTCACTCTTCTTGTACTTAAGTCCTCATTGTCCCTTTTGTATTACATCACGATGCGATTTCTGTGTTTCATGGTCAATTTGAAGGTCCAAGGGATACAGTAAACCTGCACTGGTGCATCGGATTCTAATTCTGGTCTCCCAGGAGCCGATCAAAACACAAACTCTTAGAAGATTCACTCTTCTTGTACTTAAGTCGGCATTGTGGTTTTCGTATTTCATCCTGATGCAATTTCTGTGTTTCAAGTCAATCTGAAAGTCCAAGGGATACAGTAAACCTGAAATGGTGCATCAGAATCTAATACTGATCTCCCAGGAGCCGCTCAAACCACAAACCCTTAGAAGATACACTCTTCTTGTAATTAAGTCGGCATTGTCCCTTTAGTATTATATCACGATGCAATTTCTGTTTTTCATGGTCCATTTGATGGTCCAAGGGATACAGTAAACCTGCACTGGTGCATCGGAATCTAATACTGATCTCCCAGGAGCCGCTCAAACCACAAACTCTTAAGAGATTCACTCTTCTTGTACTTAAGTCGGCATTGTCCCTTTTGTATTACATCACGATGCAATTTCTGTGCTTCATGGTCAATTTGAAGGTCCAAGGGATTCAGTAAACCTGCACTGGTGCATCGGAATCTAATACTGGTCTCCCAGGAGCCGCTCAAACCACAAACCCTTAGAAGATTCACTCTTCTTGTCTTGAAGACGGCTTTGTGATGTTGTATTCAATCCTGATGCAACTTCTATGTTTCAAGTCATTGTGAACGTCCAAGGGATACAGTAAACCTGCACTCGTGCATCGGAATCTAATACTGGTCTCCCAGGAGCCGATCAAACCACAAACACTTAGAAGAGTCACTCTTGTTGTACTTAAGTCGGCATTCTGCCTTCTGTATTCCATCCCGATGAAATGTCTGTGTTACATGATCAATGTGAAGGTCCAAGGTATAAAGTAAACCTGCACTGGTGCATCGGAATCTAATACTGGTCTCCCAGGAGCCGCTCAAACCACAAACTCTTAGAAGATTCACTCTCCTTATACTTAAGTCGGCATTGTGACTCTTGTATTCAATCCCGTTGCAACTTCTGTGTTTCAAGAAAATGTGAAATTCCAAGGGATACAGTAAACCTGCACTGGTGGATCGGAATCTAACACTGTTCTCCCAGGAGCCGCTCAATCCACAAACTCATAGAAGATTCACCCTTCTTGTACTTTAGTCGGCATTGTGCCTTCTGTATTCAATCCCGATGCAATTTCGGTGTTTCATGGTCATTGTAAAGGTCCAATTGATACAGTAAACCTGCACTGGTGCATCGAAATCTAATACCGGGCTCCCAGGTGCCGCTCAAACCACAAACTGTTAGGAGATTCACTCTTCCTGTACTTAAGTCCGCATTGTCCTCCTTGTATTTAATCTCGATGTAATTTCTGTGTTTCATGGTCAATGTGAACGTCCAAGGGATCTGTCAACCTGCACTGGTGCTTTGGAATCTAATACTGGTCTCCCAGGAGCCGCTCAAACCACAACCTCTTAGAAGATTCACTTTTCTTCTACTTTAGTTTGCATTGTGCATTTAGTATTAAATCCCGAAGAAATTTCCGTGTTTCATGGTCAAAGTGAAGGTCCAAGGGCTACAGTATACATGGACTGGTGCATCAGAATCTAATACTGGTCACCCAGGAGCCACTGAAACCACAAGCTCTTAGAAGATTCACTCTTCTTGTACTTAAGTCGGCATTGTGTCTTTCGTATTTAATCCCGATGCAATATCTGTGTTTCAAGTCAATCTGAAAGTCCAAGGGATACAGTAAACCTGAAATGGTGCATCAGAATCTAATACTGATCTCCCAGGAGCCGCTCAAACCACAAACTCTTAGAAGATACACTCTTCTTGTAATTAAGTCGGCATTGTCCCTTTAGTATTATATCACGATGCAATTTCTGTGTTTCGTGGTCAATTTGAAGGTCCAAGGGATACAGTAAACCTGCACTGGTTCATCGGAATCTAATACTGGTCTCCTAGGCGCCGCTCAAACCACAAACTCTTAGAAGATTCACTCTTCTTGTACTTAACTCGGCATTTTCCCTTTTGTATTATATCCCGATGCAATTTCTGTGTTTCATCGTCAATGTGAATGTCCAAGGGATACAGTAGACCTGCGCTGGTGCATCGGAATCAAATACTGGTCTCCCAGGAGCCGCTCAAACCACAATCTCTTATAAGATTCACTCTTCTTGTACTTAAGTCGGCATTGTGCCTTTTGTATTTAATCCCGATGCACCTTCTGTGTTTCAAGTCAATATGATAATCCAAGGGATAAAGTAAACCTGCACTAATGGATCAGAATCTAATACTGGTCTCCCAGGAGCCGCTCAAACCACAAACTCTTAGAAGATTCGCTCCTCTTGTACTTAAGTCGGCATTGTGCCTTCGAAATTCAATCCCGATGTAATTTCTGTGTTTCATGGTCAATGTGAAGGTCCAAGGGATACAGTAAACCTGCACTGGTGCATCGCAATCTAATACTGGTCTCCCAGGAGCCGCTCAAACCACAAACCCTTAGAAGATTCACTCTTCTTGTCTTGAAGACGGCATTGTGCTTTTGTATTCAATCCTGATGCAACTTCTGTGTTTCAAATCAATGTGAACGTCCAAGGGATACAGTAAACCTGCACTGGTGCATCGGAGTCTAATACTAGTCTCCCAGGAGCCGATCAACCACAAACACTTAGAGGATTCACTCTTCTTGTACTTTAGTCGGCATTGTGCCGTCTGTATTCAATCCCGATGCAATTTTGGTGTTTCATGGTCAATGTGAAGGTCCAATTGATACAGTAAACCTGCCCTGGTCCACCAGAATCTAATACTGGTCTCCCAGGAGCCGCTCAAACCACAAACTCTTAGAAGATTCACTCTTCTTGTACTTAAGTCGGCATTGTCCCTTTTGTATTATATCACGATGCAATTTCTGTGTTTCATGGTCAATTTGAAGGTCCAAGGCATACAGTAAACCTGCACTGGTCCATCGGAATCTAATACTGGTCTCCCAGGAGCCGCTCAAACCACAAACCCTTAGAAGATTCACTCTTCTTGTCTTGAAGACGTCTTTGTGATGTTGTATTCAATCCTGATGCAACTTCTATGTTTCAAGTCATTGTGAACGTCCAAGGGATACAGTAAACCTGCACTCGTGCATCGGAATCTAATACTGGTCTCCCAGGAGCCGATCAAACCACAAACACTTAGAAGAGTCACTCTTGTTGTACTTAAGTCGGCATTCTGCCTTCTGTATTCCATCCCGATGAAATGTCTGTGTTACATGATCAATGTCAAGGTCCAAGGTATAAAGTAAACCTGCACTGGTGCATCGGAATCTAATACTGGTCTCCCAGGAGCCGCTCAAACCACAAACTCTTAGAAGATTCACTCTCCTTATACTTAAGTCGGCATTGTGACTCTTGTATTCAATCCCGTTGCAACTTCTGTGTTTCAAGAAAATGTGAAAGTCCAAGGGATACAGTAAACCTGCACTGGTGGATCGGAATCTAATACTGTTCTCCCAGGAGCCGCTCAATCCACAAACTCATAGAAGATTCACTCTTCTTGTACTTTAGTCGGCATTGTGCCCTCTGTATTCAATCCCGATGCAATTTCGGTGTTTCATGGTCATTGTAAAGGTCCAATTGATACAGTAGACCTGCACTGGTGCATCGAAATCTAATACTGGCCTCCCAGGGGCCGCTCAAACCACAAACTCTTAGGAGATTCACTCTTCCTGTACTTAAGTCCGCATTGTCCTCCTTGTATTTAATCTCGATGTAATTTCTGTGTTTCATGGCCAATGTGAACGTCCAAGGGATCAGTCAACCTCTACTGCTGCTTTGGAATCTAATACTGGTCTCCCAGGAGACGCTCAAACCTCAACCTCTTAGAAGATTCACTTTTCTTGTACTTAAGTTTCCATTGTGCATTTAGTATTCAATCCTGAAGCATTTTCCGTGTTTCATGGCCAAAGTGAAGGTCCCAGGGATACAGTAAACATGCACTGGTGCATCAGAATCTAATACTGGTCACCCAGGAGCCACTGAAACCACAAACTCTTAGAAGATTCACTCTTCTTGTACTTAAGTCGGCATTGTGTCTTTCGTATTTAATCCCGATGCAATATCTGTGTTTCAAGTCAATCTGAAAGTCCAAGGGATACAGTAAACCTGAAATGGTGCATCAGAATCTAATACTGATCTCCCAGGAGCCGCTCAAACCACAAACTCTTAGAAGATTCACTCTTCTTGTAATTAAGTCGGCATTGTCCCTTTAGTATTATATCACGATGCAATTTCTGTGTTTCGTGGTCAATTTGAAGGTCCAAGGGATACAGTAAACCTGCACTGGTTCATCGGAATCTAATACTGGTCTCCTAGGCGCCGCTCAAACCACAAACTCTTAGAAGATTCACTCCCCTTATACTTAAGTCGGCATTGTGACTTTTGTATTCAATCCAGTTGCAACTTCTGTGTTTCAAGAAAATGTGAAAGTCCAAGGGATACAGTAAACCTGCACTGGTGGATCGGAATCTAATACTGTTCTCCCAGGAGCCGCTCAATCCACAAACTCATAGACGATTCACTCTTCTTGTACTATAGTCGGCATTGTGCCTTCTGTATTCAATCCCGATGCAATTTCGGTGTTTCATGGTCATTGTAAAGGTACAATTGATACAGTAAACCTGCACTGGTGCATCGGAATCCAACACTGGCCTCCCAGGAGCCGCTCAAACCACAAACTCTTAGAAGATTCACTCTTCCTGTACTTAAGTCCGCATTGTCCTCCTTGTATTCAATCTCGATGTAATTTCTGTGTTTCATGGTCAATGTGAAAGTCCAAGGGATCAGTCAACCTCTACTGCTGCTTTGGAATCTAATACTGGTCTCCCAGGAGACGCTCAAACCTCAACCTCTTAGAAGATTCACTTTTCTTGTACTTAAGTTTCCATTGTGCATTTAGTATTCAATCCTGAAGCATTTTCCGTGTTTCATGGCCAAAGTGAAGGTCCCAGGGATACAGTAAACATGCACTGGTGCATCAGAATCTAATACTGGTCACCCAGGAGCTCTGAAACCACAAACTCTTAGAAGATTCACTCTTCTTGTACTTAACTCGGCATTTTCCCTTTTGTATTATATCCCGATGCAATTTCTGTGTTTCATCGTCAATGTGAATGTCCAAGGGATACAGTAGACCTGCGCTGGTGCATCGGAATCAAATACTGGTCTCCCAGGAGCCGCTCAAACACAATCTCTTATAAGATTCACTCTTCTTGTACTTAAGTCGGCATTGTGCCTTTTTATTCAATCCCGATGCACCTTCTGTGTTTCAAGTCAATATGATAATCCAAGGGATAAAGTAAACCTGCACTAATGGATCGGAATCTAATACTGGTCTCCCAGGAGCCGCTCAAACCACAAACTCTTAGAAGATTCGCTCCTCTTGTACTTAAGTCGGCATTGTGCCTTCGAAATTCAATCCCGATGTAATTTCTGTGTTTCATGGTCAATGTGAAAGTCCAAGGGATACAGTAAACCTGCACTGGTGCATCGAAATCTAATACTGGTCTCCCAGGAGCCGCTCAAACCACAAACCCTTAGAAGATTCACTCTTCTTGTCTTGAAGACGGCATTGTGCTTTTGTATTCAATCCTGATGCAACTTCTGTGTTTCAAATCAATGTGAACGTCCAAGGGATACAGTAAACCTGCACTGGTGCATCGGAGTCTAATACTAGTCTCCCAGGAGCCGATCAACCACAAACACTTAGAGGATTCACTCTCTTGTACTTTAGTCGGCATTGTGCCGTCTGTATTCAATCCCGATGCAATTTTGGTGTTTCATGGTCAATGTGAAAGGTCCAATTGATACAGTAAACCTGCCCTGGTCCACCAGAATCTAATACTGGTCTCCCAGGAGCCGCTCAAACCACAAACTCTTAGAAGATTCACTCTTCTTGTACTTAAGTCGGCATTGTCCCTTTTGTATTATATCACGATGCAATTTCTGTGATTCATTTTCAATTTGAAAGTCCAAGGCATACAGTAAACCTGCACTGGTGCATCGGAATCTAATACTGCTCTCCCAGGAGCCGCTCAAACCACAAACCCTTAGAAGATTCACTCTTCTTGTCTTGAAGACGGCATTGTGCTTTTGTATTCAATCCTGATGCAACTTCTGTGTTTCAAGTCAATGTGAACGTCCAAGGGATACAGTAAACCTGCACTGGTGCATCGCAATCTATTGCTGGTCTCCCAGGAGCTGCTCAATCCACAAACTCTTGGAAGATTCACTCTTCTTGTACTTAAGTCGGCATTGTCCCTTTTGTATTATATCACGATGCAATTTCTGTGTTTCGTGGTCAATGTGAAGGTCCGAGGGATACAGTAAACCTGCACTGCTTCATCGGAATCTACTACTGGTCTCCGAGGCGCCGCTCAAACCACAAACTCTTAGAAGATTCACTCTCCTTATACTTAAGTCGGCATTGTGCCTTTTGTATTCAATCCCGATGCAACTTCTGTGTGTCAAGAAGATGTGAAAGTCCAAGGGATACAGTAAACCTGCACTGGTGGATCGGAATCTAATACTGTTCTCCCAGGAGCCGCTCAATCCAGTAACTCTTAGAAAATTCACTCTTCTTGTACTTTAGTCGGCATTGTGCCGTCTGTATTCAATCCCGATGCAATTTTAGTGTTTCATGGTCAATGTGAAGGTCCAATTGATACAGTAAACCTGCACTGGTGCATCGGAATCTAATACTGATCCCCCAGGAGCCGCTAATAACACAAACTCTTCGATGATACATTCTTCTTGTCCTTATGTCGGAATTGTGCATTTTGAATTCAATCTCAATGCGATTTCTGTGTCTCATGGTCAATGTGAACGTCCAAGGGATACAGTAAACCAGCACTATTCCATCAGAATCTAATACTGGTCTCCCAGGGGCCGCTCACACCAATAAACTCTTAGAAGATTCACTCTTCTTGTACTTAAGTCGGCATTTTCCCTGTTGTATTCAATCCCAAAGCGAAATCTGTGTTTCATGGACAATGTGAAGGTCCAAGGGATACAGTAAACCAGCACTATTGCATCAGAATCTAATACTGGTCTCCCAGGAGCCGCCCAAACCAAAAAATCTTAGAAGATTCACTCTTCTTGTAGTTCAGTCGGCATTCTGCTTTTTGTATTCTATCCCTTTGCTATTTCTGTGTTTCATGGTCAATGTGAAGGTCCAAGGGATACAGTAAACCTGCACTGGTGTATCGCAATCTAATACTGGTCTCCCAGGAGCCGCTCAAACCACAAACTCTTAGAAGCTTCACTCTTCTTGTACTTAAGTCGGCATTGTCCCTTTTGTATTCAATCCCGAAGCAAATTCTGAGTTTCATGGTCAATATGAAGGTCCAAGGTATACAGTAAACCTGCCCTGGTCCACCGGAATCTAATACTGGTCTCCCAGGAGCCGCTCAAACCACAAACTCTTAGAAGATTCACTCTTCTTGTACTTAACTCGGCATTGTGGCTTTCGTATTTAATCCCGATGCAATATCTGTGTTTCAAGTCAATCTGAAAGTCCAAGGGATACAGTAAACCTGAACTGGTGCATCGGAATCTAATACAGGTCTCCCAGGGGCCGCTCAAAGCACAAACTCTTACAAGACCCACTCTTCTTGTACTTAAGTCGGCATTGTGCTCTTTGTATTCTATCCCGTTGCGATTTCTGTGTTTCATGGTCAATGTGGAGATCCAAGGGATACAGTAATCCTGCACTGGTGCATCGGAATCTAATACTGGCCTCCCAGGAGTCGCTCAAACCAAAAACTCTTAGAAGATTCACTCTTCCTGTAATTAAGTCGGAATTGTCCTCCTTGTATTCAATCCCGATGTATTTTCTGTGTTTCTTGGTCAATGTGAAAGGCCTAGGGATCAGTCAACCTGCACTCGTGCTTTGGAATCTAATACTGGTCTCCCAGGAGCCGCTCAAAACACAAACTCTTAGAACATTCACTCTTCTTGTACTTAAGTTTGCATTGTGCCTTTAGTATTCAATCCCGAAGCAATTTCCGTGTTTCATGGTCAATGTGAAGGTCCAAGGGATACAGTAAACATGCACTGGTGCATCAGAATCTATTACTGGTCTCCCAGGAGCCGCTGAAACCACAAACTCTTAGAAGAATCACTGTTCTTGTACTTAAGTCGGCATTTTCCCTTTTGTATTATATCCCGATGCAATTTCTGTGTTTCATCGTCAATGTGAATGTCCAAGGGATACAGTAAACCTGCGCTGGTGCTTCGGAATCAAATACTGGTCACCCAGGAGCCGCTCACACCACAATCTCTTATAAGATTCACTCTTCTTGTACTTAAGTCGGCATTGTGACTTTTGTACTCAATCCCGATGCAACTTCTGTGTTTCAAGTCAATGTGATAGTCCAAGGGAAAAAGAAAACCTGCACTAATGGATCGGAATCTAATACTGGTCTCTCAGGAGCCGCTCAAACCACAAACTCTTAGAAGATTCACTCTTCTTGTACTTAAGTCGGCATTGTCCCTTTTGTATTATATCCCGATGCAATTTCGGTGTTTCATCGTCAATGTGAAGGTCCAAAGGATACAGTAAACCTGCGCTGGTGCATCGGAATGTAACACTGGTCTCCCAGGAGCCGCTCTAACCACAATCTCTAAGAAGATCCACTCTTCGTGTACTTAAGTCGGCATTGTGCCTTTTGTGTTCAATCCCGATGCAACTTCTGTGTTTCAAGTCAATGTGAAAGTCCAAGGGATACAGTTAACCTGCACTGGTGCATCGGAATCTAATACAGGTCTCTCAGGAGCCGTACAAAGCACAAACTCTTAGAAGATTCGCTCGTTTTGCACTTAAGTCGGCATTGTGCCTTTTGTATTCAATCCCGTTGAGATTTCTGTGTTTCATGGTCAATGTGAAGGTCCAAGGGATAGAGTAAACTCTGCACTGTTGCGTAGGAATCTAATACTAGTCTCCCAGCAGCCGCTCAAAACACAAACTCTTAGAAGATTTAACCTTCTTGTACTTCGGTCGGCATTGTGCCTTTTGTATTCTATCCCTTAGCAATTTCTGTGTTTCATGGTCAATGTGAAGGTCCAAGGGATACCGTAAACCTGCACTGGTGCACCTGCACTGGTCTCCCAGGAGCCGTTCAAACAACAAACTCTTGTAAGATTAACTCTACGTGTACTTAAGTCGGCATTCTCCCTTTTCTATTATATCCCGTTGCAATTTCTGTGTTTCATCGTCAATGTGAAGTTCCAAGGGATACAGTAAACCTGCACTGGTCCATCGGAATGTAATACTGGCCTCCCAGGAGCCGCTCAAACCACAAACTCTTAGAAGATTTACTCTTCTTGTACTTAAGTCTGCATTGTGGCTTTTGTATTCAATCCCGATGCAATTTCTGAGTTTCAAGAAAATGTGAAAGTCCAAGGGATACAGTAAACCTGCATTGGTGGATCGGAATCTAATACAGATCTCCACGGAGCCGCTCAAACCACAAAATCCTAGAAGATTCACTCCTCTTGTACTTAAGTCGGCATTGTGCCTTCAGAATTCAATCCCGATGCAATATCTGTGCTTCATGGTAAATGTGAATATCCAAGGGATACAGTAAACCTGCACTGGTGCATCGGAATCTAATACTGGTCTCCCAGGAGCCGCTCAAACCACAAACTCTTAGATGACTCACTCTTCTTGTACTTTATTCGGCATTGTGCCTTTTGTAATCAATCCCGACGCAAAATCTGTGTTTCATGGTAAATGTGAAGGTCCTAGGGATGCAGTAAACCAGCGCTGGTGCATCGGAATCTAATACTGGTCTCCCAGGAGCCGCTCAAACCACAAACACTTAGAGGATTCACTCTTCTTGTACTTAAGTCGGCATTGTCCCTTTAGTATTCAATCCCGATGCAATTTCTGTGTTTCATGGTCTATGGGAAGTTTCAACGGATACAGAAACCCTGCACTCGAGCATCGGAATCTAATACAGGCCTCCCAGGAGCCGCTCAAACCACAATCACTTAGAAGATTCACTCTTCTTCTACTTAAGTCGGCATTGTCTTTTTGTATTCAATCGCAATGCAATTTCTGTGTTTGATTGTCAATGTGAAGGTCCAAGGGATACAGTAAACCTGCACTGGTGCATCGTACTCTAATACTGGTCTCCCGGGAGCCGCTCAAACCACAAACTGATAGAAGATTCAATCTTCTTGTACTTAAGTCGGTATTGTCCCTTTTGTATTCAATCCCGATTCAATTTCGGTATTTCATGGTCAATGTGAACGTCTAAGGGATACAGTTAACCTGCACTGGTACATCGGAATCTAATACTGGTCTTCCAGGAGCCGCTCAAACCACAAAATCTTAGGAGATGCACTCTTCTTGTACTTTAGTTGGCACTGTCCCTTTTGTATTTAATCCCAATTCAATTTCGGTGTTTCATGGCATTGTGAAGGTCCATGGGATACAGTAAACCTGCGCTGGTGCATCGGAATCTAATACTGGTCTCCCGGGAGCCGCTCAAAGCAGAAACTCTTAGAAGATTCACTCTTCTTGTACTTAAGTTGACATCGAGACTTTTGTATTCAATTCCGATGCGATTTCTGTGTTTCATGGTCAATGTGAAGGTCGAAGGGATACAGTAAACCTGCACTGGTGAATCGGAATCTAATAGTGGTCTTGGAGGAGCCGCTCAATTCACTTACTGTTAGAAACTTAACTCTTCTGGTACTTATGTCGGCATTGTCACACTAGTATTCATTCCCCACGCAATTTCTGCGTTTCATGGTCAATGTGAATTTCCAATGGATACAGTAAACCTGCACTGGTGCATCGGAATCTAATACTGGTCACCCAAGATCCGCTCAAAGCTCAAACTCTTAGGAGATTTACTCCTCTTGTACTTAAGTCGGCATTGTAAATTTTGTATTCAATCCCGATGTGATATCTGTCTTTCATGGTCAATGTGAAAGTCCAAGGGATACAGTAAACCTGCACAGGGCAAACGGAATCAAATACTGGTCACCCTGGAACCGCTCAAATCTTAATCTCATAGAAGATTCACTCTTCTTGTACTTTAGTCGGCATTGGGCCTTTTGTATTCAATCCCGAAGCGTTATCTGTGTCTTCATGTCCAGTGTGAATGTCCAAGAGCTACATTAAATTCTGCACTGGTGCATCGGAATCTAACACTGGTCTCGCAGTAGCCGCTCAAACCACAAACTCTTAGTTGATTAACTCTTCTTGTACTTAAGTCGGCATTGTGCCTTTTGTATTCAATCCCGATGCGATATCTGTGTTTCATGGTCAATGTGAAGGTCCAAGTGATACAGTAAATTCTGCACTGGTGCATAGGAATCTAATACTGGTCTCCCAGGAACCGCTCAAAGCATAAACTCTTAGAAGATTCACTCTTCTAGTACTTAAGTCGCATTGTCACTTTTGTATTCAATCCGTCTGCAATTTCTGTGTTTCATGGTCAATGTGAAGGTCCAAGGAATAAAGTAAACCTGTACTGCTGCGTCGGAATCTAATACTGGTTTCCCAGGAGCCGCTCAAAGCACAAACTCTTAGAAGATACACTCTTCTTGTACTTAAGATGGCAGTGTGACTTTTTTATTAATTCCCGATGCGATATCCGTGTTTCATGGTTAATGTGAAGGTCCAAGGGAAACAGTAAACCTGCGCTGGTGTATCGGAGTCTAATACTGGTCTCCCAGGAGCCGCTCAAAGCACAAAATCTTGGAAGATACACTCTTCTTGTACTTAAGTCGACATTCGGGATTTTGTATTCAATCCCGATGCGATTTCTGTGTTTCATGGTCAATGTGAAGGTCAAAGGGATACAGTAAACTTGCACTGGTGAATCGGAATCTAATAGTGGTCTCGGAGGAGCCGCTCAATTCACTTACTCTTAGAAAATTCACTCTTCTTGTACTTATGTCGGCATTGTCCCTCTTGTATTATTTCCCCTCGCTATTTCTGTGTTTAATAGTCAATGTGTATTTCCAAAAGATACAGTAAACCTGCACTGGTGCATCGGAATCTAATACTGGTCTCCCAGGAGCCGCTCAAAACACTAACTCTTAGAAGATTCACTCTTCATGTACTTAAGTCGGCATTGTCCCATTTGTATTCAATCCCGATGCAATTTCTGTGTTTCATGGTCAATGTTAAGGTCCAAGGGATATAGTAAGCCTGCACTGGTGGATCGGATCTAATACTGGTCTCCCAGGAGCCGCTAAAACCACAAGCTCTTAGATGATTCACTCTTCTTGTACTTAAATCGGCATTGTCCCTTTTGTATTCAATCCCGATGCAATGTTTGTGTTTCATGGTAAATGTGAAGGTCTGAGGGATACAGTTAACCTGCACTGGTGCCTCGGAATCTAATACTGGTCTCCCAGTAGCCGCTCACACCGCAATCTCTTAGTAGATTCACTCTTCTTGTACTTAAGTCGGCATTGTCACTTTTGTATTCGATCCGCATGCAATATCTGTGTTTCATGGTCAATGTGAATGTCCAAAGGATACAGTAAACCTCGACTGGTGCGTCGGAATTTAATACTGGTTTCCCAGGAGCCGCTCAAAGCACAAACTCTTAGAAGATACACTCTTCTTGTACTTAAGATGGCATTGTGACTTTTTTATTAATTCCCGATGCGATATCTGTGTTTCATGGTTAATGTGAAGGTCCAAGGGAAACAGTAAAGCTGCACTGGGCAATCGGAATCTAATACTGGTCTCCCAGGAGCCGCTCAAATTACAAATTCTTACAAGATTCACTCTTCTTGTACTTAAGTCGGCATTGTCCCTTTTGTATTCTATCCTGATGCAATTTCTGTGTTTCATGGTCAATGTGAAGGTCCAAGGGATACAGTAAACCTCCACTGGTGCAACGAAATGTAATACTGGTCTCCCAGGAACCACTCAAACCACAAACTCTTAGAAGATTCACTCTACTTGTACTTAAGTCGGCATTGTGAATTTTGTATTCTATCCCATTGCGATTTCTGTGTTTCATGGTCAATGTGAAGGTCCAAGGGATACAGTAAACCTGCATTGGTGAATCGGAATTTAATACGGCCTCCCAGGAACAGCTCAAACCACAATCTCTTAGAAGATTCACTCTTAATCTACTTAAGTCGGCATTGTCCTTTTTGTATTCAATCCCATTGCAATTTCTGTGTTTCATGGACAGTGTGAAAGTCCAAGTGATACAGTAAACCAGCAGTGGTGAATCGGAATCTAATACTAGTCTCCCAGGAGCCGCTCAAACCACAAACCGTTAGAAGATTCACTCTCCTTGTACTTAAGTCGGTATCGTCCCTCCTGTATTCAATCCCGATGCAATTTCTGTGTTTCATGGTCAATGTGAAGGTCCAAGGGACACAGAAAACCTGCACTGGTGCATCGGATTCTAGTATGGGTCTCCCAGAAGCCGCTCAAACCACAAACTCTTAGGAGGCTCACTCATCTTGTACTTAAATCGGCATTGTCCCTTTTGTATTCAATCCTGATGCAATTTCTGTGTTTCATGGTCAATGTGAGGGTCCAAGGGATACAGTAAAACGGCTTTGGTGCATCGGTATCTAATACTGGTTTCCCAGGAGCAGCTCAAAGCACAAACTCTTAGAAGAATCACTCTTCTTGTACTTAAGTCGGCATTGTGACTTTTGTATTCAATCCCGATGCGATATCTGTCTTTCATGGTCAATGTGAAGGTCCAAGGGATACAGTAAACCTGCATTGGGCAGTCGGAATCTAATACTGGTCTCCCAGAAGCCGCTCAAACCACAAACTCTTAGTTGATTCACTTTTCTTGTACTTCAGTCGGCATTGTGCCTTTTGTATTCTATCCCGTTGCGATTTCTGTGTTTCATGGTCAATGTGAAGGTCCAAGGAATACGGTAACCCTGCATTGGTGCATCAGAATCTAATACTGGTCACACAGGAGCCGCACAAACAACAAATTCTTAGAAGACTCACTCTTCTTGTACTTAAGTCGGCATTGTCACTTTATTATTCAATCCGCATGCAATTTCTGTGTTTCATGGTCAATGTGAAGGTCCAAGGGATACAGTAAACCTGCACTGGCGCTTCGGAATCTAATACTGGTTTACCAGGAGCCGCTCAAAGCACAAACTCTTAGAAGATTCACTTTTCTAGTACTTAATTCGGCATTGTCCCTTTTGTATTCAATCCCTATGCATCATCTGTGTTTCATGGTCAATGTGAAGGTCCAAGGGATACATTAAACCTCCACTGGTGCATCGGAATCTAATACTGGTCTCTCAGTAGCCGCTCAAACCACAAACTTTTGAAAGGTTCACTCTTCTTGTACTTAAGTCGGCATTGTGTCTTCTGTATTCAATCCCGATAAAAAATCTGTTTTTCATGGTAAATGTGAATGTCCGAGGGATACAGTAAACCAGCACTGGTGCATCGTAATCTAATTTTGGTCTCGCAGGAGCCGTTCAAATCACAAACTCTTAGAAGATTCACTGTTCTTGTACTTGTGTCGGCATTGTGCCATTTGTATTCAATACCGAGGGTCTTTCTGTGTTTCATGGTCAAAGTGAAGGTCCAAGGGATACAGTAAATTCTGCACTGGTGCATCGGTATCTAATACTGGTCTCCCAGGAGCCGCTCAATCCACAATCTCTTAGAAGATTCACTCTTCTTGTACTTAAGTCGACATTTTCCCTTTTGTATTCAATCCTGATGCAATTCCTATGTTTCATGGTCAATGTGAAGGTCCCAGGTGTACAGTAAACCAACACTGGTGCATCGGAATCTAATACTGGTTTCCCAGGACTCGCGCAAAGCACCAACTCTTAAAAGGATTCACTCTTCTTGTACTTAAGACGGCGTTGTGACTTATTTATTCATTCCCGATGCAATATCTTTGTTTCATGGTTAATGTGAAGGTCCAAGGGATACGGTAAACCCACACAGGGCAATCGGAATCTAATACTGGTCACCCAGGAGCCGCTCAAATTACAAACTCATAGAAGATCCACTCTTCTTGTACTTAAGTCGGCATTGTCCCTTTTGTATTCAATCCCGATGCAATTTCTGTGATTCATGGTCAATGTGAAGCTCGAAGGGATACAGTAAACTTGCAGTGGTGCATCGGGATCTAATAGTCGTCTCCCAGGAGCCGTTCAAAGCACAAACTCTTAGAAGATTCACTGTTGTTGTACTGAAGTAAGCATTGTGCTTTTTGTATGCAATCCCGATGCGATTTCTGTGGTTCATGATCAATGTGAGGGCCCAAGGGATAGAGCATTTTCTGCACTGGTGCATCGGAACTTAATTCTGGTCTCCCAGGAGCCGCCGAAATCACAAATTCTTAGAAGATTCACTCTTCAGGTACTAAAATCTGCATTGTGCCTCTTGTATTCAATCCCGATGCAATCTCTGTGTTTCATGGTAGTTGTGAAGGTCCAAGGAATACAGTAAAACACCACTGGTGCATCGGAATCTAATACTGGTTTCCCAGGAGCAGCTCAAATCACAAACTCTTAGATGAATCACTCTTCTTGTACTTAAATCGGCATTGTCCCTTTTGTATTCAATCCTGATGCAATTTCTGTGTTTCATGGTCAATGTGAAGGTCCAAGCGATACAGTAAAACAACGCTGGTGCATCGGAATCTAATACTGGTTTCCCAGGAGTCGCTCAAACACAATCTCTTAGAAGATTCACTCTTCTTGTACTTAAGTCGGCATTGTGACTTTTGTATTCAATCCTGATGCGATATCTGTCTTTCATGGTCAATGTGAAGGTCCAAGGGATACAGTAAACCTGCACTGTGCAATCGGAATGTAATACTGGTCTCCCAGGAGCCGCTCAATTCACTATCTCTTAGAAGATTCACTCTTCTTGTACTTAAGTCAGCATTGTGCCTTTTGTATTCAATCCCAATGCGTTTTCTGTGTTTCATGGTCAATGTGAATGTCCAAGAGGTACAGTGAATTCTGCCCTGGTGTATCGGAATCTAATACTGGACTCCCAGGAGCCGCTCAAACCACAAACTCTTAGTTGATTCACTCTTCTTGTACTTCAGTCGGCAGTGTGCCTTTTGTATTCAATCCCAATGCAATTTTTGTGATTAATGGTCACTGTGAAGGTCCAAGGGATACAGTAAACCTGCACTGGTGAATCGGAATCTAATAATGGTCTCCCAGGAGCCGCTCAAAGCACAAACTCCTAGAAGATTCACTCTCCTTGCCCTTATGTCGACATTGTAAATTTTGTATTCAATCCCAATGCGATTTATGTGTTTCATGGTCATTGTGAAGGTCCAAGGGATACAGTAAACCTGCACTTTTACATCGGCATCTAATACTGGTCTTCCAGGAGCCGTTCAAAGCACAAACTCAAAGAAGATTCACTCTTCTTGTAATTAAGTTAGCATTGTGCCTTTTGTATTCAATCCCGATGTGATTTCTGTGATTCGTGGTCAATGTGACTGTCCAAGGGATACAGTAAACCTGCACTCGCGCATCGGAATCTAATGCTGGTCTCCCAGGAGGGGCTCAAACCACAAAGTTTTACAAGGTTCACTCTTCTTGTATTTAAGTCGGCATTGTGCCTTTTGTAATCAATCCCGATAAAAAATCTGTGTTTCATGTTAAATGTGACGGTCCGAGGGATACAGTAAACCTGCACTGGGCTACCGGAATCTAATACTGGTCCCCCAGGAGCCGCTCAAATCTCAAATTCTTAGAAGATTCACTCTTCTTGTACTTAAGTCGGCATAGACCCTTTTGTATTCAATCCCGATGAAATTTCTGTGTTTCATGGTCAATGTGAAGATAAAAGAGATGAAGTAAACTTGCACTGAAGCATCGGAATCTAATACAGGTCTCCCAGGAGCCGCTCAAAGCACAAACTCTTAGAAGGTTCACTCATCTTGTACTTAAGTCGGCACTGTCCCTTTTGTATTCAATCCCTATGCGATTTCTGTGTTTTATGGTCAATGTGAAGGTCCAAGGGATACAGTAAACCTGCACTGGTGCATCGGAATCTAATACTGGTCCCCCGGGAGCCGTTCAAATCACAAACTCTTAGAAGATTCACTGTTCTTGTACTTAAGTCGGCAATGTGCCTTTTGTATTCAATCCCGATGCGAGTTCTGTGTTTCATGGTCAATGTGAAGGTAGAAGGGATACAGTAAATTCTGCACTGATGCATCGGAATCTAATACTGATCTCCCAGGAGCCGCTAAAGCCACAATCTCTTACAAGATTCACTCTTCTTGTACTTAAGTCGGCATTGTCTCTTTTGTATTCAATCAATATGCAGTTTCTGTGTTTCATGGTCGATGTGTAGGTCCAAAGGATACAGTAAAC
Source organism: Schistocerca piceifrons (assembly GCF_021461385.2). Classification (NCBI taxonomy): domain Eukaryota; kingdom Metazoa; phylum Arthropoda; class Insecta; order Orthoptera; family Acrididae; genus Schistocerca; species Schistocerca piceifrons. The sequence goes on from NC_060139.1 coordinate 1,126,063,100, forward strand.
CTTCACTGGTGCATCGGAATCTAATAATGGTCTCCCAGGAGCCGCTCAAACCACAAACTCTTAGAAGATTCCCTCTTCTTGTTCTTAAGTCGGCATTGTGCCTTTTTTATTCAATCCCGATGCAATTTCTGTGTTTCAAGTTCAATGTCAAGGTCCAAGGGATACAGTAAACCTGCACTGGTGAATCGGAATCCAATACCGGTCTCCCAGGAGCTGCTACAATCACAAACCCTTGGAAGATTCACTCTTCTTGTACATGAGTCGGCATTGTGACTTTTGTATTCAATCACGATGCGATTTCTGCGTTTCATGGTCGATGTGAAGGTAAAAGGGATACAGTAAACCTGCACTGGTGCATCGGTATCTGATACTGGTCTCCCAGGAGCCGCTCAAACCACATACTTTTAGAAGGTTCACTCTTCTTGTATTTAAGTCGGCATTGAGTCTTTTGTATTCAAACCCCACGCGATTTCTGTGTTTCATGGTCAATGTGAAGGTCCAAGGGATACAGTAACCATGCACTGTAACATCGGAAAATAATACTGGTCTTCCAGGAGCCGGTCACAGCACAAACTCTTAGAAGGTTCACTCTTCTCTTACTTAAGTCGGTATTGTCCATTTTGTATTCAATCCCGATGCAATTTCTGTGTTTCATGTACGATGTGAAAGTCCATGGGATACGGTAAACCTGCACTGGTGCATCGGAATCTAATACTGGTCACCCAGGAGACGCTCAAATCACAAACACTTAGAAGATTCACACTTCTTCTACTTAAGTCGGCATTGTTCCTTTTGTAATCAAACCCGATGCCATTTCTGTGTTTCATGATCAATTTGTAGGTCCAAGGGATACAGTTGACCTGCACAGGTGCATCGGAATCTAATACTGGTCTGCCAGGAGCCGCTCAAACCACAAACTGTTAGAGGATTCACTCTTCTTGTACTTAAGTTGGCATTGTGCCTTTTGTATTCAATCCCGATGCAGTTTCAGTGTTTCATGGTAAATGTGAAGGTCCAAGGGATACAGTAAACCCGCACTGGTGCTTCGGAATCTATCACTGGTCTCCCAGGAGTCGCTCGAACCCCAAATACTTAGAAGATTCACTCTTGTTGTCCTTAATTCGGCATTGTCCCTTTTGTATTCAATCCCATGGCGATTTCTATGTATCATCGTTAATGTGAAAGTCTAAGGGGTACAGTAAACCTGCATTGATGCATCGGAATCTAATACTGCTCTCCCAGGAACCGCTCAAACACAAACTCTTAGAAGATTCACTCTTCTTGAACTTAAGTCGGCATTGTGACTTTTGTATTCAATCCCGATGCGATATCTGTCCTTCATGGTCATTGTGAGGGTCCAAGGGATACAGTAAACCTGTACTGGTGAATCGGAATGTAATACTCTTCTCCCAGGAACCGCTCAAATCACATACTCTTAGAAGATTCACTCTTCTTGTACTTAAGTAGGCATTGTCCCTTTTGTATTCAATCCCGATGCAATTTCTGTGTTTCCTGGTCAATGTGAAGGTCCAAGGGATACAGTAAACCTCCACTGGTGCATCGGAATCTAATACTCGTCTCTCAGTAGCCGCTCAAACCACAATCTTTTAAAAGGTTCACTCTTCTTGTACTTAAGTCGGCATTGTGCCTTCTGTATTCAATCCCGATATAAAATCTGTTTTTCATGGTAAATGTGAATGTCCGAGGGATACAGTAAACCTGCACTGGTGCATCGTAATCTAATTTTGGTCTCCCAGGAGCCGTTCAAATCACAAACTTTTAGAAGATTCACTGTTCTTGTACTTATGTCAGCATTGTGCCATTTGTATTCAATACCGAGGGGCTTTCTGTGTTTCATGGTCAATGTGAAGGTCCAAGGGATACAGTAAATTCTGCACTGGTGCATCGGAATCTAATACTGGTCTCCCAGGAGCCGCTCAATCCACAATCTCTTAGAAGATTCACACTTCTTGTACTTAAGTCGACATTTTCCCTTTTGTAATCAATCGTGATGCAATTCCTATGTTTCATGGTCAATGTGAAGGTCCCAGGGATACAGTAAACCAACACTGGTGCATCGGAATCTAATTCTGGTTTCCCAGGACTCGTGCAAAGCACCAACTCTTAGAGGATTCACTCTTCTTGTACTTAAGACGGCGTTGTGACTTTTTTATTCATTCCCGATGCAATATCTTTGTTTCATGGTTAATGTGAAGGTCCAAGGGATACGGTAAACCTACACTGGGCAGTCGGAATCTAATACTGGTCTCCCAGGAGCCGCTCAAATTACAAACTCATAGAAGATTCACTCTTCTTCTACTTAAGTCGGCATTGTCCCTTTTGTAATCAATCCGATGCCATTTCTGTGTTTCATGGTCAATGTGTAGGTCCAAGGGATACAGTAGACCTGCACAGGTGCATCGGAATCAAATACTGGTCTCCCAGGAGCCGCTCAAACCACAAACTGTTAGAGGTTGCTCTCTTCTTGTACTTAAGTTGGCATTGTGCCTTTTGTATTCAATCCCGATGCAGTTTCTGTGTTTCATGGTCAATGTGAAGGTCCAAGGGATACAGTAAACCTGCACTGAAGCATCGGAATCTAATACTGCTCTCCCAGGAGCCGCTCACAGCACAAACTCTTAGAAGATTCACTCTTCTTGAACTTAAGTCGGCATTGTGACTTTGTGTTCCAACGCGTTGGGATATCTGTCTTTCATGGTCAATGTGAATATCCAAGTGATACAGTAAACCTGTACTGGAGAATCGGAATCCAATACAAGTCTTCCAGGAGCCGCTCAAATCACATACTCTTAGAAGATTCACTCTTCTTGTACTTAAGTCGGCATTGTCCCTTTTGTATTCAATCCCGATGCCAGTTCTGTGTTTCATGGTCAATGCGAAGGTCCAAGGGATACAGTAAACCTGCACTGGTGCATCGGAATCTAATACTGGTCTCCTAGGGGCCACTCAAACCACAAAGCCTTAGAAGATTCACTCTTCTTGTACTTAAGTGGGCATAGTCCGTTTGTATTCAATCACGGTGCAATTTCTGTGTTTTTCGGTCAATGTGAAGGTCCAAGGGATCCAGTACACCTGAACTCGTGCATCGGAATCTAATACTGGTCTCCCAGGGGCCGCCCAAATCACAAACTCTTAGAAGATTCACTCTTCTTGTACTTAAGTCGGCATTGTTCCTTTTGTATTCAATCCCGATGCATTTTCTGTGTTTCATGGTCAATGTGAAGGTCCAAGTGATACAGAAACCTGCACTGGTGCATCGGAATCTAATACTGGTCTAACAGGAGCCGCTCAAACTACAAACTCTTAGAAGATTCACTCTTCTTGCGCTTATGACGTCATTGTCCCTTTTGTATTCATTACCGACGTAATTCCGGTGTTTCATGGTCAATGTGAAGCTCCAAGGGATACAGTAAACCTGCACTGAAGCATCGGAAACTAATACTGCTCTCCCAGGAGCCGCTCAAAGCACAAACTCTTTTAGATTCACTCTTCTTGACTGAAGTCGGCATTGTGACTTTGTATTCAATCCCGATGCGATATCTGTCTTTCATGGTCAATGTGAAGGTCCAAGGGAGACAGTAAACCTGTACTGGTGAATCGGAATCTAATACTGGTCTCCCAGGAGACGCTCAGACCACAAAACTTAGAAGATTCTCTCCTCTTGTACTTAAGTAGCCATTGTCCCTTTTGTATTCAAACCCGACGCAATTTCTGTGTTTTATGGTCAATGTGTACGTCCAAGGGATGCAGTAGACCTGCACTAGTGCATCGGAATCTAATTCTGGTCTCCCTGGTACCCCTCAATCCACAAACTCTTAGAAGATTCACTCTTCTTGTACTTAAGTCGGCTATGTGCCTTTTGTATTCAATCCCGATCCAATTTCTATGTTTCATGGTCAATGTGAGGGTCCAAGGGATACAGTAAACCTGCATTGGTGCATCGGAATCTAATACTGGTCTCCCAGGAGCCGCTCAAACTACAAACTCTTAGAAGAATCACTCTTCTTGTACCTAAGTTGTCATTGTCAGTTTGTATTCAATCCCGATGCGATTTCTGTGTTTGATGGTCTATCTGAAGGTCCAAGGGATACAGTAAACCTGCACTGGTGCTTCGGAATGTAATACTGGTCACCTAGGGGCCGCTCAAACCACAAACTCTTAGAAGTTTCACTCTTATTGTACTTAAGTCGGCATTGTCCCTTTTGTATTCAATCCTGATGCAAATTTCGTGTTTCATGGTGAATGTGAAGGTCCAAGGGATACAGTAAACCTGCACTGGTGCATCGGAATCTAGTACTAGTCTCCCAGATACCGCTCAAACCACAAACTCTTAGGAGATTCTCTCTTCTTGTACTTAAGTCGGCATTGTGCCTTTTGTATTCAATCCCGATGCAATTTCTGTGTTTCATGGTCAGTGTGAAGGTCCAAGGGATACAGTAAACCTGCAGTGAAGCGTCGGAATCTAATACTGGTCTCTCAGTAGCCGCTCAAAGCACAATCTCTTAGAAGATTCACTCTTCTTGTTCTTAAGTCGGCATTGTCCCTTTTGTATTCAATCTTAAATGCGATTTCTGTGTTTCATGGTCAATGTGAAGGTCCAAGGGATACAGTAAACATGCACTGTACCATCGGAATCTAGAACTGGTCTTCCAGGAGCCGTGAAAAGCACAAACTCTTAGAAGATTCACTCTTCTTGTACTTAAGTCAGTATTGTGCCTTTTGTATTCAATCCCGATGGGATTTCTGTGTTTCATGGTCAATGTGAAGGGCCAAGAAATACAGTAAACCTGCACTGGAGCATCGGAATGTAATACTGGTCTTTCAGGAGCCGCTCAAACCACAAACTCTCAGAAGATTCACTCTTCTTGTACTTCAGTCGCATTGTGCCTTTTGTATTCTATCCCGTTGCGATTTCTGTGTTTCAGGGTCAATGGGAAGGTCCAAGGGATACAGTATACCAGCACTGGTGCATCGGAATCTAATACTGGTCTCCGAGGAGCCGCTCAAACCACAAACTCTTAGGAGATTCACTCTTCTTGTACTTAAGTCGGCATTATGAATTTTGTATTCAGTCCCGTCGCAAATCCTATGTTTCATGGTCAATGTGAAGGTCCAAGGGATACAGTAAACCTGCACTGGTGCATCGGAATCTAATCCTGGTCTCCCAGGAGCCGCTCATACCACAACCTCTTGGAAGATTCACTCTTCTGTACTTAAGTCGGCATTGTCCCCCTAGTATTACATCCCGATGCAATTTCTGAGTTTCATGGTCGATGTGTAGTTCCAAGGGATACAGTAAACGTGCACTGGTGCTTTGGAATCTGATACTGGTCTACCAGGAGCCGCGCAAACCACAAACTCTTAGAAGATTCACTCTTCTTGTACTTAAGTCGGCATTGTGTCTTTTGTTTTCAATCCCGATCCAATTTCTGTGTTTCATGGTCAATGTGAAGGCCCAAGGGATACAGTAAACCTGCACTGGTGCATCGGAATGTAATGCTGGTCTCCCAGGAGCCGCTCAAACCACACATTCTTAGAAGATTTACTCTTGTTGTCCTTAAATCGGCATTGACCCTTTTGTATTCAATCCCAATGCGATTTCTGTGTTTCATGGTCAATGTGAAGGTCCAAGGGATACAGTAAACCTGCACTGATGCATCGGAATCTAATACTGGTCTCCCAGGAGCCGCTCAAAGCACAAGCTCTTAGAAGATTCACTCTTCTCGTACTTATTTATTTATTTATTTATTTATTTAACCTGGCAAGATTAGGGCCATCAGGCCCTCTCTTACATCTAACCAGGCATTCTGCTTATTTTACATTCATATGTTTTAGTCATCATGTTAAACTACATCTAGTACAAAAGTGAAATAAACAATTTGAAAGGTACACCTGGAAAAATACATACATATAGAGTTTATATTCTTAGGTCACGAGTACTGTTATAATTAGACATTATTGAAGAGACAGATTTTAGATAGGAGTGCTGTCAGCAGGGAGTATGAGGGAGATTCATGGTGAAGGGAGGAGAAGAATAGAGACATGATGGATCATAATTAAGGAAATATAAAGGAAAAGAAGATTGCATGGCTAATAGAGATAAATGAAGAGGAAGGCTTCTCAGGAGCAAGTTAGGAGACGCTAGCTTTGCTATTTGACAGATGAGGGGATTGTCCTTGTACATTAATTTTGTGGAGAACTTTGTGAGGATGATAGTAGGAAATGCTTCAACTTCTTCTTAAAAGCAGCAGGAGATCGAATTTTGCGCAAGGTAAGGGGCAGTTTGTTCCAGAGGCGGACAGCGGCAACTGAGAAAGAGTTTGCAAAAGTTTTTGTTTTGTGAGTGGGCACAGTTAGGATACCAAATAAGAGTGACCTCGTGTTTCGATTATGATGACATGACAGGTTTTTAATCTCTGAAGCAAGGTACTGTGGTGCTTGCGCGAGGATGAGTCGGTGGAGTAGACATAGAGTGTGGTAGTCACGCAATTTGTCCGGCCGCAGCCACCCTAGCTCGGAGTATGAAGCACTAACATGATCATATTGGCGAATGTTGCAGGTGTAACGCACACAGGCATTCATGGTTAGCTCTAGCAGTCTTTTGTTTTCACTACTCATGCCTTGTTGAATCACATCACAATAGTGGAGGTTCGGTAGAACGAGTGCTTGTACGAGCTGGCGTTTCAAGTCCTGTGGAAATATGTTCCGAAACTTTTTGAGAGCATAGAGACAAGCAGACGTCTTTCGGCACACTGCGACTGTATTCTCCGCCCAGTTGAGATGCTCATCCAAAGTTACACCCAAGTTCTTCACTGTTTTCTGACATGGTATTGGAGTACCGTCGAGCAGAATAGGAGGTAGCCGTTCGCGGAAAACTGAACTTATTAATTTCTGATGGGCTATTAAGATTACTTGCGTCTTTTTTGCATTTAGTTTAAGCCCCAGGTTTTTCGCCCATGTCACTACTGAAGACAGATCATCATTCATCTGAGCGATTGCAGTGTTTACATCTTCAGGTCTGACGCTTAGGTAGAGCTGGAGGTCGTCGGCATAGAAATGATATTTACAGCAGGACAGAACCGATGAAATATCGTTGACATATAAAGAAAACAAAATTGGTCCTAAGACTGATCCTTGTGGCACTCCCGAGGAAACATGTTTCCAGGAAGATTTTTCATTTACGCAGACAACACATTGCTGTCTGTCTTTTAAGTAGCTTTCAAACCATCTCATTGCACTATCAGAGAAATTAACCTGTTGCATTTTTCTGAGCAATATGTCAAAGTTAACAGTGTCAAAAGCTTTGCTGAAGTCCAGTAGCGTCAATATTGTTGCCTTTCGATTGTCGATGGCATATTTCAGGTCATCAATTACTTTAATTAGAGCAGTGTTTGTGCTGTGATGTTTACGGAAACCGGATTGAAATTTGTCATATAGGCTGAATTCATGCAAGTGTTCAGTGATTTGGTCATGAACAATATATTCAAGTGCTTTGGAAACAGCAAGCAGTATGTTAATTGGTCGGTAATCACTAGGCAGTTGCGGGTTTTCGATCTTAGGGATGGGTCGAATTAGGCTTCTTTTCCATGCAGGTGGATATATTCCGTTCATGTGGGAAAAATTAAATATGTCAGTTAAGACAGGTACTAAGATATCGGCAACATTCTTAATCATGGTTATACCGATACTGTCGTTGCCTATTGCATCAGAAGAGATTCTCATTATTGCTTTTCTTGCCGTATTTGTTGTTACATGTTTTAGATGGAAGGTATCGTTGTTAGTTATCCTGTTTGGGGATTCTTGTGGACGGTAATTATCAGCTGTGCTGGTATTCAGAGGTGCAGAGAAGAATTCATTTAATTCGTTAGCTGACACATGAAAAGTAGTTTCCGATTTTGCCTTTCCGACCCCCAAGCTACGGAGATTCTTCCATAGAGTCGTGGGCGTCAGATCGTTGCATACAAGGGAGCGAGCGTGCCTGATTTTAGCATTGCGAATGCATTGTTTCATTCTGTTCCGTAGCTTTCTATATTCTTCGAAACGCTCGGGTTTCGGATCTGCCTTGAAACGCCTGTGGGCAGCATCCCTATTAGTCATCATTTGACGTAATTCAGCTGTCAGCCATGGAGCAGGAGATTTTCTTACACGGATTGTGCGCACAGGTGCATGTTTGTGATAGAGGGCAGTGAGTTTATCACCAAGTTCATTAATTTTGCCGTCGATTGTGTGTTTTCTGATTATTTGATGCCATGAGATTTCTGAGCAATCGGCTGTTAGAGCGTCAAGGTCAATACGTTTCATGTTCCTACAAGTTATGTAACGCGATTTGATCCTTGGGGTGCTGCACAGAGTAGGCCAGGAATATTACATCATGTGCTGAGAGGCCAGGGGCCGATGTTTGACCAACATCTCTTACTTTGTCAGTCTGTTTCGTTGTGATTACGTCTATAAGAGTATGACTGTGCGCCGTATGGTGTGTAGGTTGTAATGGAAGAATGTTCATGCTATTTCAACTAAACAGTCTTCTTAGGTTTATTGTGGAGGGAGTGTCTCTTAGCAAGTCTATGTTCAAGTCACCCATTACGATGACATGTTCGTATTGACACTGAAGTGAATGTAATTCCGACTGGAAGGAACTCATTGAGCTTATTTTTGGCGGCTTATACACGACGCCAGTCAAGAATTTCCGACTTTGTATATTTATTTCAATGAACATGAATTCAGCCTCTTTTTCTTCAGCAGGATTTGACGTACATAAGACTTTCGCTTTGAGATCTGTTCGTATATACGCGCCGACCCCGCCACCTCGCTTTTTTGATCTGTCTGCCCTAAGAAATGTGTACCCTGGGAGATGAAAAGATGCAGAGGATATGTGTGGTTTCAACCACGTTTCGGATAAGAGGATTACGTGGTAGTTTAGTTGGTTGAAGAGGAGGCTAAGTTCTTCGTAATGCGCAGATAAAGAATGGATGTTGCAGTGAGCTGCTAAAAGCTCTGACGCGTTCCGCTGAGCAGCCTGGAGTAGGGTGGCAGACTGGTTTGTCCCTTTGTTAGACACTACCTGCCGCGAGGGGCACTGGCCGCTGCTTCCGCCAAGTGACATAACACATGGGTGTCCGAGATTTTGCACGCCCTGTTTGTGACACCGCGAGTGCCGAAAGAAAGGCGACTGCTAAAGATTTCCTGAGGTGGCGGGAGTATAGAAAATGGATTAGTGGTATTCGGTGCAAGGAGAATATGACCACAATAGTGACGGCTGTGTGTCACTGTGTATCCTCTGTCGTAAGAGGAGAAAAGTAATTAGCGTATTTGAAACAGCTTAGGGTGCAAATAAGGGAAAAGGGAGTGATTTAAGAGGCCGATGCTTCCAGCAGAGAGAAGTAAGCTTAATAATTAATAGATTATCGTAGGAAGCTAGAATTAAATTGAAATTTACTAAAGTGATACTGGTAGTGATTATCGTAGGAAGCTACAATTAGATTGAAATTTGCTAAAGTGATACTGATGGTGATTTTTGTTATGAACAATTTAAACCGAGGAGATGGGTGATTAATGAACTAAAGGAGAGACTAATAATTGCAATAGAACTATTTCAGAACGGAAGAGAATAAACTGAGAAAATGTAAAAAGTATTAGCAGTAACTAAAATTAAGTAATGGTTAGAGCTACAGACACAAAAAAATAGTGAAAAGTTAATACAGTTACAAAAACAATTAGTTGAAGGTACAAATATGGGTATAATTAAAAAATTAATAAAATTACAAGACTATATCTGAGTATTGGGGCTGTTACAATTGCAAATGGTGTTAAGTTTGCACTTTTGGCTCGAGTAGCTTCACTTAATACTATTCAGTTCTGTCATGTTTGTGACTGTCTTCTTTCCAGCTGCTGCCTTAATGATTACTCTGCCATCCTGAATCCACACATTCTGAAGACCGAAATGGGATATGGCACTGTTTAAAATTTTTAGCCGTTCGTGTGTCAGATCTTCCCTTATTGTAAGCCCTGTCCTTGCTAACTTCTTCTTCTGGGTAAAGATCTCTGCCCTTTTTCGGTACGAGACAAATTTAATTATTATTGGACGAGGTTTGGTGGCACCTGGTAGTTTTCGTCCCACCCGATGGCTCCTGTCAATGTCTGCCTTGGTCATTTCAACGCCAAATTTTTCACGCGCAACCTGTATAAGCAGGTTGTCCGTGTCTTCTTCCTTATTTTCTAATACTCCAAACAGTTGTAGACTATTTCGCCTTTGGTACTGTTCTAGTTCGTCAGTTGCAGCAGATAGTTTCACTCCCAACTCTCGTGCCTTTTTCTCGTATTCAGACACAGACTTTTTTAGTGCTGTAATTTCGGCAGTATTGGCCTCAACAAATTACCACGCACTTTGGCCAATACTGCTGCCGTTACAGTATCTGATATAGTGCCTGCTATCAGATCGAGATTGTTTTTATCGCGAAGCGCAGCGTTTACCTCTGAGCGGACCAGCTCCGCTATACCGGGAGACGCGGCCGCACCTTCCGCCAAGAGCGGGCCCGCCGCAACTGCTGCTTCCTCGCTGCTGGACGCGATGCTGTTCACTCATCTGTTTACCATTTTCTCGAAGATATTGGCGGAGCACAGAAAAATAATAGCACTACTGCACAGAACACTGTCGTTTTCACGATTACCACTTGTGCTAGACAACACCACCTGCGAGAACACCTTCGAATTCAACTAAATTTCGCGAGCCAAACTTAACACGTGTTACACTGCAGCCGCCATGACAGAGTCGGCATTGTGAATTTTTTATTAAATCACGATGCGATATCTGTCTTTCATGGTCAATATGAAGGTCCATGGGATACAGTAAACCTGTACTGGTGAATCGGAATCTAATACTGGTCTCCCAGGAGCCGCTCAAATCACAAACTCTTAGAAGATTCACTCTACTTGTACTCAAGTCGGCATTGTCCCTTTTGTATTCAATCCCGATGCAATTTCTGTGTTTCATGGTCAACGTGAAGGTCCAAGGGATACATTAAACCTGCACTAGTGCATCGGAATCTGATACACGTCTCCCAGGAGCCGCTCAAACCACAAACCCTTAGAAGATTTACTCTTCTTGTACTTAAGTCGGCATAGTCCATTTGTATTCAATCCCGATGCAATTTCTGTGTTTTATGGTCAATGTGAAGGTCCAAGGGATACAGTAAACCTGAACTCGTGCACCGGAATCTAATACTGGTCTCCCAGGAGCCGCTCAAACCACAAACTCTTAGAAGATTCACTCTTCTCGTACTTAAGTCGGCATTGTCCATTTTGTATTCAATCCCGATGCAATTTCTGTGTTTCATGGACAATGTGAAGGTCCAAGGGATACAGTAAACCTGCACTGGTGCATCGGAATCTAATACTGGTCTCCCAGGAGCCGCTCAAACCACAAACTCTTAGAAGATTCACTATTCTTGTACTTAAGTCGGCATTGTCCATTTTGTATTCAATCCCGATGCAATTTCTGTGTTTCATGGACAATGTGAAGGTCCAAGGAATACAGTAAACCCGCACTGGTGCATCGGAATCTAATACTGGCCTCCCAGTTGCCGCTCAAACCTCAAACTCTAAGAAGATTAATTCTTCTTGTACTTAAGTCGGCATTGTCCTTTTTGTATTTAATCCCGATGCAATCTCTGTGTTTTATGGTCAATGTGTAGGTCCAAGGGATACAGTAAACCTGGTGGTGCATCGGAATCTGAAACTAGTCTACCAGGAGCCGCTCAAACCACAAACTCTTAGAAGATTCACCCTTCTTGTACTTAAGTCGGCATTATGCTTTTGTATTCAATCCCGATCCAATTTCTATGTTTCATAGTCGATGTGAAGGTCCAAGGGATACAGTAAACCTGCACCGGAGGACCGGAATGTAGTACTGGTCTCCCAGGAGCCGCTCAAACCACAAATTCTTAGAAGTTCACTCTTCTTGTACTTAAGTTGGCATTGTGCCTTTTGTATTCAATCCCGATCCAATTTCTGTGTTTCATGGTCAATGTAAAGGTCCAAGGGAAACAGTAGACCTGCACTGGTGCATCGGAATGTAATACTGGTAACCCAGGAGACGCTCAAACCACAAATTCTTAGAAGATTCACTCTTGTTGTCTTGAAGTCGGCATTGTCCTTTTTGTATTCAATCAAAATGCGATTTCTGTGTTTCATGGTCAATGTGAAGGTCCAAGGGATACAGTAAACCTGCACTGGTGCATCGGAATCTAATGCTGCTCTCGCAGGAGACGCTCAAAGCACAAACTCTTAGAAGATTCACTCTTCTTGTACTTAAGTCGGCAATGTGACTTTTGTATTCATCCCGATGCGATATCTGTCTTTCATGGTCAATGCCAACGTGAAAAGGATACAGTAAACCTGCACTGGTGCATCGGAATCTAACACTGGTCTCCCAGGAGCCGCTCAAACCACAAACCCTTAGAAGATTCACTCTTCTTGTACTTAAGTCGGCATAGTCCCTTTTGTATTCAATCCCGATGCAATTTCTGTGTTTTATGGTCAATATGAAGTTCCAAGGTATACAGTAAACCTGCACTGGTGCTTCTGAATCTTGTACTGGTCCCCTGGGAGCCGCTCAAACCACAATCTCTGAGAAGATTCATTCTTCTTGTTCTTAAGCCAGCATTGTACGTTTTGTATTCAATCCCGATGCAAATTTTGTGTTTCATGGTGAATGTGATGGTCCAAGGGATACAGTAAACCTGCATTGGTGCATCGGAATCTAATACTGGTCTCCCAGTAGCCGCTCAAACAACAAACACTTAGACGTCTCACTCTTCTTGTACTTAAGTCGTCATTGTGCATTATGTATTCAATCCCGATGCGATTTCTCTGTTTCATGAACCATGTGAACGACCAATTGATACAGTAAACCTGCACTGGTGCATCGAAATCCAATACTGGTCTCCCAGGAGCCGCTCAAATCACAAACTCTTAGAACATTCACTCCTCTTGTACTTAAGTCGGCATTGTCCCTTTTGCACTCCATCCCGATGCAATTTCTGTGTTTCATGGTCAATGTGAAGGTCCAAGGGATTCAGTAAACCTGCACTGGTGCATCGGAATCTAATACAGGTCCCCCAGGAGCCGCTCGAACTACAAACTCTTAGAAGATTCACTCTTCTTGTACTTAAGTCAGCATAGTCCGTTTGTATTCAATCCCGATGCAATTTCTGTGTTTTATGGTCAATGTGAAGGTCCAAGGGACACAGTAAACCTGAACGCGTGCACCGAAATCTAATACTGGTCTCCCGGGAGCCGCTCAAACCACAAACTCTTAGAAGATTCACTCTTCTCGTACTTAAGTCGGCATTGTCCATTTTGTATTCAATCCCGATGCAATTTCTGTGTTTCATGGACAATGTGGAGGTCCAAGGGATACAGTAAACCTGCACTGGTGCGTCGAAATCTTATACTGGCCTCCCAGGAGCCGCTCAAACCACAACCTCTTTGAAGATTCACCATTCTTGTACTTAAGTCGGCATTGTCCATTTTGTATTCAGTCCCGATGCAATTTCTGTGTTTCATGGACAATGTGAAGGTCCAAGAGATACAGTAAACCTGCACTGGTGCATCGGAATCTAATACTGGTCTCCCAGGAGCCGCTCAAACCACAAACTCTCATAAGATTCACTCTTCTTGTACTTAAGTCGGCATTGTCCCTTTTGTATTGAAACCCGATCCAATTTCCGTGTTTCATGGTCAATGTGTAGGTCATAGGGATGCAGTAGTCCTGCTCTGGTGCATCGGAATCTAATACTGGTCTCACAGGAGCCGCTCAAACCACAAACTCTTAGAAGATTCACTTTTCTTGTACTTAAGTCGGCATTGTCCCTTTTGTATTCAATCCCGATGCAAATTTTGTGTTTCGTGGTGAATGTGAAGGTCCAAGGGACACATTAAACCTGCTCCGGTGCATCGGAAACTAGTGCTGGTCTCCCAGGAGCCGCTCAATTCACAAACTCTTAGAAGATGCACTCTTCTTGTTCTTAAGTCGGCATTGTCCCTTTTGTATTCAAACCCGATGCAATTTCTGTGTTTCATGGTCAATGTGAAGGTCCAAGGTATACAGTAAACCAGCACTGGTGCATCAGAATCTAATACTGGTCTCCCAGGAGCCGCTCAAACGACAATTTCTTATTAGGTTGACTCTTCTTGTACTTAAGTCAGCATTGTGAATTTTGAATTCTATCCCATTGTGATTTCTGTTTTTCATGGTCAATGTGAAGGTCCAAGGGATACAGTAAACCTACACTGGTGAATCGGAATCTAATACTGGTCTCCCAGGAGCATCTCAAATCGCAAACTCTTAGAAGATTCACTATTCTTGTACTTAAGTCCGCATTGTCCCTTTTGTATTCAATCCCCATGCCATTTCTGCGTTTCACGGTCAATGACACGGTCCAAGGGATACACTAAACCTGCACTGGTGCATCGGAATCTAATACTGGTCTCCCAGGAGCCGCTCAAATCACAAACCATCAGAAGATTCACTCTTCTTGTACTTAAGTCGGCATTGTCCCTTTTGTATTCAATCCCGATGCAAATTTTGTGTTTCGTGGTGAATGTGAAGGTCCAAGGGATACATTAAACCTGCTCCAGTGCATCGGAACCTAGTGCTGGTCTCCCAGGAGCCGCTCAATTCACAAACTCTTAGAAGATTCACTCTTCTTGTACTTAAGTCGGCATTGTCCCTTTTGTATTCAAACCCGATGCAATTTCTGTGTTTCTTGGTCAATACGATGGTCCAAGGGATACAGTAAACCTGCACTGGTGCATCGGAATCTAAAACTGGTCTCTCACAAGCCGTTCAAACAACAAACTCTTAGAAGTTTCACTCCTCTTCTACTTAAGACGTCATTGTGCCTTTTGTATTCAATCCCGATACGATTTCTCTGTTTCATGATCAATGTGAAGGACCAATTGATACAGTAAACCTGCGCTGGTGCATCGGAATCTAGTACTGTTCTACCAGGAGCCGCTCAAACCACAAACTCTTTGAAGATTCCCTCTTCTCGTACTTAAGTCGGCATTGTGCCTTTTGTATTCAATCCCGATCCAATTTCTGTGTTTTATGGTCACTGTGAACGTCCAAGGGATACAGTATACCCGCACTGGTGTATCGGTATGTAGTACTGTTCTCCCAGGGACTGCTCAAATCACAAATTCTTAGAAGTTTCACTCCTGTTGTCCTGAAGTCGGCATTGTCCGTTTTGTATTCAATCCCAATGCGATTTCTGTGTTTAATGGTCAATGTGAAGGTCCAAGGGATACAGTAGGCCTGCACTGGTGCATCGGAATCTAATGCTGGTTTCGCAGGAGCCGCTCAAAGCACAACCTCTCAGAATATTCACTCTTCTTGTACTAAAGTCCGCATTGTCCCTTTTGTATTCAATCCTCATTCAATTTCTGTGTTTCATGGTCAATGTGAAGGACCAAGGGATAGAGTAAACCTGCACTGGTGAATCGGAATCTAATACCGGTCTCCCAGGAGCCGCTCAAATCACAACCACTTAGAATATTCACTCTTCTTGTACATAAGTCCGCATTGTCCCTTTTGTATTCAATGCCCATGCAATTTCTGCGTTTCATGGTCAATGTGAAGGTCCAAGGGATACAGTAAACCTGCACTGGTGCATCGGAATCTAATACTGGATTCCCAGGAGCCGCTCAAATCACAAACCCTTAGAAGATTCACTCATCTTGTACTTAAGTCGGCATAGTTCCTCTTGTATTCAATCCCGATGCAATTTCTGTGTTTTATGGTCAATGTCAAGGTCCAAGGGGTACAGTAAATTCTGCACTGGTGCATCGGAATCTAATGCTGGTCTCCCAGGAGCCGCTCAAACCACAATTTCTTAGAAGATTCACTCTTCTTGTTCTTAAGGTCGCATTGTGCCTTTTGTATTCAATCCCGATGCGATATCTGTGTTTTATGGTCAATGTGAAGGTCCAAGGGATACAGTATACCTGCACTGGTGCATCGGAATGTAATACTGGTCTTCTAGGGGCCACTCAAACCACATACTCTCAGGACATTCACTCTTATTGTACTTAAGTCGACATTGTCCCTTTTGTATTCAATACCGATGCAAATTCTGTGTTTCATGGTGAATGTGAAGGTCCAATGGATACAGTAAACCTGCACTGGTGCATCGGAATCTCATGCTGGCCCCCCAGGAGCCGCTCTAACCTTAATTTCTTAGAAATTCACTATTCCTGTATTTAAGTCGGTATTGCCTCTTTTTATTCAATCCCGATTTAATTACGGTGTTTCAAGGCCAATGTGAAGGTACAAGGGACACAGTAAACCTGCACTGGTGCATCGTAATCTAATACTGGTCTCCCAGGAGCTGTTCGTAGCACGAACTCTTAGAAGATTCACCCTTCTTGTACTTAATTCGGCATTGTGACTTTTGTATTCAATCGCGATGCGATTTCTGTGTTTCGTGGTCAATGTGAAGGTCCAAGGGATACAGTAAACCTGCACTGGTTCATCTGAATCTAATTCTGGTCTCCCAGGACCGGCCTAAAGCACAAACTCTTGAGAGATTAAATCTTCTTGTACTTAAGTCGGCATTGTCCCTTTTGTATCCAATCGCGAAGCAAAATCTGTGTTTTATGGTCAATGTGAAGGTCCAAGGGATACAGTAAACCTGCACTGGTGCATCGGAATCTGATACAGGTTTCCAAGGAGCCGCTCAAACCACAAACTCTTAGAAGATTTACTCTTCTTGTACTATGTCGGCATTGTCCTTTTTGTATTTAATCCCATTGCGATTTCTGTGTTTCATGGTCAATGTGAAGCTACAAGGGATACTGTTAACCTGCACTGGTGCATCAGAATCTAATACTGGCCTCCCAGGAGCTGCTCATACCACAATCTCTTAGAAGATACACACTTCTTGTACTTAAGTCATCATTGTGCCTTTTGTATTCAATCCCAATGCTATTTCTGTGTTTCATGGTCAATGTGAAGGTCCAAGGGATACAGTAAACCTGCACTGGTGCATCAGAATCTAATACTGGTCTCCCAGGAGCCGCACATGCCACAAACTCTTAGAAGATTCCCTCTTCTCGTACTTAAGTCGGCATTGTCCCTTTTGTATTCAATCCAGATGAAATTTCTGTGTTTCATGGTCAATGTGAAGGTCCAAGGGATACAGTAAACCTGGACCGGTGCACCGGAATCTAATACTGGTCTCCCAGGACCCACTCAAAGCACAAACCCTTAGTAGATTCACACTTCTCGTACTTAGGTCGGCATTGTTCCATTTGCATTCAATCCCGATGGAATTTCTGTGTATCATGGTCAATGTGAAGGGCCAAGGGATACAGTAAACCTGCACTGGTGTATCGGAATCTAATACTGGTCTCCCAGGAGCCGCTCAAACCACAAACTCTTAGAGGATTCACTCCCCTTGTACTGACGTCGGCATTGTCCCTTTTGTATTCAGTCCCTATGATATTTCTGTGTTTCATGGTGAATGTGAAGATCCAAGGGATGCA
The DNA here is from genome assembly GCF_021461385.2 of Schistocerca piceifrons. NCBI lineage: Eukaryota > Metazoa > Arthropoda > Insecta > Orthoptera > Acrididae > Schistocerca > Schistocerca piceifrons. Next base: position 1,126,080,665 of record NC_060139.1, read on the forward strand.
GTAAACCTGCACCGGTGCATCGGAATCTAATACTGGTCTCCCAGGATTCGCTTAAGGCACGAACTCTTGGAAGATTCACTCTTCTTGTACTGAAGTCGGCATTGTCCCTTTCGTATTCAATCTCGGTGCAATATCTGTGTTTCATGGTCAATGGGAAGGTCCAAGGGATACAGTAAACTTGCACTGGTTTATCGGAATCTAATACTGGTCTTCCAGGAGCTGCTCAAACCACAAACTCTTAGAAGAATCACTCTCCTTCTACTTAAGTCGCATTTTCACTTTTGTATTCAATCCCAATGCGATTTCTGTGTTTCATGGTCAATGTGAAGGTCCTACTGATACAGTAAACCTGTACTGGTGCATCGGAATCTAATACTGGTCACCCAGGAGACGCTCAAAGCACAACCTCTTAGAAGATTCACTCCTCTTGTACTTATGTCGCCATTGTCCCTTTTTCCATTCAATGCCGATGCCATTTCTATGTTTAATGGTGAATATGAAGGTGCAAGTGATACAGTGAACCGGCACTGGTATATCGGTATCTAATACTTGTCTCCCAGGAGCCACTCAAAGCACGAACTCTTAGATGATTAACACTTCTTGTACTTAAATCGGCATTGTGCCTTTTGTTTTCTATCCCGTTCCGATTTCTGTGTTTCATGGGCAATGTGAAGGTCCAAGGGATACAGTAAACCTGCACTGGTGCATCGGAATCTAATACTGGTCTCCCAGGAGCCGCTCAATTCACAAACTCTCAGAAGATTCACTCTTCTAGTACATATGTTGGCATTGTCCCTTTTGCATTCAATGCCGATGCAATTTCTGTGTTTCATGGTCAATGTGAAGGTCCAAGGGATACAGTAAACCTGCTCTGGTGTATCGGAATCTAATACTGATCTCCGAGGAGCCGCTAAAACACGAACCCTTAGAAGATTCACTCTTCATGTACTTAAGTTGGCAATGTGATTTTTGTATTCTATCCCGTTGGGATTTCTGTGTTTCATGGTCAATGTGTAGTTCCAAGGGATATAGTAAACCTGCACTGGTACATCGGAATCTAATACTGGTCTCCCAGGAGCCGCTCAAAGCACATACTCTTAGTAGATTCGCTCTTCTTGTACTTAAGTCGGCATTGTCCCTTATGAATTCAATCCCGAAACTATTTCTGTGTTTCATGGTCAATGTGAAGGTCCAAGGGATACAGTAAACCTGCACTGGCGCATCGGAATCTAATACTGGTCTCCCAGGAGCCGCTCATGCCACAAACTCTTAGAAGATTCACTCTTCTCGTACTTAAGTCGGCATTGTCCCTTTTGTATTCAATCCCGATGAAATTTCTGTGTTTCATGGTCAATGTGAAGGTCCAAGGGATCCAGTAAACCTGCACTGGTGTATCGGAATCTAATACTGGTCTTCCAGGAGCCACTCAATTCACAAACTTTTAGAAGTTTCACTCTTCTAGTACTTATGTTGGCATTGTCCCTTTTGTAATCAATCCCGATGCAATTACTGTGTTTCATGGTCAATGTGAAGGTCCAAAGGATACAGTACACCTGCACTGGTGCATCGGAATCTAATACTGGTCTCCCAGGAGCCGCTCGAACCACAAACTCTTAGAAGATTCACTCTTCTTGTACTTAAGTCGGCATCGTCCGTTTTGTATTCAATCCCGATGCAATTTTTGTGTTTCATGGTCAATGTTAAGGTCCAAGGGATACCGTAAGCCAGCACTGGTGCATCGGAATGTAATACTGGTCTCCCAGGAGCCGCTCAAACCACAAACTCTTGGAAGATTCACTCTTCTTGTACTTAAGTAAGCATTGTCCCTTTTGTATTCAATCCCGATGCAATTTCTGCGTTTCATGGTCAATGTGAAGGTCCAAGGGATACAGTACACCTGCACTGGTGCATCGGAATCTAATACTTGTCTCCCAGGAGCCGCTCAAACCACAAACTCTTAGAAGACTCACTCTTCTTGTACTTAAGTCGGCATCGTCCGTTTTGTATTCAATCCCGATGCAATTTTTGTGTTTCATGGTCAATGTTAAGGTCCAAGGGATACCGTAAGCCAGCACTGGTGCATCGGAATGTAATACTGGTCTCCCAGGAGCCGCTCAAACCACAAACTCTTGGAAGATTCACTCTTCTTGTACTTAAGTAAGCATTGTCCCTTATGAATTCAATCCCGATGCTACTTCTGTGTTTCATGGTCAATGTGAAGGTCCAAGGGATACAGTAAACCTGCACTGGTGCATCGGAATCTAATACTGGTCTCCCAGGAGCCGCTCATGCCACAAACTCTTAGAAGATTCACTCTTCTCGTACTTAAGTCGGCATTGTCCCTTTTGTATTCAATCCCGATGAAATTTCTGTGTTTCATGGTCAAAGTGAAGGTCCAAACGATCCAGTAAACCTTCACCGGTGCTTCGGAATCTAATACTGGTCTAACTAGAGCCGCCCAAAGCACAAACTCTTAGAAGATTAACTCTTCTTGTACTGAAGTCGGCATTGTCCATTTGTATTCAATCCCGATGCAATTTCTGTGTTTCATGGTCAATGTTAAGGGCCAAGGGATACAGTAAACCTGCACTGGTGCATCGGAATCTAATACTGAACTCCCAGGAGCCACTCAAAGCACAAACTCTTAGAAGCTTCACTCTTCTCGTACTAAAGTCGGCATTGTCCCTTTTGCATTCAATCCCGATACAATTTCTCGGTATCATGGTCAATGTGATGGTCAAAGGGATACAGTAAACCTGCACTGGTGCATCGGAATCTAATACTGGTCTCCCAGGAGCCGCTCAAACCACAAACTCCTAGACGATTCATTCTCCTTGCACTTAAGCCAGCATTGGCCCTTTTGCATTCAGTCCCGATGAAATTTCTGTTTGATGGTGATTGTGAAGGTCCAAGGGATATAGTAAACCTGCACTGGTACATCGGAATCTAATACTGGTCTCCCAGGAGCCGCTCAAAGCACATACTCTTAGTAGATTCGCTCTTCTTGTACTTAAGTCGGCATTGTCCCTTATGAATTCAATCCCGATACTATTTCTGTGTTTCATGGTCAATGTGAAGGTCCAAGGGATACAGTAAACCTGCACTGGCGCATCGGAATCTAATACTGGTCTCCCAGGAGCCGCTCATGCCACAAATTCTTAGAAGATTCACTCTTCTCGTACTTAAGTCGGCATTGTCCCTTTTGTATTCAATCCCGATGAAATTTCTGTGTTTCATGGTCAATGTGAAGGTCCAAGGGATCCAGTAAACCTGCACTGGTGTATCGGAATCTAATACTGGTCTTCCAGGAGCCACTCAATTCACAAACTTTTAGAAGTTTCACTCTTCTAGTACTTATGTTGGCATTGTCCCTATTGTATTCAATCCCGATGCAATTTCTGTGTTTCATGGTCAATGTGAAGGTCCAAGGGATACAGTACACCTGCACTGGTGCATCGGAATCTAATACTGGTCTCCCAGGAGCCGCTCAAACCACAAACTCTTAGAAGATTCACTCTTCTTGTACTTAAGTCGGCATCGTCCGTTTTGTATTCAATCCCGATGCAATTTTTGTGTTTCATGGTCAATGTTAAGGTCCAAGGGATACCGTAAGCCAGCACTGGTGCATCGGAATGTAATACTGGTCTCCCAGGAGCCGCTCAAACCACAAACTCTTGGAAGATTCACTCTTCTTGTACTTAAGTAAGCATTGTCCCTTATGAATTCAATCCCGATGCTACTTCTGTGTTTCATGGTCAATGTGAAGGTCCAAGGGATACAGTAAACCTGCACTGGTGCATCGGAATCTAATACTGGTCTCCCAGGAGCCGCTCATGCCACAAACTCTTAGAAGATTCACTCTTCTCGTACTTAAGTCGGCATTGTCCATTTGTATTCAATCCCGATGCAATTTCTGTGTTTCATGGTCAATGTTAAGGGCCAAGGGATACAGTAAACCTGCACTGGTGCATCGGAATCTAATACTGAACTCCCAGGAGCCACTCAAAGCACAAACTCTTAGAAGCTTCACTCTTCTCGTACTAAAGTCGGCATTGTCCCTTTTGCATTCAATCCCGATACAATTTCTCGGTATCATGGTCAATGTGATGGTCAAAGGGATACAGTAAACCTGCACTGGTGCATCGGAATCTAATACTGGTCTCCCAGGAGCCGCTCAAACCACAAACTCCTAGACGATTCATTCTCCTTGCACTTAAGCCAGCATTGGCCCTTTTGCATTCAGTCCCGATGAAATTTCTGTTTGATGGTGATTGTGAAGGTCCAAGGGATATAGTAAACCTGCACTGGTACATCGGAATCTAATACTGGTCTCCCAGGAGCCGCTCAAAGCACATACTCTTAGTAGATTCGCTCTTCTTGTACTTAAGTCGGCATTGTCCCTTATGAATTCAATCCCGATACTATTTCTGTGTTTCATGGTCAATGTGAAGGTCCAAGGGATACAGTAAACCTGCACTGGCGCATCGGAATCTAATACTGGTCTCCCAGGAGCCGCTCATGCCACAAATTCTTAGAAGATTCACTCTTCTCGTACTTAAGTCGGCATTGTCCCTTTTGTATTCAATCCCGATGAAATTTCTGTGTTTCATGGTCAATGTGAAGGTCCAAGGGATCCAGTAAACCTGCACTGGTGTATCGGAATCTAATACTGGTCTTCCAGGAGCCACTCAATTCACAAACTTTTAGAAGTTTCACTCTTCTAGTACTTATGTTGGCATTGTCCCTATTGTATTCAATCCCGATGCAATTTCTGTGTTTCATGGTCAATGTGAAGGTCCAAGGGATACAGTACACCTGCACTGGTGCATCGGAATCTAATACTGGTCTCCCAGGAGCCGCTCAAACCACAAACTCTTAGAAGATTCACTCTTCTTGTACTTAAGTCGGCATCGTCCGTTTTGTATTCAATCCCGATGCAATTTTTGTGTTTCATGGTCAATGTTAAGGTCCAAGGGATACCGTAAGCCAGCACTGGTGCATCGGAATGTAATACTGGTCTCCCAGGAGCCGCTCAAACCACAAACTCTTGGAAGATTCACTCTTCTTGTACTTAAGTAAGCATTGTCCCTTATGAATTCAATCCCGATGCTACTTCTGTGTTTCATGGTCAATGTGAAGGTCCAAGGGATACAGTAAACCTGCACTGGTGCATCGGAATCTAATACTGGTCTCCCAGGAGCCGCTCATGCCACAAACTCTTAGAAGATTCACTCTTCTCGTACTTAAGTCGGCATTGTCCCTTTTGTATTCAATCCCGATGAAATTTCTGTGTTTCATGGTCAAAGTGAAGGTCCAAACGATCCAGTAAACCTTCACCGGTGCTTCGGAATCTAATACTGGTCTAACTAGAGCCGCCCAAAGCACAAACTCTTAGAAGATTAACTCTTCTTGTACTGAAGTCGGCATTGTCCATTTGTATTCAATCCCGATGCAATTTCTGTGTTTCATGGTCAATGTTAAGGGCCAAGGGATACAGTAAACCTGCACTGGTGCATCGGAATCTAATACGGAACTCCCAGGAGCCACTCAAAGCACAAACTCTTAGAAGCTTCACTCTTCTCGTACTAAAGTCGGCATTGTCCCTTTTGCATTCAATCCCGATACAATTTCTCGGTATCATGGTCAATGTGATGGTCAAAGGGATACAGTAAACGTGCACTGGTGCATCGGAATCTAATACTGGTCTCCCAGGAGCCGCTCAAACCACAAACTCCTAGACGATTCATTCTCCTTGCACTTAAGCCAGCATTGGCCCTTTTGCATTCAGTCCCGATGAAATTTCTGTTTGATGGTGATTGTGAAGGTCCAAGGGATATAGTAAACCTGCACTGGTACATCGGAATCTAATACTGGTCTTCCAGGAGCCGCTCAAAGCACATACTCTTAGTAGATTCGCTCTTCTTGTACTTAAGTCGGCATTGTCCCTTATGAATTCAATCCCGATACTATTTCTGTGTTTCATGGTCAATGTGAAGGTCCAAGGGATACAGTAAACCTGCACTGGCGCATCGGAATCTAATACTGGTCTCCCAGGAGCCGCTCATGCCACAAATTCTTAGAAGATTCACTCTTCTCGTACTTAAGTCGGCATTGTCCCTTTTGTATTCAATCCCGATGAAATTTCTGTGTTTCATGGTCAATGTGAAGGTCCAAGGGATCCAGTAAACCTGCACTGGTGTATCGGAATCTAATACTGGTCTTCCAGGAGCCACTCAATTCACAAACTTTTAGAAGTTTCACTCTTCTAGTACTTATGTTGGCATTGTCCCTATTGTATTCAATCCCGATGCAATTTCTGTGTTTCATGGTCAATGTGAAGGTCCAAGGGATACAGTACACCTGCACTGGTGCATCGGAATCTAATACCGGTCTCCCAGGAGCCGCTCAAACCACAAACTCTTAGAAGATTCACTCTTCTTGTACTTAAGTCGGCATCGTCCGTTTTGTATTCAATCCCGATGCAATTTTTGTGTTTCATGGTCAATGTTAAGGTCCAAGGGATACCGTAAGCCAGCACTGGTGCATCGGAATGTAATACTGGTCTCCCAGGAGCCGCTCAAACCACAAACTCTTGGAAGATTCACTCTTCTTGTACTTAAGTAAGCATTGTCCCTTTTGTATTCAATCCCGATGCAATTTCTGCGTTTCTTGGTCAATGTGAAGGTCCAAAGGATGCAGTAAACCTGCACTGGTGCATCGGAATCTAATACTGGTCTCCCAGGAGCCGCTCAATTCACAAACTCTTAGAAGATTCACTCTTCTAGTACTTATGTTGGCATTGCCCCTTTTGCATTCAATGCCGATGCGATTTCTGTGTTTCATGGTCAATGTGAAGGTCAAAGGGATAACGAAACCTGCTCCGGTGTATCGGAATTAAATACTGGTCTCCCAGGAGCCGCTCAAAGCACGAACCCTTAGAAGATTCTATCTTCATGTACTTAAGTTGGCAATGTGATTTTTGTATTCTATCAAGCTGCGATTTCTGTGTTTCATGGTCAATATGAAGTTCCAAGGGATATAGTAAACCTGCACTGGTGCATAGGAATCTAATACTGGTTTCCCAGGAGCCGCTCAAAGCACAAACTCTTAGTAGATTCGCTCTTCTTGTACTTAAGTCGGCATTGTCCCTTATGAATTCAATCCCGATGCTATTTCTGTGTTTCATGGTCAATGTGAAGGTCCAAGGGATACAGTAAACCTGCACTGGTGCATAGGATTCTAATACTGGTCTCCCAGGAGCCGCTCATGCCACAAACTCTTAGAAGATTCACTCTTCTCGTACTTAAGTCGGCATTGTCCCTTTTGTATTCAATCCCGATGAAATTTCTGTGTTTCATGGTCAAAGTGAAGGTCCAAACGATCCAGTAAACCTTCACCGGTGCTTCGGAATCTAATACTGGTCTAACTAGAGCCGCCCAAAGCACAAACTCTTAGAAGATTAACTCTTCTTGTACTGAAGTCGGCATTGTCCATTTGTATTCAATCCCGATGCAATTTCTGTGTTTCATGGTCAATGTTAAGGGCCAAGGGATACAGTAAACCTGCACTGGTGCATCGGAATCTAATACGGAACTCCCAGGAGCCACTCAAAGCACAAACTCTTAGAAGCTTCACTCTTCTCGTACTAAAGTCGGCATTGTCCCTTTTGCATTCAATCCCGATACAATTTCTCGGTATCATGGTCAATGTGATGGTCAAAGGGATACAGTAAACGTGCACTGGTGCATCGGAATCTAATACTGGTCTCCCAGGAGCCGCTCAAACCACAAACTCCTAGACGATTCATTCTCCTTGCACTTAAGCCAGCATTGGCCCTTTTGCATTCAGTCCCGATGAAATTTCTGTTTGATGGTGATTGTGAAGGTCCAAGGGATATAGTAAACCTGCACTGGTACATCGGAATCTAATACTGGTCTTCCAGGAGCCGCTCAAAGCACATACTCTTAGTAGATTCGCTCTTCTTGTACTTAAGTCGGCATTGTCCCTTATGAATTCAATCCCGATACTATTTCTGTGTTTCATGGTCAATGTGAAGGTCCAAGGGATACAGTAAACCTGCACTGGCGCATCGGAATCTAATACTGGTCTCCCAGGAGCCGCTCATGCCACAAATTCTTAGAAGATTCACTCTTCTCGTACTTAAGTCGGCATTGTCCCTTTTGTATTCAATCCCGATGAAATTTCTGTGTTTCATGGTCAATGTGAAGGTCCAAGGGATCCAGTAAACCTGCACTGGTGTATCGGAATCTAATACTGGTCTTCCAGGAGCCACTCAATTCACAAACTTTTAGAAGTTTCACTCTTCTAGTACTTATGTTGGCATTGTCCCTATTGTATTCAATCCCGATGCAATTTCTGTGTTTCATGGTCAATGTGAAGGTCCAAGGGATACAGTACACCTGCACTGGTGCATCGGAATCTAATACCGGTCTCCCAGGAGCCGCTCAAACCACAAACTCTTAGAAGATTCACTCTTCTTGTACTTAAGTCGGCATCGTCCGTTTTGTATTCAATCCCGATGCAATTTTTGTGTTTCATGGTCAATGTTAAGGTCCAAGGGATACCGTAAGCCAGCACTGGTGCATCGGAATGTAATACTGGTCTCCCAGGAGCCGCTCAAACCACAAACTCTTGGAAGATTCACTCTTCTTGTACTTAAGTAAGCATTGTCCCTTTTGTATTCAATCCCGATGCAATTTCTGCGTTTCTTGGTCAATGTGAAGGTCCAAAGGATGCAGTAAACCTGCACTGGTGCATCGGAATCTAATACTGGTCTCCCAGGAGCCGCTCAATTCACAAACTCTTAGAAGATTCACTCTTCTAGTACTTATGTTGGCATTGCCCCTTTTGCATTCAATGCCGATGCGATTTCTGTGTTTCATGGTCAATGTGAAGGTCAAAGGGATAACGAAACCTGCTCCGGTGTATCGGAATTAAATACTGGTCTCCCAGGAGCCGCTCAAAGCACGAACCCTTAGAAGATTCTATCTTCATGTACTTAAGTTGGCAATGTGATTTTTGTATTCTATCAAGCTGCGATTTCTGTGTTTCATGGTCAATATGAAGTTCCAAGGGATATAGTAAACCTGCACTGGTGCATAGGAATCTAATACTGGTTTCCCAGGAGCCGCTCAAAGCACAAACTCTTAGTAGATTCGCTCTTCTTGTACTTAAGTCGGCATTGTCCCTTATGAATTCAATCCCGATGCTATTTCTGTGTTTCATGGTCAATGTTAAGGGCCAAGGGATACAGTAAACCTGCACTGGTGCATCGGAATCTAATACTGAACTCCCAGGAGCCACTCAAAGCACAAACTCTTAGAAGCTTCACTCTTCTCGTACTAAAGTCGGCATTGTCCCTTTTGCATTCAATCCCGATACAATTTCTCGGTATCATGGTCAATGTGATGGTCAAAGGGATACAGTAAACCTGCACTGGTGCATCGGAATCTAATACTGGTCTCCCAGGAACCGCTCAAACCACAAACTCCTAGACGATTCATTCTCCTTGCACTTAAGCCAGCATTGGCCCTTTTGCATTCAGTCCCGATGAAATTTCTGTTTGATGGTGATTGTGAAGGTCCAAGGGATATAGTAAACCTGCACTGGTACATCGGAATCTAATACTGGTCTCCCAGGAGCCGCTCAAAGCACATACTCTTAGTAGATTCGCTCTTCTTGTACTTAAGTCGGCATTGTCCCTTATGAATTCAATCCCGATACTATTTCAGTGTTTCATGGTCAATATGAAGGTCCAAGGGATACAGTAAACCTGCACTGGTGCATCGGAATCTAATACTGGTCTCCCAGGAGCCGCTCTTGCCACAAACTCTTAGAAGATTCACTCTTCTCGTACTTAAGTCGGCATTGTCCCTTTTGTATTCAATTCCGATGAAATTTCTGTGTTTCATGGTCAATGTGAAGGTCCACGGGATCCAGTAAACCTGCACTGGTGTATCGGAATCTAATACTGGTCTTCCAGGAGCCACTCAATTCACAAACTTTTAGAAGTTTCACTCTTCTAGTACTTATGTTGGCATTGTCCCTATTGTATTCAATCCCGATGCAATTTCTGTGTTTCATGGTCAATGTGAAGGTCCAAGGGATACAGTACACCTGCACTGGTGCATCGGAATCTAATACTGGTCTCCCAGGAGCCGCTCAAACCACAAACTCTTAGAAGATTCACTCTTCTTGTACTTAAGTCGGCGTCGTCCGTTTTGTATTCAATCCCGATGCAATTTTTGTGTTTCATGGTCAATGTGAAGGTCCAAGGGATACCGTAAGCCAGCACTGGTGCATCGGAATGTAATACTGGTCTCCCAGGAGCCGCTCAAACCACAAACTCTTGGAAGATTCACTCTTCTTGTACTTAAGTAAGCATTGTCCCTTTTGTATTCAATCCCGATGCAATTTCTGCGTTTCATGGTCAATGTGAAGGTCCAAAGGATGCAATAAACCTGCACTGGTGCATCGGAAACTAATACTGGCCTCCCAGGAGCCGCTCAATTCACAAACTCTTAGAAGATTTACTCTTCTTGTACTTAAGCCGGCTTACTCCCTTTTGTATTCATTCCCGATGAAATTTATGTGTTTCATGGTGAATGTGAAGGTAAATCGGATACAGTAAACCTGCACTGGTGTATCAGAACCTAATACTGGCCTCCCAGGTTCCGCTCTAACCTCAAATTCTTAGAAGATTCACTCTTTCTTTATTTGCGTCGGCATTGCCCCTTTTTTATTCAATCCCAACGCAATTTCTGTGATCATGGTCAATGTGAAGCTCCTACTGATCCAGTAAACCTGCACTGGTGCATCGGAAACTAATACTGGTCTCCCAGGAGCCGTTCAAAGCACAACCTCTTAGAAGATTCACTCTTCTTGTACTTAAGTCGGCATTGCCCCTTTTTCCATTCAATGCCGTTGCAATTTCTGAGTTTAATGGTGAATGTGAAGCTCCAAGGGATACATTGAACTGGCACTGGTATATCGGTATCTAATACTTGTCTCCCAGGAGCCACTCAAAGCACGAACTCTTAGAAGACTAACACTTCTTGTACTTAAATCGGCATTGTGCCTTTTGTTTTCTATCCCGTTGCAATTTCAGTGTTTCATGGTCAATGTGAAGGTCCAAGGGATACAGTAAAACTGCACAGGTGCATCGGAATCTAATACTGGTCTCCCAGGAGTTGCTCAAACCACAAACTCTTAGAAGATTCACTCTACTTGTACTTAAGTCGGCATTGTCCCACTTCTGTTCATCCCGATGCATTTTCTGTGTTTCATGGTCAATGTGAAGGTCCAAGGGATACAGTTATCCTGCACAGGTGCATCGGAATCTAATACTGGTCCCCCAGGGGCCGCTCAAACCACAAACGCTTAGAAGATTCACTCTGCTTGTACTTAAGACGGCATTGTCCCCTTTTAATTCAATCCCGAAGCATTATCTGTGCTTAATGGCGAATGTGAAGGTCCAAGGGATACAGTAATCCTGCACTGGTGCATCGACATCTAATACTGGTCTCCCAGGAGCCACTCAAATCACGAACTCTTAGTAGATTCACTCATTTTGTACTTACGTCGGCGTTGTCCCTTTTGTATTAAATCCCGATGCAATTTCTGTGTTTCATGGTCAATGTGAAGGTCCAAGGGATACAGTAAACCTGCAGTGGCGCATCGGAATCTAATACTGGTCTCTGGGGAGTCGCTGATATCACAAACTCTTAGAAGATTCACTCTTCTTGTACTTAAGTTCGCATTGTCCCTTTTGTATTTAATCCCGATGCAATTTCTGTGTCTCATGGTCAATGTGAAGGTCCAAGGGATACAGTAAACCTGCAGTGGCGCATCGGAATCTAATACTGGTCTCCGAGGAGAAGCTCAAACCACAAACTCTTACAGGATTCACTCTCCATGCACTTAAGTCGGCATTGTCACTTTTGTATTCAATCCCAATGCGATTTCTGTGTTTCATGGTCAATGGAAATGTCCAAGGGATATAGTAAACCTGCACTGGTGTATCAGAACCTAATACTGGCCTCCCAGGTTCCGCTCTAACCTCAAATTCTTAGAAGATTCACTCTTTCTTTATTTGCGTCGGCATTGCCCCTTTTTTATTCAATCCCAACGCAATTTCTGTGTTTCATGGTCAATGTGAAGCTAATACTGATACAGTAAACCTGCACTGGTGCATCGGAATCTAATACTGGTCTCCCAGGAGCCGCTCAACGCACAACCTCTTAGAAGATTCACGCTTCTTGTACTTAAGTCGGCATTGTCCCATTTTCCATTCAATGCCGATGCAATATCTATGTTTAATGGTGAATGTGACGGTCCAAGGGATACAGTGAACCGGCACTGGGTTATCGGTATCTAATACTTGTCTTCCAGGAGCCACTCAAAGCACGAACTCTTAAAAGATTAACACTTCTTGATCTTAATTCGGCATTGTGCCTTTTATTTTCTATCCCGTTGCGATTTCTGTGTTTCATGGTCAATGTGAAGGTCCAAGGGATACAGTAAACCAGCACTGGTGCATCGGAAACTGATACAGATCTCCCAGGAGCCGCTCAAAGCTCAAACTCCTTAAAGATTAACGCTTCTTGTACTTAAGTCGGCATTGTCCCTTTTGTATTCAATCCCGATGCAAATTCTGTGTTTCATGGTCAATGTGAGGTTCCAAGGGATACAGTAAACCTGCACTGGTGCATCGGAATCTAATACTGCCCTCCCAGGAGCAACTCAAACCACAAACTCTTAGAAGATTCACTCTTCTCGTACTTAAGTCGGCAATGTGATATTTGTATTCTATCCTGTTGCGATTTCTGTGTTTCATGGTCAATGTGAAGGTGCAAGGGATACAGTAAACCTGCACTGGTGCATCGGAATCTAATACTGGTCTCTCAGGAGCCGCTCAATTCACAAACTCTTAGAAGATTCACTCTTCTAGTACTTATGTTGGCATTGTCCCTATCGTATTCAATCCCGATGCAATTTCTGTGTTTCATGGTCAATGTGAAGGTACAACGGATACAGTAAACCTTCACTGGTGCATCGGAATCTAATACTAGTCTCCCAAGAGCCGCTCAAACCACAAACTCTCAGAAGATTCACTCTTCTTGTACTTAAGTCGGCATTGTCCCTTTTGTATTCAGTACCAATGCAATACTTGTGTTTCGTGGTGAATGTGAAGGTCGAAGGGATACAGTAAACCTGCACTGGTGTATCTGAATCCAAAACTGGTCTCCCAGCAGCCGCTCAAACCACATAATCTTTGAAGATTCACTCCTCTTGTACTTCAGTCGGCATTGTCCCTTTTGTATTCAATCCCGATGCAATTTCTGCGTTTCATGGTCAATGTGAAGGTCCAAGGGATACAGTAAACCGCACCGGCGCATCGGAATCTAATACTGGTCTCCAAGAAGCCGCTCAAAGCACGAACTCTTAGAAGATTCACTCTTCTTGTACTTAAGTCGGCATTATCCCTTTTGCATTCAATCTCGATGCAATTTCTGTGTTTCATGGTCAATGTGAAGGTCCAAGCGATATAGTAAACGTGCACTGGTGCATCGGAATCTAATACTGGTCTCCGAGGAGCCGCCCAAACCACAAACTCTTAGAAGAATCACTCTTCTTGTACTTAAGTTGGCATTGTCCCTTTTGTATTCCATGTCGATGCAATTTCTGTGAATCATGGTCAATGTGAAGGTCCGAGGGATACAGTAAACCTGCAATGGTGCATCGGAATGTAATACTGCTCTCCCAGGAGCCGCTCAAACCACAAACTCTTAGAAGATTCACTATTCTTGTACTTACGTCGGCATTGTGCCTTTTGTATTCAATGCCGATGCAATTTCTGTGTTTCATGGTCAATGTGAAGGTTCAAGGGATACAGTTAACCTGTACTGGTGCGTCGGAATCTAATACTGGTCTCCCAGGAGCCGCTCAAACCACAAACTCTTAGAAGATTCACTCTTCTTGTACTTAAGTTAGCATTCTCCCTTATGAATTCAATCCCGATGCTATCTCTGTGTTTCATGGTCAATGTAAAGGTCCAAGGGATACAGTGAACCGGCACTGGTATATCGGTATCTAATACCTGTCTCCCAGGAGCCGCTCAAACCACAAACTCTCAGAAGATTCACTCTTCTTGTACTTAACTCGGCATTGTCCGTTTTGTATTCAATCCCGATGCACTTTTTGTGTTTCATGGTCAATGTGATGGTCCAAGGGATACAGTAAGCCAGCACTGGTGCATCGGAATCTAATACTGGTCTCCCAGGAGCCACTCAAACCACAAATTCTTGGAATATTCACTCTTCTTGTACTTAAGTTAGCATTCTCCCTTATGAATTCAATCCCGATGCTATCTCTGTGTTTCATGGTCAATGTGAAGGTCCAAGGGGTACAGTGAACCGGCACTGGTATAACGGTATCTAATACCTGTCTCCCAGGAGCCACTCAAAACACGAACTCTTAGAAGATTAACACTTCTTGTACTGAAATCGGCATTGTGCCTTTTGTTTTCTATCCCGTTGCGATTTCTGTGTTTCATGGTGAATGTGAAAGTCCAAGGGATACAGTAAACCTGCACAGGTTCATCGGAATCTAATACTGGTCTCCCAGGAGCCGCTCAATTCACAAACTATTGGAAGATTCACTCTTCTAGTACTTATCTTAGCATTGTCCCTATTGTATTCAGTCCCGATGCGATTTCTGTGTTTCATGGTTAATGAGAAGGTCCCAGGTTTACAGTAAACCTGCACTGGTGCATCGGAATCTAATACTGGCCTCCCAGAAGCCGCTCAAAGCACGAACTTTTAGAAGATTCACTCTTCTTTTACTTAAGTCGGCATTGTGCCTTTTGTATTCCATCCCGTAGCAATTTCGGTGTTTCATGGTCAACGTGTAGGTCCAAGGGATACAGAAAACCTGCGCTGGTGCAACGGAATTCAATACTGGTCTCCCAGGTGCCGCTCAAAGCACAAATTCTTAGAAGATTCACTCTTCTAGTACTTAAGTCGGCATTGTCCCTTTTGTATTCAATCCCGATGCGATTACTGTGTTGCATGGTCAATGTGAAGGTCCAAGGGATACAGTTAACCAGCACTGGTGCATCGGAATCTAATACTGGTCTCCCGGGAGCCGTTCAAACCACAGAATCTTAGAAGATACACTAATCTTCTACTTAAGTCGACATTGTCCCTTTTGTATTCAATCCCGATGCATTTTCTGCCTTTCATGGTCAATGTGAACGTCCAAGGAATACAGTAAACCTGCACTGGTGCATCGGAATCTAATACTGGTCTCCCAGGAGTCGCTCAAACTAAAAACTCTTAGAAGATTCAATCTTCTTGTACTTAAGTCGGCATTGTCCCTTTTGTATTTAATCCCGATGCAATTTCTGTGTTTCATGGACAATTTCAAGGTCCAAGGGAAACGGTAAACCTGCACTGGTGCATCGGAATCTAATACTGGTCTCCCAGGAGCCGCTCAAACCACAAACTCTTAGAAGATTCACTCTCCTTGTACTTACGTCGGCATTAACCCTTTTGTATTCAATCTCGATGCAATTTCTGTGTTTCATGGTCAATGCGATGGTCCAACGGATACAGTAAACATGCACTGGTGCATCGGAATCTAATACTGGTCTCCGAGGAGCCGCCCAAACCACAAACTCTTAGAAGAATCACTCTTCTTGTACTTAAGGCGGCATTGTCCCTTTTGTACTCCATGCCGATGCAATTTCTGTGTTTCATGGTCAATGTGAAGGTCCGAGGGATACAGTAAACCTGCACTGGTGCATCAGTATCTAATACTGGTCTCCCAGGAGCCGCTAAAACCACTAACTCTTAGAAGATTCACTCTCCTTGTACTTACGTCGGCATTGTCCCTTTGTATTCAATCTCGATGCGATTTCTGTGTTTCATGGTCAATGTGAAGCTCCAAGGGATACAGCAAACCTACACTGGTGCATCGGAATCTAATACTGGACTACGAGGAGCTGCCCGAACCACAAAATCTTAGAAGATTCTCTCTTCTTGTACTTAAGTCGGCATTGTCCCTTTTGTATTCAATGCCGATGCAATTTCTGTGTTTCATTGTCCATGTGAAGGTTCAAGCTATACAGTAAACCTGCACTGGTGCATCGGAATCTAATACTGGTCTCCCAAGAGCCGTTCAAACCACAAACTCTTAGAAGATTCACTCTTCTTGTACTTACGTCAGCATTGTGACTTTTGTATTCAATCGCGATGCAATTTCTCTGTTTCATGGTCACTGTGAAGGTCCAGGGGATACAGTAAAGCTGCTCTTGTGCATGGGAATCTAATACGGGTCTCCCAGGAGCCGCTCAAACCACAAACTCTTAGAAGAATCACTCTTCTTGTACTTAAGTCGGCATTGTCCCTTTTATATTCAACCCCGATGTAAATTCTGTGTTTCATAGTCAATGTGAAGGTCCAAGGGATACAGTACACTTGCACTGGTGCATCGGAATCTAATTCTCGCCTCCCAGGAGCCACTCAAAGCACAAACCCTGGGAAGATTAACTCATCTTGTACTTAAGTTGGCATTCTACATTTTGTATTCAATCCCGATGCAAATTCTGTGTTTCATGGTCAATCTGACGGTCCAAGGGATACAGTAAACCTGCACTGATGCTTCGGAATCTAATACTGGTCTCCCAGAAGCCGCACAAACCACAAAGTCTTAGGAGATTCCCTCTTCTTCTACTTAAGTCTTCATTGTCCCGTCTGTATTCAATCCTGATGCGATTTCTGTGTTTCATGGTCAATGTGAAGGTCCAAGGGATACAGTAAACCTGCACTGGTGCATCAGAATCTAATACTGGTCTCCCAGCTGTCGCTCAAACCACAAACTCTTAGAAGATTCACTCCTCTTGTACTTAAGGCGCCATTGTCCTATTTGAATTCAATCCCGATGCAATTTCTATGTTTCATGGTCAATGAGAATGTTCGAGGAATACGGGAAACCTGCACATGTGCAACGGAATCTAGTACAGGTCTCCCAGGATCCGCTAAAAGCACACACTCTTGCAAGATTCACTCTTCTTGTACTTAAGTCGGCATTGTCCCTTTTGTATTCAATGCCAATGCAATTTCTGTGTTTCATGGTCAATGTGAACGTCCAAGGGATACAGTAAACCTGCACTGGTGCATCGGAATCTAATACTGGTCCCCCAGGGGTCGCTCAAACTACAAACTCTTGGAAGATTCACTCTACTTGTACTTAAGTCAGCATTGTCCTTTTTGTATTCAATGCCGATGAAATTTCTGTGTTTCATGGCAGATGCAAAAGTTCAAGGGATACAGTAAACCTGCACTGGTGCATCGGAATCTAATACTGGTTCCCCAGGAGCCTTCAAACCACAAACTTTTAGAAGATTCACACTTCTTGTACTTAACTCGGCTTTGTCTCTTTTGTATTCAAGCTCGATGTAATTTCGTTGTTTCATGGTCAACGTGAAGGTCCAAATGATACAGTAAACTTGCTCTGGTGGATCGGAATCTAATACTGGTCTCCCAGAAGCCGCACACAGCACCAACTCCTAGAAGATTTACTCTTCTTGTACTTAAGTATGCATTGTGCCTTTTGTATTTTATCGCGTAGCAATTTCGGTGTTTCATGGTCAACGTGAAGGTCCAAGGGATACAGTAAAGCTGCACTGGTGTATCGGAATGTAATACTGAACTCCCAGGAGCCGCCCAAACCACCAACTCTTAGAGGACTCACTCCTCTTATACTTAAGTCGGCATTGTCCCTTTTGTATTCAATCTCGATGCGATTTCTGTTTCATGGTCAATGTGAAGGTCCAAGGGATACAGTAAACCTGCACTGGTGAATCGGATTCTAATACTGGTCTCCCAGGAGTCGCTCAAACCACAAAATCTTAGAAGATTCACTCTTCTTGTACTTAAGACGGCATTGTCCCTTTTGTATTAAATCTCGATGCAATTTCTGTGTTTCATGGTCAATGTGAAGGTCCAAGGGATACAGTAAACCTGCACTGACGCATCGGTTTCTAATACTGGTCTCCGAGGAGCCGCCCAAACCACAAACTCTTAAAACAATCACTCTTCTTGTACTTAGGTCGGCATTGTCCTTTTTGTTGTCCGTGC
This sequence comes from Schistocerca piceifrons, assembly GCF_021461385.2. NCBI lineage: Eukaryota > Metazoa > Arthropoda > Insecta > Orthoptera > Acrididae > Schistocerca > Schistocerca piceifrons. Next base: position 1,126,098,826 of record NC_060139.1, read on the forward strand.
TGATGCAAATTCTGTGTTTCATGGTCAATGTGAAGGTCCAAGGGATACAGTAAACCTGCACTGGTGCATCGGAATCTAATACTGGTCTCCCAGGAGCAGCTCAAACCACAAACTCTTAGAAGATTCATTCTTCTATTACTTAAGTCGGCATTGTCCCTTTTGTATTCAATCTCCATGCAATTTCTGTGTTTCATGGTCACTGTGAAAGTCCAGGGGATACAGTAAAGCTGCTCTGGTGCATGGGATTCTAATACTGGTCTCCCAGGAGCCGCTCAAACCACAGAATCTTAGAAAATACACTTCTCTTCTACTTAAGTCGACATTGTCCATATTGTATTCAATCCCGATGCATTTTCTGCGTTTCATGGTCCATGTGAAGGTTCAAGCTATACAGTAAACCTGCACTGGTGCATCGGAATCTAATACTGGTCTCCCAAGAGCCGTTCAAACCACAAACTCTTAGAAGATTCACTCTTCTTGTACTTACGTCAGCATTGTGACTTTTGTATTCAATCGCGATGCAATTTCTCTGTTTCATGGTCACTGTGAAGGTCAAGGGGAAACAGTAAAGCTGCTCTTGTGCATGGGAATCTAATACGGGTCTCCCAGGAGCCGCTCAAACCACAAACTCTTAGAAGAATCACTCTTCTTGTACTTAAGTCGGCATTGTCCCTTTTGCATTCAATGCCTATGCAATTTCTGTGTTTCATAGTCAATATGAAGGTCCAAGGGATACAGTAAGCCTGCACTGGTGCATCGGAATCTAATACTGGACTCCGAGGAGCTGCCCAAACCACAAACCCTTAGAAGATTCTCTCTTCTTGTACTTAAGTCGGGATTGTCCCATTTATATTCAACCCCGATGTAAATTCTGTGTTTCATAGTCAATGTGAAGGTCCAAGGGATACAGTACACTTGCACTGGTGCATCGGAATCTAATTCTCGCCTCCCAGGAGCCACTCAAAGCACAAACTCTTGGAAGATTAACTCATCTTGTACTTAAGTTGGCATTCTACATTTTGTATTCAATCCCGATGCAAGTTCTGTGTTTCATGGTCAATCTGACGGTCCAAGGGATACAGTAAACCTGCACTGATGCTTCGGAATCTAATACTGGTCTCCCAGAAGCCGCTCAAACCACAAAGTCTTAGGAGATTCCCTCTTCTTCTACTTAAGTCTTCATTGTCCCGTCTGTATTCAATCCTGATGCGATTTCTGTGTTTCATGGTCAATGTGAAGGTCCAAGGGATACAGTAAACCTGCACTGGTGCATCAGAATCTAATACTGGTTTCCCAGCTGTCGCTCAAACCACAAACTCTTAGAAGATTCACTCCTCTTGTACTTAAGGCGCCATTGTCCCATTTGAATTCAATCCCGATGCAATTTCTATGTTTCATGGTCAATGGGAATGTTCGAGGAATACTGGAAACCTGCACATGTGCAACGGAATCTAGTACAGGTCTCCCAGGATCCGCTAAAAGCACACACTCTTGCAAGATTCACTCTTCTTGTACTTAAGTCGGCATTGTGCCTTTTGTATTCTATCCCGTTGAAATTTCGGTGTTTCATGGTCAACATGAAGGTCCAAGGGATACAGTAAACCTTTGCTGGTGCAACGGAATCCAATACTGGTCTCCCAGGTGCTGCTCAATGCACAAATTCTTAGAAGATTCACTCTTCTAGGACTTAAGTCGGCATTGTCCCTTTTGTATTCAATCCCGATGCAATTTCTGTGTTTCGTGGTCAATGTGAAGGTCCAAGGGTTTACAGTAAAGCTGCACTGGTGTATCGGAATCTAATACTGAACTCCCAGGAGCCGCTCAAACCACAAACTCTTAGAAGATTCACTCTACTTGTACTTAAGTCCGCATTGTCCCTATTGTATTCATCCCGATGCAATTTCTGTGTTTCATGGTCGATGTGAAGGTCCAAGGGATACAGTAAACCTGCACTGGTGCATCAGAATCTAATACTGGTCTCCCAGGAGTCGCTCAAACCACAAAATCTTAGAAGATTCACTCTTCTTGTACTTAAGACGGCATATTCTATTTTGTATTCAATCTCGATGCAATTTCTGTGTTTCATTGTCAATGTGAAGGTCCAAGGGATTCAGTAAACCTGCACTGACGCATCAGAATCTAATACGGGTCTCCGAGGAGCCGCCCAAACCACAAACTCTTAGAAGAATCCACTCTTCTTGTACTTAAGTCGGCATTGTCCTTTTGTAGTCCATGCCGATGCAATTTCAGTGCTTAATGGTCAATGTGATGTCCCAGGGGATACAGAAATCCTGCACTGGTGCATCGGAATCAATACTGGTCTCCCAGGAGCCGCTCAACCACAGAATCTTAGAAGATACATTTCTCTTCTACTTAAGTCGACATTGTCCCTTTTGTATTCAATCCCAATGCATTTTCTGTGTTTCATGGTCAATGTGAACGTCCAAGGGATACAGTAAACCTGCACTGGTGCATCGGAAGCTAATACTGGTCCCCCCAGGGGTCGCTCAAACTACAAACTCTTGGAAGATTCACTCTACTTGTACTTAAGTCAGCATTGTCCTTTTTGTATTCAATGCCGATGAAATTTCTGTGTTTCATGGTAGATGCAAAAGTTCAAGGGATACAGTAAACCTGCACTGGTGCATCGGAATCTAATACTGGTTCCCCCAGGAGCCTTCAAACCACAACTTTTAGAAGATTTCACACTTCTTGTACTTAACTCGGCTTTGTCTCTTTTGTATTCAAGCTCGATGTAATTTCTTTGTTTCATGGTCAACGTGAAGGTCCAAATGATACAGTAAACCTGCTCTGGTGGATCGGAATCTAATACTGGTCTCCCAGAAGCCGCACACAGCACCAACTCCTAGAAGATTCACTCTTCTTGTACTTAAGTCGGCATTGTGCCTTTTGTATTTTATCGCGTAGCAATTTCGGTGTTTCATGGTCAACGTGAAGGTCCAAGGGATAACAGTAAAGCTGCACTGGTGTATCGGAATGTAATACATGAACTCCCAGGAGCCGCCCAAACCACAAACTCTTAGAGGACTCACTCTTCTTATACTTAAGTCGGCATTGTCCCTTTTGTATTCAATCTCGATGCGATTTCTGTTTCATGGTCAATGTGAAGGTCCAAGGGATACAGTAAACCTGCACTGGTGAATCGGATTCTAATACTGGTCTCCCAGGAGTCGCTCAAACCACAAAATCTTAGAAGATTCACTCTTCTTGTACTTAAGACGGCATTGTCCCTTTTGTATTAAATCTCGATGCAATTTCTGTGTTTCATGGTCAATGTGAAGGTCCAAGGGATACAGTAAACCTGCACTGACGCATCGGATTCTAATACTGGTCTCCGAGGAGCCGCCCAAACCACAAACTCTTTGAACAATCACTCTTCTTGTACTTAAGTCGGCATTGTCCTTTTTGTTGTCCGTGCTGATGCAAATTCTGTGTTTCATGGTCAATGTGAAGGTCCAAGGGCTACAGTAAACCTGCACTGGTGCATCGGAATCTAATACTGGTCTCCCAGGAGCAGCTCAAACCACAAACTCTTAGAAGATTCATTCTTCTATTACTTAAGTCGGCATTGTCCCTTTTGTATTCAATCTCCATGCAATTTCTGTGTTTCATGGTCACTGTGAAAGTCCAGGGGATACAGTAAAGCTGCTCTGGTGCATGGGATTCTAATACTGGTCTTCCAGGAGCCGCTCAAACCACAGAATCTTAGAAAATACACTTCTCTTCTACTTAAGTCGACATTGACCATATTGTATTCAATCCCGATGCATTTTCTGCGTTTCATGGTCAATGTGAACGTCCAAGGGATACGGTAAACCTGCACTGGTGCATCGGAATCTAATACTGGTCTCCGAGGAGCCGCCCAAACTACAAACTGCTAGAAGAATCACTCTTCTTGTACCTAAGTCGGCATTGTCCCTTTTGTACTCCATGCCGATGCAATTTCTGTGTTTCAAGGTCAATGTGAAGGTCCGAGGGATACAGCAAACCTGCACTCATGCATCGGAATCTAATACTGGTCTCCCAGGAGCCGCTCAAACCACTAACTCTTAGAAGATTCACTCTCCTTGTACTTACGTCGGCATTGTCCCTTTGTATTGAATCTCGATGCGATTTCTGTGTTTCTTGGTCAATGTGAAGCTCCAAGGGATACAGTAAACCTACACTGGTGCATCGGAATCTAATACTGGTCTACGAGGAGCTGCCCAAACCACAAACTCTGAGAAGATTCTCTCTTCTTGTACTTAAGTCGGCATTGTCCCTTTTGTATTCAATGCCGATGCAATTTCTGTGTTACATGGTCAATGTGAAGGTTCAAGCTATACAGTAAACCTGCACTGGTGCATCGGAATCTAATACGGGTCTCCCAGGAGCCGCTCAAACCACTAACTCTTAGAAATTTCACTTTTCTTCTATTTAAGTTGGCATTGTCCCTTTTGTATTCAATCCCGATGCAATTTCTTTGTTTCATGGTCAATGTGAACGTCCAAGGGATACAGTAAACCTGCACTGGTGCATCGGAATCTAGTACTGGTCTCCCAGGAGCCGTTCAAAATACAAACTCTTAGAACATTCACTCTTCTTGTACTTACGTTGGCATTGTGACTTTTGTATTCGATCGCGATGCAATTTCTCTGTTTCATGGTCACTGTGAAGGTCCAGGGGATACAGTATAGCTGCTCTGGTGCATGGGAATCTAATACTGGTCTCTCAGGAGCCGCTCAAACCACAAATTCTTGGAAGATACACTTCTCTTCAACTTAAGTCGGCATTGTCCATTTTGTATTCAATCCCGATGCATTTTCCCCGTTTCATGGTCAATGTGAACGACCAAAAGAAACAGTAAACCTGCACTGGTGCATCGGAATCTACTACTGGTCTAACAGGAGTCGCTCAAACTACAAACTCTTAGAAGATTCACTCTTCTTGTACTTAAGTCGGCATTGTCCCTTTTGTATTCAATCCCGATGCAATTTCTGTGTTTCATGGTCAATCGGAAGGTCTAAGGGATATGGTAAACCCGCACTGGTGCATCGAAATCCAATACTGGTCTCCCAGGAGCCGCTCAAACCACAAACTCTTAGAAGAATCACTCTTCTTGTACTTAAGTCGGCATTGTCCCTTTTGCATTCAATGCCTATGCAATTTCTATGTTTCATAGTCAATATGAAGGTCCAAGGGATACAGTAAACCTGCACTGGTGCATCGGAATCTAATACTGGTTCCCCAGGAGCCTTCAAACCACAAACTTTTAGAAGATTCACACTTCTTGTACTTAACTCGGCTTTGTCTCTTTTGTATTCAAGCTCGATGTAATTTCTTTGTTTCATGGTCAACGTGAAGGTCCAAATGATACAGTAAACCTGCTCTGGTGGATCGGAATCTAATACTGGTCTCCCAGAAGCCGCACACAGCACCAACTCTTAGAAGATTCACTCTTCTTGTACTTAAGTCGGCATTGTGCCTTTTGTATTTTATCGCGTTGCAATTTCGGTGTTTCATGGTCAACGTGAAGGTCCAAGGGATACAGTAAAGCTGCACTGGTGTATCGGAATGTAATACTGAACTCCCAGGAGCCGCCCAAACCACAAACTCTTAGAGGACTCACTCTTCTTATACTTAAGTCGGCATTGTCCCTTTTGTATTCAATCTCGATGCGATTTCTGTTTCATGGTCAATGTGAAGGTCCAAGGGATACAGTAAACCTGCACTGGTGAATCGGATTCTAATACTGGTCTCCCAGGAGTCGCTCAAACCACAAAATCTTAGAAGATTCACTCTTCTTGTACTTAAGACGGCATTGTCCCTTTTGTATTAAATCTCGATGCAATTTCTGTGTTTCATGGTCAATGTGAAGGTCCAAGGGATACAGTAAACCTGCACTGACGCATCGGATTCTAATACTGGTCTCCGAGGAGCCGCCCAAACCACAAACTCTTAGAACAATCACTCTTCTTGTACTTAAGTCGGCATTGTCCTTTTTGTTGTCCGTACTGATGCAAATTCTGTGTTTCATGGTCAATGTGAAGGTCCAAGGGCTACAGTAAACCTGCACTGGTGCATCGGAATCTAATACTGGTCTCCCAGGAGCAGCTCAAACCACAAACTCTTAGAAGATTCATTCTTCTATTACTTAAGTCGGCATTGTCCCTTTTGTATTCAATCTCCATGCAATTTCTGTGTTTCATGGTCACTGTGAAAGTCCAGGGGATACAGTAAAGCTGCTCTGGTGCATGGGATTCTAATACTGGTCTCCCAGGAGCCGCTCAAACCACAGAATCTTAGAAAATACACTTCTCTTCTATTTAAGTCGACATTGACCATATTGTATTCAATCCCGATGCATTTTCTGCGTTTCATGGTCAATGTGAACGTCCAAGGGATACGGTAAACCTGCACTGGTGTATCGAAATCTAATACTGGTCTCCCAGGAGTCGCTCAAACCACAAAATCTTAGAAGATTCACTCTTCTTGTACTTAAGGCGGCATTGTCCCTTTTGCATTCATTGCCGATGCAATTTCTGTGTCTCATGGTCAATGTGAATGTTCAAGGGATACAGTAAACCTGCACTGGTGCATCGGAATCTAATACTGGTCCCCCAGGAGCCGCTCAAAGCATAAACTTTTAGATGATTCAATCTACTTGTACTTATCGCGGCTTTGTCCCTTTTCTATTCAATATCGATGCAACTTCTGTGTTTCATGGTCAATGTGAAGGCCTAACGGATACAGCAAACATGCACTGGTGCATCGGAATCTAATACTGGTCTCCGAGGAGCCGCCCAAACTACAAACTGCTAGAAGAATCACTCTTCTTGTACCTAAGTCGGCATTGTCCCTTTTGTACTCCATGCCGATGCAATTTCTGTGTTTCAAGGTCAATGTGAAGGTCCGAGGGATACAGCAAACCTGCACTCGTGCATCGGAATCTAATACTGGTTTCCCAGGAGCCGCTCAAACCACTAACTCTTAGAAGATTCACTCTCCTTGTACTTACGTCGGCATTGTCCCTTTGTATTCAATCTCGATGCGATTTCTGTGTTTCTTGGTCAATGTGAAGCTCCAAGGGATACAGTAAACCTACACTGGTGCATCGGAATCTAATACTGGTCTACAAGGAGCTGCCCAAACCACAAACTCTGAGAAGATTCTCTCTTCTTGTACTTAAGTCGGCATTGTCCCTTTTGTATTCAATGCCGATGCAATTTCTGTGTTGCATGGTCAATGTGAAGGTTCAAGCTATACAGTAAACCTGCACTGGTGCATCGGAATCTAATACGGGTCTCCCAGGAGCCGCTCAAACCACAAACTCTTAGAAATTTCACTTTTCTTCTATTTAAGTTGGCATTGTCCCTTTTGTATTCTATCCCGATGCAATTTCTTTGTTTCATGGTCAATGTGAATGTCCAAGGGATACAGTAAACCTGCACTGGTGCATCGGAATCTAGTACTGGTCTCCCAGGAGCCGTTCAAAATACAAACTCTTAGAACATTCACTCTTCTTGTACTTACGTTGGCATTGTGACTTTTGTATTCGATCGCGATGCAATTTCTCTGTTTCATGGTCACTGTGAAGGTCCAGGGGATACAGTATAGCTGCTCTGGTGCATGGGAATCTAATACTGGTCTCTCAGGAGCCGCTCAAACCACAAATTCTTGGAAGATACACTTCTCTTCAACTTAAGTCGGCATTGTCCATTTTGAATTCAATCCCGATGCATTTTCCCCGTTTCATGGTCAATGTGAACGACCAAAAGATACAGTAAACCTGCACTGGTGCATCGGAATCTACTACTGGTCTAACAGGAGTCGCTCAAACTACAAACTCTTAGAAGATTCACTCTTCTTGTACTTAAGTCGGCATTGTCCCTTTTGTATTCAATCCCGATGCAATTTCTGTGTTTCATGGTCAATCGGAAGGTCTAGGGGATATGGTAAACCCGCACTGGTGCATCGGAATCCAGTACTGGTCTCCCAGGAGCCGCTCAAACCACAAACTCTTAGAAGAATCACTCTTCTTGTACTTAAGTCGGCATTGTCCCTTTTGCATTCAATGCCTATGCAATTTCTTTGTTTCATAGTCAATATGAAGGTCCAAGGGATACAGTAAACCTGCACTGGTGCATCGGAATCTAATACTGGACTCCGAGGAACTGCCCAAACCACAAACTCTTAGAAGATTCTCTCTTCCTGTACTTAAGTCGGCATTGTCCCTTTAATATTCAACCCCGATGTAAATTCTGTGTTTCATAGTCAATGTGAAAGTCCAAGGGATACTGTAAACCTGCACTGGTGCATCCGAATCTAATACTGGTCTCCCAGGAGCCGCTCACAACACTAACACTTAGAAGATTAACTCATCTTGTACTTAAGTCGGGATTGCCCCTTTTGTATTCAATCCCGATGCAAAATCTGTGTTTCATGGTCAATCTGACGGTCCAAGGGATACACTAAACCTGCACTGGTGCTCCGGAATCTAATACTGGTCTCCCAGAAGCCGCTCAAACCACAAACTCTTAGGAGATTCCCTCTTCTTCTACTTATGTCTTCATTGTCCCGTCTGTATTCAATCCTGATGCGATTTCTGTGTTTCATGGTCAATGTGAAGGTCCAAGGGATACAGTAAACCTGCACTGGTGCATCGGAATCTAATACTGGTCTCCCAGGAGCAGCTCAAACCACAAACTCTTAGAAGATTCATTCTTCTAGTACTTAAGTCGGCATTGTCCCTTTTGTATTCAATCTCCATGCAATTTCTGTGTTTCATGGTCACTGTGAAAGTCCAGGGGATACAGTAAAGCTGCTCTGGTGCATGGGATTCTAATACTGGTCTCCCAGGAGCCGCTCAAACCACAGAATCTTAGAAAATACACTTCTCTTCTACTTAAGTCGACATTGTCCCTATTGTATTCAATCCCGATGCATTGTCTACGTTTCATGGTCAATGTGAACGTCCACGGGATACGGTAAACCTGCAGTGGTGCATCGAAATCTAATACTGGTCTCCCAGGAGTCGCTCAAACTACAAGCTTTTAGAAGATTCAATCTTCTTGTACTTAAGTCGGCATTGTCCCTTTTGTATTCAATCCCGATGCAATTTCTGTGTTTCATAGTCAATTCGAAGGTCCAAGGGAAACGGTAAACCTGCACTGGTGCGCCGGAATCTGATACTGGTCTCCCAGGAGTCGCTCAAACCACGAACTGCTAGAAGATTCACTCTTCTTGTACTTAAGTCGGCATTGTCCCTTTTGCATTCATTGCCGATGCGATTTCTGTGTCTCATGGTCAATGTGAATGTTCAAGGGATACAGTAAACCTGCACTGGTGCATCGGAATCTAATACTGGTCCCCCAGGAGCCGCTCAAAACACAAACTTTTAGATGATTCAACCTACTTGTACTTAACGCGGCTTTGTCCCTTTTCTATTCAATCTCGATGCAATTTCTGTGTTTCATGGTCAATGTGAAGGCCTAACGGATACAGCAAACATGCACTGGTGCATCGGAATCTAATACTGGTCTCCGAGGAGCCGCCCAAACCACAAACTGCTAGAAGAGTCACTCTTCTTGTACCTAAGTCGGCATTGTCCCTTTTGTACTCCATGCCGATGCAATTTCTGTGTTTCAAGGTCAATGTGAAGGTCCGAGCGATACATCAAACCTGCACTCGTGCATCGGAATCTAATACTGGTCTCCCAGGAGCTGCTCAAACCACTAACTCTTAGAAGATTCACTCTCCTTGTACTTACGTCGGCATTGTCCCTTTGTATTCAATCTCGATGCAATTTCTGTGTTTCATGGTCAATGTGAAGCTCCATGGGATACAGTAAACCTACACTGGTCATCGGAATCTAATACTGGACTACGAGGAGCTGCCCAAACCACAAACTCTGAGAAGATTCTCTCTTCTTGTACTTAATTCGGCATTGTCCCTTTTGTATTCAATGCCGATGCAATTTCTGTGTTTCATGGTCAATGTGAAGGTTCAAGCTATACAGTAAACCTGCACTGGTGCATCGGAATCTAATACTGGTCTCTCAGGAGCCGCTCAAACCACAAACTCTTAGAAATTTCAATTTTCTTCTATTTAAGTTGGCATTGTCCCTTTTGTATTCAATCCCGATGCAATTTCTTTGTTTCATGGTCAATGTGAACGTCCAAGGGATACAGTAAACCTGCACTGGTGCATCGGAATCTAATACCGGTCTCCCAGGAGCCGTTCAAAAAACAAACTCTTAGAAGATTCACTCTTCTTGTACTTACGTCGCCATTGTGGCTTTTGTATTCAATCGCGATGCAATTTCTCTGTTTCATGGTCACTGTGAAGGTCCAGGGGATACAGTAAAGCTGCTCTGGTGCATGGGAATCTAATACTGGTCTCTCAGGAGCCGCTCAAACCACAATTTCTTGGAAGATACACTTCTCTTCCACTTAAGTCGGCATTGTCCATTTTGTATTCAATCCCGATGCATTTTCTCCGTTTCATGGTCAATGTGAACGACCAAGGGATACAGTAAACCTGCACTGGTGTATCGGAATCTACTACTGGTCTAACAGGAGTCGCTCAAACTACAAACTCTTAGAAGATTCACTCTTCTTGTACTTAAGGGCGCATTGTCCCTTTTGCATTCAATGCCTATGCAATTTCTGTGTCTCATAGTCAATATGAAGGTCCAAGGGATACAGTAAACCTGCACTGGTGCATCGGAATCTAATACTGGACTCCGAGGAACTGCCCAAACCACAAACTCTTAGAAGATTCTCTCTTCTTGTACTTAAGTCGGCATTGTCCCTTTAATATTCAACCCCGTTGTAAATTCTGTGTTTCATAGTCAATGTGAAGGTCCAAGGGATACTGTAAACCTGCACTGGTGCATCCGAATCTAATACTGGTCTCCCAGGAGCCGCTCACAACACTAACACTTAGAAGATTAACTCATCTTGTACTTAAGTCGGGATTGCCCCTTTTGTATTCAATCCCGACGCAAAATCTGTGTTTCATGGTCAATCTGACTGTCCAAGGGATACAGTAAACCTGCACTGGTGCTCCGGAATCTAATACTGGTCTCCCAGAAGCCGCTCAAACCACAAACTCTTAGTAGATTCCCTCTTCTTCTACTTAAGTCTTCATTGTCCCGTCTGTATTCAATCCTGATGCGATTTCTGTGTTTCATGGTCAATGTGAAGGTCCAAGGGATGCAGTAAACCTCCACTGACGCATCAAAATCTAATACGGGTCCCCGAGGAGCCGCCCAAACCACAAACTCTTGGAAGAATCACTCTTCTTGTACTTAAGTCGGCATTGTCCCTTTTGTAGCCCATGCCGATGCAATTTCAGTGCTTCATGGTCAATGTGATGGTCCAGGGGATACAGTAAACCTGCACTGGTGCATCGGAATCTAATACTGGTCTCTCAGGAGCCGCTCAAACAACAGAATCTTAGAAGACACATTTCTCTTCTACTTATGTCGGCATTGTCCCTTTTGTATTCAATCTCGATGCATTTTCTGTGTTTCATGGTCAATGTGAAGGTCCAAGGGATGAAGTAAACCTCCACTGACGCATCAGAATCTAATACGGGTCTCCGAGGAGCCGCCCAAACCACAAACTCTTGGAAGAATCACTCTTCTTGTACTTAAGTCGGCATTGTCCCTTTTGTAGTCGATGCCGATGCAATTTCAGTGCTTCATGGTCAATGTGATGGTCCAGGGAACACAGTAAACCTGCACTGGTGCATCGGAATCTAATACTGGTCTCCCAGGAGCCGCTAAAACCACAAACTCATAGAAGATTCACTCCTTTTGTACTTAAGTCGGCATTGTCCTTTTGCATTCATTGTCGATGCAATTTCTGTGCCTCATGGTCAATATGAAGGACCAAGGGATACAGTAAACCTGCACTCGTGCATCGGAATCTAATACTTGCTTCCCAGGAGCCACACGACCACAAACTCTTAGCAGATTCTCTCATCTGATACTTAAGACGGCATTGTCCCTTTTGTATTCAATCCCGATGCGATTTCAGTGTTTCATGGTCAATGTGAAGCTCCAAGGTTACAGTAAACCTGCACTGGTACATCGGAATCTAATACTGGACTCCGAGGAGCTCCCCAAACCACAAACTCTTTGAAGATTCACTCTTCTTGTACCTTAGTCAGCATTGTCCTTTTTGTATTCAATGCCGATGCAATTTCTGTGTTTCATGGTCAATGCGAAATTTCAAGGGATACAGTAAACCTGCACTGGTGCATCGGAATCTAATACTGGTCCCCCAGGAGCCGTTCAAACCACAAACTTTTTCGAAGCTTCACACTTCTTGTACTTAACTCGGCTTTGTCTCTTTTCTATTCAATCTGGATGTAATTTCTTTGTTTCAGGGTCAACGTGAAGGTCCAAGTGATACAGTAAACCTGCTCCGGTGGATCGGAATCTAATACTGGTCTCCCAGAAGCCGCTCACAGCACCAACTCCTAGAAGATTCACTGTTCTTGTACTGAAGTCTTCATTGTGCCTTTTGTATTGTATCCCGTTGATATGTCTTTGTTTCATGGTCATTGTGAAGGTCCATGGGACACAGTGAACCTGCACTGGTGCATCGGAATCTACTACTGGTCTAACAGGAGTCGCTCAAACTACAAACTCTTAGAAGATTCACTCTTCTTGTGCTTAAGTCGGCATTGTCCCTTTAATATTCAACCCCGATGTAAATTCTGTGTTTCATAGTCAATGTGAAGGTCCAAGGGATACTGTAAACCTGCACTGGTGCATCCGAATCTAATACTGCTCTCCCAGGAGCCGCTCACAACACTAACACTTAGAAGATTAACTCATCTTGTACTTAAGTCGGGATTGCTCCTTTTGTATTCAATCCCGATGCAAAATCTGTGTTTCATGGTCAAACTGACGGTCCAAGGGATACAGTAAACCTGCATTGATGCATCAGAATCTAATACTGGTCTCCCAGGAGTCGCTCAAACCACAAAATCTTAGAAGATTCACTCCTTTTGTACTTCAGTCGGCATTGTCCTTTTGTATTCATTCCCGATGCCATTTCTGTGCCCCATGGTCAATATGAAGAACCAAGGGATACATTAAACCTGCACTGGTGCATCGGAATCTAATACTTGCTTCCCAGGAGCCACACGACCACAAACTCTTAGAAGATTTACTCTTCTTATACTTAAGACGGCACTGTCCATTTTGTATTCAATCCCGATGAAATTTCTGTGTTTCATAGTCAATCCGAAATTCCAAGGGAAATGGTAAACCTGCACTGGTGCATCGGAATCCAATACTGGCCTTCCAGGAGCCTCTCGAACCACAAACTCTTAGAAGATTCACTCCTCTTATAGTTAAGTCGACATTGTCCCTTTTGTATTCAATCCCAATGCGATTCCTGTGTTTCATGGTCAATGTGAAGCTCCAAGGGATACAGTAAACCTGCTCTGGTGCATCGGAATCTAATACTGGTCTCCCAGGAGTCGCTCAAACCACCATGTCTTAGAAGTCTCACTTTTCTTCTATTTCAGTCGTCATTGTCCCTTTTGTATTCAATCCCGATGCATTTTCTGTGTTTCATGGTCAATGTGAACGTCCCAGGGATAGAGTAAACTTGCACTGGTGCATCGGAATCTAATACTGGTATCCCAAGAGCCGCTCAAACCACAAACTCTTAGAAGATTCACTCTTCTTGTACTTAAGTCGGTATTGTCCCTTTTGTATTCAATCCCGATGCAATTTCTGTATCTCATGGTCAATGTGATGGTCCAAGGTATTCTGTAAACCTGCACTGGTACATCGGAATGTAATACTGGTGTCCCAAAAGTCGCTAAAAGCACGAACTCTTAGAAGATTCACTCTTCTTCTACTTAAGTCGGCATTGTGCCTTTTGTATTTTATCGCGTTGCAATTTCGGTGTTTCATGGTCAACGTGAAGCTCCAAGGGATACAGTAAACCTGCGCTGGTGCTACGGAATCCAATACTGGTCTCTAAGGTGCCGCTCAAAGCACAAACTCTTAGAAGATTCATTCTTCTAGTACTTAAGTGTGCATTGTCCCTTTGTATTCAATCCCGACGCAATTTCTGTGTTTCATGGTCAATGTGAAGGTCCAAGGGATACAGTAAAGCTGCACTGGTGTATCGGAATCTAATACTGAACTCCCAGGAGCCGCCCAAACCACAAACTCTTAGAGGATTCACTCTTCTTATATTTAAGTCGGTATCTCCCTTTTGCATTCAATCTCGATGCGATTTCTGTGTTTCATGGTCAATGTGAAGATCCAAGGGATACAGCAAACATGCACTGGTGCATCGGATTCTAATACTGGTCTCCCAGGAAATGCTCAAACTACAAACTCTTAGAAGATTCACTCTAATTGTACTGAAGTCGGCATTGTCCCTATTGTATTCATCCCGATGCAATTTCTGTGTTTCATGGTCAATGTGTTGGTCCAAGGGATACAGTAAACCTGTACTGGTGCATCAGAATCTAATACTGGTCTCCCAGCAGTCGCTCAAACCACAAAATCTTAGAAGATTCACTCTTCTTGTATTTAAGACGGCATTGTCCCTTATGTATTCAATCTCGATGCAATTTCTGTGTTTCATGGTCAATGTGAAGGTCCAAGGGATACGGTAAACCTGCACTGGTGCATCGGAATCTAATACTGGTCTCCCAGGAGCCGCTCAAACCACAAACTCTTAGAAGATTCATTGTTCTAGTACTTAAGTCGGCATTGTCCCTTTAGTATTCAATCCCGATGCAATATCTGTGTTTCATGGTCAATCCGAAGGTCCAAGGGAAACGGTAAACCTGCTCTGGTGCATTGGAATCAAATACTGGTCTCCCAGGAGCCGCTCAAACCACAAACTCTTAGAAGATTCATTCTTCTAGTTCTTAAGTCGGCATAGTCCCTTTTGCATTGAATGCCGATGCAATTTCTGTGTTTCACGGTCAATATGACGGTACAAGGGATACATTAAACCTGCACTGGTGCATCGGAATCTAATACTGGCCTCCGAGTAGCCACTCGAACCACAAACTCTTAGAAGATTCACTCTTCTTATACTTAAGTCGGCATTGTCCCTTTTGTATTCAATCCCGATGCGATTTCTGTGTTTCATGGTCAAAGTGATGCTCCAAGGGATACAGTAAACCTGCTCTCGTGCATCGGAATCTAATACTGGTCTCCCAGGAGTCGCTCAAACCACCAAGTCTTAGAAGTTTCACTTTTCTTCTATTTAAGTCGTCATTGTCCCTTTTGTATTCAATCCCGATGCATTTTCTGTGTTTCATGGTCTATGTGAACGTCCAAGGGATTCAGTAAACCAGCACTGGTGCATCGGAATCTAATGCTTGTCTCCCAGGAGCCGCCCAAACCACAATCTCTTGGAAACTTCACTCTTCTTGTACTTAAGTCGGTATTGTCCCTATTGTATTCAATCCCGATGCAATTTCTGTGTTTCATGGCCAATGTGAAGGTCCAAGGGATACCGTAAACCTGCACTGGTGCATCGGAAATCTAATACTGGTCTCCCAGAAACCGCTCACAGCACTAACTCGTAGAAGATTGACTCTTCTTGTACTTATGTCGGCATTGTGCCTTTTGTATTCTATCCCGCTGGAATGTCTTCGTTTCGTGGTCATTGTGAACGCCCATGGGATACAGTAAACCTGCAGTGGTGCATCGGAATCTAACACTGGTCTCCCAGTAGCTGCTCTAATCACAAAATCTTAAGAGATTCACTCTTCTTGTACTTAAGTCGGCATTTTTCCTATTGTATTCAATCCTGATGGAAGTTCTATGCTTCATGTTCAATGGGAATGTCCAAGGGATACGGTAGAAGTGCACTGGTGCATCAGAATACTAGTACAGGTCTCCCAGGAGCCGCTCAAAGCACAAATTCTTGCAAGATTCTCTCTTCTTGTACTTAAGTCGGCATTGTCCCTTTTGCATTCAATGCCGATGCAATTTCTGTGTTTCATGGTCAATGTGAAGGTCCAAGGGATACAGTAAATCTGCATTCGTGCATCGGAATCTAATACTCGCCTCCCTGGAGCCACTCAAAGCACAAACTCTTAGAAGATTCATTCTTCTAGTACTTAAGTGTGCATTGTCCCTTTGTATTCAATCCCGACGCAATTTCTGTGTTTCATGGTCAATGTGAAGGTCCAAGGGATACAGTAAAGCTGCACTGGTGTATCGGAATCTAATACTGAACTCCCAGGAGCCGCCCAAACCACAAACTCTTAGAGGATTCACTCTTCTTATATTTAAGTCGGTATCTCCCTTTTGTATTCAATCTCGATGCGATTTCTGTGTTTCATGGTCAATGTGAAGATCCAAGGGATACAGCAAACATGCACTGGTGCATCGGATTCTAATACTGGTCTCCCAGGAAATGCTCAAACTACAAACTCTTAGAAGATTCACTCTAATTGTACTGAAGTCGGCATTGTCCCTATTGTATTCATCCCGATGCAATTTCTGTGTTTCATGGTCAATGTGAAGGTCCAAGGGATACAGTAAACCTGTACTGGTGCATCAGAATCTAATACTGGTCTCCCAGCAGTCGCTCAAACCACAAAATCTTAGAAGATTCACTCTTCTTGTATTTAAGACGGCATTGTCCCTTATGTATTCAATCTCGATGCAATTTCTGTGTTTCATGGTCAATGTGAAGGTCCAAGGGATACGGTAAACCTGCACTGGTGCATCGGAATCTAATACTGGTCTCCCAGGAGCCGCTCAAACCACAAACTCTTAGAAGATTCATTCTTCTAGTACTTAAGTCGGCATTGTCCCTTTAGTATTCAATCCCGATGCAATATCTGTGTTTCATGGTCAATCCGAAGGTCCAAGGGAAACGGTAAACCTGCTCTGGTGCATCGGAATCAAATACTGGTCTCCCAGGAGCCGCTCAAACCACAAACTCTTAGAAGATTCATTCTTCTAGTTCTTAAGTCGGCATAGTCCCTTTTGCATTGAATGCCGATGCAATTTCTGTGTTTCACGGTCAATATGACGGTACAAGGGATACATTAAACCTGCACTGGTGCATCGGAATCTAATACTGGCCTCCGAGTAGCCACTCGAACCACAAACTCTTAGAAGATTCACTCTTCTTATACTTAAGTCGGCATTGTCCCTTTTGTATTCAATCCCGATGCGATTTCTGTGTTTCATGGTCAAAGTGATGCTCCAAGGGATACAGTAAACCTGCTCTAGTGCATCGGAATCTAATACTGGTCTCCCAGGAGCCGCCCAAACCACAAACTCTTGGAAACTTCACTCTTCTTGTACTTAAGTCGGTATTGTCCCTATTGTATTCAATCCCGATGCAATTTCTGTGTTTCATGGCCAATGTGAAGGTCCAAGGGATACAGTAAACCTGCACTGGTGCATCGGAAATCTAATACTGGTCTCCCAGAAACCGCTCACAGCACTAACTCGTAGAAGATTGACTCTTCTTGTACTTATGTCGGCATTGTGCCTTTTCTATTCTATCCCGCTGGAATGTCTTCGTTTCGTGGTCATTGTGAACGCCCATGGGATACAGTAAACCTGCAGTGGTGCATCGGAATCTAACACTGGTCTCCCAGTAGCTGCTCTAATCACAAAATCTTAAGAGATTCACTCTTCTTGTACTTAAGTCGGCATTTTTACTATTGTATTCAATCCTGATGGAATTTCTATGCTTCATGTTCAATGGGAATGTCCAAGGGATACGGTAGAAGTGCACTGGTGCATCAGAATACTAGTACAGGTCTCCCAGGAGCCGCTCAAAGCACAAATTCTTGCAAGATTCTCTCTTCTTGTACTTAAGTCGGCATTGTCCCTTTTGCATTCAATGCCGATGCAATTTCTGTGTTTCATGGTCAATGTGAAGGTCCAAGGGATACAGTAAACCTGCATTCGTGCATCGGAATCTAATACTCGCCTCCCTGGAGCCACTCTAAGCACAAACTCTTAGAAGATTCACTCTTCTTGAACTTAAGTCGGCATTTTCCCTTTTGTATTCAATCCCGATGCAAGTTCTGTATCTCATGGTCAAAGTGAATGTCCATGGTTTTCTGTAAACCTGCACTGGTGCATCGGAATCGAATTCTGGTCTCCTAGAAGCCGCTCAAAGCACGATCTCTTAGAAGATTCACTCTTCTTGTACTTAAGTCGGCATTGTCCCTTTTGTATTCCATGCCGATGCAATTTCTGTGGTTCACGGTCAATGTGAACGTAGAAAGGGATACAGTAAACTTGCACTGGTGCATCGGAATCTAATACTGGTCTCCCAGAAGCCGCTCACAGCACGAACTCTTACAAGATTCACTCTTCATGTACTTAAGTCGGCATTGTGCCTTTTGTATTCTATCCCGTTGCAATTTCTTTTTTTCATGGTCATTGTGAAGGTCCATTGGATACAGTAATCTAGCACTGGTGCATCGGAAACTAATACTCGCCTCCCAGGAGCCGCTCTAATCACAAATTCTTAAGAGACTCACTCTTCTTGTACTTAAGTCGCCGTTGTACCTTTTGTATTCAATCCCGATGCGATTTCGGTGTTTCATGGTCAATGTGAAGGTCCAAGGGATACAGTAAACCTGCACTGGTCCATCGGAATCCAATACTGGCCTCCCAGGTGCCGCTCAAAGCACAAACTCTTAGAAGATTCACTCTTCTAGTACTTATGTCGTCATTTTCCCTTTTGTATTCAAGCCCAATGCACTTTCTGTGTTTTATGGTCAATGTGAAGGTCCATGCGATACAGTAAACCAGCACTGGTGCATCGGAATCAAGTACAGGTCTCCCAGGAGCCGAACAAACCACAAACTCTTAGAAGATTCACTCTGCTTGGACTTAAATCGGCAGTGTCCCTTTTGTATTCAATCCCGATGCAATTTCTGTGTTTCATGGTCAGTGTGAAGGTCCAAGGGATACAGTAAACCTGCACTGGTGCATCGGAATCTAATACTGGTCTCCCAGGAGCCGCTCAAACCACAAACTCTTAGAAGATTCACTGTTCTTGTACTTAAGTCGGCATTGTCCCCTTTGTATTCAATGCCGATGCAATTTCTGTGTTTCATGGTCAATGTGAAGGTTCAACGGATACAGTAAACCTGCACTGGTGCATCGGAATCTAATACTGGTCTCCCAGGAGCCGCTCAAACCACCAAGTCTTAGAAGTTTCACTGTTCGTCTTATTTAGCCGTCATTGTCCCTTTTGTATTCAATCCCGATGCAATTTCTGTGGTTCGTGGTCAATGTGAACGTCCAAGGGATACAGTAACCCTGCACTGGTGCATCGGAATCTAGTACAGGTCTCGCAGGAGCCGCTCAAAGTACAAATTCTTGCAAGATTCGCTCTTCTTGTACTTAAGTCGGCATTGTCCCTTTTGCATTCAATGCCGATGCAATTTCTGTGTTTCATGGTCAATGTGATGGTCCAAGGGATACAGTAAACCTGCACTGGTGCATCGGAATCTAATACTCGCCTCCCAGGAGGCACTCATAGCTCAAACTCTTATAAGATTCACTTTTCTTGTACTTAAGTCGGCATTGTGCCTTTTGTATTCTATCCCGTTGCAATTTCTTTTTTTCATGGTCATTGTGAAGGTCCATTGGATACAGTAATCCAGCACTGGTGCATCGGAATCTAATACTCGCCTCCCAGATGCCGCTCTAATCACAAACTCTTATGAGACTCACTCTTCTTGTACGTAAGTCGGCATTGTCCCTTTAGTATTCAATCCCGATGCAATTTCGGTGTTTCATGGTCAATGTGAAGGGTCAGCGGATACAGTAAACCTGCACTGGTGCATCGGAATCTAATAGTAGTCTCCCAGGAGCCGCTCAAACCACAAATTTTTAGATGATTCACTCTTCCTGTACTTAAGTCGGCATTGTCCGTTTTATATTCAATCTCGATACAACTTCTGTGTTTCATGGTCAACGTGAAGGTCCAAGTGATACAGTAAAACTGCTCTGGTGCATCGGAATCTAATACTGGTCGCCCAGGAGCTGCTCAACCCACAAAATCTTAGACGATTCGTACTGCTTGTAATTAAGTCGGCATTGTCCCTATTGTATTCATCCCGATGCAATTTCTGCCTTTCATGGTCAATGTGAAGGACCAAGGGATACAGTTAACTTGCACTGGTGCATCGGAATCTAATACTGGTGTCCGAGGAGCCGCTCTAATCCTAAACTCTTAAGAGATTCACTCTTCTTGTACTTAAGTCGGCATTGTCCCTATTGTATTCAATCCCGATGCACTTTCGGTGTTTCATGGTCAGTGTGAATGTCCAGCTCCATGTTGAGCTCCCAGGAGCAGCTCAAACCATTAACTCTTAGAAGATTCGCTCTTCTTGTACTTAAGTTGGCATTGTCCCTTTTAAATTCAACCCTGATGTAATTTCTGTGTTTAATGGTCAATGTGAAGGTCCAAGGGATACTGTAAACCTGCACTGGTGCATCCGAATCTAATACTGGTCTCCCAGGAGCCGCTCAAGTCACTAACTCTTAGAAGTTTCACTAATCTTGTAGTTAAGTCGGGATTGTCCCTTTTGTATTCATTCCCGATGCAATTTCTGTGTTTCATGGTCAATCTGAAGGTCCAAGGGATACAGTAAACGTGCACTGGTGCATCGGAATCTAAAACTGGTCTCCCAGGAGCCGCTCAAACCACAACCTCTTAGGAGATTCACTCTTCTTCTACCTAAGTCTTCATTGTCCCTTTTGTATTTAATCCCGATGCAATTTCTGTGTTTCATGGTCAATGTGAGGGTCCAAGGGATACAGTAAACCTGCACTGGTGCATCGGAATCTAAAACTCGCCTCCCTAGAGCCACTCGAAGCACAAACTCTTAGAAGATTTACTCTTCTTGTACTTAAGCCGGTATTGTCCCTTTTGTATTCAATCCCGATGCAATTTCTGTATCTCATGATCAATGTGAAGGTCCAAGGTATTCTGAAAACCTGCACTAGTGCATCGGAATCAAATTCTGGTCTCCTAGAAGCCGCTCAAAGCACGATCTCTTAGAAGATTCACTATTCTTGTACTTAAGTCGGCATTGTCCCGTTTGTATTCCATGCAATGCAATTTCTGTGATTCATGGTCAATGTGAACGTCCACGGGATACAGTAAACCTGCACTGGTGCATCGGAATCTAATACTAGTCTCCCAGGAGCCTGTCAAACCACGAAATCTTAGAAGATTCACTCTTTTTGTACTTATGTCAGTATTGTCCCTTTTGTATTCAATCCCGATGCAATTTCTGTGTTTCATGGCAAATGTGAAGGTCCAAGGGATACAGTAAAAATGCACTGGTGCATCGGAATCTAATACTGGTCTCCCAGAAGCCGTTCACAACACGAATTCTTAGAGGATTCACTCTTCTTGTACTTCAGTCGGCATTGTGCCTTTTGTTTTCTATCCCGTTGCAATTTCTTTTTTTCATGGTCATTGTGAAGGTCCATTGGATACAGTAATCTAGCACTGGTGCATCGGAATCTAATACTCGCCTCCCAGGAGCCGCTCTAATCACAAACTCTTAAGAGACTCACTCTTCTTGTACTTAAGTCGGTATTGTCCCTTTACTATTCAATCCCGATGCTATTTCTGTGTTTCATGGTCAATCTGAAGGTCCAAGGGATACAGTAAACGTGCACTGGTGCTTCGGAATCTAATACTGGTCTCCCCGGAGGCGCTCAAACCACAAACTCTTAGGAGGTTCACTCTTCTTCTACTTAAGTCTTCATTGTCCCTTTTGTATTCAATCCCGATGCGATTTCTGTGTTTCATGGTCAATGTGAAGGTCCAAAGGATACAGTAAACCTGCACTGGTGCATCGGAATCTAATACTGGTCTCCCAGGAGCTGCTCAAACCGCAAACTCTTAGAAGATTCACTCTACTTGTACTTAAGTCGTCATTGTCCCTACTGCATTCATCCCGATGCAATTTCTGTGTTTCATGGTCAATGTGAAGGTCCAAGGGATACAGTAAACCTGCACTGGTGCATCTGAAACTAATACTGGTCTCACAGGAGTCACTCAAACCACAAACTCTTAGAAGATTCATTCCTCTTGTACTTCAGTCGGCATTGTCCCCTTTGTATTCAATCCCGATGCAATTTCTGTGTTTCATGGTCAATGTGAAGATCCAAGGGATACAGTAAAGCTGCACCGGTGTATCGGTATCTAATACTGGTCTCCCAGGAGCCGCTCAAACCACAACCTTGCGACCGAACCGACGAATCTTTCCATCAGTAAATGGGGTATGTTCTCAACTGACTCGGTTGTTTTAACCCCTCCACTGACGGAACGACCCGCTTCCTACTTCCGTATGTATAAAGCCAATACGGACTTGTAGCTGTCACGCCTTTGCGCTTACTGCTACGTATTTTAACCGTAAATAGCTCAGCCCTAATGGTAAGAGGTAGTAGTGAATTCACGTTATTAATCTTTGAAGATAGCACAGCTGCCACAAGCTGAGCTCACTTTTACTCCACTCCTACCCTCGCCATTGCACCACATTAATTAGGTGCTACATGGACTTTGCTAAATTCACTTGCGTATACATTTTTGACCGTTACTCACCAGTATTTACCTAATGATTAGTACACTCCTAACCGGACTATTTCCCAAAGAGCTGTGATGATTGAACGGGTTCGATCAATGGCCTACAGTGCCCTACAGTTCACACGGTAACACTGCCTACCTGACCCACTTAACTTGGTAGTGAGCTTATGTATCCAATCACCACTGCTAGCAGCAGTGGGTAATCCTATCAGCACGACGAGAGCAGCAGACTTACCGTCGAATCCTTCTGAAAATACTTATAACTACGGTCGCCAGCTCTGATGGAGCAAAAGAATAAATCAATTTTTTGGCTCGTTTCAAAGTGAAACGGCTTGAGTTGAAGTTAAACTTAATTCTGAATATTACTATTTCTGATCATTCTAGGTGATTCTACAAAGCAAATACTCTCTCAATTTCTGTGAGTTGGCTTGGTAATTACCACCGAGACAACTTATGCAACTTAGGTTAACAAAATTCTATCCTTCAACTTACTTAATGAATTTGGATATTACTCTTTGGACGATTGATATAGAATTAGTTAAGTGACTTTACTTGAAAGGTTACTCAGAAAAATTTAAGTAACTATAAATAGGCGACTCATTCTGGTGTGACCATTGCTCTTTTCAACATTCTTATACGCTAAAGTATTCTACAACCAAAAGAATTGTAAATGAAAGAGGCGATGGTGGCCTCAGTCTGATTCCACTACACTATATTTGTGGTTACTACACTTTACAATGAACAACATGCGTCGTAATTTTACTCATTACTATATTCTGTCCTCTGCACTTGCATAAAAGAAAACTGGTATTCTCCTTTTACATGTATACAAAGTTCGACTTAACAATTGCCAGCAGTCTTGCCTTGGGTAGACGTGTCGGTGCTGGTGGTGAGATGCATGTGGCTAACGCAGCTCTTCACGCCTCATGCCCTTAATGGCGGCTGGAACTACGAGCTGTAGCACTCGTATAAGCTACTGCACGTCCGCCATAAAATCTGGGCGCAGGAACTCTTACAATCAGCCCCAGTGGCATAGAGACGGCTTCGACAACCATTCGTCGTGTTCTACTCCACAAACGGCGACGATATTCCCCTCTTCGCTGTTGCACAATCACTTTTGCGTGAGCAGAGTTACGCACGTCCCATCACGTCAACACTCCCCAGGCTATTCCATTGTTCAGTCCCTGTGTCTCCAGCTACCTCTAGCTACGCTCGTATCACCAAGAGTGGGGGCGTTCCCCTACCACCTTTTCACCGAAATCATTTAGTATTTAAGAATATTTATATTTATTACCCTGGAGTTCATACCAGTCATAATAATTTACTACTAGCGCTTTATAACATTAAATCATACAGTAATAACTTATAATTACCAAGAAAAAGAATACATTTGACTCCGAGAGCTTAGTGCATTGTCTGACAGGCAGCGCTAATTCCCAGTTTCGCCAATAGATGGCATCAGGGTGCACTCCCTGGCAGTCTCACACCAGCGCGCCCGGTTCCGACGCGCGGGCTCCAAATTACTGTCAGCCCACCATCATTTCAGTTCCGTTACACATGCCCCATTTCTTATTGAAGTATCTAACAGTGATAATTCAATAAGAAGTCTCTCCTATAATGAATCTGAAATTTTCGTTAAGCTTTTTACCAAGGGTTTTCCCTTTCTTACTGATACACCTCGGTACTTATATTACTTATTTAAAATTAAACACCAGTTCTTTCTATTTTTTTTTACAAAAATTTTAAATACACTTCTTTTATCTCAGGCAAGTAAAACACACGTTATGCGCCTATTACTTTATAGCCCGTCCTTTTCACTTTACCTCCTCACTTTTCTACCTCTTC
This sequence comes from Schistocerca piceifrons, assembly GCF_021461385.2. Taxonomy (NCBI): domain Eukaryota; kingdom Metazoa; phylum Arthropoda; class Insecta; order Orthoptera; family Acrididae; genus Schistocerca; species Schistocerca piceifrons. Next base: position 1,126,123,266 of record NC_060139.1, read on the forward strand.
CACAACACTTATTTACACATCTATTAAGGCTTTCTTAGAAGCTCAGTCTTTCCCAGTCTGTTTAGTCTCTACTTAAACTACAAGTTTCATTAGAATACTGCAACATATTTTAGTGAACATTTACCTTTCACATAGAACAAAAGAAACAAAACTATTTACATATTGGTTTACTTTAATATTTATTTATATATTTATTTTCAATCTGGTAGAATACGTGGTTCATACCTTTTGAGATCCACTATGTTTCTTACTCCCAGGCGTTTGCCTGTTAATGGGTACTCTAAATAATAAGCATTCACATTGGGTATGGACACTATTTTAAATGGTCCATTATATATATATATATTTAAATTTGCTGATCTCGTTATTAATTTCACTTGACTTTTCATGTGTTTTTACAAGAACGAGATCACCTATTTTGAATTTAGGATTCCTTACTTTTTCGTCATGACGACGAATTCTCGCATCTGCTTGTTTTCTCATCTTGTCTTTTACTAAGTTCTTTTTACTATCATAATCTAATTCAACTCTATCTGGAAATTCTAGTAGGTCTTCTACTAGACTTTTACTTCTCGTCTTTTTCAGGATTTCTTCTGGAGTAAATCCAGTGCTCTCGTTTGTTAATGAATTCATGATTTCTTCGAATTCACTCACATACATGCCCCACTTCTTGTGGTTGCTATGGCAGTACGTCCTAAATAACCGACCTATCTCACACATATATCTTGCTGCCGGATTGCTTGATGGGTGGTAAGCTGAGATATGTACCACTTCTACCTGTTTCTCAGTTATCCCATCCTTCCACATTTTTGAGCAAAACTGAACACCATTATCTGATAGTATTCTCTTTGGCTTCCCTACTTTCACAAAATGATCACACACCATTTTATCATACACAGCTCTGGCAGTAGCTTTTCTCAAGGGATATAGCTTTATATACTTTGAGAAAAGTTCAACTGCTACAAATATGTACACAAAACCCCCCATGGTTTTTGGTAATGGTCCAAAGATATCTACTGCTACTATTTCTAATACTTCATCAGGTTTTATTGATTGCATGGGCCCTTGATTAGTTGCATTTGTTACTTTCGCCTTTTGGCATAGATCACAAGATCTTATCCTCTGTGCTACCCTTCGTGCCATGTTGTTAAAGGTAATGCATTCATCTAACTTATCGGTACACTTCCGTGCACCACAATGGCCATATGCCAAGTGAACATAATCTATCAGCACTTCAGTGTGTTGTTCCGGCCAACACACTCTCCACTTCCCTGCATTATTTAATCTTTGAAGATACAGTACACCTTTGTGTATTTTATATGAAGCCCTTATGTTAGTTGCGTCCGGATTGTCAAACTTGACCTTTACCGACTTGAGTGCATCATCATCACTTTGATATCTTCGCATATTCCGACTTATTTCCCTAATTTTTTCTCTTCCTTCCGCTTTTTTGAAGTAATTCACCTCAAAAACATCTTCCCTATTCTTTACACTTTCTAGTGTCTCACATCCTTCCGGTAATCTCGACAAAGCATCCGGTACGGCATGTTCTTTCCCTTTAACATACTTGATCTCTATATCAAATTGTTGTAAAAACAGCGCCCATCTGGTCAACCTGTTATGTAACAATCTGCAGGCCTTCAAAAATATTAAAGCTTTGTGGTCTGTATGGACCACAGTCTTATGTCCCCATAAGAAAAGTTGAAATTTCCTAAAACCCCATACTATAGCTAAAGCCTCCTTCTCTGAAACCGTATAGTTTCTTTCGTACTTTCTTTATCTTCCCATAATAAATCCTTTTCCACCGCCAAGTCTTGCCATATTATTTTTCCGGTTTTTATACTGACCATTCCATCTGGAGGTTTCTTTCTCCTTTTCATCCTAAATTCTTTCACCGCTTTTCCCAATAGTCCTTCGTCTAGGCTCTTTAATGTCATTTCGTTCTCATTCGAATCTGTCATGCCTGAACTCTCGGTTGCGGGATCGGAAACTTCCTCTACTTCTTTTTCTCCCTGGATGCTTTCTGATGATTCTGACGATAATTCCTCCTCCTTAGAAATATGACCTTCTTCGGATTCAAATAATTCTTGCAAATTATAATCCATTTCTCTACTTTCCCTTTGTTGGATAGTGCATTCGTCACTCTTACTTTCATTATTCTCCCCTACTAATGGAATTCCAGTCTCACTCAACTCATTTGCTTCAGTACTACAGGGATCACAACACTCTTTCTCTTGGTTAGATACACTTTCTCTAATTTCTTTAAAAGAATCTTCATCATTGTCATGTACTCTTGCTGTCACTAGGTACACATCATAATCGGTATGGCTCTCTGACACCGTCACATTCTGGTCCAAACTAATCACTTGAATGGAAGATCTTTCTAATTGTGCTGGCTGGCTTTTGAGCTGATGTACATATTCTGCATACGAGGTAATTTCTGAATCGGCATGCGTCTCTGCACTATGCCCCTTTTTCTTATCCACCCTTCCCTCTTTAATTACTTCTCGATGCGATTCGTCGACTATTCGTACGAACCTTTTACCATAAGTCACATCACTCCTACCTTGCCCCTGCCTCTCTGCACAGTTGCCATCCCTACCGACAAACAACGCCTTCTCTGACTCTTCCATCATCAATTCGTCACTCTGACCTCGAATTGTACTTATTTCATTCACGTGAGCCTTCACATCCGACCGATATTCTTTTCCTACTTCATTTCCCTTAATAATTCCTCCCTGCTCTCTCTCCTCTGTTTGTATCCCTGCATTATACTTCGCAAAGTTTCGTTTATGTAACTGCTCTTCAGGCGAACGACGCACTATCCTACTATAGTACAGACTACTCCGATCTTCCCTATATTTGGGCCATTTCTTTCTTTCCGCGCGCGTTAGGCCCTTGACCTGCGCGGTATTTAGTTTTCCTGATTTTGATAATGCATCCCGTTTCCCTGATAGTGTCCTCTCCCTCGCTGAGAGTTACCTCCTCGACCTCTTCCTCTCATCATGTTAATTTGCGGTTCATTCCTACCACCTTTTACTATTCCATTCTGATTTCTGAAACCTCGAAACTCTCTAGTTTCACGCCACCTATCTTCATTCTCGATTTTTTCTAAAAATTCATCGAATGTTCGATGAGTGCCTCCTACATAACGCTTTGAATCGTCAGGTAGCTTTTTCCACAACTCCCACACTATCTCCGATTCTGATCTACGATCTTTAAGATACTTCAAACGCTTGAACCATCCTTCACAGTATTCTTTCATGAGCCCACGCCCATGTTCTGGCATTCTGGCGACAACGAATTCTCTCCACAACCTATCTCTCTGTTGTGTGCTCCAGAATTCCTCAAGGAACTTTTCTTTGAAGTCTGTAAACTTCAAATTGTCGATATCCAAATTCAATCCCCAACGTTTAGCATGACCTGCTAAAGCGTCTATTACTAAATTAATTTTTTCTTTATCCGACATGTCCGTTGGTAAGACACATTCACAATTTTTTATAAAATCCATTGGATGCCATCCACCTTGTTTCTTTTGAGGATCGTATTTTTCCTCCCTACTCAGTATTTCCGATTTTTGCATTACCAATGGGATACCACTACAGTTAAGAAACGTCTGATTCTGAACTTGCTGACTTAACAATTTTATCTCATTACGCAGTGTATTTTCCTGCTCCTGCACACATGCATCAAAACTCAACATGGTATTGCGCAGTGTTTCAATATCAGCTGCCGTTTCTTTAACAATCTCTTTCTTTAAAACTGGTACTATCACCTGTAATTTACTTTCAATTATCGGTTCTAATTTTTCACTAACCAAAGGTTCCACTGATTTCTCTATTCTCTGAATTTCGGTATCAAACCTTTTCTCTATTTCTGTGACTTTTCTCTGAACATTTGTTATTTCAGCCCTAATGCTATTTACTGATTTGTTTACCTCTGTGATACGCTGGCTTTGCGTATTCAAAATATCTAAATTGGCTTTTATTTTACCAGATAGGTTTTCCTCCAATTGGGATATATGACTAGCCATTTCTGCTTTCAAACTAGCATTCCCTTCTCGAATTTGCGCCATCATCCTATTTAACAAACTTGTTAATTCCATATCCTCTCCCTTGTGACTTGCATCCACAGATACATTGGGTTCACTTTTCACTACCTTTGGTTTCACTTCCCGTTCCTCCTGTCTTGTGGGTGTGGATTCATCTATAAGATTTTCCAACCCTACAACAGTATCTATGGTCCCTAATTCTGGGTCTGACCTTGTAATGTTTTCGTCTTGCTTGTTACTATTCGACTCCATCTTATGCTGCTGTATTTTGTGCCTAATAGAAATGTTTATTAAACCAAGTATTACTTGTTTAACTCCTACTATTGGACTTTCTTTTGCTGCTTTGCAGGTTGTCGTCTTGAACTTACCAATTGTGGTATATTTGTCTACAACAGAATTTTAAATTTAAAATTTTCTTGAAACTACAAGTTTATATAAAACACTTTTATTGCAGCCATTATTCTACAAACTTGGATAGTCCTGTCACGGTCGCCACATGCGACCGAACCGCCGAATCTTTCCATCAGTAAATGGGGTATGTTCTCAACTGACTCGGTTGTTTTAACCCCTCCACTGACGGAATGACCCGCTTCCTACTTCCGTATGTATAAAGCCAATACGGACTTGTAGCTGTCACGCCTTTGCGCTTACTGCTACGTATTTTAACCGTAAATAGCTCTGCCCTAATGGTATGAGGTAGTAGTGATTTCACGTTATTAATCTTTGAAGACAGCACAGCTGCCACAAGCTCAGCTCACTTTTACTCCACTCCTACCCTCGCCATTGCACCACATTAATTAGGTGCTACATGGACTTTGCTAAATTCACTTGCGTATACATTTTTGACCGTTACTCGCCAGTATTTACCTAATGATTAGTACACTCCTAACCGGACTATTTCCCAAAGAGCTGTGATGATTGAACGGGTTCGATCCATGGCCTACAGTGCCCTACACTTCACACGGTAACACTGCCTACCTGACCCACTTAACTTGGTAGTGAACTTATGTATCCAATCACCACTGCTAGCAGCAGTGGGTAATCCTATCAGCACGACGAGAGCAGCAGACTTACCATCGAATCCTCCTGAAAATACTTATAACTACGGTCGCCAGCTCTGAAGGAGCAAAAGAATAAATCAATTTTTTGGCTTATTTCAAAGTGAAACGGCTTGAGTTGAATTTAAACTTAATTCTGAATATTACTATTTCTGATCATTCTAGGTGATTCTACAAAGCAAATACTCTCTCAATTTCTGTGAGTTGGCTTGGTAATTACCACCAAGACAACTTATGCAACTTAGGTTAACAAAATTCTATCCTTCAACATATTTAATGAATTTGGATATTACTCTTTGGACGATTGATATAGAATTAGTTAAGTGACTTTACTTGAAAGGTTACTCAGAAAAATTTAAGTAACTATAAATAGGCGACTCATTCTGGTGTGACCATTGCTCTTTTCAACATTCTTATACGCTAAAGTATTCTACAACCAAAAGAATTGTAAATGAAAGAGGCGATGGTGGCCTCAGTCTGATTCCACTACACTATATTTGAGGTTACTACACTTTACAATGAACAACATGCGTCGTAATTTTACTCATTACTATATTCTGTCCTCTGCACTTGCATAAAAGAAAACTGGTATTCTCCTTTTACATGTATACAAAGTTCGACTTAACAATTGCCAGCAGTCTTGCCTTGGGTAGACGTGTCGGTGCTGGTGGTGAGATGCATGTGGCTAACGCAGCTCTTCACGCCTCATGCCCTTAATGGCGGCTGGAACTACGAGCTGTAGCACTCGTATAAGCTACTGCACGTCCGCCATAAAATCTGGGCGCAGGAACTCTTACAATCAGCCCCAGTGGCATAGAGACGGCTTCGACAACCATTCGTCGCGTTCTACTCCACAAACGGCGACGATATTCTCCTCTTCGCTGTTGCACAATCACTTTTGCGTAAGCACAGTTACGCACGTCCCATCACGTCAACACTCCCCAGGCAATTCCATTGTTCAGTCCCTGTGTCTCCAGCTACCTCTAGCTACGCTCGTATCACCAAGAGTGGGGGCGTTCCCCTACCACCTTTTCACCGAAATCATTTAGTATTTAAGAATATTTATATTTATTACCCTGGAGTTCATACCAGTCATAATAATTTACTACTAGCGCTTTATAACATTAATTCATACAGTAATAACTTATAATTACCAAGAAAAAGAATACATTTGACTCCGAGAGCTTAGTGCATTGTCTGACAGGCAGCGCTAATTCCCAGTTTCGCCAATAGATGGCATCAGGGTGCACTCCCTGGCAGTCTCACACCAGCGCGCCCGTTTCCGACGCGCGGGCTCCAAATTACTGTCAGCTCACCATCATTTCAGTTCCGTTACAACCTCGTAGACGATTCACTCTTCTTATACTGAAGTCGGCATTGTCACTTGTGTATTCAATCCCGATGCGACTTCACTGTTTCATGGCCAATGTGAAGGTCCAACGGATACAGTAAACCTACACTGGTGCATCGGAACCTAATGCTGGTCTCCAAGGAGCCTCCCAAATCACAAACTCTTAGAAGATTCACTCTTCTTGTAGTTAAGTTGGCATTTTCAGTTTTTTATTCAGTGCCGATGCAATTTCTGTGTTTCATGGTCAATGTGAAGGTCCAAGGGATACAGTAAACCTGCACTGGTGCATCGGAATCTAATACTGGTCTCCCAGGAGCCGCTCAACCAACAAAATATTAGAAGATTCACTTTTCTTCTACTTAAGTTGGTATTGTCCCCTTTGTATTCCATGCCCATGCAATTTCTGTGTATCATGGTTAATGTGAAGGTGCAAGGGATACAGAAAACCTGCACTGGTGCATCGGAATCTAATACTGGTCTCCCAGGAGCCGCTCAAACTACAAAATCTTAGAAGATTAACTTTTCTTCTACTTAAGTTGGTATTGTCCCTTTTGTATTCACTCCCGATGCAAGTTCTGCGTTTCATGGTCAATGTGAACGTCCAAGGGATACAGTAAACCTGCACTGGTGCATCAGAAAGTAATACTGGTCTTCCAGGAGTCGTTCAAACTACAAACTCTTACAAGATTCACTCTTCTTGTACTTAAGTCGGCATTGTAGCTTTTGTACTCAATCACGATGCAATTTCTGTGTTTCATGGTCACTGGGAAGGTGCAAGGGATACGGCAAACCTGCACTGGTGCATCGGAATCTAATACTGGTCTCCCAGGAGCCGCTCAAACCACAAACTCTTAGAAGATTCACTCTTCTTGTACTTAAGTCGGCATTGTCCCTTTTGCATTCAATGCCGATGCAATTTCTGTGATTCGTGCTCAATGTGAAGGTCCAAGGTATACAGTAAACCTGCACTGGTGCATCGGAATCTAATTGTGGCCTCCCAGGAGCCACTCGAACCACAAACTCTTAGAAGATTCACTCCTCTTATACTTAAGTCGGCATTGTCCCTTTTTATTCAATCCCGATGCAATTTCTGTGTTTCATGGTCCATGTGAAGCTCCAAGGGATACAGTAAACCTGCACTGGTGCATCGGAATCTAATACTGGACTCCGACGAGCTGCCCAAACCACAAACTCTTAGAAGATTCACTCTTCTTGTACGTAAGACGGCATTGTCCTTTTGTATTCTATCTCGATGCAATTTCTGTGTTTCATGGTCAACGTGAAGGTCCAAGTGATACAGTATACATGCTCTGGTGAATGGGAATCTAATACTGCACTCCCAGGAGCCGCTCAAACCACCAAATCTTAGAAGTTTCACTTTTCTTCTATTTAAGTCGGCATTGTCCATTTTGTTTTCAATCCCGATGCAATTTCTGTGTTTCATGGTCAATGTGAACGTCTAAGGGATACAGTAAACCTCCACTGGTTCATCGGAATCTAATACTGGACTCCCAGGAGCCGCTCAAACCACAAGCTCTTGGAAGATCCACTCTTTTTGTACTTAAGTTGGTATTGTCCCTTTTGTATTCAATCCCGATGCAATTTCTGTGTTTCACGGGCAATGTGAATGTCCAAGGGTTACAGGAAACCTGCACTGGTGCATCGGAATCTAATACTGGTCACCCAGAAGCCGCTCACAGCACGAAGTCTTAGAAGATTCACTCTTCTTGTACCTAAGTCGGTATTGTCCCTTTTTTATTCAACCCCGATGTAGTTTTTGTGTTCAGTGGTCAATGTGAAGGTCCAAGCGATGCAATACACCTGCACTGGTGCATCGGAATCTAATACTGGTCTTCCTGGAACCGCTCAAAAGCACAATCTCTTAGACGATTCACTCTTCTTGTACTTAAGTCGGCATTGTCCCTCTTGTATTCAATGCCGATGCAATTTCTGTGTTTCATGGTCAATGTGAAGGTCCAAGGGATACAGTAAACTTGCACTGGTGCATCGATATCTAATACTGGTCACCCAGTTGCCGCTAAAACCACATACTCTTAGAAGTTTCACTCTTCTTGTAATTAAGTCGGCGTTGTACATTTTGTATTCAATGCCGATGGTTTTTCTGTGTTTCATGGTCAATGTGAAGGTCCAAGGGATACAGTAAACCTACACTGGTGCATCGGTGTCTAATACTGGTGTCCCAGGATCCGCTCCAACCGCAAACTCTTAGAACATACACTCTTCTTGTACCTAATCGGCATTGTGCCTTTTGTAATCAATCCCGATGCAATTTCTGTGTTTCATGGTCAATCTGAAAGTCCAAGGGATACGGTAAACCTGCACTGGGGCATCGGAATCTAATACTGGTCTCCCAGGAGCCGATCAAAGCACAAAGTCTTAGAAGATTCACTCTTCTTGTACTTAAGTCGGCATTGTCCCTTCTGTCTCCAACCCCGATGTAATTTCTGTGTTTAATGGTCAATGTGTAGGTCCAAGGGATACAGTAAACCTTCTCTGGTGCATCGGAATCTAATACTGGTCTCCCAGGAGCCGCTCAAAACACAATCTCTTAGAAGATTCACTCTTATTGTACTTACATCGGGATTGTCGCCTTTGTATTCAATCCCGATGCATATTCTGTGTTTCATGGGAAATCTGAAGGTCCAAGGGATACAGTAAACCTGAACTGCTGCATCGGAATCTAATACTGGTCTCCCAGGAGCCGCTTAAAGGAGATATTTTTTGAAGATTCACTCTTCTTGTACTTAAGTCGGCATTGTGCCCCTTGTATTCAATCCCGATGCGATTTCTGTGTTTCATGGTCAATGTGAAGGTCCAAGGGATACTGTAAACCTGAACTGCTGCATCGGAATCTAATACTGGTCTCCCAGGAGCCGCTTAAAGCAGAAAATCTTAGAAGATACACTCTTCTTGTACTTAAGTCGGCAATTTACCTCTTGTATTCAATCCCGGTGCCATTTCTGTGTTTCATGGTCAATTTGAAGGTCCTAGGGATACTGTAAACCTGCACTGTTGCATCGGAATCTAGTACAGATCTCCCAGGAGCCGATCAAACAACACACCCTTAGTAGATTCGCTCTTCTTGTACCTTAATCGGCATTGTCCCGCTAGTATCCAATCCCGAAGCAATTTCTGTGTTTCATGGTGAATGGGAAGGTCCAAGGGATACAGTATACCTGCACTGGTGCACCGGAATCTATTAATGGTCTCCCAGGAACCGCTCAAGCCATTAACTCTTAGAAGATTCACTCTTCTTGTACTTAAGTCGGGATTGCCCTATTTATATTCAACCCCGATGTAATTTCTGTGTTTAATGGTCAATGGTAAGGTCCAAGGGATACAGTAAACCTGCACTGGTCCATCGGAATCCAATACTGGCCTTCCAGGTGCCGCTCAAAGTACAAACTCTTAGAAGATTCACTCTTCTAGTACTTAAGTCGTCATTGTCCCTTTTGTATTCAATCCCGATGCACTTTCTGTGTTTTATGGTCAATGTGAAGGTCCATGCGATACAGAAAACCAGCACTGGTGCATCGGCATCATGTACAGGTCTCCCAGGAGCCGATCAAACCACAAACTCTTAGAAGATTCACTCTTCCTGGACTTAAATTGTCAGTGTCCCTTTTGTATTCAAATCCCATGCAATTTCTGTGTTTCATTGTCAATGTGAAGGTTTAAGGGACGCAGTAAACCTGCAGTGGTGCATCGGAATCAAATACTCGCTTCCCAGGAGCCACTCAAAGAACAAACTCTTAGAAGATTCACTCTTCTTGTACTTAAGTCGGCATTGTCACATTTGTATTCAACGCCGATGCAATTTCTGAGTTTCATGGTCAATGTGAAGGTTCAACGCATACAGTAAACCTGAACTGGTGCATCGGAATCTAATACTGGTCTCCCAGGAGCCGCTCAAACCACAAACTTTTAGAAGATTCACTCTTCTTGTACTTAAGTCGGCATTGTCCCTTTTGTATTCAATCTCGATACAATTTCTGTGTTTCATGGTCAACGTGAAGGTCCAAGTGATACAGTAAAACTGCTCTGGTGCATCGGAATATAATACAGATCTCCCAGGGGCCGCCCAAAGCACAAATTCTTGCAAGATTCACTCTTGTTGTACTTAAGTCGGCATTGTCCCTTTGTATTCAATCCCGATGCAATTTCTGTATCTCATGGTCAATGTGAAGGTCCAGGGTATTCTGCAAACCTGCACTGGTGCATTGTCCCTTTTGCATTCAATGCCGATGCAATTTCTGTGTTTCATAGCCAATGTGAAGGCCCAAGGGATACAGTAAACCTGCACTGGTGCATCGGAATCTAATACTCGCCTTCCGGGAGCCGCTCTAATCACAAACTCTTAAGAGATTCACTCTTCTTGTACTTAAGTCGCCATTGTCCCTATTGTATTCAATCCCGATGCACTTTCTGTATCTAATGGTCAATGGAAAGGTCCAAGGTGTTCTGTAAACCTGCACTGGTGCATCGGAATCGAATTCTGGTCTCCTACAAGCCGCTCAAAGCACGATCTCTTAGGAGATTCACTCTTCTTGTACTTAAGTCGGCATTGTCCCTTTTGTATTCCATGCCGATGCAATTTCTGTGGTTCATGGTCAATGTGAACGTCCAAGGGATACAGTAAAAATGCACTGGTGCATCGGAATCTAATACTAGTCTCCCAGGAGCCTCTCAAACCACAAAATCTTAGAAGATTCACTCTTCTTGTACTTAAGTCGGTATTGTCCCTTTTGTATTCAATCCCGATGCAATTTCTGTGTTTCATGGCCAATGTGAAGGTCCAAGGGATATAGTAAAAATGCAATGGTGCATCGGAATCTAATACTGGTCTCCCAGAAGCCGCTCACAGCACGAACTCTTAGAAGATCCACTCTTCTTGTACTTAAGTCGGCATTGTGCCTTTTGTATTCTATCCCGTTGCAATTTCTTTTTTTCATGGTCATTGTGAAGGTCCATTGGATACAGTAAACCAGCACTGGTGCATCGGAATCTAATACTCGGCTCCCAGGAGCCGCTCTAATCACATACTCTTAAGAGATTCACTCTTCTTGTACTTAAGTCGCCATTGTCCCTATTGTATTCAATCCCGATGCACTTTCTGTGTTTCATGGTCAATGTGAATGTCCATGGGATACAGTAAACCAGCACTGGTGCATCGGAATCTAGTACAGGGCTCCCAGGAGCCGATCAAACCACAAACTCTTAGAAGATTCACTCTTCTTGTATTTAATTCGGCAGTGTCCCTTTTCTATTCAATCCCAAAGCAATTTCTGTGTTTCATGGTCAATGGGAATGTACAAGGGATACAGTATACCCGCACTGGTGCAACGGAACCTAATTCTGGTCTCCCAGGAGCCGCTCAAACCATTAACTCTTAGAAGATTCGCTCTTCTTGTACTTAAGTCAGCATTGACCCCTTTATATTCAACCCCCCATGTAATTTCTGTGTTTAATGGTCAATGTGAAGGTCCAAGGGATAGTGTAAACCTACACTGTTGCATCCGAATCTAATAATGGTCTCCCAGGAGCCGCACAAACCACAAACTATTAGGAGATTCACTCTTCTTCTACTTAAGTCTTCATTGTCCATTTTGCATGCAATCACGATGCGATTTCTGTGTTTCATGGTCAATGTGAAGGTGCAAAGGATACAGTAAGCCAACACTGGTGGATCGGAATCTAAAACTGGTCTCCCAGGAGCTGCTCAAACCGCAAACTCTTAGAAGATTCACTCAACTTGTACTTAAGTCGGCATTGTCCCTATTGCATTCATCCCGATGCAATTTCTGTGTTTCATGGTCAATGTGAAGATCCAAGGGATACAGTAAACCTGCACTGGAGCATCTGAAACTAATACTTGTCTCCCAGGAGTCGCTCAAACTACAAACTCTTAGAAGATTCATTCCTCTTGTACTTAAATCGGCAATGTCCCATTTGTATTCAATCCCGATGCAATTTCTATGTTTCAAGGTCAATGGGAAGGTCCAAGGGATACAGTAAGCGTGCACTGGTGCATCGGGATCTAATACTCGCCTTTCAGGAGCCACTCAAAGCACAAGCTCTTAGAAGTTTCACTTTTCTAGTACTTAAGTCGGCATTGTCCCCTTTGTATTCAATCCCGATGCAATTTCTGTGTTTCATGTTCAATGTGAAGATCCAAAGGATACAGTAAAGCTGCACCGGTGTATGGGAATCTAGTACTGGTCTCCCAGGAACCGCTCAAACCACAACCTCTTAGAAGATTCACTCTTCTTATACTGAAGTCGGCATTGTACCTTGTGTATTCAATCCCGATGCGATTTCACTGTTTCATGGCCAATGTGAAGGTCCAACGGATACAGTAAACCTACACAGGTGCATCGGAATCAAATGCTGGTCTCCGAGGAGCCTCCCAAATCTCAAACTCTTAGAGGATTCACTCTTCTTGTACTTAAGTCGGTATTGTCCCTTTTGTATTCAATCTCGATGCACTTTCTGTGTTTCTTGGTCAATGTGAACGTCCAAGGCATACAGTGAACCTGCTCTGGTGCATCGGAATCTAACACTGGTCTCCCAGCAGCCGCTCAAGCTACAAAATCTTAGAAGATTCTTTTTTCTTCTACTTAAGTTGGTGATGTATCTTTTGTATTCCATGCCGATGCAATTTCTGTGTATCATGGGTAATGTGAAGGACCAAGGAATACAGAAAACCGGCACTGGTGCATCGGAATCTAATACTGGTCTCCCAGGTGCCGCTCAAAACACAAACTCTTAGAAGATTCACTCTTTTTGTACTTATGTCGGCATTGTCCCTTTGTATCCAATCTCGATACAATTTCTCTGTTTAATGGTCACTCTGAAGGTCCAAGGGATCCAGTAAAGCTGCTCTGGTGCATAGGAATCTAATACTGGTCTCCCAGGAGCCGCTCAAACCACAAAATCTTAGAAGATGCATTTCTCTTCTACTTAAGTCAGCATTGTCCCTTTTGTATTTAATCCCGATGCAATTTCTGCGTTTCATGGTCAATGTGAACGTCCAAGGGATACACTAAACCTGCACTGATGCATCGGAATGTAATACTGGTCTCCCAGGAGTCGTTCAAACTACAAACTCTTAGAAGATTCACTCTTCTTGTACTTAAGTCGGCATTGTCCCTTTTGTATTCAATCCCGATGCAATTTCTGTGTTTTATGGTCACTGGGAAGGTCCAAGGGATACGGTAAATTTGCACTGGTGCATCGGAATCTGATACTGGTCTCCCAGGAGCCGCTCAAACAACAAAATCTTAGAAGATTCACTTTTCTTCTACCTAAATTGGTATTGTCCCTTTTGTATTCAATCCCGCAGCAATTTCTGCGTTTCTTGGTCAATGTGAAGGTCCAAGGGATACAGTAAACCTGCACTGGTGCATCGGAATCTAATACTGGTCTCCCAGGAGCCGCTCAAACCACAAACTCTTAGAAGATTCACTCTTCTTGTTTTTAAGTCGGCATTGTCCCTTTTGCATTTAATGCCGATGCAATTTCTGTGATTCGTGGTCAATGTGAAGGTCCAAGGTATACAGTAAACCTGCACTGGTGCATCGGAATCTAATTCTGGCCTCCCAGGAGCCACTCGAACCACAAACTCTTAGAAGATTCACTCCTCTTATACTTAAGTCGGCATTGTCCCTTTTGTAGTCAATCCAGTTGCGATTTCTGTGTTTCATGGTCAATGTGAAGCTCCAAGGGGTACAGTAAACCTGCACTGTTGCATCGGAATCTAATACTGGACTCCGACGAGCTGCCCAAACCACAAACTCTTAGAAGATTCACTCTTCTTGTAGTTAAGTCAGCATTGTCCCTTTTGTATTCAATGCCGATGCAATTTCTGTGTTTCATGGTCAATGTGAAGTTCCAAGCGCTACAGTAAACCTGCACTGGTGCATCGGAATCTATTACTGGTCTCCCAGGATTCGCTTAAGGCACGAACTCTTAGAAGATTCGCTCATCTCGTACTGATGTCGGCATTGTCCCTTTTGTATTCAATCTCGACGCAATATCTTTGTTTCACGGTCAATGGGAAGGTCCAAGGGATACATTAAACCTGCACTGGCGCATCGGAATCTAATACTGGTCTCACAGGAGCCGCTCAAACACGATCTCTTAGAAGATTTTCTCTTGTTGTACTTAAGTCGGCATTGTGCCTTTTGTTTTCTATCCCATTGCGATATCTGTGTTTCATCGTCAATGGGAATGTCCAAGGGATAGAGTAAACTTGCACTGGTGCATCAGAATCTAATACTGGTCTCCCAGGAGTCGCACTAAGTACGAATTGTTAGAAGATTCACTCTTCTTGTACTTAAGTCGGCATTGTCCTTTTCTATTCAATCTCGATGCAATATCTGTATTTCATGGTCATTGGGAGGGTCCATGGGATACAGTAAACCTGCACCGATGCATCAGAATCTAATACTGGTCCCTCAGGAGCCGCTCAAACCACAAAATCTTAGAAGATACATTTCTCTTCTACTTAAGTCGGCATTGTCCCTTTTGTATTCAATCCCGATGCAATTTCTGCGTTTCATGGTCAATGTGAACATCCTAGGGACACAGTAAACCTGCACTGGTGCATCACAATGTAATACTGGTCTCCCAGGAGTCGTTCAAACTACAAACACTTAGAAGATTCACTCTTCTTGTACTTAAGTCGGCATTGTCACTTTTGTATTCAATCCCGATGCAATTTCTGTGTTTCATGGTCAATGTGAAAGTCCAAGGGATACAGTAAACCTGCACAGGTGCATCGGAATCTAATACTGGTCTCAGAGGAGCCGCCCAAACCACAAACTCTTAGAAGAATCACTCTTCTTGTACTTACATCGGCATTGTCCCTTTTGTATTCCATGCCGATGCAATGTCTGTGTATTATGGGTAACGTGAAGGTCGAAGGGATACAGAAAACTTACTCTGGTGCATCGGAATCTTATACTGGTCTCCCAGGAGCTGCTCAAACCACAAACTCTTAGAAGTTTCACTCTTTTTGTACTTAAGTTGGCATTATCCCTTTGTATCCAATCTCGATGCAATTTCTGTGTTTAATGGTCACTGTGAAGGTCCAAGTGATACAGTAAAGCTGCTCTGGTGCATGGGAATCTAATAGTGGTCTCACAGGAGCCGCTCAAACCACAAAATTTTAGAAGATACATTTCTCTTCTACTTAAGTCGGCAATGTCCCTTTTGTATTCAATCCCGATGCAATTTCAGCGTTTCATGGTCAATGTGAACGTCCAAGGGATACAGTAAACCTGCACTGGTGCATCGGAATGTAATACTGGTCTCCCAGGAGTCGTTCAAACTACAAACTCTTAGAAGATTCACTCTTCCTGTACTTAAGCCGGTATTGTAGCCCATGTATTCAGTGCCGATGCAATTTCGGTGTTTCATGCTCAACGTGAAGGTGCATGGGATACAGTAAACCTGCGCTGAGGCATCGGAGTCCAATACTGGTCTCCCAGGTGCGCTCAAAGCACAAACTCTTAGAAGTTTCACTCTTCTAGTACTGAAGTCGGCATTGTCCCCTTTGTATTCAATCCCGAAGCAATTTCTGTGTTTCATGGTCAATGTGAAAATCCAAAGGATACAGTAAAGCTGCACCGGTGTATGGGAATCTAGTACTGGTCTCCCAGGAGCCGCTCAAACCACAACCTCTTAGAAGATTCACTCGTCTTATACTGATGTCGGCATTATCCCTTGTGTATTCAATCCCGATGCGATTTCACTGTTTCATGGCCAATGTGAAGGTCCAACGGATACAGTAAACCTACACTGGTGCATCGGAATCTAATGCTGGTCTCCGAGGAGCCTCCCAAATCTCAAACTCTAAGAAGATTCACTCTTCTTGTAGTTAAGTTGGAATTTTCAGTTTTGTATTCAGTGCCGATGCAATTTCTGTGTTTCATGGTCAATGTGAAGGTCCGAGGGATACAGTAAACCTGCACTGGTGCATCGGAATCTAATACTCGTCTCCCAGGAGCCGCTCAATCCACGAACTCTTAGATGATTCACTCTTTTTGTACTTAAGTCGGCACTGTCGCTTTGTATCTAATCTCGATGCAATTTCTGCGTTTCATGGTCAATGTGAACGTCCTAGGGATACAGTAAACCTGCACTGGTGCATCGCAATGTAATACTGGTCTCCCAGGAGTCGTCCAAACTACAAACTCTTAGAAGATTTACTCTTCTTGTACTTAAGTCGGCATTGTCCCTTTTGTATTCAATCCCGAGGCAGCTTCTGTGTTTCATGGTCACTGGGAAGGTCCAAAGGATACGGTAAACCTGCACTGGTGGATCGTAATCTAACACTGGTCTCCCAGGAGCCGCTCAAACAACAAAATCTATGAAGATTCACTTTTCTTCTACTTAAGTTGGTATTGGCCCTTTTGTATTCAATCCCGAAGCAATTTCTGTGTTTCATGGTCAATGTGAAATTCCAAGGGATACAGTGAACCTGCACAGGTGCATCTTAATCTAATACTGGTCTCAGAGGAGCCGCCCAAACCACAAACTCTTAGAAGAATCACTCTTCTTGTAGTTACGTCGGCATTGTCCCTTTTGTATTCCATGCCGATGCAATTTCTGTGTATCATGGGTATTGTGAAGGTCCAAGGGATACAGAAAACCTGCTGTGGTGCATCGGAATCTAATACTGGTCTCCCAGGAGCCGCTCAAACCACAAACTCTTAGAAGTTTCACTCTTTTTGTACTTAAGTTGGCATTGTAGCTTTTGTATTCAATCCCGATGCAATTTCTGTGGTTCATGGTCACTGGGAAGGTGCTAGGGATACGGTAAATCTGCACTGGTGCATCGGAATCTAATACTGGTCTCCCAGGAGCCGCTCAAACCACAAACTCTTAGAAGATTTACTCCTCTTGTTTTTAAGACGGCATTGTCCCTTTTGCATTCAATGCCGATGCAATTTCTGTGATTCGTGGTCAATGTGAAGGTCCAAGGTATACACTAAACCTACACTGGTGCATCGGAATCTAATTCTGGCCTCCCAGGAGCCACTCGAACCACAAACTCTTAGAAGATTCACTCCTCTTATACTTAAGTCGGCATTGTCCCATTTGTATTCAATCCAGATGCGATTTCTGTGTTTCATGGTCAATGTGAATCTCCAAGGGATACAATAAACCTGCGTTGGTACATCGGAATCTAATACTGGACTCCGACGAGCTGTCCAAACCACAAACACTTAGAAGATTCACTCATCTTGTACTCAAGTCGGCATTGTCCCTTTTGTATTCAATGCCGATGCAATTTCTGTGTTTCATGGTCAATGTGAAGGTCCAAACGCTACAGTAAACCTGCACTGGTGCATCGGAATATATTACTGGTCTCCCATGAGCCGCTCAAACCATTATCTCTTCGAAGATTCATTCTTTTTGTATGTAAGACGGCATTGTCCATTTTGTATTCAATCTCGATGCAATTTCTGTGTTTCATGGTCAACGTAAAGGTCCAAGTGATACAGTAAACCTGCTCTGGTGCATCGGAATCCAATACTGCACTCCCAGGAGAAGCTCAAACCACCAAATCTTAGAAGTTTCAATTTTCTTCTATTTAAGTCGGCATTGTCCATTTTGTTTTCAATCCCGATACAATTTCTGTGTTTCATGGTCAATGTTAACGCCCAAGGGATACAGTAAACCTCCACTGGTGCATCGAAATCTAATACTGGACTCCCAGGAGCCGCTCAAGCCACAAGCTCTTGGAACATTCACTCTTCTTGTACTTAAGTTGGTATTGTCCCTTTTGTATTCAATCCCGAAGCAATTTCTGTGTTTCATGGGCAATGTGAAGGTCCAACGGTTACAGTAAACCTGCACTGGTGCATCGGAATCTAATACTGGTCTCCCAGAAGCCGCTCATAGCACGAACACTTAGAAGATTCACTCTTCTTGTACTTAAGTCGTAATTGTGCCTTTTGTATTCTATCCCGTTGCAATTTCTTTGTTTCATGGTCAATGGGAAGGTGCATGGGATACAGTAAACCCGCACTGGTGCATCAGAATCTAATTCTGCTCTCCCAGGAGCCGCTCTAATCACAAACTCTTAATAGATTCACTCTTCTTGTACTTAAGTCGGCATTGTCCCTTTTGTATTCAATCCCGATGCAATTTCGGTGTTTCATAGTCAATGTGAAGGTCAAAAAGATACAGTAAACCTGCACGGTGCATCGGAATCTAATACTGGTCTCCCAGGAGCTGCTCAAACCGCAAACTCTTAGAAGATTCACTGTACTTGTACATTAGTCGGCATTGTCCCTATTGCATTCATCCCGATGCAATTTCTGTGTTTCATGGTCAATGTGAAGGTCCAAGGGATACAGTAAACCTGCACTGGTGCATCAGAAACTAATACTGGTCTCCCAGGAGTCGCTCAAACCACAAACACTTAGAAGATTCATTCCTCTCGTGCTTATGTCGGCATTGTCTCATTTGTATTCAATCCCGATGCAATTTCTATGTTTCATGGTCAATGGGAAGGTCCAAGGGATAGAGTAAGCCTGCACTGGTGCATCGGAATCTAATACACGCCTTTCAGGAGCCAATCAAAGTACAAACTCTTAGAAGATTCACTCTTCTTGTACTTCAGTCGGCATTGTCCCTTTTGTATTCAATCCCGATGATAATTTTCTATCTCATGGTGAATGTGAAGGACCAAGGTATTCTGTAAACCTGCACTGGTGCATCGGAATCTAATACTGGTCTCCCAGAAGCAGCTCAAAGCACGGACTCTTAGAAGATTCACTCTTCTTGTACTTAAGTCGGCATTGTCCCATTTGTATTCAGTCCCGATGCAATTTCAGTGTTTCATGGTCACTGGGAAGGTCCAAGGGATACGGTAAACCTGCACTGGTGGATCGGAATCTAACACTGGTCTCCCAGGAGCCGCTCAAACAACAAAATCTTAGAAGTTTCACTTTTCTTCTACTTATGTTGTTATTGGCCCTTTTGTATTCAATCCCGAAGCAATTTCTGTGTTTCATGGTCAATGTGAAAGTCCAAGGGATACAGTAAAACTGCACAGGTGCATCGGAATCTAATACTGGTCTCAGAGGAGCCGCCCAAACCTCAAACTCTTAGAAGAATCACTCTTCTTGTACATACGTCGGCATTGTCCCATTTGTATTCCATGCCGATGCAATTTCTGTGTGTCATGGGTAATGTGAAGGTCCAAGGAATACAGAAAACCTGCACTGGAGCATCGGAATCTAATACTGGTCTCCCAGGAGCCGCTCAAACCACAAACTCTTAGAAGATACATTTCTTTTCTACTTATGTCGGCAGTGTCCCTTTTGTATTCAATCCCGATGCAATTTCTGTGTTTCATGGTCAATGTGAAGGTCTAAGCGCTACAGTAAACCTGCACTGGTGCATCGGAATCTATTACTGGTCTCCCATGAGCCGCTCAAACCACTATCTCTTCGAAGATTCATTCTTCTTGTACGTAAGACGGCATTGTCTATTTTGTATTCAATCTCGATGCAATTTCTGTGTTTCATGGTCAACGTAAAGGTCCAAGTGATACAGTAAACCTGCTCTGGTGCATCGGAATCTAATACTGCACTTCCAGGAGCCGCTCAAACCACCAAATCTTAGAAGTTTCACTTTTCTTCTATTTAAGTCGGCATTGTCCATTTTGTTTTCAATCCCGATATAATTTCTGTGTTTCATGGTCAATGTTAACGCCCAAGGGATACAGTAAACCTCCACTGGAGCATCGGAATCTAATACTGGACTCCCAGGAGCCGCTCAAACCACAAGCTCTTGGAAGATTCACTCTTCTTGTACTTAAGTTGGTATTGTCCCTTTTGTATTCAATCCC